>NC_135655.1:12734191-14130100 GCF_964188315.1 Podarcis muralis | reverse complement strand
TCTTTCCCCCTTCCATTCAGTTTATATGCTGCGAAGTGGGGGGAGCTTGCAACACATTACTTGGCACGTGCCCACCCTAGTAGAGACTAAAGGAGACGTGGAAGCTAGGACTCAGGGGATCACGGGCAGTCTCCTCTTGTAGCTTGCATCTGCAAGGTCTGCTGTTGCCTACTAAAACTTTCACTGGAAGCCCTGCAAGGTGGGGAGCAAGGCCTTGAAAGGTTCATATAGCCGAATTTTGCAAAGTCTCCAACCTTCCCCATCCCTTTTTGTCTTCTTTCATCATCTTTTCCGGATAATGTGATGCTTCAGACAAGAACAGTTTCAACCTCCCCTTCCCCCCATGTACAGTACCTAGTACAGTCATACCTCGGGTTGATTGTGCTTCGGGTTAAGCACGTTCGAGTTGCGCTCCGGAGCAACCCGGAAGTAACGAAGCATGTTACTTCCGGGTTTTGCTGCTCGCGCATGCTCAGATGCTCAAAATGACGTCATGTGCATGCGCGGAAGCGGCAAAACATGAGTCAAACATGCGCAAACGTGCCTTTGCATCTAACGTTGCGTTCAGGATGCGAACAGGGCTCCGGAACGGATCCCGTTCGCATCCCGAGGCACCACTGTATAATTTACTACAGTGGTACCTCAGGTTAAGTACTTAATTCATTCCGGAGGTCCGTACTTAACCTGAAACAGTTCTTAACCTGAAGCACCACTTTAGCTAATGGGGCCTCCTGCTGCTGCCACTGGAGCCCGATTTCTGTTCTCATCCTGAAGCAAAGTTCTTAACCTAAAGCACTATTTCTGGGTTCGCGGAGTCTGTAACCTAAAGCGTGTATAACCTGAGGTACCACTGTATTTAGTATTTCTATAAACTTTATATGATGATAACGGTGGTTTCTTGATTCCACCCCCCCCCCCTCGATCAAATCTCATTAACATTGACCCCCTAAGATGCAGATTGGTCAGGCCAGTATGAGTTAAACAAGTCTGCTGAATCTAACACACATTTTCTAAATATGCTCCAATGGAGGTATGCAGAGTCCCATTAGAAACGGACAATATATTCCACACTTTCCTCAGCAAAGAGTTTGTTTGATGTATCAGTGTTTGGCGGGTGTCGTAGGGGTTTGCCTTGTTTCAAAAGCCTGGCAAACCTGTTTTATCAGTGTCAGCGTGTGAGGAAATAAATATGTGTGCGGATCTTGGAATCTGAAATCACTTTGGTTGTCCTCAGAAAAGCTTCAGCAAGTAAGAGTTAAGGTAGGGTTAGTTCGTGGCAACTGCATGGTTAATTTTCCTCCCGCCCCCCTTGTTTCTCCAGGAGAATGTCACTTTATGTGAAGCATCTTAAATCCACTGTCTGCTATACTGTCTGAGCTCTTCATCCCCAATGGCCATTATAAAGTTGCCATATGCCTAAAAATATGCTCGGCACAACTGTGATGTTTCAGGCTCCGAATTCGTTTTCCATTTTATTGCATGATCCTCAGATGAAAATAAAAATCCTTCTTCTGCTGTGGCTTGAAGGCTGTTCGGGCGCATATGGCTCATTATAAAATAAGGGAAAAACTTCAAGTATTTAAAATATTGTGCAGAATTTTTACAGCTGTTTTGCATTTGTTTGGTTTTCTGTCTTTTCTGCTGTGGGGGTTGGTGGTTTGGTAACCAGTCAAATGTAACCTTGTCATTTTTAACCACGATCAATCCATAAAGTTTGTTACCTTCCTCTTTGGTCCAACTTAGGAACACACAAAAACAAAGCAGATGTCAGAGCAATAACCAGGTGCATGGTTTCAGCTGCTTTTGTAGTAGGAGAGGGAGAATGGTGCACTTGGAGGTTACTTCTGTCACTTGCAGTAGGGCAGGTTGCTAACGATTGCTGGAGAGTCTGCAGGCTTCTGCTTTTATTCAACCATTAGCAGACACTGCACGACTCCTGCACCAAGGTACAACCTGCACTCTTACATCTAAACAGTTTGTGACAAACCATTGCAGCATTTTGAGACTCCAAAACCCATGATGCAGTGTGATCTCAGATGACACAGGCACGTGAAAAGATGAGTTCGTAAGCAGTCTGAAGGTTCCAGCCTTATTTAAGATCAGTGTCATGTGAAGCGAACAGCCATGTAGTTTCTGGTCTGTTGCCTTCCAACTATATAACACTATAGTTCAGATGCCTCTTACAATTCTGAGTGCCTGGCACTGATTGGGATGGTGATTAAAAAGCAGTGACTTTTTAATATTGGATGCTTCACAGGGCGAAGAGGAGTCACTTTCGTTAATGGCTTTTGCTTTAGGAGGACAGAAGTGGATTAAAGCGGTGCCTTCAAGGACAGCGGATTGGCTTGAGTGTCAGTGCATGAAAATATTTTGATCCCATTGTAACTAGTAGCTGCTAGTTCCTGTTGTTGTTGCCGGTTTGATTAAGTGCCCAGTCTGTTCATTGCAGGAGTAGTGGGAGGAAGGGGCTGGGAGAGGAAGCGACTTTCCAAAGTGCATCTCCCAGAGGAGAACAAAAAATGTGATTAGGGTGGTGCAGTTGGAAGTGTGTGTGTGTGTTTTAAATCCTTTCCCCCTTTTGGTTTGTAGATTATATCTATCCTGTGCAGTTTTCCACATGCTGCTTAATGGAATATTGGGTGGCCCCAAAGGAAGTTCTCTCTGTAAATCAAAATTGGGATTGTGAAATGCAAAAACAAAACCCCAGTCACTTCTGGGTTATTAATTGGTACGCACGATCGGAATTTCCTATACTGGATGATAAGTTAGCTATAGTTCCCCCTCCTGCAGCAGGCAGGGCTGGCTGTTAGCTGGTGATATTCTTTCCTGGTTCTGATGTTAACACAGGAAAAGGCATCAGGTCAGTTGCAGTTACACCCAGCTTGCCATATGTTTTTAAATAGAACGTTTTTGTGGTTTTTTTTTAAAAAGGAGATTTGGGCAAAAGGAAAGAAATAAAAGTTTCCGTTTGGGTATCTTCATGTCACTGAAGTGGTAACAGGCGAGTGCTTACAGCTTCACAATAACTATATACAGTGGTACCTCTGTTTAAGTAATTAATTCGTTCCGGAGGTCCGTTCTTAACCTGAAACTGTTCTTAACCTGAAGCACCACTTTAGCTAATGGGGCCTCCTGCTGCCACTGCGCCGCCGGAGGACGATTTGTGTTCTCATCCTGAAGCAAAGTTCTTAACCTGAGGTACTATTTCTGGGTTAGCGGAGTCTGTAACCTGAAGCGTATGTAACCCGAGGTACCACTGTATAAGGGTCTGGTGACTTCTGTTTCAGTGTAATAATAATAATAATAATAATTTATTATTTATACCCCGCCCATCTGGCTGGGCCTCCCCAGCCACTCTGGGCGGCTTCCATAAAAACCACAAATACAGTAAAATATCACATGTTAAAAACTTCCCTGAACAGGGCTGCCTTAAGATGTCTTCTGAATGTCAGGTAGTTGTTTATCGCTTTGACATCTGCTGGAAGGGCGTTCCACAGGGCGGGCGCCACTACCGAGAAGGCCCTCTGCCTGGTTCCCTGTAGCTTTGCTTCTCGCAATGAGGGAACCGCCAGAAGGCCCTTGGCGCTGGACCTCAGCGTCCGGGCAGAATGATGGGGGTGGAGACGCTCCTTCAGGTATACTGGACCGAGGCCGTTTAGGGCTTTAAAGGTCAGCACCAACACTTTGAATTGTGCTCGGAAACGTACTGGGAGCCAATATAGGTCCTTCAAGACCGGTGTTATATGGTCTCGGCGGCCGCCCCCAGTCACCAGTCTAGCTGCCGCATTCTGAAGAAGTGTGCATGCACATGAAAGCTCATACCAATAACTAACTTAGTTGGTCTCTAAGGTGCTACTGGAAGGAATTTTTTATTTTTTTAAATTTATTTTATTTTGTTTCGACTACAGCAGACCAATACGGCAACCTACCTGTAACCCGGACTAATATATGTCTGTGTTTAAGCGGTTTCCGCAAATGGTTGTGTTTATGGCTCAGGAGATGCCTTCAGGCAAGTGTGTAGTTACGTAGCTTTGCTACTTTGTCATTCAAGGCAGCTGCCCTTCCCTCCTCCTGCCCTCTCCTGTTATTCCCACCCCTCTCCTTTAAAAAAGAAGAAAACAGAAGAAACAAAAACCCAAATCTTCACATATTTATCATATCTTTTGATACACTATATGGTTCTTTCAGACTAGACCTTCACAGGGGGTGCGGCATTGCGGGAGGACATCCAGGCCCTCCCAGTGACCTAGGAGTGGGCGGAAGGATGCTGCTTGTGTCATTAGGGCTCCCAGCTGCGTCACGCCTCCTGGCTGACCAATCGGTTTAGCCGGGGGTGCATGGCCGCTTGCCTTTAACCGCAGCATGGCTGGGGTGCAGCCTCCATTCGCCTTCTCGTCAGATCTCCCAGCCTGCCCACACTCTCTTTTATGCGTCGCTTGACTTTGACCTTGCTATGGACTAATGTCGGCTGCCTGGTTGTGGGGGCCAAGTAGGAATTTTTCCACTTGGCAAATTGGCACCAGCCATTTGGTTTTCGCCTACCTTGTAGCAATCGTCACAACTTTGTAAGGTTAGGCTTGTGGTGCTGTGGGTTAAACCACAGAGCCTTGGACTTGCCAATCAGAAGGTTGGCGGTTCGAATCCCCATGACGGGGTGAGCTCCCGTTGCTCGGTCCCTGCTCCTGCCAACCTAGCAGTTTGAAAGCACGTCAAAGTGCAAATAGATAAATAGATACTGCTCCGGCGAGAAGGTAAACGGCATTTGCGTGCGCTGCTCTGGTTTGCCAGAAGCGGCTTAGTCATGCTTCCTCAGCCAATAAAGCGAGATGAGCGCCGCAACCCCAGAGTCGGTCACGACTGGACCTAATGGTCAGGGGTCCCTTTACCTTTAAGCCTTGTTTATGGGAGGGGAGGTTGTTGCCTCCGCTTGCCCTTCCTCGTTAAGGTAAGGGTATCCCATTAAAGGGATCCGGGGGTGTGTGGTTCCTGTCCGAAGCCTGGGCGTGGACTAGGGCCATGCCACGACCCCATTGGTGACCCTGGGGGTGCTCTTAATTGATATCATAGGGCTCCCCCTATTGGTGGTTGACACTTTAGAGCAGGGGTAGGCAACCTAAGGCCCAGGGGCCGGATGTGGCCCAATCACCTTCTCAATCAAGCCTGCGAACAGTCCTGGAATCAGCGTGTTTTTACATGAGTAGAATGTGTCCTTTTATTTAAAATGCATCTCTGGGTTATTTGTGGGGCATAGGAATTTGTTCTCCCCCCAAATATAGTCCGGCCTACCACATGGTCTGAGGGACGGTGGACCGGCCCATGGCTGAAAAAGGTTGCTGACCCCTGCTTTAGAGACTTTCTGCAGACGGGCAAGAGTCAGGATATCGTCTGGCTTCACCCAAATGTCTAAGCCAAACCACTCACATCTGTAACCAATAATGTTGTGGCCTAATCTATCCCATCAACCCAACATAATCGTGTCTGTGTGTTGATTTCTGAGTGGAACTGCGGGGCATGGGGCCTCACCATGCAAGTAGCAATTGCCTTTACTAGGCAGGATTAAAAAGTGGAGCTGAAACTTAAAGGCCAGGGAGGTGCAAGGGGGGCAGCTGCTTCCCCCTCTAAATCAAGTAAATAAATAAAAATACTTAACTAACTGACCACTTGTATCACAGAAACCTCGGTTCTGTCCCCTCCCCCAACATAAAGCCTGCCCCCTAAAATAAATCCTGGCTACACCCATGACCACATTCAGATGCAACACCAAACCATGGTTTGGCACTATGTGAATAATGAGACTTGTGGCCCTTTGTTTTCCCCCCACGCTTGCATGCAGTGATTCCTTCTCTTAGTTGCCGGGGTTTCAGCAACCTATAGTTTACCATACCATCCATATTAGGCAAGCGATGGCTAGTGTGCACCATACGTTTGCCTGGCTTGGATGAAATGACAGGCTATGGATTGCCAAGAAGACACCACCAAGAAGAAATGGACAGTGGGGGGGGGGGGGAGGAGGGAGCACATGGGCTCATTGACGAAATGCCAAATGATGGTTTGATGTTATATCTAAACCAGTCCAGTTTTATGTCTCATAAGCTTCCATGAAACAAAGTTAGGGTTAGCTGTTAGGTCAGGAGAGCATGGTGTGATGCTCCGCGATCACATGAGTATCTTCCACAACGTTTCTCCACATCTTCCATGAATGATTTCTTGGGAGTTTACCTTTGCTCTGCTTTTATAAACCCGCAATCTTCCTCCCCATGGTGCACCTTGGGAAACAGGGCAGTCTGCTCTTCTTTTCCTCCCATTCTGTTCTCTCCCCACAACTGTTACTCTACATTCCTTGGCTGCCGAGTGTTTCTGCAGACCTCTGGGTTCATCCAAGCATGCTTCTCCCTTGCTCTCATTTCTAGTGGCGCCATTTTGGCCACAGACTTGGTTTGTTGAGTTTGTTATTAGAGGGAGTGTTGGTTACTGAAGTTTGCAAATTAGATGCAGGCTTGTGTCTCCTGGTGCTTATGAAAGACAAGTCACATATCCCAGATCTCCAGCATTAAGGTTTAGAAAATATATCTCTTCTTCTCTTGTGTTGGTGGGCTACTCTTGTGAACAGCCAGGAATATCACCCCCTGCCAGCGTAGCAAAGGACGCCTTTGCAATTCTAGACACAATTGAAGTGCTTTCTCTAGCTGTCAGACTGTATCATCCTATGTTAGCGAGCTACATTAAATGTACATGCTGCTCTCCTTTAAAAAATATATGAATATTTGCCTATAACAGCGGGAAGACACTTTAAAGAGTGGATCTTAGAAGTGATTTATTGCACAGTTGAGACAGCGTAATCTATTGCTGCAAAAACCCATTTGTGGAGTGGGTGGAAATTTCTGTTTTAACTCGACTCGACATCTAAATTCTGTACATATTTTTACTGCATGAAATCCTTATAAAAATCAATAGGCAGTCCAAACGAAAGCAGCAACGTTCAGCACTAATCCGGTGCCTTAAAATCTAAGGGTGTTTGAACTTTAAAGCTGGAATGTATCAAATGGATCTTTTATATCTGTGGTTTTCTTTTTTAATCCAGTGTTTGCACAGTTGGGCTGCAATCTAGCTAAAGTTAATTAGGACTAAAGCCTGGAATCATCTGCACACTTATCTTGGAATAAGTCCCATTCAGAGCCACTTACTTTTGAGTAAGCATGTTTAGGGTTGTGCTTCGTTTCACTATGATTGTGATAGCAGTACTAATACTCAATATTAGTAATGTACCTTCATAAGAATTATGTCTGTTGTTCCCCGTCATCTCCCCTCCCCCCACCATTCAGTTCTTCTGCCCCATCTGCTTTGTGTGCATGTGTGTGTGAGAGAGAGATGGAAAATGTGCTTTTTTGGGTACAGTATCTGTTGCTCTTGCAAGCGTCCACCAAAATATCTCTGGGTCAGCTGAGCTATGTGTTTACCCAGCAGATTCTTCAGGGAGATGCCACAGAATCCAGCTCTAGGAGTAGCACTTCAGGGAGGAGAAGATGTTAGATGGGTCCATTTTACTCATTCCACTCTGTTGTCATCATTACAATTCATACCTCCCTGGTACAAACTTTCCCTGGCCTGGTGCTCTCTGTACATTGTTGGACTACATAAGACAAGTCCAGCATCTACAATGGATGCTGGTGGGAAGCCCGCAAGCAGCATCTGAGTGTTTTCTTTGGGTGATCACTCATAGCTGAGTAAGATTGTCTTCCATAAACATGGCTTTAACAGTGAGTCTGTAAGTGACTGTGGAGGCCAATTCTGGATCCACCCGTCCTTCCACAGTGGGGACATAGGTTTCCAGGTAGGAGTTGATCATGGTGCCTTCCTCTTAGCACTTTTCTCCCTTTTGCCCTGAGTTTGAGCGTATTCAAAGCCCATGACACCTTAGGTAAGGCTGTTCTCCAGTTGGAGTGCTCACAGGCCAGTGTTTCCCAGTTGTACTATATTTTTTCAGATTTGCCTTGAGAGAGTCTTTAAGCCTTTTTTTGTTGACCACCAGCATTACACTTTCCATTTTTGAGTTCGGAATAGAGTAGTTGCTTTAGAAGACGATAATTAGGCATCCAGACATGACCAGTCCAATGTAACAGGGTAACAGTGAGTGTAAACAGTGCTATCTCCACTTGTGGTTCCAAGCAACTGGTGTTCAGAAGCATCTTGCATGGCTAGTATCCCATTATCCTCCATTCTCTCGTATGATCCTCTTTTAAAGCCACCCAACTAGATTGAATTCCATTTACTTCTGAGTACTGTATCCCTGAAACATTCCCAGGGCATTTAGCAAGGGCTGCAGGAGGAGACATAAGAAGAGCCTTGGTACATCATAACATCAGAAGAGCCTTGCTAGGTCAAAGGCTTGTCTAGTTCAGCATCCTGTTCTTAGTGGCCAGCCAGGTACCTACAGGTATTCTGCAAGGACCCAAGTACAACAACACCCTCACCACTTAGGATTCCCAGTGACTGATGGACAGAGCCATGATGCCTTCATCAGTGGAGGTAGACCATGGTGATCATGGCTGGTAGTCATTGACAGCCTTGTCCACCGGGAATTTGTCTAACCACCTTCTAAAGTTACCCCAAGTTGTCTGCCCTGAATCTTGCAACGTTCGGCTTCATTGGATGACCCCGGGTTCTAGTATTATGAGATAGGGAGAAAAATGTCTCTCTTCACTTCCTCCACTCTAGGCACAATGTTATATCTCTCTATCATTATCCCTTCTCTGTGTGTTGCTGCTGTTGCAGCCAGTAGACTAGGCTGTGGTTTGTACTTGGTTGTGAAGTGTGTGCTGTGCCCAAGAGCGTTTCTGCACTTGGCAAATGTGAACACAGGTCCCCAAAGGCTGGCGATCCCTGTGCATGGACTACATGGGAAATGGCACAAAATCAATCTCGGATTATTTTCATGGTGCGTTTTAGCCAGGATAGGACACCGTTTTGTCCTCAGATGGTGTGTTGATGTAATGAATTTATTTAAACATGCATTGAGAGGTACTGGCTGCAGTTAGTGTTCTCTATCAGTTTTGGTGTGGGAAAACTTATTTGCCATGCAGAATATTATGGATATGTTTTATTCTAGTCATTTGGCCAAAGACTTAAATAGATCAGATGAAGAGAAGAACAGCAGCTAGATGCTCAACTTAGCTCAACTTAGCAAGCTGGTTATCTTGAGGACTTTGAGACACCTCTGGTCTGTGAGCCATGCAGTGCCATTCTATATTAAGGATTCTTCCCCACTGCCGCCACCCCCCATCAACCCCGCCCCCCCATCATAAGACTGTGACTCTGGACAGCTGCCACAGAGAAGCTGACTATGTTAGCAATGTGTAAACTTTCTAAGGACCCTGTGTGCTTTGAACAGCTGGTTGATAGGCAGAGGTTCAACACGTGGAACTTTCCCAAGCTTGATGGTGTGTTTATAAGCTGCACCTCTTGAATTTCTGCCTGTCTTGCACATCTTAATGATTGCAGTTGCTACAGTCTTAGCTCTTCCCTCCCATGTCATCTTATGAAGAGAGAAAGAGACAAAAAGGATAGCCCTAAAGATTTTGTGTGTTATTCTTGTCCCACCACCCCTGCTGAGATATGCCCCTTTGTAGGAACATACGAAGCTGCCTTATGCTGGTCAGACCATTGGTCTGTCTAGCTCAGTATTGTCTACACTGACTGGCAGCCGTTCTCCAGGGATTGCTCCCAGCCTCACCTAGCGATGCCAGGAATTGAACCTGGAACTTTTCTGCATGCAAAAAGGTTCTGTCACTGACTCTGAGCTACATACCTTCTCATTGCCCTTTTAGCAGTGTCACAATTTTGCATTGCAGGAAGGTGAGTTCAGCATTGCATTAATGTTTTCTGTAGTCAACGTGCGATGTGCGAATGAAAGATGAATCTCTCCAAATATTCCATAGACATGCACCGGGCAGTGATGGGCAGTGGTCTGGAGTCATGTGTTCTTAATGCGGTTCTTAAGACCTATTCACATACTTCTAAAGTTTTTTTTTTTAAAGTGTACACATAAATCCCGAAAGTGTGACTACTACAAAATACAGACCTTTGAAAGCAGGTACTCTTATACAGGTGAGAGAGATTGGATTGAGGGCAGACCCACGCCATACATTTAAAGCACAGTTAACACCGATCTAAAATACATGACACCTCCCAAAGAATCCTGGGAACTGTAGTTTGTCTAGGGTGCTGGGAACTGTAGCTCAGCGGGGAGAAAACTACAGTTCCCTGAATTCCTTGGGAGCAATGTGCTTTTCAGTTGGCATTGGATGTGCTTGAAACTGCACTCCGTGGCAAGCCCAGGCCTTCTCCGAGATTGGATAACGGTGTCGATGCACTTTGTATGTCTCAATGTCTGAAACAAAGCTTGCCCCTTATCTGAATGAGGGGCTACCTTAAAATCCTGTGTACAGGAGTATATATATTACTCTGAGCTCATTAAAGGAAGGGCGGACTTTCAGCACTGTGAAAGAGAAGACAATAGTTATCCCCCTTTTCCCAGGATCTAGTGGAAATGGCTTTGCAGTGTAAATTACCCCCTGGGATACTTCGCATGCTTTTGCGAACAGGGCATAATGGCATTTTTCTCCTTCAGCAGCTAATGCTGTAGCTGTGACGCTCTAATTAGCATGCCGTATAAATGCAAGTGACGTTTGCTCCCAGAGGTAGGATGGGCTGGTGAGCTAAACGCTTCCTCCAAATGGCTTGTGGGAGGAACCGAAGAACAAGTGGCCCACCAGTGAATCAATGCAGACCACCCCCTCTTTAGTGTCACTTGTGGGCTCGTTCATTAAAGGAAGTTGTAAAGTGGGCATGTGGGGAATGCGTCTTAACACAGTTCGCTTTTAAAAGGTACATTTCAGAGTAGACTTCGCCAGCCCTCCAGATGTTTTCGGAATACAACTCCCATTGTCTGCAGGTCTAATGGGATTTGTAGTCCAATGCTGCCATGTTGGCTGGGGCTGATGGAAGTTGTCGTCTGAAACATCTGGAGGGCACCAGGTTGGGGAGGGCTGGCCTACACTGATTGGCAGCAGGCCTGCAGGATTTCAAACAGGTGTCTTTCTATGCCTTAATTGGAGATGGAACCTGGGTCCTTTTGCACACAGAAAATATGCTCTTCCACTGAGCTTCCAGTCCTTTCTGTGGGTATGAAATCCCCCTTTAAAGTTTCATGTGCCTGCTATGCAACAATCAATACAGTGGCATAGTGCTATGATTTTAATCAGTTTCCGGTAATGGCTTTAATAGGTGCAAACTGATTATTGTTCATGTTCACAGCCACAGGTGGGTAACTCCTATTATTCCCATTTCCCTGGAAACCACAAAAGAGTGATTAGTTTCTGATGTTGCACCACAAGTCCATGCCCACAGAGGTCTTCTCCTAGGTTCATGGCCCAGAGTTGGCCTAGGATATTTCAGAGCCTGATGCAGGAACTCAACCCCCCCCCCCCCATCGTGGCAGAAGTTTATAAATGAATTATCAGTTTGCTGCCTTGTAATGGTGTCCCAACATTTTTTGCCTGAAGTGAACCTTGCCCTGTTCTGCTCAGCTGTAATTAGGGGACTAAATTATTCGGAGATTGTCACAGATGTCCTGCTTGTTTGTTTGCTACTAGCAACATGCTTTTTTGGGGGGAGGGGGAGATCTAGTTGTGTGAACAAGCTGAGAGCCACTGTGGTTCCTCAATGGAGCTTTCCCCCCCAAATGCCTCTTCCCAGGGACGCGGACTTATAAAAAATATTGGGGGGGCCCGGGAAAGCTCATGAATAATAAATAAGCTCATGAATATGCAAATAAAGTGGCGCCGCCTCCTCGTGAGCGAATAGGGGAGAGCGTGCTGCGCCTAGCCCCATGGAGTCGGCGCCTATGAGAGAGCCAGAGAGAGAGAGAGAGAGAGAGAGAGCCCGAGAGAGAGCGAGAGAGAGAGAGAGCGCAGCCAAGCCCCCTTCACCGCCTGCCCCCCCCGCCAGCCCCCTCTCCCCTCCTCCCTAGGCGGCAGCTCCGCCATGACCACAAACGGCGGCGGCAGCAGCAGCAGCCGCGCGCGGCCCGGGCTCCCCTCGCCGGCCGCGGGAGCCAAGGCGCGCGATAATTTGCTTAAATTATGTCAGCGGCGCCCGGCAGAGCAGCCCTCTCGGCCACGGCAGCCCGGCTCTCCCAGCCCCCGGGGGCCGCCCTCCTCCCTCGCGCAACCGCAGCGTTCCCGCCCGGGGAGGCGGCGCCCCCAGGAGAGGCGGCAGCAGCAGCCGCGCGCGGCCCGGGCTCCCCTCGCCGGCCGCGGGAGCCAAGGCGCGCGATTATTTTTTAATTATTGGGGGGGCGGAGCCCCCCCAATAAAATTTTTGAGGGGGCTCGGGCCCCCTCAGGCCCCATGGGGTCGGCGCCTATGCCTCTTCCTCACCTATGATGCTCACTGAGTGGTCTTTCGGAAGACACATTTTTGCAGACTAACCCTGCCTCGCGGGACGTGGGTGACGTTGTGGGTTAAACCACAGAGCCTAGGACTTACCGAAGGTCGGCGGTTCAAATCCCCGCGATGGGGTGAGCTCCCGTTGTTCGGTCCCAGCTCCTGCCCACCTAGCAGTTTGAAAGCACGTCAAAGTGCAAGTAGATAAATAGGTACCGCTCCGGCGGGAAGGTAAACAGCGTTTCCGTGCGCTGCTCTGGTTTGCCAGAAGTGGCTTAGTCATGCTGGCCACATGACCCGGAAGCAGTGGGACACTGTGATGGAAGCCAGAGCGCACGGAAATGCCATTTACCTTCCCACCGCAGTGGTACCTATTTATCTACTTGCACTGGTATGCTTTTGAACTGCTAGGTTGGCAGGAGCTGGGACAGAGCAATGGGAGCTCACCCGGTTGTGGGGATTCGAACTGCTGACCTTCTGACTGGCAAGCTCAAGAGCTCAGTGGTTTAGACCACAGCGCCATCCGTGTCCCTCCATACTCACGTGCAGATGGTTAATCAGGGTTCACATCCCTGCAGAGGGAGTCCTGTGCATGTTCATTGGTGTTCATGTGGGGCCTGCTTCAGGCTGACATCGTTCACACATTGGCCAAGGGATGAGACTAGCCAGGTACATGTTTGGAAGCTTCTTTGCAAGTTTGGTACCTAGGGATATAAAATGGGGGACCCTTTCCATGGCACATGAGACTTGCATTGCTGTGATGGCTTGAAAAGATGATGCTGTGTTCATGTAAACTTAAAGGATGCCTGGAATATATACAGCCCCATGTGGAAGCATCACCGGTGATGTTCCCAAAGCTTTTGCATGAGACTTGCTGGCTTCCAGTCTCTTTCTCTGGGCTTCAGCAATCTCCAAAGCAGTAATGTCCAGCTTGTTCCCCAGCTGCAAAGAAGAAAAAAGTAGGAGGAGACAAACTGGAGAAATGGAGTTCCTTTAACACCACCTGGGGCAGAATTTGTGGTGTGAGTTGCAGCTTCTAAAGCAAACTAGCTGAGTATCTCTCTCTCACCAGCCTCAGAGGAGGGAACAGTTTTAAAACAGAAAACCTTGAGACTCCTATTTAAAATTCTGTCAGAGCATTCTACAGAAATGCAAATTTAGAGGGAGGCGTTTGAAAACGCAGCAGGTTAGCTTTGAACGTGGTGATGGCTTTATGATTATTTTTTTCCAAATGCACAAGTTATAAATGGCAGTAACTGTGATGCAGATAAAGCAGTATAAATGGGTTTTGCATGAAAACATTGCCACATTTCCCCACAAAACAGAACCGGGGTAGGTGGAATCATCTCTGTAAAAAGTTACAGTAAGTCAAGGAGCAGCGAGGGGGAAAAATAATGCAAAGATTACTTAAAACCAACAATAAACGTACAAATTAAAAGTCATAAAATTACTGACTAGTTTGGGTGTGTGGTTTATAGAATATGTGGAATGTTAAAATTGATTCAAATTAAGTGGAAAGAAACATTTTGCAAATGCGAAGTAAAATATCTGTTTAATTAGATCGTAAAGAAAAGAGATTAAAAGTAATATTTTGTAGGATGGTAATTACTGTTTTTCAGAGTAGTCTGGTTTGTGTTTTGCTTTACATTTCAACGTGATAACTGATCTCTTTGGGGTTCTGGGCTTTCTTTGTGTCTTTAATTACTTTAAAACCGCAGCCATTGCCTTTATTTTGTTTTCCTTCCCCTAAATAAACTTTACAATGGCTTGCTGAAATTCCCTGTCTGTTTGTGGGGGACAACCCAGAAAGATTAGGCCCCCTCTCCGCCCCCCAGCGTGGCTCGAGGTTACAAGCCAAGTCATCAGAAGGGGGACTCTGACAGCAAGATAAGAGGAAAGGATGTTATAGCAATCAAGTTACTGACAGGCACCTGAGATGTAAAGATACTAGATTGCTCTCATTTCCTGCTTCCAGCGAGTTCACATTCCAGTAGCTGGGCTGGTTTTTTTTTAAAAAAACTTTTTTTATAGTCGACACATATAACTTCAAAACTTTACAGGAGACCACCAAAGTACATGAAAGCGTTTGAGAGGCTTTTGAGTAACTCGAACACATTGCAACAGAACTGGGTTGCCAGACTTGACATTTAAAGAAACACAGAAACCCTCAGAGACAAAAACACGCTTCCTAGCAGGGGCTGTGGGAGGTGAAATTTAGCTGGGCTGATTTTGGAAAAGAGGTGGGCCTGACCTGTGAAGCTGCCTCTTACCTTGTCCTGCAAAAATGTAAGGGTAAGCACATTCTCGCCCCCTTCCTTGGCCGGGGAACCAAAGGCTCCTGATTCAGCTGCCACACTTCTATCCAGGCAAGACCACCAGCAAGGGAAGACCAACCCTGGCCCCAGGTGCTTATAAATTCCTCCATACAACTCATCACTTTTTAATGGCATTGTCAGATTGTTCACCTTCTTCTTCTTCCTTCCACTCCCCTTACTTTAGAATCATAGAACTGTAGAGTTGGATAGGACCACGAGGATCATCTAGTCTAACCCCTTGCAATGAAGGAATCTTTAGCCCAATATGGGGCTTGAACCCACTACCCGCAGATTAAGAGTCTCCCACTCTACCAGCTGAGCTGTCTAGTGTGCGTCTTGTCCATTTGGTTTGTAAGCCTGTTTCTCTCGGTCTCGCTTTCTCCCCTTTTTAAATTAATGTGAACCATTTTGGGAGGTAAGATTGGCCTGAAAAACGGGATGAAAATGTCTTAGATCAAATAGTCACCCCGTTGGTCTAGCGCCTTCCCCAATTCTGTACCCTCCAGAGGTTTTGGTCCCACAGCTCTCCTCATAGCTGATCATTAGTCATATTGGCTGGATCTGATGGGAACTGTAGTCCAACAACATCTGAAGGACACCACTAGACTGCTGAAGGTTACATCTGTCCACCTAACTTAGTCGTCTCATGACTGATTGGCTGTAGCTCTCCAAGGCACCAGGCAAAGGTCATTCCCAGCCCTGCTACTTTGGACCAGGTCTAGACATTATGGCGCCGAAGGCAGCCATTTATCCTCCCCTCTTCTTTCTGGGATAACGTGGCACAATTGCATTGCAAGTTTCCCTGGCCTCCACTTCGCATGTGGGTTAGGGGGAAATTAAGCATTATGCTCATTCCTGTATTCTGTCTTGCTGGATGTTGCTGGGAGAGAGAGAGAGAGACAGTGAATGAGGATCTCATGGAGGATAAGACTACTCTCATATCTTGGGTTGAAGTAGCTTCAGGTTAAGCATTTTTCGGGTTGCGCTCCGTGGCGACCCGGAAGTAACGGAGCTTCCGGGTTTCGCCGCATGCGCAGATGCTCAAAATGACATCACACGCATGCACAGAAGCGGCAAAACACGACCCGCACACATGCAGATGCGCAGTTGTGTGTTACGTTCTACCCAGGATGCGAACGGGGCTCCGGAATGGATCCTGTTCGCATCCAGAGGTACCACTGTATCAGTACTGTCATCACTGTTGGAGGCAGTATGTCTCTGAATAACTGGTTGCTCTGAATAACCAGGTGGGAAGAGACTAGAATCTTGCCCACTTGCACGAGGTATTTGGTTGGCTGCTCTGAGAAGAGGATGACTTGACCTAGTAGGACTCTTCTTATGTTTGTAGCAAGGTTCAAGTCTCAAATCAGCTATGAAGCTTACTGACCATTGGCTATGGTGGTTGGGACTGATGGGAATTGGAGGACCATACTTGGTGTAAAAGATTACCTGAAGGCAGAATCTTTGAATTCCACTGCAACAGAGCACTGATAGGTTTTTAAAAAGTAGCTTTCAAGTCCTTTATTCGAACCTTTGTGGCTTTTTTTTTATTTCACCACTCTGCATTTACTGGATCTTTCTAAAGCAGTGAGTGGCACAAATTTACGGCACCATTTACTTTTAGATACATAACTCATATTCTTGCTCTCCTGGGAAAATTGGCAAATGCCTTTTGATGCCACTTGTGTGATGCATTTGGTAATCTTTTTTTTTTTTTTAAGCAAACCATTAATCCTCCTCTTTCCCTGATTGCTCTGAATTGCCTCTGGTTTTGCTGATCGCCCTACTCTGTTTTCTGTCAAGGAATAGATAGCAGGAAGCAGGACTCTCCCTTCAAAGTGTTTATCAATAGAGAGCATAATCATGGATACTGCAGCATGTCATGTTAGGTAAAAACTAATTTGTAAGCAGCACGGCATAAAACTGGGAAGACAATTACATTTAAAAAGTCATTAACATTGATCTTTTTTGCATTCTATATCTGTCTATCTATATCTATCTCTCTATCTATCTATCTCTCTACACACACATAAAGAGAGAGAGATCTATCTGTGTGTATTTAAGAAAGCAGTTTTGAAAAATAGTCCCTTAAGATTTTTTTATGGGAGGGAAGGGCATCTTAATAATAATATATGATTAATAATTTTAGTTTCTTTAATGAAACATTAGTTTAATACAACATTTTAAGGAATGCACCTAGACATGAGCAAAAACCCCAAGCTCTGGATGAGAGAAAGTTAAATAGAATTTAAATTACCTGCCACCAACTTTCCCTGTGGATTTATCTGGGACTTAAAACACTTGCACAGATAGAATTCCAGTGGCTGATCAGAAATCCTCTGTGTGCTCCTGTGTTTTAATGGTTTCTCACTTGCTTGAATAAGCATGGTCTCCTGTTGTTGGTTCACGTTTATTTGCACTCACATTTTCACCGCATGATGTTTTATCTACCATTTTATTTACATAGGCTATTGTTTTTTTACGGAGTTGCATCTCCAGGCACATTTGTGTTGCATGCAAAGTCTCGCTGTGTCATGAGGACTCCACTACAGCAGTGATCACTCACAGAGATGCCCATAGGCTTACGAATGAACAAAGGCAACCATCCACCTTGACTTGCTTTTTGCATTATTTGTGCCGATTGCGCTATGGGGAATTTGGAAAAAGGAGATTAAAGTTTTCACCTAACAATGAAACATTAAGAGTTCAACAGGTCTGCACAACCCACCAAGCCAAGCGCAGCCCACCTGCCACATTTTGTCACTTTTAGCCCTTCTGTTTTGGGAGTACCAGGGGGCCTGGAGGTTTATCAGGCTGTCTCTGCTGTACTGCTCTATGTTGCTGTTAAGTCGCAAGGTGTGCAGGCCTGTTTTCTGAGCTAGACTTGCTCACACTGAACCAGTGGCGAATACAGGAATACCTCATGTTGCATCTGCTTCATGTTACGTTCTTTCAGGCTACATCCCACGGCGACCCAGAAGTACCGGAAAGGGTTGCTTCCGGGTTTTGCCGCTCACGCATGCGCAGACGCGCAAAATGACATCATACGCATGTGCACAAGCGGCGAATCGCAAGCCGCGTTTGTGCAGACGCGCCACTGCGGGTTGCATTCTTTTCATGTTGCGAACGGGCCTCCAGAATGGATCCCGTTCGCAACCAGAGGTTCCACTGTATTGATAAGGCTTCTCAAATAGCAATTTCTTAAAATCTGTTTTCGGTAGAAGCTTTAACTTAGCTATGTATTAAACTCATTCTTGCAGCAGCTATGTAAGATTGGTCGTAATTCTCTTATCCTTCTGCTACTTATGGGCAAGTATCTCAGAGGATGACCTTTCAGTGGCCCCTGCAAAAAATCATGCTGGACAAGGTGAGCAAACTAGCTCAGTGTAAGTGTGCTAGAATGCCTACTTGTAAAACTTCACACTTGGGTGTGGTTTGGCTGTAATAGATGGTGCTACTAATGTGTTTTGGGGGTCTTCCAATCTGCCACTTCTCCCCACTCCTTTACCTAGCTGGTGGTCCAGATGGCTCCATTAAGACCTTTTGGTGTATATATGCATATTAGAGTTGTCGACTGACCTTCTCTCTCTCTCTTTTTGGCAATCAGCTGCCTTGCTTTTCAGTGACTGACGATTCAATTGTGTTTAGACTCTCACCTGAAACCCTGGTGAGACACTGCCAGTCACGTGTTGACCATACTGGTCTAGATGTACCAGTGGCCCATCAGCTTTCTGTGTTCCATCTCATGCACTATCCCCCTGGGCTTCCTAATAACCCCTCTGACCACGTCCCAAGCCCTGCCTTGATCCCTGATTCTTCCTCTTCCCTGTTGCCTCCCCGACCTCAAGCATAAAGGCAGCAGCAGGCTTAGTGGGAAACCCAGAATCAGTGTAGGAATATCTGTTTGGCAGAAAGCCATGGTCTCACCAAGGCTCTGCTTTGAAAGCAGGGAGGTGGCAATGGATCCAGCTGCAGATAGTGACCCAGGAGATGACCATGGAGTGGAAAAGTTGACATTGGGGATACAGGTATCAGTCTCCTTTACAGCAGCCTTCTCCAGCTTCCTGCAGTGCTGGCTGGAGCTGATGAGAGTTGTAGTCTCATACTTTGGAGGGGCCCAGGTTAGGAACATGGCAACACTGAAAGGGGTCAGATGATTGATCCATCTAGCTCTGTATTGCCTACGCTCACTGCCAGGTGTTCTCCGGGATTTCAGACAGTCCCTCCCAGCCCTACCTGGAAATGCCAGACTTTCTGCACAAAAAGCAAATGCTCTACCACTGAGTGCCTACCACTGAGCTTGATTTTTTTCCTTTCTGGATTAACACTTCCTCACTCCATTTTTCCTTCCACCCTACGTGTTGGTCATTGAAATAACTTAGCCACCCATGTCCTAATTTAAATCTGACTGAAACAACACTTCTTTCTGAATTGTAGCACATTTTTGCAGTTCAATCATATGGATGATTGATTCCCTTTTCCTCTCTGAGCACTGACACAAAAGGGAATAACTGTAGCTCGGTGGTAGATTTATAGATCTATAGAAAGAGCACATCTGTCTGTAGTTCAGGTGGGCGTGTGTCGAATGGTGTTGGCTGGGCGTGCATCGAAGCGCATTTTAACCTGCATTTATGATGAGCTACAGATTTGCAATAGTGTGGAAATGCTATTAGATAATCTTGAAGCAGCAGACCAGAATTATGGCGCAAACACAGATGGTCCTCAGCCTATTGAATATGTCGTCTAAAGCAGTCAAAATGCCCCTATAGCACCCCCTGCAGCCTCTTTGATTACTCATGAGTAAGCCCCACCAAGTTCACTCTCAAATCAATGTGCATAATGTTGAAGTCCTGCAGCCTGAGCCTGGGCCTGCTTACTGGGAGCCAGTGTGGTGTAGTGGTTAAGAGCGGTGGACTCGTAATCTGGTGAACCGGGTTCGATTCCCCGCTCCTCCACATGCAGCTGCTGGGTGACCTTGGGCCAGTCACACTTCTCTGAAGTCTCTCAGCCTCACTCACCTCACAAAGTGTTTGTTGTGGGGGAGGAAGGGAAAGGAGAATGTTAGCCGCTTTGAAACTCCTTAGGGTAGTGATAAAGCGGGATATCAAATCCAAACTCTTCTTCTTCTTCTTCTTCTCTACTCTACTCATAATAACATTAAGAAGAGCCTGCTGGATCAGGCCCATGGCTCTTCTAGCCCAGCATCTTGCTCTCACACAGCTAACCAGATGCCTGTGGGAAACCCAGAAGCAGGACTTGAGAACGACACCACTCTGCAGCAACTGGTTCTCAGAGATATGTTGACTCTGACACTGGAGGCAGACGTTCATCATGACGTTGATAGCCTTTTCCTCCCTGAATTTGTCTAATCCTTTTTAAAGCCACCCACGTTGGTGGCCATCACTACTTCCCCTGGGAGGAGAATTCCATAGTTTAACCACGTGCTGTGAAGAAATGCTTTCTTTTGTCTGTCTTGAATCTCCCAACCTTCATTAGAAATCCAGCACCTCAAAAGTTCTAGGTCAAGCTTCCCCAAACATGGGTCTCCAGCTGTTGTTGGGACTACAAGTCCTAGTCCTCCTTAGCTAGCAGTACCAGTGGTCAGGGATGATGGGAACTGTGGTCCAAAAACAGCTGGAGACCTAAGTTTGGGTCTCAGAAGTAACTACCACCGTGCTTAGGGCTGCAACTTCACAATGCTATGTATGCTTAGTCGGGAAGAAGGAAATTGAAATCCCACTGAGTTTCAGTTTGTAGGAGTCAGCCAGTTTCAAGTAAGAGTGCATAGGGCTGCAATTACAGTCATACCTTGGGATAAATATGCTTCAGGTTGAGCGCTTTCGGGTTGCGCTCCGCAGTGACCCGGAAGTAACAGAGCGCGTTACTTCTGGGTTTCGCCGCTCGCGCATGCGCTCAAAATGATGTCACACGCATGCGTGGAAGCGGCGAAACGTGACCCGCGCAGATGCGCTTTCGCATCTTACGTTCTTTTCGGGATGCCACTGTACTGGATATATATATATATATATATGCCATAGAATTGTAGAATTGGCAGGGACCCCAAAGGTCATCGTCTAACCCCCTGCAATGCAGGAATCTCAACTAAAGCATCCATGCCAGATGGCCACCCAACCTCTGCTTTAAAACCACTGGATCTCATTTGTCTGTCTCTCCCTTTTGTCTGCAAGGTAGCCTTTGTGGGCAGCTTCTTCACTGACCCACCCACCTCTTGGCTCACAGCACCTTTGGCAGCATTTGGTTGCAGACTCCAGCGCCTTCCTTGTGCAACCCCAGAGGGGGTAACCTCCATATAAGGTTTTATATGGAAAGAAGGCCATTAAAGTGAAGATTCACTAGGGCTGTGGGGTAGGGAGATTAAGTGTGTGGATTGGGGCGGGGATTGTCACAGGATAATAAAACCCCTTTAACAGGGCTGGCTTAACGTTTTAAGTGACATTTAATGTTTCTAACAGTAACTTGTGTTTCCGTCACACCCATCCATTAGCCAGGTGTTTTTGTTGCACCAAGTGGAAAAAATAGAAGTAATCTCACCGCACAGCTGGGGCCTCTGTGGGGTGTGGGGAATAGATGGGGAGTAGGCCCCTTGCTACAGGGAGCTGGTTATTCTTATTTTATTGTTGATAGTTTACAGAAACCAGCCGAGCTGTTTATAAGGGGCTCTTTCGACACCTTGAGAAGGTTTTTGCCCCGTAAAATGAGGGGGGGGGGGGACAGCCAAGTAAGAGGGAACATAATTGTAGTGCATAAAATCATGCGTGGGGTAGAGAGAAGATTTTGTTCTCCTCCTTTCACAATACTGGCGCCCAAAGAAGTTGAATGTGGGGGCTTGTTGCTCATCCTGAGTTGAGGATCACTTGATTGAAAGGACAGGTAGAAAACTTATAAGTAAATAAATAAATGTGAATTCTGGCAGGAAAACTGATCTGTCAAGGGTGTGGGAAGACAACATGGATGCAGGAAATCCTGCAGAGATAACCGCTGGTGGAGCTGTGAATTGAGATGAAGCTCCCAGTGATCAAAATTTAGCCCTCCAAAGGTTTGCTTTGCTTGCGGATTAATACCTGCATTAAACATTAATACCTACTGGCCCTCCAATTAATAATACTCCTTTGGTGTCGTCATTATCATAGGAAGGCAGCAGTGATGTTGGTAGAAGTTGTTCCAGTGGGTCTAATATCCCCCAAAGGTGGTATATCTTATTTCTTGGCTGCAACACTCCAGATTGTAGCTGAGGGTTCATATGTTGCTCTATGAAAATAAATAAAGAAACCTTTTCACATGGATAACTAGCTGTCACGGAGAAGGCTTCTGGTGTAGCCTTCTCTGCAGCATGCTACTTGTCTCTAATTTGTGTGTGGTTTTTGGTGTTGCAGTCTCGATGGCATTGTTTTATAGCCACTTTGGGAGGGCTGTTGGTGTTAACAAGTGGTTGAATGCCTTCTTGGGCGAAGTCAGACTGTTGGAGAGTTACAGCGCCTGCTGTGGCTGTAGAGACCAATATGGATGGGAGAGACATGTTTTGTTGCAGCTGGGGAAGATGAAGGTGTCTGGTTGTGCTGCTACTGGTTCGGTGGATGTACCATACACCTGGAATTGCCTTCCTCTTCAGGTTTCCCTGAATCTGCGCCTCTCCCAGACACAAGATGACTTTTCATGTACGGTTAAGTGTTTAGCATAGGAGTGTATAACATGTGGCCCCTCCAGATGTTGCTGAACCACACCTCCCATAATCCCTGACCACTGGGTAGGGCTGATGGGAGCTGGAGTCCAAGAACATCTGGAAGTCCACACCTTCTCCCGCCTTGCTTTAGAAGATGGAGATAAACAAGGGTTTATAGACCAGCATTGCCATGCAATTTAATGAATGTTTGCTTATGACAGTCATCATGAAGGCCAGTTTATCCAAGGGACATTCCTGATTGCATCTCAGGTAGTTTTTAATTTTTAGTTAGAAGCAGCGGTGGATGCCCTGATCTGGGTTTAATTTTCCCGGTGTTTTAGAAAACATCTTTGTAGAATGGGAGGGAGGGGAGGGAGTTTCCTCTGCCCTGAACATAAGCAACTTCCTCTGGAACTTCAAAGTCTCTCTCTCCTCCCCCCTGCAACAGGGTCTCCAGCCACAGAGAGAGAGAAGCCATAATTAACATGCCTTTCAGTAGAACCCATAAATCATTGTGCAAGGTGTGTGTGGAGGGGAGAGGCTGAAAAACTGGGGGCAGCAAGAAGCTACAACCCTAGTGAGATACGCAAGTATACGGAATAATCCATACTTGACCCAGGTCCCCAGCACTTCTGGAATTACCAGACGTTCTTGACGAACTCTGCAAACAGCAGCCATACATTTAGAACAGGCTCTGAAATCAGAACATGTTCATTTTCTGACGGGTATTTGTGTGATTTGTTTACTTTTTCTTCTTCGTTTGATTAGATGCTTTAAGGATATGTATGCCTTTGTTCCTTTGTGATTTCAGTAATGATTAAAACAGCCACAACAATGATTTCCCACTCTTGTCATAATGGTTTAGGGGAAATTGCTAATGTTTCTATTGCAATTTCCCCAGAATGTAGTGCAGGAAAATGTGTAATATTTGTAGTTTAACCCCTCAGAGAGCTACATTTCCAAGCACCCTTAACAAACTACAGCTCCCAGCATTCTTTAGTGAAAGCTGCATGCTTTAAATATATGGAGCATACCCACCAGCTTGAGTGAAGCAGCTCACTGCGGTCTGTGAAAGACCTGAGAAGACAGAAAAATGATGCTTGCGAATTTCTTGGTCAGATACAAAGAAGTGCATGATCGCTTCCAAACAGAGCTTATCAAAAGGTGATGCAAATTGTGTTACATTACCGCATGCTGATGTTTTATCCTTCTCATCTTGGCTGTATTTGTACCTTGGTTCCCAAGCTTAATCCCTTCCAGAAGTCTGTTTCAAAACCAAAACGTTCCAAAACCAAGGCGTGCTTTCCCATAGAAAGTAATGCAAAATGGATTAATCCGTTCCAGACTTTTAAAAACAACCCCGAAAACAGCAATTTAACATGAATTTTACTATCTAACGAGACTATTGATCCATAACATGAAAGCAATAATCAATGTACTGTACTATAAAATAAATAAGGCGGTATTGTAGATGATAAAAAATAAAATTATTCCCCCCCCCCTTACATGCGCTGATGATAGTCATTGCTTGGATGGGGGGCTTTTATCCATTTCTGCAGTCACACAATCAATCAGTAGCTGAACTGGGTTCCACACAGTCACAAAAACAAGTCACAGTCAAAAAACCGAAAAAGCCGCATAAACAAAAATGCAAAAAAATAGCAAAAGCCAAAGCTCCAAATATCACCTTTGTGTTGTGTGGGTGCTCGGGACTCCACAGCCGACAGACTCAACAGGAAGCCTCTGATTAGCAGCGGGGGACTCAATATACAGATGGAACACACTCAACAGGAAGCAGAACGTGTTCAGCTTGCAAGGCAAAGTTCACAAACCGAACACCTACCTCCGGTTTTGCAGCATTCTATTTCCAAGTTGTTCATAAACTAAGTGTTCTAAAACCAAAGTACCACTGTATTAACTTAGGTTCACGCCCCAGCCCTTTAAAACCAGGGCTTGCAGTTGTCATAGTCTTGTGGCGCCGCTTCTCGTTGGCAACATACAGCGCATCACTGTGACAACTGCACACAGTGAAGAGCATGTGACAGTGATCAAGAGAGAGAGGGGGGGTGTACGCTCGTGTTTATTGCTACGATAGCACTACACTGTTCTTACCATGTAAGGAAACATAAATACAAGTCTGTGGCAACAGTTAGGCTCAGCTTAGAGGACTTGAGCTGGCAACTAGCGGGTGCTGTGGCTGAGCTGGCGGCAGTAGGAGCAGGTGTGTGTCGGGTGGGGCTCAGGTGCAGTTTTCCACTTAGTCGCTTGCTTGCAGGTAGTCTCTACCCACCCGACACACAAGCATGTGAATGGCAAGATACAGTCATACCTCTTGTTACGTTTGGTTCAGGTTACATCTTTTCGGGTTGCGTCCTGCGGCGACCCGGAAGTACCGGAAAGGGTTACTTCCGGGCTTTGCCACTCACGCATGCGCAGACGCACAAAATGACGTCATGCGCAGAAGCGGGTTGCGTTCCTTTCAGGTTGCGAACGGTGCTCTGGAACGGATCCCGTTCGCAACCAGAGGTACCACTGTATACCTAATTCCATTTTTTCAGGTTCAAGAGATAATTACAAGTAGTGTGCTCACCCATTTACTGCAAGAAATGATCCTTGAGTATAAGAGGGTAATGAGTAATTCCAAGTATCAGTGGCAGGGCAGTAAAAAGGAGGAGAAGCTTCAGATGTATGTCCTAATTAAAGTTGGAAAAGGTGGGTTATAATGGGATATTTGCTTCCTGGTGAGCATTCACAGCTTGTCATTAAAGCAGCAAGACTTTGGGGCTGTGTGTTTTGAGAGGGGAGCTAATTTGGGAGGGTGGTTTAGAAACAGTCCTAATTCAAATAGGTGATCTGCTTTGTCTGCCCTCATTACTAACGAGTGAAATTAAAGCACCCCTCCCCCTCCTCCTTTGAATTAAATACACAAGCCATCAGCTGGGCTCTGATCTTTCCATTTAAAACCTTAATTGTCTAAAGAGCTCAACGTGAGCCCTTGAAGTTGGCCAGGTCTGTTGCAGGGCATTAGTGTTAGCTTCAGATTTACAAGCAAGCTGGATTTAATCTTTTGCTTTAATCCCTGCGATAGTCCTGTTTGGAGAAAGCGAGCCTTTTGCGTGTTTTAGGAGATAGGCAATGAGAGTTTCCGAATGAGGGGCTCCAGGAGCTTGGCGGCACAAGGTTATGTGGGGAACCTGCCGAGCTGGAAACGAATTAAATTATGAGGGAGGGAAACTAGGTGGGGAAAGAATAGGTGATGCTTTTAATTCAGCACCTGTGTGTGTATATCTTAGCGGCTCAGAAAGTTGCTGCAGGCTTCAATTGTGTTTCTCATCAAGAGCAGTTATAGCGTAAAGATGTATTAGCTGAAACGCCCAGGTTCCGTAAGTGACTGGAAAATTTAGAAGACAGACAGTACTTTCAAAGAAGCATTGAAAGTGGTTTCCGGCAGGTATGCTCACATATTTTGCCTCGCTGTTGCCTCTGGTCAAAGTGGCTTCACAGGGTTTTTGCTTGTTTGTTTTAGGCAATATGAAAACCTGCTGAACCTGTTTATCAGAAGCAAAAGTGTGATTTGCCATGTGTAGGGGGTCACTCATTCCTCCCATGCTTGATTCTTTGAAAGTGTGTATCTTCTGCTCTGGTCCCCCGATAAGAGATGTGGAAATTGTGAATGGCCATCATATCCACTTCTTTCTGATTCCTTGCTTTCGGCAAGAAGGAAACAATAACAGAGTACAGGAAAGCCATCCATCAGGTCATGCTATAATCTCTTTTTAATGCTCCAAGGTCCAATTTTCATGGCTTGAATATCGTTGTGAGCCTTTGAAAACGAGTTGTGATATTAGTTGGGGGGGGGGTGCATGGAAGTCCCAAGGTTGTTTCTGAGCATGAAGAAGAGATGTGTATATTAGATTTTATTTTTTTGTTTTTTAAATGGAGAGTTAATTAAAAAGGTAAGTAGATGAGCAGTTACTGAATGCACCATAAGTTCTGCTGTTAGTGTCTGATAATCGTTTTCACGCTGGGCATTGCAGAGTAACGCTGCTTATTATGGTGTATTAATCAGCCATGGAGAATCCGTCAGGGAGCTGAAGAGGGTGGATAGCCTGATGCATATGCAGACAGACCATCATGGGTGAAGATGAGGCCGTGTTCGCAAACTGCTAACAGCTACATTAAAAGAAGCATAGTTAAGCCAAAGGCTCATCTCGTTAAGCCAACAAATTTCACGTGGAAAGACTGCAGGGTGGACATGAGTGCCAGGAGGCCTGCCCGTAGTTACTCATGCAGAGGCACAATGGCCACCTCCTCAGAACATGGGTGATTCTGCCATGTCTGTAAATAATTGTGTACTCTGATTACTTTCAGGCACAGAAAACCAGCAAAACCACTTGCCCCATATGTAGACTGAGAGATGCATCAGGCAACCTCGTTTGTGAATTGGTGCTTTTCTCAGCGGAATAGGACATTTATGTTTGGGGAGGGGGTCATAGCTTGGTGACGGAATCCATTCTTTGAGTGCAGAAAGATTCCCAGGCTGAACCCCCAGGGTCTCTCGTTAATACGGTGGCGAGCGGTGGGAAAGTTCTCTGCTGGATTGGCTTTCTGCCAATCAGAGCAGAAAGTACTGAACGAGGTGGAACAGTGATTTTGTCTTGGCTTTATGGAGAGGGACCGCAGTTCAACGAAAGAGCACCAGTGTTGTGTGCAGAAAATGTCAGGTTCAGTCCTCCATTTGAAAGGATCAGGTTACAGGTGATGTGCAAGACGGGCACTTCACTGCCATCCAGAGTGGGCCTGGCTGCGTTAGATGGCCAAATAGCCTGAAACTTGGCTAACTGAACTTGGTTGGATTCAATGCAACCCTATGTCATAGAATCATAGAGTTGGAATAGACCACAAGGGCCATCGAGTCCAACCCCCTGCCAAGCAGGAAACACCACCAGAGCACTCCTGACATATGGTTGTCAAGCCTCTGCTTAAAGACCTCCAAAGAAGGAGACTCCACCACACTCCTTGGCAGCAAATTCCACTGTCGAACAGCTCTTACTGTCAGGAAGTTCTTCCTAATGTTTAGGTGGAATCTTCTTTCTTGTAGTTTGGATCCATTGCTCCGTGTCCGCTTCTCTAGAGCAGCAGAAAACAACCTTTCTCCCTCCTCTATATGACATCCTTTTATATATTTGAACATGGCTATCATATCACCCCTTAACCTCCTCTTCTCCAGGCTAAACATGCCCAGCTCCCTTAACCGTTCCTCATAAGGCATTGTTTCCAGGCCTTTGACCATTTTGGTTGCCCTCCTCTGGACACGTTCCAGTTTGTCAGTGTCCTTCTTGAACTGTGGTGCCCAGAACTGGACACAGTACTCCAGGTGAGGTCTGACCAGGTGAGGTCTGACCATGTCCTTTACCACGGGTCTAGATTGCATCATCGTAGGCTTGTTTTGACTTTCTCTCCTTTCCCTCGTCTGCGCCTCTGACTTAATTTTGCTTCTCCTTTTCTTTCAGGACCCCCGATTATCAGCTTTAATTTTTGACAAGCTTCAAGTGCCTGAATACTTACAGAAACCCAGGAGCGAAGGGGAGAGCAGGTGTGATGTCTGTGCGGCCCACCTGAACCAGCTGAAGCAAGAAGCCCTCCAGGTCATCCACAGCCTCGACCAGGCCAGCTGCCAAGACGCAGCAGACCCCGCACAAAGTGCCGCGGCAATGGCTGCTGTGTTGCCAAGGCTGACCTCCCAAAACGTGGTCACTGTGTCTTCTCAGAGGGACGTGTCTCTCATGGCCGGGCAGGTGGGCAGGCAGCCTGGCAAAACGGCAAGCCTTTTCTCCGGGACGGAGAGGAAGAAGGGAATTGGATGGCCGCAAGGGGCAGGCGGGTTCCCAAACTCTAGCGTCCAAGTGACAGTGGCTCCCGGTGGCCTTAGCGGAGCGTTGAGCTCCGTGACGATCCAGGCTCAGCAGTACCTTGAAGGGATGTGGAGTATTTCCAGGATGAACAACTTTCTCCCTCAAGCTTGCCTAGTAAGTAACCAAACCCTTGGCCTTTGATGTTCCAGAAAGGGTGTGTTTTCTTCCTGCTTGGTGGGTTTCAGAAAACTCCTCTGCAGGTGAATTCCAGAGCTCGGGCTGCCCCATTTTAGCCCCAGAATGGGTCTTTCCTGGAATGTTGCTGGCAGTGCGATGCTTGTGCTGCTCCAGGGAGGATGCTGTCTGTTACCTGTGGTTTTAGAACAGGAGGAAGGAGTGGAGCAGTGGCTTTTTTAAATTTAGAAACAAATAGGAAGCACCCAACACCCCTAAAACCAGCAAATCAGGCTGTTAGGTCTAAGACAGTGGTGAACCAATGAGTGTCAAATTGGGGATGTTTCACTGCAGGTCTTTAGACATTATTCAGACAACTGATTCCTTTGCGTGGTGGAGTGCCTCCTTTCCAGCATTCTATGTGACACTTGTTGTTGTTGTTTAGTCGTTTAGTCGTGTCCGACTCTTCATGACCCCATGGACCAGAGCACGCCAGGCACTTCTGTCTTCCACTGCCTCCCGCAGTTTGGTCAAACTCATGCTGGTAGCTTCGAGAACACTATCCAACCATCTTGTCCTCTGTTGTCCCCTTCTCCTTGTGCCCTCCATCTTTCCCAACATCATGGTCTTTTCCAGGGAGTCTTCTCTTCTCATGAGGTGGCCAAAGTATTGGAGCCTCAGCTTCAGGATCTGTCCTTCCAGTGAGCACTCAGGGCTGATTTCCTTATGAAGGGGTAGGTTTGATCTTCTTGCAGTCCATGGGACTCTCAAGAGTCTCCTCCAGCACCATAATTCAAAAGCATCAATTCTTCGGCGATCAGCCTTCTGATCAGCTTTCACTTCCAGACATCACTACTGGGAAAACCAGTATGTGACACAGTATGTGACACACAGTGGCGTAGCGTGGTGGTGCAGGGGGGGGGGGGCGGCCGCACCGGCCGCAACATCTGGGGTTAGGGCAAATCCACAGGTTAGGGGGCGCAAATCCACGGGTTAGGGGGCGCAAATCCACGGGTTAGGGGCGCAAATTACTTGCCTTGCCCCGGGTGCTGACAACCCACGCTACGCCACTGGTGACACAGGTCCTCTTAAATAGGGCCCCATTCACTTGATCCTTCCCTCTCAAAAGGTAAGGGAAAGAACAACAGTTGTGTGAATGTGCTGCCTTCTTAGAGCGCCCTACAATTGCAGGTTGCTTTAGATAAATGCTGTAAGGCAAGACGATGCACCTGTTCCCCCATTATGCAGAAGAGTCAATTGACCATGTAAACTCTTTATTGGCACCAAGTAAGTATGTTTAGAATTGCACCCTAAGGCTGCAACTGTAGGCATGCTGACATAGGCATGAATCCGTGAGACTTACTTTTAAGAAGACAAAAGACAGAAGTACTGTTCTTGGGGGGCAGGGGGTGGGCTGGTGTGGAGGACTCCTTGGTCCTGAATGGGGTAACTGTACCCCTGAAGGACCAGGTGCAGAGCCTGGGAGTCATTTTGGACTCACAGCTGTCCATGGAAGCGCAGGTCAGTTCTGTATCCAGGGCAGCTGTCTACCAGCTCCATCTGGTATGCAGGCTGAGATCTTACCTGCCCGCAGACTATCTCATCAGAGTGGTGCATGCTCTAGTTATCTCCCACTTGGACTACTGCAATGCGCTCTAGGTGGGGCTACCTTTGAAGGTGACCCGGAAACTACAACTAATCCAGAATGAAGCAGCTGCCGAGACCATATAACACCGGTCCTGAAAGACCTACATTGGCTCCTGTTTCCGAGCACAATTCAAAGTGTTGGTGCTGACCTTGAAAGCCCTAAACGGCCTCGGCCCAGTATACCTGAAGGAGCGTCTCCACCCCCATTGTTTTGCCCGGACACTGAGGTCGAGCGCCGAAGGCTTTCTGGCGGTTCCCTCACTGCGAGAAGCAAAGCTACAGTGAACCAGGCAAAGGGCCTTTTTGGTAGTGGCGCCCACCCTGTGGAACGCCTTCCCATCAGATGTCAAAGAGATAAACAACTACCTGACATTTAGAAGACATTTGAAGGGAAGTTTTTAATGTATGACATTTTAATGTATTTTTAATTTTTGTTGGAAGCCGCCCAGAGTGGCTGGGGAAGCCCAGCCAGATTGGGGGGGTACAAATAATATTAATAATAATAATAATAATAATAATAATAATAATAATAATAATGAAAACATGCTTAGGATTGGCCTGAATCCTGTGTTTATATAACTGGCTGTAGTATTTCTTTGTCCCTGTGTCAGTTTTGCACCAGTGACCGTGTATGGTATAAGAAGTGTTCAAGAGAATGCTTTAAAGTGGTCTTCTCCAGCTGGTGCCGTCTAGAAGTTTTGGACTACAACTCCCATCAGTCCCAATTCCTGATGGGAACTGTAGTCCAAAACATCTGCAGGGCACAAAGCTGAGGAAGACTGCTTTAAAAGGGGGTGGGGAGGTTAAGTTGCCTTTTGTCCAATTTTACTGCGTTTGAGCTGTCGAGTATTGAAGTAAAACTATCCCTCTGTAGCAGTTCCACTTTATGTGATCAGGCTCTGAACTTGTCATAAAGGTAGCCTGGTAATCCCCCTTGACGCCTGTGTAAATAATTACCGTCTAGAACCAGTGCATTTTCTTTGTCCACTGAAGAGTGTAATTATGAATGCTACTTTTTCGTAATAGCTTTTTATTCACCCCAAAGTTAACAAACTGGAATACAAACTGTACATGGTTTAGAGATAATCCTCGCATGAAGTATGACAGCTGTTCGAAACTGAATGGCTTCACTAAACTCTAGGAAAATATTGAATTAAAAGTGCAGGATTTTTTTTTAAATTAAAAAAAATGTAATTACCTGAGTTGGGCTTTGGTTGGGATTCTAATAGATATAGATATTAATCTGTGAGCCTACTGGAAATGTGCAAATGGATGAACAGCCCGGGGGGGGGGGGGGAGTTCCTTTGTATATTCCCAGGTAACTGTATTTAAATGCAACGCAAAAGAGAATGGATAAAGGGACTGTCGCGAGGGCAGTAAAATCTTCATAGTAAACAGAGCATGGTTTGCAGATGGCTTTTTCATGCAATATGTGCCAAAACAAAAGTAATGGCATTCTCTAAGGCAGGGGTGCACAAACTTTTTTCAAAGAGGGTCAGATTTGATGAAGTGAATATGCGTGAGGGCCGACCAAAGTTGTGGAGCTTTTTTTTTACAGTTTTACCCCAAAGTTCTTGGGCTTTTTTATAGGATTTTACCCCAGGACATATGCTGCCACGGGGGCCAGATTAAATCGACCTACGGACCTAGGGGATCTTAGTGAAAATGGGCTGCATGGATTTATGCACATAAACTTGGGGTGCCTGAGCTTATCCCAAAAGGGGTTCAGGGAGTCTCCACACTGACATAATTACACAGGAGGGATTCAAGTGCATGCAGGGACTTTAGGTTTGCACAATTGAAGTGGATTAAAGGGGTTCTGCTGCCCTAGCACAACAAAACCCACTCTAAAGAAGAGCTAGACTTCTTGTGGTTTGGAGAGTGGAGGGGAAATGGATTCAGAAGTGTGGGGTGCATGAATAACTGACGGGAAGATATTAGGTTTGCCATATGTCCGGGAAAACCTGCACATGTCCTCTTTTAGGGGGCCAACCTGCCCATTTCCCCAGCTTGGGCTGGCAGCGGCTCAGACTGTCCTAATTTTTGCTCTTCAAGAGATGGTAACCCTAAGATACATAAACACCCCCATTAGCAAATCGGGATGAATGCTCATTGCCATATAGATGGTCCTCTACCAAGGAATGTAATGGCGGGGCAGGTTTGTGAAGGGCCATTAAATGTTTTCTAAATACTTGAAATACCATTTAAAACCAATCACGCTAAAGCATGTACAGTCATACCTCGTGTTGTGTTTGCTTCAGGTTGAGCGTTTTCAGGTTGCATCCCGCGGCAACCCAGAAGTACCAGAAAGGGTTACTTCCGGGTTTCACTGCTCGCGCATGCGCAGACGCTCAAAATGACGCCACGCGCATGCTCCAGAACGGATCCCATTCGCAACCAGAGATACCACTGTATACATGTTTCTAACATCTCTTGCCAAAAACAGAGCTTTAGCGGTTTCCTCAAATGACACTGAGCATACGTCGATTAGGACTGAAGGCTGAAATTGTGTAAAAGGAATTAGGATGAATTAAGTTACTGGGGTAAGGGACGCGGGTGGCGCTGTGGGTAAAAGCCTCAGCGCCTAGGGCTTGCCGATCGAAAGGTCGGCGGTTCGAATCCCCACGGCGGGGTGCGCTCCCGTTGTTCGGTCCCAGCGCCTGCCAACCTAGCAGTTCGAAAGCACCCCCGGGTACAAGTAGATAAATAGGGACCGCTACCAGCGGGAAGGTAAACGGCGTTCTGTGTGCGGCTCTGGCTCGCCAGAGCAGCGATGTCACGCTGGCCACGTGACCCGGAAGTGTCTCCGGACAGCGCTGGCCCCCGGCCTCTTGAGTGAGATGGGCGCACAACCCTAGAGTCTGTCAAGACTGGCCCGTACGGGCAGGGGTACCTTTACCTTTACTTAAGTTACTGGGGTAACCACCCTCTCCTGTTAAGCGTTTATGCAGGGTTCCCCCCCCCCAATGGTGCACTGTCTTATATATAGTCTATTGAAAAATGCTGTATGATTTTAAAGCATGTAATAAAAATAATAGTATTGGGATTGAAAACAGTTTGGTGCCTCTTGAGTATTTGAAGATGATAGTCTGCTGCCTTGATCCGGTGATCTTGATTACTGCATTATGGGGTGTGTTTTTCCGCTCCCAAAAAAAGCTTCTCCATGCACTCTGTTGGAGAGAGCAAACTCATGTAGCTCTTTGTTCACTTAAACCCAATTCTTATCTTACTGGTGCACTGTGCTTGCTGCTTTCCTGTTGCTGTATTCTGTGCTGAGGGGCCTCAGGAATGGTTAATCATATCCAACAGATACTTGGCTAATCAGATGGATTGAGTACCCATGCAGGCTCTGGGATCTGTAGCCTGAGGGTAGCTGTTAATGGTGATAGAGTAGAATGTGGTCACTGTTAGTCATGTTGACGGTAAGATGAGATGAGACGATAGTCAGTGTTATGGAGAGCGAGAATCCCTTACAACAAATACGGCAAACTTTGAACCAAAGAGGAAGCTGTGGCAATAAATAAGGGACTAACAACTTTTCAAGAGACACTGAGGCAAGACAAGGTTGCTGTACTGCTCAGCTGATGTTTACCTAGTCAGCAAGTTAGCTAATAGACTTTGCTGGTAGGATTTGGGTTACAGAAAGGCCCTGCGGGGACAAAGAAATAATGAAAATATGTACACTGCCGTATGGAAATGAAGTAATGAAAGGAGAAGGCATGTCTCTACCTCCAGTATGATTCATGTTTCACAGAGCAGAGAAAGTAAATGTAATATGTCTTGATATCCCGCAGAAACTCAACTGAAATCTCTCTCTTGTGCGGGAATGCTGCGGTCGGATGCATACATAGCTGTCCAACACAGAACTGAGATAGATATTGTTCTGTATGATTTAATGGAAAAAGTCAAGGATAGAGAATTTGTAAGGTAAAGGTAAAGGTAAAGGGACCCCTGACCATTAGGTCCAGTTGTGACCGACTCTGGGGTTGCGGTGCTCATCTCGCTTTATTGGCTGAGGGAGCCTGCGTACAGCTTCCGGGTCATGTGGCCAGCATGACTAAGCCGCTTCTGGCGAACCAGAGCAGCACACGGAAACGCCGTTTACCTTCCCGCTGGAGCAGTACCTATTTATCTACTTGCACTTTGACGTGCTTTCGAACTGCTAGGTTGGCAGGAGCAGGGACCGAGCAACAGGAGCTCACCCTGTTGCGGGGATTCGAACCGCTGACCTTCTGATCAGCAAGCCCTAGGCTCTGTCGTTTAGACCACAGTGCCACCTGCGTCCCACCCACTAGAATTTGTACGTTAATAATTAGAACTCGCAGTAGTTCTCAAGATCACTGGGTGGAAGGAGTGCAAAGTGAAGTGTCTGAAGCAGGAGTTTGTAAAATTTTGGGGAACCTCTGCTGGCGGAACTCAGAGGTTCTATGGAACCCTGGTTTGAAAAACACAAACATTACCCTTATCCATGGACATTGGACAGGCCTGAGGTGGGCCAGGGACACTTAAAAGTGGGTGGGTAGTCATAATCTTGTTCCCCCTCGCTAGGCATAGCCTCTCTTCTCCATGGAATTCTCTGGCTTGGCCCATACTGCAAAAGTGCAGAATTCATTTAAATTAGGTACATTTGACCATTTGTCAGATTGGTCAGGAAGTATGTAGCAAGGACGCCCTTTTTGAGAAAGACTTGACTTGGTTTCCTCTTTCCCAGTACAATAAGGAGGGTGAATGTCCTGAAAACCTCTTTATCCCAGGCATCCTGCCAACGAAAAACCCTCCCAAACAAACAACCCCCTCCATTTGATCTTTTCTCACCTGCAGGCCAAGTGGGTATTATTACAGTCTCTCGTAAAGGGACATGCCCAAACTAGCTGCAGCAGCCAGTTGAGCCAACAAGCACCAGTAATCATACCAAAAATGGTTGGCCTAGATTTCACCTGTTCCTATCATGGGCAGGCTTTCACACCAGGTGTGCATGAGAGAATATTCAGAGAAGCGAGGACATAGAATGAGGCCCTTGCGTCAGGCAGTCATGGTACTAAAAATGTGCGTGGCTTGTGTATGGTGGGGCTGCGAGAAAATTAAACGTTTCTGGGGATGTATGCACGAGGAGCCTAAAAAGATGTTTAAAACCTCTATAGAAAAGAAACCAGAGGCGTAATTATTAGGGATCCTAGGAAAGGACATCCCTCAGGATAAGAAAAGGTTATTTCTGTATGCTACAGCCGCAGCCAGACTACTACAGGCTAAAAATTGGAAAGGGGATGCTGTCCCAACAAAGGAAGATTGGATAAGTAAAATATGTGATTTTATAGAATTGGCGAAGTTAACGGCAGCCATAAGACACCAGACAAACCAGAAATTAAGATTAGAATGGCAGTGTTTTGGAAGAGTACAGTGGTACCTCGGGTTAAGTACTTAATTCGTTCCGGAGGTCCGTTCTTAACCTGAAGCACCACTTAAGCTAATGGGGCCTCCTGCTGCCGCTGTGCCACCACGCGATTTCTGTTCTCATCCTGAAGCAAAGTTCTTAACTTGAAGCACTATTTCTGGGTTAGCGGAGTCTGTAACCTGAAGCGTATGTAACCTAAAGCGTATGTAACCTGAGGTACCACTGTATATGAAAAAACACTGTTGCAAAGACAATATGTTGATATGCATAGACTAAGTTTGCAAAGAAAACAAGGAGACAAAATAACTAAATCGATTATTTATAAAGTAATATTTAAAAGACGCAAAATTAACATGACACTTAAGCATAAAGAATGTTGAGAACTGGTGGAGGGAAGTCACATGGGTGTAAATTTTTGGGGCATTGGGTATTGTATAAATAGTATGTATTGTGGATTTATCCCTCCCCCTTTTTCTTCTTCTTCCTTTCTCTTTAATATTTGTGCTTAATTTGTATGTGAACAAGAATGAATGAATGAATGAATGAATATGCATGGCTTGTTTCAAGGGTTCAAAGACTCTTAGGCCAGTTGTTATTTCCATTTGATGGCTGTGTAGTAGGCTAAGCTAATAGGACGAATACAGCAGCAGTTTGTGTGTGTGTGTGTGTGTGTGTGTGTGTGTGTGTGTGTGTGTTTTAAAGAACATGGTAGTTCTTTAAAATAGTATATTTAAGAAATTCACGTTAAGGGAAGACCGAGTGTGCTGCTAAATTTCACTGCTCTTTTCTTCAAGTTCCAATAAATATGTTTTCTGCTTATTACCAACACACAAAAGTTTCTTGGATACAGGATGCTTGGCTAGTTGTGACAACCCAACTTGTGGAAGAGGCTGCACAGATCATGCTTGAGGGCTTCATAGACTTTCCCAGCATTTTTTGTAATCATTCTTTTTGAAGGAATTTATTGCAAAACTGACGAACAGTTCGGCAGTGCTAATTGGAAGAGATTTATTGCGCTGCTGCTAAATGATGTAGCATTGTTTGATGGCAAAAAGTGTATAAACTAGTACAGGGGGATGCAACGGCATTGAGTGTGGCTTTTAGTTACCCCTTTCTCCCATTTATGTGTATTATTGATTTTATTTCACTGTTCAGGCGGTAATGGATTTATAATTAGAATACAGTCACAGTAATCAATGATGAGATTATTGGGCATATAAATAGAACTTTTGAGACTAAGGTGAGGTCATTTCCTGCTGTAACCAAGGATCAATCATTGGGGGGTTGTTGAGAATTTTTAAGTAGCACTTGCAAGATTTAAGATTGAAATGGCTTCAGAGAAATAAATCCAGACCTACGGCTTACTTGTAAAAAAATTCCCAATGGAAAGGATTGCTTTATATTTCTAGAGCAGGAGTGGGGAACATCTTTCAGCCCAACTCTACAAATCTATGATTTTATGATTCTCTGATCATGGTAAATTAACACGATCCTAGATTTCTCCCCCCCACCCCCGTCACTTACAAACTACGAATACAAAATCCCGAAATTCCTTTTTGAATTTAGAGCAGTGCAGAAAGCAGTTTGGGATACCCTGCAGTTTGGGAGGTCCTGAGAGTGCAGCTCACAGACACATCTGAACGTGCTTGCAGATGTTGGGCTTGTTCCTTCTCTGGATCTTGGCCAACATATGTATCCGGTTACATCTGGCAAGATAACTTGAGCAAGTATTGAACAGCTTGGATTTTGAACTGTAATGAGGAGGTTGGTGATGTAATGAAAGCGAGCCGAAAGAAAGCAAATGGCTCTTCCTCACAACCTTGGAGGTGTTTGCATTGTCCTGCCGCCCACCCCACCCCTCCTCCTCCTTTATCAGTAAGTAGAGTTAAACGACAAAAGCGGCGACAAAACTGGCGGCTGTGTATTTTTGTCTGCCTCGGATAAGTGATTCATTTTGATCAAAGTGGGTTTGTGGAAGCATATTGAGCAACTGGCTGAAGGAGCACTGTCTCAGCTCAACAAAAGCCGAATGTGTATTTCTAATGTGTGTCAGTAAATAGAGGTCAGGCAAGGTTTCTCCCACCCCCCTCTCCTAACACCCCCCCTTTTAAAAAAAAGCAATTATAGCAGGTTACATTACTCCAGCATAAATGCTTGGGATAGAATTGGACCTGAAATGATGGTTAAATCACTTTGAATGCTTTACAGGGAGTGATTAATAAATGGAATAAATACATGTAAATAAATAAGCTTTGTTGTTGTTTATTAAACATGCATGCCACCCTTCATCCTGAGATCTCGGGGCAGTTCATTGCATAAAAATACAACCAAATACAGAATATCAACAACAACAACAACAACTCCCCCGTGTTAATGCATGGCTATCTCATATTGGCATCCCTATCCCTGGAAAAGACTGTGATGTTTGGGAAAGATGGAGGGCACAAGGAGAAGGGGACGACAGTGGATGAGATGGTTGGACAGTGTTCTTGAAGCTATCTACATGAGTTTGACCAAGCTGCGGGAGGCAGTGGAAGACAGGAGTGCCAGGCGTGCTCTGGGCCATGGGGTCACGAAGAGTCGGACACTGAACAACTAAACAACAAAATCTCTGTCCCATGCTGCCTGCCCACTGGGCAGGATGCCGCCTCATCCAAAAGTAATAGATACTCTAGATGTATAACTTGCTGTTGAAATGGAATACTCAGGATGAAACGGTGAAATCTGCTATGATTAAGTGGGCACAAGATGTTGGACACAACATTATGATGGCTGACTGGGAACAGTTATGGACCACAGGTATTAAGTTTACGGCATGTAATGCCTTAAGAGAGAATATTATGAAAATGATATACAGGTGGTACATGACACCAGTCAAGCTTGCAAAAATCTATCATCTGCCCGATAATAAGTGTTAGAAATGTAAGGAAACTGAAGGTACATTCTTTCACCTTTGGTGGACGTGCCCAAGGATTAAGGCTTTCTGGGAGATGATATATAATGAAATGAAAAAGGTATTTAAATATACCTTTCTGAAGAAACCAGAGGCCTTTCTCCTGGGCATGGTCGGCCAATTGGTGCCAAAGAAGGATAGAACTTTCTTTATGTATGCCACGACAGTAGCAAGAATACTTATTGCAAAGTATTGGAAGACACAAGATCTACCCACCCTGGAAGAATGGCAGATGAAGGTGATGGACTATATGGAATTGGCAGAAATGACCGGAAGAATCCGAGACCAGGGAGAAGAGTCGGTGGAAGAAGATTGGAAGAAATTTAAAGACTATCTACAGAAATATTGTAAAATTAATGAATGTTAGAAAGATGTTGGATAAAAAGTTAAGTGGTTCTTAGCTATAACACTATAAGGAATATGAAAAAATGGATTATTAACAGGTAAAAATTTAATGGTACAATATTTTAAGATTAAAGACTAGGATAAACAAAGAGGGAAAGGATTTGCTGAACTAATCAATGGAATTGGAATACAAAAAGGGAGGTGTGAGGAGGTCCGGGAAACAAGCAAATGAAAGACAAGTGATGCAAAGATGGAATTGTTTTTTAACTATTTTTATTTTATATTTTTCTTTTTTCTTTTTTCATTTTGTAAAATCTTAATAAATATCTTTAAAAAAAAAGTAATAGATACTCTAAAAAGAGAATTCTGAATTGGATGGTTTGCAGATGCACAGGGGAGCCAAAGCTCTTGCCTGCATCCTTCCTTATGCATCCTTGCCCACCTCCTCATTTAGCAACTAATTGTCTCTGCTCTTCCCTGTCTCCCCAAAGGAGAGACAAGAAGAGAACAAGCGGATAGGAGAAAGGGAACCAGAGGCTCCTGCTTTCCTGAGATCTTCTCCAGCTTTCTCCGAGGCATTTTCAGCAGAGTTCTAAAAGAGCCAGAAAGCCTAGCTTGGCTTTCACCTAGCCAGATTGTGAACAGCATGTGATGCGGGACATGTTTTGTTTAGAAAAGCCCCCTGATTCAGCCCCTCCAGGAAGAGCTGGGAGAGGCTTCTGCCTGAAATCCTGGAGGAGAGCTGCTGCCAATTAGTGTTCCTTAATCTCGTGTTCCCAGATCATAGAATCATAGAATCATAGAGTTGGAAGAGACCACAAGGGCCATCGAGTCCAACCCCCTGCCAAGCAGGAAACACCATCAGAGCACTCCTGACATATGGTTGTCAAGCCTCTGCTTAAAGACCTCCAAAGAAGGAGACTCCACCACACTCCTTGGCAGCAAATTCCACTGTCGAACAGCTCTTACTGTCAGGAAGTTCTTCCTAATGTTTAGGTGGAATCTTCTTTCTTGTAGTTTGGATCCATTGCTCCGTGTCCACTTCTCTGGAGCAGCAGAAAACAACCTTTCTCCCTCCTCTATGTGACATCCTTTTGTATATTTGAACATGGCTATCATATCACCCCTTAACCTCCTCTTCTCCAGGCTAAACATGCCCAGCTCCCTTAGCCGTTCCTCATAAGGCATCGTTTCCAGGCCTTTGACCATTTTGGTTGCCCTCCTCTGGACACATTCCAGTTTGTCAGTGTCCTTCTTGAACTGTGGTGCCCAGAACTAGACACAGTACTCCAGGTGAGGTCTGACCAGAGCAGAATACAGTGGCACTATTACTTCCCTTGATCTAGATGCTATACTCCTATTGATGCAGCCCAGAAGTCCAATGCTGTAGGACTGGGACTCTTATCACAGCCAGCCATAGAATAAAAGAATTATAGAGTTGGAAGGGACCACAAGAGTCATCCAGTCCAACTCCCCCCCCCCCAAATGCAGGAATCCTTTGCCCAACATGGGGCTCGAACCCATGACCCTCAGATTAACCGTCTCGTGCTCTACCGACTGAGCTAGTCATAGAATTGTAGAGTTAGAAGGTAACCAGAGTGTCATCTAGATGGCCAGCTGCTAAGAGACTGCAGTCTACTCACAGAATACAAAACTGGCAGCGATCTACCCCTTTTGCAGGGGAGGGGTTCAGGTCAAAGTCGCTGAGCTTTTTTTAGGGGTTCAGGGAAAAGTTGCTGAGCTTTTTTAAGGGGAAAGGTCGCTCACTAAAAGATCGCTAAGGAAACAACCAGCCTCACTGCAAAAGCTCCGTCTTCCGTTCTGGAGATCGTGCAACAATGGAGGGCGGGGCGAGGGGGCAGGGACCGATTCTGTTTTACCACCACTGAGGAAAGGGAACCAGCTATCGACCACGATCTACCAAAACCTCCCGGGAATCTACCAGTGGATCGTGATTGACCTGTTGGACATACCTGATCTAAGGCCCAGGGGCCGGATGCGGTCCAATCGCCTTCTCAGTCCGGCTTGCGGACGGTTCAGAAATCAGCGTGTTTTTACATGAGTAGAATGTGTGCTTTTATTCAACATGCATCTCTAATTATTTGTGGGGCCTGCATGGTGTTTTTACATGAGTAGAATATGTGCTTTTGTTTAAAATGCATCTGGGTTATTTGTGGGGGATAGGAATTCGTTCATCCCCCCCCCAAAAAAATATAGTCCGGCCCCCCACAAATAAGGGACAGTGAGGGACAGTGGACGACCCCCTGCTGAAAAAGTTTGCTGACCCCTGATCTAGACCAACTCAGCTAAAGTATTCATGACAGATGGCCATACAACCTCTGCTTGTTGTTGTTTAGTTGTTTAGTGGTGTCCGACTCTTCATGACCCCATGGACCAGAGCACGCCAGGCACTCCTGTCTTCCACTGCCTCCCGCAGTTTGGTCAAACTCATGCTGGTAGCTTCGAGAACACTATCCAACCATCTCATCCTCTGTCGTCCCCTTCTCCTTGTGCCCTCCATCTTTCCCAATTTCAGGGTCTTTTCCAGGGAGTCTTCTCTTCTCATGAGGCGGCCAAAGTATTGGAGCCTCAGCTTCAGATCTGTCCTTCCAGTGAGCACTCAGGGCTGATTTCCTTCAGAATGGAGAGGTTTGATCTTCTTGCAGTTCATGGGACTCTGCTTAGAAGCCTCCAAGGAAGGAAGTGCTTCCTGAAGTTTAGTCAGAATCTCCTTTCTTGTAACTTAATTGGCCGGCTTAGCCAGTGGTCAGGGATGATGGGAGTTGTAGTCCAACAGGGTCTTTCTGGAGCCCCAAGGTTGAAGAAAACTGCTGTGGATAATCCTGAGCTAAATGGGCCAACAGCCTGAATCTTCAAGAGGCACATATAGTAGTAGTGTGAATGATATTTTTTAAAACACTTGCAGTGTAGAAATAATAATAAAAGTGCAGAACTCTGTTTGGAGGGATGGCTTCTGTGGGATTGCTCTGTGGGTTTTATTCACCCGGGGCGCATCGTATACATAAAAGCCTGAGAGGTGCATGTTTAGGCACAGACAGCAAAGACAGTTTTCTTGTTACTGGGCCACAGCTGCAGGTACTAAAACAACTACAGAAGTGAATTTTAGTCATAAAGTGCCTCTTACGCTATTTTATAATGAGCCCCGATGGAAACATTGTCAAGGAGCAGTAAAAAGTTTATGCTGGGAAATGTTTCCTCACAAAACGGCATAGGCTGTGCGCTTGGCATACTTTTTATGACGATCTTCTCGGTCTGTCAGGGAAGACTATTCCTTGGCCAAGTGCGTATGCTTGTCTCACGCTAGCAGGGAAGGAGGTTTTACAGCCTCTGGAATTACCCATAGGGAGTCTGATTTACGTCACATTTGTTCCCATTAATGGTGGTAGGTCATAAGAGTTTTAAGGTGAAATATGTTGAGGTGATGCCATTTATTCCCGTTTCATGCGCAAGCCGTCGTTTCTGTGAGGATGCAAACTTGTTCAATTAGCTGTGGCTGTGGGGTGCTAAATTAGCTTAAGTAAACAAAAGCTCTTCAGATTTGTATGCCAGGGTGCTAGTCGGAACTGGATTAAAAAAAATCTATGAAAACGTAAACTGTTGGGCTTCTTTTCACACTGCTTATTCCGGACTTGCAGAGTAGATTCAGTGCTCTGAGGACTCTTTTCAGACTCTTTGAAAGAATCCAGGGATACCTTGGAAACTGATCAAGGACAACCCAAGACATTTTGCTCACTGGGCAAAAGGCAAGATTCTCCCTCCCTTTTTGTCATGTCATGTACAGAAATCAGCTGGCCTGACAGTTGAATCTTAACTCGACACTGGAACAGGACACTGTCCACATCACTTTTTTTTCCATTTTACTGGGGTATTTTAAAAATAACAATTGTGCACCATCTAGACGACATTTGTTTACGGGCTGTATAAGATGCAGCCAACCAATGAAAATAAGGTAGCAGTGGCGTGTGGTCAGCACATGTAATGGCTTCCAGTTGTTTTGATCAGCAAGCCCTTTCTCATTATTGCCTGGTAGAAGGTAGCAGGCAACCAGCTTGACCCCGCAATCCAGTGTACCACAGGCTAGCTTAGGGAGTGTAGGGCAGGCTGTGGGGCACACACAACTGCTCTCCAGTAGAAGGGTGTGGGCCAGAGGCTCATGAGGCACAGCTGGGCGTGAGGGGCCTGTGGCCCTTTCCCCACATTTGCTTACGTGAGATGGTCTCCTCACTCTAGTGGTAGGGCTAGCCATGTTTGGATTCCCAACGAGATGATCAGTCATGGCAGACTAGTTTCCTGAACGATAGCTTGCTCACATTATCATTTTTCTCCTGCAGTATTCAGCCTCAGGGGAGTGTTCTTCAACCTTAGGCCACTGGACTACAATTTCCACTGTTCCTGACCATTAGCTTTGCTGGTTGAGGCTGATGGGAGTTGGAGTCCAATGACACCTGAAGGGCATCAGGTTGGGGAAGGCTGCTTTAGAGCCCGGTCCTTTGTTGGGCTCCTTCTCTGGAAGAGTAGAGCAGCCACGTTTCAGCAAGAAGTAGCCAGATGGGCTTGTGGAAAATGAGATGGGGTTTCCTGACATTCATTCCTGCTAGATCGCTTTCTGCCAATCACAAAGGCACCTGTCATCAGCTTCTGAACAACTAACACCCAAGTGCATCGTTGTATATTGCTTTAAGCCTTACCATCATGAGTGATGCCTGAATATTACATTGATTGACATGTAGTAAGTGCCAAAGATACAAGGAAACCCCAACGGCGGTTTCATTCCACATCTTTTCTGCTGCTTCCTGCAGTTAGACGTGGGGTGGGACACGTCAATAATGGTTTCCCTTGTTCTGGGGCCAAGTTTGCTAGTTCCCACTTCCCCACTCCTGATCCCACCAAATGCAGGACCTCCTCAGAATGGCAGTGTGCGTGGGACAAGGATTAATCTTGTTTCTCTGCGCAATAATCACCTGATACTATTCACCTACACCCCTGCCTAGAAAACAACATCTTCCCATATTGGTTAAATGTGATCACACATTTAATGTGAGGTGTAGTTAGATCTCATGGCCCTCTAATCGTAAGTTAAGCCATGAATCAACCCTCTAAGGTGGGCCACTCCAATTATCTTCTCATGAGAGATGGAATGGCAGGCCTGGAAGAACTCGGTGTGTCTTGAGAAGATCAGGAGAACCTTACTGGATTACACTCATCTGGTCAAGCAGCCTGTTTTCCACATGGTGATCAACCATATGCCAATGTGAAGGCCAGGATACGAGGACAAACTCCCCATTGTTGTTCCTCAGTGACTGGGATTCCGAAGCATACTGCCTCTGACGTCATCACTTGGTAGCTGTTGTTAGGCTCATCCACCATGAATTTGTCTTATACCCCTTTAATGTCACCAAAGTTGGTGACATCACTACATATTGTGCAATCCAATTCCATAGTGTTTTCATTTCATTTCAAATTTATATCCCGCCACTCCTTCCCAAGGAGCCCAGGGTGGCAAACGCACAAGCAATATGACATCTAAATACAATGCAGACTGGGGGAAACCTCTATTTAAAAGAGTTGTGAGAAGAGAATGACTGCTCCATGCACGCAGGGCAGATTTTGGCTTGTGTTTTGCCAACATTAGCCCTTCATGCCATATGGGCTGTGTGAAATTCTTTCTCTTGTCTGTCCTGAACAGAGAGGAAGGAAGGGCTTCTCTTTGCTCATTTTCTTCACGCCGTGAATAAATTTAGATCCATTCCCTGCTTTTTGGTTGCTTTAGACCAGGGCTGTCCAACTTCCAACAAACTGTGATCTACTCATACTATAAAAAAAACTGGCAGTGATCTACCCATTGAATTGACCATAGTTGTTGAGCTCACGGCTGATATGAGATTTGAACAAGGTTTTCAGGATGCACACAGGCCTGCATTTTATCATTCCTTTACTGCTACCCCGCAGTCATGTCCCAGGGAGACTTGACAGTCACCATGTGCCTGCAACCAGGGACCCGCAGTCTTATCACGCTGTTACAAAACCGTTGGAGAGGATTCTTCAACTCTGGGGCAGGGGGTGCCGTATTTAATTTCGCCCTCACTCTTGTCAGCACATGGCAAAACTTGTTTAACCTCTGACTCTAAGGGTGTTAATTGAGTAATTAAAGATTTAGTAGAGTGATATGGATCATCTGTAGATGTGTTATTTCGCTAATTAATTTATCTTGGCAAGCCCGAAACCATTTCCCCTCCTCTTTCAGCAATCAATGCACACACTCTTGCAAAAACCCCTTCCGTTGATACAAACCAGGCTTGTAGAACTAGGTTTTGTTCCTGGCGGTTGCTTGGGCATTGTTGTATGGGCCTGTGCCTATTTTCGGGTGATGAAGGTATATCTGTTTACACTGAAGGTCAACAGGCCCCTTTGGAGGTTTGCAAAATGAAATAAGTTGCTTCATGTTGTCTGACTTACAAGGTCCGTGACTACTGTCTGCTGCGACTGGCAGTGACTTTCCAAGGTGCTTTAAACAACTTTTCCCCTTGTCTATTTTTATTAATGCCAAGGACTGAAGCTCTGGCCTTCTCCATGCACAGCACATTCTCTGCAACTGAGCAAAATACCGTTCAGATTTGCTTTGCACACACTAATGCAGTAATGTGTGTAGGACTTTTATCAATGACTGGGCTACTTCCTTAGGCCAATATCCTATGAGACTAGAGAAAGATCATACGAGAAGCATTTCTGCCCTACTATTGCATATGGTAAACAGGTTCCGTAGGATTTTTTTTTGGCAATGTTTAAAAAACCTGGTGCACCTGTTTAGTCAGAAATGACAGTGGGACAAGAGACTATGGTGTGAATTGGCCTTTAGCTCAGAAGGTTCTGTGTGGATGCAAAGCCCGCTTTATGCTCATTACTTGCCTAAAGGGGGCATTATGTAATTACTGGTGAGTAGGGGATCCTCTGGCATCAGGCACATGGCTTGTCGTTCATGTATTAGTATGCTTGTATGTTGTGGCAAAACCTACATGCGAGCAACCACTTTTGTATAGGCTTACAGATGACGGTGTTAACATGTGACTATCTGGACAGATGGCCCACACTGTGCCTGACTTTAGAGCGCGTTTAATTTTCAACCTTCAAATTCCAAAAATGAGGGTGCTAAAAAGTTGTAACATGACTTGGGAATTCAAAACATATTTTGGTTAAAGATAATTTAGTTTTGCGTGGTAAGTTAAATGTGTGTAAAAATGACCAGAAATCATTAAAAACAATTGCCAAAAATTATATTATAATTTATATTATTATTGTTATTGTTATTGTTATTGTTATTGTTATTGTTATTATTAATTTAGCATTACCTGACATTTTCACAAGGTAAAATTAAAATTATTTGGTTTTCCGAAAACTGTTTATGTGCTTCTTCGTCAAAAGTAGACTTATCAAGCTAAATGTTGTCCAATCACAAAAAATAGTAGATTTGAATTCCTCACACCCAAAAACATATTTTGAAGACCTTTCACTGAAGAAAGTACACTTCACCCCCTAAAATGACACTCCCTTGTCCCCCTGCCAAGGCTGGAGCCAAGAGTATGGCCCCAATTCCCAGTAATTGTGTGGTGCCTCCTTCACTCAAGAAACACACAAAAAGGGCTTATGTCTCTGTGCAATAGATGCAGAGCAGTGGATTTAACTAACTATAGAAAAGATCTAGCACGTCACCATAGGAGATGGTTGTAAAACATGATCTATAGCATTGTGGATTTTAAAGTTTGGTGGCATCCTGGGGAGTATTTAATTGCATTTGTGCTTCATTACAACGCTGTCTCTTTTTGCCTAAATTTATTTTAACTAATTAGTTTGAAATGTCAGAGTAGTATTTCAGACGGCAGAAACATCATCCATTACCATTCACGGAGTCGTTAACCCTAGCTACAAATATGTATTGTGGTATCTCCTCTAATTAAGCATTTTCTAAACGAATTCCTGGACTCTACTTTTAGCAGTCCTTCCGAAAAATAGTTTAAAAATGAATTGCATTGATCTCTACATTCACATGAATAGTGTCTTGCACTGGGGGAATCAAGACAAAGGATGAGGTTATGAATGACTAGTAGTCAGGAAGGCTATATGCTGCCTGCAGAATTAGAGGCAAGGTGACTCTGAATACCAGTCAGTGGATAACAATACAGTGGTACCTCAGGTTACAGATGCTTCAGGTTACAGACTCTGCTAACCTCGGGTTAATAACTTTGCTTCAGGATGAGAACAGAAATCGGCAGCGGGAGTCCCCATTAGATAAAGTGGTGCTTCAGGTTAAGAACAGTTTCAGGTTAAGAACGGACCTCCAGAACGAATTAAGTTCTTAACCCGAGGTACCACTGTATCAGGAGAGGGCTGTTCCCTCACATCCCATTGTCCACTTTGTGGGTTTCATAGGCACTTCTGGTTGGCTGTGGTGGGAAACTGGCTAATGGACTAAATAGGCTCCAGAGTGTTTTAGCCTGTCCTGAAGCTATGCAGACCCTGTTGTTGTTGTTGTTGTTGTTGTTGTTAATAATAACAATAATAATAATAATACTAAAATATATATATATATTTATACCCCGCCCTTCCTGGTTCAAAAAACCGGGCTCAGGGCGGCTAACAACAAATTTAAAACACTTAATTGATGCAACAAAAAAGAGCATAAAATACAGTATAAAACATGAATAACAACAAATTCAGAATTCAAAAATCAATTTAGGGGGCTAGCTGGCTAAATTAGTCCTATATGGGCCAGCAAAGAGACCAGGGGAGAATTAGCTGTGGGATCCCAGAGCAGGTAATCTTCATAAAAAGGGGAGGGGGAGGGAAGGAAGGGGAATAAAAGATCAGACTAAGTTCAAATTAAAGGCCAGGTGGAATAGCTCTGTCTTACAGGCCCTGCAGAAGGAAGTTAAATCCTGTAGGGCCCTGGTCTCATGGGACAGAGCATTCCACCAGGTCGGAGCCATCACTGAGAAGGCCCTGGCCCTGGTGGAGGATAATCTGACTTCCTTAGGGCCTGGGACCTCTAAACTATGATTATTCATGGACCTTAAGGTCCTCTGCGGGGGGATACCAGGAGAGGCGGTCCCGTAAATACGAGGTCCCATAAATACATGTCCCGTGAAGACACGTAACGATGGCGCCAGGCGAGCCTTCCGCAATTGGGGAACCACTACAGAAAAGGCCTGTTCTCCTGTTGCCACCTTCTGAACCTCTCTGGGATGGAGGAACATAGAGAAGGACCTCGGATGACAAGCACAGGGTCCAGGTCTGATCCTATGGGGAGAGGCAGGGGGTTGGAGTAGATTTGGTCCCTTCCAGCTCTATAGTTCTAAGTGGATAGACTTCATTGCGGCTAGAGAGACTGTAGCTTTGAGGTTAGAAAGCTGGGCGGGAGCTGCAAGCATAATCTCTGTAGAACACCTCTGGTTTAAATAGGGAAGGGTTGTCTTAAGGTTGTCCCTTGAGTTACTCACCATGCCCTCAGTATGAATAACTGGGTACAGTGGTACCTCAGGTTACATACACTTCAGGTTACATACGCTTCAGGTTACAGACTCCGCTAACCCAGAAATATTACCTCGGGTTAAGAACTTTGCTTCAGGATGAGAACAGAAATCGTGCTCCAGCGTCGTGGTGACAGCAGGAGGCCCCATTAGCTAAAGTGGTGCTTCAGGTTAAGAACAGTTTCAGGTTAAGAACGGCCCTCCGGAAAGAATTAAGTACTTAACCCGAGGTACCACTGTATTTATATAACTGGGTGTGTTCTAAATCAGGTTGCCAGAACAGGCAAAGATCCATTTGCACACATGGCTTTGCAGGAGGTTAAAAAAATAAAATAAAAGTAGCTATCTCCTCTGAGAATGAAAACGCTTGTGAAAATGTGAGTTATATGAAATGTGGTGTGTATCTGTGGAGGCTTTTATATGTTTGTTTGTAGGTGTCTCTCTCCCCCCCAACCCCCCCCCCCCAAAAAAAAAGAAATCAATGTTTTTACTCGGTTCTTTTGGCTGCTCATGTGGAAAGATGCTACAAATGCGCCTGCTTGGTTTGTTCCTCTTAAAACAGATAGTACTTGTAGATGATGCGTGGCTGAGAAATAATTCCTGACAGTTATAACCGAAGCAGATAAACCGTTCTGCCAGCCACCGAATAATGCCGTAAAACAAAAAGGGTTCTGCTTATCGTTTTCCATGTTTTCATGCTTGTCAGACAGTTTAACAGTGCATTACCTATAACAAAGGGTCTCCGTTTTATTCCTCTTGTCTGCCTCTGGTCATGGTTTTAACCTTGTCCAGCGATGGACCTTTGCCGACATGGCTTCCTTTTTATTGCTTATTATTGTGGCTGTGTACAGAATATAGGAAAGACAAAACGGCTTGTCAGGCGGACGTGGTGGTTTGGGAAGCATCTTACAGGACTATCAGGCTTAGATCAGGGGTAGGTGTGATGGGAGTTCAACAATATTTGGAGGCGCACAGGTTCCCCATCACTGGTTTAGATGTTCCATTCAAGTCACCTGATCCAAATCTTTGTGCTGGTAGGACTCCCAAGATCTGCTGATGTGGCCTTCCAGATAGTAGCTTAAACCCCCTTCAGTTCAAGTCTTCCATTCCTTTTTACTCCAGTCCTTCTCCCTCCCTTATCTCTTAACTGCTGCTGCGTCCTGCATTTTTTTTGCCGCATTTGCAGCACCGAAGTGACCTCCCTGGGGCACAAGGCTGGGCCATAGCTGTCAACTTTCTGATTTGAAAATAAGGGATCAGCAGCCTCGAAAATAAGGGATCGGCAGCCTCACCTGTCCCAGGGACAGTCTACGGGATAACTAACAATCCAGGATAGCAGCGGGAAGCAGCGGGAAATGGCGCTGGAATAAGGGAATTTCCTGCAAAAAAAGGGAAGGTTGACAGCTATGGGCTGCGCAGTGTGCATGGAAGTCCTCAGCTGCCCAGGCGACAAGATCCTCCTTTCGGTCTCGCTGATGTGGTCCAAAGGAAAGCAGAGCACTACATTTGGCACCGTGGGTTAAACCACAGAGCCTAGGACTTGCTGATCAGAAGGTTGGCGGTTCGAATCCCCGCGACGGGGTGAGATCCTGCTGCTCGGTCCCTGCTCCTGCCAACCTAGCAGTTTGAAAGCACGTCAGAGTGCAAGTAGATAAATAGGTACCACTCCGGCGGGAAGGTAAACAGCATTTCCGTGTGCTGCTCTGGCTGGCCACATGACCCAGAAGCTCCCTCGGCCAATAAAGCGAAATGAGTGCCGCAACCCCAGAGTCGGCCACGACTGGACCTAATGGTCAGGGGTCCCTTTACCTTTTACATTTGGCACCAGCTTGGCTGCAGGAGTTGCCGGAAAGAGGCATACAAGATGCCGTCCAGCCTCCTTATGGACTGCTCTCTGGACTTGTGTAGGGTTTATTCCTTAGCCTATTCTTCTCCCAAAGATGTCGCACAATGCAGTGGAGGTCTAGGACTAGATTTTCCTTCTCCTAGATGGGAGACCTTTTCAGGTTGCCAAGCCCCATCTGCTCCTTCTTTCCCTCTACAGCAGAAACTTCCTTCTTGACTGTTGGACCCACTATTGGCCTTGTCTTCTCAGTCCACCGGAGCCTAATTGTGCAGTTACAGTTGGAAATAGTATTTATTTTAGTTTAGTTTATTTGGAGAATTTCTATCCATTGTAACCGCCCCCAGAGCTGGTTAAGGTAAAGGTAAAGGGACCCCTAGGGACGCGGGTGGCGCTGTGGGTAAAAGCCTCAGTGCCTAGGGCTTGCCAATCGAAAGGTCGGCGGTTCGAATCCCCGCGGCGGGGTGCGCTCCTGTTGCTCGGTCCCAGCGCCTGCCAACCTAGCAGTTCGAAAGCACCCCCAGGTGCAAGTAGATAAATAGGGACCGCTTACCAGCGGGAAGGTAAACGGCGTTTCCGTGTGCTGCGCTGGCTCGCCAGATGCAGCTTTGTCACGCTGGCCACGTGACCCGGAAGTGTCTCCGGACAGCGCTGGCCCCTGGCCTCTTAAGTGAGATGGGCGCACAACCCCAGAGTCTGTCAAGACTGGCCCGTACGGGCAGGGGTACCTTTACCTTTACCTTTAAAGGGACCCCTGACCATTAGGTCCAGTCGTGACCGACTCTGGGGTTGCGGTGCTCATCTCGCTTTATTGGCCGAGGGAGCCGGCGAACAGCTAGGTTATGTGGCTAGCATGACTAAGCCACTTCTGGCGAACCAGAGCAGTGCACGGAAACGCCGTTTACCTTCCTGCCAGAGCGGTGCCTATTTATCTACTTGCACTTTGACGTGCTTTTTGACGTGCTTTCACGTGCTTTTCAGCAGCAGGCACCAAGCGATGGGAGCTCACCCCGTCGCGGGGATTCGAACCGCTGACCTTCTGATCAGCAAGCCCTAGGCCCTGTGGTTTAACCCACAGCGCCACCCGCGTCCTTTTCCAGAGCTGGTTACAAACATACAAAACCAATATGTAAACTATGCCGTAATAATACACTAAAAGAAAAGATAGACACCGGAAATCAAATCCGGGTAAGGTTCATGACAAAACCGACAAATACCGTGAACTGCCCCATAAAAATTATTTCAGTCACAGAAAGCTTGGTAAAATAAATGGGTTTTTAGTTGGCGTCGAAAAAGCCAACAATCTGCAGCAGGCGGTCTTTGTGAAACACAGCCTTGGAGTCATCTTTGATTCTTCCCTATCAATTTGATCAAGGTGTCTTCTTCTCTCTTATTTCAAGCCCCTTGTCAAAACCCACATCTTTAGTGTTTTCTGAACAGTCACCATCACTTCTATTGCTGTTTGATGCTGTCATCCTCCCTCATCATCCTTTGTCATCCTCTCTCATCATTTCATTTCCCTGACACCCTATCCTCATCCCAGTTCTGTAGTCTCCTGGGCCGGAATTGCCTAATATCTGTGTTCCACACAGCATAGCTACTAAATAAATATGGTAGTTATTTAGGTTGTAGTAAGAGATCTGAAGTCTCCCAGACAGGTAGTCATCCTGTCTTTTGTGGCTCATTCACACGGGTGTTCAACATGGATTTGAAGCTGCTTCTCTCTCTCTTTCTCAGCATCCACATGACATCCTCTTTATCCAAGTTGCAGCCCATACTAAATTCGGATTTTCCTGTCTGCAGATAATCCAAAAAGGGAAAGACATTCAGCATGAAATGGCGTGTTACCCAATTGTGAACGTACTTAAGCACATTGTGTGCATGGGTGTTTTTTATTATTATTAAAAAAAACACCTGTGTGGTAATGTTTTGATGTGTACCATCTATCATCATGGTTTCCACCAGCCCAAAGGGAAGGATGCGGCCTGTCCTTTTTCTACTGGTTGTTTCTGAAGAAACGTTTGTTGTTTGTTGTAGCTGTATTTTTAAAACCGCTCATTTGAAGTGCTGTCGCACAGAACAGCTGTGTAAAAAATAATATGTGCACTTGCAGTTATGGGAGGTAGGAAAGGAAAAGGAGGAGGAAGGAAGTGACAGTCTTTCATGGGAGCAACTCCAAATCTATGCTAGTCTTGAAGCAAGATGCTTTTTAATGGACTGCTCTTTTGTGCAAGTCAGGTATATTGAAATATAATGATGATGGGTATATGAATGAAGTTAAATAAATACCCAATTGTATGCCCACAGTAGATCTGAGGTGGGTGGAAGTACTATTAGTCTTAAGTTAATATATTTATAACTCCCTGTTTTTAATTTTGCTTTTCCCTTAGGAGGCTACAGCAGCAGAGTGCGGAAGGGAAGGCTCCAATATTCAAGTCACCTCAGGGCAAAACAACTGTGACCAAACTGGCACCACTGGGCCATTGGCTTCCCAAAGTCTGGTCGCCCCGGCCGGCGTCTCTGCAGGAACTTCAGCTGCAGCGTCATTCTTCATAAGGTAGTTTTCACCATTACAATTAACATAGTTGCTCTTGTGTATGAAATGACCACAAACCAAGTGCTTACTGGGCGGTTGGTGTTGTTGTTGCAGATGGCAGCTCAGGCAGGAGAATGTTTGGGTAATGAATGGGATCGCTATGCAATGGAAGCATGAGCTTGCAACTTCTTCTGGGGAAAAAGATTATGGGGTTGGGAGCAGGGTGGAGTTGTAGCGGAAAAGCAACGGGTGCCCGAAAGACTAGGCACCTTCCTTCCACCTCTTGCTTCTCTACTGGAAATCTTGCTTACCTGTGCCAGGAAAAGTGGGAGCTGTGCTTTGGAAGCCTGTACAAAGGTGCTTTCTTTTCTCACTCATTCACAGAGGTGTGTGTGGACAAACAGTAATTCTCTTTACACTAGGTGGTCTTGGGAACTGTAGCCCCATGAGTAAGGCTAGATATTTTCATAGCAGAGACTTGGTAGTGCCTTCACCAAACCATGAGCCCCAGTATGGCATCTGAGAACAACGGCAGCTAAAAAGAACAACAGAAAGCCCCTCTTTCTGAAAACCTGGAGAGCATCGACAAGGGAAGGCCCTCCAGATGTCATTGGACTAAAATCTCCCATCAGCTCCAGCTAGCATGACCAATAGCCAGGGAAGATGGAAGTTGCAGTCCAGGGTTTATATCCCTGGTGTATGTTGTTGGCATTCTCCTGGTATGCCCCACAGAGAAACTTATGGTCTTCAAATAAAAACATCTTGAAGGTCCCAGGCCACAGAGAAGTTAGGCTGGCCTCAACGAGAGCCAGGGCTTTTTCGGCTGTGGCTCCGATCTGGTGGAACGCTCTGTCACAAGAGACCAGGGCCCTGCGGGACTTGACATCTTTCCGCAGGGCCTGCAAGACAGAGCTGTTCCACTAGGCCTTTGGCCAGGGCACAGCCTGACTCCCTCCCTCGGCAATCTTCGTGGAGCTCTGGCCCAATGGTTGCCAGTGGCTTGAATTAATTAATTTTATAATGAATGATTTTAGAGTGTTGTTTATGTTGTACTTTTGTACTGTTTTATTGTTGTTAGCCGCCCTGAGCCCGGCTTCGGCTGGGGAGGGCGGGATATAAATAAAATTTATTATTATTATTATTATTATTATTATTATTATTAATCTGTCTTGAGAGACATTCAAGGGCACCTCTGGGGGTGAAGTCAAACTGCTGTGTTAGCAGCACCAAAGGGACCTCCACTGGGCGCAAGCCTGAGCAGTGTGCATGGAAGACCTGGATTGCCTAGATCAGTGTTCCCCAACCTTGGGCCTCCAGCTGTTTTTGGACTACAACTCCCATCATCCCTCGCTAGCAAGACCAGTGGTCAAGGATGATGGGAATTGTAGTCCAAAAACAGCTGGAGGCCCAAGGTTGGGGAACACCGGCCTAGATGACAATATTTCCCTTCTTGGCCTTGCTGATGTGCACCGAGGAAAGCAGAGCAATACATTTGGCACCAGCTTGGCTGCAGGAGTTGCCGGAAGGAGACGTACAAGGTGCCATCCAACCGACTTAAGAGACTCCACTCCAAATTTGTGTAAGGTATGGTTTCCCCAAAATGGGTCTCTAGCTGTTTTTGGACTACAGTTCCCATCATCCATGGCCACTGGCCCTGCTGGCTAGGGATGATGGGAGTTGTAGTCCGGCCACAGCAGAAGACTCAAGTTTGGGAAACCCTGGTGTAAGGTGTACTCTTTAGCCTTTTCTTCTTCTGAAGATATCCTGCAAGGTAGCAGAGCTTTCAGATCAGAGCTTTCCTTCTCTGGTGGTATGGTCAGTGCTGAGCTACAAGGAGCGAGTGATCTGCTTTGGTGTGAAGCCGCTTTCTGTGTTGCCATCCACTTCTCTCTGTAGCTCCTGGGATACCTGATATTGCCGGGTTCCAACATTACTCCCATGGACTTCTCTTTTTTGTTCTTTCTCACACTGATTCTATCTTTTGTAGATAGCGCCCACAAGCTGTTACATAACTTGGGCAGATTTTGCTTTGTTATGCTTGGTGAAATGTACGCAGGCTGCATTTGAATACTGACTCAAGAGTCCTTGTTTAAAAGTGGTTGCTCAACTTCATCAGGCTTAATTATGCAACACTCTTACATTTAACTTTGATATTTTTACTCATTAGCCTCAAGAGGAAGCGTGTAGTCTTCTCCTGCTCGCACACGTGCTGTAATGCAATCTGGCACCTAAACAAAATTTGAAACGGAGTTAACTCCCAAATTCCACTCTCTCTCGAAAGAAAGGACTGTCTAGTGTCGGACTGCAAGGCAAATGCCATCCCAGACTACCATTCCTTAATCAGGAAGATGCTTCTGGCTGAGAAGGGCTCACAGAGCTTGGCAGAAGCAGTATTTTCCCATCAGAGAACTGGCACAAGAAGAAAGGGTTTCTTTTCTCAAAATCTTAAGATGTTAGATAGAGGCCCAGATGCAATAAGAGAGGGTCCTGGTTTTCACAGGTGCAAGGGCACAAATTCTGCACCATGAAAGGTGCTTGCTGGGAAATTACAGAGGTTTTAAAGGATCTTGGAGTAGGGTGAACGTTCAAAAATGCACAGCTTGGGATCAAGGAGCAGGTTATGGGAGCAAAGAATGCTTGCTGAGAGGCAGTGTGACCTCACGGCTAGACTATGGGACGAGGAGAGATCTGGGTTCGAATGTGCACTCGCCAAATAAGCTTCAAGTGCAGATACAATCAGGGGCGGTTAGGACAGTATACAGTATACCTGAGCTCCATGGAGGAAATGTTGGATAATAATAAAAAGAACAAGGTTGGGTCCAAGTTGGGCAGAATGACGAACAAGACCTTGTGCTTTTCCCCTCTTCCTTTTTAAATGCTGGTGTCTCTGTTGTGGCTCTGTAAGGCTCCTAGGTCTTACTTTAACACTCCCCGCTGCTTTAAGCCATTTATCCCAACCTAACTCTGATACCCAGTGTGAGAAAATAGCTCAAAGCAGCAGAGCTCAAAGCAAGGCGACTTGGGAGAGGTGGTTGTTTGCTCCCTTTCCTTGCACGTTTAGTATAAAAGTTACACTCCACCACCACTATCAATGTTTAATGGTTCTTTAATAGATAATTATTTTTCTATGTTTTCAGCTGTTCTTATTTTTCTCTGTAAAGGAGTCCCTGTCAGGGAAGAAAGGTGGGGTATAAATAAATAAATATATACCAATAATAGTAATTATAACAATGCATACAAATTAATTTTAATTGTGGATGAGACTTCTATAGGTACCATTGTTGAGCATTAAAAATAAATTGATCTCGGAGCAAGAGAGGTGAGAGCTTTCACTGCTCAGCTAATGTGGCTTCTATCATATTTGGGAACAAGTGGATATATAGATAAAGACAATGCATAAAAAAGGCGTTAAGAATCTCTAGGGATAGATTTTATGCTTCTAGAAAGTGCATTTAAGCTGTATACAACCATATGAAGTTTGTTTTGAAGGTACTAATTTTTATTATTTGTAATTAAATATAATTGTTTGTTACCTTTTTGTATGTTATTTACAAAACTCCAGACCTTTATCTACCTGGCCTCCTGCTGTGACTTGGGTCACTAGAATATGGCAGAATGCTGAGAGAGTAAAGTGGGATGTTGAAAACCAGCTGAATAAATATATTATCTTCTCGCCTTACTCAAATGCCTATTTCTGTACCAGTATATGTAGACGGAATATAGGCCTTTCCTCCTCTTTCTCCCCAGTTACAAATGTTCTTTTTCAATTTGAGAGATTAAAAAACAAGAACCCCAAATCTCTTTCCGGATAGGACAAATCTCTTTGAAACCACCTGCCACGCTGCAGATTTCATGCCCTTACTGCCCAAATGCCCAGAATTGTATGGATGTTTTATCTTCAAAAGGAAGCATTTAGTAGACTTATTTCTAGAACCAGAATGCTTGGTCATATTTGCATGCCTCTGAGTTTGCGGATTAAAGAATCTAATTATTCACTAATGAGCATTAATGGTACATATAAACTGAGGGTCACTCTCCTATTACAGGCACCTGATGGTTTGCTGATAAGCATTTGGCCATTAGATTGACCATAAAATACAGTCAATAATTGAGGTGACTGGGAGAGCAGGCACCTTATCAAGTGTAGGCCTAGCAACACAGCTTGTCATGTCTCAGGGTACTGGCTGAGCAGTGACTGAGCATATGATTAGGCCATTGGAACATTGTGCCCCTAATGAAATGGGGAGAAAAGCATTGCAATATTAGCACAACTGCTAAATGACTAATGTGTTTTTCTTCCAAGGCTCAGGCGCTTCAATTAGTTCTGATAAATGGTTCGCTTTGCTGTTTATTGTGAACTGGGGAGCTGGGGGCAGGTTCAGGGGGGGGGGGCCTTGACTACCTTTGAGGCATAAGAAGCTGCCTTATCACTGGTCCATTTAGCTCAATATTGTCTTACTGTTTTAACCCACTGTGGGATCTTTGGCTGAAGGCTGGGTAAGGAAACAAATAAATCACAGAATCATAGAATTGTAGAGTTGGAGGGGACCCTGAGGGTAATCTAGTCCAATCCCCTGCTATCCAGGTATCTCAGCTAAAGCATCCATGATAGATGGCCACCCAGCCTCTTCTTAAAAACCCCCAAGGAAGGAGACTCCGCTACCTCCCGAGGGAACCTGTTCCGATGTCAAACAGCTCTTCCTTTCAGAAAAGTTCTTCCTGATGTTTAGTCAGAATCTCCTTTCTTGCAACTTGGATCCATTGGTTGGAGTCCCACCCTCCAGAGCAGGGGAAAAAAAGCTTGCTCCATCTTCCGAATGACAGCTCTTTCGATATTTGAAGATAATAATAATAAATAATAAAATTTTATTTATATCCCGCCCTCCCCAGCCGAAGCCGGGCTCAGAGCTGCTAACAACAGTAAAAATAACACTGTTTACATGAAATAGCAATCAATTAATTGAAATATATTCGAAAATCCATTCATTCGAAAATCAATTCAGAGTCAAATTAATGGCAACCATTGGGCTAGAGTTCTGTGAGGATTACAGAAGGAGGGGGTCAGACTGTGCCTTGGCCAAAGGCCTGGTGGAACAGCTCTGTCTTGTAGGCCCTGCGGAAAGATGTCAAGTCCCGAAGGGCCCTAGTCTCTTGTGACAGAGCGTTCCACCAGATTGGAGCCACAGCCGAAAAAGCCCTGGCTCTGGGTGAGGCCAGCCTAACCTCCCTGTGGCCCGGGATCTCCAAGATGTTTTTATTTGAAGACTGTAAGGACATCCGTGGGACATACCAGGAGAGGTGGTCCCGTAGGTACAAGGGTCCTAGGCCGCATAGGGCATTAAAGGTTAAAACCAGCACCTTAAACCTGATCCTGTGCTCCACCGGGTGCCAGTGCAGCTGGTACAGCACTGGGGGAATGTGATCCTGTGGCGAGGACCTCGTAAGGAGTCTCGCCGCAGCATTCTGCACCCGCTGGAGTTTCTGGCTATCATATATCTTCTCAGTCTCCTCTTTTCCCGGGCTAAACATACCCAGCTCCATCAACCATTCGTCATACGGCTTGGTTTCCAGACCTTTGACCATCTTGGTCACCCTTCTCTGCACCTGTTTCACCTCGTCAATATCCTTAACTCCTTCTTCTTCATCATCACCTGATTGACAACTGCTCTCCAGAGTTTCAGGCGGGGGCCATTTCTCCCAGGCCACCTTGGAGACGCTGGGGATTGAACATGGGATTGTGCAAAGGTGAATATATCTCCATCCAAACATGAAAGAGGTGTTATTGCAATCAAAAAACCCAGCCCAGCTAGGCAAAATCACTTTAGCAGGGTCAGTGAGTTGTGTCACCCTGGAGAAAGGTGTATGGTCTAAGAAGCAGGTAGAAGGTCCCAGATGGTTTTATTTGGTGCCTGGTCTGAGGTTCCCCACCCCGATATATCTAAACATAACATTAGCCACTTATCTTCAACATTTTCAGATCTAGGACTAGCCATTTATTGGTTCATTCATGCATTATGGGACACAGTGTTTTTTATTTTTTTATTTTTTACCATACGTTTATATGGTGTTCATGGCTTATGTGACCTGCATTATGTCAACGGCCAACAACTTGAACAAGAGACTCAAAACTATTCAGAACAGGCAAAAACAGCTTTAGGGGACCTTGGTCATTTGGTCTGGAGGGAAAAGTCCTTCTCTATCTCAGTTATGGCTATAATTCTTGCAGGTGTGAGCACTAAGACTGCAAACTGGGAGCAATCCCCATTTAATATAGTGATGATTTCTAAGGAAGCATGCATGGGACTGAGATGCTCATTTTCCGAAAGGAAATTTGGGGCAGCTCCTGATGTACCTCCAGCAAGGAATCTCTATCTTATTCTGCTAAAGTGTCCTTATCAAAATAGTTATTCCAGCAGATCCCTCTCTCGGATTTTTCAGCGATTTGCCCATGCAGATCTGAGGTCAAAATATATATTCTAGAGCATTTGTGCCAAAAGAAAATTCATCAAAACACTCTAAATCATTAACATACTTCCTGTGCTGCCTTGGATAACAGAGACCCCTGGACTTAGGTGTGCATACAATTTTCTTTTTCACCTCCCCGCCCCCCCCCCAACGTGAGTGCCTTAACATTCATACATTATTTAATACAGCAATGGATGTGAACTGCCTTTTGTCTTTCTGAACTGCTTGCTGTCCAGGCTTCTGTGATGTGACCTTGGGTAGTAACCATAGAAACGTGTTAAAAGCATCAGCCTAAAAAGAAAAAAGAATAGAGGGAAAAAAAATCAGTAGTTTGGAATGACAGGGATTCAAATTCCGCGAAAGGAGGTTATGATGTATTAAGGATACTAGAAGCATATATTACTTCTAACCTGTTAAACCTGATTATTCTGAGATGATCAGCGCTTTTCATAATTTTCGTGGAGGGAAGGGGAAAGTGTATGGAGACGTACTACGCATTTTTAAAATAGCCTGCTTTAGAAATATTTGCAGCTAAATCTTTGGAAGCTGTCATCCTGAGACTTGGCTTAGCTGTTAAATGTGGGCATTGTTTCTCACTGAGTTGATGATGTAGTCCTCCAGTTTTCTATATTTAATAGCTAGAAACATTTACTCAACGCGCCCCCCCCCCGTCCCTCTGGGAATAACTTGGCACTGCAGCTTTTGCACACACAGAGCTGGCATGATTTAAAACCCGTCTTGACAGATGGAGAGAGAGATAACTGGGTTAGTAGTTAAGTAGGTCACTAGAAGCAAATGGATTCTGTGACTCATCAGATACCAAGTTAGCCCTTTTAACAGTGCTGCATGTAGAATTTCTGGAGGCTGTGCAGTGAACCTGCATAGACTTTTGGTGGGGTGGGTGGGGGTTTTTTGAGTTTATATGGTGGTCCTTAAGTGTTGCTAAGTGTGCTAACAGGGAAGTCTCTTTAAATGAGGGGTGCTTGTTAAACAAAAGGCAGATTTTTCACGCCATGTGGTCGAGCCAGCCCAGGGTGACTTCGACACCGTATTAAGATGATGAAAATGTCTTCTGAATGCAATGCCCATGTGATTTGCCAGGCATTGGACGATGCTAAAAGTTCTGCAGGGTACGATGGATCTCGGTTCTTGCTGTGTGAAGGAGGTGCATCCGGATAAATGGTTTGCTGCATGCAAACCACAAGTGGAAAGGGCGTCAAGTACCTCAGTTAGAATCCGCCTGTGCACAAAATTCCTCTTGTGCCTCCAAAAAGGAAAAGCTGCACTTTCACTGTACTGCAGACAAAGCAGGATGGAGTGTTTCATCTTCACGTACTTCTTTGATCTGGCAGGAATGGGAAGCTCCGGCCCACACATGACGCAAGGTGAGGCTCAGGTTGGCTCAGGTGGCAGAATCTGCAGGGGCAGCAGAGCCAGCCTCCCAAGTTTGCTTGCCACTGCGGCCACTGCTATAGTGGCAGTCACTGCTGTGGTACCCTCCTTGGAGGCCGGATCTGACGTCTCATTGGCAGTCCGCCTCCCAATGCTGCCTCTACAAGCTTGTAAAGGTAAAGGGACCCCTGACCATTAAGTCCAGTCATGGACGACTCTGGGGTTGCGGCGCTCATCTCGCTTTATTGGCCAGCATGTCATGTGGCCAGCCTGACTAAGCCGCTTCTGGCGAACCAGAGCAGCGCACGGAAATGCCGTTTACCTTCCCGCCAGAGTGGTACCTATTTATCTACTTGCACTTTGATGTGCTTTTGAACTGCTATGTTGGCAGGAGCGGGAGCTCACCCTGTCGCAGGGATTCGAACCGCTGACCTTCTGATCAGCAAGTCCAAGAGGCTCAGTAGTTTAGACCACATCGCCACCCGTGTTGTAGTAGATCTTTATTCCCCACTTGTAGATCTTCACTCACTTTTTCTTCCTTAGTGGGGAGGGGCATTTTGCGGTTCGCCTCAGGTTCCAAAATGTATGGGACCAACCCTGGGAATAGGAGGGGATGAGATTGAAACTCTTTTCTATACCTGTGTGCCTTCTTCGTCTAGCAATAGCAAGGTCTTCAATGAGCACATGTTTAAAATTCTGCAAGGGACCTCACCACCTGTCTGTTATGTCTGTAGTAGTGGGTTAATCAAATCTCAAGACATAGGAAACGCCACACATAGATATACACTGTTTTGACCTAAGGTGCAGCATTCACTATTGTGCTGGATTAGGAACATCATCAAGTCAAACCATTGGTCCATCTAGCTCAGCGTTGTCAACACTTGGCTGGAAGCAGCACTCCAGAGTTTCAGGCAGAAATTCTTCTTCCCAACCATACCTAAAGGATGCTGGGGACCTGGGGACCTTTTTCGTACAAAGCCTGTGTTCTCCCCCTTCAGGTGTGAAGCTCCTGGTGTGTCCTTGGGCAATTCACCTTACCTTGAAGCGTTGTTGTGTAGCTAAAACAGCCTTCTGATTCCTTTGCACATAGGGCAAGATTTGAAGGTCACAGATAAAATACTTGGTATTACGCAAGAGCAGCCCTACTGGATCAAAAATAAACTCTATTTTGCCCAGCATCCCATATTCTGCAGTGGCCAAGCATACCCACAGTGGATGCATGGATCTTTGGAGGCCTTTACAGACTCGTATTTGTGCTAATTGTGTTTGTAAGGGGACTTGAGGAATTCTGGCCTGGCTCCCTCCCCGAACAAGCAAGCAGAGGCTCTTACTTGTGAGGGGGGGGGGGGGAGATACCTTATTAAGGCATGTAATGGTACTGACTCAGCAGCAGACATTGGGACTCCCACGACTTCACCAAGACTCTCCATGGTACAGGAAGGTTTATGGGGGGGGTAAGAACTGACATCCCTGTTCCCCCTCCCATAGCGACTGATTGGGGGGGGGGAGGAGGGAGACCACCTCTCCTCCAACCCAGGTTCCTGCCATTCATTCCCCTCCTCTGTCATTTCCTCCTCCTGTGTTGGAGCCCTTCCTAAGCAGTTGTATCGTATGATCTGAGACATGCTGCCCAAGACCTCTTGCACTGTCGCATTAAATCCCTTGGGTTGTTCAGAGGGTTGCTCCCTAGTGTGTATAAGATATTAGGCGGTTCTTCTTGGACTGCACATTGACGCATTGAGGCCTTTAAAAGTGTGGTCACTCTTGGGTTGCATGCACAGTCTGGTTCATTGGCACCTTGGAATGACGGAGAGCAGCTAGCCAAGGCAGCAAGATTGTTTGGAAATTGCCGTCTCCTTTCACTGTGCATGGCCCTTGTTTTCTTCGTTGCTGTGGCACTCAAGTGGCGTCTCTCTCTAATGAACAGCAAACAGAACGATGTTTGCCTGGCTTGTATTCTGTTTTATGTTAGCACTTGTCGGGGAGAGGAGAACTGTGCTTAATCTGAATAAGCTTTTTGAGCCTAACTTGGAAGTCAGCAACGACTCTCGGAAAAGTGATTTAACCTCTCTAATGCAGCTTTGCACATTTTCCACAGTGCTTTATGAATGTAGAGGAGACGAACTCCCTGCTAGGAAGAGTTTATATTCTGAGGGTAGGCGAATCAAATAAAAGAGGATATGTAGAATAATAACCGGTCAAAGGCACAGTGGTAGTGGAGGAGAAAAGGGAGATTAGGTGGGGAGAGAACCTGCAGGAGGCGTTCAGGAGTGGGAGGGCTGGAGTTGAACATGTTTGCAGATGGCAGTTGGGGAAAGGGAGGGATTGCGAAGGCTGACAGCTACAGAGAAGTCAGGGAGGTTAATAGACTGAATATCAGGAGGGGGACTGAGGGATCAGGCAGGAGGGAGGGACGGGAGAAGCAGGCAATTTCAGACCAGAGCAAATGGCATCAGAACAGAAAAGAACAGCCAGGAGGGGGGCTTGCAGCAATGAATGGGAGAGTCAATCCAAAACTGGAGATGGGGGTTAACAAGGGGGCATATGGAGCCAATGGGATCAGAGGGGCTATCGGCGTAAGAGAATGAGATCAGTCTGGATGCAGGAAGGTGTGCAAATGTGCGGCTGGTGGCTGCAGTTAGGAGACTGGGAAAGAGAGCAAAAGGATTGGTGGGAGGGGTATGTGCGCGTGTGGCGACAGGAGAAAAGAAAGGAAGGAAAATGCAAGAAATGAATGTGCGTTGGAACTGGGAGGCTGAGTTTCAGCAGCCAACCAGAGTTGTAAATGAGTGAGTGGTGCCACTATCACCCTCTCCACCTGTAAAATGGAAATATTTGAAGTCTGCTTCACAAGGGAGTTAAACACCACCACCACCACTTCCAGCCATTTCTCTTCAGTAATGGCATAAGAAGAATGCTGCTGAGTCAAGCCAGTGGTCCATATAGCCCAGCATCCTGTTCTCACAGTGCCCAGCCAGGTGCCTGTGAGAAGCCATCAACAGGACTTGAGCGATTCCCTGCAACTGGTGTTCAGAGGCATATTACTTTTGACAGTGTTTCAGGACTTCTGGGCATGCAAGAGTCTGCCTTTTCTCTTTTCTCCAATGCCCAGACCGTGGTTGCCGATAATTGTTATTATGCTTCCCTCTCCATTCTGCGCAACAGGCTCAGTTGCACAAGTATTTCTCCTTTACTTTCTGTGAATCTGCAATAATGCGGTTGGAAGCCTATTCTATTAGGTAATCCTAGACTAAGCTAAAGGCACACACACACGTAGAGGCACCCTTTGCAGTGCAACGCGAACCCAGCGCTGCAGCCCAGGTGCTCTGCTGAGGCTGCCACTGTGTCAATCATCCATCAAGGGCAGGGCTGCTGTGTTTCCTAAAAACAAAAGGTGGCAGTCCTAATTTGTACAGGTCCTTAAGGCAAGTGAAGTAATACTTAGTTTTTATTAAACACCGGCAGGATAGAAACCAAAGGGAACAGGATGGAAACTGAAATGTCTTCAGGGGCAGGATCTGCACATTCAGGAGAATGAAGTGATACACCCCTCCAGGGGCTTTTCCACTTTAGATCACATAAGGGAAAATGTTCCCCTTTCTCGGTAACTCCCTGCCTGCGGAAAGCTAGTCAAACTAGAGAGAAGCGTTCTTGTTGCTTCATGTGCTGCCTTTCTTTGTGCAGTGTTCTTTTATTTTAATTTTAAAAATGTGGTCCCCCTACTTTCACTCAGACGTATAAGTAGTTTTACCTCACTTGCCTAATGTGAAACTGAATGGCAAGGCCCTGAACCCGTCCCCTGTGCTGGAATAAAGACATTTGACACCAATTCCCCCGGATTCCTTTAACAGAATACCCTTGAAATAGGAGGGGTAGGTGATGGCCACTACCTCCCCTCACCTCCAGCCGATTACGCCTATGCCTTACTGCCAAACCTTACAAAGTTGTGATGATTTGCTACGAGGTAGGAGAGAAACCAAATGGCTGGTGCCAGTTTTGCCAAGTGGAAAAACCAGGCCCCTTCAACAGGCGACCCCCTACCAGGCCCCTTCAACAGGCGACCAACCAAGGTCCATAGCAAGGTCAAAAGGATTAAGAGGGTGGGTGAACTGCGCGAGTGGGAACCAGAAAAAAGGGGTGAGTTCCCACCCGCCGGCTGCTTAAATGCTGCGCACCACGCCCCCTGGCTGACCAGATTGGTTGGCCTAGGGCGTGGCGTGGCGGGGACTCCCTGTGACATGGCGGCTAGCCGCACCCCTGCGCAAGGGGCGGGATTGTGTCCCGGGGAAGGGAAATGGCTTTGGTAAAATCACTGTTTGGAAGGAGTCTTTGATCAGCATCTGCCAAGGATAGTAGGCAGCAGACAACAAAATGTTGCAGTGCTGAGTGCTTCTGCTCAGATTCCTGTCACTCCAGCCCCCTGCGCCCTGGTTTTCTGTTTTCACCTCCCAGTTGTTAACATTTTGTGGTTCCTTGGCACAATCTGTCTTCACTGGCCTGTTTGGGTAGCCCCCTTTAGATAGGACTCCCCCTCCGACTTTCCCCCCTCTTCTGCTCAAAATTTTTTTACTACTTAATTCAAATTATTGGGCTAGAGGTTTGCTTGTACACATTTTTATTTATTCATTTATTAAGAATGTTAGAAGCCCCCCCCCCAGTGGCACCGTGGGCTAGTGCATCTGACTGTTAACCAGAAGGTTGGTGGTTCAAGCCCAACCAGGGATGGCCGTGGGCAGGATTCTTGCATTGCAAGGGGTTGGACTAGATGACCCCCGGGAATCCTTCCAGCTCTACAGTTCTATGATTCTAAGAGCCTTCTGGATCTTGCCAGTGGCCCAACTAGTCCATAGTCCTGTTCTCACCCAGATGGCCTCAAACAGGTCCCAATTATAGGAGTTATGTGCCACTTAATAGACAAACAAACTTGTAAGCGGTTTATGTAAAACGATATAGAATATTTGTTGGGAAAATATTGGTAGACGTTAAAAACCAATCAACATCACATTCATCAAACTGTAAATCTCGTGCCTTTGCCAGATGATAAAACAGGCATGAGAAATGCTCTCCTGGTTTAGTCAGTCCCATTCCAGATGTGCTGTACAATCTCTTGCCTCGCAACTCCTCCTTTCCTTCTGCAGCTGCAGTGTGGCTGGTCCTTCCTGGACTCTGCTCTGGGAGAGTGGACACACCTGAATGAGAGACAAGAGTCAAGAAAACCGGAAAATTAGAGAGGAGGCTAGTGATGTAGCCAGACTTGCCCCCCGTGGCTACCACCCTGCAAATCTGAAGCGCCAGCTCTCTCCCCAAGGCCCTACCTCAACTCCCATAACTCATCTCCAGAGGTTCTCCTCAACCAGAGGTCCTCGTTTCTCTTGCGCCTTCCATTTTTTATTTTTTGCTCTTTGTTATCCTGCGCTCCACCGACGTTTGGGTGTGATCTCAAAAAACAAACAAAACAAAAACCCTACAGCCAGCTTTTTTCCTCTTTCTCCTTTGACATTCCCCCCTCTTTAACCTCGTTCCTTCGTTACTTCCACCGATCTCGATATCTCCCCGCCTGCCCGCCCCCTCCTCTCCAGGTCTGGGAGCACCAGCTGTTGTGTTCGGGTTGGGGGGGGGGGTTGTCTTTGCTTCACTGGGGATTGTAGCATTCCATAGTTAAAGCGATAATCGTGACTTTCCAAGCGGGCGGTAATTTGACAGCGTGCACCTGTTTCGTCTCTCTCTTTCTCTCTCTTTATTGGTGACATTCCGGCTCTTCGGTACCATTAGATATTTAACTATTGTAATGCCTCTCTGGGGCTGACAGCCTTGACAGACTGAGCGATAAAACCCCGACTGCTGCTCATTGTGAATAGATATGTATATATTTGTTTCTTACTGCTGAATGATAGAAAGTGTTTCGGCATTCATCATATATATACACACTTGTAGAGCCTGCAGGCCGGTCTGGTTCTTCAGCGGCTCCGACTTCGTTTGCTTGCTTGCCCCTGGGTGCTGTTTGCAGGAGAGATGTTAATCTTTGCATTACAGATGATGCTGTAATAACATACTTTATGTCCGTCTCCCACGTTATAATTCATAGCAGCAACAGGATTAAAAAGGAGCGTGGTTTCAGTGCCGCTGTCGACTGCCTTTGTCCCATGCGCTCTCCATGTGGGACTCCGGCAGCCTTGCCTCTCCTGTTGTTATTGCTGCTATTAATCACCCTTGGCACTTAAAAATAAATGCACCCAATACTTTAGACTTCATGGCCGGGCTCCAGCTAGCTACTTAGGTGCTCATAAGCACTTCATCGAACATATTGGTTCATTATCAGTAGGGATAATGGCATCAGGGATATTTGCTATTTTATTGGGTTAAGTACATTTCTTACCATTTCTCCTTGCAAGGAACTCAAGGCAGCGTACTGGTTCCCTTCGCCATCACCATTTTATCCCCACAACAACCCTGTAAGGTAGGTTAGGCTGAGTGTGTGTGTGTGGTTGACCCAGGTCACCCAGTGAGCTTCATGGCTGAGCGGATATTTGAACCTGGGTCTCCCCGGTCCAAATCTAGCACTGTTCCCACTGTACAACACTGGCTCCCTATGTTAGAATTGCTGAGTATCTTCTCCATCTCTGGGAGGGCCCTGCCATCAGCCTCAGGGAGCCAGTGTGGTGTAGTGGTTAAGAGCGGTGGACTCATAATCTGGTGAACCAGGTTCGCTTCCCAGCTCCTCCACATGCAGCTGCTGGGTGACCTTGGGCTAGTCACACTTCTCTGAAGTCTCTCAGCCTCACTCACCTCACAGAGTGTTTGTTGTGGGGGAGGAAGGGAAAGGAGATTGTTTGCTGCTTTGAGACTCCTTAAGGGAAGTGAAAGGCGGGATATCAAGTCCAAACTTTTCTTCTTCTTCTCTAGAGACTCTTTGCCTCACTGTTGCTGCTCTTCCTCCTCTTCTTTGCTGTGGCTTCTCTCTGCAGTCACACCTGCACCAGACATTCAGAGCTATATTCTGCAATTTTATCAGAGAATCCCAAAAATTGTACTTTGTTATGGCTGCTGACCTCACAACCCTACATTTCCCAGCACCTTTCACAAACTACACTTCCCAGGATTCTCCATAAATTAAATTTGGTATAAGAGTGCTTTAAATGCGTGGTGTGGATTTAACAAGGGGGAGTAGAGTGAGCAGCAGCACCCATTTGCCTTCTCCTCTCTATTTGGACAGGTGTACAGGTTGGACCTAGAGGGAGAGGGCAAATGAGTGGTTAGCTAAAGGTGGAAGCAAGGTCCATTCAGGCCCCACTAAGGGCCATCTTCAGGTTCCAAAACCTAGAACCAGCACTAACTTTGAGGAAGTCCGTATTTCTCAGCACACTTCCTTCCACTCTGGCTTCAGCTCCTCACGCTGCTATAGAGGGTGAGCTGTAAATCCCATTGATTTCACTGGCATTTAGATGTTGCCTTGGTAAATGGGTGTTCTGAACCCCATATTTGATCTTCTACTGGTTGCTCAATGCAGGCCCCCATCTTTGGACTAGGGGCGGTGACGTAAAAAATGGTCAGAGGTGTATTTGAAGGAGATAAGAAAGGGTTGAACATCCCCCACCCAGGGTTGATAACTCTGTGTTTACCTTATAATGTCTACTTTGGTTTTTAGGCACCCCTAATTTCCAATGGGTTCTTCCAGAACTATCAGCATATTGCCATGTTGCTCTCAGAAGAGTTTGTGCCATTAAAGAATATTCATGTAGCTCGTCATGGGGGAAAAATGACAATGTGAATAATTTTGGGTGGAGAATTCGGTTTTTAAATACTCTGAGCTTTAATTTTAATATTGCTTTTGTCTCCAGTTGCTTAGAAGGTCAGGTGCAATCCTGTGTAAATTGGTCATGCCTAAGTCCCATTGAAACTATTGGAGCTGAGGTTGTGTAAATGGAAGGCTCTCGATGGGATAGAGGCTCTAGAAGCTTTTGTTGTTGTTCCCTTTGCACTCATAACTACTACATCACAAAATTTAGAGAAAACTCTGTTGTCACCTGGCACGCCAGCGCAGCTATGATTTGTAATGCATCGTTTATTGCTGTCAGTGCCCATTAAAACCTATAAATCTGAGAATAATTTAAGTATCCCCTTGAGTAAGCCATTTGGCTGTTGGTCCAGAAAATGCCAGTGTTATGATTGAAGACTCCCAGGCATAGCCCAATAAAGCTTGAGGGTTTGTCCACTGATGTGCTCTCTGTGTTTGTGTGACTTGCTCATGTGTCTGGCAGAGCAATCGTATGCTCAGAAGTAAGTCCCACCGAGATCAATGGGACTAACTTCCAAGAAAGTGGATCTGATTAATCATAGAGAAAGGATGTCAACCATATAGTGGTTGGAACCCAGATTGCTTTCAAAGTTAGCTCTGCTAATCACAATACCCACCCAGAAAGTCCACACACCGTATTTTTCGCTCTATTGGACGCACCGGACCACAGGACGCACCTAGTTTTTAGAGGGGGAAATCAAGGGAAAAAATATTATTCCCCCCCCCCCAGCCCCAAAGAGCAACGGACAGGCTGCGCGCTTCCTCTTTAGCCTTGAGCAGCATCTTTAGCCTTGCACAACGGGATGGATCGTGCCCGCTGTCCACCGGGGGTGGACTAGATGACTCCTGGGGTTCCCTTCCAACCCTGCAATTCTGTGACCTCGGAAGTTGTTGGGGGTCTCCACCACTGGAGGCTTTTAAGCAGCGGTTGGGGGACCATCTGCCTGGCGTTCTTTAGCTGTGATTCCTACATTGTGAGGGGGCTGGGCTAGATGACCCTCGGGTGGCCCTCCCAACTCTATACAGTCCTACACTTCTGCGGCAGGAGATCCACAGCCACTTCACACAATGCCCACTCCCAATTTTCATTGGAGAGACATGTGGCTTCACTGTCTAGGTAGGTACCCCCCTACCTGCCACTCTTCCCTCACCCCACTTAAGCCAAGGGAATTCCTGTCCAGAGAAGCTCCCAGGTGAGGCAAGGGTTAAGATCTACCTCTGGTAAATGGCTTTGTATCCTCCCTCTTTCCCTTTTCTCTTCTTCTTCTATGCTAGTTCCTTCTCTTGTGTTTTGTTTAATCTGTTTTTATTGTATACTAAAATAAAAGCTGCAAAGTTTCCTTTTTTATAATATCCCCCCCCCCAACTAAAACGTTAATCTAGATAAAAACACTGATCCAGAGGAAAATAAGGGGGTGGAGAAAGGACGAAAAAAGAAAAAGAGGTAGAGATAGAGAGATTTTTAAAAAGAGGTAGAGATAGAGATTTTTTTAAAAAAGTTGGCTTCTTTAGCCTTGTGCAGCCTCCCGTGGCTGGAGGGGCGTGCTAGGCAATAGAGGAAGCCCGGGCAGCGAGCGCAATCCATCCCGCTCGCTGCCCGGGCTTCCTCTTTAGCCTTGCGCAGCCTCCCGCGGCTGGAGAGATTGCGCAAGGCTTTTCTAGAGGAGGGAGAAGGGACTGACTGGCCGCGTCAGTCCCTTTTCCCTCCTGGGGAAAAGCCCGCAAGAGCCGCGCGAAGCTTGTGTGTGGCTCTTGGGGGCTTTTCCTGCTTGCCTCCCCCCCCTGCATTCGCTCCATAGGATGCACAGACTTTTCCCCTTAGTTTTTAAGACGGAAAAACTGCGTCCTATGGTGCGAAAAATATGGTATATGGTGGGGTGCTGGCCCCATGCAAGCTTATTCCCCTGCATATAATGTAATGTGTGATGCATTTTGGGACTTAAAAAGTCTGCAAAGATGGGATAGCCAGATCAGATATAATTCTTCAACATCCCCTGGCTCCAATAAATTCCAACTTTTAGAAAAGGCCCACAATCACCTGAAATGTTATCTCCTATATTCAAAGCATGAGTTTATTCAAATAAAACTTTAAAGCCCATATTTCTTGGGATTTTCTTGCCACGTGGTGCACCAAATTGTGCAAGTACATTTTTTGAATTTTGTATTCGAAAGTGCTTTTTGCGGGGGCATAGTTGACTCATCTTTCTGAAAGATAGCTTTTCCATTGTGGTTATTGCACTTCTTAAGCACTTGCTGTGCAATAGATTTTATCTTTTAAAATGTAATCGCCCCTCCCCTGAAAGCACTGCTATATCATTGCTCTTATACTTACCAGGGACGCGGGTGGCAAGGGACGCGGGTGGCGCTGTGGGTAAAACCTCAGCGCCTAGGACTTGCCGATTGTCAGGTCGGCGGTTCGAATCCCCGCGGCGGGGTGCGCTCCTATTGTTCGGTCCCAGCGCCTGCCAACCTAGCAGTTCGAAAGCACCCCCGGGTGCAAGTAGATAAATAGGGACCGCTTACCAGCGGGAAGGTAAACGGCGTTTCCGTGTGCTGCGCTGGCTTGCCAGATGCAGCTTGTCACGCTGGCCACGTGACCCGGAAGTGTCTCCGGACAGCGCTGGCCCCCGGCCTCTTAAGCGAGATGGGCGCACAACCCTAGAGTCGGACACAACTGGCCCGTACGGGCAGGGGTACCTTTACCTTTATACTTACCGTATTGAATATAGTTGTAGACTTGAGTGCCTTTTGCACCTGTTGGGGTATGTGATCTGGTACAATTTTGAATGAGCAATGGAGCTCCTCTTCTTCCTAGTCACATTCTGCACCATTTGGCTTTATGTTTTTAGTCCATTTGGATGTTAAAGAGATTCCACATCCATCTCCATTTCCTGTCTTGCTTCTGAGCACTCACTAGCATCTGGTCAACAGATGCTGGACAACAGATGGACCTTGGTCTGATCCAGCAAAGCAGTTATTATTGCTCCTCTTGGTTTGTTTTAAAGTCCCAAACAAGAACTCTTCTTGCACCCATCGATCACACTAACAATCTGCAAATTTGCACGGTTATTGCTGAAACATCACTCTCAAAATGAACTGAATGTAGATGGAGCACACAGGAATATAATAGACTAGCATTTTTATTTATTTACTTTTTTGCTTTTTGGAATAAAAGTGAAGGCAAATGGGATAGAATTTAATAGTTTCATTGTGATTTATGAAGTCTGGTTATTCCCCAAATCTTGGTCTCAGAAGACCTTGATTTTCCTCATTGCATCTGGGAGGAATGAGGTCTATGTCTCTTGTTACCATTTAAATACACAGGATAAAGCTCATGTCTTTCAAAAAGCATGCAAATGTCTTTCTGGAATGGGGGGAATATGCATATCTGGCTCCCAGCCAGAACTATGAACTGCCAAAACTTCTCTGCAGTTTTGAAGTTCACGGGTCTGGCTGGGGGCCAGATAAATGTATTACTCAAACAAAATACTTTGCATGTTTTTCTTTTTCTTCTTTCTCTCCAAAGAAAGGGAGGAGAGTTCTTTGCTTTTGAAATGCAGTGTGAGAAGTGGCCTTCAGTCAACATAAGATGTCAATCAAAATGCCATTTTGGTCTCTTGTCCTGCTGCGTATGCTTTTCTGTGAGCCGTAATGTAAAGCAGCGACTTTGTAGGACAAGTAATTGGAACTGCCAGTAAAGTTTCTGTTAGAAGTGGCTTTCCTCTTCAGTGCGGTATTGTGGGCCAAAATGTCAAGTGCTCTGCTTGCAGAGTTGACTTTGTTAGAAAATTGTTGGTAATGCAACTGTTGCTGTTGTTCCTTCGCTTTGCGGTCACTTAAAACAACAAAAATACAGAGAGAGCTGAAGTAAGGATGATCTTTACTTTAGGGAAGGACTTTAGTCCACTCACTCAATACCTCTTTCCCAGTCTGTCTGTCTGTCTGTCTGTCTGTCTCTCTAGCATTCGCTCTGCTTTACCGGACAGTTCCCCAAATCTACACTCTAGGAATTGTGGCTGAATGGTGCTGCTCTCAAGCTGACATTCAAGACGCTCTGGCCAAAGTATTACTTCTCCAGTAGGCCCTGTATAAGAAAAACACACAGACAACTTAATTCTTCCCTTGCATTCCCGTGGAAAAATGAAGGCTGCTGGGGCTTCCATTAGCATAGGAGCTGAATTCCCCCACCCTCACCTTACCATCCTTTGAGCTGAAGGGCAAGGGTGTGATATTAAGGACCTCCACTGGAACCTGCAGTGTGGCTGTCATTCGTTGGTCCCAAGCTCCACCCACAAATGGGTAGGGCTTGGAGCATGTGACCAACAGCTGGAAAACTCGTAAGTGGGAACCCTATGATTGCTCACTCATACCTCTAGCAGGCATGGCCAAACTTGGCCCTCCAGCTGTTTCGGGACTACAGTTCCCATCATCCCTGACCACTGGTCCTGTTGGCTAGGGATGATGGGAGTTGTATTCCCAAAACAGCTGGAGGGCCACGTTTGGCCATGTCTGCATGTCATCCACTTACTGTTTGTGCCTGTGGGACTCCAGTTCGAAAAACAGATTTCTTGGTGGAATTAAGAACTAGGCTCAAGTTGTTCTGCTAACTTCATGCTGGTTGTTAGAGAAACAAGTGGCACATTAAAAAATATGCAACCTCCCTGCTTTTTTGGGTCCAGAAGTAGCATGCTTCAATTGAGGCGCTTTTGCCTGCTCCAGCATGGCTTGTTCATTCAGTAGGGTGTGTAAACATTGTTGACTTTGCAGTAACTGCATTTTCAATACCTCATTAAGTGTTCCCTACGCAGATCAGGAACTGACATAGACTCTCAGGCTAGATGTTGACAGTTCTGCTTATCTAAAGATTAAACTACATGGGCTTTTTCTTTGGGGGTTTGTCTTGTGGTGAGGGAACAGCCTTCTGTATAACAGTACAACAGGTCCCCCCGCCAATCTTTCAGGCACAGATTTGCTGTGCAAATTTAAAGAGAAGGTAGAAAGCTTTTGCTGTGTTTCTCGCAGTTCCCCATTTAGTTGCAGGTCACAGTGTTTGCAGCATGGCTGGGTGTGGGTGTATTTTAGGGGAATAACTTTACCCTGCTTAGCTATGCAAATGTGCTAGCAGTTTTATTGCTGCACCACTAGGAGAGTCCTGCACCACTTACCTCCTAGTGGTGCAGCTATAAAACTTGCTAGCACATTTGCGAAGCTAAGCAGGGGCTGGTGTGGTTTCAAATTGGATGGGGAACTGCGTGTTGAGATTCCTGCATTGCAGACGGTTGGATTAAATGGCCCTTGGGGTCCCTTCTAACTCTACAATTGTATTTGTAGGAAGTGTGTACTATTTAAATTCACATTTTTAATTTGTGTTTTTAAATTCACCAAAAAAATTTGAACCAAATGGACCTATGATTTAGGTGCATATGAAAGCGACATGGAATGGAAATAGGCAGATGCCTCCATCTGTAATGAAGACAAGACAAAATATTTGAAGAAAAGTCACAGCAGCTCCTTCAGCATGAGTCAGCCTTCCTAGAGGCGTCATAATTTCCATGTCAGCCGGATCAGCCTTCAGTCTCATTCCTCATCAGTGTTTCAGTTAGGTTGCCTGCTTTTAAGAGGAAGTTTAGAGCATCCTGTGTGTGTTTACTTTCCCCTAAATTCTTTCACCTTATGTTAAAAAAAGGTGGATTTTTTTAAATAAAAAAAATGGTTGCCAAACTGCTCTAGAGATTGGCATGCATTTGTATGATCCTCTTGGTTAATGTCACAGATGCTAGCTTATCACTACTAGCCATACCTGATGTTTTCCTGAGACTTGCAGAAGTAATTCTGTCCACCCAGCAACCCACCCCACAAACCTAGAAGCAGGGGGAAAAATGCTACCTGTATTCAATGAACCCAGGATGCTTCTCGAATTTCCCCACTGCTCTGTAAAGGTTGTATCTGTCTTCTCTGCAGGCAGATTTCAAAGAACGCTTGGTGGCTGGCATTCTTTTACTCTATTCCTCAATAGTGGCATCTGTGCCTTTATTTGGGGTGGGATGGACAGAAGGCTGATCTCTGGGTGACGTGCAGCAGATCAGCAAAGGTTATCGACGCCTAATCCTTCAACAATGGCAACCGCAAAATTGTTCCACACCCACGCCTAAATTAAGCTGGTGAAATAAAGAGAGCTTAGAGGAAAACCAGGTAGTGAGAGATGACTGTGATCTCAGTCCAGGTACTGTAAACAAATTCCTAGGCTGTGTCCTTAAATGTGCACTATTCATAGGAGGCTGCCTTATATCTGGTGAGATTATTTCCCTGTCTAGCTCAGTACAGTGGTACCTCAGGTTAAGTACTTAATTTGTTCTGGAGGTCTGTTCTTAACCTGAAACTGTTCTTAACCTAAAGCACCACTTTAGCTAATGGGGCCTCCTGCTGCTGCCGCGCCGCTGGAGCACGATTTCTGTTCTCATCCTGAATCTAAGTTCTCAACCCGAGGTACTATTTCTGGGTTAGTGGAGTATGTAACCTGAAGCATATGTAACCCGAGGTACCACTGTATTGTCCGTACTGAAAGGCCTCAGCTCTCCAGGGTCTGAGACTGGGAAAGTTATTTTCTATCATCTGCTTTCAGATCCTTTCAAGATACTAGGAATTGAACTCGGCTCCTTGTTCATCCAGTGTATGTCTTCTGGCACTGAGCTAATATCACTCTGCATCCTCAGTTCTAAGTGTGCAACTGCCCCTCTGAGTGCCTGGCTCATTAGCATCCAGTAGACAAACAAACAAACAAACAAACAGCCTTACCTTTACTTACCGCTGTTCTGGAGCTTGTAGATCAGGCTCAGAGACACATTTCAGCAAACATTTTGGGCATGTGTCATAGCCTCGTGCTGAGTAACGACGAGCGAACTCAGTGGAGTGGGAACCCAGCCAACCAACAGAGTCTCTGGGGTGTACCTGCCTATTGGCAGAGTCTGTTTCCAAAGTCAGGCCCAGTCCTAGGGTCGGGCAACATGGTCAGACAGTCCAGGGGTCAGGGAATCCGATGATCAAAGGACAAGAGGAGCAAGAAGCAGCAAGGTCGGACCAGGCCCAACAAGCATTGTTTCCAGCATCTGAGTGAGGCTGGAAGCCCTGCCTTAAGAAGGCTGAAGCCAACTGGTTCGTATCAGCGCCTTCTCCTCTGAGTCCTCGAAGGCTGATCATCTGCAGGTGGAGTCACTCCACCTTCTCCCTCTTCAGGCTGCTGTTCAGCAGGTGAAGCTGACTCTCGGCCCATGACAGCATGTAACTTAAAGGTAAAGGTAAGGGACCCCTGACCATTAGGTCCAGTCATGGCCGACTCTGGGGTTGTGGCGCTCATCTCGCTTTATTGGCCAAGAGAGCCGGCATACAGCTTCTGGGACATGTGGCCAGCACGACTAAGCCACTTCTGGTGAACCAGAGCAGCGCACAGGAACGCCGTGTACCTTCCTGCTGGAGCGGTACCTATTTATCTACTTTCACTTTGACATGCTTTCAAACTGCTAGGTGGGCAGGAGCAGGGACCGAGCAACGGGAGCTCATCTCGTCGCAGGGATTCGAACCGCCGACCTACTGATCGGCAAGTCCTAGGATCTGTGGTTTAACCCACAGCGCCACCCGTGTCCCTATGTAACACAAACCATTGTCTAAAACAAAGCATGGCTTATCATGATGGAGCAGCATGCTGTTGCCCGTTGCCCCATTCATTCCAGTGTCCCCTCCATTCGCTGGATGAGCGAGGAAGCAAACCCAAATGTATGGGCTAAGCCCATACTCTAGTTTGTTTCTTATACTGCATGGAAGGAGGAGGAGGAAGGAGTAAGTGAGCAGCATGCATCAGCACGCTAATCATTTGCAATAAAGTTACTGGGTAAACTATGATGTGTTTTAGACCATGGTTTTGTGTTACGTGCAAACCAGGCCAGTGTGAACTTCTTTCTGTATCTGGGTTTGTCACCTCCTCTTTCATTTTGTTCTCCAGATGCAGGCCATTAGTTAATTGGTCTTCGCCGTCTCCCTGTGTGCTTTGCCTCGCCTTCCATGCGCAGCAGCCAACTGAGCAATCTGTAAATTGTGCAGAGGAAAGAGCGGGTTAGAGGCCTGTCCCTTGTCACTTGATATTTGAGTGCTCCTCCTTGTGCCATATATTCATTTTTTATTTTCTGCTGTGACACCTAGCTATGAGCAAAGAACTCTCTGGAGCATCTTAAAAGACAACTTCTATTAAAGATGAAAAGTTAAGCAAAATGCAGACAGTAGATCTCACAGTCGGAGGGGAAAATAATATACAGCGGCATTTCAGAAGCCTTAATTGGGAAAGCTGTTGAAAGTCTGTGCCTTGGCATCCTTTTCTGGAGTCCTTTTAGAAGGCTAGATAAGCACAAGGAAAGGAATAGTGTGTGCGTCTTAACCTTAGTCAGAATTTGAGGAGCTTCCTCACCTGGAATCAAACATGTGGTCCTTCCATCACATCGTTGTCCTCCTCGTCTTCTGCATCCCTTCATTTCTCGGCCTTGCAAATTGTGTCCGGGAATTGTGCTAGGGATTGAACAGAAGGAGAGAACTAAAGTATGTCACGTGCATGAGCTAGAAATCAACCACAGCCTCTTTCTTTCGAAATATGTCAGTAATAAGTTTGAAGAAGGTAAATGGAAACCATGTTATCGCTCATTTGTCCTCGTAATTGTGTTAGATTTTAGGCTGTGTACACATCATATATTCAAAGCACACACACACTCCAAAGACTCTTGGGAGCTGTAGTTTACCCCAAGAGGGTTGCTGTTAACAAACTACACTTCCCATGATTCCTTTTTTGGGGAGGAGGGGGAAAGGTGCTTTAAAGAAAGGCATGCAGCCTTACTCTCTCTGTTTTGTGTAGAAGGCTGCCTTATTTGAAATCAGACCATTAGTCCATATAGCTCAGCCTTGTCTTATACTGAGTGGCAGATAGATCTTCAGGGTTTCCACACTGTAGTTGGCAAGGATTCTACTGGGAACCTTTACATGGAAAGCATGTGCTTTACTACTGAACTGTGGCCTTCCTCTAAGTGGTATTCATTCATTGAAAGTTTCCAGTGCAGGCTTTCCTTGTCAGATCGCCATGTCCACCATATGCACAAATTGCTGCACCTGGACAAAGCAACGTTCTTTTTGTGGAAGATATTTGGCGTGGCACAGCTGGCTGCAGTCACAGAAAAGTCCGGCGCCTAAACAGAACAATGATTTGGAAGAAGCTTTCTGAACGTCTTCTCCTAGAATTGCCATTGGGTTTCACCCAGAGTGCAATTCTGCCACAAGTTGGTATGATCCACTTCTGTCGACATTTGAGGCATTTGAAAGGAAAACAAAACAGATTTCACTTACTTTTTATCATGGGGCTAAGCGCTACCCTCCTTCCGCCATATGGGCGAACTGCTAAGCATGTTCTGGAATCGGTGAGCACTCTGGGAATTAAAATTGCTTGCTCTCTCGGTTGCTGTTTCAGGCGCGGTGCCATGCCAGTTTTGGTTACAGCGTAGCTTTATTAATTCCTCCAAGGAAGGCCACCAAGGTAGCAGCTGCTCATTTTTTTGCTGCAAGAGGCATCATGTGTGGTACAAACTGCGGCTCTGCCTCTTGACATTGGCCCAGTGGCTCAGAAACTCAAAAGAAGCTGGGGGAGCAGCTGTCTTGCATTTAATGTATAAATAGTCTAGGCTCTCTTGTGGTCATTCCAAGATCCGATGGGTAACTGGGTAATCCTTGCCTTTTTGATCATTGCATTCCATGCATCTAAGTCCTCCATCTTGTTTTCAGCCGGGGCTCCCTTTCTTTTCATGCACTGAATCTGCTGCTGGAAATTGTCGGTGCCAACAGTACTGCTAATACTCTTCAGAAGTGACTAAGAAGGCAGATGATGCTCTTCCGAATGCTTTCATGTACAAATGGGTGCTCTGAGGGCACTGTAATGTCTGGTATATATTTTAAAGATCCACGTGAAGTAAAATTAGCATTGCATTTGGCCTTTCTTATTGTTAATGACCCTCTCTAGCAGCTGCTTCAGCTTTTCCCTAAAATCGTTCGAAGGCTTTTTAGTTCAGGGAAAGGCGAGTTGGAATGGGCGATAGGATAAGGGGCACATAAAATTATGCATGATGCAGAGAAAGTGGATAGGAAGAAGTTTTTCCCCCTTCTCTCAAAATGCCAGCATGTCGCAGCAGTGTGCCGATCAGTAATTGCACAGTTCAAAGATGGAGTTAACTCTTTATTAGCAAAAACACGATCTCCACAGACTTGGTTGAGCGTCAGGCCTAATGAGCAGAGCAACTCATTCCTGCTGGTCTTCCTCCATGAAAATCAGTTGCTGAAACTGACATCCTTCCCTAGGCATCCTAGACATGGTTTAACCATAAACATTCTGCCTTCTTATGCAGCCAGTCCAGGAGGCAGACCTGGCTGTCGGTTTCTTCCTCCTTTGCCTCCATTTTGTCCCTGTAGAACTTGGCAGAGAGGAGGATGGAGGAATACCTAGAATTATTGGTTTCTGCCTGTCGTTGGCTAGAATTCTTGACTTTTACCCTACCAGTTCCAGTGGGCAGCTTTGGCCCTTTTTATTTTAAAAAGTTATGCCATAATCCAACACCGTCAGATGTGCTTAAGTCCGTTGATTTCAGTGCATCTGAGCATGGCTAACTTGGTTTGTGGCCTTGGCTTTTATGGCAGAACTTGCACGTTTACAGCATACTTGACCTACATTTTTCATTCGCCGATCCCCTTGTGTATGCTAAACGTATCTGGCTATTAACACTCAGCCTGGGTGTCTGAATAAACATTGGATGTGTAAATTCAATCTTGGCATCCTCTTTTATATATTTCTCCCAAGGGGACTCCATTTGCAGACTGTATTGAAGCAATCATTAATCTATCAGGATTCCGTGTACATCCCTTCATAGAGCTTTGAAAGTATTCACCAGAGCTATTTCCCCCCTGTTTGTTATTTCCATGTTATAGCACATAATGGAAGCTAGAATATGCATAATATTCCCTATTAATCAAAAATATGGGAAGTGTCGTTTATAAACCCGGGAACATTTTGAGACGTGGATGTTTGGCCGTAGAGAATAAACTTAAGTATGAGGACCAAAAATGCAGCAGTAATGTCCCTGAATTGCAAGACATCCTCATGCCAGTTGTCAATCACATTTATGTAAATATTATGTAAATTAAATTGTGCTTTTAAGATGGAACTGTTTTCTGTTTTCTGTGGCCCCTTGGTTCACGCTGCCTTTCAGCCTTACTTTTGTTACTAGATGTTGCTTCAGATTCTGCATTTTTCTAGTGGGCAAATGTTTCTCTTAATTTTGGATGAATAGGAGTCAATCTTAGTGATGTTCATGCATGTCTTCCTTACTTATACAACTCTGTACACACTTTCTTGTAAGTACATTGTTCTTTTCTTAACAGGCATGTGTAGGATTGCACTGATTTTTGCTTAATCCAGTTACACGTTACCTTTCTTCCAAGGCATTTCCCCCCGAGTATTTGTATACCTTAGATACAATATAAAAGGGAGCAGGAAATGAAGCAAATACAAATACAGATCCTTTCGTGATTATTGTTGGGATCAGGTGAGATGGCCGCTGAGGGAAACAGGTCTGAGAGGGGAGGAGCCGAATATCAGCTTGCCTCTGCCAAAGCTAATGGAGTTGATCTTGTTGTATTGTCTCCCTCATACCGTAACTGCTGGTATTGGTAGGAGGGGAGGAATCACATGACAATTGGTCCCAGCTGAACTGCTTGAGATTCTGTATCTGGAGATCATGTTCTGCTCCATCAAAGCAAAATAGGCATTCTACACTTTGTAGGCCAAATTCTCAATGCGGATGTAAAGCTGTAGTCTGGGCTCAACCAGATCAGACTACAGGTTGGAACTCTCATGACCAAATGCTCCTCCATGCAGAAATGTTACCTGCACATGAAAAATTAGGGACGTTGAATGTGATCCATTTTCTGTTCTCAAAGAACCAAACTGAATTCTGCATTTTCAAGCATTTTGTGTGTGCTTGAAAATGCAACTGTCTCTCCCCACACCCCCAGTGGGGCTCACAACCCAACTGGCTTATGCTATAGCCAGAAGCCACTTTGTCTCTTACCTTGTTAAGTACAAAATATAACTCCTGTGTAAACCATAGCCAGAAGTCATTTCCCCTTTGTCTCTTCAATTGTTAGGTACAAAATATAACTTCTTAGTGAACACAGCAGTGGCAAAGTCCATCTGGGCCTGCGAGTGACAAGGGGATGATTTCAGCATTTAATGACGTGAGGCTTTGGCAACCTTTGATGCTTCTTAGCTCTTGCCAAAAGTCTCTCTTTTTTTAAAAAAAGGATATAATTGAAACTCTACTGGAGAGAGAAATTGCACAAATGTCATGCCAGCCATATTTTGGCCCCTGTTTCCTTCTATTAATCTCCTGGTGAAAGGTTCTCATGAAATCTGATTGCAAAAAGAAATGGCTTGATTTGTTCAACAGGCAGCGATGGCACTGAACATCTGGTTTACTGGCCTAAATTGCTCCTCCTAGATAATAACACTGTCCTTTTTTTTCTTTCTTTCTTCAATATTACTTTGTTCAGAGCCGCCCAGAAACTTAACCTGTCCTCGAAGAGAAAGAAGCATCATGCCCCATTGCTGCACTCCCATGAATTCTCCATCTACGCCACTAATTTTAGTGGCATTCTGCAGATGTCTCCTCCTCCTGCGCCGCCATGCCTTTTAAGAGCTGTGTCGAAAGTCAAAGAAAACCCAGGGATTGGGAAGGTATTTGAATCTCTCCATCGCTTTGTTACTCCTTCATTAGCATTTAAAACCCAACAGGAAACGTAAAAAATTCAAATGTATCTGGAATCAAGACTGGATAGCAATGATGTTTCTGTCCCTTAGGAGGCCGATCTGATACATCAAGTCTTTGCAACCATTGGACAAGGATGAACAAGCTGTGGGATGCTTGGATTCAGATCACAGTGGACAGGTTTCAATTTGCAGTTGGCAAATCTTTATACAGTCGTACCTCAAAAGTCAAACGGAATCTGTTCCGAAAGTCCATTCGACTTCCAAAATGTTTGGAAACCAAGGCGCAGCTTCCGATCGGCTGCAGGAAGCTCCTGCAGCCAATCAGAACCTGCGGAACCCGCGTCGGACGTTCGGGTTCCAAAGAACGTTCACAAACCGGAACACTCACTTCTGGGTTTTGCTGCGTTCCGGAGCCAAAACATTCGAGACACAAGGCGTTCGACTTCCTAAGTACGACTGTACCAAACTGAACTGCATGCTGCAGAGATTTTCTCCTTTTTTTGGTGGGTGGCCAGGATTTTCAGATAGGTTTTCTGGTGTGAGTGTCCAGCAGTGGAACAGACTGCTTCAGAGGTCAGTCCCCCAAAGAATATTGGGAACTGTAGTTTTTAAAGGTGCTGGGAATTATAACCCTGCTGGAGAGAAACTAATTCCCGGGATTCTTTGAGGGATGGGGGTGGTCATATGCTTTAAATGTTCTTTAAATGTATAAAAGGTAAAGGTAAAGGACCCCTGACCGTTAAGTCAAGTCGCAGATGACTCTGGGGTTGTGGCGCTCATCTCACTTTATAGGCTGAGGGAGCCGGCGTTTGTCCGCAGACAGTTTTTCCTGGTTGTGTGGCCAGCATGACTAAGCTGCTTCTGGCACAACGGAACACTGAAACCAGAGCAGCGCACGGAAATGCCGTTTACCTTTCCGCCGGAGCGGTACCTATTTATCTACTTGCACTGGCGTGCTTTTGACGCAACATCATCTAACGTCCCTATGAACAAATCAGAATGAATGCTCAATAATTAACAGGTTGTCTGAAAGTTCCCTTTATTCTACTATAGGATACTAGAACTGATCCAAAGCTTTAGGTCCAGCTTCTTTCAACGATTTGATGGGGTGGGGTGGAGGGGAGGCAGCAGACAGTGTAGCTGAACCTGGCTTTTTAAGGAGCCTGTAGCAGTGGGTTTCCTTAAGTTTTTCTTTCTTTTGAACAACAGCAGAAAGGTTTGCTGCTGCTTTAGAAGTTTCTCCAGCAGCCCATTTGTTCCTTCTGCCCAGCAGAAGGACACACAGTCATTTTGGGTAGAAGAAAAAATGACGCCCTACTAATGACGCATTTTGGCTTGTCTACTGTGAGAGGCAAAATGGCAGGCTAAATGGATCATTGGACTGTGTCAGTAAGGAGAACCCTGCACGATCTTAATTTAAGGAAGGAAGAAACATTTCCAGGGAAATTAATCTAACAGGGGTGACTAATATCAGGTATGGCAAGGTTCCCAGAGATGTTTAGCTGCCCTTATGGCAGCAACGTTTATTATTTACTTATTTCATAAATTTGATATACTGAATAATAATAATAATAATAATAATAATAATAATAATAATAATAATGCAATACACCACCTTCAAAGTGGTGCTCAGGAATGAAGAGTTTGCTAGCCACACCACATCTGAGGCCCATGACTGTGGGGATTTGATCCGGTGATCCACTGGATTTATCCCACATCTGTGATACTATGGTCCCATGCTCTGTGTTTTTGATATGGAAGAGACTTGCAGGAGCGCCCATAGGTCCTCAAAACGCACCACGGAATTTGGGCCCAAGAATGGAATCGCAAAATGAAGTTTCTTAACGAGTGCCGTGTTTTTGCAGCTGAAATCTTGGAGTGTTTAATTCACTCTCCCAAGGTTTAGAAAGAACACGAAGTAGCTTTGGAATGCATAATTATACAGGTTACTGCCGATTTCCATTTCAGGGAGGTACTAAAGTACCAAGTCGAGCTTCAAGGAAATCCCCACTGAGTGATCATACAAATTGGAACTGAGGTCAAGAAGCTTTAATTCCTTTGATATTCTGCATCACACTGTATATGATAAAGTCATTCTCAGTGAAAAAGAAAGATAAGATGGCCAGGGCCAAACTAATGGTGCAAAATGTGGATGGCTCTTTAGGGTTCTGGAGAACAGCAGAGAATATTAACATTGGCTTATTTCCCTATACTTGAAACATATTTAGAATTTCACAGTATTTTTTTGCCTTAACTGCAGTGAGGAGGTGGTAGGACACATTTCTGTGGCCGCTGGTGTTTGTGAGTAGCTCTACACATCCCTTTCCTTCCTTGGAGCATTTATAGGGAAGAAATGGAAGGATGTTCAGGAATCATGCTTTGAGGGATGGGCTCCTCTCCCTGATGAGCCTCTCTCTTTTGCTTACTTGGAGTGCCTTGGCCTTGCAGCTTCATTTGAAGAAGAGGAGTTGGTTCATGCTGATGTCTAAAGTATTGAGGCAAGGCTGAGATCTCAAGTGCTATTCCCTTTATATATTTTTGGTTCTCCTGGCTGAGGAGTCTTTGTTGTCTGTGCAAAGTACACCCACCCCTATAAGTTAAGCACCCCCCACCACCAAAGTTTCCACCAGCAAGCTCCTATTTCTTTGCTCCTAGATGGTGTGATCCCATCCTGCACATGGATATTTCTGAGGCTGTGCTGCAGTAAGCTAGTTACAATCCTATCCTCTGCTTTGTCTACGGGTTCGAGGGGGAGACAGTAATCTTGGGCTCTCTGTTTTCTTTCCATGTGCGCCACTTATTTTGTACACGTAATGTTAACGGCATCATCAACAGTAGGACTGACTCCTGCACAGACACAGGAGCTGCACGTAGATTCTGTTCTTCCCATTTCATGCCTAGAACTATATCTAGAAGCATCGCTAGGCTCCCTTGGCAAGGAGACGTATTGACATTCCCTGTTCTGGGCAAGAAGATGTATCTGTGCCCCCCCCCCATCCCTTGTGCCAATGGCAAGGAGCTGTTACCCCTCCACCATCTCTTGTGCCCTTGGCAAGGAGATGTTGGCCACCCAGAGCAATGTAGCAGCTGCCTGGGGAGTGTGTGAAATGGGCAGGTTGTCTCCTAGTCATTTTGAGCTATAGTGAAGAAGCACGATTTTTGTGCCCCCCTGGGCATACGTCCTTGGTTTAGGCCAAACCGGCCGACCCCTTGGTACATCCAGAATTTCCTTCACACCAGCAGTTTTCCACTGGTGTAAGAGTTTCACCAGTGTTGTTAACAGCCAGGTAGATTTCCTACACGGGCAACTTCAGGTTTCACCGACAGACGTGGCATTGGGAACAATCCTATCTGTGCCCAGAGGGCATAAATAAGGAATAGCATTGCACAGCTTGTTGGCTACCACTACAGATTCAGTTCATTGCTAGAGATTTTGCAGACAGATTATTTTTGACTACACAAACATACATGCAGAAAAGCCAATCTTGAGGGATTCTTTTGTTAAGAGTGTAGAATCTAAACATGTGTTGTTCTTTAGCAAATTAAGCCCCCATTGATTCGATTACTGTCATTCATTGGATTTCCCCCCTCTTGTGAAATAGTGCCTAAAAAAAAAACAACCTAATAAAGGAGCGCAAGAACTAAAGAAACATATTACAACTTGCAAGAATTTCCCCCCAGTGTATATCTCTCTAAATTACCTTGTCAGATGAAAGCTGGCTCTTATGATTGAGCTAGAGAAAAGGTTACCGCTTTAAACTTCAGAACTCGTTTCTGGAGAGCTGAAAAAGCAGCATAGACTTGTGTTAACATTTTAAGCACAGTTATGACAGAATTAATTCATGGAATCATGGAGCTGGAAAGAGCTAATTTAGTGTCGTCGTCAGCAACTAGATTTGCTGGAAGACCACTTTGAGAGGTCAAAGTTCTCAATCTGCCCCAACCTTTAAGGTGACGTGGCAGTAAGCCCCATTGCCACAGCTGTCAGTCATGTCACACCTTCTAGGCTGGTTACTTTGGGACCCCATAATCCTCTTAAAGGGGCTGTGTTTGGCACCAAAGACCCCCAGTTGCTGATTCCCCAATCTTCCCTCAAGTCTCTTCCATGTAAAAAAATGTTCCCTACCACAAGGTTTCCAGACAAATGCTCCACTCTCCTCCTCCTCCTCCTCCTCCTCCTCCTCCTCCTCCTCCTCCTCCTCCTCCTCCTCTTCTTTTCTGGCATAAATTCTGCTGCCTTTACCCTCTTGACTCTAACCATAGTTTACTGTAACATTTGCACCAAACCAGGCATTCTGTGCAACCAGAGTAGAAGTGGGCTTTCGTTGCCTGGTTAGGGTTAACCATGTAGTTGCACAGATGATGCCCCATTACGGTTAAACTGGCATCTGCACCCAACCTCTAATTTAAGCCGATAGTGGGAATATTCAGAGGACACCTTCATTGCTAGTACAAACATCCCAAGTCACCAAACTCAGAGGAGTGTCTCACACCATGCTGGGCACCTGTGAAGACATCTACAGGCAAAGTCAACAGGTGATGCCATCGTTGCTCATGTTTTCCTAGATTTATGTCCCAATACAAATGTCCACCAAATGGTGCTCAGGCGAGGGATGCATTTGTACTGGAAATATCAGAGAGAAAAAGAATGCATAAACCTGTGTTCCAAGTCTATTAGCCATGCTTGAGAGATGCAACTCTGTGCTAGGCCACACACATACAACATGGAATGCTTATGGCCCTGTTAATTTGATTAATGTTACACAGCAAATTACTTATCTTGTTCCCTAGAAGTGCCAATAACCTCAGAATTCACATCATTTCAACTGGGTCTCGGTTAAGAGGAAATAGTGCTGTAGTTTGGGTCCCCCCTCCCTTTTTAAAAAGAAAAACTGAAACATTTTTTTTTTCATGTCTCTTTGAGTGCTATTAAATTTAATGTCAGACTAGTAGGAAAGATGTTTGAAAGCCATTTAATACTGCTACCAAAAGAAGTTAGATTATGCTCAATTTCTGACATTAATGTGCTACTTAAGATAATTTATCAGATTGTGGCATTAAAAAAAAAGACATCCTTTTTTCAACGGCTGCTGCATTGCATTCTAATTTGACTGCCCCCCCCCCCACAACCTATGTAGATTAGTAAGGAACTTCCCTTCTCCCCTGTGAAAAAATGTTGTTTTTCCTGGGGTTCTATTCTGTACACGCTTTGTAGCGCAGCATCGCTTACCAGAGTAACTGTAAGTGCCTGTCTTTTTCCTAAGCTCCTGTCAGGTTGTTTTTTTTTTTTAAAGAAAACAACAATTGTTGGAATGACAGAATCCTTTGATGTCAGACAATTGAAGGGTGTGCATGCATGCGCATGCCCATGATTGCATGAGAGAGAGAACTTGAATCATCCAACAACGTACTTGGAAAAATCATGCGTTTTACCTTCTATCATTTCTTAAAATGACATTTGGTGGTTTTTTTGTTTTCTTATTCATTTCCCCAAGCCATAGCCAAGTCCCACTAACATGATTTACGGATCCTGTAGGCTTTTTCCTAAGCTGCTTGTATGCCCTAATCACTTCTCCTTATGATAGTTGTTTGATGGATAACAAATAGCTACTTAATTTTGTCATCTTTATTGCCGCTTGTTTCCTAATGACTGGAATGCAGCTTCCAATATAAATCATCTTGCTCCCTGGGAAAAAAATTCAGTCCATGCCTACGGTTGGGTCAAAGGCATCGCCCTCTCCCTCTCCTCCTTTGAATGCTGAAGACCCTCCATAGCCCTCTCTGGAAAATGAAACTCGCGGTGATCTCCCTCACAGGATTGTTGTCAAGCAGAACAAGAGAAAACAATCCTAAAAAACAGCCCCCAGACAGTCTGTGCGCATTGTGCAGCTATATGAATGATTAATGCACGCAGTAGGATGAAGTCGCTCCAGCTAATACGTTCAATGAATGAAACCAAAGGTGGAAAATTGTATAGAAAATACATATTTTCTTCTATTCTGTGCCTACTTTGAAAATAAAATAAAATAAAATAGTTTTGTGCACACCTTTGGGGAAGCAGGGAATCAATTTTTGCTTAATAGAGGCCACTTTCTAACAGCGACAATATAAAAGTGCTTCTTTGACGTTCTCCCAAGAGAGTTTGATAGTCTCTCCTAGCGTAGCCATTTTTGCATATAAATTTGCCATATGCTATCAGAAGCAGTACATGGAGGGGCGTCTGAGAACTGCACACAGTAAACCAATTTTGCAAGGGTTATATATCTGTCAGTTGCAATTAAATCCACAAAACACCTTTAACTCTGAACTAAGGCTGTAACTACTACACGTTATGGCGGCGTGGCCCATTGGTTAGATAGATCGTGGGCAATTTCAAGTGGGGGCACAGAAAGAGCAGGCAGGAAGGGAAATGCTAAACCCTTTCTCCACCCATTGCAATTACAGACACTTTTCCACAGACATTCTCCAAAACAACACGGGAGTATTATGGGCAAAGCGCTGAGCACCCTCTCCCTTCCACCCCTTCTAGGCCTTAAATCCTGGACCTCTTTGCTGCTGCCCCCATCCACCGCTGCTTTCTGGGTGGTTGTTGGAGGCCCCTTGCGTTGAATCCAACTAAGTAATACTCATCGTAGACCCGTTAGACTCAGTGGACATGAATCACCCAGTTATTGTTGGTTTGTCTTGAGAGAGAATGGCATACGCCTCCAGAACTGAAGTCGAACGCCTGGGCGGTGTGTATGGAGGTCCTGGGCTGCTGATGTGGTCCAAAGGAAACAGAGCAACATGTTTGGCACCAGTTTGGCTGCAGGAGTTGCCTGAAGGAGGCGTACAAGGCCTTAGGGACTCCACTCCGGATTTGTGTAGGGTTTACACCTTAGCCTTTTCTTCTTCCAAAGAGAACCCTGAAAGCCGTGGGGTTTTTGCATCAGAGTTTTCTTTCTCCTAGATGGGCTGCCTTCCCAGGTGGATGAGCCCCATCTGAATAGCCCAGTGGCCCGTTGACTTCATTGATAACAACCCAGTGCTTGTTTTCTGCCTATATTGGACTATTCCCTTAGGAAAGAAAGAAAAAATGCTAAAAAAGAGAATTGTCTTTTTCGTGCTGTTTACAAGTCTTCTTTAAATGTTTTGCTGTGTACGCATAAATGAGTGTTTGAAAGGAGGGGGAAGTCTTTGTTCTCTCTTTCTCTTTTGCTGACTCCAGCATATATCCACTTAATTTGCCCTTAAAAGTGGCAGGAACAGGAGGATTACAACTTGTGTGCATGTGTATGTTTTGCTTTTGTAACCTTTCTTTTTCCCTGACTCCTGCTATATGTTGACAACCAGATCAATGAGAGAAAAGGACATTCCCAGGATATCTTCCTTCCATCCACTGCATTGACATTTAAATGAACACCCATTGTTAACAGTTAGTTACCAGGTACACCCTGAACCCTCCTGCCCATCCAGTTCCAGGAACTTTCCAAATTATTTACTCACATGAAAACCCCTGTCCCTTGAAGCCTTTTCAGCATATGCAATTATCTTCTTCTTCTTCTTCTTCTTCTTCTTCTTCTTCTTCTTCTTCTTCTTCTTCTTCTTCTTCTTCTTCTCTCTCTTTAACCAAACAGACTTGGAATTTAATAGGATTTCCCTTAGTAATTTTACTGACCCCCCCTCCCCCTCCCCCCAGACTGGCTCAAATATATAAATCTGGGAAGTTCAGCAGTTTAATGTTAACCTACAGTGTACAAAACCCACATGAATTACAGAGGCAGTTAATTAGCAAGATAGTTGTGTGATTTGCATAATACAGACGGCTTCATGAATAAAGACAAGCATCCGCTCTTATGAGGATGCTTAGTGGGGCTGCCTTGCGTGCGTTTGTTTTAGGGTAATTTGCAGAAATTACAACTTGGTTCTTAGCAGAAAGCCTTCCAAAGAAACAGGCTAGTTGAAATTGCACGGCCAATGTGGATTTAGATCTTTGAAAGTCACGTCTGCCATCTTGCCCCTTGCCCTGTTGCAGCAAAAGAGAAGGAAGTAGTCCTATTAATGGGCGGGGACCACTTTTTCCAAACAGGGCCCGATTCAAGAGTGATCATCCCCACATGAGCCTCACTGATCGGTGAGCAGTCTTTTTTCACCTGATGGCAGGAATGGGTCCAACTCCTGCTGCACTGCAAATGAGCACTTGGCCTAGAGCGTGTTCCCAGTTATTCCTTTGCAGGGCGGTTTGTGTTTGGTGCTGTTTCAGTTCGGCGCCGAATACAAGTTGTGCTGCTTTCGGCCGGATATCAGTCCCACTTGGGTGCTCTGATATCTGCCGAAAGCAGTGCGCTTTGCATTCGACAGCAGATCGAAACAGCACTGTATGCCAGCCACAGCTGAAAACAACCAGGACCACACTCCTAAGGCTTCAGGAGTACAGCTGTAGCTTTACCTGCCCCACACCTGATGTCACATGTCAGGTGAGTGTCAGGTGGGTGTGGCCTGGCCAGAATGGCCTTGCGGGCCAAATTGGGAGGCCTTAATGGGTACATGGAACAGAGGTCTCCCACCAGCGGAATGGTGTCAGCGATATACAGTGTTAGAAGTCCTTCTTTCTGACATCTCAGTTTAGTCATTTGGTGACTTACTACTTTGTGTGACACAGAGGCGCCACCTCTGGCTTACCTGCCCTAAATGCCTACAATACATTTGGTATCAGGAAAGATGGTATCTCAGGCTTGAGTTTGCAGGGCGAGGGACCAATAAATAGCTTGCAAACAGGCTCTCCCAGTTTCCTCACTTGCTGCTAACACCAGTTAGCTTTTATGTATATTGCCCTGCAAGTTTTATATTGAAGAGCAACACAGAAGTCTAAACCAAAAACTAGCAAACCAGACTGGTTCTCCACTAGCTTGCGTTCAGCTCTTGTCAAACAGTACAACAGAGCTTTAACTGCAGTTATGTACAGTCATGTAGACTTCATTTTTGCTAGGGATGAGGACTGATGGGTTAAGCCAAAAGGCACATCTGATTTAGGTCCTTTTTTAAAAAGGCAGAAAGAAGGGAACTGAAAGCCAAGGAATATTCAAGTGTGACGGAAAAGGTCACCATATGTTTCTCTTCAGATTTTAATGTTTGTCAAATGCACAGATGGAAAATATAGATATATATGGTATACAAATGCATGCTCTGAACAAATTTCGGCAGACATCTTCAATATCTTTCTGTGACCGCGATGGTGTGAATGAAATCATTTTGCAGTTCTCCAGCCCTGTGGTCTCCAACATGGTGTTCTTCAGATGTCATTGGACTGCAGTTCCCAGCAGCTGCAGCCAGAAAGGCCTGTGGTCAGGGATGATGGGAGTTGTAGTCCAACACCTTCTGGAGGTCATAACATTGATTACCCTTGCCCTAGCTCTTCAAAAAGAGTGCGTGGCTAAGTAGCCTTATCCTCTATGAATTTGTTCTATCCACATGCGGCTCATCCACCTGGGAAGGTAGCCCCATCTAGGAGAAAGAAAACCCTTTCAAAGCAGCCAAAGTTGGTGGCCATCACTGCCTCTTGTTTCATTATTTCGGAAAGTAACTTTTGGGGAATGTTTTGAATTCTTCGCACATGTGTACACCAGAAGCCAATTCAAACTCATTTTCAGTGTTTCTGTGCAAAGTCCTCAATTCTCTCGCTCTCAGATGAGGTCACTTGTTCTTGTTGCACAGGAGAAAGAAATATGTTTTTAAAAAACGCTTAATTAAGGGAATAAAAGCATTTGAATACATGGCAGGTGTTTTCATCCCCTTAAATTTGTTCAGTCATCAGTGTGCATAACTGAGATTGCATACTTGTGAGAGGAGAGGGGAAGGGCAAGGCACAATGAATTATGAAAATTAGGGGCTCGGTGTCAGGATGATGATGACGCGTCCTGTTTTTACTCCTCGAAATTGCTAGCTTTCTGCCGCTGACTTTGCAAGTGTATAGCTTTTTCTCAGCTCCCCTGGATGCGGGTGGTGATGTCCTCAGGCGTTCAAGTCTGGGCTTTTCCTCTTGTTCTTGTTGACTGGGCAGGTTGTGGCCTCTAGGGGAATCACCTTTATCCCTAGAGCGATGAATTGTGATTGAAACACTTTCATCGCCCCCATGTTTATGGGCCTGTAAGTCTCTTAAAAAAAGAAGTTTTCCCCTTGAGATGTCCTTTTGATCTCCTCACCTGCTTTCCTCCACCCCTTCTCATGGCCTCACATCTCCCTGCAGAGAGCTCGAGGCACCCCCAGGAAAATAGAGACAATGCCTTACACCCACAAAACCATGGATTCTGCTGCCTTTTGTAGTTGTCTGGCTTCTTCCATGTTGCTTTGTCTGAGAGACACAATAGAGAGCGGATAGGAATTAGGGGAAGAACAGCAGTTAGTTACCTGAGTGCTCACTGGAAGGACAGAACGTGAAGCTGAGGCTCCAATACTTTGGCCACCTCATGAGAAGAGAAGACTCCCTGGAAAAGACCCTGATGTTGGGAAAGATGGAGGGCACAAGGAGAAGGGAACGACAGAGGACGAGATGGTTGGACAGTGTTCTCGAAGCTAGCAGCATGAGTTTGACCAAACTGCGGGAGGCAGTGGAAGACAGGAGTGCCTGGCGTGCTCTGGTCCATGGGGTCATGAAGAGTCGGACACGACTAAACAACAACAGACTCCTACGGAATATGTTGGCCTGGTTTTTTTCCTCTTATTCGCTTGGAATTTATTAAGATTATGATTATAATTTCTGTTTCTGTTTACAGGCCTAACATAAGAGTATATGAGCCGTCATGGGAAGACATATTTTAGACTCTGGGTGTGAAAAGAGTCAGCCTTGGCTTACATCCTTTCGTATAGCCAAGTGATTGTTTTTAAGACACTACAGCAAATTGCTGCTGTTGAAGGTAACAGTCTTCTTAAGGTCAGGATGGAAATGTGATTACCTTAGCCACCATCCCACACTAACTGTAAAACTCAGTGCAGATAAACACAGCTTACCGGTGTATTTGAAGAGCCAGTGTGGTGTAGTGGGAGAGCCAGCATAGTGTAGTGGTTAAGAGCAGTGGACTCGTAATCTGGTGAACCAGGTTTGCATCTCCGCTCCTCCACATGCAGCTGCTGGGTGACCTTGGGCCAGTCACACTTCTCTGAAGTCTCTTAGCCGTACTTACCTGACACAGAGTGTTTGTTGTGGGGGAGGAAGGAAAAGGAGATTGTTAGCCGCTTGGAGACTCCTTAGGGTAGTTATAAAGTGGGATATCAAATCCAAACTACTACTACTACTACTACTACTATTCTTCTTCTTCTTCTTCTTCTTCTTCTTCTTCTTCTTCTTCTTCTTCTATGACGTGTGCTTGCAGTTTCCTTCTAATTCGGTGCGTTTTTGAAGTGGTGTCCTCTTCTTCATATATTTTTGCACAGAGAGGAGTGTTTTCCCGCCCTCTTGGCGATATGTCAAGGTCGGAGGAAGCTCTCTAGCATGCATACACTGCTAGGAGCTTCACACAGCCTTGAATGTGTCACCTACAATACACTCCCCCCCCCCTTTGAAGCAACTGTTTCTTTTATTTTAAGGTTCACTTATTTTCTAGGACTGTCTTTTCATATTCATATCAGCCTAGGCGCTGGGGGAGGCGGAGAAGGGAAAGAAAGCCAAACAGCAGAAGAATAAGAGGACCACTTTGCAGAGCTAACGTGTTTGAGTGATGTTGCGTTCCTGAGAGCAACATATATTTTTTTTCCTAGCCAAGGAGGCCTCAGTAGATATTTAACCTCTTTGTTATTTGGAAGAAAGATGTACAGTGCTGCGTGCAAAGGAATATTTCTTGAGATGGATAAAATAAGCAGTTATATCTGGGCACAGCATAGCGCTCTGAACTGGTGCCCCTTTTAGAATAGAGGGGAAGGGGGAAGCTAGAATGTGTGGGTGCTTTGGAGTTCCTGTTTACCCAAGGAAGCAGTTGGATCAGGGCAACTGCAGAGGAGATGAGCAGGGCTGGGCGATATATCACTATATTGTCCAAAACGGGTTTGAAGTCCATATTGTGATATCAGTTTCATAATTTTTGACCTGGCAATGTATCAAGAACTTTGTGTGTGTGTGTGTGTGTGTGATGCGTGATGCAAAAATCACAATGTGGGGAAAACCATAAAGCCAGCCAATGTCTCTGCATAGCTCCATTATTATTTCAGACATCGTATATCGCAGTGTTTAGCTGGTGATATATCGCAATGTTGAAAACCTGATACTGCCCAGCCCTAGAGATGAGTTGGAGGGGTAACGGCTATCGCAGATGCTACCAAGACTGTAGGCTAGTAGTTCACACTTGCATTTGCACAACTTAATTTCTCCCTGCTTGACAACCATGTGCTTTTAAATGATTGGCAGCTGAGTGTGTGAAGGCTCCACGGAAAAGCACGGCATTTGAAATGATGTCAGTGCTCTACATACAAGGTTATTTCCCTGTTGCCCCATTCATTCTTGCAAGCCAACACTTGTCACAGTCTACAGATGATAAATACGCGAACCTCCCTCCATGCTGTTACTCAGGGGAAGGGCCATAGAACATAACAGCGTTTCTTGTGCTAGTCCACAGGCCATAGCAGAAGATAGCTCTGTGGTAGAGCATATGCTTTGCATTCAGAAGGTCCCAGGTTCAATATCCGGCAACTCTAGCCAGAGCTGGAAAAGAACCCTGTCAAAAAGCCAATTCCAAGTGGCATAGACAGCGCTATGCTGGGTGGACCAAGCAGCGTTAGAAACTTAAGATATACTGTATAATCTAGGTGCCAAATGGCTCCTTAAACCAGGGTTACAGTCACCAAAACTGAATGCCTAGTTGTCATTTTGGGGCAGATGGCTTGAAAGCCATATTTTTCAATACAACTTTTGAGTTCTTGAAATTCATTCCAGTTGTGTAGATAAGATACAACAGATAGAATTCTACTGGATGTGTTGTTAGTGTGTGAAAACAGTCCAGATCCAAGGTTCGCCAGGCATGGACCTCCAGATGGTGGAGATATCAGGCGCCATTCTGGTGCCCTGGCATCTTCACTTGGTCGCAAGTGGTCAATAGCCAGGTGCAAAATGCGTTTGGCACCCAGTGAATTTCGAACGCTGACCAACAGTCTGACTTCACTATAAGACCATTTCCTGTATGGGTGGTGAAATTGTTGTTGTTGTTTAGTTGTTTAGTCGTGTCTGACTCTTCGTGACCCCATGGACCAGAGCACGGCAGGCACTCCTGTCTTCCACTGCCTCCCGCAGTTTGGTCAGACTCATGTTTGTAGCTTCGAGAACACTGTCCAACCATCTCGTCCTCTGTCGTCCCCTTCTCCTTGTGCCCTCCATCTTTCCCAACATCAGGGTCTTTTCCAGGGAGCCTTCTCTTCTCATGGGGTGGCCAAAGCATTGGAGCCTCAGCTTCAGGATCTGTCCTTCCAGTGAGCACTCAGGGCTGATTTCCTTCAGAATGGATAGGTTTGTTCTTTCAGTCCATGGGACTCTCAAGAGTCTCCTACAGCACCATAATTCAAAAGCATCAATTCTTCGGTGATCAGCCTTCTTTCTGGTCCAGCTCTCACTTCCATACATCACTCCTGGGAAAACCATAGCTTGAACTATACAGTGGTACCTCAGGCTACATACGCTTCAGGTTACAGACTCCGCTAACCCAGAAATAGTGCTTCAGGTTAAGAACTTTGCTTCAGGATGAGAACAGAAATCGTGCTCCGGCGGCGCAGCGGCAGCAGGAGGCCCCATTAGCTAAGTGGTGCTTCAGGTTAAGAACAGTTTCAGGTTAAGTACGGACCTCCGGAACGAATTAAGTACTTAACCCGAGGTACCATTGTACGGACCTTTGTTGGCATGGTGGTGTCTCTGCTTTTTAAGATGCTGCCTAGGTTTGTCATTGCTTTTCTCCCAAGATGCAGGCGTATTTTAATTTCGTGACTGCTGTCACCATCTTCATTGATCATGGAGCCCAAGAAATTAAAATCTCTCACTGCCTCCATTTCTTCGCCTTCTATTTGCCAGGACGTTATGGGCCAAGTGGTCATGATCTTAAGTCTGAGCTCAGTTTTCGTTTGGAGTTAGAAGAATTAAACCCATGCATTTTTGACGACTTGCAGGTAAAAGTGATGGTGAGAATTTGCCCGTCTCAAGGAACACATGACACATCGGAATCCATGTCATTTTTGAAAGTGGACCCGCGGAAAAAGCAGATCACACTTTATGACCCATCTACCAGCAGCCTTTCCAATGCTGGCCACCGAAGAGGAGCAGTAGCCGTCCCAAAGATGTTTGCCTTTGATGCTGTATTCCCCCAGGATGCTTCCCAGGTACCAGAACTGAGGATATAATGCTAATAATTTGGGTCGCTGCCGTGGCATTTTAATTTCAGCAGGAGAATTCTTCGCAGCTTTTAGGATGAATTCCCCTCCCCCTTTGAATTAGTTGGTTTAATTACTGGGAAGGCATGCTAATTAATAGTCAGTTTGCAAGGTCTCACGCTGTTTTAATTTAGCCCAGATGTGAAATTAAGAAGCAATATCTGTGGAGATAATTCTGCTCTATGAATACTTCCCTGCTGTACTTCCTTGTGTTATTTAAAGCAACACACAGACACACACACACAACCTGTGAATTGCAGTGGCACAGTTCACAATCACATGCCTCTCTAAGCCTCAGGTTCGGGAGACCATTTATAGATATTTTAGGAGGTATTCCACATCTATCACATCTTCAGGTGTTTAGCTGAGAAGGACACAACAGAGCAGTGGTTTTTATGCTGTGTTTTAAGGGTGTGGAGCATGTGAATTCCTAACCATGAAGATCACGGTTTCCAAACTTCAAACACTTTAGCAACACATAGCTCCAAAGCAATATGCTGGTATTCTAACCCTTTCACTCCATCACTGTTCCTATTGTCCTCCATAAGTTGCAGGGGTAACTGACAGCCTGTTGTACTCACATTGGTTCCCCACAACAATTTGAAACCTTCATCTCCCAGGGTTATTGTCACGGTATTATTTGTGCAAACCACAGTTTCCCCAACTCTGATGCATGGCAAACTGTGATTTGCTCAAACCAGGAAGTTAGGCTGGGCATCAGGGTGCACATGCAAGGGGAGGGAGGAGGTGGTGCATGAACCCTTGGCCCCAAGTAACTTGGCATTGTCATCCACTTGATTAAGCAGAAGAAGAAGAAAGTGGAATTGGACTAAGGCAGGAATCCCCAAACTCAGCCCTCCAGATGTTTTGGGACTACAACGTCTATCATCCCTAGCTAACAGGACCAGTGGTCAGGGATGGTGGGAATTGTAGTCCCAAAACATCTGGAGGGTCGAGTTTGGGGATGCCTGGACTAAGGAAATGTGTGGGTGTCTGACAGAAGTAGGTTGAGACTAGGGGTAATGGGCCTTCCTCCTCTGCAAATCTCCCTCTGCAGGTTCCATGTATGCCAATGTCTCTTTCATAGCCATGGAGACCAGAAAAGAAGCACGTATAAGCTTGAATTAATTTTTTGAATTTGGGATTTGAACGGTGCAAAAAGATTATACTGTAGACTTCTGATTTCTGTCAGTTTCAAAGCTCTGTCAAAACCTCACTTTTTCAAAATGTTAAGCATTTGGCAAGCTTTAGTGTTTGACAGACATCAAAGTAGAGCATCTAGTTCTACCTTGTTATTTGATATCCTGACACGCAAATGGATTGGAAATGCAAGGCAACCCAAACTTCTCTGGAAGGCTGGAAGTAATGCAAAATGTGCTATAAAGTAGAAGCCAGAATGCAGTAAGAGAGCAAGTGTGAGTTGACTTGCACTTCTTTCCCCTGTGCCCCTGTCTTGTTTGAACTGGTGAGGTATTCATTTCTGCCACGAGGGGATAGCACGCTCCCTTCCCATATTGCTCACAAGTTTCCTAAGTTGCTTGGAAAGTTTTCTGTCTAGCAACCAACTAAGTTCAAATAATAGCAGGTGGCAACCAGTGCTTCACACACGCAACATATTGGGGTTTTCATTTCCTGTTCTCTGTCTGCACACCCCCAAAATCTGCTCTGGAGGGGGTCCTAACCATCCAAAACTTACTTGAAGGTGCATGGTTGTGGGGCTGGAGGGGACAGAAGAGGAGGCTGTGTTGTGTTGGTTATGGACCAATAGTAAGAATATTTTTGGGGGGTGTGGGAACATGACACAAACATCTTCCCCTGTAGACAAGACCCAAAAGTGTATGGGAAGTTTGCACAAGTAACTCATGCTTCCTCTTTCTCATTATTTCCGTGCATTTTCCAAAATGCTTCCCCCCACCACGGGTTCCAATGGTTATAGTTCCCATAGCTAAGATATAACAAGAGAACTTTCAAAATTTTAATTTGAAGCTCCGGAATCCGTCCGCCCATCCCCCCGCCTTCCTTAAGCCAATGTCTGGTGGAGCTCCTTAGCAGTGAAGCTGCTGCTTATTACTAGGAATGCATGGATGAGATATTATATTAGCCCTACGCTTCGATGGAGAGCATCTCCTTTGTTACCGAGGTCATAAAATTGATACTCCATGGGAGCTGGGATAATGGGATACGAAACTATTGTGGGCTTAGATAGTAGCTTTTATTAGAGGGGGCGAAAATGAGATATAGACACTAAAATAATACGACTAATGCCGTGAAATGCGCAACAACATTGTGTTTGGGTTTTTTTCCCTCGTGTCAAAGGCATGGGAAAGCACATGCCGATTACATGCTCCGTGACGGGTTTCCAACTTCCCTTCTAGGCTGAGGTTTGTTCCGGAACAGTCGCAGAAGTAATCCAGTCTGTCGTGAACGGTGCAGATGGCTGCATCTTTTGCTTTGGCCATGTCAAGCTTGGTGAGCTCCCAAATTCATTACAGTTAATTACTATGTCAGTCTGGTAATTACATGCTGTCAGCCCTTGGAACAATAAACCTGGAGTATATGAATAGATTAGAATTTCTTTTTAATTAGCTTTGCAAACTTCTCCTGCTTTATTTTTGCATTGGGACCTTAAGGTCCCCCCCCCCCACTTTTTCTTTCAATCCATTGGTTGGGGGGGGGGTAGAGGGAAAATTTAGCCGCACACACACAGAAACATACACACTCGTTGCTTCAGGAACAGCTCTTTTTTCTTTTTTTGGTAGGGAAAGGTGTGACAAAAATCAAAAGATCCATAAGGCTTCAAGAAATTAATTGGCTGGGGGCGGGGAGGGGAAAGTTAGCCAAGACTGGGAGAAATTAATTGAGTTTAATACCTAAGGATTAATAATGACATACCCGAAAGGTACTTTTTACATCTGTTCTCTCCCACTGTCTGTGTGTTTGGAGTTATCTGTAATCCAAGGCAGAGTGGCCCAACCTTTTATACCAAGTGGGCCACAAGAGTACTTTTAACTTGGAACCAGTGGACTGCACACTGTCTTGTCATGCACACGTGAGGTTGGAGGGAAGTGAGGCCAAAATTTGACACCCCCTGCCCAGCCCTCAGGCTGCCTGCCCAAAGCTGGCTAAACTAGGCGCCTAGCTTTAGGAAGGAGGTGCAAGGCTCTGGCAGCGTCCTAGAGCCTTGCACACCCTTCTCAAAAAACAGGCAAAGCACCAACTAGCCTTTGGGAAGGAAAGGAAAGCACTCTTGGACCCTGTCAGGGTGCACAGGGGCCTCTAATGTTGCCAAAGACAACCAAAAAAGGCTTTGAGGGCCGCACATTGGACCACCCTGATATAAGGGCATGTTCTAAGAGGGATATTTTTTTCTGATCCCTGAAAGACAGATAGTTTCTTCTTACGGCTGACTGCCAATCTCTCAGCTGCAGAGAGCTGCATGGGCGATATAGTTATGGGTTGTGGAGTTCACGGTCAACCCCCAATCACCACAAAGCGGAGAAATACTTCAGACTCTTAGCTTCCACTTCCAGGTTCAATGAGGGGAAAGTTATTTCACCTCACAGTGTCCCTTGAGGCATCTTGAGTGATGTCACCTCTTCTCTGCCCCATAAGCACAGTAATTGACGGGATGGGCAGTTGTGTTAAAGGCAGGCAGCCATCTTTCCCTTGAGGGCGGACTTCCAGGGGCTGCATGCCAGGGGTCAGCAGGGCCTGAGGTAAAAGCGGGTAAAACAAATGAGGGGAGTCCTAACTTATGTATAGTTGGCGACATTTCAGTCAGTCGTAAGTTTCTTCACACAGACACATGAATGCATGTCCAGCTCTGAGGGCCTTCTGGCGGTTCCCTCACTGCGAGAAGTGAGGTTACAGGGAACCAGGCAGAGGGCCTTCTCGGTAGTGGCGCCCGCCCTGTGGAAACCCTCCCATCAGATGTCAAGGAAATAAACAACTACTTGACTTTTAGAAGACATCTGAAGGCAGCCCTGTTTAGAGAAGTTTTTAATGTTTGATGTTTTATTTTGTTTTTAATATTCTGTTGGGAGGTGCCCAGAGTGGCTGGGGAAACCCAGCCAGATGGGCAGGGTATAAATAATATATTATTATTATTATTATTATTATTATTATTATTATTATTATTATTATTATTATTATCTCTGTCCGTCCACTCTGGGTGCAGAGGAAGGCTAGTGAGGTGTGTGGCCTGGGTAGAGTCTTAATGGGTGAACAGAGGCCTGGCATTTGGCCCCTGGGACTAAGGTTCTCTATGCCATGAGCCACACAGGAAGCGCAACACAGGAACCTACAGAGACAAAGAGAGGCAAAATGGAGAACATCCCTCCCCTACTTCTTTCTCTTCAGTAAGAAGAACAGTGCTGATGCGCACACCCGTTGCCTTCCAGAGCAAGACAGCACCGGGGCTACTGCTGTGTGCTTGATGATGATAAAATTTCCGCTTCCCCTTCCAGGCAAATCCTACACCATGATTGGAAAGGATAACTCCACCCAAAGTCTCGGCATTGTTCCCTGTGCCATCTCGTGGCTCTTCAAGCTAATCAATGAGCGGAAGGAGAAGACCGGCACTCGTTTCTCCATTCGAGTGTCTGCTGTGGAGATCAGTGGGAAAGATGAAAACCTTCAGGATTTGTTAGCTGAAGTAGCCACCGGCAGCCTGCAGGACGGGCAGTCCCCAGGGGTCTACCTGCGCGAGGATCCGATATGCGGAACTCAGGTAGGTGATCTCAGGGCAGTTTTGAAATTCTGGTTTGCCCTTGTTCCCTGGTTTATTTATATAAATGTTTTTAAGAATTCCTTTCATCTGACAACAATTCTCACCAATTTTAAAGAGGATACTTTTTAATTGCTTTCCCCCCATTTTTAATCCCTAATCCCAGAGTGTACATATTTGCTTCCGTTAGCACCCTTGAGGCTTGCTCTGTTCAGAGAGGGGGGGGATCAGTTACCCCGTCTTAATTAGTCGTTTTCTTGTTTATATTCCAGCTTCAAAATCAAAGCGAGTTAAGGGCCCCAACAGCAGAGAAGGCTGCTTTCTTCCTCGACGCAGCCCTGGCAGCCAGGAGTACGAGCAAACCCGAGTGCAACGAAGAGGATCGGAGGAATTCGCACATGCTCTTCACCCTCCACATCTATCAGTATCGCATGGAGAAAGGAGGAAAAGGCGGAAGTACGTTGATCTGTCTCACATTTAATTCGTACTGCCTTCGCTTATTTTAGAAGAGTGAATCCATGTGGAACCGGGTTAATATTAGCCAATAATTCATTTTGCTGGTTGGGGCAATTGTACGCCTTTGCAGACAGTCCCATCTGCTTGGCCAATGGGATTTTGAAGGAAGTTCTATCCCTTTCTTTCAACAAGCTCTTCCCTTTGACATATCCTTGCGCCTTTTCAAGTTGGTTCATGCTGCATGAAAGTAAGCTGAGTTCTTCAGGAGCCATGACTTAAATACCGACTGCCCCTAGAATTTGGTGCATTGGTCAGCTAATTCCGCCTGTTCACTGAAGCTTTACATCCATCCACCCATCACCATTTAATTCCATGACGGATGGCCATCTGTCATGGATGCTTCAGCTGAGATTCCTGCATTGTGGGGGGTTGGACTAGATGATTCTCTGCCATTCCAGCCAGGGTTGGATCAGCGAGCGTTGTGTAAGTGGTGTTGCTGTTGCTTTTCAGTGTCAGGCGGACGCAGCCGTTTACATCTCATTGACCTGGGAAGCTGTGAGAAGGTTCTAAGCAAGAGTCGAGATGGAGGGGGCTCCTTCTGCCTGTCTCTGTCTGCCTTGGGCAGTGTCATTCTGGCCTTAATCAATGATGCCAAACATGTGCCCTACAAGTAAGTTCTACCCATGTGAGACTTGTGGCCTCTGACCTGATTTTCAGATTGCTTTTCAAAGCCTTATCACCTACCTATAGTCCAGGTCAGATGGTGCCTTAAAGGTGTTACACTGTTGGACGTTACAGCCCCAGATTTAATTACTTCCTTCTCCAAGCAATCAGAAAGGATTCCGCTGTGTCCGGATAATGTCCACATGTAGCTGCTTCCTGTTAGTTCTTTCCCCCGACCCCCCAAGAAAGCCTTTCCCCCAAGTCTCTTGTAAGGCCAGCGTTGTTTTGTTCCTTTTAGTATGAAAGCAGTGTGAAAATAGCACCAGTCTTAACAAAGAATGGGAAAAATTCATAATTTATCTTGGAGACCGCTAGAAGCAAATGAAAACATTAGCAGGCTTACAATAACGCTTGTAATGTAGCAAGTACTATGAAGACAATGGAGTTATACAAAATACAGATTATTGGGAAAGATGCAGTAGAAAAGGTTTAACAATAGGACCCATGGAGGGGAGGTGGGAAGTCAAGAGATTTGGAGGAATCTGTAAATGTGGATGTGTATGATTGTATTGTTACAGTTTTATACTTGTAAAACCAAATAAAAATTATTTCAAAGAAGGGAAAAAAGAGAATAGCACAATAAGGCGCCTGCTATTTTTATTTTATTGCAAAATTGGGCTGGATTGCTTTCTTCTCCTTGAAGGTTATACGTGAGCATGAGATGGCTCATGCATGGAAAATCTCACACTCGCATATAACCTTAGAAAACAAACACAAGTGAATAAACTACAAGTGGTGCTTAGAAAGCCTAAGGACAGAATTGTAAGTTATTATAGACACTGAGCCGTTGCACTCAGGTCCTGCTTAAAGGCTTCCTATAGCAGCTGGTTGGCCATTGTAAAAGGATAGGGTGCTGGACTAGACAGGCCTTTGGTCTGCTCCAGAAAAGCTTTTCTCGTGTTCTCAGTTGTGTTTCTCTCGTGTTCCCCAGGGACAACAAACTGACCATGCTGCTGAGAGAATCGCTTGGGAACATCAACTGCAGGACGACCATGCTAGCTCACATATCGGATTCCCCGGCTAATTATGCAGAAAGTCTCACAACAATCCAGCTTGCCTCCCGTATCCATAGGATGAGGAAGAAGAAATCCAAGGTTGGTGCGCAAAACCAGCGAAGCAAGAGTTCTCTCAGCTCTACCCCAGAATTCCTAAACCTGGGTCCCTGTGTGTTAGACTGCAGGTCCCATTTCCCCTGACTATTGGCTTAGCTTGCTAAGGATGATGGGATTTGTAGTCCAACAACTTCTGGAGACCAAGGGTTGAAGAACAGTGTGGTAGATTATATAAGTCTAGGTTGCCATACTTGACCCAGGGATAATGCCTGCTGTTTTACACCTCTAAAGAGTGGAGATGGCTTGTGGCAGCAGCATGCCCTGAGTCTGTCTCAAGCATTAACTCATGTATCTTACTTGCCTGATACAAGCTGCAAAGCAACAAGTGCTTTTTTATTTTTTTAAAATGTAGTAACTCAGTGACTGTCCCATTACACCCAGCAATAAAATCCCCCCTCAGAAGGTAGCAGCACAGAAGCAAATCGGATATTGGGCTGCATATGCAGATGCTATGAAATGCTCCCCACTGAATTTTGCCGTCCCTTTTGTAGGCAGTAGGGCAGGAGGTGGGTGCATTTGAGGGCTTTTCAAAGGGATGGAAAACTTTACCGTCACTTCTGCTGCCAGGAGGCTGCCTCTAATATCCCCTGAAGTTCCCTCAGTATTCTATCCATAAGCTGCCTTGAGTCCTGGTCTGGGGAAAAGGCAGACTGTAAATAATAACAATAGGATACTACAAGATGATATAGCATCATAATCAGAGAACCTCTTAGTTAACACAACAACAACAAACCAGAAGTTACCAGGATCGGTGCTCTTGCTGAGGCAAAACAAAGCTGAGGGCCTTTTCAGTTGTGGGCGGCTACAGTTTCTGCGTTGCATGAATGGACCAAGTGCTCTAAATCTGTTGCAAGGAGCCAAACAAATTTTCTGTAGCGTGATTATTTATAAATGTTGCTCATAATTATAGCAGAGAATAAGATTTGGGGCGTGGAACTGCAAATGCCACTGGGTGGGAGGGATATACCTGCCTCTCACCCTACTTCATGCATTTAATGCGAAAAAATGCATTTTATTGTTCTGTGCAATTGACAGTATGCATCCAGCTCTTCTGGAGGAGAAAGCTCATGTGAAGAGGGCCACATACGAAGACCTCCTCACCTGAGGCCATTTCATCCAAGGACTGTGGCTCTTGACCCTGACATTCCTGTGCTGAACCTTTCCAACGAGACCGATTATTCCTCAAGCAGCGAACAGTCCTGCGACACAGTCATCTACGTGGGTCCCAACGGTGCAGCTTTGTCGGACCGGGAGCTGACAGATAACGAAGGCCCCCCAGAGTTTGTTCCCATCATCCCTTCTCTGAACAAGAAAAGAAACAAGGACACCCCTGGCCTCGCAAAGAGCTCCGACAAAGACCTTTTTAAGTGCAACACTTTCGCAGAGCTGCAGGAGCGGCTAGAATGCATCGACGGAAGCGAAGAGCCTGCCAAGTTCCTTGGCGGGGAAGCCCCCGGCACGTCTTGCAGCGGCACCGTCCCAGCGAGTACAGAAAGCGAACAGTCCAAACCAAAACCACCATCTCCTCCTGGGGGGTTTAAAAAACCAGCCTTACAGGAAACGGGGCCTCCCAAGAAAGGACACAGCCTTTACTTCCAGCGCAATGGCAGCTGCCCTGAGAAGAAGGCCTCTCCTGCGAAGATGGAACACGCCAAACAGCAAGCCAAGGCTGAAGGCAAGAGAGCGGACTCGGACGGAGAGAAGGAGGACTCCTATAAGTTGCCGGCGTGTAATACCACTAAGGATCAAGAGCCAAGCCAAGCCGTCGCTGAGCCGGTTGTCAAAGAGAAATCTTTGTATGCCAAGAGGCCGTTGCCCAGCCCTGCACCCCCACCCCCTCAGCAGCAGCAGGAGTCTCCAGTGAGGACCAAGCAAACGTACCTGAAGTTTGACCACTGTAACGCAATCAGGACGCCGCCCGTGGGAATGAGCAAGCAAGTGGCTAGCGAATCTGAATCTAACCCTGAAGGAAGCACATTTTCGGCAACCAGCAACACAGAGCACCAAGGAGATGGCATAGAGGTCCATAGGTTCCGGTCATCTTTCCGAAGCAAGTGCTTCGACCGCGATATCCTGACGACGACGGTGACGTTGCAGCAGCCCGTGGAGCTCAACGGCGAGGATGAGCTTGTCTTCACGGTTGTTGAGGAGTTGTCCATCAGTGGGATCTTGGATAACGGGAGGCCTGCCAGCATCATCAGCTTCAACAGCGACTGTTCCCTGCAGGCCCTTGCCTCTGGATCCAGGCCAGTTAGTATCATCAGCAGTATAAATGATGAGTTTGATGCTTATACCTCCCAGGCAAGTGCCACCGGTGTCAACATTGATATCGTCGTGCCTTTTGCTGAAGACCCGTTCTCGAGCAGTAGCAGACGTTCCTCCATCAGCTCGTGGCTAAGCGAAGTGAGCATCTGTACGATTGAGAGCGATGGCTGCCGGTCCGGCGATGGTTTCCTTGCTCAGTCCTCTTACAGCTGCAGCAAGTCTGAGGAGCCCTTTATCATGGGTTCTCCCAACGCTCCTGTTCCCTTGCAAGCCGCCCTAAATGACAGCGGCTTCTGCTTTTCGGAGCCGGAGAGCAAGAGCATGATTTCCATCAGAGCATCTCCAGATGTCAACAGGAGTCCTCAGAATTGCGACGTAACCAAAGCATCTCAGACAGAAAGTGCTCTTTGCATCACCGACCAGCCAGCATACGCTAAGCCTTCCAGCTCTCAAAACACAATGGTGATAGAAACGATACACTCCAGTCTTCCCCGGAGAACAAAAGCTACCTCATCCCCAACCCACAACAACAACAACAGCACCCTCAGCTGTAAGGAACTGCAGAAACCGCGTGTGATGTTTGAAGACCCCTGGCTGGTTCGTACAGGTGATCATTTGGAAGCAGACTCGCTGATATCTCCAAACTCCCCCATGTTCAGCGCTGAGAAGCAGTCGGCGAAGACTGCCCAACATTTAGATGGCTCAGCTAGGCCAACAAAATCCCAGACAATGCTTGCTTGTTCACAGAGGGTTGTCGATGGTTGTGAAATGGCCTGCAAAACGCCCAGCGGAGCGGCTAAAAAACCCGATGGCGTCACAAAAATGCCACAGCTCAGGAGAGGCGCTACAACACTGGGTGTGGTTCCTGTGTCGCACAGCAGCGGTGCAGCTGCAGAAGCTATGAGCAGGGGAAGTTGTGAAGCTGTTTTTGCCACCGGAAGCCTGAAAAGGAAAACCCTACAGCAAAAATCCAGTATGTTGCCCAGGCCAAGTGGGACAATACCTCCAGCACCCCCCGTGCGTAAATCAAGCCTTGAGCAGAAAAATGGTGGGATACCGAACGGCGGGGGGAAGTCCTCAGGACTGGACCTTGCGAGGGCCACTACATCGAAGAACGAGGACGAGTTCGATTTGCGATTGAGAGCTGGGTTGTGCGCTACCGAAAACAGTGGCGGCAGAGGCAACCTCAAGGCAGACCACTCCTTGCCCAAAGCGACCTCTAGTTTGAAGGCAAAGGCATCCAAAAATGAAGCTGTCCATCGATACGGGAGCCACATGTCCCTCGAGAGGTGCGATAGCCTGACTTCGGTCGGATCGAAAGCCAACCTGAGTAGAGAAAATGGCAGCATTGGGAATGGCAGGAATGGTCGGATGGTTCCAAGGCTTGGAGTTCCCCCTGTCCCTTCTGGCTTGACGTCGCCTCTGTCGCTCACCACTCCTTTGCCCGGCAAAAACAGCCAGGCCAAAGGTGCCGCAAGCCAGAAGACTCCAGCCAACGGGAATAAGAGCCGCAGCCTTTCAGCCAGTGGGTCCAAGTCTTTGAGCTCCTCTGTGAAATCGTTGGCTCCGTCCGTTGGGAAGACCTCTGGCATCCCCTTGAGTGGGAAAGCCGTGCCGCGGTCTCTGCAAGGCGCAAGCAGCAAGCCTGGTCGAGGAACCATCATGGGGACCAAGCAGGCCATCAGGGCAGCCAACAGCCGTGTGAACGAGCTGGCGTCGGGCAGTTCGGTCAAGATGAGCCACTTCCGGGTGTCGACGGACTCCGACAGCGGCAACGACAGCGGGATTAATCTGAGCGACGAGAAGTCGCAGGTCCCGGTGCTGCCGTCTCCGTACAGCAAGATAACTGCCCCAAGGCGGCCTCAGCGCTACAGCAGCGGGCACGGGAGCGACAACAGCAGCGTCCTGAGTGGGGAGCTACCCCCAGCAATGGGCCGGACGGCTCTTTTCTACCACAGTGGCGGCAGCAGCGGCTACGAAAGCATGATCCGTGACAGCGAAGCCACCGGCAGTGCATCCTCGGCGCACGATTCCATGAGCGAAAGTGGCATGTCTTCGCCTGGTCGCATGAGAAGTTTGAAATCCCCAAAGAAAAGATCAACAGGTAAGGAAAGGAGTTTTGGGGGGACGGACACGCAACTATTCTAATGTGAGCATTCCCATTTCCTTGGATTTAAATGGTTCCATTGCGCATTACTCCAGATGCGTTGCTTGAAGCAGGAAATTGGAACCAAGCCCCGGGTGGGGGCGGTGGTCTGGATTGGGACCCCCGCGTGCCAGGGGGAGAGGTTTAACATTTCTCTTTCTTGCAACTAGCCTGTAAAAAAAAAAAAGTTATATTGATGCCTGAGGCAGGTGGTTCCCCCATGACTGTTTATTTTTCAAGGAGCTCATTTTTCCATGATCGCAGCGGGGGAAGAGGTGGGGGTTTAACCCCCTCCTCATGCACTATGGTCCCAATCAGATCAGAGCCTTCATTGTTTTAATTAAGGGGGGGGCACAACCTCCCTGAGATTGCTTCAGCTTTGCTTTGCAAACCGAATTTTTCTGCCCTTCATCCCCATCTAAGGCTGTGGTTTTGGAGGCGTGGTCGGGGAGGAATCCTTCAAATTCACCATACTTTTGAAAATTATTCCTTTTAAGATGCCGTGTTTCGTTTCAGAATTTAATTCGTCTCTTTGCACAACTCTGATTGGCAGGTCCCCCCGTGAAAATAAATAAGATATAAAAGAAATTTTTTTTCCAAGAAAAAAAGAATGCTCTAAACTTTGTGATTAATGCTGCTAATTAGCTACAAACCTAAGGCTTTCATTAGTTTTACAACACATTTAGACAATCAACTGAAATTAGAAATAGATTGGAGATTCACTTGTTTAATCAGTTCCAAGTGGCTTCGTCTCATATGAGTGTTTACTTAGACTAGCATCCCCTCCAACTTCTGGAAGAAATGTGTAAGAGATTATCTAGTTTGATAGTGGACAAGCCAAGTTAGAGAGCAATTCATTCGGGGCTTATTTTGCTAAAGTAGCTTTTCCCCCCTGAAGCGTGTCTTGCTAAAGCAGCTTTTGATTTTTCAGATGGGGACAACAGACATTTTCACTATGAGTACTAACAAACTAACAAAAAACGAACACTATGACAACAGTAATAACAATATCAACTTTCCTTCTCCACCCAACCCCTCAAATGGTTTACAAGTATAAGATCATTTACAGTAGTCTATTATGTATTGCCAAATTAAACACCTCCACTCTTCACACTGTATTGGTCTTCCCCAAATTGCCCAAAGGGGTCCTCCAACTACCTGGAGATGATTTTGGAGGGGCGCAGAATCCTTCAATGGAGTAAACAGGCTTTCTGTAAGCAGAGAGATACAATTGGGTACAGACTTAGATATTGAATTAATCACATGTTTATTGTCATTGGAAACACCAGACGGTGAAAATGTTAGCATTTTCAGAAATTTCAAACTAAGAAAACTGAGAGATTGGGTTCCTGTTCATGTCAAGTCAGGCCCTTTGAATTAAATGGATTGCATTATCAAAATAACAAAGGCCACCCACCTTTGTGGTGCTCTCCATCTTTCTTCTACCTAGTAAACAATGGACCTTTTTGCCCCTCATGATGATGAATGGGAGTGGGCAGGAACTGATGCAATGGTACCCAATTTCACAACTCATGAAAGGTTGTGAATGGCACCAGTTCATCAGTGCCCTAATATGTATGTGTATGTTTATACACACAGACACATATATTACAGTGTGTGTGTGTGTGCCTGCGTGCGCGCGTGTCTGTGTCTGTGTATCTATCATGGTATGCTTCCTGGCCTCAGTGACCAATTTGCTTCATTGTAGAGCAATCAGTTTAAAGACCTGGCTGCAGCTGTTCTCTTTTCATAGCACATCAACCTCTTAAGTCTCTCCCACAAATCAATATTAACAGCTGTGTAAGGTTGCACACATATTGAGAAGGTATTACTGGCTGATGGATTTGTATTTGCTTTTGCCCCAGGAAATGCTTTCTAAGGTCTTGCCTTTTTTTTTTTTTTAAAAAAAATGACAAACAGTTCCTTTTCTCAAGTGGAATTGTCGTCTTGTCAATAAATTACTGCTTAACTTTTGGAGTGCTTAGAGCTTTGGCACTCCTATACATTCTGACGTTCCTCTGCGTTTTAGGTTTTTTTTGGGGGGGACGGGCGGGCAAGGTGACTAATCCCAACAGCATAATGCTTTGTATGGTTGCTCGGAAGTGAGCCCATTTTGTTCAAGTGGACTTAATTCTCTGGGATCGTGGCTGTGTTCATCTAGATATCAATGCATTTATTATAGAGCAGGAGATGCTTAATCTCAGGGTCATGCGCTGGAGCCCCACGTTGGGCAAAAGATTCCTGCATTGCAGGGGGCTGAACTTGGTGACCCTCACAGTCCCTTCCAAAGCTAAAATATGATTTTTATAACTATTAACTGTCTGCAGGTGGATGTAAGCTGCCTGCTTATCTGGCTTGGAATGCTTATGGATATGCTAGATGAAAAATGAAAAAAAAAAAGCTCCATGTTTTGCTTTGCCCCCCCCCCCCATTTTCTTAAATCATCTCAGGTTTCCAGCGCCGTCGACTGATTCCAGCTCCTCTTCCAGATTCTGCGTCCCTGGGGAGAAAGCAGAGTGTCACCGGCCAGTGGGTTGATCTACCACCCTTGCCGGGCACTTTGAAAGAGCCATTTGAAATTAAAGTTTATGAGATTGATGATGTGGAACGATTACAGCGGCACAGACAAGAGGAAACTGAGGTCAGCACATATTTTACGGTAACTCCGGACAATTTAAACGGCACAACATTCAAGGCAGGGTTGTTGCTCTAAATCTCACGCATGGCATTAGGGGAGAATGGAATGCAATTAAAGCGCTTTCGTTATCCTTTTTTAAAAAATTCATATGTTGGGGTACCATGCCCATAGAAAATAATTGCTGTCTGCCATTAATTGTGTTTAACGTAGCTGATGGAGTGAGTGGAGAATATCAATTAATATGTTACGAGAAGGCTTTATAATCATTGCCTGCTTGATGAAATTTTATGGGCTTTCTTCACCAAAGGGTCATTAACTCTTTATGTTAATGGCATAAAGCATCCCGGTTAGAATTCTGTTAAATTCAAGATGTTGTGAGTTTAATTTACTTGTAATTGGGAAAACAATTCAGTTAATTCTGAGTTGGTGACAGGGATTGCAGTCATTTGGTGCCATTTTCACCCCCTAATACAAAAAAGGGTAACTTTTCTTCTCCTTTTTTCTTCTACCAACAGCCTTTCCAGGATGTTGAAAAGGTAAGTCATATCTTTGGATCTTCCTTATACCAACCAAAACAACCAAAACAGAATTTCCAATTGCCATGTTTGCTAAGGAATGCCAAGCGAAGAAGACGAGTTGTAGCCAACCCACTTCTATTCAGAGTCAGACCCATTGGGGATTAATGGACCTAAAGCAGGCACGTCCATAAATTTCAATGGGTCTACCTTGAGTATGGGTAGTATTGGATACAACCTGATGTAATTTAGCTTGTCCCCACAGTTATTGTTTTTACAGATCACTTAGAGGGGGGCGGGTCTCTAATCTCAGGCTTGCAGTCTGTTAAAACAACAGCAACAAGAAAGAACCCTTAGGGTGAGTACAAAGTGGGGAGCATTTGCATCAAAGAAGAGGTAGGCCGGAAGAGTGTGTGCACATAGCAACATGGAGCATTTCTCCTAGAGAAGCCAAATCAGGGATGTGCTTATGTGAGTCTCAGCCTTTCCCACCTGCTTTTCTTCTGCAACACTTCTCTCCTCCCAATCCCATCCGCACATTCAGATATGAATCTGGGTTTCCCAATCCAATGGAGAAAAAGCACCTGGGGGAAGATGCTGCGGAGGAAACAAGGAATGTGTGGGAAGGGTTAAGCAAGCACATGCACGTCTCCCCCCCCCCCTGCAGATATTCCAGTCCAGTCCTTCTTTGCATGTCAATTTATTACTGGGCTGGGTTCAAGGCACTTGTGTTGAAATACAAAGCCTTGACAAATTGAGTCCAGGGTTCCTTAAGGTCCGCTCTGAGCCCTGACATCCCAGCTTGATCACTGGGGAGTGCTTGCCGTTGTTGTTTAGTCATTTAGTCATGTCCGACTCTTCGTGACCCCCTGGACCAGAGCACGCCAGGCACTCCTGTCTTCCACTGCCTCCCGCAGTTTGGTCAAACTCATGCTGGTAGCTTCGCGAACACTATCCAACCATCTCGTCCTCTGTCGTCCCCTTCTCCTTGTGCCCTCCATCTTTCCCAACATCAGGGTTTTTTCCAGGAAGTCTTCTCTTCTCATGAGGTGGCCAAAGTATTGGAGCCTCAGCTTCAGGATCTGTCCTTCCAGTGAGCACTCGGGGCTGATTTCCTTCAGAATGGATACGTTTGATCTTCTTGCAGTCCATGGGACTCTCAAGAGTCTCCTCCAGCACCAATGGGTTCTTAGATGTACCCAATGTTACAAAGGCCCGACTGGCATCAAATAGAAGTTGAGCACTTGGCATCACCAATGTCATGCTGTGGGATATCATTCCAGCAATGATTCCTTAGGCATCATGGCTTTTGTACTTGAAGGCATCTCTTGAAGACCCTCTTATGCCAACAGGCCTATGGAGCTGTTTAAACTTCATTGATTCTCCTTGATATTTTATATGACTTGGCACTATAGAGAGAGAGAGAGCGGCAAGGATGGATTGGGAATCTTGCCCACTCAAATTTTGCAGCCTTCCTTTCCCTTACTAAAACTTATTTACTTTTTTGCAGTGGTGAGGAAACCATTTCTGTTTGTAACAGCTGAAATTTAAGAGTTTCGTAGGGAAGTACATTAGCTGGGAGAGTGGCAGTAAATGCCTTAAGTGCTCATAGCATGTTGCTTTTATTAGGTTAGCATCCATGGAAGTCCACTTCCAGCAAGGGTAGCAGGGAGGGAGAAAACCCTTCTGCTGTTTAATGTTCTGTGCTTGTGCTGCACAACAGTGGTTGAAGCGGAATGATAAGGGCAATAGGTTTTTGTGGGAGTTTTTGGGAGAGTAGCAGGCAGATGGCCAGCGAAATTAACAAATCGGTAATTTTCATCTCCCCCAAAGGGACTGATATATTTTAATACCAAGCTGAAAATCCTGGAGAGGCGCCACCAGCGGATTAGAGAAGTGAAAGCAAAGCATGAGTTCTTGAAAGATGAGTTGGAGGAAACAAAGTGTAGGTTGATGTTGGATCCAAGCAAGTGGAAAGGAGAATGTAAGTATTTCCCAGCAAGTCGCGATAAAGATTCTGTGTGTAGATGGTGCAGAAATACACACTAGGGGTGAGCAAATCTGCCAGTTTCTTCTGGTTTCTCATTTTCTCAGTCGTAAGTCCAGTGCACCCCATTTCTACATCAGTTTGTGGCTTTGCGACATGATTTTCACTTTGTAACCCATCAGTATTTATTGATGGTTTTAATGGTGCATCCCCCCCAGTTATGAACGTTTTGACTGAATTGTACTATAACTTTGTACCGTATTTTTCGCTCCATAGGACACACCGGCCCATAGGACGCACCAAGTTTTTTGGGGGGGGAAATAAAGGGGAAAAAATTTATTTCCCCCCCAGGCGCTTGTGGGGCTGGCAGCGGGGAGAAGTGCTCTTCTCCCCGCCGCCTGCCTTCAGATCAGGTCCAGGGACAGCGGGAAGACGCGCTGCGCCTCCCCGCTGTCCCCAGAGCTTGCGGGGCAGGCAGCGGGGAGAAGCGCTCTTCTCCCCGCCGCCCGCCTTCAGACCAGGTCCGGGGACAGCGGGAAGACGCGCTGCGCCTCCCCGCTGTCCCCGGAGCTTGCGGGGCTGGCGGCGGGGTCTCCCCGCCGTCGGCCTACAAACCACATCGGGAGACAGCGGGATGGCGGCATTCCATCTCCCCGCTGTCCCCCAACCTTGTGGGGCTGGTGCTGGGGCTCTCCTGAAGCCTGGAGAGCGAGAGGGGTCGGTGCGCACCGACCCCTCTCACTCTCCAAGCTTCAGCGAAAGCCTGCATTCGCCCCATAGGACGCACACACATTTCCCCTTCATTTTTGGAGGGGAAGAAGTGCGTCCTATAGGGCGAAAAATACGGTATGTGTTGCATGGATCATGGGACACTTCAGGAAATAAATAAAATAAACTACAATAGGCAGAGCTAAATAGACCAGTAGCCTGAGCCTGTAAAGCTTCCTGTGTCCCTAACATGCATCAGAGCCAGTGTGGACTTTAGGGTGGAACTGGGTTCTCACTGTGACAAATGGGTGTTGCCCCCCACAAATGGCATGTTTTTGTGTAAGTTGATAGAAGCTCTTAAGAACATGAGAAGAGCCTGCCGAATTGGGCCAGTGGCTGGACTCTGTATCCTGTTCTTGCAGTGGCCAACCCAAATGCCTGTGGGAATCCCGAAAGCAGGAACTGAGTGCACCAGGCCACTCCCCTCTAGCGAGTCCCAGCAACTGGGATTTCTAGATTGGTTAGAAGTTGGATAAATTTCCTTAACCAGTTGCTTGCTAACAGAATAGCGGTTGTCAAACAAAACAACCATATCCCCTACGCAGACAATCATGTCTCACTGGAGTGGCTATGCCCTGCTTCCCCACCATAAAAATAGTGGAAGAGGGTGGCCAGCTCATCACAGAAGATGCAAGAGAGGCTATCGCCAGACTCTGCAAACTCCTGATGCAATTGTGTGGTACATCACAGTGACGGGAGCATTGCTTGAGGCCAGCATAATGCAACTGCTGCTCACCTGTGACATTTGCCGGGCAAACAGCTTCAACAGGGTTGATTCCGAGAGAGACTGCTGTTTGGATAAGAAAGCCGCTTTGTTTATGCTAACTCTCTTTATGCTAACTCTCTCTATGCTAACAGTCGAGGTTGACCCTGATCTCGACAAGGAGTCGCAAGATTACCTGGAGGCATTGGAACAAGTGACTGAGGAACTGGAGCAGTGTGTGAATCTGTGCAAGTCGCACGTCATGATAGTCACCTGCTTTGACATTGGGGTGATCTGTGACACCCAGGATGGAGCGCGGGAAGTGGAAGTTTGAAGGCGGGTCTGCAAAGGGACGTGAGCAGGTGGAGCCAAACTTTCAAAAGATGGGCGGTGGTGGTGGTTGAAGTATTGGAAAGCGGAGGTGGAAACATGAAGACTTAACGCGACAAAGAATGTTCTCGGAGCCTGGAGGAATTAGAATGTTCTAAACCTTTACGGTGCCTCAGCAACCTATGAAATGTACAAAGATCAACTTGATTTTCTAATAGAGGAAAGCAGAAAAAAAAGGTCTATTAGGAACCAACTCTATTTGCAAAGCGGAAGTGCCTTTACTGTTCATTGTTGACTTGTTTTTTCGATTTTGTATTTGTTGCTAGAATTGAAACCAGCAAACCTAAACAGACCATAAAATGTATTCCTATGAAATATTTTATACTGTATAGTGTAATTTATGACTATATGTAAAAAACAAAAATTGTAGCAAAAGCAATAAGTAAATTATGTTTTCATACCTGAATTTGCCTCCTTGTTTCATGGAAAAGCTGGTTTATGTAGCAGAACAACAACAACAAAAAAATAATTGTATTATAATTGCTTTTTCATGGTTTAGGATTCGAGATATTTTTATGAACATTTATCTATTGGAAAGGTGTATTATGAAATTCCAAATAGCCTGGTTTGTATTCATTTTTTGTACTCTTCCTTTTGCAGATCACGAGGAACATGTTTTAAATTCCACGTTTTGTATACAAATAGTAGGGCTGAACTGTTTGGTTGCTTAGTCGGTTGGAACAATCGATTAAAAACCTTGCAATTGATTAAAAGGTGCCTCCTGATTCATCGAAGGGAAGATTTGTAAAATGCTGTTTAAACTTGTTTCGAATACAGATACTTGGCAAAAGATGAGGATGGCAGGCACCCTCACAGGGGAGAGAGTCCTCCCTGTTCTCTCATTCAAGAAGGCAGGAATTCCTCTTCCAAGCTGCAACACACATGTGTGTAATTTTTCAATGGACGTACACTTCCCCCTGCTTTGAAACCACTGTTATTCAAGTGTACATGGTTTTAGCCCGTTAATTAATTATCTGATCAATGGGCTGAAAACTCAGTTAATCAACTTAGCCTAAAACCACTTACTCTAGAATGGCCAATTGGGGCGTACTTGGGAAGAGTTAAAGCAAGAGTAAGTCGGAAGAGCCTTGGTAAGCAAGGGCCAACCTATGCCTTATAACACGCATTAAACACCTGCATTAAAACTGCAACAGCTTTTCCTAATCAAAGCCACTTTGGGACTGGGTAGTTTTCAACAGAGAAAAGGTGCTTAACCCCTTCCCCCCCTGCTGCTTTTTTAGGGCAATTCCTTTCTGGGGAGGAGCTAGAAAAGCAGCGGGTGGATGTGGGTTAAGCACTCTATCCAGCCATTTCTGTGCTGGGAATTGCCTAAGGTGGCTTTGAGTAGGGGGGAGAAGCAGCTACTGAGTCATTAATGCAGACATTTTTTGTGTAATGTGTAGTTTGGCCCTCACTCTGATAATGGACCTCATTCATCACAGATCCCCTTTTCTAGGATTTCTTGACCCAGGGGGCTGGCATCACAAGGCCCCACATGTTGTATCCATCACAGGTGGATAATTCATTGGAAAAGGTGCCTGTACCCCCCAAACGATGAACCTACCACATGACATCGGGGTGCTGTTGGATTTGAAGCTGCCAGTGCCTGCCTTAATGTAATCTAACCTGAGAAAGTCTGTAAACAACACTGTGGCTTTTTTCCCTCTCTCTTTCTCTTTCCGAGAGCAGGAATTAAGAATTATGTTTATTACCAAAATCACAAGGAAATGAGGTTTTAATAAAAAAAGGTCTTCTTCTTTTTCTTTTTTAAAGTAAATATTAAGTTAGGTCCATATTTTTGTATAGTTTTGACAATAAATATAGCATTTGCATTTTATGAACTTTTAAAGGCAGATATATCTTTTTACAGTTTTTTCTAAGGAAGGCAAACCCTCAGGATTCTTTCTATACATGCTGCATGAATCTTGTGCTTTTTTTGTTTTTGGAAGGGAACCGTTTTTAAGGTTGATAGAACTGTTGATAAAACTGCTGCCAAACAAAAAATAAAACTTTCAAAATGGTTTGATAGTGTATGTAATAATGGCATTTCATAAGGAACCATATTTTCTGATCATCTTGCTTTGTATGGGGTTGGTTTTTCCCCGCCCAAAATCCTTTGTATAAATGTATACTATAATGGCTTGCTTCAGCTTTTCCATGTGAATAAAAATATGCATCTATTGTTTACGTGTCTCCTGAGTTCAGTCCAGGGCCAGATGGGTGGGGAATAATAATAATAATAATAATAATAATAATAATAATAATAATAATATTGAGTGGGCTCCTTCCTCTGTTAGTTGCTACTGACAGGCTTACCTTGAAGGGGAAGGTAGACGCCATTTTAAAAAGCCCACAATGCCCCAGAGCACAGCTGTGTCAGGGGCATTGTGGGAAATTTAAATGATTACACCCGATACAGTTCAGAGCACGGGGTCAGAGCTTTATTTTGTTTTGGCTCCCAGTACGTTTCCAAGCACAATTCAAAGCGCTTTAAAGCCCTAAATGGTCTCTGCCCAGTATACCTGAAGGAGCGTCTCCACCCCCATCATTCAGCCTGGACACTGAGGTCCAGCGCCGAGGGTCTTCTGCTGGTTCCCTCACTGTGCGAAGCCAAGTTACAGGGAACCAGGCAGAGGGCCTGCTAAGTGGTGGCACCCGCCCCGTGGAATGCCCTCCCATCAGACGTCAAGGAAATAAACAACTCTGACTTTTAAAAGACACCTGAAGGCAGCCCTGTTTAGGGAAGTTTTTAATGTCTGATGTTTTAATGTATTTTTAATCTTTTCTTGAAAACTGCCCAGAGTGGCTGGAGAAACCCAGCCAGATGGGTGGGGTATAAATAATATATTATTATTATTATTATTATTATTATTATTATTATTATTATTATTATTATTATTATTTTGTTTAAAGAGGGCCAGGGAAAGTGTCAGCGATTGTCCCTGCTGCAACACCAGGAGTTGCCCAACAATGTCAAGCGTTGTGGTTAAGATGCTTCTGCGCCACCTAGAAGCCTTGATTTTGAACATGGACCCATGTATCAACAGAGCCTAAATTCCGGGATCAGCAAACACCCTCCTCACTTCACCTCAAACAATCCTCTTGGGGGTTAGTGAGGATTTTTTGAAACAAGTTTTATAACAAGATGTATAACACAATTACAATATTTTACTTGCAGTTTATAAAGAACAGAGTAGAGCATCCTCGTAACTGCAATGGAAGGATGTTTGATCTCTTAGGACGTGGACAGGAAACAGCCCCAAGGGCCAAACGCATCTTGCTAAGCTGCTCTGTTTGGCCCTCAGGATTCTTGCCACGCCATATTCCTTCCCCAGCAAAAACCGTAACAAGAAAAACCCTTCTCCCTTACCATCCCTGTTTCATATCTCCCTTGAGGGTTTCAGCCTGGCTTGAATGTGTCCTTGAATTCTGATAATGCTGTGTGTGTGTAAAAACTAGCCTAGTGTACTAAGGTAACCCCCCCCCCCACTTGCTCCCCCCCACTTGCCTCTTGTCCAACCCAGCACTGGCAGGTAGGTCCCAGAAGGGAATGTATGATAATCTATTGAAGATATGCCCTGGCAGCATTGATGCAAATAAAATTGGTGAGTTGGCCCACCTCCATCCATTGCTCCTACTGCATTCAGAACTTTTACACCTGAACCGAAACCCCAAAATGATGTCCATGGTTATTCCCCCCTGCTCTGTTAGGACTGCAGCTTTCATTGCCCAGGCTTGTGCCTGCTTTCATAGAACCGTAGATCTGAAAAGTTGGGACTCCAAAGGGCTATCTAGTTGAAGCCCCTGGAATGTAGGAATCGCAGCCAAAGGAACCCTGACAGATGGCCACCTGACCTCTGTTTAGAAACCTCCAATGATGGAGAAGCCACCACATTCAGAGGGAGTCCGCTTCTTCTGATTTATATCCTCTTCAACTATTCAGGCCACTCCTGAATGTGCATACAGTGACGGCAGTATGAGCTGCATCCGTCGCAGGTTCATTCGCAAATGTTTATTTGTACATGCACTAGCAATGATCCAAACAGCTAAACATTTCATCTCGGGTGTAGAACTTGTGTTTCTCACAGGTAAAACCAGGGGATCTTAGGCCACTTTCACGAGAAAATATCAGTAATTCCCAGCTGGTTATGCCAAGTGTGGCCTCCATCGGCCACCATTTTGTGACTAGCTCTGCCCTCACGCCACCATTTTGTGACAGGTGGGCCTTAGGAATTTTCAGCTGTCTCAAGTGGGCCCTGGAGGTAGAAGTATGAGAGTCCCTGGGGTGGGTAAGAAATGTCATTGGTGTGTCCCCCCCCCCCAAATTTAATGGCTAGTCAAACTCTGCAGAGGGCCTGGAGCAACATTAGGAGGACCCCCTTGTTCAGCGGAGCCTTGTTTCCTCATCGTTTTTCCTCCGATCCAGAGGCCTGCACCTCAGCCTGGGACATGAGATTGCAATCGGCTTAGACAAGCTGTCAGAAGGAAAGTGGATGGAACAGCCTCAAGAGGGCATTGGAAAATTAAAACTATGTAATTTTAACTTTTAATGGATTTAATCTTCTCCTCATTCTATATTTTATTTGAATTATTCACTATACGGGGTTTAATTATGCATGCCTACCCAGAGGCATTTTGTGCATTTAAAATAAAAAATAAACAACCACAGGACAGTGTAGACCGGAAGAAGAATTCCCGTTAGATATTGGAAATTGCTCTCATCCCCAGACATCTGCAAAAAGCTTAGCTGACTTGGGGTCCTCAGTACCACTCCCTCTTCTGTTTATAGCAGGGCCACTTCACAAATTACATTTGTTTTATCTATCCACGCCTGGTGTTCAAGCTGCACACTTCAAAATGTAAAAATGTGCATGTATCAAATATATCCTATGCAAAAACAGAAGTGTGTCTGGCACCTTCAATGTATAGATTTCATTGTATGTTGAAGAGGCATCTCTAAAACCTGAGATAATATATTGTCAAGACTCACCCTGTGATTGTTGTTTGTTTTAAACTATTTTTAATACTGAATTTCAAATTGTTCTGTGATGAAGGGGGGAATAAGAAATAGTAGTAGTAGTAGTAGTAGTAGTAATAATAATAATAATAATAATAATAATAATAATAATAATAATATAGTTATCATTTGCCAAGATGGAAATTATGCAGGGAGATGGGATTAGCTGCAGATTCTTGTTGAGCATAGACCTTGTGAAATACTAGAGTAGAAGGGCTGATCTTCCCCGACCACCCATATTCATGGCTCTGAAATGGGGAGCCCAATTTGTTTTCCTCCTAGGTTGAAGGGGAAGATGAAATGGTTTGGGGTGATTTGGGGTGGAGCTGGAGTGATTTACATATTACAGCAGCTGTGGCACTGCTGTGTTCTGAGCAATGGCCTCAGCAGTATGGGGTGTGTGAGGTGAGACTTCATTGACATCCTGGATGGCTCTGTGCAGGGCTCAGGCCAGAGACTACATAAGAGCAGAGCTCAAATGTTGTTTCAGCAGCATGGCGGTGAGGTGAGGCTTCATTGGCACCTTGGACAGTTCCAAGGAGGGCTGAGGCTGGAGTATGTGCAGAGCTCAATCGTTGTTTCAGCGGCAGCCTTCTTCAGATGAACGATGCCCTTTGATATGTGCAACCATACTCTAGTCTCCTTGAGAAATTAGGCTAGTTTTACTGACGAGTGTTTGACTTGTTTTGACATTCCAAATAAGTAGTACCTCGGGTTACAGACACTTCAGGTTACAGACACTTCAAGTTACAGACTCCGCTAACCCAGAAATAGTAACACAGGTTAAGAACTTTCCCTCAGGATGAGAACAGAAATTGTGCTGCGGCGGCACGGCTGCAGTGGGAGGCCCCATTAGCTAAAGTGGTATCTCAGGTTAAGAACAGTTTCAGGTTAAGAACAGACCTCCAGAACGAATTAAGTTCTTTACCCAAGGTACCACTGTACAGGACTATGGATGGTGCTTTGGAGTCAGGTAACTGAATCCTCTGTGGCCTATCTCCAAAGGAACAGCGTGTGAACTGGCAGAGCATGATGGAGTGCTTAGATTTATCTCTTGTTGATCAGGCACTGGGAAGCCAGCATGGCCAGTGGTCAGAGGTACTGGGAACTGCAATCCAGCAGTGTTTAGACCAGGCATAGGCAAACTCAGCCCTCCAGATGTTTTGAGACTACAATTCCCACCATCCCTGACCACTGGTCCTGTTAGCTAGGGATGATGGGAGTTGTAGTCCCAAAACATCTGGAGGACCTAGTTTGCCAATACCTGATTTAAACGTTCATGGTCTCAGATTTACTTCATACAGCAGAATGAGTCTATGTTCTTTGCTTCATAAAAGTTTATATTGCCAGTGATGAATGATAGACTGGAGTTTAGTTTTTTTAATGCTTTAGAGCAGTGGTGGCCAAACTTGGCCCTCCAGTTGTTTTGGCCTACAACTCCCATGATCCCTAGCTAACAGGACCAGTGGTCGGGGTGATGGGAATTCTAGTCTCAAAACAGCTGGAGGGCCACCACTGCTTTAGAGGAATAATCTGAACTTCCAGCTGTTTTCTGTGGAATTAGTACGGACCCTCCATCTATAAACATAAATTCCAATTATTTGTAACCATACCATTATTTTCAGAGATAGCAATTACTCAGAAGGTAAACAGCCCAAATTACAAAATCGTTATGCACAAGGCTATCAGTTAAAAGAGATCAATCCAGGTGGTTGTTGTTGTTTTTTAAGCTAACCAAACCCTACCATAGAGAAAGATGGATCAATTGGCAGATATCTGTGTATGAGGCAGTGCATCTTGGAAAATTCAAAATGGTTGATGCAGAGCTGGCTCTCCTACTGGACAGCAGGAAGGACAATATGCTGAGGGCCATGTTAGAAAATCAGGAGTTGTAAATGTAGACTCAAGGACAAGATGTAGAGTCAAGCAGACAGATGGCCTCATGGGCAGATTTGCTTGACACAAACATGTCTAGGGACCTGAAACACACAACTAATGGACGCAACTGTCTATCTGCAAAGCCACCCATTCATCATACTGGAGCCGCAGATGGGAAATTGTCACTTGGTTTCATCCTTCCAGTTCTCCTCTAATTTATAATATTGCTTCCTTTCTTGTTACATTTGCAACTCTGGCCCACCATGAATTTGCACATGTTTATTCTTCATATATGAATCCAGCTTCTGTTGCGGAAGGTGTAATTAGACGGGGTCATGAGCAGTAGCAGAGAAACCAGAGCTTGGTGTTTTGTTTTGTTTTGTTTGGTTAATTTCCTTACTGAGCTTTAATGACACAAAGGACCTTCAGTTGCAAACTTCAGGAAATCTGTTGTGGATATAAATACATAGATCCTTCCATCCTAAAAGCATGGGGTAGATAGCAAGAGAAAATAAAAACTAAAGCTAAAGAATAATGCTGCATTACATTCATCGAAGGGACGCGGGTGGCGCTGTGGGTTAAACCACAGAGCCTAGGAGCTGCCGAACAGAAGGCCGGCGGTTCGAATCCCCGCGATGGGGTGAGCTCCTGTTGCTCGGTCCCTGCTCCTGCCAACCTAGCAGTTCGAAAGCACGTCAAAGTGCAAGTAGATAAATAGGTACCACTCCTGCGGGAAGGTAAACGGCGTTTCCGTGCGCTGCTCTGGTTTGCCAGAAGCGGCTTAGTCATGCTGGCCACATGACCCAGAAGCTGTACGCCGTCTCCCTCGGCCAATAAAGCGTGATGAGCACCGCAACCCCAGACTGGACCTAACGGTCAGGGGTCCCTTTACCTTTACCTTTACCTTCATTGAAACATTCCTGCCCATTCCTCACTCAGCCATTAACTTTAACAAAACTTGTTTTAACGGTGGATCAATACTGCCAGGAACTGTTGGGATTTCCAGACAGCAGCCTCATATGGTGAACAACTGAGATGCAGGTGATCTGGCTCCAAATCAGATATTCACAGGCAGGAAAGAGTAAAAGACGACTTCCTGTTTCTATTTATGCTTTGCTTAATCAGCAAGGTATTCCTGAGCTCCTGAGTTTTCCCATATGCCTGGTCATTCTTTGGCCCCAAATTCCAGCTTCCTTCTTGCCCTGCCTTCTTAGGTTTTCCTTGGTTCTGATTTAATAATCGGATTTGTCATATTGGGATGGAGGAGAAATTCATTTTATCTACATTCAAAAATAATTTGCTGGTTTGTTTCTTAAAAATGCACACAGCAGTGTGCATTTTATGGGGGGAAAGGTCTACAAAAATGTTTATTTTAGGGGGAAATGGGCATAGGGCGCTGATGGGAGTTGTGGGCACAAGGTTGGCAAAGACTGGACTACCCAGATCTCCTCTGGCTTCCTGACTGGTGTGTCCTCTAAGCCTTTCATGCCATGGTGTGAGCGTCGGAATTTGAACTCAGGGCTCCTGTGTGCCCAACTGTCTTCTGTAGTATCATTAGATACTTTTTAAACCTGTGCTTTTGTTAGTTGGTTAGAAAATGTGGGTTATAAGTTTTATGAGAAAAAAGAACATTGAAAGTCCTAGGCTCATAGGAATGTCAGAAGCTGATGTACACTTGATGGGCAGCGACCCAGTGCTGTCTGTTCTGACTTGCAGCAGCAATCCAGGTTATTTTCTTTCTCTTACTAGAGTTGCCAAGGACTGAGCCTGGGATTTGGGCTAGGGTAGAAACTCAGTTTGTATAGGACTTCTTTTTCTTCTTCTTCTTCTTCTTCTTCTTCTTCTTCTTCTTCTTCTTCTTCTTCTTCTTCTTCTTCTTCTTCTTCTTCTTTCCTCCTCATTTAATCTTCACAACAACAAAACCTGCAAGGAAAAGAGAGCCCGTCACCTCTCGTGGGAGCCTGTTCCACTGTTGATCAGCTCTTACAGACTAGAAGAGCTTGTCTAGTCCCCTTTCCAAGCCACCACATTGGGGCCATCACTTCCTCTTGTGAGAGCGAATCCCACAGTTTAATTACACACTGTTAGAAAAAAGTACTTCCTTCTATCTACCCTGAATCTTCCAACCTTCAGCTTCATGCCCCTGGGTTCTAGTGTCACGAGAGAGGGAGAAAAAGCTATTCTCCATTCACTTCCTCCATACTGTGAATAAATTTATATACTTCTATCATGTCACATCTTAAAGGTAAAGGTACAGGGACCCCTGACCGTTAGGTCCAGTTGCAGATGACTCTGGGGTTGCGGAGCTCATCTCGCTTTATTGGCCGAGGGAACCGGCGTACAGCTTCCAGGTCATGTGGCCAGCATGACTAAGCCGCTTCTGGCGAACCAGAGCAGCGCACGGAAAAGCTGTTTACCTTCTCGCCAGAGCAGTACCTATTTATCTACTTGCACTTGGAGGTGCTTTCAAACTGCTAGGTTGGCAGGAGCAAGGACCGAGCAACGGGAGCTCACCCTGTCGTGGGGATTCGAACCGCTGATGTTCTGATTGGCAAGCCCTAGGCTCAGTGGTTTAGACCACATTGCCACCCGTGTCACTTGCGCCACCCGCATCCCTTACTTTTCTCTAAACTAAACAGTCCCAGATGCTGCACCCTTTCCTCATGGGGCATTGTTCCATCCCCTTGATCGGATCGGATCCAGACAATGGGCTGAGTTCCCGTTGCTCTGTCCCAGCTTCTGCCAACCTAGCAGTTCAAAAGCACGCCAGTGCAAGTAGATAAATAGGTACGGCTGCGGCGGGAAGGTAAATGGTGTTTCCATGCACTCTGGCTTCCATCACCATTGCACGAGAAGTGGTTTAGTCCTGCTGACCACATGACCCAGAAAGCTGTCTGTGGACAAACGCTGGCTCCCTCAGCCTGAAAGCGAGATGAGTGCCGCACCCCATAGTCGCCTTTGACTGGATTTAACTGTCCAGGGGTCCTTTACCTTTTTACCTTTTATTGTTTGCCCCTTTCTAAACATTTTGCAACCCTTCTGGAGAAACTCCAGCAGAAACAGAGCTGGGAGAGGCTAGGCTGTGCCAATGCACAAGGGATATTAAAGACGCATTGGACTTGCCCTGCGGCTTGGGAGAGGTGCTGCCAGCCAGAGAAGCGAGCGTTGAGCTAGATGGAGCCTGCTCAGCATAAGGCAGGTTTGTCCTCATATATTCTGTGTGGGAATAACTTGCCTCCTGCAGAGTGCGACCTGCAGGAATCTGTTTGTAAAATATGTAGAGTGAGACATAACCCTGACAGCATGTGTGTTCCACAAGATTTATGCCTACACCTTAGGGGAAACTGACTCTGAGAGGTGTGCGCTTGTACTGTAGATCTTTACGACAGCTCCCTTTAGAGTGCATGCTCTCCCTCGTTCTTTCTGTGGATCCCTGTGTCTGGGGTGGGGGTGGGGAGGTGGACGGGGTCTCTGGAACATATGGATCTATGGCTGCCGACTGATACGCCAATGAGTTGAATGGAACAGAGGGCCAGAGAGAGGCCAAGGGGGTAGAAAAATCTCTCTCCACCCACCATTCCCTGACTCAAAAGGAAACAGCCCCATTCTCAGCACCTTCCCTCAATGACAGAGTGTGTATCAGGGAAGAGGTGGAGAACTTATAGGGCTCTTAGCTCCCATCAGTTCCTGCCAACATGTTCAGTCGTTAGAGGTGATGGGAGCTGTAGTCCAACAAAACCTGGAGGGCTCCAGAACATCTGTTGCTCCAGAAGGTAGCACCAGAAAAGGTTTTGCAACTAAACAACAGGAAGACATGCACAGAAGAGGGCAACCAAGATGGTCAAGGATCTGGAAACCAAGCCTTATGAGGAACATTTGAAGGAGCTGAGTATGTTTAGCCTGGAAAAGAGGAGACAGAAAGCAGATATGATGGTCATCTTCAAATATCTCAAGGGGCTGCCACATGGAAGGTGGAACAAGCTTGTTTGCTCCTGCTATGGATGGCAGGACTCGAACCAATGGCTTCAAGTTACAAGAACGGAGATTCCAACTAAATGTCAGGAAAAAACTTTCTGGTGGTAAGAGCTGTTCTACCATGGGAGGGACTCCCTTGGGAGCTGTGGACTCTCCTTGCTTGAAGGTTTTTTAGCAGAGATTGGATGGCCAGCTGTCACGGATGCTGTAGTTGAGATTCCTGCCTTGTAGGGGGTTGGACTAGATGACTCTCAGGGGCCCTTCCAACTCTACAATTCCATCATTCTAAGAACTTCCTGGAAGTACAAACCCCCATCCCTTTCTCTACCTCAGTAGGCTGCGGTGATGTGCTGCCACTCCACCCATCCACTACTGCAGTCGAACAGGTGATAGTTGCAGACTCCCTTTTGAGGCTGGATGACCATCTACCAGGGATGCTTCATCTATCAGGGGTGCTGCAGTGGGTTTCCTGCATAGGTCATAGCTTGAAGTCTTTTCCAGCCTTCGATTCTTTGGCTGCAATCTTCTGTCTTAAGTCCATGCACAGTTTGAGCTGTTGTTGTTGTTTAGTCGTTTAGTCGTGTCCGACTCTTCGTGACCCCATAGACCAGAGCACGCCAGGCACTCCTGTCTTCCACTGCCTCCCGCAGTTTGGTCAAACTCATGCTGGTAGCTGCAAGAACACTATCCAACCGTCTCATCCTCTGTCGTCCCCTTCTCCTTGTGCCCTCCATCTTTCCCAACATCAGGGTCTTTTCCAGGGAGTCTTCTCTTCTCATGAGGTGGCCAAAGTATTGGAGCCTCAGCTTCAGGATCTGTCCTTCCAGTGAGCACTCAGGGCTGATTTCCTTAAGAATGGATAGGTTTGATCTTCTTGCAGTCCATGGGAATCTCAAGAGTCTCCTCCAGCACCATAACTTTCTTTCAAATGGGCAAGTCAAGGTATTAGACATGCAGAGAGATGCTTTATACCAAACCAGACATCAGTGCATCCAGCTCAGTATTTTTCACACTGACTACCAGCTGCCGCTTCTCCAGGATTTCAGACAGGTGTGTTTGGTCCTACCTGGAGATGAAACCTGGGACCTTCTGCATGAAATTCAGATGCACTACCAGTGAGCTATGGCCCTTTCCGTTATTATCAAATAAGCAGAACTTCTCTTTGGCAGCCAAAACTGGTGTGGAACAAGTGACTGCGGTCCTGACTTACTGACGTCTGAAAAATATTCCACCCATCTTATGAAGTCTGCTCCAGAGGCACTGTGTTGTGGGTTGTGTCCCCTTAAATGCCTTCCCAATGAGTCTCACTAACAACAGTGCAAAATATCTCAGCAGGAAAGAGCAAACCGGGGAGGAGGGAGGCAGAACCCCAAGCACAGCTTTGACTGACATACTTCAGTTTTAGAAAGCTGATACATCTGCGGAAGACAAGCAGAAAGGATAGGAGGCAGAGGTTCCCCTCCTTAAAAGCAAGGAGGTGGGGGAGAGAGAGGCAAAAACAGAAAATAAAAGTTGAAATAAGCTATAAAAACAAATCTGTAAAGAGGCAATGCCAACAGCTGATGTGTGCATGTATTTATCCAAGCACATGTGGTTTTTGAGTCACTGGGGCTTATTTTTCTCCCTGCTGCATAGGCAGAATCTTTGGCCTGTCCCATGTTACCAGGGCGGTTTTGTGTTTGTTCCTAATATTTTAAAGCTGCTTTGCTTTCTTGCGCTGACATTCCCAGCTCCCACGTCTCAACCCCACGGGATAGTCAGCACTTAGAATCTCTTTCTTGGGCTCCATGGTCACTGCAGATGGTGACAGCAGCCACGAAATTAAAAGACGCCTGCTTCTTGGGAGAAAAGCAATGACAAACCTAGACAGCATCTTAAAAAGCAGAGACATCACCTTGCCAACAAAGGTCCGTATAGTAAAAGCTATGGTTTTGCCAGGAGTGATGTATGGAAGTGAGAGCTGGACCATAAAGAAGGCTGATCACCGAAAAATTGATGCTTTTGAATTATGGTGCTGGAGGAGACTCTTGAGAGTCCCATGGACTGCAAGAAGATTAAACCTATCCATTCTTAAGGAAATCAGCCCTGAGTGCTCACCAGAAGGACAGATCCTGAAGCTGAGGCTCCAATACTTTGGCCACCTCATGAGAAGAGAAGACTCCCTGGAAAAGACCCTGATGTTGGGCACAAGGAGAAGGGGACGACAGAGGACGAGATCGTTGGATAGTGTTCGCGAAGCTACCAGCATGAGTTTGACCAAACTGCGGGAGGCAGTGGAAGACAGGAGTGCCTGGCGTGCTCTGGTCCATGGGGTCACGAAGAGTCGGACACGACTAAACAACAAAAGTCTGATCTCCTGCAATGCAGGAATCTCAGCTAAAGCATCCATGACAGATGCCCCCCCGACCTCTGCTTAAAAAATGCTAGAGAAAGGGCAAAGGAGAGCAGTTCCTGCCGTTTTATTTAGAGACCTGGAACCGAAAAAGAAAAGCAACAAGAGGGTGCAGACACACATATAGCTAACTTTTCATACCCCAAGGGATACTATTCCATAAAGCCTCTGGGAATTCAAGTTTATTTTCATTATAAAGCTGCACCATTCCCCCCGCCCCCCCCCCTCCTGGTTAGATCACACAGCAGCAGCAACAACAGGGCTTGGGTGGAGGAGGCGGAGGCGGAATGAAATTAAATAAGTGCTACGATCTTTCCAGGACTGTTGGCTATTAGCGCCTTGAGTGTTCCAAGAACATAAAACGAGAGCTTGCTGATTTGCAATGTTTCTCTTTGTGGTTTCCTTGCAAAGGGAACGTTAGACAAGGAGCCAAGCCCATCCTTGAATGACGAAGCCAAGAAAAGCAGTTTGGTTTTCAGAATCCAAACCTTCAGCATAATAGCTCTTAAAAATGGTTTTCCCAAAACAGACACATGCGGGTGAGGAGGGGCAGCCCGCTACAACTTTCAGTGTTCGATTTATCTATGCATCAGCTTGCTTGCTTTCATGCATGCATGCATGCAACGCAGGATGTGGAGCTCACTCCAAAGCTCACAGTTTTGCATTTGACAGTTGGAAGGGTAAGTGAGAGCCTTCTCTGGGGTTTCTCCCATTTCCTTATTTCGACAGGCCTTCAAAACTGAGGTGCCGATGATAATGACCACTGGGCTGCCTTCAGGGTAAATGGTATTTTAATTACAAAAATGCACGACAATGGAGGTTATGGACATGTGGTAACTTTAATACATATAGGCCCTGCTATCCACGTGTGCACTGTGTGAAAATTCTCTTATCCAAATGTAAATAATTATGGCCAAAGCTCGCTATACACACAATGGATTCAGATATCCAAACAGATAGAACTGCCCACTTCCTTGCTAGTTTGTGCTTTGCTGGTTGGCTGCAGCCATTTCAGGAAGAAACCATGGAGGGGGTGGGGCAGAGAAATCCCAGATTAGAAATGTTGCCATAGGAATCAGTTGAAACCATGGACTCGTTATACAAATGTTCGCCTAACAAATGTTTTCCAGGGAACGCATTGTAAGTGGGACCTGTGGGTATATGTAACATGAACTCTGGAACTATTTTATCCCTTTAGGAGGTCATGATGTGTCTTGTATATTGCACCGGTCCCTTTGTTGTATTCCCTCCCCCCATTTATCTTTTTTTTAATAGTGGTTTTTAAAATACATACATACATACATACATACATACATACATACATACATACAGGAAAATTGCTCTGCCAAAATGTGTATGTTAGGAAAAATTCACATTAAAATGGTGATGAATTTGCACGAGCTTTTTTAATTATTTTTTTAAAGACCACAAACTGAGGTGGACATTTGGAGAACCAAGCTTCAGATTGGAAAAACTGAGAGGTCTAGTACTCTCTGTATGCCATGCTTGTTGCTAGAGGTACATAGGTGCTATATCAACCTGGGGGCCCATTGCTAATCTGGCCAAGCAGATATTCTTAGCAGCTTCAGATGAATTTCAGTAGCAATTAAAGAAGAGGAGGGGGAAAAACCCCTGTCTCACTAATGGTGGAAGCCCATCTGCTGGGATGAAAATGCTAGGTATTGTCTTAAGTGCATAATCCAATTTTTGTGTGTGAACGCTGCCTTTAATCTCTGCAAGGCTCACAAAACAAGGCATCTGTTTCTGAATTTAAGTAGCTGAGACTAATCAGACTAATTTGCCTTTTTTCTGCAGTAGGCTTAATTGATCAACCTAATTTTGCTGCAGAAAAAGGCATAAATTGTTTATTTACGTATTTCGGGTTTTTTGTTTGTTTGCTTGTTTGTTTCGCCTGCGGAAAAGCACAGAGGCAAATCTTTTAATCACTTTACATGGGGATGCCCACTGAAAATCTGGCACTCGTGTGTCTTTCCTAAGTCCTCGGAATGAACCCCGATTTGGATTTAGCACCCCAAATTCTAACTGGAGCAGTCCCTAACTCGATAAGAGTGCCATTATTAAATACTCTGTATGCTCATCTTGAGGGATGCATGTGGTGCTGTGGGTTAAACCGCAGAGCCTAGGACTTGCTGATCAGAAGGTCGGTGGTTCGAATCCCCACAACGGGGTGAGCCCTGCTCCTGCCAACCTAGCAGTTCGAAAGCACGTCAAAGTGCAAGTAGATAAATAGGTACCGCTCCAGCGGGAAGGTAAACTGCGTTTCCATGCGCTGCTCTGGTTTGCCAGAAGCGGCTTAGTCATGCTGGCCACATGACATGGAAGCTTTACGCCGGCTCCCTCGGCCAATAAAGCGAGATGAGCTCTGCAACCCCAGAGTTGGCCACGACTGGACCTAATGGTCAGGGTTGGTATGAGCTTTCATGTGCATGCACACTTCTTCAGATACACTGAAATAGAAGTCACCAGACCTTTATATTATAGTGAGAGGGTGGGGAGGGGTATTACTCAGAAGGGTGGTGGGAATGGGTGATTGGCTGATAGGTGTGGTAAACCTGTTGACGACTGTTGACTGTTAACGACTGCTTGGCCATCTCATCCCTTGCTTTTCCCTGTAAGACCAATTGCAGTCTCAAATGTGGCAATGCAGTTCTTCTGTAACAACAAGGTTATAAAAATGCAAATGTTGGGTGTGTGTGTGTGCATAAAAATGAAAATAAATGAAATTAACGTACAGAAATGCATTATAATAGAGGAGATGGCTTGCAGGAACGTGTGTCAGGCACAATTTCACACACAAAATTTTGCACACAGGCAAACCTCCGTTGTTGAACGTAATCCATTCTGGGAGACCATTTGACTTCCGAAATGTTCAGCAACTGAGGATCAAAGGGTGGTAGGCAAGTCAATGGAGAAGAAAGAACCGCCCCCTGGAAGCTGTTTGGCTTCCGAAAAATGTTCAAAAACCAGAGCATTTACTGGTACCTACGGGTTTTTGGCATTCGGGAGCCGAAACATTCCAAAATGGAGCCGTTCGGAAACCCAGGTTTGACTGTATTAGGAAAAGCAAACACACAAATACTGATGGATTTGTGTGAATACTATTTTTTATTTTTTTAAAGCACACTGAACTTAAGATTGGAAAACTGAAACACGGCGAGAAATTTGACATAGACAGTTTTGTCCACTTCCACTCTTTCTGTTAGGAATGAGGACCACGGATCCTCCTTATATTTGTTAATATGATTTCACCTGAAGATATTTATTGAGATTACTGAGAATTCAGTCCTGCCAAGTCTGGCTGTCCGCATGTATGCCTCTGCCTCGCACAGCCCAAAGACAGGACTGCCTGCAAACGCTTTTGAATTGGCTGCTTTGCAGAGGCTGCTTGCCTCTCCTTCTTCCTCCCTGCCACCTGACTACCCTGGTTGCCTCCACCCAACTCAGCCGAAGCCCAGTTCTGTCCAAATCTGCCCGATTCGATCCAGGCTTTGGGCTCTGGCCAAAATCTGATGCACAACTCTACTCCGCAGCTTTCTGTGCCCAATTGGAGAGAGAAGCAAGCCTTGCACCTGGGCTCTCCTGCATGCCAGCGCAAAGCTCTAGCAGTGGCGCTATGGCCCCTTGCCGGTCAGGGCCACGGAGGGGCACGGGGAAAGTGCCAGGGGAAGGCTATGTCAGCCAGCCTCCATGTGGCTGATGCAATGTGGGAGAGCGTCCCTCAACAACTCCAGGCGCTCTGCAGCTGCTGCTCAGCTCTTTCATGGCTGTCAGTGACTGGCAGCAACAGCGAGACCAAAGCACTCAGAAGAGCGACATGCCCTCGGGCAGGCTTGGCACAGTGCGAAGACGCTCCTGACAGTGTTTGCTTTGCTTCTGTCATTTGATGCCGAAGGGGAGGATCACGCCATGGGCTTGGCAGAGGCACCAAAGCTGACGTTTGCCAGGCTCACCTGATGCAGATTCCATTCTCTGTCGTCGCCGGGGCAGATTCCAATCTCTTTCAAGGCCCGGCTTTGGGAAACCAACAAGCAAGCTGTAAACTGGGGAAGAGGCCTGTGGGCTTTATTTTTTTAAAACCCAGAGCCTCCAAGTGTCCCTGTATTTAGAGTCCCAGATTTACAGAAGCCACCCGGGTTCCTGAGTTGATCCGCTTTTCCTTAGGACGTCCTTATTTTCATCGAAAAAATGGAGGTTATGAAAAATACAGTGTAGGGATGAAGAACCTGTACCCCCCCCAATACAGCTAAATTTGAACTCCCATCAGCACCAGGCAACACCTGGAGAGCCACAGGTCCCCCATCCTGAGGTAGAAGTCTCTTTAAATGCCCCATGCCATTTAATGACCCCACTAACGTGGGTGGCACTGTGGGTTAAACCACAGAGGCTAGGTCTTGCCGATTGGAAGGTCGGCGGTTCGAATCCCCGCGACGGGGTGAGCTCCCGTTGCTCGGTCCCTGCTCCTGCCAACCTAGCAGTTCGAAAGCACACCAGCACAAGTAGATAAATAGGTACTGCTCCAGCGGGAAGGTAAATGGCGTTTCCGTGCGCTTAGTCGGCTGGCCACATGACCTCGGCCAAGAAAGTGAGATGAGCACCGCAACCCCAGAGTCGGCAATGACTGGACCTAATGGTCAGGGGTCCCTTTACCTTACCTTTAAGCTAACTGCATTGGAACTTACAGCTTCCTGTCATGTGAGGGGCAGAAAGGCCTGCTCTAGGCATGCAGACCATGCAATCATTCATATACTACTTTTCTACCCTGCCTTAAGGACATAAGGACCTAAGGAGAGCCCTGCCAAAGGACAATCTAGTTCAGCATCCTATTTTTGAAGTGGCCGATCAGAAGCCTTTGGGAAGCCTGCAAACTGGGCATGAGCGCAACAGCACTCTGCCCACCTGCGATTTCCAGCAACTGGTATTCAGGGGTATAATGTCTTGGTGAGTTAGGAACCTCCCCTGCATGCGAAGACAGGCTACAGTGGATTGAGTGGAAGAGACCAGTAGTGGGTCCAATGGTCAAGAAGGCGGTTTCAGCACATGCTTTAGAGCAGTGGTTCCCAACCTATTTATGGCCAGGCCCCACCTAAGCATCTCTAAAATCCCAATGCCCCACCTCCGTGACATATATCGTATTTTCCTGTGTATAAGACGCAGGGTTGGTTAAAAATATTAAAAATGTAAAAAATTGGGAGTCATCTTATACACGGAGAGTGCAGAGGGTGGACTGGCAATTGGTTGCTGCCGCGAGCAGGAGATTGTCGGCGGCTATAGGGTGATTGGTGGCTGTGGTAAGGGCTGCTGTCGATAGGCTGGCGCTGTGACAATTGTCGGGCGATTGGTGGGTTCGGCGGCACACGCTATTGCCAGCGTTGATCAGGCAAGTGAGTGATTTTAGGCAACCCCTAAAAAAATTGTGGGCAATCCCCTCCAAAAAAAGCTCAACAACTCTGGGCAATCTCCCCCCATTTGCTTAATTTGGAGTCCCCAAAAATAGGGGGCGTCTTATACACGGGGGCGTGTTAGACACAAGAAAAATACGGTAATTCTTATTCAAAAAGTGAACTTATTCACATGGAGGAAGCCTCAAAGGCCATTAACTGTTAATAACTCATTCTTGAATTGCCCCACTTAAAAATCAAATTGCCCCCCTGTGGGGCATGTGCCCTATGTTGGGAACCATGGCTGTAGAGAGACGTGAGGGGCATGTGGGGCTCGTCAACCTGGGAAGGGAGCCTGTCTAGGAGAAGGGAAACGCCACTGCCTCGTGGGATATCTTCAGGAGGAGAAAAGGCTAAGGAATAAACGCTACACAAATGTGGAGTGCCAAAAATGGTTGGCTGAGTGATGATTACCAGGGATTATGTACAGGGGAGAGGTTCGATTCCGTTCACATTTAAAGACGAACTCCCCTCATTAGCACTTTCTGAGTTGCAGTCAACACCCCCCCCCCACGTTTCCAAATGTTGCATTGCAGTTCTCCAGCCAAATGATGTGAACCCAATGCATCTACCAGGGTAAAGCATGTATAAAGATGCATATTTTTGTGTGTGAAAATAAGATGCAAAAGAAGGGACGCAGGTGGGCTGTGGGTTAAACCACAGAGCCTAGGACTTGCCGATCAGAAGGTCGGTGGTTCGAATTCCCGCAACGCGGTGAGCTCCTGTCGCTCGGTCCCTGCTCCTGCCAACCTAGCAGTTCGAAAGCACGTCAAAGTGCAAGTAGATAAATAGGAACCGCTCCGGCGGGAAGGTAAATGGCGTTTCTGTGTGCTGCTCTGGTTCACCAGAAGCGGCTTAGTCATGCTGGCCACATGACACGGAAGCTGTATGCCGGCTCCCTCAGCCAATAAAGCGAGATGAGCGCCGCAACCCCAGAGTCGTCCACGACTGGACCTAATGGTCAGGGGTCCCTTTACCTTTACCTTTAAGATGCAAAAGTGCATTATATCACGGGGAATTATTTTGCAAAATAACATTTATATTCAGCAAAATTTCATGCAAAAGTGTTCATTAGGAGAAATTCATGCTACAATGCTGTTAAACTGCAAACTGATACAGAAATGTGGAGCAACTGAACATAAGGGGGGGGGGGGGGGAAGAGAAGTGGAAATTGACGGATTTGTTCATCTCTACCAGAGAGGGATGTCAATAAAAAAAAAGGTCCGTCCCTTGTAAACAGGGGGAGTTGGAATGTATGCAGTGCAGACATAATAGATTATGAGGAGCAAAGTGAGAATATTTCCCCCATTTCTCTCCTGCTCTCTCTCTCTGTGAGATCTCCTTAGTGAAATCCAGGCACGGCTTCTCACCCCCTGCCTCCTGTCCTCCCCTGGCTCTGGAGACTGTGCCACTACTAACACATTCATCTTAAATCTGCCACCCCAGCAGACAGATCCTTTTAATGTCCCTGGTATTCCCTAGCCTCCTGGGAATGCAGGTGAACTTGGTTTTGCTCAACTCAGCAGCCTGCAAAGCGTGCGCCTGTGAGGCAAGGAGCATTTCCCCTCGCTCTGAATAAATTACGACATGTGCTTGGAAATCAGGGTCCTAATTAAAATTGGCATTTTGGTGCTGCCTGCCGGTTAGCAGCCCCTTTCCAGGGCAAAAAAAAAGTAACATAATTTGTGACACGGGAAGTCTGTGTCAGGCAGACTGCTGAGCCCACAGCCTGGAAAAAGAGGCATGCTCTGTCCTCCTTTCATGCTGGGCTTGACCATCTCCCAGGCCTGGGTTCAAGACTTCTTACCCTTGGGAGTGTTGCATCTGAGAGATGAACGTTGGCACCGAACATTGCGGCACGAAATTAGCATCCTTGACCCATTTTGCGGAAAACCCAGGCATTAAAAAAAAAAAAAAAGCTCAACAACTTTTTAATTTATTTATTTTATTTACAACATAACGTAACCCCCCAATACACAAATCCACCCTCATTAAAGGTGAACATAACATACAGTGAACATAACATACAACAATACAAACAACCAAATAAAAGACTTCCTTTATCCTGTATCTGGCCTCCTTATTTACTTCTTATAAACTGTTTCCTTTATGAATAATTATTAAGATTTTTCTAATTATAACTTAAATATCCACAAAGTCTCCTGCAGACATTAATCGAAACAAGCCCAGGTATGTATTTTAGGGCACTGTTTTGTGAAGTATTCTCTGCATTTTCCCCATGCTCTTTGAAACTCTTGTCAGTGTGATCTCTGTTAATCTAGCCAGTTCAATATACTCTAATAGTTTGTCTTGCCATTCCTTTTTTGTTGGCACGGTTCCCCCCCCCCCCCCCAGTTTTTAGCAATTAGGATCCTTGCCGCTCCTGTGGCTCGACAACTTTTGTGCCTGGATTTTCACTTTTTGAAATACGGCAACCCTATTTGAAGGCAACATCTCTTGCGCTGGGCTCCCTTGCATTGGATTGTAGAAGCACCATCCTGTTGCCTCTCCATGACCTCTCCATGGTTGCAACTGCTGGCCTCCTCCCTTGGGAAGCTCGTAGCCAGTGCTGGAGAGCAGGCGAGGAGGAAGAGAGGTGGCCATCACCGAGGCCCAACCTCACATGAAGCACCCGCTCAGAGGTGCAGGCAGAGGGCAGGAAGAAAGGGGGAGGGGAGAGGAGTGCAATGGGTTCTTAAATGAAATGCTTCATGCATCTGGGTTTAATCTCACCCCCTTCTAAAATTTATTTATTGGTGTATGTTTTTATTTTTGTACATCTACCAAATAATAAAATAAAACAGGGATTAAGGGGTTTTCTTTTTATACATTTTTATTGTTTTTTTTTAACATATCATTTCCAACAATCATTTAACATAACTTCTTATCTGATACAATATTTTAGACATCCGTCAACAACCTCTGAATATTTTCCATTCTTTATCACTCGTTCTGCATTTCTTAATTTCTCTATTACTTTTAATTATCATTAACTAATAATTCTCTTCATAGTCTTTCTTGCAATATTTCAAGTAGTCCTCCTTACAGAACTTCTTGCAGTCCTACTAGCACAATCTGTTCATTATAATTGCTTTTCAAATAGTTCGAATATTTACTCCAATCTTCTAAGAATCTCTGGTCCTGCAGGTTTCGAATCCTTCCTGTTAATTTATCTAATTCTGCATAGTCCATTAATTTCATCTGCCATTCTTCTTTCGTTGGCAATTCTTCTTGCTTCCATTTTTGTGCCAATAATATTCCTGGGATCAAGGGGTTTTCTTAGGATGGTGGAGGGTGTGTGTGTCGTGGCCCAGTGGTGAAAATGCTGGGAGGGCGGACAAAATTGGAGGGACGAGGAGGGCCAGTTGGGAGAGAGTGAGAAATGTCCCTATTTTCATCTGAGGAATGTTGGAGGGCATGGGCTTATCATCCATGTAGGTTAAAGGTAAAGGACCCCTGGACGGTTAAGTCCAGTCAAAGGTGACGATGGGGTTGCGACACTCATCTCGCTTTCAGACCAAGGGAGCCAGAGTTTGTCCACAGACAGCTTTCTGGGTCATGTGGCCAGCATGACTAAACTGCTTCTGGTGCAATGGGACACCATGACAGAAACCAGAACGCATGGAAACGCTGTTTACCTTCCCACTGCAGTGGTACCTATTTATCTACTTTCACTGGTATGCTTTTGAACTGCTAGGTTGGCAGGAGCTGGGACAGAGCAACGGGAGATCACCCCGTCGTCGGGATTCGAACCACCAGCCATCTGATCAGCAAGTCCAAGAGGCTCAGTCCCTTGTAATCATGCATGTATTTGTCCATTCACTGCCCCAGTCTGTGGGTCTTAAGAATATAAGAAAGAAGAGTTTGCTGGATCAGGCCAGTGGCCAATCTAGTCCAGCATCCTGTGGCCAACCAGACAGACGTGAGTGCCACAGCATGTGCAAAACACACAAAGATAGAAAATTGTCTTGAAAGTTGCCCTTCAAGAATGAAAGTGGCTGTTGCTATTGTTCCATACAGAAACTTAGGGAATATACAGAAATGGTGAAACTTACCGGAAAAATAAAGAATCAAGATAACAAACTGTTCATAAAAGAATGGAAATGGTTTATTGAATATTTACAAGTAAACTGTAAACTGATGAGAACACTGGCAGGATTATTGTAACAACCTGCAGTTTTGTAAGAGTAGATATCTAAAGTAGATGAATAAATGAGCAAATTAAGTTAATTTGGAATATGCAGGAAATATAAAAAAATAAATTTAAGGAACCGCAGAAAAAGGGGGAAGGAAGTCGAGTTTTAAAATGTTAAAATGATTGTAAAATTATTGAAATGTATAAAACTGAAAATCATAAAAAAGAAAGTTGTTGTTGTTGTTACACTTATTCGTCGCTTTTTAAAAACAAATGTGAGCTACAACAGAACAGAAAGATGAAGATCAATACAAAACAAACAAAAGAAAAGCTAAACAACAACAAAAACACATTCATATACATATCCCATCTACTAAAGGAGGCTGCAATATCTAAAACTCTCCAAGCTGAAGGCCAAAGTCTGGCTGAAAAGGAACCTTTCCTCCTTGCCCCTAAAAGCAACTGGTGTTGGAGCCAGGTGTGCCTCCCTGGGAGGGAGCATTCCATAACCAGGGAGCCACCACCGAAAAGGCCTGTTCTTGTGTTGCCAGCCTCCTGAGAGGACATGTGGTAAAGAACCTGACTAGATAGCTGGTCCAACTTTTCTTCAATGCTGGTGAATTGACTGTGTCCTTCACTATTCCTGAGGACAGCAAACTAACTTGAGGAGTGTGGGCCAGGCTGTGCGGGACACACCTCCATGCTTGTTCTCTGCCCTTCAGCCTCTGCTGTCTAAGGTGACTTCCTCCCTCTGCCTAAAGATAGGGCCGGCCCCAATGTGAGTATCAGCTTGGTGTGTATTATGGATATCTGGACAGAGAAGAGCAGGAGCCAACCTTCCTCAGCTGTCTCCACCAGAGTTTTTGCTGCACTTGTTCAGCACTTGTTGTTGTTTAGTCGTTTAGTCGTGTCCGACTCTTCGTGACCCCATGGACCAGAGCACGCCAGGCACTCCTGTCTTCCACTGCCTCCCGCAGTTTGGTCAAACTCGTGCTGGTAGCTTCGAGAACACTATCCAACCATCTCATCCTCTGTCGTCCCCCACCTTGTGCCCTCCATGTTTCCCAACATCAGGGTCTTTTCCAGGGAGTCTTCTCTTCTCATGAGGTGGCCAAAGTATTGGAGCCTCAGCTTCAGGATCTGTCCTTCCAGTGAGCACTCCGGGCTGATTTCCTTAAGAATGGAGAGGTTTGATCTTCTTGCAGTCCATGGGACTTCTCAAGAGTCTCCTCCAGCACCATAATTCAAAAGCATCAATTCTTCGGCAATCAGCCTTCTTTATGGTCCAGCTCTCACTTCCATACATCACTCCTGGGAAAACCATAGCTTTAACTATACGGACCTTTGCTGGCAAGGTGATGTCTCTGCTTTTCGTTCAGCACATTTTGCTTTAAATGTGACGGTAAGCCACAGTCAGAGGTTGCCTCTTTATAGAAAGCGTCATATCAAGGTTGGAAAGAAAGGAAGTGGCTTCTCTGCTCTGATGGGTGATCAGTGGCAGTAAAAGCATCCCAGGGAGCTGTGCATCATGTGCTTCTCTGCCATCTGCACATATGGCTGTCCAGGAGAGCGGCCAAGCTAACTAAAGAAAATTATTACACATCTGGCTGATTCGTGTGATGCAACTGAATGACTTTCGCTCTGACCAAGGAACACTGCTCTGCACTGTTTTAACAGGGCATTAATTGTCTTCTAGCGCCACGTGGCATTCAATATTGGCATCTCCCTGCTCGGCTCATGTGGTCTTCTATGACAGCAGCGCATGCGATCTCTCAAAACCTAGGTAGGGAAATAGGGAAAATAGGGTATACGGAAAATGCATTTGTGCTTTAAATTGTGTTTTAAAAACAAGTTCCTTCTGCTTCCCGGAGATGTAAAGATAGGTAAATGACTCTACGTTAAATCTAAATTCCATTTGGCCGTTTTTGCATTCAGTGTAAATTATGTGCGATGGTTGGGAGATGAAGAATTCGCTTGGCTTAAAGGCTTCTTTTGATGTTAGAGGATCTAAAGGAGACTCTAATGCGATGGGTGTGATAGCACCATGTTTGCTAAAGTCTGAGATGCATCCAGGTGTTTCATTAGAAGCTACTGCTTTGAAAGTTGGGCCAGATTCTATGCAGGAGTGATTTTACTCTGCCATAAGTGAAGATTGAACCCAGGAGTTATACATGCGACTCTCATTTCAGTAGGTAAGAAATTGAGAATGCATGCCCTCCAACATTTCTCCGATGAAAATAGGAGTGTCCTAGTCATCATCAACAACAACAGTTTTCCAATTTATGCCCCACCCATCTGACTGGGTTGTCCCAGCTACTATGGGAGGCTTCCGACATATATAAAAGCATAATAAAACATCAAACATTAAACAAAAACTTACAGGGCTACCTTCAGATGGCTCGGGTGTGGGGCAGATAACTCCATACCCTCCCACATTTCTCTGATGGAAATAGGGATGTCCTAAGGAAAAGCGGTATGGTCTGAAGCTCAACATCAAAAAAACGAAGATCATGGCCACTGGTCCCATCACCTCCTGGCAAATAGAAGGGGAAGAAATGGAGGCAGTGAGAGATTTTACTTTCTTGGGCTCCGTGATCACTGCAGATGGTGACAGCAGTCACGAAATTAAAAGACGCCTGCTCCTTGGGAGAAAGGCGATGGCAAACCTAGACAGCATCTTAAAAAGCAGAGACATCACCTTACCAACAAAGGTCCGTATAGTTAAAGCCATGGTTTTCCCAGTAGTGATGTATGGAAGTGAGAGCTGGACTATAAAGAAGGCTGATCGCTGAAGAATTGATGCTTTTGAATTATGGTGCTGGAGGAGACTCTTGAGAGTCCCATGGACTGCAAGAAGATCAAACGTATCCATTCTTAAGGAAATCAGCCCTGAGTGCTCACTGGAAGGACAGATCGTGAAGCTGAGGCTCCAATACTTTGGCCACCTCATGAGAAGAGAAGACTCCCTGGAAAAGACCCTGATGTTGGGAAAGATTGAGGGGACAAGAAGAAGGGGACGACGGAGGACGAGATGGTTGGACAGTGTTCTCAAAGCTACCAGCATGAGTTTGACCAAACTGCGGGAGGCAGTGGAAGACAGGAGTGCCTGGCACAGTGGCGTAGTGTGGGGGGTGCAGGGGGGCCCGGCCGCAACATCTGGGGTTAGGGCAAATCCACAGGTTAAGGGGCGCAAATCCACGGGTTAGGGGGCGCAAATCCACGGGTTAGGGGGCGCAAATTACTTGCCTTGCCCCGGGTGCTGACCACCCACGCTACGCCACTGGCCTGGCGTGCTCTGGTCCATGGGGTCACGAAGAGTTGGACACGACTAAACGACTAAACAACAACAACAAAGGAAAAGCGGGACATTCCGGGGTCAAATCAGAAACCAGGACAGCTTCTGTAAATCCAGGACTGTCCCTGGAAAACAGGGTAACTTGGAGGGCCTGAGAATGTCTCCGTGGCAGTGAATGAACGAAGCCCTCGAATTTCAAAAGTATTGGAGTAGAATGTGAAGCATCTTAGAAGGATTGATGGAATAATAGGTCCAACTAAAAGCCTAAGGAGTCTTGGGCTGATAAGATCCTAGATCAGGGTTCTACCACATAGCCCTGAAAGAGAACTTCGGGCAGGGCTGTGACCATTTCTGTCACATTTACACCCATGCATCTGTGTAGGTAGTTTAGTGCGGGCAGGTCCTGTGGGCAGATTTAACCCTGAAGTGATTGATCTCTGCTGTAAATGAAGTACAGGTGCAAACAATCACTACCAGCTCCAGGATCTTCAAATGGTTCCTTCCTTGCCATAGGGAGGTCCACTGTGATAAGAATTGAGAAGACTTTGGGGAGAGGCCAAACTTTAGTGTTAGCAAAATCAACTTCTGGTCTTTATAATAAGAAGGTTTTCAACTAGGAGCACCCTCTGCCCCCAACCCCCACTGCCTGAGGACTTATTCATTATTACTATTACATTTATATTCCATTTTTTCTCCAAGGAGATCGAGTTGGGGTACATGGTTCACCGCTTGCTGTTACCTCCTCAGAACAACCCTGTAAGTTAGGCTGAGACACAGTGCTTGGCCCAAGGTCACCCAGTGGGTATTTTAATCCTGGTCTCCCTAGTCCAAATTCTACCCACAAATTCCAGCCAACGGGAACTTGGAGTAAACCATAAGCTGAGCAAAGCATTGCTCTGTCTTGAACTTGTTCTCTTAGACTTCGAAATTCTACAGACCTGAGATGAGGTAATCAGAGATACCTTTAAATACCAGCGATTAACAAGATTCTCTGTGCCACGAGGTCATCTTGGTGATTGATTGATTTCTTTGATTGCTGTTCAAAGTGCAGTCATTATCTACATTTAGAATCATCAGCAATGAGCCCTGGGCGTGTGTCCTCCTTCTATATTTAGATCCAGAATAGAATGAGACGGGGAGAGAATGTTGACTTAAACCACAAGAGAGAAGGCTGAGGTGATCTAAGGGAGACACACATTTCTGCACGAAATTAAGGTCCTTTGGGCTTATGGGAGTTAGGTCATTAGGAAGCAGGCAAAGGAACACACGACTCTTTTTGTAGTAGGTCCTAGAGGTGAAAAAAGGCCACAGATCTTCCCCCAAGCACCAAGAGTAGAGTGTAAATAGTGTTTATTTATTACATTTTAAACTTCTCCTTTCTTCTGTAGAACTCAAGACACCATGCACGGCGTCCTTGCAAGGCCACCCGTAGGGAGAGGCGTGTTTGTCACAGACCGTCCAAGTGTCCCTATTTTCCAGGGACAGTCCTGAATTTACAGAAGCAGTCTTGGTTTCTGATTTGATCCTGGAATGTCCCGCTTCTCCTTAGGATGTCCATATTTGCATCGGACAAATGTTGGAGGGTATGGAGTTAGGTGACCCCTGAGCCAAGGAGATAAGTACAGGTAACTCTACAAACTTTAGAAGACATCTGCAGGAAGCCCTGCATAGGGATGTCTTTTCAATGTTTAATGGATGGCGTATAAATAATAAAATTATTATTGTAATTATTATGGAATTGGACACCCCTATTTTCATTGGAGGGCATGCCGTCAATTTCAATTTCTCTGGGTTTTCTCATTTTTCCAGTCTTAAGTTCAGTTCCCACATTCGTTTGTGATTTTTCTTTCTAAAGTCCCCATGAAAATTCACCAGCATTCAGGTACAAATTTTCCTAATGCACACATTTTTGCAAAGCTATTTCCCCTAATGTCATCCTTGACAAAATTCGCATTGTTCATCCCTGCTGATTGGATTACAGAGCAGTGATTGTATAGGGGAAATGTACAATGAAGCCAAGGACAGTGAAGGCAAAGGAGAGAAGACAGTATATACAATGAGCAAACACTATCAATGCAACCTTAATGCTTTTGCTGCGAATGTTGAAAATTGGAGCTGCTTTTCAACTAGCACAAAAATGAACATGAAACCAGGCTAAGCTCTAGTTTATACTTCACCCGTGGAAGCTCAGCACTCAGCTGTAGCGAGAAAATCCAGAAGTCGTTTGCTACCTTTTATAAGTCTTTAAAAAATGGGATTGTGTATATAAGCTCTTCGGTTTCAGCTTGCAATTCCAGCTTGCGGCTCTTTGGCCTGCATTGTCTGTGATAAATGCCGTCCCTTCTGCACAAAAATTTGCGCTGGGGATGACAAAAGTGTTAGACTCTCAGAAGAGCTTTTTAAGAGACATTAGAAGAAGAGGATCAGTGTATTTTTACAGATGAGCTGTCAATGGAGAGGTTATTGTAGCTCTGCAGAGTGCATTATTTATAGTGCTTGGGCCTTGTGAATAAAGGAGAGTATAAATCTCTAAGCATCACTTCTAACCCTGTTCCATTTATACAGTTCTTTTTCATTGGAATAATTCTTCATCGCGCTCACATATTGCAGTCTTAAAAGCTCAGATCCAGAGATGGCAACCCTCCCCCCCCCACATATCGCCACATGGTCTCCCTTCCACAGGGATCACAAACACAATAGCTTAAGCCTTTTGCAATACCAGGGTCTCTCTTTTGCAGGCCTGCACAACTTGTGATTCACCCAACCAAATGCTGTCCAAGAGCCACAGATAGTGCCTTGCCAAGTGCTTAAAAACCCATCTGGGTTTAGCCTCCCCGCCAAACCCACCAGGCTGCTGATCTTCATTCAGCTTGACGACTCACACAAGTTGCATAGCCTTCTCAGTCTTCTGCTGTGTCTCTAAGGGTTGGGGAACTCCCATTGGGCTGGCTGCCTGTCAATCACCTAACATTGCCATGATGTCAGTTGACTGATTTTTGCACAGAAGCCCCAATGATCAGTAGGCAGTGCCTGCAAATTTGTTCTCTGTACTCTTTACCTATCACACACTTGGTGCCGCATATGACAACAGGTGTTGGGCTGGTTGACCAGAGCAGCCAAACGAGAAGCCCTTGTGTGCCTCAGGTGGTAAAATGTTTTGAGCCACCCACCCCTTACCATTTAGATGGGATGCAACTGTCTCCGATTGCAAGCTGTTATTGGATGGGAAGTTAGACTCGTGAAAAAATAAGCAAATGCATTCTCTGCATACCTACAAACTCACCATAATCTTCCAGTGACAATGAGCATAGGAACACATGTCAGTTCAAGGTGCTGATACAAAGGTGTACAAAGTCCTATACAGCATTGGAGGATAGTCACATTCCTCATATACCAAACAATCACTGACTCTGCAGGAGAGGACCTCCTGTAGATCCCATCTCATCAGGAAGTCCGTTCCATATGATGTAGAAATCATTAGGCCTTTAGTAAAAAGGTAAAGGGACCCCTGACCGTTAGGTCCAGTCATGGACAACTCTGGGGTTGCGGCGCTCATCTTGCTTTATTGGCCAAGGGAGCCGGCGTACAGCTTCCGGGACATGTGGCCAGCATGACTAAGCCGCTTCTGACAAAACAGAGCAATGCCGTTTACCTTCCCGCCGGAGCGGTACCTATTTATCTACTTGTACTTTGTGCTTTCGAACTGCTAGGTGGGCAGGAGCAGGGACTGAAAGACAGCAGCTCACCCTGTTGCGGGGATTCGAACCGCCAACCTTCTGATTGGCAAGTCCTGGGCTCTCTGGTTTATCCCACAGCGCCACATAAACCCCTTCCCCTCCTGTTGCATTTCAATGGTGTATTTTCGGTGCTTACTAAACCCCCTTTAAGTGGAGATCTTCATCCCAGCCTGCCTTTGTATTGAATTTATTTATAACTGTCTTTATTCTGAACCACAAATGCCTCACCAGCCCTGCTTTTCACAATTCTCAAGTGTTCCTTTGAAGATGTTTTTTTTTTTAAAAATTCCAGTTTGTATCTACACTTGAAACAGTGCATGTCTTTTATTGGTGATTTTTTTTTTTTTAAGTTTATTGCTTGATGATGAATTGCTTCTTCATAGTATATTGGGCAGGCATTTTCCTACGTGAGCATTTTCATCAGTATGAAATGTGCACAGTCTTGACCAGTTCTGTTGCAATGGCTGACTCACAAGTCCGACATTTTAAAACAAAACCCACATCTTACAGCTCTCATTAATCTTATCAACCACAACCTAGGACACTGAGGAGAATCTCCTGAGTGAATGCTTGCCTATGTAATGTAACCTCCAACATTGGTCAAGCGTGGGTGGAAAATTCCTATAAGCCTTCCAGCCAGCAAGATCCACAAACATCTGGTTCAGGAGAGTCAGATTGTGGGGGCCCATGAACCTAATCCAAATATCCAGAAACCACATATAATCCAGGTCCATATCCCGTTTTGATGTCTCTCTCCAGAAGCTGGAGGAGTTCAGATGAACCACTTCATATATGATCATAGAATCATGGAATTGAAATCATGCCCTACAAAAGAGGCTCCTCATGAGGCTGGAGGAACATTGCCGGTGAAATATACTCAGAGTGTGAATTTCATGCTCTTTTTTCAGCTCATAGTAGCAATGAATGAATCTTTCCCCAAAACGTCTAGCTATATATACATTATTTACACAATGGGCCCTGCGTGATTGGCTAATTCCGGGCTGTTCCTGTAGGCCAATCAGGTTGCAGATTCACCTCCTCCAGAAGCCTGATTGGCTGCTCCTGCAGGCCAATCAGGTCGCTGATTCACTTCCACCTGGCGCTGGATTGGGTGGCTCCTGCCGACCAATCAGACTGCTGCATTCTAGATCCTATTGTTCTAGGATTCAGCTCAGTACATAACAGTCGGGCTATTGTTTTATTGATTTAATATGCTGTAAACCTCTTTGAGATTCTTATTAAAAATCTAAAGTGATAAATAAATAAATAAATAAGTAAACAAATAAACACATAAATAGTGGAGTTGGAAGGGACATTGAGAGTCATCTAGTCCAACCCCCCTGCAGTGCAGGAATGATGTCACATATCACCAGTGCTTTTTTTCCTGGGGGGGGGTATGCAGGGGTACACATACCCCTAAACATTTTGTGAATTTAAGTTTGGCCTCATTGAGGGGCAGCATTTCAATATGAGTAGGAAAATGACAGTACCCCCAGACATTTATTTAGGGGAAAAAACACTGGGTGAAGGAAAGGTGGGCGTGGCTCACCCAAAACGGCATGGCGGTGTAGCCTTATGAGGCTTTGCCCTCGGGTGGGGAAAAATATTGCACCTGGGAAAGGGAAGTGGGAGTCAACAGACACTCAAGGAATAGTTTCGGAGAAAAGGCTTTAATTCTACCATCCATGAACTGGTAGAAGGAGCAAGTGTGATAACTCACAAAAAAACATGCACGAGTTCACAGTACTTTGCACAAAGTATATATTCCCCTTCTAGTTCCCTCCCCTTTCTCCTCCTTCTCCAGGAGTCCTGCCCATGAGTTCCTCTGAGCATGAACAGAAAGCTCCCCTGTCTTGGGACTCTTTTGGACTCTTGGCGTCCTTCCCAGGAAAGGGGTGAGAAGCCAAAGGGGGGTGGGTCGAGGAGCCTTGTGGTTTAGCGTGTCCAAGAAGTTGCAACTAGAATGAGATAAAAGTCAGTTCTCAGGCCTGAGTATTCTTGGCATTGACAGAGTCTATTCATTAGCCTTTAAAAGTAACATTTTGCCTATGCACAGCATCTTGTGAGAATAAGCAGAAGAAAGCTTTAGCTGTGGATTTTTAGAAGACAAAAGGAATTTTGGACAGTTTTGAGGCCTGGTTGGGGGGGGGGGTGACTTTGGGCCTAGGTGGGGTCACCTGTCCTCACCTCCTACAGTGGGACAACTTCTGAGGCCTTGTGGATGTAATTGGTTTCATGGACCGAGGATTCCCTACCACTTCCCAGAAGCAACAACCTGGTAATGTCATTGTGATAAATCTAATAGGGTGATTTGCTCACCTTGCAGCTGGTTTGTCCTGCCAGGTGCTGAGACAAGGCCCAGGGCAGCGCCAGGTACGAAAAGCCCCTGCCCTCCTTGAGGCAATGGAGTCAACAACTGCTGGGAAGGTAAGGAATGAGAAACGGGAAGCCGAGTTGGAGAGAAGACCAGGTTTCTCCACTCCTTCCTACATTCTCTTCCTTGCAAACTCAAGGACCTTTAGCTAGCTTATTAAGAAATAACGGCTGCGCAGGATAGAACTAGGTTGTAGAACCAGTTGCGCAATGAATCAGATCCAAATCAGCAACTCTTCCCATGGAACAGGAGAACATCTGCTGCAGGCCTGTGTTTTGGAGACAGGCCAGGGAGCCATATATAGTCCTCTTTAATAAGCTCATTACATTACCAGTAACTCTGTAGAGTCTGAATCCAGCAGCCAGGATTCAAGAGGCTTCAGAACCTTTCCAGTAGTAACATCCAAGGCTTTGGAATGTTATGTCTGGGAAGATTAGGAGATGCCCTTCTTTATCTGATTTTCTGTAAGGCCTTTCATGTTGGCTGGGGGATCTAATGAGCTAATGGCTGGAGTTATTTAATTGCTCTGTTGTTCCCTCCCTCTCCTTTTCTTGTTTTTTTCATTTGGCCTCCACCGTTTTTCCAAACTGCTTTGAGCATTTTGGAATGGTGCAATAAGAAGATTTCCCACCAATTCATCTGTGTTGCTGATGTGAGCATCTGTAGGAACGTTTCTTGGGGCACGGGGCAACAAAAATATGATAAACAAACAAACAAACAAAAACATGTAACTGCAAGGTTACAAGTTTCTAACGAAAGCGATGGGGAGGATAGCGGCTGCCTAAAAAGGTAAAGGTACCCCTGCCCGTACGGGCCAGTCTTGCCAGACTCTGGGGTTGTGCGCCCATCTCACTCAAGAGGCCGGGGGCCAGCGCTGTCCGGAGACACTTCCGGGTCACATGGCCAGCGTGACAAAGCTGCATCTGGCGAGCCAGCGCAGCACACGGAAACGCCGTTTACCTTCCCGCTAGTAAGCGGTCCCTATTTATCTACTTGCACCCGGGGGTGCTTTCGAACTGCTAGGTTGGCAGGCGCTGGGACCGGGCAACAGGAGCGCACCCTGCCGCGGGGATTCAAACCGCCGACCTTTCGATCTGCAAGCCCTAGGCGCTGAGGCTTTTACCCACAGCGCCACCCGCGTCCCTAGCGCCACCCGCGTCCCTAGCGGCTGCCTAGTTTGCCTCAAATCTTGGGTTCTGCAAATGCTAGAAACTTAGATCACATTCACACCACACATTGAAAGCACATTTAAGCATACATCTTCCCCTAAAGAATCCTGGGAACTGTAGTTTGTGAAGAATGCTGGGAATTGTAGTGCTGTGAGGGGCAAATAACAGACCTTGGGATTCTTCGGGGAAAGAAATATATATATACACACCATATAAAGAGATTGCACTGAATCTTAAGACTTTTCCCCATCCCCTCCATGGGTCCTAATATCAACATTTACAACTGCATATCAATCCGTTATCCACCTTTTTAAAAAATCCATCTGAATTATCCATAATTTTTGTTACCTTACAAGTGAGATTAAGTTACAGTTAGGTAGCCGTGTTGGTTTGCTGTAGTCGAAACAAAATAAAAAAATTCCTTCCAGTAGCACCTTAGAGACCAACTAAGTTTGTTATTGGTACAGTGGTACCTCGCAGGACAAATGCCTCGCAAGACAAAAAACTTGCTAGACGAAAGGGTTTTTTGTTTTTTGAGCTGCTTCGCAAGACGATTTTCCCTATGGGCTTGCTTCGCAAGACGGAAACGTCTTGCAAGTTTGTTTCCTTTTTCTTAACACCGTTAATACAGTTGCGACTTGACTTTGAGGAGCAACTCATAGAACGCGGTGTGGTAGCCTTTTTTGAGGTTTTTAATCACTTTGGTGATTTTTGAAGCTTTTCCAAAACTTTCCCGACACCGTGCTTCGCAAGACGAAAAAAATCGCAAGACGACAAAACTCACGGAACGAATTAATTTCGTCTTGCGAGGCACCACTGTATTGGGTGCTACTGGAAGGAATTTTTAAATTTTGTTTCAAGTGAGATTAAAATCCTGCTAATGTTTTCATCTGCTTACAATGGTCTCCTAAATAAATTATAATTCCCCCCATACTTTTTTTAAGTTCTTGTCTTCTTCGTTCCTGAGATTTCCAGTCAATTTTGCCATTTTGGCATAGTCCATCAACTTGGTTTGCCATTCTTCCCTTGGAAGTTGCATGCTTTAAATCTATAGCGTGAGTCTGCCCTTATCATTTTCTTTTTCTTTTTAAAGCGAAAGCTAGGAATATGGGGGTGGAGCGGGGAGGAGCGAGGGCTGCCTCCGTGTTTCAGGGGAGGCTCTCGCCCAAAGAGGACAGGGGTTTTCTGCCTCAGTGCCCTTGGCAGGCTAAAATCCAGGGCTCCTATGCCCCTCCAGCAAGTGGCGGGTGTTATATCAACATAAGCCATTGGTATACAGCAACTGTCATGATCCTGCTGGATGTAGTTGAATGGTAGGAGGGAAGAAGGCTCTGAGTCAAGGGATTGGTGGTGGGATGACAGTGAGTGGTCAGAGGGAGAAGGAGCAGACGGGGAGGAGGAGGTGTCAGAAGCTGAAGAGGTAACAGGGTTTAGTGAGCAGGAAGAGTCTGTGGCAGACAGCAGTTCAGACTCAGAGGCTGGAGGTCGGGAGGGCCAAGAGGTAGAGTGGAGACAGGCTGCTGAAGAAGCCAGGGAGTCTCCCCCTCCTGCTGCAACCAGCTCCCTCTCCCCTGGTCTCCTTGAACTCAAAGAGAAATGAAATGGGCAGAGCACAGACACATCCTGAGGCTGTGTGGGAAAGACCCTGGGAAGGAGTAGTCCAAGTGTGCACTGGGAAGATGGGGATCTTCAGCCCTTGCAGCTGCTCCAGCAGGGCAAGACCTCCTGGAAAGAGTTGCTGAGACTGCTAGGCTGGAGCTATGGTTGTTTCCTTGAATAAAGAGTTAATTTGACTGGCCTTGGGTGATTTACTGCTTTGTTGATGACCTACGCTTGACTCGAGCCCTGACAGCAACAGGCATGAAGGAGGTGACTCTACAAGTGATTTTATATATAGTTGCTTCTGATGCAACACAAGCACCCGCAGCTACAAAATCTCACAGTGGCTGCCGTTTACAGGAGCCAAACATGATGGGGAGCGGCTTGGGTCACTTCTCTCCCCCTTTCCCTTCCCTCCTTTTGTAGCTCCAGGGTTGTAGACAGAAGCAAGGTAACAAGGAACACACCCTGGGAGTGGGCATAAGAGCCCTGCGGGCAGAGGCAGCTGCAGCAGGGCCATCCAGAGACAGACAATGGTTGGATGGGATTAGTTGTCCCTCCTTGCCACAACTGTGAGCTGAAACTAAGCCGAGGGGCAGGGAAAAGGGGACTGGATGCTAATTTGCTAAGAGTTCCCCCTCTCCCAAATCTGGAGCGCATTTTTTCTTTGCTCCACCTCAAATTCTCTGGCTGCCGATGGTCGGGGAAGCCTTCCAACGTTCTGAACACCAGCTCTTCATGGGCTCAGCAAGAGGCCTGGCTTAATTCCTCCTCCAGCCACATCAGAAGAGAGAGCAAATCTCTGCAAAACTCCCCTTTCAAACGCTCAGCTCTCAGATCAGAGGCTGCAATAAAAGAGGTGAGCAGGCCGCCTCTGAGAGCCGATGAGAGGGGAGGGTTTTTTAAATAATATATATATATATTAAACAAGCATACTTTTAACTAACTGCTATGATCTTGCCTACTGAGTCCTGAAATTAAAGTGTAAGGGGAGTGGGGGGGGGGCGCAAGCGAATGGCCATAAGCAACCAGCAACTGAATTGACGGTGATAAGTTGGATTACTACCGAAGCCCAACAAGTTGCTCTGTGTTTGGTGCGCCTTAGCACATTTTGTGAGCGCACAACAAAACCGGCACGCAGCGGGAACAAAGCAGAGGGGAGAACAAAAACCACTTGAAATGCTGCTTGAAGAACGTAAGCCGGGTGGAATTTGCAGGCGAGCCCAATTGCACACCCATGTGATGGCTGGCCGATGGTGCAGTCACGCTCGCTGCAGGGGTGAGTGCAAGGCAGTGACTATAGAGTCCCTGGGCAGGAAACTAAATCCCCAAGGGCTCTCTGCGTGGCTTGGATGGCCCAGCGCGTGAGAATGAGTTGCTGCCACATTCTACTTTGAAATGTATTTTATTTATTGAATTTATATCCCACCCTTCCTCTCCAGGGAGCCCTGGGTGGGAAAGAGTTACGTAATTTAAAAGCAAAAACATTCTAAAATGGTCAGAACGTTCTAAAAACATTGGATTAAAAACATCTTAAAGCAGTTAGACTTTAAAAAAAAAATTCTGAAAGCAACTACAGTTAAAAATGTTCGCTCAACCAGTGATTTCAAGTTTAGCAGGAACAGTATTCTCCGGCCACCAAATGCTTGGCTAACTGGAATTTTTCCAAGTTCTTTCTGAAAGCTAATAATGATGGTGATAGGGAGATGCGACCCTTCCTTCCCTGACAAAAGGGATGTTTACAAGCTATACTGGGCTCCAGGGAATTCGAATCCCTGTTCAGGGAGGCGCAGAATAGTATAATTGTCAAGTTGGAAGGACCACAAGGGTCATCTAGTCCAACCCCCGGCAATGCAGGGATCTTTTGCCCAACATGGGGCTTGAACCTGCAAATCTAAGTTTAAGAGTGTCATGCTCTCCTAACTGTTGTAGGGGAGACACTATTGCTTCTCTCTTGTGCATGTTTTTTAATTGGGTGGATTCTGTGACATCATCATGGCTCGCCAGACACCGCTGCATGTTGATTGGTGGCATCACGGGCGAATTTCACTGGCTCATTGCAACAGGCAGAATTGCTAGGGTCTTTGCGTGACTGGTGATCAACACCACTGAGCTGACTCTTGTTTATGCTGCCTTTGCTGTGCTTTCAGCTTTCAGCCGTGCTAACCAAGCCTGGGCTTTAAACTATTGCCTCCAACTTCAGACTATGGAAGATGACAGATTTTCCAAATTAGGCTTGCTTGAACAGTCAGCTAGAAGGGGGAAGAGAAAAAAATGCTTCGTTTAAAGACTCCTGGCTTGCATCAGTGATTAAGTGCATTCATCACCATTGCGTGTCAGAGATATATCTGCTGCAGACGTCCACAAAGGGACAGATAAGGAATGGGCTGCAGAACACAGACATTAAGCTGGAGATGGGCCTAATTCATAGTTCCATTTGCTCTCCCTTGGTTCAGAATGCTGAAACATTCTCACTGACGGCTGCTTAATAGAATTGTCTTGGCAAATCAAGCAGAGACGCCCACCTACCTTTCCAGACGAAGCTACGCTTTCGAAAGCAGTGCATCTTTGTATGGCTACTAACCCTGACGGCTGTGTTCTACCTCCACTGTGGGAAGCAGTGGATTCCAGATGCTAGGAACCACAGGAGGGGAGAGCACTGCTGCATTCAGGTCCTGCTTGTTGGCTTCCCATGGGCATCTGTTTGGCCATTGTGAGAGCAAGATGCTGGGCTTTGTTGTTTAGTCATTTAGTCGTGTCCGACTCTTCGTGACCCCATGGACCAGAGCACGCCAGGCCCTCCTGTCTTCCACTGCCTCCCGCAGTTTGGTCAAACTCATGCTGGTAGCTTCGAGAACACTGCCCAACCATCTCGTCCTCTGTCATCCCCTTCTCCTTGTGCCCTCCATCTTTCCCAACACCAGGGTCTTTTCCAGGGAGTCTTCTCTTCTCATGAGGTGGCCAAAGCATTGGAGCCTCAGCTTCAGGATCTGTCCTTCCAGTGGGCACTCAAGGCTGGATAGGTTTGATCTTCTTGCAGTCCATGGGACTCTCAAGAGTCTCCTCCAGTACCATAATTTAAAAGCATCAATTCTTCAGCAATCAGCTTTCTTTATGGTATGCTGGGCTAGGTAAACGTAAAAAGGTATGGTAAAGGACCCCTGGATGGTTAAGTCCAGTCAAAGGTGACTATGGGGTTGTCGTGGGGCAGGAGTTCTCCAGGGTTTTGGATAGGAGTCTTTTCTGGCTCTACCTGGAGATGCTGGACCATGAATCTGGAACCTTTCTCACGCAGGGCAAGGAAAGGCCATCTGAAGGATAAATTCCTGCATCTTCACATCCCCCCAGATGAAGTGTGCAGAGCTAACATCTGAGTTAATTCTCAATCCTATTTGGTTTGAACTCGTGGGTCAATATATTTTAACGATGCTGTATGCCACCAAATGTTCAAAACATAAAAGATAAACAGCTCTCTGTTACAGGACTAATTTGCTTTGTTTACAAAAATAAATGATGGGGTGTGGTGGAGGGGAAACTAGGCACTTAGTGTCCAGGAGGTTTGCTCTCCCAGGAGCTTCGGGACTATCCATTTAAATAAGATTTCCATTTGTGCTGCATTAAAGTCGACAGAGGAGAAACAAATGAACAGCCATCTGCTAATCAGTTTACTTGTTCATAATACAAACAAAACAGCCGTTTCAAAGGACACAGAAAGTTGACCTGAAGAAAGTGAGACTGAGAAAGGGGGCAAGGTTTCGTAGGCCAAAAGGTGCAGAATAACAACATTGTTAGGGTTGTGCACGGTGGGACAGGGTTTTGATTGCCATTCCCAAAGTTGGGTGAGCAAGTGATGGTCACAACAGTCTGTTTGTGGCTCTCTCAGATCCTCATTTTCCAGCCTTAAGTTCTGATGCATCAAGAAAGTTTTCGTGAAAGTTGATCAACATTTTTCTGCACAGTTCTCCTTGCACACGTTTTTAGATGCAGTTTTGTCTAATGTCTGCAATCACTTTGCAATGTACTTTGCTTTGCTATTCTCGCTCATATGTCCATTTTAATCCACACCTCCACAGGCAGAAGAAAGCACTTCTTTTGACAGTGCATAGTTAAACAGTGGGTTTAAAGGCAAAGGACCCCTGGATGGTTAAGTCCAGTCAAAGGCGACTAGAGGTTGCGGTGCTCATCTTGCTTTTCAGGCTGAGGGAGCCAACGTTTGTCCACAGACAGCTTTCTGGGTCATGTGGCCAGCATGACTAAACTGCTTCTGGCACAACAGAACACCATGACGGAAACCAGAGCGCACAGAAACGCCGTTTACCTTCTCACTGCAGCAGTAACTATTTCTACTTGCACTGGCATGCTTTCGAACTGCTAGGTTGGCAGGAGCTGGGACAGAGCAACGGAAGCTCACCCCGTCGCTCGGATTCGAACCGCTGACCTTCTGATTGGCAAGCCCAAGAAGCTCAGTGGTTTAGACCACAGCGCCACCCGCATCCTGATGGTCTCCAACTCAGATGGCTTTAAAAGGATTAGATAAATTCATAAGGCTACTCTTGGCTGCTAGCTGTAATGGCTATATTCTGCTTCTGAATGTCAGTTGCTGGGAGAGAGCACTGCTGCACTCAGGTGTTGTATGAGGGCTTCCTACAGGGAGTAGCATTGCGTGGGGGCTCCCAGGGGCAGTGGCCCCGGGTGCAAAATAATTAGGGGTGCAAAATTTGAACACCTAGTGCTGCCTCAATACAGCTGTGCGCTTTGATTGTTGGGCTCCATCAAAAATAGCTTCCCCATGCGAACCAGGAAATGACCTCTCCAGACAATGAAATGACTCTTCTTTTCTTGTCTCTGCATCCGTGATCTCCTGGGGGTATGCAGATGCTGTTAGGCACTTGAATGTACATGTCTGTTTCCCTCCTGCATCGCCCCGAGTGCTGGCAACCCATGCTATGTCACTGCCTACAGATAGCTGACTGGCCACTGTGCGAACAGGGTGTTGGACTAGATGGGTCCAATAATTGGAGAACAGCCTCACAAAATCCAGACAAGTGTGAATTTTTAAGGGTAGCTGTAGGTTCACATCTTGTCCCACACTGGAGAAGAGGAAGACTGTGTTGTTCAGTGGGGGAATCACCTGGAAGGAGGAAGTCCTTTATTTCCTACCCAGAAGGATCCAATGGTAGCTGGGGTGCGTGTGTACAAATTTCACTACCAAATATTTCCTCCTCCTTTCAAGACAGCAGAGTGGGCTGCAATTCAGGGTGTAGCTACACGGCAGACTGCCTCCTAAAACGGCTAATGATTTCAGAGCGTGTGAGCTTGCAGAAATGGAAAGCACTGAGATCTGTGAGCTCGTCTCGTACATCACACATGAAGGGATGACTCTGAGATGTGGGGGGAGAACCTGCCTCCAGTAAAAGGTGCAGGTTGATTCAGTTCTGGAGTGAAAAGTGTCAAATACAGTTCTTGTTTTATCAACATGCTGGTTCCTGGGCAGCATTTGATTGGAATAATCCAGGGTGTGGAGCATTCCTTGCCAACAGACTGGGAATACCCCCCCCCCCCTTCCAGACCACTGGTGCAAAGAGACACCTTCTGTTTTGACTTCTCTCTTACAAGCTATGCTGGGCAACATATCTCAGCCACATCCGAAATGTTTCCAGACAAGACCCAGGTTTCCGTTTCTATAAGGAGCATTTGTCTGGGCAAATGCTGTTGTGTATGATGAACACACAGAAGCTTCACTGAAGCAACACAAGGCTCTGGGTCAGAGTCCATTGCTGGTTCGTGGCTGGTTTCCAAACACCTTGAGGTCTGGAGCAGATGGTCGGGGGGGTGGACTGTGGACCCCACACCTACTTTGGACCAGGGAGGCCAATGGCAGCTGGAGAGGGAGGCAACACCACTCAGCTCAGGGTGCAAAGCGCATTCGACATGTGCGGAAAATGTGCCATTTCATAAAGTTCCAAATACAGCAGGGGAATGGGTTGGCGATAGGAATAAATCAGAACATGCAGATTTTTATGTTTTCATGTGGCAGTTTGGATGATGGATGTGCACTATACCCAAGCACATAAACATTTTATTTTGGGAGGGCGGTGTGAAGTTTTTCATGACTGGAATATCATCTAGCATGTTATCATTCTGTCACATCGTGATTAACACCACCCCTGTCCTCCTCTTCCTCTACCCCTGAAAACAAGGCCATATATATGTGTTGCCTACTGAACCTTGACTATTGAATTCAGGCTCTATGCAGGTGTTATAAGCTAGACTGATACATTTACAAAGTTATATAGGCAGTTCCCTGGCAGGGCTCTTAACACATGCTTGCAGCAGGTGGTTCCAATGGCATCCTGATTTGTTTGCAGGCAGATTAGACAAACCTGGCTATTTAATGAGCATTCATTCTGATCTATTTGCAGGGAGGTTAGGTGATGTTGTGTCAAAGCGAGTGTTACCCAACACAACACTCTCTGAGGCATTTTCTCGTCACTTTCCTTAACGCAAGCAGGCTTATTTTTGGGGGAAGCAGGGTTTTTGTGTGTGCCAGAGCTCCCAAACAGCTGTAAGTCCACAACCTGGATTTGGGAGTCCCACCTGAAAGCAACAACAGCATGGAAGTGCCCTACAACCGAAGGAAGAGGGGGGGGGTTAAATGTGGAGGATGGGGAAGTCCTCAAAGGAACCGTGCACAATTAATTCACTGCCCTTCCCTGAATACAAGACAACAGTTTTGCTGCATTTTCCAAATGTAAATGGCAGAGGTAAAATGAAACTATTTCAGATACCTCAAATGAACTTCCATAGGGGTGGTGGTGGTGGTGATTATAGACAAGAACAACTTGCCACATATGCATGGACATTGCCCCCTTTCATCAAACACACCAACATAATGCATTTCAGGCTATTTGCTCTCCAACTGCTGGCTTTCCACCCTTCAGGCTTAAAAGAGAAAATAATCAAATGTGTCTGTGTTCCACAATCTCAGTTCTGCAACAAGAAAAAGCAGAATTCTGCAAGCTGCATACATTAGACTTTAGCAGATTTGCATGGCTCTTCTTATATTGCAAAATGTATTCCACAAAATTTACTATTGCGTGGCTATTCCCTCCCCCTCCACAGGTGGAATAAATAAAGACACTGGACACAAGAATTTAGGTTAATGGGCGAAAATGGCCACAACTTTATTGATTACAGGTAAGAGAGGTATTGGCTTTAGGCATTGGCCCTAACAGACTATCCGGTCTAACCGGAGAGGGTTAAGCACCAACAGGGGGAGCCACCCGAGATGCATATCCCTAGGCGCTCCCCGAGGGGTTACAGCTCGGGGGGGCGCTTTAGGCCCTAGCCTCCGTAGGTTTCGGACGAGGCGACGCCCCCCGGAGTCCTTTAACGAACTACCCTTCAAGCATTGGGGGAGGTGATGGCGTTCCTCCCCCCCGATCTCATTTGCATGACAATACCCCGGCCAATGCCTACCGCCAAAACCAAGGGAGTTGTGACGTTTTGCTACGAGGTAGGCGAAAAAACCAAGTGGCTCCAAAACCAGCCAATTAGCCCAATGGAAAAACTCCTACCAGGCCCCTTGCGGCGACCAGCCGAAACCCATAGCAAAACAAGGGCAAACCTAAAGGGCGGGTGGGTGGGAAACCGTGTCGGCTGAGAAGGAGAAAAGGGGCGAGCCCAGGGCTGCCCCGACCTTAAGTGGCCTCTAGTTGGCCCGCCCCCGCCGCCTGCCGATTGGCTGGCGCTGCAGGGGATGGAAATTAAGGGAATCCCTGGTTCCCGCGAGGCTGGCGCCAGCCCCGCGGGAGTGTGGGCGGGGTCGTGAGCCCGCAACCCCCCCTCCTCCTGAAGATCGGTAGTGGCATTCTGCATATCCCCCGTCCAATTCTCATAGTCATGGAGAAAGGCAAAGAGTTCTGGAATGTACCAGCTCCACCAATGAGAGAGATGGATGAATCTGTGTTTCTCTCTGTTTGCCATTCTTCTCAACCTTTAATAATAATAATAATAATTTTTTTTTTTTATATCCCGCCCTCCCCAGCCGAAGCCGGGCTCAGGGCAGCTAACAACAATAAAACAGTACAAGTTCAGTTCTCCCTATTTCCACATCAGCTTCCTTAAATTTCTTTCTGCATGAAAGCAAAAGATAACACAGGACAGATCTGAGTTAATTTAAGCTACACATACTTAGGCATCAGTTCAGCTGAGGGCGAGAACTGAGCTCATGTGGACTAGGACCATGCGCCCACAGAGTATCCCCACTGAAGGTGGCTGTTAGTTAGACCCTAGAGACGATGACCCATGTTTGTCAATCAATCCCCGTCCACATCAGTTTTTGCAGAAGAACTGGAGTATGCATCTTGAGGCTGGGGGGGGGGGGGAATCAATCAATAGGATTTTTTTCTTGGGCTGTTGTGCCATTTGCCACTTAAGGCCACAGGGAGTTTTCAAAAAGTGAAATGCAGTCACTGCACAAATCGTCAAGCCTGGAGTCCCCCTGCAGTTCTTTTACACGCAGAGAAAAAAATATCTCTGCAATGAAGAGATACTTAAGAAGGGAAGTTTCTTGCTGAAACTGAGGAAGCTCAGAGATGCACTTGTTAAAAGGATTTGTTTTTTGTAGCTAAGCAGAAAAATGAAGGCTTTGGAGAATGATTTTTACAAGTGGCAAGCTTTGGGTACTGAGCACCAAGGAAATTGCAGGCTTCGTGGCAGGGCCAGATGGGATTTATTAGAAGTTTTGCAAGAGGTTCCCTGTACTGTTTACCCATTTTTGATTCAGAAACTCCCTGATGGTTCAAGTGTTAATTTCCATGTCTTGACATGTAAAGATGTGCTCTTAAAATCGCCGACCCCTCCAGTGATCTCTTCAAAGGTTCTTTCTTAATTTATGATCCGAGCACCCAATTCTGTGCAGGATTACTCAGAAGAAAGTCATGCAATGTTCAGTGGTGCCCGCTCTTCAGTTAACTGTGCCCAAAATTTGCAGGGATTGCGGGGAATTCAAATTTGGGCCGACTGACCCATGATCCAAAATGAAGTCGTGCAAAATACGGTGCTTCAGATCCTGTGAGGCTCACTCCAAAAATGCAATGCTGGTTCCATCTCATATGCACCTCTTCATGAGGAACATGTGTGTGAGTTTGTGCAGGCCTTTATAACCATCTGCACAAACTCTCTGCAGTTCCAAAGAGAAATAGAGAGCGCTAGGGTGGTAGCCACATGTAGCAAAGTAGTTCTGGAATTGCTTCTACCCCTTGGGAAGTTTCCTAAAAGCACATTACCCTGTTTTTTTTGACACTGGTGCACTTAACCTACAGCAGCACCCCAAGTTAGGAGAAGGGTTGCAGTTGAGTGTTAGAATATTATTATTTGTCAGGGAACTGCCATTGGCTCAGAGGGAGAAATAGAAGGGCAGTTGTGTTACAGGGAGCCTCCGAAAATCTTGCGAAGCAGTTCCTCTTCCGGGGAGGAGGAAAGCCCCACCTCCAGTGGGGAAGAAGTGCAAGGACCAGAGGATACTGGTGGGAACCTTAACACCGCTCCTGGGCAAGCCGGACAGGAGGGAAACACGCCCTTGTCATCACCCATCCTGCGCAGTAGCCTAAGGCGCAAAGAGGGAAGGAGAAGGTTGGGGGTAACGAAACTCATATGTTGGGGGAGGTCCAAAGGAAGACCACTCCCGGATTCTGCTAGCGATTGTGCCAGACATGAGCTTTGGGGCTCTTCCCTGTAAATAGCTTGCACCAAAATAAAGCCTGTAAAACACATGTTGGAGTCCTGCCTGGTTACTCTCGAGCAACCGCAACAGCCATCTGACATTGTTGTTGTTGTTGTTGTTATTTATTAAATCTGTATACCCACAAGTCTCATGGTGGTTCGCAGGATAAAGTCACAATACAAAATACATAATCAAAATCTGCTTTGCATGCAGAAGGTCCCAGTTTTAATCTCTGGCATCCCCAGGTGAAGGTTGGGAGAGACAACCTGCCTGACACCCTGGAGAGCTGCTGCCAATCAGTGTAGACAATGCTGAGCAGGATGGATCAATGGACAGACTCAGTAAAAGGCAGCTTCCTATATGCTACTCTTAATACTCCATTTCGTGCTTTTAATTCAGGCTTCCTCAAACTCGGCCCTCCAGATGTTTTGAGACTACAATTCCCATCATCCCTGACCACTGGTCCTGCTAGATAGGGAACATGGGAGTTGTAGGCCAAAAACATCTGGAGGGCTGAGTTTGAGGAAGCCTGGTTTTAGTTCTCCTTTGGCAATCACGCCTTTGTTATTTTGGCTACTTCAGGGGCGTAGGCCAGGTATATAATCTTTAAACACTCCAAAACTCTCTATTAAACAAAGCAATGATTTGCTATTATTATTGCTTGGTAAGAATAAAGGAAGGGGGAGCACGAAAACAAAAGCTGCATTGATGGGAAGTTTAGGATCTTCCAGAACATCAAGAATCAGTCAAAGCAAGGAGACAACAATCCCAAATACGCTACAAATCCCTGGTATGAAACACACCTTATTTTTCACCTTGGCAGAGCAGACAAGATCAAAAGGGTATAGCCAAGAGGTATAATTTTCTCCTCTTCTGTCAGATCCCCAAATGTTAAGTGCGCGTCCTTTCCCAGCAACTCCCTTACAAAAGGATGAAACGATCAGCAATGAACTTCAGTCTATTAAATGTCACCCCCCAAAATAGGTAATTACTATATGCATATTAAACTGAAGCAGTCCTTTCCTGATGAGGTCCCATTTTTACTAGCAAAAGTATTACTGAATCTTAATTGGCAAGGCAGCAAAACCTCCTGGAGCTATAAATCAAAGGAGGACTCCCAAATTTTTACCAAGTGCATGCTGAATCTAAACACAACTGCGTTGGTTTTAATCAAACGAAATCAGACAAAGCCAAAAGAAACGTTCTTTCCTGAAGAATTTGCCAAAGGGCGTCAAATCGGTTCTCGGAGAGGTGCGAAAATATTCAGAGACCTTAATCGGTGCTTGCAATGCAAATAATGTTTGGAAAGACTGTCTGGGGCAGCCTTCCAATAATCAGGACCAATGAAAGGAGGAGGGAATATCTTCCAGTAGAACAGTCCAGGTTGCTAATGGACAGCAACTATGGAGGGCTGAAAGAGAAAGAAGTATTGAGCTCTTGCACATTGCTTGGAATTATGGACATTTCATAGCCCAAAGTCAAGTGTCTGAGTGGGGCTTGTAGACCTCAGTAATATATTCTCAGTTGATGATCTGTTATGGTACATGTTTGACCATGTGGCTATTGGAAGTGAGCACCTAGCGAGCTAAGCCCCAGTATGGTGTAGTGCAGGGATGAGGAACCTGTGGCCTTCACATACTGGGACTTTAGTTCTCACTGTCCCTGACCATCAATCTTGGCTGCTGGGACTGACTGGAATTGGAATCCATACATTTGCCATCCCTGGTGTAGCGGAGAGCATGCTGGAACTGGGACTTGGAAAGGCCAGTGTTGAATTGATTGTGTAAATTTGAAACTCGCAGGGTATCTTTGGATGAGTCACTATTTCAGGAAATGCCTTCCATATCACATTGGATAATGTTGAGTACCAGTCTCTGGAAATTGCGGGAGGGGAGAGTGCTGTATGGTTCAGGTCTTCCTTGAGGGTTTCCCATGGGCTTCTGGCTGGCCACTGTGGATTGGCGGACTCTACAGTGGTACCTCAGGTTTACAGACGCTTCAGGTTACAGACGCTTCAGGTTACAGACTCCGCTAACCCAGAAATAGTACCTCAGGTTAAGAACTTTGATTCAGGATGAGAACAGAAATTGCACAGCGGCAGCGGGAGGCCCCATTAGCTACAGTGGTGCTTCAGGTTAAGAACAGTTTCAGGTTAAGAATGGACCTAATTTTTTTAACCCGAGGTACCACTGTATTTGGTTTGATCCAGCAGGGCTGTTCTTGTGCTATGATTAAGTCAAAACCTTCATGGTAGGGGTGGGTTTTGAAGGGAGAAGGAAGGGTGGCACCACATAGATGCCCTGTGAGGACCTCAGGAGCAGGAAGGGAGAAAGGGAAAACATGTTTAAGAGAGTAGAAGATTTTAGAGCAGCTGGGAGCAGCTGAGTTGCAGAAGCAAAGGTCACAGGCAAGGCTTCTTCTCTGCTTTCCATTTGCTGTCCCTCCGGGTCTGCTTTTCTTTCGGATTGCTGAGAGTGAAGAGGCCAGTCTCTTCCATAAAACACTGTGCTTGTTGAAGCGCAGCAGTTACATAACAATGGCCTGTGCTCATTAAAGGACCCCAGTTCTCCCCAAGTGCTTTCCCACTAAGCCCAGGGATCATCGACAGAAAGAAATGTCCTTCCCCAATACCGCAGGAATTTTGTTTTCTTCTGTTGCTTTTAGGTGAATCATTTTGCGATGTCAGCAACACCTGGCCTGAAACTACCGTCCTGCAGAGGAAAGATCAAACACTTTCCCCCTCTACCGGCAAGGAACGTGGTTATTAAAAGGTTTCTTGAGTATAGCTTGTCCCTGTCAGAAATCGAAGGTCATAAAAGAGAGAAGCCAGGGTTTATTTACTTCCACCCTGCTGCTCTAATTAAAGGGTCAGTAGCAACCCAAGCGCTGCGGCCCCATTTGCCTCTCTCTATAAACCTTCACAATTTATTCTGAAAAGTGAGCGGAATGGACACAACATCCTTTAGCTGGTGATCAAAGACTTTGAAAGATCAGCAAATTTGCCCACTGTTGTTTGCCCTCCTTCTCTCTGCTTCTCTTGGGAAAGAATATTTTACAATTAGATTAAGTAGCTGCATTTAAATAATAACCAAACACCTGACCTGAACAGAGGGGAAGGGTAGGAAGTGATTGCCCCCCCCCAGCAGCAATGTGCACTACAGCAAGAGTTCATTAATCATATTTCTTTTTAAAAGCTTGATGTCATTTTTAGTGTAAGTCTTTTTGAAAAGCAGCAGCACGACCACCAGCAACACTGTAGTTGTTCAAAACAGGAAGACTTGATTACCAACAGAGCTGAAGGAAAGCTATGTACCATTTCACCACAAATGTTTTTGGAACTCCTTGCAATGACTTCATAACATAACCAAATCTGAGTGGTTGTATCAATCCACAAGGTATTATTTTTTATATTTGATTGATATTTAATGACCTCATCATCACATTGTGACATCCTACTCACTCTGGGCAGCTGATTGCTATGAGAAGCACCTGACATTAAACCAGTTTTCTGTAGCAAACACAGAACAGGTAGATATGATACGTAAAGGTTTATGAACACCTGATTAGGAATCCTGGCATAATCAGGTTACCAGATCTATAATAAAAAATAATAATAATAAATTATTATCTATATCCTGCCCATCTGGCTGGGTTTCCCCAGCCACTCTGGGTGGCTCCCAACAGAATATTAAAAACAGGATAAAACATTAGATATTAAAAACTTCCCCAAACAGAGCTGTCTTCAGATGTCTTCTAAAAGTCAGATAGTTGTTTATTTCCTTGACATCTGATGGGAGGGCATTCCACAGGACAGACACCACCACCGAGAAGGCCCTATGAATAAAATGTGTATACCTATTCATGTGACATACATTATGTATTTGTTAGGGAAAACACCAGCGTTCTATGCCCGCAAGCATAAAGCCTGGAGCTGTTCATAATGCTTCTTGATTGGCAAGATTTCCTAAAAATGAACGAAAAAAGCAGCTGGTAGAAAAAGCAAATGGTGCCAAATAGCATTGCAAACAGTCAAACAATGTATCCCCCAACCCAACGAAACATTTATAAACCCCACCCCTGCAAACCACTGGTTAACATCTGATGTGGGCGTAGTTATCAAGCAAAAGCATATTATATGTTATTTGGACTGGAGTATTCATAGGTACCCAAATCACCTTTATATCAACAAAAGAGTTCAACCGTTGACACTCTTACGTTTAACAATATGTGTTGTGGTGGCCAGCCAGGGGGCGAGCTCCAAAACCTTTTGGACTATCATGCAAAAAAAGAGCAACACCTTTTTTGGGGTCTGGATTTTTACCTCTGGAAATATCGCAGCCCTAGCATAAATGATATTCATTAGTGTTCAGTTTACCAATAAAATATTTCCTCTTTAATTTTTCTGGGCACACATCTCTTAAGGCCTCTTGCTCATGCACTGCTAAAACTGACAATTGCCTTTCAGTTCACAGCCAGGTGACTTTCCCTCAAAGAATTCTGGCAACAATTCCCAGAGTCCCCTGGGAAAAGCTACTCTGAGAACTATGGGTCTGTGATGCAAATTGAGGTTGCCTAACAACTCTCAGCACCCTTAAACTACAGTGCTCGGAAAAGCCATGACTGTTTAAAGTGGTATTAAAGGTAAAGGGTAAAGGGACCCCTGACCATTAGGTCCAGTCGTGGCCGACTCTGGGGCTGTGGCGCTCATCTCGCTTTACTGGCCGAGGGAGCCGGCATACAGCTTCTGGGTCATGTGGCCAGCATGACTAAGCCGCTTCTGGTGAACCAGAGCAGAGCACAGAAACGCCGTTTACCTTCCCGCTGGAGCGGTACCTATTTATCTACTTGTACTGTGACGTGCTTTCGATCTGCTAGGTTGGCAGGAGCAGGGACCGAGCAACGGGAGCTCACCCCGTCGCGGGGATTTGAACCACCAACCTTCTGATCGGCAAGTCCTAGGCTCTGTGGTTTAACCCACAGCGCCACCCGCGTCCCAACACTCTGTGAGGTGAGTGGGGCTGAGAGACTTCAGAGACGTGTGACTAGCCCAAGGTCACCCAGCAGCTGCATGTGGAGGAGCGGGGAAGCGAACCCAGTTCACCAGATTACAAGTCCACTGCTCTTAACCACTACACCACGCTGGCTCTCAAAGTGGTATTATACTACTTTAAATGCACAGTCCGGATGGGATTCAGAACTTTAGAATAAAGCCCATTTCATACACAGCATGTGCTCAGATGCACGTCTGATGATCAAACGCTCTGCAGAGTCAACCTCGCCGGAGCAACCCTTCCAGCAAAACGAAAAACCTGTGCCTTGTTAAACTGCTGACGCTCTGTCCTTTTAATTAAAAACAAGTTGGCATTTACAACCACACACAATCAAGAAATGGAAGATTTTACAACCTCTCTCTCTTTTTTTTAATCTCCCAACAAGTGGAGGAGGAAAAGATTGCCTGTTCTGCTTCACCCAGGAAGATCACCTGGAGGGAGGGCAAACACCAGCCCTGCCTGGGTTTTATAGGCAGCTGAGCTTTCCCCTGGTTCCCTGGTTTTCTGTGAATTGCTGGACCTCCTGACCATAGGCATGTCTGAAGTATAGCTAATCACAGATTTGCCAGCCGATGAGCACCAAGCTTATGCAGGCTTCTGTATAATAAACCTGCACTCTAATAGCATGTTCCAGATCATTTTCTTCCATTTCTGCTCATGTTTGAGCTCCCCTCCCGTCCACCTCTCCCTAACATGCATCAGCTTGTACAGGAATCACGCTTTGCTCCCATGGTACCATCTGAATGGCAGATGTGAGCAGAAGTGAAAGGCCTGCATTCATTGGTTTTCTTTTGACGCTCTCTGGCTCTTCACGTTCCTGCTCAGAGGGTTGTGGATTCAAACCAGTTTCCACACAGTGCCAAAGTCTATCACATTTTAGAACCAGTTCAATCTTGAGAGCCCAAGTCAGGTAGTTCTTACCATTCAGACGTTCCATCTGGGCAGTGTTGCCAAGATAAATAAACTGCACAGGTTGCTGAGCTGACATGGCTTCTGCTCCTTGCTGCACCGGGTCTGCTGCACGCGGCCTCACCACTGGACCTTCAGTCCCTTCGAGGTCCTCACCAACAGCACCCTGATTTTCCAGCTTTAGCAATTCGCCATCCGTAAAACACTGGGCCCATAACCTGACGTGCGGCGTAAATTAATAATGCAGAGTTTTAAAGAATAAAAGCTTTACTGAGTTAAAACAAACTTCTTCATAAACAACATGGTTCCAAACAGTTTGCCTGAGATTACATACTGACTCTGTTCACAGCTAAGGCAGACTGACTCTGATGAAAAGCTTACAGAGAGCACAAAAGAGAAACTGGCTACTATGTCACATGTCAGAATGACTCAACAGTTAGCAGTTAGGCCTGAATAACTTTAGTAGGCCCAAATGATTGGGCAGTCCGAGCACTTCCCAGCCTGCTTTGCTGCTTCTGCTCTCATGTGTCTTTGTCACATGACATCTTTTGCCTTATAGGTTATTTACTGGCAATAGCATAGAAGCCAACTCCTAGGGGCCAAGGTCCCTTCACCCCCACAGTAAAATATTTGAGGGGCCCCACTGGCCAGACACCCCCCCCAAGTTTAGCCTGGAGAAGAGGAGGTTAAGGGGTGATATGATAGCCATGTTCCAATATATAAAAGGATGTCATATAGAGGAGGGAGAAAGGTTGTTTTCTGCTGCTCCAGAGAAGCGGACACGGAGCAATGGATCCAAACTACAAGAAAGAAGATTCCACCTAAACATTAGGAAGAACTTCCTGACAGTAAGAGCTGTTCGACAGTGGAATTTGCTGCCAAGGAGTGTGGTGGAGTCTCCTTCTTTGGAGGTCTTTAAGCAGAGGCTTGACAACCATATGTCAGGAGTGCTCTGATGGTGTTTCCTGCTTGGCAGGGGGTTGGACTCGATGGCCCTTGTGGTCTATTCCAACTCTATGATTCTATGATTCTAAGTCAATGGGCATTGCCTTTCACCACATCTTGTGATTGATTATGTGGGGTGGGGCTTATCTGGGCCCCCACAATATTTTGTTCAAGTTGGCACCCCTGTTACAAGGTAAGTTTTTGGTTTATTTTATTTTTTTAAAATAAAAGTTTTCTTTCTCCATTTCTGCAACTGTATTCTGTTCAGATTTATTAACACCTGAGTTGCATCTTCTAAAAAGGTTTTTATCTTGTGAACTGCCTGAGATCTTGTGATAAAGGGGCAGTATATAAACCAGACCAGACCAGACCAGACCAGACCAGACCAGACCAAACCAAACCAAACCAAACCAAACCAAACCAAACCAAACCAAGAGCCTGCTGGATCAGAGCAGTGGTGCATCAGCTCCAACATCCTGTTCTCACAAGTAGTCAACCATAATACTGTTGAAAGCCTGTAAGCAAGACATGAGCGCAACAGGACTCATTCATTCATTCATTCATTCCCTAAACAGAGCTTCCTCCAGATGTCTTCTGAAAGTCAGATAGTTGCTTATTTCCTTGACATCTGATGGGAGGGTGTTCCACAGGGTGGGTGCCACTACCAAGAAGGCCCTCTGCCTGGTTCCCTGTAACCGTACTTCTCACAGTGAGGAAACCATCAGAAGGCCCTCGGAGCTGGACTTCAGTGTCTGGGCTGAACAATGGGAGTGGAGACGCTCCTTGGTATAGTCAGGTATAGCTCCTTCAGGTAAGCAAGACATGAGTGCAACAGGACTCTCCCCACCACCTGCGATTTCCAGAAACTGGAGTTCAGAGGCCTGCTGACACCACTGGTAGTGTTATGGGTAGGACTAATCAGAGAAAGGCTGTGGCTTCATCGTACGGCACCTGCTTATCAGGCAGAAGGTATCAAGTTCAATCCCCAACATCTCCAGGTAGGACTTGGAGTGGATGCTGCCTGAAATCCTGTCAGTACAGAGCCTAGGGCTTTTCTTCAGCCAGAGCTCAGTTCTGGTGCCTCTCAGGTGGGTGCAATTGCCATTCAGAGAGAACAAGTTCATGGTGAGCTCTGGCACCTCTTTTTCTAGAAAAATAGCATGGGTAGCGCCTAACAAGCTAGATACATCAATGTTCTGACTCAGTGTAGGACAGACTTCCTATGTTCCTATCTTGTTCCTAACCTGGGTAATGTTAGCTGGGAGGTGGCAACTGGCAAGCATATATTTTCTTTGGCTAGGCTCTAGATCTTCCCCTCTTTAACCCCTGGCACACAAATGGAGATGATCTTGTTAATGGGAAATTTGAGCCAGCTCCTCAGCTGCTAGCGATCGCTGCTTCATTGACAAGAGCAGCCTGACTTCCCTTCTTCCAAGTCAATGAATGAAAGCCAGCAGCAAGAATCCTCTTGCACCCCAACCTAATTTTCCAAGAGACGGGTGTCAGCTGCTGCTCTGCCATGCATTCACAGCTGAAGGTTGGCTCTTCATGCCTCAGTAAGTGAGATTGGCTGAGAAGGCGGCTATTTGGCGGCTATCCTGGTTCGCAGGCATAATGTTAGCGGTCACATGGCTGGTAGGAGTGGAGCTATAAAATGAGCAAAGAATTTTTTTTTAGGTAACTGTCTAAGGGTCGCAAAATAGTGCAAATAATGGCATACTGCCTTAGTGTCACCCAAGTTCACTCTTTGGGTTGTTGGCTCGTGGGGCCACCGTTGTGATTGTGTCAAATAGGGTTGCCAAGGGAAACTGAACGAGGAAAAGTGTATTGGACCAAATTGTTGTAGGACTCCAATTTTTTGCTCATCTACATTGGCTTCTGGGCTCAATTCAAGTTGCTAAACAGCTTGGGCTGTCTTGCACCAGGGAGAGTTATTTCCCTGAACTATATCATATCATTGGGAAAAAGTAATCCAAGTTCTCCAGATTGTTTTTTCTTCCCCCCCTGGAAGAACTGGGAACTTTCCCAAATTCTGTAGGAAAGTAATATATATGATGCAGAGACCATAGTGAAGCTAAGCAGGTCTTCTCCTGGCCAATGACTGGATGAGAGGTCTCATTGGGAACCTCTAACACTTTGCTCCATGGAGAATAAACATCGTTGTCATCCTATGTTTGATAGCTTGCAGACGACTGGGATGACCCGTTCACATGTGCAAGTCAACACTGGAAGTTGCCATTTGTCAAGTGAAGAACACACATGTGTGACTTAGCCACCCCCCCAGGCCATCATTAAATCAGAAAGCTCCCAAGCTCAGTTCCAAATTTAGGCACCCATCATGCTGTAAAGGATGTCAAAGGAATCCTGGGACATAGACTTCCAAGGGCACTGGACTTCATTAGCTGGAGTCTGTTGTTCAGGGGAACAAAATTTCCCTGGCTTGGGGGTGGGGATCTTCTTTTCTGATAGCTGAACCCCCCCCCCCCACACTTTTCTCTCTGACCCCCAACTCTCCTGAGACCACATCTCATCTCTTGCCACCCCCTCCCCACTCTTCCCAGGACACACTCTTCGTTCAGCCCTGCTTTGCACCCTCTGAGTGTTTTTGGCTGGCTGGAATCAGTGGGAGACTTGGGGCTTTCAAATTCCAGCAGTGCTCTGTGTGACGTCAAAATTTGGTGCCTTCCATTCTACATCATTGAATGCAGCACGTCCCGCAGCATCCTCTTGGCTCAGCACACAATGCGGGGGAATAGGCTATGTTTCCCTAAATCCACCTCTGTCGGAATGAATCCCTTAACTCCGATAATGTCTGAAGAGAGTAAAGAGAAGTGTAGACACTAACCTACTGTACAAAGGTAAATGTTACGCATGGTTCACGCTTCACTTTGCCTCTATCCCCCACCTCACAGAAGCTCACCTAGAGGGGAATGTTTCCCTCAAACTAAATGGTAGCCACCCCGACCTAGCTCCCAGGCACTTGAGGGGCTGCTGTGAAAGCGTTTCAGGTATCAGAGAGAGGGGTAGTGTTGGAGGACACCCAACAGCTTAGACAGGAGAAAAACATTTGAGAGGGATTGCACTGATTTTGTAATACAGCCAAGCATTCCTAGCGCAACCTGTTTGTATTCCAAAGCAGGTAAGGATGAATTTTGATGACATCACTAGTGTGAGCCAGCACCAGCTCAGAAAGCATTGGAGACCCCGTTGGCAAAACAAACCAACCTTCGGAAGGTCTTCCTGCCTAGCTAATAATTAATGTCTCGTTTGAGAGGGAGGCAGGATTGACTTATTTTCTTATGCACAGACTTCCGATCTGAGACTTGCTGAAAAACCTCATTAGCTTGTCATTGCCATTGCTTTTAGAGGCCTCGCGCTATGTGTCCCCACCTCCAGCCACCTCCACCGGGCTTGCAATTCCACCAGGTCTGTGGCCTAACAGATGGTCCCAACTAATGAAAAGAGCCCTTTTAATTAGCTTGTTTGAAGATGCTCGCTCACATTGGTGGGAGCTTCCAATAAAGTTTCGGTGGCCGGGCTCTGTGTCGCTGGCATCCAGCAGTTGCCATCTGCTTAGTGGCAGAAAGTGGCGAAGGGGAAACCAGCCGCATTTCCCCCTTCACTGAGCTGGAAATAGGTTTTAAAGGGTGTTGCTGCAGAACTTGGAGGGGGAGCTGGGTGGGCTGGGTGAGAGGAGGCCTCCAAGGGGCTGCTGGCAGCAGTCTGAAAGCTGTTAAAACCCCTCCTTCCAGAACCAGGATTACAACAGTCTATCCTGCCATCTCAAACAATAGTTTCTCAAAGCTGATTTATTTCTAGATGGTGTTGTTAATAATAATAATAATAATAATAATAATAATAATAATAATAATAATAAAGTACATCTTTTGACATATTTGCTATTGCTCTTACTGTTGCCTCTGCTACTGGCTTCTTAACCTGAACATTTTTTTCTATTAAAGCGAGGGATTCCAGCTTTATTTAGTCTAAAGCAGAGATAGGGAACCAGTACAACGTCATAGAATCATAGAATCATAGAGTTGGAAGAGACCACAAGGGCCATCGAGTCCAACCCCCTGCCAAGCAGGAAACACCATCAGAGCACTCCTGACATATGGTTGTCAAGCCTCTGCTTAAAGACCTCCAAAGAAGGAGACTCCACCACACTCCTTGGCAGCAAATTCCACTGTCGAACAGCTCTTACTGTCAGGAAGACGTCCATCTTTGCTGATCACTTGCCATGCTATCTGGGCTGATTCAATTAGCATAAGAACCTGGTTGGATTTCACTGTTTCTCAAACTTGGGTCTCCACTTGTTGTTGGACTATACAACTCCCACCACCCCTGACCGCTGGCCCTGCTAGCTATGGGATTATGGGAGTTGTAGTCCAACAAGTGGCACTCAGAAGCATAGCCATCATGGCAAATAGCCATTGATAGTCTTCTCCCACATGAATTTGTCTAATTTGGGGAAATGAGGGGCACAACGTCAGTCTGCCCTCAGCCAGCCCCCACTGAACTGCCTTCTTACTTGTTCATTCATTTCATTTCCTGTCCTCTGTCTCAACATTGCCTTTGCAGAACTCAGCAGGGAGGAGGGTGGGTCCAAAACTAGAATTCTGCCAGCTCTACCTCTCATTGGCTGTGGTCTCACCTGTCATTGCTTCTGGCTCCTCCTACCATTGGCCTACTGCTTTAAGCCCCACCAGCTCCAATGGGCACCAACCACCATAGAAGCCAACTTCTAGGGGCTGAGGTCTTTCAGTCCCGCCCCCCATAAAATATTTGAAGGGACCGTGGGCCCTCAAAGTTGAAGGACATTGTCCTTCAAATGGCGTGTGTGTGTGCCACATCTTGTGATTGATTATGCAGGGCGGAGCTTACCTCCACCCCCCCCCACAATATTTTATTCAAGTTGGCACCCCTGAAACCAGTCCTGCGCTGGCACAGCTTTTGCTGCCTGAAAATTTCATGATCCAGTAATGTACGAATTAGGACTTTAAATTTGAAAGGGGTCTTGGAGGAAATGTAATTTATTGGAGTGGATTTCATGCTCTTTATTCAGCTCATAGTGGTGAGGAGGAATGGAAGTTCCCCCAGAATGTCTGCTTTATATACATTATTTACACAATGGGCCCCACGTGATTGGATAATTCCGGGATTCTCCTGTAGGCCAATCAGGTCGCAGATTCACTTCCACCTAGAGCTGGATTGGGTGGCTTCTGTGGACCAATCAGACTGCTGCATTCTGGAGCCTATTGTTCTAGGACCAATCAGGCTGCTGCATTCTGAATCCTATTGTTCTAGGACCAATCAGACTGCTGCATTTTGGATCCTATTCAACTCAGTACATAACAGAAGTGCATGACAAATCAGGTTTCTGGGACCCGGTGTGTTTATCAATATGCTTGCAACCACCTTCCTTGTCTGTGATCAGTCTGCTCCTGCTTTCCTTTGCAACATTTTTTTTTAAATAATACCCATGTCCCTTCCCTATGATTAAGGTTTAGTATCTTTAAATGGGAATTCCTAGGCTCTGGACTCTGCTGGGTTTTATGTGCTCATAAACTGAGCACGCGCAGCTTTGAAGGCAGAGTGAATTAAGGAAAAAACAGCAGCAGCCGATGATCTGTATAGTTCACCTTTGTCTGGTGCTGTTGACTCTTATCTCTGTACCTCAGACCACAAACATGGTAATAAAAACAGACACCCCCTTTGCTTATAATGGCGTCCATGTCAAAATAAGTGGTTTGCAGCCCTTTGTCACGGCAGCCTTGACTTCTGGGAAGCAGGCCGGTATAAAACTCCTTGGCTGGCTGCCCAGAGCCTTGGTGGAGCCTCTCCAGCCAGCGCTGTTCTGAACAGATCATTCTTAATATAGTGAAGTGCCGTTGTCTCAGGGTAGAAATATAAGGTGTGATTTATGCACCTACTTAGCTTGGCTTAGGCCCAAAGTTGATGCGACACTTTTCATGTAGTTCAGAATTGTGTCACTGGGTTTCGTTCTAGCAAGGAGCATGTGTGAGGTGAGGAAAGGGCGAGATCGTGGCCATGGGGAGAGGTGGTTTTAAGCCTTTGCCTGCCCCCATCAAGTTTCTGGTCAGAATTGGGGCGGGTGGACGGGCATTTATACTATTCACATTGGAAGGAAAACTCCTGTTAACGCCGATGGGAACTTTCATCCAATCACCAACAGCAGGTGTGTGGCTCCCCACCCACCCCACTGTTCTGATCAGTAGTATGTTGGGGGCAGAGGGTTAAAGCCAGTGTTCAAAACTGAAATATGAAATCTAGGAGCTAAATGGCACCTTCAACCTAGGTTATGGGAGCAACAACGGAATGTCTAGGTCAGGGGTAGGCAACCTAAGGCCCAGGGGCTGGATCCGGCCCAATCGCCTTCTCACTCCGGCCCTTGGACGGTCCAGGAATCAGCATGTTTTTACATGAGTAGAATGTGTCATTTTATTTAAAATGCACCTCTAGGTTATTTGTGGGGCCTGCCTGGTGTTTTTGCATGAGTAGAATGTGTGCTTTTCTTTAAAATGCATCTCTGGGTTATTTGTGGGGCATCGGAATCCATTCATTCCCCCCCAAAAAATATAGTCCAGCCCACCACATGGTCTGAGGGACAGTGGACCGGCTCACGGCTGAAAAAGGTTGCTGACCCCTGATCTAGGTGCACTTTTTAATAACAAGAATACAAAGCTGAAAATGAATGAACCGCAGCTAAAATAAGTTCCTTTTTCACATGGTGTAGTCCAGGCACACCCAAACTCAGCCCTCCAGATGTTTTGGGACTACAACTCCCATCATCCCTGACCACTGGTCCTGTTAGCTAGGGATGATGATAGTTGTAGTCCCAAAACATCTGGAGGGCCAGGTTTGGGGATGCCTGGTCTAGTCCTTCTTCTGCCCATCCCCATAATATTCTTTAAAGGGTCTCTTTTCAGAGAGTAGCTGGAAGTAGGGAGGCAGAATAAAGTTCCTCCTTTCCTTCCACTCTGCAGTTTGAATTTGAAATCTTAGGTGCAGTACTGCGCCCAGAGCTCAGAAAGTGCTCGCGCTGATGAAATTCCCCATCGCAAATTGCGTCTAGAGCAATGGGAGTTTCAAACACTGGTTAAAGCCCCCACTCTCTCAAGTCTTGTTCTTGATCCATCTCTGGCTCTTTGTTAAACAGAAACTTAGCTGGGCAACCCAAACTACAATGTTAAAAGTCATAGGATGGAAGAATGAGGAAATCCCAACGAAAGAACAGTGGCAAGAAAAACGGATGACTTACGTATGTAGAATTGGATAAATTGACATACAAACTGAGGGACAAGGACAACTGTGACTTTAACGAAGAATGGGAGCTTTTCACAAATTATTTAAAAAGACGAAAAAATGAACTGGACTCCTTGGCAGGGTTTGAATAAACATACACAAATTTATTGGTTGATAACATGATAGATAGATAATGGAAGGATATGTACAAGTTTATAACAATATGTGCTGAGAAATCAGAGAGAGGAGCTGAGGGAAGTCTCTGGGGGAGGGTCTGAGGGGGGTGGGGGGAAAAGGGGAAAATAATGAATATGAAATGTTTTGAAATTTTGTTATGCTGAAATTGTTTATATATATATATATATATATATATATATATATATATATATAGTCATACCTAGTACTTTCTGCTTAGATGGGATGTGGGCTGAAGAGGGCAACCAAGATGATAAAGGTTCTGGAAACCAAGCCTTACAAGGAACAATTGAAGGAGCTGGGTATGTTTAGTCTGGAAAAGAGGAGACTGAGTGGAGATATGATAGCCATCTTCAAATATCTCAAGGGCTGTTTTCTCCTTCTCTGGAGGGGCTAGGACCCAAACCAATGGATTCACGTTACAAGAAAGGAGATTCCAACTAAACACCAGGAAGAACTTCCCAGTGATAAGAGCTGTTTGACACTGGAACAGACTCCCTCAGGAAGTTGTAGACTCTCCTTTCTTGGAGGTTTTTAGCAGAGGTTGGGTCATCATCTGTCCTGGATGCTTTAGTTGAGATTTCCGCATTGCAGGGTGGTAGATAACCCCCAGGGTCCTTTCTATACAGTTCTATGATTCTTTGCTCTCTAAGCAACCCAGAAATACCCAACTCGCTGCTGCTTTCACCGTTGAAGATCCAGCCTCATTTGTCCACTCTTCTGCAAACAGAGCCCAACAAGGGCTTTTAGGAAATGTGGCCGCCTTAGTCATTCATCTGTTCCCATGTTGTTTTCCCATTCCAGCTCTGCAACTTGGGGAATTGCTCACAACTCCAGTGAGCCTCATTTGGTTAAAAGGATTGATTCCTTGATGTAAAAACAAGAAAATGAAAAGACACACACACAGAGAGAGGTTAAGTCCAAAGTCCACATTTATTTACTTCTTTTGTGTGCTTATTAACATGCAACATTTCTCTCCCTGTCTATGAAATCGCCTTGAGGCAGCTTGCAGTAATAAAACACATTAAGTACAATTCTAAGTAATGAGATAAAACAGCAGATAACATAAAAAATCAGGAGATAAAACCGGTAGATAAAAAGCCTTTAAACTTGCTCATATTAAAAGATTAGGATGGGCTTTGTCTAGTGCCTAGACTTCTACAATGCTCTGGAGGTTGTCCCGTCCAGCCTAACCAGCATAGTCCATGGTCTTGGGAGTTCTAGTCCAAAATGCCTGGAGGTCACCAAGTTGTTGGGGACTGGCCTGTAGGATGACAAAGGGGGTTCCTGGTCAGGGGTGAGAAGCCTTTTTCAACCAGAGGGCCACACCGTCTTCTGGGCAACCTTCCATGCAGAGATGGGCGGGGCCAGAGGCAAATGTGGGAGGAGCGACACATGCAAATTTTGTACGGTAGGTTAGTTTTCATACACACTAATGTGCTTCTCTTTCTTCTCTACCCAGGCAAAGAAGAGGCGTTCTCAGAGTACAATGAAATATCGTTAGCATGCAACAACACATGCGGAGGGTACATTTCTAATGGCTGTCATATTCGTATTGCTTATTGTTATATTCAATTGTTAATTCAAACTTAATTCTGTTGTGTTTTATGTTCTCTTAGTATGGTATGTGAAGCTGGTCTGGGACTATAATAAATTTCATTTCATTTCATGTGGAGGATGCAAAGCAGGGCTAGTGAGAGGTGCTGCTTGGGTGAGATAGGTGTGGTGTGAGGAGAGTCTCAAGGGCCAAGTAGAGAGGCTTTGAGGTCCACATTTGGCCCCTGAGCCAGAGGTTCCCTTGCCCAGGACTGGGTGAACATGTCTGCAGGGGAGAGGGCGGAGTGATTCATAACTTGGCACCATCACAGGCCCCGTCTCTGGTAGTCACTTGTCTTCCAGTTCCTCTGCTGTGCACAGATCGAAATAGTCCAGCCTATGACTGTGATGGATTTTCCTGAATCGTCTCAGAATCTCATATTCTCCATAGACCCGTGTTAAAATCCAAATGCAAATCTGCTTCAGCCAGCCTCGCTGTCCTTTTTGTAAATGTTGGAAGGATTAAATCCTGCTTGACCCTTGGAAGTCTGAAAACAGTTTTACATGCTTTGGTAACATCCCGATTGGATTAGTCTAATTCCTCGTTTGTAGCTCTGCCAGGCTTCATTATTACACAGAACCTCCGGCTTCAGAATGCAGCGTTAAGAAGCATCTCTGGCTCCACCAAAAATGAGCAAATTTAACAATCCAGATGTCTCTTCAGTGGCTCCCTGTTTTAACCAAATTGACTGCAACATCTGTTTTTTGTCTGATGGAAGTCTGCAAGGATTTGGTCTTTTAAGCATCTGATTGAACGCTTCAGTGTCTGCTTGAAACATAAATGGTACAATGGAGATTGGAACTTGCTCCTTAGGGAGGCTTGTCGGTCCCCGCCCCTTGCTGAAGTTTTTTGTTTATGTTTCTGGTGACTGATAAAAACATATTTATCTCATATGGCGCTTTTGCTTCTAGGATTTCTCCTTGTCCTATTAGTAATCTTTTACAACTGATAATGGATTGAATTATATTTTTATTGACTGTTTTTTATGATGCTGCCATTATGTTTTAATTCCTTGTGCTAAGCTGCTTTGCAGGTCTTAAGGGGGGAACATACATGTAAATGTAAATAACGAAGAAATAACTTAATGCGGGAACCTAGGAAGAACTGTGTTGTCCGGGCTTCTGCCCCAAAACACACAAGCAAAGGCTCTTGTAAGTAAGTAAGTAAGTAAGTAAGTAATCTTTATTCAGGCAAATAACAGTACAGTCTCAGCAGCAGCAGATGTCAGGCTCAAGAGTCATCATTCAGGAGGTCAAGAGCAGGCAAGAAGTTAAGACCTGGACAGAAGCTGCAAAGATGCCCCAACAAGTTTCCATATCCAGCATGCCAAGCTTTGAAACACGAGGCATGGCATGCTCACTTGCGAGAGTCACTTGTCTTATGGAAAAGTGAAACATGCAAACATGTAGGTGGATCCGTTCCCATCTGTTAAGGTGCCACCTGCTTCTAGGCAGCAGGATCACACCCTCTGTTCAGGCTCCTGCTCAGTCCTTGCCGCTGTAGGAGAATCCCCCCAATTCAATTTCATTTCTGAATTCAATTTGTGCAGTTAGAGCTTTGCACACTACTTCTGTCATGGATGCTTTAGCTGAGATTTCTGCATTGTAGGGGGTTGGACTAGATTACCCTTGGGGTCCCTTCCAACTTTATGATTCTATGAGAGCCAGAGTGGTGTAGAGCGGTGGACTCGTAATCTGGTGAACCGGGTTCGCTTCCCTGCTCCTCCACATGCAGCTGCTGGGTGACCTTGCGCTAGTCACACTTCTCTGAAGTCTCTCAGCCTCACTCACCTCACAGAGTGTTTGTTGTGGGGGAGGAAGGGAAAGGAGATTGTGAACTGCTTTGAGACTCCTTAGGGTAGTGATAAAGCGGGATATCAAATCCAAACTCCTCCTCCTTCTGATTTCCTAATATTTATTTTATTTATTAAATTTGTATACTGCCCTTCATCTGTAGATCTCAGGATGATTCACAACACAGAAATACAAGATAAAAACACAAAATACCTAATAAAAACCGGGGGGGGGGGGGAGACACATTCCAATAAAGCCTCTCCCACAAGCACATTTAAAAGGGTGTAGGATGTGAATCAGGCAACATCAGTTGAAGAGGGATGTTTTCTCCTGGCCCCTAATGCTGTATAATGAAGGCACCATGCAAACCTCCTTGGGAGAGCATTCCACAAATGGGGAGCCACCCCAGAGAAGGCCCGTTCTCGTGTTGTCACCTTCAGGACCACTCATGGATGAGGCACACTTGGTGATGGTTATGTAGGGTCCTGAGTTGTTTATGGCTTTATAGGTCGAAAGCAGCACTTCAAATTCAACAAACAGACTGTTTTTAAGTCTGTTTTTAAGCTTGTGTTCTCTTACAGTTCCCAGCACAACTGAAAGGAATGAAATGTAAACATACAAGATATGACCCGGAGAACGAAACACTGGGAGATCGGCCAAGCATAGTAATTACATCAGATCTTAGGTCAAGAAGAGAACAAAACTATCAACATAGATAACTGAAAGCACACATCGGCAGACCACTAATGTGCAGAGCAATTTGTCAGAAGACAACAAAGACCCTGGAAGATGGTTATGTGTATGCACATGAGAAGGATGGGCTGGGCTAGTCAGAAGAGCCAAAATATCTGAGTTGTTTCAGAATGGTGACACTGTGTTGTAACTGTGATGGGAAGGTTGGCTATAATGGCTGCAATTGTCTGATTGGTTAAGTGGCAATCACCTATGTAATTGGATGTGCATAAAATAGGATTCCTGTGAGCATCAAAGTGCAGCCTCTCTCTGATTTTTTAGAAGATGGACCCTATGTACATTTGTATTAAAAAAGGCCTGTGTCTATTGGTGTTCCCTTATGGAACCCTGGGTAGGATGAAGGCTTTACCACTCCAGCACCACCCCCAGTTCTTCCTCCTCCTTCGGCTGCCCCAAGCCCTACAGAGTTTCTGCTGAGGCTCTCAGCTCTGGAGGAAAGTCAGGTCGGAGAGCCAGCATCCTGGCTCCCTCTCCCCAAGGGAGGTCAGGGTGGAAAGGGGAGAGCTCTCCCCTCCAATTCAGGTTGCCACCATTCAGGTGCCCCTCCTTCTGCTGTGAGGCAGACACGTGTTCAGCAACAGAAAGTCCTGTTTATCAACAGGTGAGCTTGGAGGCCATCTAGGGAAATGACAGTCAATGTGGTTGGGACTCCCATCAGCCCCTGCCAGGACACCCAATAGTCAGGGACGATGGGAGTTGTAGTCCAATGACATTTGGATAGCACCATGTTGGCTACCTTTGGCCTGGAATGCTGGGAATTGGGAGGGACGTCTCATAGGTCATTTTAATGACCTGCATATTTAACAGCAGAAGCCAATGGTACAAATGACAGGTCCATCTAGTTCAGCATCTTGTTCCCTACAGTGATGAACAAAGTGGCTGTGGGAAGCCCACAAGAGGGAGAGTTGGATAGATCAGTCTCTCCCCTCTCTGTGTCACTTTCTCGTGCGCTCCCAAAATGCACCCCATTTCCTCATTAATCTGAACAAATATTCACACTTAAATATCGTTTCTTTCCCAAATTTATATCCCATCCTCCTCCCAAGGGAGCCCATTGTGGCAAATACATCTGTAATAAAAATACAATCAATATGTAAGCACTTCAAAACATGTAAGGTCAAAAAAGGTAAAGGTAAAGGACCCCTGGACGGTGAAATCCAATCAAAGGCAACTATGGGGTTGTGGCGCTCATCTTGCTTTCAGGCTAAGGGAGCCGGCGTTTGTCCACAGACAGCTTTCCAGATCATGTGTCCAGCAGGACTAAGCTACTTCTGGCGCAAAGGAACACCGTGACAGAAACCGGAGCTCATGGAACATGTAACCTCATCCTAACAATTATACCCATCTTGTATGTATGCTGCCTTTCCACAGTTAGAACCATGCTCAAGGTTGCTTACAACAAGAAAAGAGTTACATGATTACAAAAGTAGCCAAATACAATAAATAATAAATAAAACACATCGAAAAGTACACAACAAAATTGAACAATTTCCACGTAAATCACAACAAGCTCTGAAAACAAAATTACAAAAAATAGAAATAATATAAATTAGTACCTCCCCAACAAAAACCCCTAACCAATACCGTAGCTCAAGAGTCTGTTCAGCAGCCTCTGCTTAGGGCCCTGCCTTGCCAGGCCAGGTGTCTGATCATATGTCTGAATAGGCCTCCTTTAGAACAATCTAAAAGAGCATAAAGATTTTTTTCTCTTGTGTGTGGAGGCTGTTGTTAGGGCTACACAAGGATCCATGGTTGGGAAAGGAGAACTCAATGTAGGCTGGCTGGCCCTACCATTAGGCAGGTGGCATGTGCTGTGATGTTGGCAGCAGTCATTTATTCTGAGCCCCCTGGCCCTGGGTGTCCTCTAGGCCAGCCTGATGCACTCCGATGCGGTGGAGGATGCTACTCTGTCATCAGTGTTGAAGCAAGATCCAACAGCTGGCCTAGTTGGCTAGTTGGAATGGGATATGTGTGAGTGATATTGTCCCTTGCCTCAGGCAGCAGAATGTATTGGGCTAGCCCAGCACATACAGTCATCAAGATAGCAATGGGGAGAAACAAAGTGCAATGCAGCAAAGAGGAACGTGTCACCACAATCTCTATCGTTCTCTGAAAAAGCTGAAATAACTCAGTAGGGAAACAGAGAATGGTGATGAGGGCTCCCTTTGGAGAAGTAGAGAAAGGTCTCTATTGTTTCCAGCTAGTTTCTCACCAGCTCAAATTGCTCCGTCTTCTTTCAAGAAAGAAAATTGTTTCTGCTTTTTTATTAAGGGAAGATTTTTTTTTAAAAAAAAACCACCCACCACAATTTTAGGCATGATTTCCGCTCCCAATAGGGATGACAATGCTAATGTAGACGTTAACAATGAAGCGATGCTCAGGATATGATGACTTCTGAGTGATCCAGTCGCTCTGGCATTCACAATTGCGGGGTGGCTCGACTGAAATTCGTCCTCCTTTCACGTGCCCCGGCTTCTCCTCTCAATTTGTCATGCTGTTGGGACTGTCGAAAAGAAATTTCATTGGGTTTTAACTGGCTTAACCCCTTTCACACTCTTTGAATGGTTCATTTGCAGAGACTGCCACGAACCCCAGTTTAGGAGGGAAGCAGGGAGGGGGAATAAATACAAACAAACCAACCCTGTTCGAGCTCTAAATGGGTGGCAAGGAAAATACTACAATTTGAAATGGACAGAGAATGGTGCATCTTTTGTGTCAGGCAACAAAGGAGCTTGTGATTCTAAAGCATTTCTGCTGTGCTTTTGGATTGAAAAGTGGCCTGTATACTAATCTCATGTCTGGCCAAGAGGCAGTTGTGACAGAGGAGTGGCCTTTTTATCCGGGGTTTTTATTTTGATGTCAGAACTTCTGAAAGCCAGATGATTAAAAGGAAAAAAAATACTGATTGCCAGGAGGATTGAACCGCAGCAAGGGCTCCTAGTCCCTTCCAGAGAAGTGTGATTTCTCACTGCTTTGTGGAACATAGGGAATGGGGGGGGGGGTATGTTTAATTTGTATCTTAATGGGATCAGATTCTGCACTTCCCAAACCAGTACAAGAACCAGCACACAACTCTCATTTGAAATTTGCACTTCTTTGCATTTTGCAATGCAATTCTCCCACAAAAGGGTGAAATCAAAAATGTGGCTATTAGTGAAAACAACATTCAAAACCCCCACCCTATTCATGGTGAAATAGCTTCAAATAGTGTATATACTAGGCAAAGTGCATACAAAAAAAATGGTATCTTAGGAGAAATGTGCGTGAAAATTAGCAAAAAAATTCATCCTTTTTTATAAACAACAACAACCAACACCCTGTAAACATTTGAACTGAACTTAAGACTTGAAAAATGAGAAATGGAATGAACAGATTCCTAGTGGAGAACAAAACTTTTTTTAAAACTTGAAGCCTGCCACTGAAACAAATGACAGCTCTTCACTTGTACTGTGTATGTAAAGATGGAACCCGCACATTCCTTTTTCCTGTTTCCTTGTTTGACAATGACTATGTGTTACTTTGGGTTGGCTGTCACGTTGTTCATTTCTTCTGAGGTTGAGAAAGATTCAGTCAGATCTGTGCATTCTGTACACAGGTTGACAGCAAGTATGATCTGTGCACCCTTCCTTCCTTCCTTGGATAGGTGGAGATGTGATTGACTCCATCTGCATAACCCAGAAATAAGTAACATGACAAACAGCCCTCTGAGGCACAATTCTCATCCTCATCCATTTCTCACTGCGAAAGGCATCCAATTTTAGTTTCCATTTTAAAAATGGGTCCCAGGTCTAGACTTTCCATGAGGGATAGTGAGGAGGCAGCCTCAGAAGGCAGATTTTAGGTTCCATTAAAAAGTGTGGAATTGTCAATGACTCCACTTTAATATTATTTTTTGCTGGCTATCATTCCATTTCCCGAGCCTAGAAAGGGTCTGTCTACCAGATGTATATCATCAGGATTGGGTATAAGGTCAAGATTCAGGTCCCTTTGTTCAGAATCACAACGTTACAGAGCCCAGGTAGAGTTCGGTCAACTCTCTTAATACTGAGAATGCCAGAAAATAATTCTGAACCTTGCCAAGGGATCTGTCAATAGAAATACATCACACAGGCAAGTATTAACCATTGACTGAAGTCCCACGTTGCCTGGGCACAGCCAAGTAACATATTTTACAGGGGTTATACCTCAACAGTGCTATACATCAAGCAGTAACCCAGTGGTAAATGACAGAGTGACTGTGCTGAAGCTAAGCAGGTCTGGATCTGGTAAGTGGCAGGAAGGGATCCTGCTTCAGAATCTGATGTGAGCTTCCCTAACCCAGTGGAACATGATAGACCAGACCTGGACCTCTCTGTGAGTAAATACAAAATACTGAAGAAACAGCCACATGCATTGCTAGCAGGCATGTTGCAAGTCTTCAGAGGAAGACTCTCGTAAAGATTTCCCCAAGAGAGCATGAGCAGGATGAGGGCAAACACAATCCATCTTCTTTGCCTGGCCTCCAATAATAATAATAATAATAATAATAATAATAATAATAATAATAATAATTTATTATTTATACCCCGCCCATCTGGCTGGGCCTCCCCAGCCACTCTGGGCGGCTTCCATAAAAACCAAAAATACAGTAAAGAAATACAATTATAATTCATTATCATTCATTCATTGACAGTGATGGCTGCACGCTTGGCAAATCCACACCGTGATCAGCTCCCGCCCGGAAACCAATGTCCCCATTGTGGAAGGATGTGTGGATCCAGAATTGGCCTCCACAGTCACTTACGGACTCATTGTTAAAACCGTGTTTATGGAAGACAATCTTACCGGGCTACGAGTGATTGCCAAAGAAGAAGAAGACCACCATAAATATATGGACCCTCAATAGCATTGCTGCCACAGGTTCATAGGAGCCAACTTCTTTTTTTAAAAAAATAATATTTATTGGCATTTTAACAAAATAGAGAAAACAGTATCTCACAAAAAGAAAAAAGAAAAACAAAAATACATACCAAAAAGACAAAAAAGACAAAAAAGCACATGTATAATTTCAATCCCTTATGTTCATAAACCTTACTTTCCCGACCTCCTCATACCTCCCCTTTCATATTTACATAATGGTTACAGCAAACAACCACTTAATCTCAAAATCAACATCGTCTTAACATTCCATAATTTTACAGTGTTTCTTAAGATAGTCTTTAAATTTCTTCCAATCTTCTTCCGTCGTCTCTTTTCTCTGGTCTCGGATTCTGCCTGTCATCTCTGCCAGTCCCATATAATCTATAACTTTCATCTGCCATTCTTCCACGGTGGGTAGTTCTTCTGTCTTCCAGTACTTCGCAATAAGTATTCTTGCTGCTGTTGTAGCATACATGAAAAATGTTCTATCCTTCTTTGACACCAATTGGCCAACCATACCCAGGAGAAAGGCTTCTGGTTTCTTCAGGAAAGTATACTTAAATACCTTTTTCATTTCATTATATATCATCTCCCAGAAAGCCTTAATCCTTGGGCACGTCCACCAAAGGTGAAAGAATGTACCTTCAATCTCCTTACATTTCCAACACTTATTATCAGGCAAGTGGTAAATTTACCATTTACCAAATTTACCATAGGAGCCAACTTCTAGGGGCCGACGTTCCTTCGTCCTCCTAACAGGGCCACCACCTTCTCTGGAGAATCGAGGGAGCGAGGCGATGTCGCACATTCAGCATTGCACACAGGGGCCTCTGAACTTTGAGGAGACCTAGCCCTCTCAAAAAAAGATGGCGGGGCTACAGTGCCTTGGCCCCCAGGAGCCCCCGCACTTGCCTCTCAATAAATATTTGAGGGGCTGGACTCACTACGAAGTTGATGGACATTGCCATTCAAATAGTGTGTGTGCACACCACATCATCTGATCGATTATGCAAGGCGGGGCTTACCTGCTCCCCCCCCTCAATATTTTATTCAAGTTGGAACCCCTGCACTGATTGATGGTCTTCTTTTTCATCTCAACTATGATGGGCTGATTTACCCAGATTCCTCCTGATTTCTCAAGTTGCACAATGAAAAAAGACTGGCACAAGCATGAGAATCCATCTGTACCACTGAGGGCTAGGGAGGTAGGAAGGCAAGGAATATGGGATGTTTCTAATTTGTTAACAACCCATACTTATGGCTTTCATTTTTAGCTTCGTGAACTTATAAAATCCAATGAAAAAAATTGTTTAATGCCCCCCCTTAAAGAATTGACTAAGAGAGGGCTGCATTTTCTCAGCCAGAAGCTCCCTTAGTTCTTATGTTTTGCTTCAGGGCTGGAACCTATAAGCCCCCGTTCTGGTTTCAACATCTTGTTTAACCTGGTTTGCAAAGAGAATTTCACAAGAAATTGGTGAAAACAGACACTTTCCCACCATGGAATACGACTGATTTGAGAATGTGTAAAAGGCTGCTAGGCAGCAGTGGAAGACTTTATGTAGCTAACCAACCAAGAAAATGACTATGCATTTGGCTGTGATGGCAGCAAGATAAGCCCTGAAAGATAAAAATAGCAGCTCTCTTGAGTTCTCCTGTGGCTTATATAGGAAGGATATTTTGTGTACAGGACAAGAAAAAGGGTGGAAGCCATTATTATACATCTCCAGTGTTGTCAGAGAAAATACACTTTAGGGAAATATTAAACAGTCATTGATCACCGTGGATTTAAATTATACCCTTATTGACTAGGAAAATAGCTGCATATGAAAGGCAAATGAGACACTGAGAGACTGGATTGAAGGTTTTCTTTTGGTTTTCTTTTACAAATGCAATTTGCAAAGTGGTCAGTGTCACCTGAGGCCCTTTTACGTTGGCCCTCATCCTGAGAAGCGAATCAATGGCAAGCACAATGAAGAAGGTTGGGAATGGGACTCTTGAATAGCCTGGACTCATCCGCCTGGCGCTACTGTCTAATTAGAAAGTGAGAGGAAGCAGTACCAAAATTGCCAAGATAAGAACTGTGCAATTCCTCAGAAAGAGTGTCTTGATTAAAATTTAGCACTCATTTTCATCAGAGATGGTGCATTAAAGCCTACAGAGAAATTGGGTTTGTCAGTCTTGCTGTGAGACCTTCAAGAGCTGCTCTCTGCATTTGTCTGGTCCATTTTCACCTGGCCAGGAAGGGTACAGAACTGCACTTGGAGGCTGGGAGAGAGACTGACCATTATTGCCAACATTTGCCCTTTGCTGCTGCCAACCTCCTCTGAAGTAAATATATGGGAGCCAGCTAAATGTCTTCTAGCCTGGAGAGAGCACCTCTCATCAGAAGCTTTATTGCCGGTGGATGATGATGATGATAATAATAATAATAATAATTTATTTGCCACCCATCTGCCCAGAGTGGCAGCTTCCAACAAATTAAAAATGTTAAACGCAGTAAAACATCAAACATTAAAAACTTCCCTGTACAGAGCTGCCTTCAGATATCTTCTAAAAGTCATATAGTCGTTAGTTTCCTTGACAAGAATATGGCCAGTTGGGTCACAGCTAGCGGTGGGGGAGAAATTGTGATTAAGTTTGTGTTTAAATGTAAACTTACCCAATCTGCCATTTCTGAAACAAGATGTGAACCAAAATACAGCCACCCTTCGAAATTTGTGCTTTTCAGAATTTTGGAATGCATTTCTCCAGCCAAGTAATGTCTTCAAAAATGCATGTGGTGTGGGTAAAATATGCATATAAACACTATATATTATTAGTGAAAATAACCTTGTATTAGGCAAGACTGCTTTGCGAAAATGTGCATGCTAGGCAAAATTGCATACCAAACCAGGAGAGATTTCTGCTAAAATGCTGATGAATCTGCATGAGGACTTTTCTTTTCTTTTTTTAACCACAAACTGCTGATTTGGAGAAGTGGAGACCTGAAGACTGGAAAAATGAGAAAGTGAAATTGAAATATTTGCCCACCTCTACGTCACAGCCAATGCGTGACTTTGAAGCAGACGAACAGTTGCCCGTCTAAATATGCCAGAGTAGCAGAAGATAAAACACAGGACTGATAGGAACGGATGGCACATTTCAATCTGGGGCCAGGAGGTTTCCTGAGAGATTGATAGCAGAAATGCGGGGAAATAATTTCAACAGAGAACTGTAAGCAGAGGAAAAGGAAGTAGCACATGTTTCTTTTGCGCTGTTGTTCTCTGAAGTGGGTGAGACTGAAGCTCTCAGGGAAGAAAATGTGAATGTGAATCTGTGGTGTGAGGAGAGAGGCAAGTCTGGACAAGGGCAGAGAATAGATCTATGGAAGGAAATGGCCAAAGAATTACCTGTTACTTTTCAGGTTGTGGGAAATTGAAATGGAGATATTAAAGGAGATTTAATCGCCACTGTTTTATAGCATATATGCCACAGACTGCAAAGAGGACCATTCACAATAGTATTTTGTTCTAAATGTATAGTATGTGTGCAGCCTATATAAACAGAATGTTGTTGTTGTTTAGTCGCATACTCGTGTCCAGCTCTTCTTGGCCCCATGGACCAGAGCACGCCAGGCACTCCTGTCTTCCACTGCCTCCTGCAGTTTGGTCAAACTCATGCTGGTAGCTTCGAGAACACTATCCAACCATCTCATCCTCTGTCGTCCCCTTCTCCTCGTGCCCTCCATCTTTCCCAACATCAGGGTCTTTTCCAGGGAGTCTTCTCTTCTCATGAGGTGGCCAAAGCATTGGAGCCTCAGCTTCCCCTTCATGCATCACTGCCTTGCCGTGGCGAAGGGGCTTGAATAACTCAGAGAAGCTATGAGCTATGCCGAGCAGGGCACCCAAGATGAACAGGTCATAGTGGAGAGTTTTGACCAAACGTGATCCACCTGGAGGAGGAACCGGCAAGCCACTCCAGTATCCCTGCCAAGAAAACTCCATGGACAAAGACAACAGGCATATAAACAGAATACTCTGATGCAAATCTAACTAGATTTCCAAAAAATAAAAACTACTCATCCATCATTCATGCTTAACCTCAAGAAGGTCCTATACCTGGTTCCCTGTAGCCTCACTTCTTGCAACAAGGGAACGACCAGAAGGGTCTCAGAGCTGGATCTCAGTGTCCAAGCTGAATGATGGGGCTGGAGGGCCAAAGCCATTCAGGGTTTTAAAGGTCACCACCAACACTTTGAACTGTGGTCGGAAACATACTGAGAGCCAATGTAGGTCTTTTCACACCGGTGTTATATAGTCCTGGAGACTGTTGTCAATCACCAGTCTGGCAGCTACGTTCTGGACTACTAGTAGTTTTCAAGTCACTTTCAAAGGTAGCGCCACGTAGACCGCATTGCAGTAGTCCATGTGGGAGATAACAAATAAAGATTGATTTTTGCTTTAAATGAGGTGAAACCGAAGACATTTCCTCGACATAAGAACTCATGTATAAAAAGTGAACTGTACTCTGTGCTCGGATAACCTCCACGTTAGTTTATTGCAAGGACAACCTGGAAACTTCAACTGGTCCAGAATGCAGTGTATAAGTTCCCTTACCCCGGCCAGCTTGGCTAAGCATTAGAGATGATGGGAATTGCAGTGCAAAACATCTGCATGGTGGGTGGGAGGGATGGCACTAGGTTGTGAAAGGCTGCCCCAGGGTAATACATTTAGTTGAGGGGGGCGGGCACTGAATGCCAGCTAGTGGGGTGGTTCCAAATCCTTGAAGCCACAGGAAGTGGTCCGTCAGTCCCTTCAGCTTTCTCTCCTGATTGGAAATAAAAGAAATGAAACCCTTTGCCTCAGGGCTGTCTTTAGCATATGCGCTGCTGGGGTGCAAAGATCCGCCCAGCGCCCCCAAATTTAGTTTAGCCACCTCCAAATTAACTTTTATTGAGCTTTTGGGGGGAGAGGGGGAAGACAAAGTTGTTGACCTTTTTTTTAGGGGTAGGGGCCAACTCAATTTTTTGGGGGGCTGGAATCTCTCACCTGTAACAACAGCGCAGCGAAAAAAACTGCTTTTGTTTCCTGACTCGCTGGGAATATTTGACGCTACAGAGTAACAGAGCGACAGAGGAGGGGGGCGGGGACTTTTGCTCCATTGTTTTTCACTGCTTCTGATCGAGAGGTATACATTTGGCACCCCCCAGAATTCAGCGCCCAGGTGCCCCGTACCCCTTGCATCCCCGTGTAAAGACGGCCCTGCTTTGCCTGTTCTTTAGAGAGTGATCTCTAAGGAGTTACAAGGGCTGCTGCTTCAACTCCTGATCAGGAGATAAAAGATCCCTCTGGCTGCACTTTAGAGACAATCTCTGTTCCCAGCCACTGCACTGTTTTATATATATAATTATTAACCATCCACCCGGTTCGCTGGGAAGTTTTTAATTCTTGCCTACCCCAAGCCCTTTAAATTTAATGTATATATTAGGTAGTTGCTATATCTTTTATTTGTGGAACATAAAAGTCTGGTTATGTCGAAGTATATTTTGCTAGTAATTTCATGCCTCCTGCCCAGTTTTTATTGTCTTTTTTTATATATAAGGTCTAGAGGAAAGAATGTGGTTTATTGAAGTAATGGACCGAATTAAGGAGTGTGTATTCGAAGGAACTGTCATGCTAAGCCAGCTGGGGAAAATGTTGGCGGACTGAGGGAGGAGGAAATGGAGGGATGTTGTAGAAAACTCCCTGAAACCATCAGCCTCATTTATGGTGGTAGTTAAATAAAGAAAAAGCAGAAAACCTGGAAGAGTGTGTGTGTGTGTGTGTGTGTGTGTGTGTGTGTGTGTGTGAGAGAGAGAGAGAGAGAGAGAGAGAGAGATGCTTAGGGCTTGTCCAAAACATTTTGTTGCCTGAGACCAGGGATGGAGGAGAAATTCAATCCAATTCTCGATTAAAGGTGAGCCTACCAAATTCACAGCAGAGGTCCAGGATCACAGTTTTCCTTCTTCGAGATGGGCATGGGCTACCTTTCCAGGTTGATGAACCCCACATCTCATTTCCCTCTCCAGCTTGTGCAGAAAACAGGCATGGCAGGATCTGTCACATAGCAGGACAGTCTCAAAGATATGCTCTCCTAAGCCCACATTCTCAGCATATTCACACTCTCGTCTCAGCAACGTCTACACTGGCTTGGTCATGTCCACAGAAGGGAAAATGGCAGGATCCTCAGACACATGCTCCATGGGGAGCTGGCTTCAAGCACCCGGCCCGTTGGCAGATCATCTCTGCACTACAAAGATACCTGCAAATGTGACATGAAGGCAACATCAAGCCCACCATGTGGGAACCCCTTGCAGACGACCACAGTGCCTGGAGACATACAGTCAGGTCATGTATCCATAGCAGTGACCAGAGGAGGAATGACCACTGGGAGGAACCCAGAGAGAAGAAACACCATCTGCAGTAGTACAGCTGGATGCCTTCATCTGCCCCAGCTGCAACAAAACATGTCTCTCCTGTATCGGTCTCTACAGCCACAGCAGGCACTGTAACTCTCCAACAGTTTGCCTTCACCCCCAAAGGCACACTCCTCTATTGTCTACTGAGACAGACAGATGCCAACATCCAAATTCACACAGTGGAGATTGCTTCGTTAGGGCAAATAGGGCACTGCCCCCCCCAATTCAGATGTGGTGATTATTGCCTTACTTTTCTTGCTTCTGTCACTGTTTCGAACATTTCTTTTATACTGAATTATGTTGCATTATGGAACTGTAGCTTTTTGATTGCTATACTACCATGTTGTGCTAAATTTCATTCATGCCAGGCACTGACGGAGCGTTCAGTATTGCCTGGTGTTGAATTCCTCTCTGTAATCCCCCCCCCCCCTTATGGGTCAGTTGAGTATGATAAGCACCTGCCTGCCTGACATCTATGGAGGGGCAATTCCAGCCCTCTTCAAGTGCAAGGAAAGTATGCTAGGTGAATGCAAAGAAGGTCATCTCGAACCTGGTGCTCACTGATGACATCATCAGAGTGACAGGCAGGAAATACTATGCAAAAGATGACCATTTCTCTGCAGAAATATCTGCATTTGATTGTCTGAAAAAAACCTGCTAGCTCTAGACACACTGTCTGTTGACTCCTTCACAGGGAAATTCATGTAATCCTTATGGGACTTACTTTGGGTTAGTAATTGGTAAGGAAGCAAGTTTAATCAACAAATCCATCATTTAAAGCTGTAGTTAATTAATCTGTGAGAGGATATCATAATAGGTGAAAGGTTTGTTAGTTCTCGCAGGGTTGGACCAAAACATCTTGCTACCCAAAGCAAATGACAAAATGGTGCCCCCTATTCCATATATGGACGGGGGTGGCGCTGTGGGTAAAAGCCTCAGCGCCTAGGGCTTGCCGATCGAAAGGTCGGCGGTTCGAATCCCCGCGGCGGGGTGCGCTCCCGTCGTTCGGTCCCAGCGCCTGCCAACCTAGCAGTTCGAAAGCACCCCCTGGTGCAAGTAGATAAATATGGACCGCTTACTGGCGGGAAGGTAAACGGCGTTTCCATGTGCGGCTCTGGCTCGCCAGATGCAGCTTTGTCACACTGGCCACGTGACCCAGAAAGTGTCTCCGGACAGCGCTGGCCCCCGGCCTCTTAAGTGAGATGGGCGCACAACCCTAGAGTCTGTCAAGACTGGCCCGTACGGGCAGGGGTACCTTTACCTTTACCTATTCCATATATAGGTAAAAAAAGAAAAGAAAGTAAAAATAAAGGACCCCTGGATGGTTAAGTCCTGTCAAAGACAACTCTTGGGTTGTGGCACCCATCTTGCTTTCAGGCTGAGGGAGCCGGCGATTGTCCACAGACAGCTTTCTGGGTCATGTGGCCAGCATGACTAAACCACTTCTGACACAACAAGACAACGTGATGAAAACCAGAGCGCACGGAAACACTGTTTACTTTCCCGCCGCAACAGTACTTATTTATCTACTTGCACTGGTGTGCTTTTGAACTGTTAGGTTGGCAGGAGCTGGGACAGAGCAACGGGAGCTCAGCCTGCCGTGGGGATTCAAACCACTGACCTTCTGATCGGCAAGCCCAAGAGGCTCAGTGGTTTAGACCACAGCGCCACTAGCAGACATTTATTGATTCAACTCTGATGATATGAGAGAGTCCTCCACCACCCATGAGGGCAGCAGCCTAACTTGGGGGGGGGGGGCGGGCTGAAGTTGGACTCACCACCACCTCCGTTCCTCTAACTTCCTTCTCCCCAGTACTGTGGAGGAGAATATGGCTGTCTAGAACAGAGCTTTCCAAACCTTTCATGTTGGTGACACACCTTTTAGACATGCATCATTTTGTGATTCAGTTTTATTAGCAAACTGGAGGTTAAATTGACCCCTTTCCAGCCCCAGGAGGAGCATGGGGAGCATTCACATGGCACACCTACACAAAGCAGTGACAACACAATTTGGAAAGCTGTGGTCCAGAACAATGAATGCTGCAAGGTCTATCTTCTCTGAAGGCCCCACTTGTGAATTGGGACATAGCAAGGCATTCTTTCCCATTTCTTCCTGTGCTAGTCATAGAATCATAGAATTGTAGAGTTGGATGGGACCCCATGGGTCATGTAGTCCAAGCCCCTGAAATGCGGAAATCTCAATGAATGGTCCCCCATCCAATTTGAAACAGTCAGGCTGCTATCAGTGGCTCCCGGCTGGTTGCCCAGGAAACGATAAAGACAAGAAAATGTTTCTTACAGTCTTTTTTTATTTCAAACTTTACAGAGAGGCTATAGAACCCAGCCTCTTGGATAATGGCGTTGTCCCGACTGAATCTCCAACCCCCGCCCGTCTATTCCACTTCATCATTTGTTTCTTCTTCTTCTTTTATTAAATTTTTTATTGTTTTACAGAAGTATGTGTAATGTCTCTCTCTCGTATTTTTTCCATGTACAAATCAGTGTCATTTGTTGAGACATTGGGGGGGGGGGTGAAGGGGGGAAGATGGGTGGGGGTGGGGTGGCAATGTTTCTATTTTGCTTAATGTATGTAGGGTTTGGTGTCTGCGTTGCTCGTGCTGTTCATTTGTGTTTCTTTGGTGGTGAGAGAGGTTGGGGTTGACCTAAGGTGTGGTTGTTTGTTTGTGATTGGCTGTGGTGATCTTTGTTTTCGTGTGTGAGTGGGGTGTGTGTGTGTGTTTTGGATCAGGTTAGCCATATTGATTTGTATGCTGTTGGTGGATTATTGTCATTGTCTTGTTGGGTTGTGTATGCGATAAAGGGGAGCCATACCGGGGTAAAGGCGTCTTCTTCTGTTTGTCCCCATGTCAGTTTCAGTTTATTGGTTAATTTTTCTAGTAGGGCTGTTTCCCATACTATTTGGTACCATTGGTCCATGCTTACTCCTGACAGGTCTCTCCAGTGTCTGGTTATGGTGTTTCTGGCTGCTGAAAGTAGGTGGGTTGTGAGTTCTTTGTGGTGTAAATGGGCATTGTTGTCTTGGAAGATGTTTAGTAGGGCCAATTCTGGTGTGATGTCTAATACTTGCTTAGTTATTTTACATGTTTCTCGTATGGCTGTTGTCCAGAATAGTTGGATTTTGGGGCATTCCCACCACATGTGGAGGTATGTGCCTGTGGAGGTGCACCCTCTCCAGCATTTTGGTGAGGTTCCTGGGCGTATTAGCGCTAGTTTTCTTGGTGTTAGGTACCACCTGTAGGTGAGTTTCAGAATGAGTTCTTTTCTTTTCGTTGATATGGATTTAAAGGGGGATTTAGACCACATTCTGGTCCATTGAGCGGGGTTACTTCTACGGGTGCCACTAAGTGCCACAAAGTCTTTTAGCTCTTTGCTCTCCTGCAGAGTGAGCCTTTTAAAAGAGGCCCCATGAAACATGTGTACTCTGTACTTTTAAGGCTCGCTGGGTTCTGGGAGATGGAGGGTCTGGAATGCCTTCTAATGACAACGTGTCAGCCAGGTTTTGCTCTGGTTCTCCCATGGTTTCCCAACTTTCCCCCTCATCAGCCTCTGAGCTGTGACCTCCCTCAAACCCTTGCTGTAAATCTATACTGTCTTCCTCTTCCTCCTCCCTGGAAGGGTCAGGATGGGGAGGCGGTCTCCACCATTCCTCCTCCTCTGCCCAGCCCCTGACATCCAGACCCTGCTTAACTTTGCAAATGTGCTAGCATTTTTATTGCTGCACCACTAGGAGGACATGTCACATGCCAAACCGTTTCCATTTCACTGCAGTTCATCTGCTACCAAAAACCTTGTGTTTTCTCTCACTTTCCACCGTGGCAAAAATTACATAACGTAAGCATTTAATTACATAAATTATGCTGCCTGTAATTCCCCCCCCCTCTACTGGTTTCAGTGCACAGGAAACACTATGCAAATAGGGGGAAATGTAATCAATTACGTATTGTTTGCAGACTGAAAGCAACAACAATAGAGAATAATGATTGTTATTTGCCGGATTGATTTGCATCGTAGACACGAGGTGAACATTGGCAATTTCCACTCCTGTATCTGTTTTCACCAGAATTCCCTGACAATCCCAACTTGTGAATACTATTCAGCATTGGATCTAAAATGTGTGAAAGAAAAGCACTGTAAGGAGTCAAGTTGCTGAGTGAAATGTTTAAGCTGTTTATGACAAATATATTGGGGCAATTGGTGTCTTAATTAGCTTCCCTCGTTATCATTAGCTTGTGGAAATGGGTGCTATCGATGGCAGGAAAAGTTTCCCTGACTTCATCACAAAATGGCCGCCTTTAATTAGGTGTCCCTGAGAGTTCTAAACAACTGTGTAAACATTGGGCTTCTGCGCATAAGAGATAGGTACCAACTTTCTGCGGGAAAACCATCGCAATTGTCTGCAGACAAGATGAACAGCAAATTAGTGAGGCAAAAAGTGAAATATATCAGGAAATGCTGTCTGTTTTGTAATTACTTGCTTTGCTGCGAAGGGGAGATACGCAGTGCTGTGAACGGACGGCAAAGCAATACGGGGCCATTCATCAGCCCTGCCTTTAGCCATATGTTGTTACATAATAAGTGTGAGTGAGATGTTTTAACATCCCTTCTGTTAGGAGAATGGGCGGCGCACAGCTTGACAGCACGGGAATAAAACCAGCTTTCCTATTTTTCACTGTGAGAACTGTACTGTTAACTAGGCTCTTTGTACACTCCCAGTTTCTTTCTTTCCTTTTTTTAAAAAAAACATATTAATGACTATCCTTCAACACAATCTAGGTAGCTTGAGTATATATTTATTTTTAATCTGTTAGATAAAAGCGATGAGCAAAATGGTGCTGGAATGTGAGGATCATTGATGCTTCAAGCTCAGGATAAAGCCAGAAAATAGCACACAAAGACCCTGTTCCTGCTATTGTAATCTGCTTCAGCTGTTTTTATTTTAAACCTGCCCTGGGTCTTGTTGGGAAAGGGCAGGTGATAAAGTTATTACCACTACTGCTGCTGCTACTACTACTACTATTTCTGGTACCAAAAAGCTGTTTGCACTGATATACATGCTGACCTCCAGCCAAAGTGGGGCTTCCCATTCACTTCAATGGAGGCCAAATGAAACATGTACAGTCGTACCTTGGATCCCAAACGCCTTGCGAGTCGAACGTTTTGGCTCCTGAATGCCACAAACCCGGAAGTGAGTGTTCCGGTTTGCGAACATTCTTTGGAACCCGAATGTCCGACACAGCTTCCGTGGCTTCCGATTGGCTGCAGGAGTTTCCTGCAGCCAACCAGAAGCTGCGCTTTAGTTTCTGAATGCTTTGGCAGTCGAATGGACTTCTGGAACGGATTCCATTCAACTTCTGCGATATGACTGTACGTATAATTTTGGGTACCTGGATGTGTCTCGTCCGCTGAAGTGAAGGGATGACTGTGGAGCCTCAGTTCTTGCAAGGAATCCCCGGACTGATGCACAGAAGGGATTCATAAACTGGGATTTGCAGAGAGCTGCTTAGGAATTATTTGCAAAAATACACTGCAACTTGAATCCTCTTTCGACTTGCTTGGATACTTTGCAAAAAGAGCTGTGTGCCCAGAGGTTCCTCAGGAATGACATCTTGACGGCTATATTCCTCGCCCACAGTGCTGCAAAGTACCGTACGGTGCACTTGGTAGAAAGTGCTAAACATAATTTGCATTGATTTTCACTGGACTTGCGGGAGCATGGCGGGGCAAGAATGTCTTAAATGCTAATTTGTCAACTCTGGTAATTAGAATTATTCAATTTTTGCAAGTTTATTGCTTGCCTAACAATTGGTGAGAGAGTTCATTAAAAAAAAATGCATGTAGCAAATTGTTCTGAGAGATTAACACAAACTACCTCTCATACCCTCCAAAACAAGCCAGGAATGTGAAATTCACACATAAAATAAATCATTAATCATCCCCAATGAAGGGATGATGAGCTGGTGCATGTGGCTGCCCTGATAATGGTGCCAAGATGTTCTTTTGTTTGTTGAACTCATGATCCCTTCACTAATCATCTAATTTGTCATCTAATTAGTTCACCTCATGTAGAATCGGAAGCTCTGCATGTAACGAGAAACCTTCTAAGGTTACAATCCTATACGCAATTACTTGGGAGGAAGACCCACTAGGCACACCAGGATTTATTTCCAAGTAAAGCCTCCCTAGAATCTCTCTGTGAGATGTAACCTGAGCTTTGAGTGGCAAAGAGAATTGTGGGTTCTGCTTATGGCGTGAATCATGGCAGAACTAGACGTTACCAGAGATGTCACCAAAGGTTGCAATTAATTAGTCAACGTAGAATGCAGATTTGTACAGCTTGCAGTGCTTGGCTATTGCTGTGAACAGAGCATTGTTTTCAAATCTAGCTTGGAATGTAAAATGAGATGTTCCAATTGGAAAGTTAATGTTCAGGCTGATCAGGCTCCTTTGTAAGTGCGTGCACAAATGCTCTTTAATGTTAGGCCCTCACTCTTTAAGGAGGACATAAACTAATTGGAGTGGGTTTAGAGGAGGGCAATTCTTTCGCCAGAAGGCAATGGATGTGCTTTGAATATGTTTTAAAGGTATGGTGTGTATGCAGCCTTGTTTTCCAGGTGTTTGTTTTAGTGTTAGAATAGAATCATAGAATCATAGAGTTGGAATAGACCACAAGGGCCATCGAGTCCAACCCCCTGCCAAGCAGGAAACACCATCAGAGCACTCCTGACATATGGTTGTCAAGCCTCTGCTTAAAGACCTCCAAAGAAGGAGACTCCACCACACTCCTTGGCAGCAAATTCCACTGTCAAACAGCTCTTACTGTCAGGAAGTTCTTCCTAGTGTTGGCAGGGTTGAATTTCCATGTGCCTCTCTGCCACAGCTAGGGATGCAGGGCAGCTGAAAGCAAACTCCAGTTCCCGAGGCACAATGGAAGCATTCACATGGCACAATCAGCATGCATGTACAGTGGTACCTCGGGTTAAGTACTTAATTCGTTCTGGAGGTCCGTACTTAACCTGAAACTGTTCTTAACCTGAAGCACCACTTTAGCTAATGGGGCCTCCTGCTGCCGCCGCGCCGCTGGAGCACGATTTCTGTTCTCATCCTGAAGCAAAGTTCTTAACCCGAGGTACTATTTCTGGGTTAGCGGAGTCTGTAACCTGAAGCGTATGTAACCTGAAGCATATGTAACCTGAGGTACCACTGTACCAACTTTACAAGCTAAGAGAAAACTGTCATGACCCAGAGCTAGGGACAGATGGATTTGTCAAATTCAGTTCTCCCAGTTTCTCAAGTTTAAATTCGGTTTCCCACATTTACAATTTTAAAAACCCGCATGAAAATATATCCTAATAAACGTATTTATGTATGCAGTTTCGGCTAATATACACATTTTACAAGCAATTTCCCACAACGCAGTGCATTTCTGTATGTTGTTTCCACAAATATACACACCCTTTGGTATATGGCTTTTTGTACACGTTCCTTGAATGGATCAATGCACTGTGAAATTCACAACAATGCGAATTTTGAAGCTGTGTTTTGGTTCATATATTGTTTTGAATTTGGCAGGTTCATCTTTATATGTGAACTGAATCACATTTCTCCCCCATCCCAACCCAGAGCTCAGATTCCCCAACCTTGGGGGGAAAGATCATGGGTTCAGAGGCATCTCAGATCAGGAGGAGAATGTGCCCTCTAAACCAGATTTGATGTCCCTGCCTCCTTAGAAATTGCAGCACCAGAAGTACCTGCAATGCCAGGACCTTTCTGACCTGAAGATGTCACGAGTGTTATCTGCAGAGTCTAAGGACCTCAGCTTGGTGGCCACAGTAGAACCACAGCCTGCTACAGCCCCTAAAACAGGCTAGATGTCTCTAAGGGTCGATATTCTATTCATCAGGGATGGAACTAGCTGCTCAGAATAAGCTGCATGTCTATTTAAGAGTCAGCCTGAGTTTGCTGATTGTTGGAGCAACGTTCAAGCTTGCCTACCAACCTAGGTGCTACTTGAAGCAATCCAGGGCAGTGGCGTAGCATGGGGAGGCTCTTCAACTGTCTAACGGCATCTGCTTCACCCAGGACAACGCAGCAGCAGAAAAGAAGAGTCATTCAATTGTCTGGAGAAGTAACTTCCTGGTTCGCATGGAGAAACCGTATTCAATAGAGCCCAGCAACAGAAGCGCCCAGCTGTATTGAGGCAGCATCTGGGGCAACCGTCAATGTGGAGCCTCCCCATGCATTGACGGTTGCCCCAGATGCTGCCTCAATACAGCTGGGCGCTTCTGTTGCTGGGCTCTATTGAATACGGTTTCTCCATGCGAACCAGGAAGTTACTTCTCCAGACAATTGAATGACTCTTCTTTTCTGCTGCTGCGTTGTCCTGGGTGAAGCAGATGCCGTTAGGCAGCTGAATGCGCATGCGTACTCTGTTTCTCTCCCTCCCACCCACACTCTGTGCAGCCCCGGGCACTGGCAACACACGCTATGCCACTGATCCAGGCTGCTAGCCCACCTTGCTTCTTTCCATTTGGACTTCTGCTTCACCGGACCTGGCTTATCTCACTTTACTGTTTGCTGTATTTCACTTTGCCTTGCTAGAACCTGGCCTATACTTGACCTGACTTTGTTCCTTGGGTTTTGAACTGGTGCAAGTGGGATGGGATCTGGTGTCCCTGGACTCTGTGTGCAGTAAAAGATCCTTCTTGGCTAGAACACTGTTCCCACCACCCAAGAACTGGGACTACTGCTTGGGCTGGAGCAGCTACATATTAGCAGAGCATGCTAACTAGGGGGTTGCGCTAAAGGTGTGTTTTGAGGAAGACTTTGAAGGAACCTGGAGAGGTGGCATCACAGAGGTGTTCTGGGAGGCTGTTCCAAGTATAAGGGTGAGATCTTTTAAGGAAGCAAGAGCCCTTTGGATGGTGGAAGCTGGTAGAGTTGGAGGAACAAAAGCCTCAGACAACGGTTGGGAAACTATGGCTCTCCTGATGTTGTTGGACTCCAACTCCCATCAGGCAAGGTGGCCAGTGATTAGGAGTGACGGGAGCTGTCGTCCAACAACATCTGGAGGGCCACAGGTTCCTAATCCCTGCATAGAAGAATAGAGAGACAACAGGTGAGATATATATCAAAAGAAGGTGAAAAGCTTCTCTTGCTGACTGATCTGCTGAGTTTAAGGAGCTGAGGAGTTTTGCACATCAAGCTGCAGCTAATGGCACAAGAGCAGGTTGCTTCTCCTTCGGTCACAAGAGTTCACGCCAATAAACACAGTGTGCTTCCAGAGTTATAAACCTCAGCACAGGTTGATGGAACCTTTCCGAAACTGATTGCAGCCAGCTTGTTGCCAAAAACACACACTGCAGGATGTAGGGCGGGCGGTGGGTTGTTGGGGGAAAAGGTCAAGAAGTTTATTTAAGAGCGCTGAAAAACGACGATCACATTAATTAATCTCATTATTCATTTGCCCTTTGCGTGGTCTCAGTGCTCTTAACATAAATCAGGATGTAAATGAATGCGTTACCAGAATAAGATGAGTGCAAGAGCATTAACAGACACAGTTTAAATAGGCATCCACTACCTGGCTCAGGTCACCAGAACTGCATTTGATATGTATAAATACTTCATTACAGCGGAAGGGAATATAAATCTGAATACGTGTGTGTATGTGTGTGAAAGCAAAAGAGAGACTTTGCTAGCTTGGGAAACCCAGCCAGATGGTCAGAGTATAAATAAATTGTTGTTGTTGTTGTTGTTGTTGTTGTTGTTGTTGTTGTTGTTGTTGTTGTTGTTGTTGTTGTTGTTATGAGCAATATAACTTTAAAATCTACCTCTTTCCATCTGGTTTGTTCTGATTATTTCTAGGACTGGAGAATGGGGTGGCATGCAAGAATATATGCGCCTTTTTGGCCCTGCAAGTGGTGAACTGAAACGTGCAATAAAATAATCAAGTAATTAGAACAATAAAGAATAGCAAACATCACTGGTTTTCAATTAGCAGCAATGCTAGAGTAACACTATGTACTGTATATTTCTCTGTGAATTGCCATGTTAGGATTAATAATGTTACTTATTAGCGCTAGTAAGTTTCAATCAAAAGTGAATTATCTGTATTATTTTATTAATACAGTTGTTGTAAGTTTGCCATGGCCTGTGGCTAGAGCAATAAACTTACGAACTGAACTGACCAGAAGGATATTTGAAAATACCCTGTTATTTTATTTTGGAGACACAAATAGCAATGCATACAACACACTTAAAATATTACATGTGCTTATCAGGGAGTAAGTTCTGTTGAAATCAATGAGGCTTACTTCTGAGTAGACAGGTATAGGATTTCATGGTAAGAGGATGGGTTTTTACTAATAAAGCTTTTAGCAAGAATATGTTCTTTGGTCTTCTTCTTTTTTTTAAAAAAACTGCTGTGCATAAATTGAAAAGTGAGAAAAATAATAAGAACACAAAGATTCATAATCCACAGCATGAGCTGATTAAACAATCAAATGCACAGTTCATAAAATTGTCCTTCAGTTATTTAAAACTGGCCATTCTCATTGATCATCAAACACCCCTGCTACTTTTGGATTTTGTTCTTGGATGAAGCTGGTGAATTATTCATGAATTTCAATTTAATAGAGTAATTGTTCTTGCCGGCGATCAGTATCTGATGTGAAATTATCTAAACATGAGTTGCTTTTATCTTTCCGTGATTGCACATCAACTCTGTCTTGCAAATTCTGCTTTTGGCTTGAAAAGGATCACATTGTCTGATTCCTGTGCAAGCAGGAATTACAAACAGTGCCTGAGAGGCAACCAGGAAGTCGCAATATGACATAACCTATGAAGTCCACAGCATATGTGATGGTGTCAGGATGGGGGTTCTGTGCATGATAAGCTAGAGTGCACTTGACCACTCATTACTGATTCTTTTGGAGCTTTTTCCTTACCTATAAAAGGGGAAATCAATTCTACACATTCACAAGTAGTCATGGGCGAGATTGTTTTTAGTTTGATCTGCGTTTTGTCGGGCGCAGAAATGCTGATCTCATGGCGCCTTTTGTTCTAACAAATTTATCGTTTGATTGTAAGTTGCTTTGGATGGCCCTGGGCAAGAAAAAGCAACCAACACATTTAATAAAGAAATAAACAACATATGGCATAAGCTTCCATGCGCTAAAGTCCATCTCATTGGGTGCATGCATGCAGCACACACACACACACACACACACACACACACAACTTCTCCATATTTTCTGCCCTGATTCACCATTAAGTCTTAAGATCAGGGCGAGTCAATATGATGACCTGCAGATGTTGCTGGACTACAAGTCCCATCAATCCCAGCTGCCATGACCAATGGTCAGGGAAGATGGGAGCCATAGGATCCAACTCCTATGGGCCAAGGTTCCTTTGGCCCCCAATAAAATAATTGAGAGGACCACCCTCTGCCAAAGTTGATAGGCATTGCCATTCAGTCTTGTGATCGATTGTGTGGGGTGGGGCTTACCTGTCTACCCCATATTTTATTCAAGATGGCACCCATAATGGGATCTATAGTCCAGCAACTGCTGGAGAGTATCACATTGCGTATCACTGGCTTAAGATAAATTCTCATGCCTTTCCCCCCACTCTGTGTACTGTCAGAGAAAGGATGCCCCTGAAAGACGTAGCTGAAAACGGAAGGAGATCAGAGTGCTCGTTTGCTCGGGTCCTGATTGCAGGTTTCCAAGAGAGATCTGGTTGGGACTAAAAGGTAAAGGTAAAGGGACCCCTGACCATTAGGTCCAGTCGTGGCCGACTCTGGGGTTGCGGCACTCATCTCGCTTTATTGGCCGAGGGAGCCGGCATACAGCTTCCAGGTCATGTGGCCAGCATGACTAAGCCGCTTCTGGCGAACCAGAGCAGCGCACGGAAATGCCGTTTACCTTCCTGCCAGAGCGGTACCTATTTATCTACTTGCACTTTGACGTGCTTTCGAACTGCTAGGTTGGCAGGAGCAGGGACCGAGCAACGGGAGCTAACCCCGTCACGGGGATTTGAACCGCCGACCTTCTGATCGGCAAGTCCTAGGCTTTGTGGTTTAACCCGCAGCGCCACCCGTGTCCCTGACTAGATGGGACTAGATTGGGACTAGATGGGCCATTAACCGGATTCATCAAGCTCTTCTCAAGCTCTTCACAGGTGCAAAGGGAACCGCTTTAAACTGAGTGCCTCCAACTCATAACACATATATTGCTTTGTGTTATACACAGGGCTGCCTCTGAAGATGGTTCGGAAGTTCCCGCTGGTGCAGAATCCAGTGGCCAGGTTGTTGACTAGAACAAGACAATCAGAGCATATAACACCAATCCGGGCCTGACTGCACTGGCTGCCAATTAGTTTCCGGGTGTCAGGAGCTCGGCCTACACTCAAGTAGGACCCTGGCAGAGACACATGCCCGACTGGCATGTTCTCTCCCTCCTGGTCGTTCATTCGGGAGCTTCAAATGCTTTCTTCAGCCGAAACATCACAGCGACCGATGCCAACCGACACCGGCACACTTAGGGATCCGCAGAGTTTGCGCATCATGCGTAACAGACCTCAGCAACTCAGCATTTTGGCTAATCTACTTTATTTACATATAAACACACACGGAGCACTGCAACTTGGCTCCCTCCCTCTCTAGCATCAGACAGCAAAGAGAAAAAGCAAAGCACAATAGTCCCACTTTACGGAATGAAGTAACACAAACATCCTGTCTCCGACACTTCCCATTTTGTGGAGTCAAAACATATACCGTCATGTGATAGACAAAAATCCCATGACTGCAATCATGGAGCAGGAATTCTAACACCGGGCCCAATTCAAAGTGCTGGTTTTGACCTATAAAGTACGTATTAAACAGCTCAGGACTGCAATACCTGAAGGACCCTCTCTCCCCATATGAACGACCCCGGACTCTGCGTTCATGATCTGAGGCTCTTCTCTATGTGCCTTTTTCACGAGAGGACCAGAGGGTGGCAAGACGAGAACGGGCCTTCTTGGCAGTAGCTCCCTATTCGTGGAATGCTCTCTCCAGGGAGGTTCACCAGGCACATTCATCATACATTTTTGGCACCAGGTGAACACGTTCCTCTTCAACTAGGCCTTTGGTTGAGTAATATCCTCAGCCTTTTAAATGTGTTTGTGGGAAGGTGGGTTATTGTTCTGCTGCTTCCGTTTTAACCATTTATTTGTGCTTCTGCCTCGTGTTTTATCTTGTGAATCACCCTGAGAACTTTCAATGAAGGGTGGTAAATAAATGTAATAAATAATAAAATAATAGTAATAGCTCAGCATTTTCAACAGAAAGTGGCAGCGACTCCTCAGTGCTTTAGACAGGTGTCTCTTCCTAGTTCTTTCCATTGCTTCTTTTTTTCCAAAAAAATTGAAATATACTCGGAGTCGAGAGTGGATTTCATGCTCTTTATTCAGCTCATAGTGGTGAGGAGGAATGGAAGTTCCCCCAGAATGTCTGCTTTACATACATGATTTGCGAATTCCGGGATTCTCCTGTAGGCCAATCAGGTTGCGGATTCATTTCCACCTGGAGCTGGGTTGGGTGGCTCCTGTGGACCAATCAGACTGCTGCATTCTGGATCCTATTGTTCAAGGACCAATCAGACTGCTGCATTTTGGATCGTATTCAATGCAGTACATAACAAAAATGTTTAGGGGTACTCTCATTTTCCTACTCTTTTTAAACACTGCCCCTCAATGAGGCCAAACTTAGATTCACAAAATGTTTAGGGCTATGCGTACCCCGCGTACCCCCAGAAAAAAGCATGGTTCTATCGAGAGATGCTGAAGGTTGAAACTGGGCCCCTCTGCCACTGAGCTATAGCCCTTCCCCACATTTCATTGTCAGAGCAACTGCTTCCCTTCCTCACCAGCACAGAGGAAGAGGCATCTCCTACTGATGCGAAGATCTGTGTTTGCACTGGAGTCCCTGCAAGCACAGCAGGGCTGATGGAATGAAGAGAAGATAGATTGATTAATAGGTTTCTAAATGTCAAGATGCTCATGCCTCCCTAGGAAAAGTTACTTTGCATCACCTTTCAACTCATGCCAGCTGCAAAGGAGAAACACACCACCTTTAGCTCTAAATCAAGATCGGTATCCTGCATTGCTGCGACTGACCTATTCATTTTAATTGCCAGAAGCCTCTTTGCAGGAGGGAAGAGCCACGCCTTTCTCTCTCCACTGTTTCCTCCCTCCGTTCCTTGGAAAAAACAGGCCGTAAATGAGACAGAACCTTGCGGATGAAAGGAAGTCCTCATTAGAATACGTTCCTTAACATTCCTATATAGGGAAGGGCAAAGAGTACAAAGCCGGAATACGACACACTGACAGGCTTTGTGGAGGAACGATGTACTCTGGCTCTCATCATGGCATTGCTGAGCGGGATATGAATATTTTATTGCTGTCACATCACAAGTCGAGCTGTTTGTGGCGTGGAGGTGTGCACACAGCACAGCTATTCATGTTTACATCCATCCTGCAAACGCCAGCAAAACACTGCCTTTGATAAGCAGGCTCCCCACCCCATTCAGACACAAGCGTGGCTCCAAGATGGCAGCATGGCAGCTGGTAGAATGCAATATCAGAAGAGCAGGTTACGGGTGGAGGTGAATATTCAAGGGCTTAATCTACCGAGACTCTTCGACACTGACGTGAGCTGGCAGTACAGGCAGCCATGTCTGACGGTAATGAGCCCTGGATCGTTGTAAAAGGAGGGGCTCTGCGAATACCCCCAATTTCCCACTCCCTATGAAAATCTCACTTGTTCACATAGGTGACGTGAACAGGCACCAGGGACACTGAGAAATTAAGTTGCACAAGCTGTTGCGCTGTTGAGCCAATGAGCTGCATTGCGTTATGTCTGCAGAATGGGGAAGGATGCACAGTTAACTATTTTCTTTCTTTTTTTTGAAGTTAAGGCAACTGTGATGCTTTGCAGTGATTTGCACCTGCATTATATTGCTCAAGTCTGCAGTTTTGAAAGGTGGCATGCACAGGTGAGCCTGAAGTTCAGTTTTTGCATTTGCATGGAAGCCAATGCACAGTTAAATCATTGGATGTGGCATTTAAGAGAATCGTAATCATCATCATCATCATCATCATCATCATCCAAGGTGTCCAATGACAGCTGGAGCTGTCCCACCTCCCCTAATTCCTCCTGCTAAAAGGCCACTTTGCAGAATACTTTATTGGGTGTGGTTGCTTCTATTCCCTGCCCCAGTGCCTCAGACCAACACTTTGTCTGAGACATTGCAGATGATGCAAAAGCAAAATGCTATTGTGCTTGTTGGTTTCCCACAGGCATCTAGGTGACCCTTATGAGAACAGGATGCTGAACTAGATGAGCCATAGGCCTCATCTAGAAGGATCTTCTTAAGCTCTAATGATTGACCCAAGACCCTCCAGTGAGCTCCATTGTGTCGGAGGATTTGAACATGGATTTCCTTTGCCAAAATCCAACACTTGATTCCTGTGCACCGTAGTTATTGCTGCATGCCATCCCAATCTCTGAGCGGTGCAAGATTCCAGGGGTTCCAGATGCTCATGCAGGGTTCTTGGTTCCTTTTGGAAAAGAGGTGCAGCAGAGACTGTGGTGTGTTCATGATATAAGGTTTATTTAGACACATATACAGCTTGAGCCTACAATGGAGGAGTTCACAGCATCAACACTCAAAAACGGTCTTGTTTCCCCCCCATAGCCACAGTCTTGGATTCAGTCATGGTTTTTCCTCTGCCTTTCTAGCCTGCAGCTTCTTCCTATAGGCTACATCACAACAAACTCTGCCCTAAAACTCCTGCTTTGTCCTACTAACCATCTAAGAGGAGGAGGAGGAACGCCACCTATTTGTCATCTGGCACAGAGCCTCTTCTCTTCTCTTCTCTTAATGGCTCATCACCTTTCCTTTATTTTCTTAATGGCCCTTCACCCAGGTGATCATCTCATGAGGCAGCTAGCCTGATTTATATTTTAACACTTGCTAGGTTTAAAGGAATTAGAAGTCTAGCACCCACAAACACAGAACAGCATCATTGTAACAATTAAGCTACGCGGGTGGCGCTGTGGTCTAAACCACAGAGCCTAGGGCTTGCCGATCAGGAGGTAGGCAGTTCGATTCCCCACGATGGGGTGAGCTCCCATTGCTCAATCCCTGCTCCTGCCAACCTAGCAGTCCGAAAGCACGTCAAAGTGCAAATAGATAAATAGGTACCGGTCCGGCAGGAAGGTAAACGGTGTTTCCATGCGCTGCTCTGGTTTGCCAGAAGTCATGCTGGCCACATGACCGGGAAGCTGTACACTGGCTCCCTCAGCCAGTAAAGTGAGATGAGCGCCACAACCCCAGAGTCGTCTGAGACTGGACCTAATGGTCAGGGGTCCCTTTACCTTTACCTTAAGCTACGGCAACCTGGTTTTAAATGCCACCCATATCTGGGATAGCCTCTCACAGTGCATTATGCTCCCCCACCCGCTTCCTGCTCAAGCGATCAAACCACTCATGTGAGCGTCTCTGCAGAAAATCAGTGCTGATTCAAAATGTATGAACCGGTCCCTTAAATCCTGCAAGGTAAGGCCAGAACACAAATTACCGAGTAAATAAATGGAAGTGAGGATTTGACAGTGTGCTGTGTTTCCCACTAATTTGTACATGCCGTACATTTCCCCCAAAGGGCAAGGCAGTCTTTAAGTGGAATCAATTAGAAGTTTAATACTTGCAGTGCTTTCTTTTGTGGCACTAGATCACGGGGAAATCTGAAACTTCTCATTAAAACAGCCAGCCAGACATGCAGACATGCTGAACTGCACAGAGGTATATGCTCCTTCAGACCCAGAGAAAAGAAAATGGCCTCATTAAGTGAAAAAAGGGGGATGAGCCTTCCATGCTCCAACAATCCAGGGCATAAGGTGTCAGAGAATGACTGGTCCCAGGACAAAGGGGGGGTCTTGTATTTCTAAATATCCAGCCATTGTAAAAGGGGCCACTGTGGTCGAACTGCAGCGCTGGGGTTAAGATTGCATCTCGTGTAACACAGCCCATGTTATCGCAGCATTCCCTTGCATTTTCAGCTTCGACTGACTGGGTGTTTAACAACCTGTGAACCTTCCAAGCTGGCTAAAAGTATTTTATGAAGCACAAGTTACAGAGACCACCTGGGCCTCCCCAGGTGAGGAGCACAGGTGAGGAGCCTCAGGACTGGAGGCTGAATTTGTCCCCTAGAGACTCATAGAATCATAGAGTTGGAAGAGACCACAAGGGCCATCGAGTCCAACCCCCTGCCAAGCAGGAAACACCATCAGAGCACTCCTGACATATGGTTGTCAAGCCTCTGCTTAAAGACCTCCAAAGAAGGAGACTCCACCACACTCCTTGGCAGCAAATTCCACTGTCGAACAGCTCTTACTGTCAGGAAGTTCTTCCTAATGTTTAGGTGGAATCTTCTTTCTTGTAGTTTGGATCCATTGCTCCGTGTCCGCTTCTCTGGAGCAGCAGAAAACAACCTTTCTCCCTCCTCTATGTGACATCCTTTTATATATTTGAACATGGCTATCATATCACCCCTTAACCTCCTCTTCTCCAGGCTAAACATGCCCAGCTCCCTTAGCCGTTCCTCATAAGGCATTGTTTCCAGGCCTTTGACCATTTTGGTTGCCCTCCTCTCGACACGTTCCAGTTTGTCAGTGTCCTTCTTGAACTGTGGTGCCCAGAACTGGACACAGTACTCCAGGTGAGGTCTGACCAGAGCAGAATACAGTGGCACTATTACTTCCCTTGATTACTTCCCTTGATTCCCTTGACTCTCCTCAGGTCACAGCTCCTCCACCTAGGCCACGCCTCTCAGCAGCTTTGCTCCAGGCCCTTGAGTGCTTTTGCTTGCTTGTAATGTGCCCTCGAACTGTGACAATGATGGAGAGGGCTGTGCATGTGTGTAGAAGTGCCTGGCTTGTGTGGCTGGGATGTGGCCTACAAAGGTTTGGGTCACATCCATTGCCTCTCCTACCTTTGCTTGTTGTCCCTGTTGGTGTAATGTGGACAGGGGGTTTAAATTATACAGCGCTTGGGACTCAGCTAGACAGCTGCAAATAAAACGCTTTAAGTGTATTGTAAAGTGCATTATACAAGTGCAACAGCGATGGCGATGGTGAGCTATGGCAAATTCTCTATATTTTTCAAAACTTTTTTTTAAAGCTTTTTCACAATGGTTTTTTATACAGTGGTACCTCGGGTTACATACACTTCAGGTTACGTATCCTTCAGGATACAGACTCCGCTAACCCAGAAATAGTACCTCGGGTTAAGAACTTTGCTTCAGGATGAGAACAGAAATCGGGCTCCGACGGCGCGGTGGCAGCAGAAGGCCCCATTAGCTAAAGTGGTGCTTCAGTTAAGAACAGTTTCAGGTTAAGAACAGACCTCTGGAACGAATTAAGTACTTAACCCGAGGTACCACTGTATGTGTCTAGGTTCCACCACAGTCTCATGTCTTGAGGACCACCACCCCCGCACATCTGGATGTTCTGAGATAAGCATGCCAGGTGCGCTGGGTTACCGTAACGACACCAGCGAGTTCGAGTGTATAACTTGCTGAGCTATTCACCCTCCCATTGTAGAGACTGGTATAATAGTCTCTTGGGCATTGCTTTCATTATGTTCTGTTGCATATACTTATGCTGTCCTGCTTGCTGTCAGGGTCTGACTCTGACTCTGTGAATCTGAATCAGGGGAAGAGGCTGTCCGTTTTATTTTATTTATTTTCTATTATATTTATTGATCTACATTCGGAGATCAATAAATATAGAGAACGCCCACCAAGGGCTTGATAAATGTCCTTTCCCCTTGGTCCACCTGAGACTTTCTGGTAGGGTTGCCAGTTTCCTGGACATAGCCAGAATACAGCAGTCTGAAGCAGTGTCTGGGCAGAAATTGCTTGAATGGGAAAATCCGGATGTATGGCAACTGACACCAGAAGTCAAAATAGCTCAAAAACTTCATTTATTCTGATTTTACATGGAAAATAAAGCTCAACCACTTTGTGCCCAGATTTACGGCAACCCTAAGGGACACGGGTGGCGCTGTGGGTTAAACCACAGAGCCTAGGACTTGCCGATCAGAAGATCGGCGGTTTGAATCCCCGCAACGGGGTGAGCTCCTGTTGCTCGGTCCCTGCTCCTGCCAACCTAGCAGTTTGAAAGCACGTCAAAGTGCAAGTAGATAAATGGGAAGGTAAACAGCGTTTCCGTGAGCTGCTCTGGTTCGCCAGAAGCAGCTTAGTCATGTTGGCCACATGACCCAGAAGCTGTACGCCGGCTCCCTCGGCCAAGAAAGCGAGATGAGCGCCGCAACCCCAGAGTCGGTCACGACTGGACCTAATGGTCAGGGGTCCCTTTACCTTTTACTGTGTGGTAAAAATAGTGCCACCCTCACATAGTGACAACTCCCAGCACTCTTAGCAAGCTATTATCCCCATGTTTTTTTGGGGGGAAGCTATGTTATTTCCTGTTGTGATGACTCCATGTTCCTCATAGGAAATCAGGAAGTGTGAAAGTCTTCATGGTCCGCACTGGGCCTGCAGTGTGAGCTGGAAAAGATGCTCTCCTTTTAAACACATAACTTCAAGCTGAGGTACATGTGACAAAGAAGAGGCTTGGTTCGTCTCTCTTGTAACAGAGGTTCCACAGAACGATGGTGACGTAGTTTGTAAGTCTTACCTTGATTTACAGGAAAGCTTGTTCAGGGTCTCGGCTCTTTCCAAATGATTAACTAGGAGAGAAAGGCAAGCTGCTAGATATATGGGGGGCGCTGTGCAATTTGAGCACCGGAGAAGCTTATTGATTTTCTCTCTCTCTTTCTCTACAGGCTCCCATTTTCTTCCCCTCCATCTTAATAGATTAACAGTGTTAATAATGTGCATTTATTTCGTATGTAGCCGCAAAGTGCAGCATTTTTATTGTGTGATTTACAGTGCACTCCTGGTATCCCTTCTTGGAAGTACTTACTCCCAGGTAAGTGTGGATAGGATTGTAGCCTTATAGACCAGCTGCCAAAATTTGGGCAGGGGGATGACAACCACAGAGGTCTGTCATCTCCCCTGTCAGGAAAGTGACATCGGAGCAGAGTGGAGAGGCTAGGCTCCCCAATGATGCCGGAGAGGGAACCAGTACAGGGGTAGAGAGGGCTTCCGCTGGGGAAGAAAGGCAAGGTGACACCAGGAAGAAAGAAGGGATTGAGAGCACTTCGGAGGTTACACACAAGCAATCCCACCCGGGGTTGCTCACCCGGGGAAAACGCAACCACCTCACGCAGTTTGGAGCAGGTGGAGGTTACACACAAGCAACCCCAATTCCCCATGATATCCCCCTTCAAGTATGATGTTCAGGGTACCTTTCAACTCCACAATTCTATTATGAAATTGCATTTATACTACCCTTTCTGGTGGTCTCTGATGCTCATTGTCATCACCATCATCCATTACATTCAGAATTTAATTTTTACTCTGATGTAAAAGGGTACTCACTCCTCCTCTCCATTATTTACTAAAATAAAAGCTCTTAAAATATTTGAAGATGGTTATCATATCTCCTTTCAGTCTCTTCTCCAGGATAAACCAACCCAACTCCCTCAACCATTCTTCATAAGGCTTGGTTTCCAGACCCTTGACCGTCTTGGTTTCCCCTCTACTGTGCATGTCTTCCTGCTGTTTAGTTGCAAAACCTTTTCTGGAGCAAAAGATGTTCTGGAGTCTTCCAGATGTTGTTGGGACTACAGCTTCCATCACCTCTAACGACTGAACATGCTGGCAGGAGCTGATGGGAGTTAAGAGCCCTCCTCTGCACACGTTCCAGCTTCTCAATATCCTTCTTAAATTGCGACACCCAGAACTGGACACAGTACTCTAAGAGTGGTACTATTACTTCCCTTGACCTGGACACTATACTGCTGTTGATGCAATTTAGAATAGCATTAGTGTTTTTTTCTTTTTCTTTGCTGCTGCATCATACTGTTGACTCATGTTAAGCTCGTGGTCTATTAAGACCCCAAGACCCTTTCAGATTCAGCAAGCCAGGTGTCCCCCATGCTGTATTTCTGCAGCTAGTAATTGCTGTCTATCTGTGATGGCCTGAGCCCCGGGCTCGGACTCGGAACCAGAGGAGTCTCAGTCTGCACCGGATCCTTTGCCTCAGGCATCATCTGAACCAAGTCTGGGGCCTGATCCTGAAGAGTCCCAGTCTGAACAGGTTCCCCTGCAACAAACACCAGCTGGGCCGAGTCAGGGGCCTGAGCCTGCCCTGGCTCCAGATGCAGGGATTACCTCGTTGCCTCCAGCTGGGCCATCACTTACAGCTGCTCCACTACCGGTTGGGTCAGGGGAGGCTGAGGCGGCCCCTGGGTCTAGTCACCCACCAACACCTCCTGAGCTGCAGAGACTAAGTTCTGAGAGAAGGAAAGGCCTGAGTACTCGCAGGAGGAGTGCTTACCTTCGGGCGAGACAGGGAGGTGAGTCGCCGGGGGATCAGGATCAGCCGTTACCCTGACGAAGATAAAAGGCTGTTGGACCCTGCCCTAGGTTGTGGGAGCAACATTGCTGTATGATAGATCCTGCCTGAGATCCTGTACCTGTCCTTGTCTGGTTTTCTGCTTCATGTCCTGCCTTGGCCATGTTGGACTGACTCCTAGCGGAACCTTTGGATTCTGGTCTGGCCCTGGACCGCATTCCACAGGTTACCCCCGGGCCCAGCACATTATCAATGGTTATTAGCTACAATGGAGGCTATGAGTCAGCAGGTTCTGTTGTGCTCAGATCTCGCTTGCTGGTTTCCTTTGGCATCAGGTTGGCCACTGTGAGAACAGGATGCTGGACTAGATGGGCCACTGGCCTCATCCAGAAGGCTCTCCTTATGTTCTTATGTTCACCTCTCCATGTTCCTCACGGGAGGCATGGGGTGCAGTCTCTCAGTGGCCCATAGGACCCTGGCAAGAGAATATCTCCTATTGATTCTGCAGTACATTGTCTAGGCATTATACATAAAGCAAAACGAAATCCACCAGCCCTACCCTAAGGCTCACAAATCTGAGGCGAGGCACACAAGGGAAGGGAAGTGGCAGGGAATTTGCAAGGTAATTAGTGATATTAATCAGCGTTGATATTCATGAGTATTGAATTGGGCTGCTTCTTTGAATGGGCAAGGATCCATTCCTCTCCTCTCCTCCGATCATCTGAAGTCTGCAATTACCAATGAGTATCTATGCTTCTGTTGCCTACAGAGGACGGGCTGTCTAAAAACACAGCCACCCATTCATCACGAGTCACCAATCTATAGGGCCTTTTTATCAAAGCCTCTCCCAAATGCAATTGCTGTTGACTAGAAGGCGCTGGCAGCAACAGAGGCTTTCCTTGGGTTCCATTATTTCCATGTCCTGTGGATGGATGAATATTCAATACATGAGCTATAGCAGGGCTACATGCAACCCCTTTGGACTGTCAGTGTAACAAATACCCTGCACTCTTAGAAGAGGGAGAGAACATGTCTTGCATGCAGAAGGTCCCCAGCTGATTCGGCAGCCTGTGCAGTTCAAAGGAACTCAAGTAGCAAGGCCAGGCTGCTCCACCTCTGGCCAAGGAGAGCTGCTGCCACACAGAGCAGGCAATATTGAGTGAGGTGGGCCAACAGTGTGGCTGCCTTGCTCTTCTCTAGGTTACGTAGCTGCAGTGGAACTAGAAACTTTTCTATCCAAGTTATGCATTTCCTGCATTAAACGACTCTTACCTGCAATCATCTCTCTACGTCTGATTGCAACAAGTCTTTAACCAAGATTCATGAACTGAAACACTGCTAAACACTCCTGTACACCAAAAGAGTTTCAATAGGTAATTGATGCTGTTCCCAGTGTTCCCAGGGGAAATGCCTAAAGATATCTGCTTATTAGTTACTTGGTTTGGTTGCATGTTACTTCCACTTGCATTTGTCTCCATAATAATAATTTAAAATGCCAGCAGTGGTGGTGCGGCAGGGAAGGAGTAACCCTATGAGTCAGCAGCTGCTGCAATCCAGGAAAGATAAGAGTCTGCAAAGTGCTTCAAAGCCAGTTTCATTTCAATGAAGGCACAGGCATGGCTTTTTATTGAATTGTGCCCATTCTCTCACTCTCTTTCTGGCTGAAATGAATCACTAGCAACTTTGCCTTTCTGCATTCTTCCTTGGGGATACCAGCAAATCCCCCCACCCCACCCCAGCACTTTGTAGGCAGACCACATCCATGGATGCCCCTCTGAGAATCTAGGTCAAGACCCCACATCCTCTCTGGTGATGCTGCAAATGGGCATTTTTTTAAAACGTTCACTGCATTGCAACAGGTTTCCTTGGAGGGAGAGGCGGAAAGAAAAGCAATAGGCGCAGGGGAGACTCGATAGCTCAGCATTGTCTAAATTACATATGTTGGAAGGTATTCCAGGCACTCCTGTAATTAGCCAGCGAGGAAAAGCATTTCTGATTCATTAGGTCAACTTTAATGGTTTCCTCATTAAAAGTTTTTGCTGTTAAGCTGACAGAAGCTAGAATTTAATAGTGGCTCTCGGCACTTTCTTTATGAGCAGATCTCTATTGAATCCGTCTTTATCACCTGAAGAGAGATTTTTAAATGGAAATTCCTTTGCCCTGAGCAACGCAGATTGACCAGAGGCCTGGAGATGGGTTCTGCCCCTGCCTTAATAAACCCAAGGCCTGTATCACTGCAAAGGTCAGCCCTCATTAGGGATGGCCAGGCAGCCTTTAAATGGATTTCGACTCCCTCGTCCACTCTCGTCTTCTTCAGCGTTTAAGCAGACGTTAAGAAGCAGGGGCTGTAAATGTGAATCTCAGCATTAAGGAGAAGCTTAGGAAAGGTGTAGCAACTCAGATTGCGCTGCTACGGGGACTTTAGAACCATCCCACTCACAGTGTTGTTTTTTGAAAGCAGGAGATGACTTGTCTCTCACACTAAAGTAATAAAACACTGACCTCTGGCCCATTTGTGAGGTCATAGCATCCTCATGACTCAGTCTGGATCTGTATGGGCCCTTTTGTTCTGTTCCAGTAATGTGGAGAGGAATGCCTATAATGGTGGTTTTTAAAAAATGAAGACAAGACCATTTGAACGGCCTTGCAGGGATCAGATCCAAGGTCCCTGTCTCCCAGCATTCTGCTTCTTAGAGCGGTCAGATACTTTGGGGGAAATTCACAAGTAGCCGCCTCCTTTTGTGTGTCCCCAGTATCTGGGAATCAAAAGGATCCTTCCACAAGTTTGCATGGATTTATTTTGAGTAATGCCACTGAATCATAGACTCATAGACTTGGAAGGGATTGTGGAGGTCATTGAGTCCAATCCATTGATCTATGCAGGCTCTGCAGTGCAGGATACAACATCTCTGAGAGATGGCTGTCCAACCTCTTCTGGGATGAATGGCAACCACTGCCAAAATGAAATAATAAAAAATGACAGCCACGAGTGAGGAGCAAAAACCAAAACCAGACAACGAAAAAAATAAAGAATGAATGCACGAATCAGTAAAGGAATGTGAGCAATGAAAATGAATGTAATTTTTATGAATGAATAACAGAATGAATGTGATTTTTCATGGAATAATGAAGGGGGGGGCTTTCTGATGACCTTTTTACTGGGCATTTATCCGGATATGTTTGCACAAAGTGTTTGTGGAAGTTAGACTGTGGAGAGTTCATTCAGTATTAATGGAGCATCCATTCTGATTCATCTGCAGCATGGGTAGGCAAACTAAGGCCCAGGGACCGGATGCGGTTCAATCGCCTTCTAATCTGGCCCACGGATGGTCCGGGAATCAGTGTGTTTTTACATGAGTGGAATGTGTCCTTTTATTTAAAATGCATCTCTGGGTTATTTGTGGGGCCTGCCTGGTGTTTTTACATGAGTAGAATGTATCGTTTTATTTAAAATTACTCTGGGTTATTTGTGGGGCATAGGAATTCATTCATTTTCTTTTTTTCAAAATACAGTCCGGCCCTGCACAAGGTCTGAGGGACAGTGGACTGGCCCCCTGCTGAAAAAGTTTGCTGACCTCTGGTCTACAGGGAAGTTAAATGACAATGAGCATTCATTCTGCTCTGAATACTTTGCTCATTCCATACTTTTCAGTATACTTCCCTGTCACTTTCCTAATTGCAACAAGTCAAAAAACAGATTTCTTTTGCTTGTGTGACAGAGAGCTTTAATCCACTTTAATTGCACAAACCTGAATTTCCAGTATGTGCTCAATTCCTTCCTGCAAAATAGTGGCAGTCTGGAGGCACCCATGGAAACATGTGGGAAGCAAGAAAACCACCATCTAACCACGGATAGGAAGGCCTCAGACATTCTCCCACACTATGGCAGTGAAGCACTGTGATTCCACTGCCTCTCAAGTTACGTTGGCTGAAATAATTGACCATGACAACTTGGCAAGGAAGGACAAGAAAAAGTCACCTTTAAAAGCCACCTTTTTAATTATGGAACAGCAGAGTAATATGTTATGCTTTAGCAATCTCAGAAGAGAGCGCCGGATGGGATGAAAGCCCTTTTCTGTTTGAAAGTTTGTCAAGGAACAAATCTCTCTCATGCTGCCCATTTAACATGCCTCGATTGCATTGTCCAGTGCATTGAGCTTTGAAACTCCTTGCACAGTCATTAGGACACTACAGTGGTACCTTGGTTTTAGAACAGCTTCGTTGATGAACAACTTGGAAACAGAACGCTGCAAACCCGGAAGTAGGTGTTCCGGTTTGTGAACTTTGCCTTGGAAGCAGAACATGTAAATTGAGTCCCCCGCTGCTAATCAGAGGCTTCCTGTTGAGTCTGTTGGCTGTTGAGTCCTGAGCACCCACACAACACAGAGGTGATATTTGGAGCTTTCGTTTTTGCTATTATTATTTTTTTGGCGTTTTTGTTTGTGTGGCTTTTTCATTTTTTTGACTGTGACTTGTTCTTCGTTTTATGGGACTGACTTGTGACTGTGGCTTGTGACTTCGTTTTTGTGACTGTGGCTTCTTACTTCGTTTTGGTGTCCGTGTGGAACCCATTTCAGCTTACTGGTTGATTGTGTGACTGCAGAAATGGATAAAAGCCCCCCATCCAAACAATGACTATTATCAGTGCACATAAGAATTTTTTTTTAATTTTTTTTTTATCATCTACAATACTGTCTTATTTATTTTATAGTACAATACATTGATTATTGCCTTCATTTTATGCCATCAATGGTCTTGTTAGATAGTAAAATTCATGTTAAATTGCTGTTTTAGGGGTTGTTTTTCATCGTCTGGAACAGATTAATCTATTTTGCATTACTTTCTATGGGAAAGCACACCTTGGTTTTGGAACGCTTTGGTTTTGGAACAGACTTCCGGGATGGATTAAGTTTGGGAACCAAGGTACCACTGTATATCAGTGAACTGTAGGCAACCACTAGACGTTTTAGATAAAAACCTGCATGCATCAACACTTTTGTTCAGTGCCCCACAACACTTTACATGCAAAGGTAGAACTTAGGGGCAACAGTTGCTTTTCATGAAAAGCACCTGGTCCTTGTGGATTGTTGATGAAGGAGTGAAGCAGTCCCAGACTCAGCCCACAGATGAGGCGGGGGAAGCAGCTGCCTTAGGCGGCAGAAGCCCAATAGGCAGTGCCTTGCCCACCCACCGCTTCTGACACTGCCAGAACGTCTCCCCTCTTAACTGAGTTTCAGCAAGCTGGAGGCGTTCTGGAATGCACCGTTTCTGCTTGTCTTCCTTGCCCCTGGGCGGGGGAAATGTGTTCATAACCCTTTCCTTCTCAATATGCTTTGCCATTGGTACAAAAAGCTGACGTCTTTGCTCCGCAATTGGCACTTGGACAAACACACACAGAGTGAGATATTTCCATTCAGCCATCCTAGATTGCACCTGCCCTCAGTTTGATTGCAGTTCCTTTGTGGATTAAAAAAATAAATAAAAATAAAACAAAATCCAGCCATTCATTAACATTAGAAATGCAAAACAAATTCCACTAAGCCGATTACTGTTAACTGAGTAGCCAAGAGCTCTGTTCAAATTGACATTGGGAGAAGAAAATGCCTTTGATGCCCTCAGCAACAAGTAGCTGTCATGTTTCCTAATTACAGGTAGACCTCAAAGATATTGCGGGTTCGGTTCCAGACTACTGCAGTAAGGCGAATGTCGGAATAAAGCAAGTCAGGCCAATTCTGGGGTTTCGCAGTGGCTAGAAGAGGGATGGTGGTGGTAGGGGGGGGGGGCGTTCTTCCTTCTGGAAGCAGCTGGGCAATGGACAATGTTGGCAAAGCACAATAAGGCTTAGTCAGTTAAATTCCAGTTTCCTGTGACATCCAAACTGGGAAGATGTGGTTTCAGTGGACCCTACAAACCAAGCTTACAAATAAAGCAGGATGCAACCATGGTCTGCAACTGTGGTTTGGAAGAAGTGTTCAAGCCACAGTTTCCCCTAATTCCAAGAAACCATGGTTTATTGCACTGGGAATGTGACATCAGAGTGATGCAAGTGAAGACCGCCTCAGAGACTGCTCCAGCTGGACCTTCTCCTGCCATCTCCCCACCCAATAGGGCCATCTAAAGTCAGGTGCCTTGTTGGAAGAATTCTGGGAGAAAATCTGGGCTCTAAAATGCGCAAGGAGGCTCCCAGTTTCAGACCTTCACCTATCATGAGTTGGAAGGTGATTGAGCAGAGCACTCCTCCTTGCTGCCTCATCGTATACTTTATCCTGATTGCAAGGGCTGAAAATGATTACTTCAGAACTGCACACAAAAACTGTATAGACAATAAGTTCTAGCGTCTTGGAACATGTAGAAATCAGACTAACTGATCTACAGTATCTAGGTCTTTAATCTCTCCCTCTTTTGAAAGACTGGTGCTATAAAAGCTTTTATTCAACCTTTTTCGCTATGCCATTATCTTGCTGACATGAGTCCAACTACATCCCACCCCCACATGTATTCACACAGACAGAAATGCCCACGGGTCAAAATCTTTTGCAGCTTAAAATCACCCAAGCACCCCAAAATGACGAAGTAGGATTTAACACGTTTTGCAATCTTACAGTGCTGAAAAAAACACAGATCTAATTAAAGCAGATTAACCAAATCCTAGCTGCCAGGCCCAACACAGTCTAATCACAATAGGAATCTTTAAGAAGCTATGCTTTTATTAATTTTTTGAAAATCCAACAAATACAGTAGCAATTATCATATTGCAAGAGTTACAGGCAGTATATTGTCTAGTTATGTAATATAGAATGAGCATGCAACATCACAGCAGCATTTCAGAAAGCCCAAGATGGATTCCCCACACCGCCCCCTAAATTGGCTAGCTAAGTAGCTATTCTGTGGGGCGGGGTATTGCTTTTGTTTGTTACTATGTTATGTATCCTTGTGCTTTTATATTGTAAACCACACTGTGGTGCTCGGATGAAAGGGGGTATAGAAATTTAATAAATAAAAATAGGCAATAAAATAAATATTCACACCTCCAGTGATGTAAAATAAAGCAAGCGTTCAAATCAGCACCCATCTTATATAAATCATCACATCCTCCGAATCATCATGAAAATATTCCCCAATGCAAGAATGTCTCTCCTCCCCCTGCCCTATATTTGGGGAGATAGTCGCTCATGTGCTGTCACAAGGAGTCAGTGACCACAGACTATGACCACAGACTATTTACATCCTGCCTGCTTATGTCACAAGGAGTCTGGGCATAGCTGTCAACGTTTCCCTTTTTAAAAGGGAAATGCCCTTATTCCGAATAGGATTCCTCGCAAGAAAAGGGAAAAGTTGACAGCTATGAGTCTGGGACCATGGTTTCTTGGGTCATCTCAGTGCCCAGGTGTCAGTGACTATGTCGGGGTTTAAAGCTAGCATACATAACTTGAAATGCAGTTGTATTAAATAGCTGCACCATCTTGGAGACAGCTCAGTTTGCAGAGCAGGAGTCTTTTAACCACAGGGTTGTGAGTTGAAGCCCCACGTTAGGCAAAAGATTTCTGCATTGCAAGGGGTTCAGCAAAATGACCCTTGTGGTCCTTTCCAACTGTACAATCCTATATTCTGTGATCCTTAAGGTTTGCATAGTTGGGTATTTGAGCCCGCAACCTTGATCATACTTAAGCACCGGTGTGGCTTTCAAGTATGGCCTAGTGGTTAGAGTGTTGGGCTAGTAGCTAGTCAGAGGAGACGATACTGGACCAAGGACCACATTGTAGAAGGCAGCTGCTTCTGCCCCCTTCTCTAAGGACTCAGCCACACTTAACTTTTGCCCTACGCTTCCCAGGTACACCCCATGCTTTAAAGCGCTGTGTCCTAGCGTCCCTCTCCTCCCAGCACTTTCACCGCAGAAACTTGATTTTTAACTCTGAATTGGAACAAATGGGGGAAGCACTTGAACACAGAGATTCAAAACATGGATCTGCACCTAGAAATGTGTCACCAAAGGAAGTCTGGATGAGCCCTTAGGTCTTCTGCTTGCAGATTCCATCATCCTACATTTCATGGATGAAAACAGGGGCTATACTCGCACCAGACATCACCACCGAAACTGCCTTCCTCACATTATTACATGAGCTCACTTCGCCCATCGTTCCTTTATAGTGCAAAAAAATCCCTGTCCTCTGAAGGTGGCCCCGGAAGTAAACAAAGCCTGCAGAAAAATCTTCCACAGTGGCTCATCTCGCCCAGCATCGTGTTCTCACAGTGGACAACCAGAGGCTTACGGAGAGCCCATAAACAGGACCCGAGTGCAACAGCAGTCTCCCTGCTTGCAGTTCCCTGGTATTCAGAAGCATGCTGCCAGTGACGGTGGAGGTGAAGCACAGCTACCGTGGCTAGTAACTATGACCCTCCACGAATTTGTCTAATCCTCTTTTACAGCCATCCAAGCAACAGGGGCATTCCAGCCTAGGCCAAAAGGCTTGCCATTCAGCTGTCGAGAAGAGGTGTCAATTGTTTTGCAGCTTTATGGCGTCCTGTAATATACTTGTCGGTTTACGACACGTCTCTGCTGGATACCGCGCATTTGCCAGACTTGCCATATGTCGATGGGCCCAAATGCTCAGTGCAATCTGTGGGCCGTAGAGCTTCATTGTTGTGGGGCGGGAAAGGAGGCAAGCAGCAGCAGCAGACGCCTGAGCTGCTTTCTTCGGGAAACATAAAGCCCCAATTTCCTGTGTAAACCTTGAAAGAGTTATCTATTAACTGTTGCACAGAATACACAGGGCAAAAGTTGCAGGAGTGCTGCCCCAGTGTTTTCCTCAGGAACTGAAATAGAGAGGAGTTGCGTGCCAAGACCCCGTGACACCGCCTCCCCCCAGTTAGGAGAGAAATTACCAGACAAGACAACAACACATAGTTTATGGGTTCAAACAGGCCACAACTTTATTGGCACAGGCAACTGGTGAAGCCACGTTATTCCACTGCAGCCTGTCTGCTGGGAGTAGGTAAAGGTAAAGGACCCCTGGATGGTTTAGTCCAGTCAAAGGTGACTATGGGGTTGTGGCGCTCATCTTGCTTTCAGACCGAGGGAGCCGGCGTTTGTCCACAGACAGCTTTCTGGGTCATGTGGCCAGCATGACTAAACCGCTTCTGGCACAACAGGACACCGTGACAGAAACCAGAGCGTATGGAAACGCCGTCTACCTTCCTGCCACAGTGGTATCTATTTATGTACTTGCACTGGTGTGCTTTCAAACTGCTAGGTTGGGAGGAGCTGGGACAGAGCAACGGGAGCTCATCTGTTGCGGGGATTCGAACTGCTGACCTTCCAATTGGCAAGCCCAAGAGGCTCAGTGGTTTAACCACAGCACCACCCACGTCCCTCTAAGGATAAACCACACTCATGACTTATATAAAATGGGGTGACCCCAGGGGCTCCCCATTGAAGGAGTGCTATGGCCCTCGTGATTGCCTGGGTGTCGGACGGAAGCCACTCCTCACAGATCCTTTTAACAGGATACCCTTAACCAAGGAGGGGGCGCTTCCTCCGTGGAAAGAGCCTCTGTGAAACAACTTTACGTTGTCCTGTGTAATTTCCGAGAGCCGGTGTGTTGTTTTGTGCGTTCACCAAAGGGCTCGTTACTCTTCTGTGCCCACATCACTTCACATATGCCAGACCAAACGGGAAAGCAGCTGCCAGAGGAAGCGAGACAACGGCAATGGGGTGTAAGGGAAGGAGAGAGCAAAAGAGACCCGTAAATTCAAGGCTCTTTGAAATGGCCATATGCAGGATTTGTTACCGGATAGTCCAAGAGACCATATTGCTTCTGAAAGTACTGCATGACTGAAGCAGAGGTGATAAATTAGATGTACCCTCTGAGGGGAGGAAAATATTAAAACCATTACTAAAGGGGGAAAAATATACTTCATCTGCGTATCATTTCATAATATCATGCATCCATATACAAAAAGGCAATTATGGTTTAAGGAGTGCTATAAAACTTATTAGGTGTCCTCGGTTACTATTATCTTTCTAAGCAGAATGTCAAATTGTAGGAGTGAACGTAATATAAAAAGGTGAACAAAGACTTCTCTGCTGGTCTTGGGAGCTCTGGCAAATGGACCACTTTGCCACCCTCTGGAGCCAGCCCTGGTGCTCAAGATGACTTAGTTGATCAGGTTTTGTTACGTTTAATAGGTTTAATACATATGACAAAGGGGATATATCATCATCATTATTATTGTTTAGATTTCTTACCTGTTCATTGCTGTTAGGTCCCAGCTGAGGATGGAAGTCCTTTCAGTTTCTCATTCTTCCAGTCTTAAATTCCATTCTCCATATTTTCCAGCAATCTGTCAATATAATTTTTTTAACCCTCAGGAAAATCGACAAGCAATTGGTGTGAATTTCTCCCAATCAACACATTTTTATATGCAGTTTTGACTAATGTGCACGTTTTTGAGGGCAATTTCCCCTAATCCTGGGGCCAGCCCACATATGCAGCAAGGTGAAGTGTCCACCTCAGGTGGCAGAATCTACTGGGGCTGTATATCTTTCTTACCTCTTGATCCCGAAGTAGATCTTCTCTCACTCCTTCTTCCCTAGTGGGGAGGGGGTGCCATTTTGGGGTCTGCCTCAGGTACCAGAATGCCTTGGGCCAGGCCTGACTAATACAATGATAGCCATCTTCAAATATCTCAAGGGTTGTCATATGGAAGATGGAGCAAGCTTCTTTTTGCCTGCTCTGGAGGGTAGGACTCGAACCGATGGCTTTAAGTTACAAGAAAGGATTCCTACTAAAGGAGCATCAAAGTTTCAGGGAAACATCAAGCAAAAGCGAGCTGGTTCCAAAGCAACCATCTGCCCTAAAAAACGAAGACTAATACATCAACCCCGACTCTCAGAGAGCAATAATCCACGAGTGACTTTTACAACTTTACGCTTGGATTCCTTATCATTAGAGAAGCACAAGGCCTTGCTCTCCCAGGCATTGGGGTCGTAAAAATGGAAGCTGTTCTGCTCGTATTGAAATTCATAATTTGATGGGCTCACAAGGAGAAACTGAATTCAGGCTTCACATGTACTTTGAGAGCTAAGTTGACTTGATCCTGGTGTGAAATGGGCACAAGATCCATCTGTAAGGGACAGAGGAGGAGGAGTATAGTTACAACACATGTGTGGATGGAAGCCTATCCCATATTTTTAAAATGGGTAGGGTTTATGATTAACAGAGGAACACAAGAAGAGCCCTGCTGAATCAGGCCCCAAATAGCTTTGGGCAGGGGAATTGGGCCAAACAACACATTATTTATTTGTTTGTTGTTGTTATTATTATTTTAAAAATCCCACTCTTCATCTCATGATCTCAGTGCAGGGTACAATCCAGTTAAATCAATCCAAAAAACTACCAGAAGAGATAAAATGTTCTTAAAATTAAATGAAAGACCAGCCAAAACAAAAAGCAAAAACCACTCCCCAATTCACCCCATATCCTCATAACAGCACAAACTAGTACAGTCGTACTTTGGAAGTCGAATGGAATCTGTTCCGGAAGCCCATTCAACTTCCAAAACCAAATCACGGCTTCTGATTGGCTGCAGGAATCTCCTGCAGCCAATAAGAAGCTGCGGAAGCCCCGTCGGATATTCAGCTTCCAAAAGAACATTTGCAAACTGGAACACTCGCTTCTGGGTTTGCGGCGTTCGGTAGCCAAAACGTCTGAGTTCCAGGGCGTTTGGGATCCAAGGTACAACTGTACTAGCATCCTGAAAAAGTGTGGGAAAACAGGTGACTTTGGAGTGCCTAAGTATCAATGGAAGCAGAACAAGTTACACAACAAGTTACACAAAACAATAGCTTACTGGTAGACCATCTGCTCTACCAGGTTGAAGGTTCTTCATTCAATCCCAGGCATCTGCCACTGAGCTATGACGCTCCCCTTGGTGCTTGGCTGATGATTTCTGTGGCCTCCACTGATTCATTTCCAGTTGCATGAGGTTAGTTTCACAGGATTATGCCTTGGATAGGTATGTACCTGCGCTTGTTCATCTAAAGACACACCCCACCTGCTCCATAGGTCTTTATGAGTACCAGTTGTAGAATCATTGAATTGTAAAGTTGGAAGGGACCCTGAGGGTCGCCAAGTCCAAATTCTTTGCAATGCAGGAATCCCCACTAAAGCATCCATGACAGATGGCCATCCAACCTCTGATTAGAAACCTCCAAGCAGTTGTGCATCATTTCTTCTTAATTCTACATGCCAGGTTTTGAAATATTTGAGCATCAACACCCCAAAAATAGTGATTCAGTTTCCCATTGGTTTCATAAAAGACTGATTGAACACCATGGGTGGTAGCTATCCAAGTAGTCCCACTGAAACCAGACGAAGTTAGGCTCATTCTTCTTAATGGGTCTACTCTGAGTAAAACTTAGTTGACAAACAACGAATGGCAATTACTTCTGGGTAAGTATATAAAAGGCTGCACTCTTGTAAGAAGGGGTGGACAAATTAGCCTATTTCTATGCTGTTTCAGTTCTGGATGCATTCAGTCGTAAGTCCATTCCATCCTGTTTCCCCCTATTGAGTCCATTAAAAAACCCCCTGTGAAAATTGCCTTCAAATTGAATACATTCTTGCATGTGTTCAAAAGTGCACACTTTGTATGTATTTTGCATACATTTCCCTCTGAAATATGCATTGTCCTATGCATTCCCCTTTAATTTACTCATTTCTTTTACACGTTTCCCCCATAAAGTATACATTTCTGTATGAATTTTTGAAGTGAAACTGCCTTGTAAAATTGAAAGAAGTGCCCAATCTGATTGTTGGCTGTGTTGTGAACTGCATATTTGTTCAGGAGCTGCAGATTAGATTGGTTTGCTTTAAAATGAGATGCGAACAAAATTCTCCTCCAGCCCAAACATCATAATATGTCATAATGATGGCATGCCCTGTGCAATAGTCCTCTACCTTTTATAAAGTCCATGCCATGGAAGGGCTCTCACGATTCATTAGAAATGAAATGCCCTGTTCTTTCTTGATGAGATGAACGACACATGTGTGAAATCAGACAATGGAAGGGGGAAGATAAGAGTCGCCCATCCAGCGTTTGGGAACAAAATTATTCTGTTCATTCTCCTTTTCCGCACAGTGACCTTTCTGTCTTTCCGTGCTTTCCATGCCCTTGCAGAGAGAGGCAGTGCAATGACATTGGAGTCCCCATAGTACAACCCTTCTATTGCTTCTTATTGCTCCTGTGTTGCATTGCTTCACTCCTTGAGCAAGGTCATTCTTCTTCCCAGCCCCACAGTGCTCGACAGAGGACAGGGAAGAGAGCCTTTAACATTTGCAGCCTGCTCTGAGGTTGCATTATCAAGACTCTCTGAGCTGGAAAAAATCACCAGCCAGGGCTTCTGCTGCAGCAGGCCTTTATTTTATTGAAGTTGGATGTCGTTCAGTCTCGGGACACTACGACCGCCTGAAGTCTTTGACATAGATGGATGCTTCTGCTGCTGGGTGTACAATGCATACTTTTGTAGAGACACTGGAAGGGGTGATGGTGATGAATGTGGCCCAGGGAAGCTGGATGCATGAGAGCTCATCAAATGTGACAATGCTGAGGTTGACGGCTTTGGAACCAGCCCTTGCTCCTAGGTCTGGCCTGTGGGCAGAACCTACCATAGAAAGCATCTGCTGATTTATGTGGCTCAAGCTGAGAACATAAGGAAGAGCCTGCTGAATCAGGCCATTGACCAGCATCCTGTTCTCATAGGGCCACCCAGAGGCCCGCGGGAAACCTGCAAGCACTGTCTTCTCCTGTGGTTTCCAGCAACTGGTATTCAGAAGCATTACTGCCTCTGACCATGGAAACAGAAAATAGCCATCATGGTTAGTAGCATCTGGGGCAGATGAAGGCATCTGGTTGTGAAGAAGAAGAAGAAGAGTTTGGATTTGATATCTCGCTTTATCACTACCCTAGGGAGTCTCAAAGCAGCTAACATTCTCCTTTCTCTTCCTCCCCCACAACAAACACTCTGTGAGGTGAGTGGGGCTGAGAGACTTCAGAGAAGTGTGACTAGCCTAAGGTCACCCAGCAGCCACATGTGGAGGAGCGGAGACGCGAACCCGGTTCCCCAGATTACGAGACTATCGCTCTTAACCACTACACCACGCTGGCTCTCAGATGCACCATTGAGGTTCTTCCCCCTGTGCTCCTCGCAGCAGTCATTCCTCCACTGGTCATTGCTATGGATGCACAACTTGACTGTCTGTCTACAGGCACTATGGTCGTCTGCAAGGGATTCCCACATGACAGGGCTGATGTTGCCAGCACTTCATGCCACATTTGCAGACAACTTTGTAATGCAGAGGTTTTTAAAAAATAAGTTTATTTTATTTTATTTTTAAAAATAAACATTTCTATGACTTCCCCTCCACCCACCCATGGTTTCCACAAAACTCCAATTCTTGCTGCATATTCTAATTAAGCTATACCTTAACTTCTTCACAGAAGGAAAAATTCCACTATACCTCATTGCTGTTTTCGTTCAAATACTACCTGTGTTTTAACATATTTATATTGAATTTTTAAATAGTGTACAAACATTTTCCAATCCTCCTTAAAATCTGTCTCTTTTTTTATCTCTGTCAATAGATATTCTGTTTATTTCAGCTGCCAATCTTCTTAAGTTGGTTACCATCACATCACACATTTTTTGCACATATAATATTTGTGGGGCCATTGTTGCATAAATAAATAAATTTATCTGTTTTTTTTGGGGGGGGGCATCTGTTCCAGTTATCCCTAATAAAAAAGGCTTCTGGTCTTTTGGGGAAAGTTACCTGAAATACTTTTTTTTATCTCATTATAAATCATCTCCCAAAAATCCCAGGCCACTTTGCACATCCCTTTGTAATTCAGAATTGGTCTGCCAACAGGCTCTGTGCCTAAAACCAGCTGTCCAAAGAGCACATTCTGGGGGATCCTGCCATCTTCCATTCTGCGGACATGACCAAGCCAGCGTAGACATAGCTGAGACAGGAGTGTGAACATGTTGGGAATGCAGGTTTGGAAGAGTTTTCATCCTGGCCAACCAGATGCCAATGGGAAGCAGAGACGCAGGACATGAACACAAGGGCACTCTCTGCCCTTGCACTCCCCAGAAGCTGATATTTAGAGGCGTACCTCCTATGATACTGGAGGCAGTAAACAGCCATCATGATGAGTAGCCATTGACAGCCATTTCCTCCATGCATTTGCTAATCCCCCTTTAAAGCCGTCCAAATTGATGGCCATCACTTGTCCTTGTGGGAGCAAATTAACCATGTACTGTGTTCAGAAGTATTTTCTTTTGTCTGTTCTGAATCCTCCAACCTTCAGTTGCAGGGCCCTGAATTCTAATACCATGAGAATACTATGGCAGTTGAATTTTACTTCAATACTGGCAAAGGAAAATGAATTTTCCACCACGTCTGAGGGCAAAAGGATAGCTTAGAGGGCAGAGGGAGGGCACATACCACACACAAAGATTCGTCTTCTAACACCTTGGTTCTTCTGGAGAGCCAGTGTGGTGTAGTGGTTAAGAGCGGTAGTCTCGTAATCTGGGGAACCGGGTTCGCGTCTCCGCTCCTCCACATGCAGCTGCTGGGTGACCTTGGGCCAGTCACACTTCTCTGAAGTCTCTCAGCCCCACTCACCTCACAGAGTGTTTGTTGTGGGGGAGGAAGGGATAGGAGAATGTTAGCTGCTTTGAGACTCCTTTGGGTAGTGATAAAGTGGGATATCAAATCCAAACTCCTCCTCCTCCTCCTCCTCTTCTTCTCCCATCCAGCACTTGCCACCTGAAGCAGTTGCCTCGCTTTGCCTAATGATAGGGCTGGCCCTGGTTTTTGTTGGTTTTCTTCCTTCTGTGAGAAAACATTCCATTATCCAATCCCCGCACCTGTAATCTGAAGGGGCACAGTTCAGAAATGATGAGCTGATTGTCTAGACTGGAGTTCATTCTCAGGCACCATAACTAAATCTGGGTGATTCCGTTAAGATGGAGTTGGGAGAAATTTACTGTAGAAAAACATTTTAAGTGGTTCAAAAAGTGACCTAATTGTGTTATCCCTCAATCCTCTTCTTTCTCGTATTGATTTCACTTTGTTTCCCACTAGAGCTTCACAATGGCAACTGAATTAGGCCAGTGTAGTTAATTCTGATGTCTTATTGCCTAGGAAAAGAAAGAAAGAAAAATAATGTGTGTCTATGGAAGCCGTTAGAGCAGGACAATGCCTTTGCTCTGAGCTTTCCCCCCTTCTATTGCAGCTCAGAATTACTAGGCTGTTATATCTGTCTTCAGTGTAATTTAGGAAAAAGACAAATCCAAGATGATCCATAATAAAAATATCAAAGCAACATACTGAAGAGGTCATTAGTTTTGCAGCAACATCCATATATTGATTTCACACTCTGTAGGTAGAGTTTGGATAGAGACGACATTTGGAAATTGGAGAGGAAATTATTCTGCTGTGTGTATGTTTTCTGGAGAAAAAACCCTCTTGCCATGTGAACATAATCCATAAGACTTTCTAACGTGGCTTGTTTATCAAGTATGCAGAAATACTGAAGGGCATTTGCATCCAGATAGCCTAGCCATTGTCATATTGTGTAACTGGGTGCTCTGAGTGTGATGAGAGACTAGAGAGTGTTGCATAAGAAATTACAAGCGCCTCTTTTTTTTTAATCAATATTTTTATTGGTTTTTCCAGATACAAGTTATAGAAAAAGAAAAAAGAAAAAGAAGATAACAGAAGAAAAAAGAAACCAACTTTCCAAGATATTTTTCTCAAAACCAACTGGACTTCCCCACATCTCCCTCACCCTGCATTCTTTACAATAAAGATATCAGCAAATTATTACCTTGTTTCATGCATTTCTTTGTACTTTCCAATAGGTATACTTTATGTTTAAAACCTTATTATCTAATTACATTACCTTCAAATAAAAATCATGTTACTTTAAACATTGGTCCTTTCATAATTATAAACTTAATTTCCATATCACCGAATCTTATTGCTGAAGCTAAATTTTCTGAGTCATGCAAACTCTTAACATTCATATAACTTAAAATATTTTTGTAAATAGTCTTTAAATTTTCTCCAATCCTCTTCAAATGTTTCTTCTCCCAAATCTCGGATTCTGCCAGTCATTTCGGCCAATTCCATGTAGTCCATCAATTGCGTCTGCCACTCTTCCAGTGTGGGCAAATCTTGTGTCTTCCAATATTTTGCAATTAATATTCTTGCTGCTGTTGTTGCATACATATAAAAGGTTCTATCGTTCTTTAACACCTTCTGGCCGTTAATGCCCAGGAGAAAGGCCTCTGGTTTCTTAGGAAAGGTGTATTTAAGCACCTTTTTTAGCTCGTTATGAATCATTTCCCAGAAGACCTTCACTTTTGGGCAAGTCCACCAGAGGTGAAAGAATGTCCCTTCAGCCTCCTTACATTTCCAACATTTATTATCAGACAGATGATATATCTTAGCAAGTTTGACTGGGGTCATGTACCACCTGTATATCATTTTCATAATATTCTCCTTCAAGGCATTACATGCCGTGAATTTCATACCAGTGGTCCATAACCTTTCCCAGTCTTCAAACATAATGTTGTACCCAATGTCCTGAGCCCATTTTATCATTGCTGATTTGACTGTCTCATCTTGAGTGTTCCATTTAAGCAGCAAGTTATACATTCTTGAGAGTACTTTAGTCTTTGGTTCTAACAATTCCATTTCTAATTTCGATTTTTCCACCTGGAAGCCTACTTTTTTATCCAATTTAAAAACCTCTTGTATTTGGGCATAATGGAACCAATTTTGCACCTTATTTTTTAATTTTTCATAGCTCTGCAACCTCCAATTTTCTCCAACTTTTTCTAAAATTTCCCCATATTTCGGCCAGCCGACCTCCATATTAGGTTTTTTCCAGGCCTTGGCCTCTGCTGGTGATAGCCACCTCGGGGTCTTACCTTCTAGCAAGTCCTTGTATTTTGTCCAGACCATGAATATTGCTTTTCTGACAATATGATTTTTAAACATTTTATGAGCCTTTACCTTGTCGTACCACAGATATGCATGCCAACCAAAAGCGTTATCAAACCCTTCCAGATCTAGAACATCAGTGTTCTCAAGAAGTAACCAATCTTTCATCCAGCAGAAGGCTGCAGCTTCATAATACAACCTTAAATTACAAGCGCCTCTGAAGCTCTGGGTGTGAATTTTGACCAGCCCCTATTAGGGCAGATCATTATACAGTGAGGATGGGAAACTTGTGGTCACTTGGATGTTGTTGGATTCCAACTCCCATCAGCCCCAGCCAACATGACCAGTAGGCAGGGGTGATGGGATCTGGAGTCAACAGCCTTTGGAGAGCCATAGTTTTCCCCATTCCCCTTTTCCAGAGATTCCATGTGGATGGTGATTGGATGATCTAACTTACATCCGGTATAGAGAAATCTCAGCATTCCCCTGACCTCCATCTCTGGGTGGGTCACTGCAACCTCCTGTTCCTGCAACTAGAAGATGTGTTTTGCAGAGAGTGACAAGAGAGAAGGTAGTTCAGAATGGGTCTGTTCCTAGAGTTCTCAGAGCTCAGCAACTCTGAGAACTGTAGGTCGACAAGGAGAATAGGAGGTCTCCTAACAACTCTCAGGGCCCTGAACTACAGGTCCCAGAATTCTCCTGGGAAAGCCCTGACGGTTTAAAATAGAACGATACTGCTTGAAATGTACTTTATAGTGCAGATAACATCAGTAAAAACTGGTGGTCAGATAGACGAAGAAGAAGAAGAGTTTGGATTTGATATCCCGCCTTTCACTCCCCTTCAGGAGTCTCAAAGCGGCTAACATTCTCCTTTCCCTTCCTCCCCCACAACAAACATTCTGTGAGGTGAGTGCGGCTGAGAGACTTCAAAGAAGTGTGACTGGCCCACGGTCACCCAGCAGCTGCATGTGGAGGAGCGGAGACGCGAACCCGGTTCCCCAGATTACGAGACTACTGCTCTTAACCACTACACCACACTGGCTCTCAATCTACATCATACCCCCCAACATTTCTCCGATGAAAATAGGAATAATAATAATAATAATAATAATAATAATAATAATAATAATAATAATATCAACAACACCCCACCCATCTGACTGGGTTGCCCCAGCCACTCTGGGTGGCTTCCAACATATATAAAAACATAACAAAACATTAAACGTTTTTTAAAAACTTCCCTATACGGGGCTGCCTTCAGATGTCTTCTAAAGGACATATAGTTATCTCCTTGGTTTGGGGGTCACATAACACCACACCCTCCAATATTTCTCTGATGAAAATTACATTCTGGGATCAAATCAGAAACTGGGATGGCTTCTATAAATCCAGGGCTGTCCCTGGAAAATAGGGTCACTTGGAGGGTTTGGAGAGTGGTCTAGGAAGTTTTCTGTAGACTGCAATGACATCAAGAAGAGCTCTGCTGGATCTGTACAAAGGCTCAACTAGTCCAGCATCCTATTCTCACAGTGTCCAACCAGATGTCCCCATGGGAAGCTTGCAATCAGGACCTAAGGGCAACAGCTCTCTCCCTACTTGTTGCAGTTAGATGCATTCTGCCTCTGACAGTGCAGGGAGAACAGACACCATGGCTAGTAGCTACTGATAGCTTTGTCTTCCACAAATCTGTGAAACGTTGATATTATGTTAGAAATGCATTGGCATTGCTATTGAAATACATATTGATTATTTGTTGGTGTTGCCCTTTAGCTTGAATACCGTGGGCTCCCTTGAACACAATTCCCTTTGTGGACAGGTGGCATAGAAATGAAAATCTAATCTAATCTAAAACGCCGACTCAGGAAACAAGCCACTGACAAGCATGAAATTGTCCTCTCTTGTATCCAACCTGGTGCCATGTGGTACTTAATCATCCTCATTAAAAAGCTGTACTGATCTTGAGCTGCTCGCCTGTTAATAAATAGGGTCTGTTAGCACATTGCTGAGCAGAAAGGAAAGTCAAGACAAAGGCGCTATTGTACTCTCCAGAAGACTTTCTCAAAGTTCTGCTATTTTTCCAGTAGTTTTTCTTTTCTCAGTTGGAGGCAGATTTCACTCATAGCTGCAATTGAAATACATTTTCAATTGCACAGCTATTGCATTTTCAGGGCACACCTATTCACGTCTACTCATAGAATCAAAGAACTGTGGAATTGGAAGGGATCCTGCGGGTCATATAGTCCAAACCACTGCAATGCTGGAATGTGAACTACAGTGGTACCTCGGGTTATAGACGCTTCAGGTTACAGACTCTGCTAACCCAGAAATAGTACCTCGGGTTAAGAACTTTGCTTCAGGATGAGAACAGAAATTGCACGGCGGCGACAGCGGGAGGCCCCATTAGCTAAAGTAGTACCACAGGTTAAGAACAGTTTCAGGTTAAGAACGGACCTCTAGAACTAATTAAATTCTTAACCCAAGGTACTACTGTAAATCATACATAAAGGCAAGGTAAAGTTAAAGGACCCCTGGACGGTTAAGTCCAGCTGAATTCGACTATGGGGTGCAGCATCCATCTCCGCTCTCAGGCTGAATGAGCCGGCGTTTTCTGGGTTATGTGGCCAGCGGGACTAAACCATTTCTGGCACAATGGGACACCGTGACGAATGCCAGAAGCCACAGAAACACCGTTTACCTTCCTGCCACAGTGGTACCTATTTATCTACTCACACTGGTATCCTTTTGAACTGCTAGCTTGGCAGGAGTTGGGACGAATCAATGGGAGCTCATCTCAGTGTGCAAATTCAAACTGCCGACCTTACGAACAGCAAGCCCAAGAGGTTGGGTGGTTTAGACCACAGCGCCACCCGCGTCATATACATGACAGAGGGCCATCCAACCTCTGCTTAAAAACCTCCAACGAAAGAGAGTCCACCACCTTCCAGGGGAGTCCATTCCACTATTGAACAGCTCTCTGAAGGAGCTAGTGCTTAATGTCATATTGTGCATTATTTTCAGAATAGTGGTCTAGGAGAGGGAATTCTCTGTGATGGCCCCTAAGCTGTGGAACTCCCTCCCTGCAAAGGGACATCTGGAAGCTCCATTGTACGGCTTTTGGAGAATGATAAGGAAAAACCTCTTTACCCTAGTTTCTGACACTTTAGGTGTTTGTTTTAAAGACGTACCTTGTCTTTATGGCTGTAAGTTGCTTTGTTTTGTGTTTTAATGCTGGAACCTGCGCTGGGACCTATGGGTGAAAGGTAATAACTAAATATGTAACTACTGCTCTCTCAGGTTCAGTGAATCCCAGTATGTTAGCTTATGGAAGTTCATGGAAGGTAAGTTCGCCATTCTAAAATTCTCCAAGTGACCAGTGCTTTCTCCCCACCCCCTTAAAAAAATTAGATCCCAGTACTCACCATGAATGGGACACGGGTGGCGCTGTGGGTTAAACCACAGAGCCTAGGGCTTGCCGATCAGAAGGTTGGCGGTTCGAATCCCCGCGACGGGGTGAGCTCCTGTTGCTCGGTCCCTGCTCCTGCCAACCTAGCAGTTTGAAAGCACGTCAAAGTGCAAGTAGATAAATAGGTACTGCTCCGGCGGGAAGGTAAACATCGTTTCCATGTGCTGCTCTGGTTCGCCAGAAGCGGCTTAGTCATGCTGGCCACATGACCCGGAAGCTGTACGCCAGTTCCCTCAGCCAATAAAGCAAGATGAGCACCGCAACCCCAGAGTCGGCCACGACTGGACCTAATGGTCAGGGAGGGGTCCCTTTACCTTACTCACCATGAAGTTGTTACTGTGAGTGCCATACCTTTCACATTTTAGGGTGTGTGTGTGTGCTGGTACTGCGTACCCTTGAGTACCCCCAGGGGGGGAAAAGCTCTGTGCTGTGACTCTCCAAAAATCCTATCTGGAGGATTAAGGCCCCTTCTGAAGGAAATGCAATGGGGGTGGAGGAGGTGGTAGCGGAAGGAAGAGAAATATCTAAATTTATCTTACATTATGACTGAAATCCAATTTGGGCTGATTCTTTCCTCCCCTGGGAACTGTTGCTTTAAAGACTACTTGACTTGTTTTAGGGGAGCGGTTGCAAAAGTAGCACCCTGGCTTGACTACTGCATTGCAGGACTGCCCTTGAAGACCTCTTGGAAATGCCAGCTGATTCAAAACACAGTAGCTAAGACAGTTTCTTTGGCAGGTGCTGTGTGAACCACATCTCACCAGTGCTTCTAAGGCTTGCCTGAAAACCTGTAGGGTCCATCTATCATCGAGCCTGACCTTCCTGAACTCTTCTTGGCTACCTGAATGCAGTGACCAGGTTGCCATTAGTATAGATACTCCTCCCATCTTGCTCCCTCCAGCATATACTTTTTTTCAGATTCAAATGTACTTAGGATAAATTTTCTCCATTATGAATTGATCCCCACACCCCCACTTAAAACGCTCTCTTTCTCGCTAGATTATCTGCTACGTTTCATATTTCTAAGGCTCTAATAATACACGTAGCTTTTTTTCAAGTGTTTGTGGTGTTGTCAAAGGAATTTTGGTTTAGCCTCTGAAATGATCCCACCTCAAAGATTCTCTTCCTCCACCCGCTTGCATGCTACCAATTAAAATATAGCCTGAAATGAGCTATTTATTTCAGCCGCTACTGTTGCTACACTGAAAGAGCCTGTCACTCAATGCAAATTTACAAGACCTGGGGAAAAAGAGAGAGGAGAGAATAAAATAAATTGCACATGGATTCCAAGCAATTAATTTTAATTTCAATTTTATTTTTTTTAAAGAAAAGAAGAAAACATTACAAAAATCAAAACATCCTCATCTATTTTCCAGGAGGGACACTGTAAGCATCTTTCCCTCATTAATCTACAGTTTTCCTAGCCTAGGAAAATAAAGAGTTGTGCAAATTAGAAAAAATAAAAAATAAAAAAGGTAGTCACCAGGATTTCTTGGAAAGTCTCCAGATTAAAGTGTTCTTTCCTTGCTGGCTGGCTCTCTTAATTTCCTAATTTCACACTGTTTCTACTTCATCACCGTCTCCCCATTTTGCCTTCTCAGCTTATTCAACAATTGCCTGAGGTTCTTTGCCACTTTGTAGTTTTATCAAGAGGCAAAAGGAAGGAGGGAGACCTGAAGAGATGTGAGCTCGTTTTGTTTTCTCTTGTTGTGCTGAGGTATTATTCCGCCACAGAAGTTGAATATGTAAATATGATGGAACACCACTGTCAGCTCTTTTGCTGGAACATTTTTCTTTTCCTTTTCCTGGTGAGGACTCAAGTTGAGAGATTACGGCTTCTGTGTTCAGGAGCAAGACACTCAAAAGACACCATATTAATAATGGTTGTTACAAGTAGGAACTGCAACAGAAAATGGCATCATGGAGTGGCCCTGTTCAGGACTCTCCAGTCCAATCTCCCTCCCTCCCAGTTTTCCATTGGATTTTTCGGGGTGGGGTGGAGTTTAAGTTCTTATGTGGTTTTTCCTCCATGTTAGGTCTCACCCCCACAAACATTTCCTGTACTTTTGCGAACTGCGGGCTTTACTAGATTCTGCTGATACATCTCTCTAGTTTTGATAGATAAGCAACAATCCTAAGCTTTCAGGGATGCGGGTGAAGCTGTGGTCTAAACCACTGTGCCTCTTGGGCTTGCCGATCAGAAGGTCGGCAGTTCGAATCCCTGTAATGGGGTGAGCTCCCGTTGCTCTGTCCCAGCTCCTGCCAACCTAACAGTCTGAAGTGCAAGTAGATAAATAGGTACCGCTGTGGCAGGAAGGTAAACGGCGTTTCTGTGCGCTCTGGTTTCTGTCACAGTGTTCCGTTGTGCCAGAAGCGGTTTAGTCATGTTGGCCACATGGCCCAGAAAGCTGTCTGTGGACAAACGCCAGCTCCCTCAGCCTGAAAGCGAGATGAGCGTCACAACTCCACAGTCGTCTTTGACTGGACCTAACCCTCCAGGGGTCCTTGAGCCTTCTTTTTTTACCTAAGCTTTCAACTTCGTAAACAGAAGAATTTATTTAGGAATTTTTGAGCATGCAAATTATATTCTTAGAGAGAGGTGGGGTGGTAAGATTTATATCCCATCCTTCACCATAAGGTCCCAGGGTGGGTTACAACAATACAGTGTACAATTCTAAGATGGAGCCTCTTGGGTTGGGTGGTCTTCACATCCCAGAGATAGGCAAATTAACCATTCTGGATGGGAGTCAGTGCTTCATGTTATTTTGTGCATTGTTTTCAGAAATGTGCATTTTTGTGTGCACTTTTGGGATGGAGAAGTGCAACGCAGAATTCGGAGAAGCAAGGATTCTGAAGGGTAGGTGTGAATTGGTTGAGTCTGTGGTTCTGTTAGTGTGAACTGGGTAGAATCATAGAACAGAATCATAGAATCATAGAGTTGGAATAGACCACAAGGGCCATCGAGTCCAACCCCCTGCCAAGCAGGAAACACCATCAGAGCACTCCTGACATATGGCTGTCAAGCCTCTGCTTAAAGACCTCCAAAGAAGGAGACTCCACCACACTCCTTGGCAGCAAATTCCACTGTCGAACAGCTCTTACTGTCAGGAAGTTCTTCCTAATGTTTAGGTGGAATCTTCTTTCTTGCAGTTTGGATCCATTGCTCCGTGTCCGCTTCTCTGGAGCAGCAGAAAACAACCTTTCTCCCTCCTCTATATGACATCTATATGACATAAGTTTGCATGTAAATGGATTCAAGTTACAAGAAACGAGATTCCGACTAAACAATCAGGAATAACTTTCTGACAGTAAGAGCGGTTCAGCTGTAGAACAGACTTCCTCAGGTGGTTGTGAACTCTCATTCCTTGGAGGTTTTTAAGCAGAGCTTGGATGTCACCTGTCATGGATGCTTTGGTTGAGATTCCTGCATTACAGGGGGTTGGACTAGATGACTCTCGGGGTCCCTTCCCACTCTACAATTCTACAATTCTATGATTCTATGAACAAATTTCTCCCCCATCCCTTCATTCAGCTGAAAAAGCAGTAATTCTATTGACCATTCCAAGGTCTGAAACTGCAGGGATGTTGGAGCAGAGCTGGTGCACAAACCCATGCCTTGCCTCCAGTCCCTCTGAGAATCCATGGAAGGAATGGCTGGAAAGGACTAATCACCTCCAAAATAATTCATAATCCTAGCTAAAGCAAACAAACGAGAGAGAGAGAGAGAGAGAGAGAGAGAGAGAGAGAGAGAGAGAGAGAGGCAAGATGCCTTTGCACTCCTTGTCTTCCTTATCATCACTGTGTGGCAGAGAGATGCGCAATATGTTGTCCTAGGATTCCTGCTGTTCTGATAACTCCCTTGTCATTTACTTTGCAACCCAACACTTTTACTCAAATGGCATCTGGTGTATAATAAGACTTGGGTTTTTTTTTAAAGCATCAAAAAGGTGATGGCATGTTCATCACAATAATTATGGGCTGATTCATGCAATGGCTAGTTTCATGGCTTTTGTTTCCTTTAGCAGTGGCTTTTATTTGGTCACACACCCAGGAGGAAGTTTTGGGAGGCCAGCTTTGGCTGAAGGTTATTTTTATATTTCTCTTTTTCCTCTTGCACCCCACCCCCTGTGCCTCCCTCAATGCATTCTGGAGGGTCTCCAAGTCTCTGGAACAGATTTTGAGGACCCACGGGAGGGCTTGGAAGAGATGAGAGGGCCTGAAAGAGAGAAGTCCTAACATGTGAGCAGAAGCTCTTAACAACAACAACAACAACAACTTTTTATTATTTATACCCCGCCCATCTGGCTGGGTTTCCCCAGCCACTCTGGGCAGCTTCCAACAAAATATTAAAATACAACAATCCTTAGATATTAAAAGCTTCCCTAAACACTCCTGCAGTGTTGGATATGTCCCTTTGTTAATATATTCACATGTCACACTTCCTCCACGGAGTTCAAGGGTACAGTGGCGTAGCGTGGGTTGTCAGCACCCGGGGCAAGGCAAGTAATTTGCGCCCCCTAACCCATGGATTTGCTCCCCCTAACCCGTGGATTTGCGCCCCCTAACCCTAACCCCCAGATGTTGCGCCCGGTGCGGCTGGCCCCCCCTGCACCCCTCACGCTACGCCACTGCAGGGGTATACAATTCATAGAGTGGTCACTCTCTCTTCACAGGTAAATCTGAGAATTGTAGCTCCGTGAAGGGACTAGGAGTCTCCTTAATGACTCTTAGCTCCTTTAACAAACCACAGATCCTAGAATTCTTTGTGGGAAGCCAGGACTGTTTAAAGTGGTACCAGAGCATATTAAATGTATGGTGTGAATGTGGTAAATTTCCAGTTTAAACCTTTATAGCCTTTACTGTCCTGCAGTGAGACAAAAAAACCTACTCTGCAACATGGCTACCCAGCAAACTTCATAACCAAGTGGGGATCCGAACCTGATTTGCACCTGAAACTCCCTGACCCTCTAACTATGCTGGCTGCTGTTCAGGGAACACCATTTAGTTCTATGGGACAAAGTATATGAGTTGCAATCCGGAAGCGGCTGACAGCAGGATAAAATCTTTCCCAGGGTAATCTGAGTGGGATCCCTGAAACATTAATCTAGCTGTGCTGTTTATTTTTTTACTCAGGGACCATCAGGACAAGCATATGGACTCTAAGAACAAACTTGTGTATTGTTATTATCATTGACATGTTTTAATAGACAAAAGAATCTGTAGCGTCCTAATGAACTGTTCACAAACCACGGTGTCCTACCAAGTGACATTCGAATAGCATCTTCTTGTACGCTCAGGTATGCCCCATGCGAGGAACCAGGAATTGAAAGTGTAAGCAGGTTGAGCTCTTAAATCTTGAGATGTGTCACACACGGTAAAAGCAATCTGTGTTTGACGAGTGTATCTAATGAGCTGAGTCTTGGTAAATCTTCAGCCTTTCATGTCTAAGGACTCACTCCAACGAATGAATGTAGAAAATGTATCTGTTCTCATTTGCATACGTTGCTGGAGAAAGTACTGGAGAGAAAGGAGTGGGGGTGGAATCTGACATAGGATAGCTTCTTCTGTGTTACTTTTTAATTAAGAAGAAGCAGCTCCGATCTTATGCAATTAGTAGGATGGCAGAATCTCTCCCCTACACATTGTTCCAACATGTAAGTCCTCGATAGCGCTGCATTTACGAAGTCTTGCGTCTGAACTATCTTCTAATGATAACGTTTCAGGAGAGGGGGGAAAAAACCCCCCAAACCCACCAGCCCATAATATCTGCATGGTAATCGCTGCGGGCGGTATATGAAGTGCTAGACAGGATGTGAAAGCTGGACCAGAGTGTATGATTAACTAATAATATAGTCAAGGGATTGTATAAAATGGTGGCGTGTATGTCTGGGACCCCTTTATTGTATTGCTGGATTTGTAATGCATATTTAAACTCAGCTTTTCTTTCGACTCCTTTCAAGACGTCAAATCAGACTCCTGGCACACAGAATCTGCTACAGGTAACATATCTGCCCCCTGTTCCTCACCCCTTGCTATAAAACTCTCTCCTCTGCCCACCTTAGAAAATCACGAGAGCTCTTTTTTTTTTTTAACCATATCCATAAAAGATGAATGGAATCAGTCTTGTTAAATGCAAATGAAGAAGGTAAATGCACATAGCATTCAGCTAATGGCTTGCTAAGGAATGCCATCAGTGTTCCAAGATCTTCTGCAATGATTGAGAGAAATGAGTGCTGCCTTGGCGGCCAGATGCTAAATATATCAAGCTAGTTAAGGAGCTCGACAGATAATATGCATGGTGATGGATCAATATTCTCCAAGGGAGGATGGAAATTCTCACAACACTTCAGGGGGAGCTTGAAAAAAAATACACATTTTTTTTTAAAAAAGAAGAAGATCAGAAAAAATGTCTTTGGAGACATTTCAACCAAAATGTATTTTATTAATTTTATATCCTGCCTTTCTTGTGTCAGGCAACATGTGGTTCTGAGGCAGTCACCCATTTGGACATCTTCAGACCATCCCTGTTTCCCAAACTTGGGTCTCCAATTGTTTCTGGACTACAACTCCCAGCATCCCTAGCTAACAAGACCAGTGATCAGGGATGATGGGAATTGTAGTCCCCAAACAGCTGGAGACCTAAGTTTGGGAAATTCTGGCCTAGATAATACCTCTCTCTTTCTTTTAACTTAGGGGTGGAGGACCATTAACACTTCAGAAGGTGTTAGAGTACAACTCCGATCATATGTGATGGTCACAGAAGCCAATAGGAGTTGGAGTCCACCAATATCTGGAGAAGGTCCGTATAGTTAAAGCTATGGTTTTCCCAGTAGTGATGTATGGAAGTGAGAGCTGGACCATAAAGAAGGCTGATTGCCGAAGAATTGATGCTTTTGAATTATGGTGCTGGAGGAAACTCTTGAGAGTCCCATGGAGTGCAAGAAGATCAAACCTCTCCATTCTGAAGGAAATCAGCCCTGAGTGCTCACTGGAAGGACAGGTCCTGAAGCTGAGGCTCCAATACTTTGGCCACCTCATGAGAAGAGAAGACTCCCTGGAAAAGACCCTGATGTTGGGAAAGATGGAGGGCACAAGGAGAAGGGGACGACAGAGGACGAGATGGTTGGACAGTGTTCTCGAAGCTATCAGCATGAGTTTGACCAAACTGCGGGAGGCAGTGGAAGACAGGAGTGCCTGGCGTGCTCTGGTCCATGGGGTCACAAAGAGTTGGACACGACTAAATGACTAAACAACAACAACACAATATCTGGAGGCCCACAGGTTCCCCACCCCAAGAATACAGCAAAAGCAGCATCCCCAGACCATGGCTTAGTGGCAGCGCATCTGCTTTGTATGTGGAAAGGTCCAAGTTCAATCCCCAGCATCTCCAGGTAGGACCTGAAGGGACCCCATCTGAAATCCTGGAGCCACTGCCTGTCAGTGTAGACCAGACTGGGCAACTTCAGGTACAGCTGGTGGTGCAGCATTCTTCTAGGTCTAGACCACAGGTTCTCAAACTTTTTTCTCTGGGCCACACTTTCAGAAAACAGCAACAACTGGTCACACTACACCAATTTTTTTATCAATAAGAAATAGATTGGAAAACAAAAATAAACAATTCCCAGCAGTGCTTGATTTATAGCATAGAAAACAACTATTTTATAATATGATGCCAGGACATCCACAAGGTCTAAAACAATGCAGCTACATAAGGACATGATTCATTCCTAAAATATAATTATGAACAAGCCTCTTACATATTTGACATGAGCCAACAGTGTGACGCAGCAGCTAAAAAAGCCAATGCAATTCTGGGCTGCATCAATAGGACTATAGCATCTAGATCAAGGGAAGTAATAGTGCCACTGTATTCTGCTCTGGTCAGACCTCACCTGGAGTACTGTGTCCAGTTCTGGGCACCACAGTTCAAGAAGGACACTGACAAACTGGAACGTGTCCAGAAGAGGGCAACCAAAATGGTCAAAGGCCTGGAAACGATGCCTTATGAGGAACAGCTGGGCATGTTTAGCCTGAAGAAGAGGAGGTTAAGGGGTGATATGATAGCCATGTTCAAATATATAAAAGGATGTCATATAGAGGAGGGAGAAAGGTTGTTTTCTGCTGCTCCAGAGAAGCGGACACGGAGCAATGGATCCAAACTACAAGAAAGAAGATTCCACCTAAACATTAGGAAGAACTTCCTGACAGTAAGAGCTGTTCGACAGTGGAATTTGCTGCCAAGGAGTGTGGTGGAGTCTCCTTCTTTGGAGGTCTTTAAGCAGAGGCTTGAGAACCATATGTCAGGAGTGCTCTGATGGTGTTTCCTGCTTGGCAGGGGGTTAGACTCAATGGCCCTTGTGGTCTATTCCAACTCTATGATTCTATGATTCTATATAGAACCATAGAGTTGAAAGGGGCTCTGAGGGTCCTCTAGTCCAGCCCCCTGCAATGCAGGAATATGCAGTTGTCCCATACAGGGATCCGGACCCTACTTGATTGAGTTCCTACTTGCGAGCAGAAATGTTGACTTGGTTCAGAACGTTGCTCCTTTTGCTTGCGGAGCAACCAAAGCATGTCAAGGAGCTGAAGCAGAAGACATAATTGACTGCTGTTGTGATCTACGATGCTACAATTTACTACAAATCACTGAATTGTAAATTTTATTTTGTTTTTATGGTTTTCTACAGATGTTATGACTTACGGCCTTGACAAATAAGGTGATTCACTGAAGCTCTGTGCAGATGCTCTTCTTCTCTCATGCTTAGAACCACAGGAGGGGAGAGTGCGAAGGATCACCTGTATTCCTATCACCTGGCCCCACCACCCCTTGTGCTATAACAGAAACTAACTAACTAACTAACTAACTAACTAACTAACTAACTAACTAACTAACTAACTAACTAAAATAACTAAGCATATCTAGAGCTGGTTTGGGATGAAAGTCTTGTCGTTTTGCTCTTAGGCATTGAAATTGCCAGCTAGGGATTGGTGAATTTCTCAGTTTGGGTTTCTCTCCGTTTCTCATTTTTCTAACCTTAAATTCCGTTCTCCGCATTTCCACATCAGTTTGCAATTTCTTTTTTTCTAAAAAAAACCCCCAGTCCTCATGAAAATTCATCAGTATTTTCTCTTAACATAGACATTTTATGCACGTTTCCCTAATACGCACATTAGTGCTTTTGGTGGCCGGTGTGTGATCTCACGAGGGTCACATGACTCACGCGGGAGTGTGGCTCCTGAAGGTGCCCATTAGCTGATCAGTGGCTAGAGTGATTCCCTTTCACAGAATTGTGGAGCTGGAAGAGACCCTGAGGATCATCTAGTCCAACCTCTTGCAATATAGGAATATGCAGCTGTCCCTTACGGGGATCGAACCTGCAACCTTGGTGTTATCAGCACCATGCTCTGATCAACTGAGCTATCCAGTCTCAGTGGCCAACAACAACAACAATTTATTATTTATACCCCGCCCATCTGGCAGAGTTTCCCTAGCCACTCTTGGCGGCTCCCAATCAAGTGTTAAAAACAGTACAGCGTTGAATATTAAAAACTTCCCTGAACAGGGCTGCCTTAAGATGTCTTCTGAATGTCAGATAGTTGTTTATCTCTTTGACATCTGATGGGAGGGCGTTCCACAGGGCGGGTGTCACTACCGAGAAGGCCCTCTGTCTGATTCCCTGTAGCCTCACTTCTCGCAATGAGGGAACCGCCAGAAGGCCCTTGGTGCTGGATCTCAGTGTCCGGGCTGAACGATGGGGGTGGAGACACTCCTTCAGGTATACAGGATCCAAACGGGTCAGGACCACCAAATTCCAGGTATAAATCTATTTAAAATGGATTTCTCCTCCATGGATTTCTCCTCCAGGATAAAACCATGCAACTTTCACTTGTCCTCCAACCCCCGCCTTTCCCATTTTCTCCTCAAGCTTGTATTATCCTTATAAAAGTTGCACCATCCCTGTTCTCTCATTTCCTTCTACCTGCGGCAAAGGGCGATTGTGTTATTTTAAATATTTACATCAAGTTACTTTATACGTTCCTGTGGTCTTGAGGCACGCAGGCTCCCTGGGGTTGGTCACTGGGCACTTAGATCCAATTAGCACTCAAGGTCAAGAGCGCATTATGCTGACAAAAAGCGAGGAGGGAACCATCCTGGTTGGTTAAAAAACTTGCCTTGCTGATTAAGGGCGGCCTTTGGAGCAAATGAAATTACAGCCCAAGAAATCTGATTGCGTCCGTGCTCGAGTGAGGTAGCGTCTCAGCGCTCAATTTCCTCAGCCATATGCTCCAAGAATTAAAAAAAAAAACCCTTTCACATCAGAAGAAGGCAAAGGAAGAGCCTAAGGCAGTGAATGTAACACTGCATGGAGAATGAGGAGAAGGGTTAGCAGAGGAATTTCTCAGCGCGACAAAGAGCTTTCATTTCACTTATTTATTTTGAAGATGAACTGAGTGTTAAGAACATAGGAATGCAGGAAGCTTCCTTATCCGGAGTGAGACAAACCGAGCTCAGTTATGCCTAAACTGACTGGCAGTGTCTCTCTAGGACAGCCTTTCTCAACCTGTGGGTCCCCAGATGTTGAACTACAACTCCCATCACCCCTAGCTAGCAAGGCCAGAGCTCAGGGATGATGGGAGTTGTAGTCCAACAACATCTGGGGACGCACAAGATGAGAACCACTGCTCTAGGATTTCAGGGAGGGGGGTCTCATTCAGTCATACTCAGAGATGCTACTGATTGAACCTGAGGCTTCTACGTGAAGAGCAGATGCTCCACCACTGAGCTGTGGTGCTTCCTCTAAATCAGTATATCCCAAGCTTGAGTCGCCGGCTGTTTTCAGACTACAACTCCCATCACCCCTAGCTAACAGAACCAGTGGTCAGGGATGATGGGAATCATAGTCCGAAAACAGCAGGAGACCCGAGTTTGGGAAACACTGCTCTCATTGTTGGGTGGGGCTTCTGCTGTCCGTCAGGCTGGTGCAAGCCACAGTTTGTACAGTAACCATTTGGACAGTCATAAGAACGAAAGAAGAGCCAATGGCCCATCTAGTCCAGCATCCTGTTCTCACCGTGGCCACCCAGATGACCGTGGGAAACCCGCAACCAGGACCTGAGCGCAAGAGCGCTCTCCCCTCTTGTGATTTCCAGCAACTGGTATTCAGAAGCATTATAACTTTTGAATGTGGAGGCAGAGTACAGCCTTTGTGGCTAGTTGCTATCCTCTACGAAACTGTTAAAGCCATCCATGTTGGTGGCCATTGCTCCCTCCTGGAGCAGCAAATTCAGCCCAATACATCTTATTGACCTGAGTTGGAACAGCAAATGGCACCCCACTGCTCCAGTAAAGGTAAAGGGACCCCTGACCGTTAAGTCCAGTCACGAACGACTCTGAGGTTGCAGCGCTCATCTCGCTTTACAGGCCAAGGGAGCCGGTGTTTGTCTGCTTCCACAGAGAGTTTTTCTGGGTCATGTGGCTAGCATGACTAAGCCGCTTCTGGCGAAGCCAGAGCAGCTCAAGGAAACGCCGTTTACCTTTACACCGGAGGGGTACCTATTTATCTACTTGCACTGTGTGCTTTTGAACTGCTAGGTAGGCAGGAGCTGGGATCAAACAACAGGAGTTCACCCCATTGTGAGGATTTGAACCACCGACCTTCTGATTGGCAAGTCCAAGCAGCACAGTGGTTTAAACCACAGCGCCACCCACTGAGTACTGAGGACCAACTCCAGATTTGAGGGGGCCCTGGGTGAAATGTCCTCTGGTGAGGTCCCTCCTTCATTAGCAGAACTTGGTAGGGTTACACTGCTGCAGTGGCAGTGATCGAAGCAGCATTGCCTGGCTAAATAAATTTATTCTGCCCCCCCATGCTCCAGAGCAAGGCTAGGTTATGGGTAGAGATGGAAGGATCAGCCTAAGTCCGTTCTGTGCCACCCTTGCTAATACTCAGTTGTAGTTATGCTCCATCCCTTTTTTCGCGGAGTTTCCAAAAGAATGCATGAAAAATCTTCATGTACATTGTATGCATTTTGTACATGTTCTTTCATTAAACTACACATTTCCCCAATGCAGTTTCCTCCTAAATTTACCTTTTGTACACATTTGTAGGAAGATCCAGGTGCACATGCTTTGGGGGACTGAAGGTACATTGCTTTAAATGTAGAAGAGCATAATTTGACTGATAGCTGCATTCTGATTTGCAAGCAAGTTTGGGAATGTTGATTTGGGTTGGTCCGCTGTGAAAATCAAATTGAATGAATTTGGCCCTCATCCTTAGCAGTGTAGGAAATGTACATCATCTATCCACATGTTGCTGCTCAGGGTGATGAGTCAGGAAAACAAAATTAAAGGAACCCCAGGGAATGCATTGGCAGAGGACCCTGCCTGAGTACTTTATGCCCGGACAGCTGGCCAAGGATTCCAGGCATTGAGGCTGGCCCTGAGAGCAGCTACCACATCTATCCTTCTGTGGTGTTAAGACTGGCACAGGGGTCTCTCTTGGTAGTTCCACCAACCTTGAAAATGTAGTGAATGGAGACCTGGGAGCAGGCTTTCTCTGTGACAGCTCCTAAGCTGTGGAACTCCCTCACGCAGCGACACACCTAACATTTTCCTTGTACTGCTTCCACTGTATGCTAAAGATGCAGCTCTTTATCCTACTCTTTGACAGTCAAGGGACATTATTATGTACATTATGGAGTATCTCCACCCCCATCGTTCAGCACGGACACTGAGGTCCAGCTCTGAGGGCGAGAAGCGAAGTTAGAGGGAACCAGGCAGAGGAAAGCCCTCCCATCAGATGTCAAACAGATAGACAACTATCTGGCTTTTAGAAAACATCTGAAGGCAGCCTTGTTCGGGGAAGTTTTTAATGACTGATGTCATATTGTGTGTGAATTTGTTCGAAGCTGCCCAGAGTGGCTAGAGTAACCAGTTTTACTTTGTTTTATCTGTTTTTATAACTGTGTCCTGTGCTGATGTAACCTACCCCTGAGACCTTACAGTGAAAGGTGGGTAAGACATCTTATAAAATAAATAGATGAGATAACACTGTGTGCCAAATACAGCTGTTTGGTGGGCCTAAATGAGCCATTAGGCCATAGGTTCCCGACCACTGTGGTATATGAGCCATTGGCTGAGGAGGAAAGCAGAAGGCCTCTTGTTTGTATAAAATGAAATCAAGCGGATTAACTTAAATTGATATCCTTACTTAGATTGTTTCCTAAGCAAGCAATTTTGAGGGGGAGTGGATGATATTTCTCTCAGCCGTGCTGTAATGTCTTCAGGATTTGAAGGTTGCTCTTTACTGCACTGTCAGGAAAAGACAAAGGATGAGAAGCATTGTTTCGAAGCATCGAAGAAGAAATCAAAGTGATGATGTAATGGCTCAACTCAGGAAACAATTAGAAGATCATTTTTACTAAACATTTTACGACTCCACATTTGCATCTGGGGAATATTAGAGTAAATATAGCATGAGGAAATTAGTCTTAATTTCATGTTAATGGAAAAATCAATTCAGTTCTAATTATGTTATGATTTATAATATACAATCCGGCAGTTCTTTAAATGCTTTGATTAGGTTGTTCAATTGTTGATTTCCCCCCCCTCAACCTAAATAAGATTAATTCTGTTTCTAATCACACATTGAAATGCATAAATCTATTGGCAGTAGAGTCTACTTAACCTCAGGGAAGCTGGAATAAAAAGAGAAGGAAGTATATTAATTACAGTATTTTCTATACATGAATGTTCAAGAAGGCCTGTGAGCCCACAAGTCTGGAGAACTTGGCAACTGAGGGGAAATGAGTCATATCACAGAAGAGACTGGGCCACCTGTTGATGGTGCTGACAAAAGCCATGAGACGAGACAAGTGCAGAATAAAAGGCCTCATGATGTCCTGTTTGTGGAAGAGAGAAATTGCGGGGAACATTTCACCAAACTTCCCTGCCAGAGAGGAGACATTCTCAAAGAGTTTCTCAAAGGTGAGGCTCACCATCACCACAGCTTCTTCCTTTGTTTAAACCTAATTTTTAATTTTGCTATCTCTGCAAGTGGCAGTGGCAACTGTGGTGGCGATGGGGCCGCCATTTTGTATCCACCATGATGCCCTGAAGTTAGAGTCATTCTGGGATGCCGATAGAGGGTGTGTGTGTGTGTGTGTGTGAAAGAGAGAGGTGTGTGGAATGGCAGCTGCCATGGAAAATGGCAGGCAATATGCTGAGAGAATTCTGCAGAGTGGCCTTGTTATTCTAGGGGCATGTGAAAAAGAGACACCTCAGAAATGTTCTCAGAAAAATGTCTTCGGAGAAATTTTGTCTCGGTTCTGATTGAGCCTGTGGCTGGAGGGGATTCAGTTAATTCATCCCACAGCATCTTGTATTCCATTTGTTGAACTTGTCACATATTAGAGAACGCAGTCATGTGATTCTCCTCCTACATCAGGGTAGTCAACATGGTACCTTCTAGAAGTTTTGCACAGCAACACCATAATCCCTTACCCATGCCCAAACTGGCTGAGGAGGTTGTGTCCACAATATCCCAACATTATCGTGTTGCTAAGACCACAAGGTTGTCTCGACAACATTTTTGGGGGTGGGTATGGTGAATATGCTTATCATTCTAGTTTCTGTTTTGTTTTAAATGTGTCTGTTGTTTTTTGTATTTTTAATTATTTTATATGCAATTTATTTTATGTGTAAATCACTGTGAGACAGTGGTTTAGAAGGTATGATGATGATGATGATGATGATAATATAATAATAATACTTTTTCAAGAAATGCATGATTAAAGACTCAGCGTAAATTATGCTGATCCATAAAGCATGTCAGAAAGGAGTTCATATAGAAGATACCCTCTGGCTGAATCAAAACAATGCAGTACTCTGAGTTTTGGTGGGCAAACATAAAAGGGATGAGAAAATAAATAAATAGAGGTTCAGAGATTCACCACTGCTGAGAGAATGATGTTTCAGGAAGCTGTGTGAGGTACATCCTGAGGCATTCTGACAGCTTGTGGAGCGGAGAATCTCAGGAGTATTTACATCTCACTTTCTAATTTAAAACAAAGAAAACAGGGGTGAGGAGGTGTTTTCTAAGCTTGAAATGGGACTTTCGTAAGCCTAGAAGGGTTGATCTTCCTTGTAGCATTGTAGATTGTTTAGACCAGATTTGGACAGATTTTCGACTTGTGGTATTTATTTATTTTCCAGTTGGAACCCGCAAAGGGATCAAGTGGACCCAGGGTGCCAAATAGTGGTTCACATTGGTGAGCACAGAACACATACCCTCCAACATGTCTCCCATGAAAATAGAGATTTTTAATTGCTATTATTATTATTATTATTATTATTATTATTATTATTATTACTACCCTGCCCATCTGACTGGGTTGACCCAGCCACCCTGGGCATATTCCAAAATATATAAAAACATGATAACACATCAAACATTAGCAAACTTCCCTATGCAGGACTGCCTTCTAAAAGTTGTTTTCCTTGGCTCAGGGGTCCCATAACTCCCTACACTCCAACATTTCTCCGATGAAAATAGGGATGTCCTAAGGAGAAGCGGGATCAGAAACTGGGACGGCTTCTGTAAATCCGGGACTGTCCCTGGAAAATAGAGGCATTTGGAGGGTCTGAGAACAACAGGTGCTTCTGAGCTAGAGATGTGGAAGAGACAGGATCCAGTTCTCATTTAAAAGCTGGATCTAAAAACAAGAACTGCTAAAAAGCTTTTTAAAAGATCAGTCATTAAAATACAATTAAACATTTGATAGAATTAAAATGATGTACACTTATAAATTGCCAACAAAGGTCCGTATAGTTAAAGCTATGGTTTTCCCAGTAGTGATGTATGGAAGTGAGAGCTGGACCATAAAGAAGGCTGATCGCCGAAGAATTGATGCTTTTGAATTATGGTGCTTGAGGAGACTCTTGAGAGTCCCATGGACTGCAAGAAGATCAAACCTATCCATTCTGAAGGAAATCAGCCCTGAGTGCTCACTAGAAGGACAGATCCTGAAGCTGAGGCTCCAATACTTTGTCCACCTCATGAGAAGAGGTTGGACAGTGTTCTCAAAGCTACCAGCATGAGTTTGACCAAGCTGTGGGAGGCAGTGGAAGACAGGAGTGCCTGGCTTGCTCTCGTCCATGGGGTCACGAAGAGTCGGACACGACTAAATGACTAAACAACAATAACAAGACACCTATAAATTCCGTTTGAAACATACCCATAGTTTCAATGAAAACAGCATGGCACCAGCCCTTTAATTAAAAGCAGTCTGTTCCCCAAAGCCTGTTGGAACAAGAAAGTCTTCACCTGCCGGTGGAAAGCAAGCAAGGAGGGTTCCAGTCCAGCTTCTCTAGGGAGGGAGTACTAGATCGGAAGTCCTTCAACACTGAAAGTTCAGTTTCTTACAAGAGTGCAATGAATATGATGTTGCCTCTGTAACTGCGCTAGTTCTGGAGACCAAAATGGTTGCATGCGCTATGCAGATCACCTCAGCCTTTTGAGTGTCTGGCTACCCCACACAGCATGATCTCCTTCCTGCAGGATTTTCAAAAAACAGCAGGAACTTTTACCAACGTGGTCACAAATATCCCAGTTCTAAAGCACTTGGAGGGGCTGCAGCTCAAGCCGAGAGGCAGATGAGAACACCACTTGCTTCCTCAACATACTTCTTCTCTTTATTATCATCATCTGGCTTCCTTTATGGCCCCGATACACTGCACAAACTGCTGCTGTTAATATAAGACGCGCCGAAAAGCTCCAGTCAGTGCTTGCCCTCCACCTCCAACCGAAGATGTAATGGAAAAAAATCAGTGACCTGCTGAATTCTTAGGTTAAGTAAATTGTTACTTTCCTTGAAGTCTGTAGAAGGATGTCTGCTTCCTTTGTGACATGTTCTTACCAGGATCCATACAATGGGGTGTAATGAATGTTGCTAGTGCCTGACCCCAGAAATCACATATTTATGTATTTGGAAACACTGCAAGGCATGTTATTTGTTCCGGTCAGTAGAAATCTCAACCTCTCCTTTCTAAGCTTCTCAAAGTACATCCATCCGCTTAGGTGATTATTTTAGAATGTATGGGCAAGCACTGGAGTTTCCAAGCTGCCAAACAGCAGGCAAAATGAAAAATGAGAATTTTCTGTCGTGCATCAAGCAGTATGACCCAGGATTCTTCCTGTGTTGCTGTTACCCCAATGCTCAGACGGCAACAGTGATCAATTAAAAACAGACAAACCTTTCGGGCTGGGTCACATCTCTGCAGTACATTGAAAGCACATGACATGTGCTAAAGAATACAGTGGTACCTTGGTTCTCAAACTTAATCCATTCCAGTCCGTTCGACTTCCAAAACGGTTCAAAAACCAAGGTGCGGCGTCCGATTGGCTGCAGGAACTTCCTGCACCCAAGCGGAAGCCGTGTTGGACATCCGGCTTCCGAAAAATGTTCACAAACCGGAACACTTACTTCTGGGTTTGTGGCATTTGGGAGCCGATTTGTTCGGCAACTAAGCCGTTCGGGAACCAAGGTTTGACTGTACTGGGAAATACATTTTGTTAAGGGTCCTTGGCATTATAGTGCTTTTTCTTCTTTCACACAATGCTGTGCTGGAAATTCCTTCCATGAGTGTTAGGTGTGGACACTGGGTTAAATGACACAGTGCATATACCCTAAAGACACCAAGCAATGTGATAAACCTCACTGCATCTAAATAATAATAATAATAATAATAATAATAATAATAATAATAATAGTAATAATAATAAATTTTTATTTGTACCCGGCCCTCCCCGGATGGAGCTGGGCTCAGGGCGGCTAACATTATAAAACTAACATAGTACACAAAAAACATAAAAACAGCCAATCAATTAATTAAAACACATCTTAAAATTAGTTCAGAGCAAATTAAAATATGGACAGATGGCAGTCCACGGGTAAAATTGGGAGTGGTTAATATTCTCCAGGGCCAACTGTTACCACTGGTCTTATAAAGGACCTGTGAGTAGGCTAGGAGGCCTCTTTAATGCTTGTTCTTATACAGAAAGAAAAGAATCAGACTGAACCCCGACCAAAGGCCTGGCGGAACAGCTCCATCTTGCAGGCCCTGTGGAAAGATGTCAAATCCCACAGGGCCCTGGTCTCTTGTGAGAGAGCGTTCTACCAGGCCAGGGCCACAACTGAAAAGGCCCTGACTCTGGTTGAGGCCAGTCTAATCTCCCTGGTGCCTGGGATCTTCAGGGTGTTATTATTTGCAGACCTTAAGGTCCTCCGTGGGGCATACCAGGAGAGGCGATCCCATAGGTATGAGGGTTCTAGGCCATATAGGGCTTTAAAGGTTAAGACCAGCACCTTAAACCTGATCCTGTACTCCACTGGGAGCCAGTTCAGCTGGTATAGCACTGAGTAAATGTGATCCTGCAACAAGGACCCCATAAGGAGTCTCACTGTGGCATTCTGCACACGCTGGAGTTTCTGGGTCAGTTTCAAGGGCAGCCCCAAGTTGAGTGAGTTACAATGCAGAATGTCTACAGAAATAAAATAGCATACAGGTAACAACCCAACATCATCAAAACATTTAAAAAAACAAACCAAAATTTAAAATTGCAGAAATAAAATAGGCTCATTTGGAAAGAAAGAGGTGTTTTTTTTTTAACAAATGCTGAAAGCAGCAATGTTGGGACTGGCTTCACTACCAGGAAGAGTTTTTCAGGGATCTGGCGCCACAGTCCTTGAGCCACAGTGGCACCATCAACAAATCTTCATCAGCAGATCTAAGTGACTGGGGTGGGATGTCAGGGAGGAGGCAGCTATTCACACACCCTGTTCCACACCAGCTGAGAGCATGACAAGGTGCATTAAGCAATCTTGTGCATGTGTGTTATCTCGTGCACTTATTTATCATGCAACAAATCTGCTCCCTTTGATAGCATTTTACCACAGTTAATTCATCTTACGTTCCTGCCAAATAACCGAGATGGCTGGTGGAAGTCCATAGGCAGATTTATCTTTCAATTTTCTTCCTCTTAAATTAATAATATTCTAATTCTGATCTCCCTCCCTCCCCCCCCTTCCCCAAGCTTTCAACTCCTTTTCTCCTGGCAGGGCTCCATCTTGCGTGCAAATCAGAAAACCTTTCTCTCATTCCACAAGGCAGGCTTGCAACAATGACGGGCTCACACATTTCACTACAAAATTAAGGGCGCGTTTTATTAATAGTTGTTTTCAGTTTCCTAGGGACAATATGAAGAAGTTGACGTGTGGATGTTTTCCATGGATCAAGTGGCACTAATTTCTGAATGGGTCTAACCCCCCCAGCAATTGCCCCTAAATCACCTTTCCCTCTGACACGGTTTAAATATATCTGGATAATAGAAGCTTTCCCCCCCGCCCTCCAAAAACAAAACAACAAAACACTTATTTGTTCAGGCTAGGGAATCCATTAATTATTAACACCAATTTCTACCTCATTCCTAAACCTCTAGTTAAAATTCATGGCCCAGGCGCACATCAAATATTGATTTTTTAATTCCCCCCCCCCCAAACCCAAAGTTGATGCTTCCCCTTTAACATTATTATAATGAGGGATAAAAAAATCAAATTGCCTGCACTGAAACTCAATCATTTTCACATGCCATCTGCATCGATCTCTTTTCAAGGTTTTACCATAAATTATTCTATTCAATTAAGTAAACCCCACACATAATGACATTTTGCAAACTAAATAATTTATTGACTAGTTTGAGCGAGGAATGATTGGGCTCTAATGCGCCTTCATTTTCATAAGCATTAATAGCGATGAGAAGCATTTCTGCAATGAAAACATTTGTCAGATTATTTGTTTGGAAAAGGGGAAATCACCTGGGAAGGAGAAATCCTCTGGAACAGAAGAGAAGCAAAATTCTAGTAAAGCAGGCATGAGATACTTTTGGGTGACAAAATATTTCTGAAAACGTTTGAGCAGTGTGAGCAGACATGCGATTGTGTGAGGATTAAGGGGTTAAGGATCAACACACTGAAAAACCACGTCCACCAATGTATGCAGGCTTCTGTTTGCACATGATCAGTGTTTTCTCATGCAGCCTTATTGATGCAACATCCTCGGCGAAGCAATATCATCCTGTGATTTAATGCATTAGCAGGCCTGTGCCATATGGGCATACATACATTGCCTCTTCCCTTTCGTCCGTTGCTGAAATAATGGGAAAGGAAAGTAGCTCTCCTTAAGCATTGGTGGGTCTGACCCTTCCTCTCTGCAGATCTGTGGGCACTCAAGTACCCAGATATGGTTTGAACCTGCCTAAGACTCCCTAGGGACGCGGGTGGCGCTGTGGGTTAAAGCCTCAGCGCCTAGGACTTGCCGATCAAAAGGTTGGCGGTTCGAATCCCCGCGGCGGGGTGCGCTCCCGTTGCTCGGTCCCAGCGCCTGCCAACCTAGCAGTTCGAAAGCACCCCCGGGTGCAAGTAGATAAATAGGGACCGCTTACTAGCGGGAAGGTAAATGGCATTTCCGTGTGCTGCGCTGGCTCGCCAGATGCAGCTTGTCACGCTGGCCACGTGACCCGGAAGTGTCTGCGGACAGCACTGGCTCCCGGCCTATAGAGTGAGATGAGCGCACAACCCTAGAGTCTGGCAAGACTGGCCCGTACGGGCAGGGGTACCTTTACCTTTTAAGACTCCCTATAGGGCTTCAACCAGGGGAACCTCAAGAGCTGAATCTGAGACCTGCAGGTTACAGTGGGCTTTCCATCTTTGGGCTCCGGAGATCTCTTTGGGGAAACAGTAAAGAATCAAAATTGGAGAGTTGAAAAGGGACCATCTTTTGCCCATCAAGCCCATGATCCTGAGATTAAAAGTCTCATTCTCTACTGACTGAGCTACATGGTGGTTTTTTGTAGGAAAGTAAAACAATAGTCCCTGTAAGTGGCTGGAAGTAGGGAGCCCCTGGGTTGGCCAAGCCTGGTATAAATGCTAGAGACGCGGGTGGCGCTGTGATCTAAACCACTGAGCCTCTTGGGCTTGCTGATCAGAAGGTCAGTGGTTCAAATTCTCCCGTTGCTCTGTCCCAGCTCCTGCCAGCCTAGCAGTTTGAAAGCACGCCAGTGCAAGTAGATAAATAGGTATCACTGCAGTGGGAAGGTAAACGGCATTTCCATGTGCTCTGATTTCCGTCACAGTGTTCCATTGCAGAAGCAGTTTAGTCCTGCTGGCCACATGACCTGGAAAGCTGTGTATGGACAAACGCTGGCTACCCTCGGCCTGAAAGCGAGATGAGCACCACAACCCCATAGTAGCCTTTGACTGGACTTAACCGTCTAGTGGTCCTTTACCTTTTATTTTTAATGTTAGAGAGTCTGGCCTTCTGCTTAACCTGGGTAACATAGTGACCTGCAGATATTGTTGGCAACTCTCCTTGTCCCTTAATTCTGGCCGGTACTTATGGGTGCTGCAGTCCAACAACATCTGCTTTATACACAGTCCTAGGTTCAATCTTCGGGACATCTCCAGGTAGGGTGGTGGTAGAGCCTCCCTGTCTGTACAGAAAATACTGAGCTAGATGGACAATTAATTCTGACTTTTATGTGGTATTCACTAGGGCAGGACGGTCCAACATGCAGCCCGAGAGACCTTTCTGGGCAGCCCTCACCAACATTTGACACCCCTTCCACCCACAGCCCTTGTGCCGTCTTCTAAAAGCTAGGTAAGCAAGATGCTGGTCTTTGGGAAGCAGGCATAAGGGCTCTGAAAAGGTTCTGGAGTCCTCCCACCTCATTCCCAAAGCCTAGTTAGTGTAGGGTTGCCATACGTCTGACTTTGAGGTCTATTTCCCCCATAAAAGCTCAACAGCTTTTATGTCCAGATCTTCACTTCTTGAAATATGGCAACCCTAAGTTAGTGCTTTTGGGAAGGAGGTGGGAAGACTCTAGGACACAGAGCCCCATGCCCACTTCCCAAAGCCCGGTGCCTTGCTTATCTGGCTTTGGGAAGGCAGTGCGAGGACTGCGGTAGGCATCAAATTTTGGCCTTGCTCCCTACCCCATGTGACACTGCAATGTAGCGTCCATGGGTTCTTACGGCCCCCTTGGTATGAAAAGTTGGACCGTCCTGCACTAGGTTATGCAGCACTGAGTCTAGTTTCTATAGGAAGATGGACTACCTATTGTAGTAACCAGGAGCACCATCCTAACCATGTCAACTCTGAATTCAATGGGGTCTACTCACAGATAAGTGGGATTGGGATTGCAGCATAAGACACTGCCTTCAGGAACCCAGCACTGGAATATTTCCTTTCTGGTCTAGCTTTGGGTGTGGGTATACATTGTTTTGACCCGTCCCCAACAGTATCCTAAATGAACTCATCTTGTTCTAGTTGTATATGTGGCTTACTGGATTAGGATTATAAACTGGTGTGTGTGGCCTGGGTTGTCCTGCTTTTGCGGCTTTTAACAGCCTCTTAAGGGGAAGACCCATAGCATGCAGAAGGTCGCACGTCCAGTCCTCAGCATCTCCTTGTAGGACTTGGACTGTCCCTTTTCTGAAATCCTGGAGAGCTTCTGCCAGTCAGTGTAGACAATACTGACCTAGGGGGACTAATGGTCTGATGAGGCACCTCCTTACGTTTCTTTGTCTCTTTCATTTGCAAGAACGAGCCCTTGCCGATTGCTGCAGATCCAGCCCAGCTATAAGGGTATATTCAAGAAATGAAAGTGGTTTGCAACAGAATCAGCACAAGGGAAAGCACCTTTTCCAGGTAAGGTATCATTAACATGTAGAATTCACTCCCACACGTTCTGGTAATAGCTACTGGCTTGGAAGGCTTCCAAAAGAGATTAGACAAATGCATGACTGATAAGTCTGCCAATGAGTATTAGCTGTGATGGCTAAACTGGAACCACCACATTGTTACTGAATACCAGTTGTTGGGGAGCAACAGTGAGGGACTGCTATTGCCTTCACACCCAGAAGTATCTTGGTGGTCATTGTGGAAAACAGGATATTGGTCAAGTTGGGATTTTTGTCTAATCCAGCAGGGCCTGTACCAGTTTGGGGACCTTGTACATGTGGGGTCTCCTCCCTTTTATTATCTGGGAAAGTCACAGTTTTTCCAAGTTTTGTGATTGATACTTTCTCTTCCTGAGCCTCCTTCCCAACCTTCACCTAGTTCTCTCCAGATGTTTTGGAACACATCTCCCATTATCTCTGACCATTGGCCATGTTGGCTGGTAGTAGCAGTCTCTAATATTTTTCGAATAGAAATATCTTAAACTGAGAATTACACACACACACACACACACACACACACTTCTACCCCACTGTGCACTGAAATTCTGAAACTTCACAGGAAATGCACATTGCTCTCAATAACATATATAGGTCTTATTTGAAGAAGCTGCTGTCCCAATTTTTCTCCTGTCTGCCCAGGAGAAAGGGCTCATTTGCCTGACATCGCACTAGTGCGGTATCTTGCCATGCCCTCACACAGGAGTGCACTAACACCACTTGACAGCTCCCCAAGCAGTGATCTTCCTTCGATTATTACCATATGTATGTATCAGTCAGCAGGTCTGTTGCCCTAATTAATGTTAATGGGGAATTTTAAAGAGCGCAATAAATAATACCACCCAAAAGTTATCAATCAAAAATATTGTCCCAAGGAGAATCACTTATGCTAAGCCTCCCCAGTGCCTTTTCCTTCCACTCCAGCTCAGCAATAATTTCTGTGGCACTTCCTACTCAGAAACACCAACATGTTCTTTCTCTTTCAAATTTGATGTACGTGAAGATTAGGACATGCCAGTTCCTAATCAGCTAATGCAGGGGTGGGGCAGCTGTGGTCCTCCAGATGTTGCTGGACTCCAAATCCCATCAGCCTCAGCTGGCATGGCCAATGAGAGAGAGATGAGGGTTGCAATCAAGTGAAATCAGGGACGAGAAACCTGTGGCACTCCAGTTTTTTTGTTGGACTCCAAGTCCCGTCAGCCCCAGTCAGCACAGCAAATGGTCTAGGATCATGGGATTTGGAGTCCAACAACATCTGGAAGGTCATAGGTTCCCTATTTCTGAATTAAAGGGATTTCTTCATACATATTGGCATTTGTGCTGAGTGACACAACAGTTAAGATTCATAGAAACATAGAAATGTAGAGTTGGAAGAGACAATGAGTACCAACGAGTCCAATGTGAGGATGCCCAGAGCTTGCAGGGTTAACAGCTCAAGGGAAATGACATCCTATCACTGGGGGGGGTGTTCGCATCTTTGTTAGGTAAAGGTAAAGGGACCCCTGACCATTAGATCCAGTCGTGACTGACTCTGGAGTTGCGGCGCTCAACTCGCTTTATTGGCCGAGGGAGCCGGCGTACAGCTTCTGGGTCATGTGGTGAGCATGACTAAGCCACTTCTGGCGAACCAGAGCAGCGCACAGAAACGCCGTTTACCTTCCCACCGGAGCGGTACCTCTATCGGTATCTACTTGCACTTTGATGTTCTTTTGAACTGCTAGGTTGGCAGGAGCTGGGACCGAGCAACGGGAGCTCACCCTGTCGCAGAGATTCGAACTGCCAGCCTTCTGATTGGCCAGTCCTAGGCTCTGTGGTTTAACCCACAGTGCCACTCTTTGTTAAGTGAACGTTTTTACTTTCTGTTTTGGCTGTGACAGGAGAAGCAAAATGTCTTCGCTTTCTCCTCATAGAATCATAGAGTTGGAATAGACCACAAGGGCCATCGAGTCCAACCGCCTGCCAAGCAGGAAACACCATCAGAGCACTCCTGACATATGGTTGTCAAGCCTCTGCTTAAAGACTTCCAAAGATGGAGACTCCACCACACTCCTTGGCAGCAAATTCCACTGTCGAACAGCTCTTACTGTCAGGAAGTTCTTCCTAATGTTTAGGTGGAATCTTCTTTCTTGTAGTTTGGATCCATTGCTCCGTGTCCGCTTCTCTGGAGCAGCAGAAAACAACCTTTCTCCCTCCTCTATATGACATCCTTTTATATATTTGAACATGGCTATCATATCACCCCTTAACCTCCTCTTCTCCAGGCTAAACATGCCCAGCTCCCTTAGCCGTTCCTCATAAGGCATCGTTTCCAGGCCTTTGACCATTTTGGTTGCCCTCCTCTGGACACGTTCCAGTTTGTCAGTGTCCTTCTTGAACTGTGGTGCCCAGAACTGGACACAGTACTCCAGGTGAGGTCTGACCAGAGGTCCTGACTGAAATGTTTGTTTAGTTGCTGTACAATAAAGCTTCGTAGAATAGAGAAGCTGTTGTACGAGAGTTTTACTACATGGCTGAGATTCCTTCCACCCAGGCACACCGCTGCTCAAGATACTCTGCTGTAGCCGGGAGAAGCAGGTTGGCACAGTGGAAGCGTACTGGAAGCAACAACAGTCCCGCTGTTTGCAGCCTTGACGGACTCTCAACAGAACATCCAACCCCCTGCAATACAGGAATCTTCTGCCCAGTGTAGGGCTCAAACCCACAGCCCTGAGATTAAGAGTTTTATGTTCCATCAACTGAGGTATCCCATGACCTAAAGTCCCAATCAAAACTACAAAAAGTTAAATAAAACAATAAAACTACAAAAATTAATCTTTTCTAATAGTCACTGTACCTGATAGTTGCCTAAAACATTTCCAGCAAATGCACATAGACCTTTCCAGTTTTTTTATTCCTTTCTTACTTACAGTGTAGTTGTGTGATGTTTATTCAGAGGTGAATCCCGCTGCACTCAGTAGGCAAGTTTGCATTGAGTTGTAGTCTTGGCTTTGAAGGTTTTGAGTGACTGTCTATGCAAGAAATAAGAGGAAGAGGCAAAACTAAGAAACCCATCAGATGTTCCTTGACCCTTAACAATTTCTAGTGACCTTCCTGTAACCAGACTCCTTCAGAATCCTGCAAAAATTTAGGTATCAATTCTTCCAGAGCTGATTGCTTCTGACTGCCATAAGCTGGCAATAATGCATTTGACAGCCAATAGCAGGAAATTCAAGAGTATTTGACAGGGTCGAAGCACCTCATATTCCCACCAGGCACATAACAAGAGCCAGGAACTTCTTGATCTCTACTTTTTGATATTGGGAACTGAACATCCTTAAGGCAAGGATGGGGAACCCCCCTGCAATGCAGAAATCTCAACTAAAGCATCCATGACAGATGGCCTTCCAACCTCTGCTTCAAAACCTCCAAGGAAGGAGAGTCCACCACCTCCCAAGGGAGACCATTCCACGGCTGAACAGCTCTTACTGTCAGAAAGTTATTCCTGAAGTTTAGACGGAATCTCCTTTCTTGTAACTTGAAGCCACTGACTCATGTTCTAACCTCCAGAGCAGGAGAAAACAAGCTTGTTCCATCTTCCATATGACAGCCCTTAAGATATTTGAAGATGGCTAACATATCTCCTCCCAGTCTCCTCTTTCCCAGGCTAAACATACCCAGCTCCTTCATCTGTTCCTTATAAGGCTTGGTTTCCAGACCCTTGATCATCTTGGTTGCCCTCCTCTGCACATCTTCCAGCTCGTCAATATCCTTCTTAAACTGTGGTACCCAGAACTAGACACAGTATTCCATGAGTGGTATGACCAAGGCAGAATACAGAGGAACTATTACTTCCCTTGACCTGGACACTATACCTTGTCAATTATATTATATTATATTATATTATATTATATTATATTATATTATATTATATTATATTATATTATATTATATTAAAGATACACTATGTGATTATATGCCTTATATGAATACATGCTCAGGACCTCAATACCTCAATGACCGCCTCTCCCCACACAAACTTTCTGCATGGAAGGTCTGCTCTCCCACTGTCCTTTCCCAAGGCTTGACCTTTTATGCTTGGGGCATTTTTTAATATAATTTTTCGTATAATTAGTTGTACTTTTTTTAAAGAACAATGTACAAGCAGCTTGACATCTAATGTGAGCAAAGCTCAAACAGGTCAGACCCACAAAACCCAATTTCTAAATCCACTTAAAATGAATTCCCCTTCCATTCTTAGTACCAGTTTAAGAGCCAGAAATTTTCTACTTGAAATAATTATGCACAACGTGGCAAGATGAAATGATGCAATCAGAGCAGGTCTCCTTGGCTTAAGAGACTGATGAGATCTTCGCTCATTGTCTCCCTTTAATATAGCAGATCAGTATGTGACCTGATTCATGCTTTTGCTTGCCTGCTCACTGTAAGGTGAGCAATGGCAATACCTGATTGTTCCATCCCTTCCCTGCTGTCAAACATTCAGAAGGATGAAAACTCCATGTCCCCATCCTGACCCCATCGTCCTGGTTGGCAATGAAAATATGTTGTCTCTTCCGTATGCTGGTGCCTCAGGATGCTCACTGGAGCCACTGGCGGAGGAAGGGAGGTGCGATGGGTGCAGTCTGCCCCAAGTATTATCCCTGAGGGGGGTGTCATCTCCGCACCCCCCCCCCCCGAGACACTCGCCCAGCCCCCGGGTGCACAGCATGTGCGTCACTCCACCTCCGACCAGAGCAACCTGCTCTCTTTCTCTCCCACCCTGCACCACCAGTTGGTTGTGTTCAGATGAGCCAACCAGCCAAATAGAATCATCTTATACATCCAGGATCACCGGAAGCATGGAATAGGCAGAAGCTCTTTAGCTTGCTCAAGTGATGGCTGCCAGACTGGATGCTTTGGAAGACAAGTGCATGAAGGATACGTCTATGAGTGGCTACTAATTCTGGTGGCTATGTCTTCTGCCTCTATTCAGAGGCAGGCATGCCTCTGAGTACCAGTAACTGGGAATCACGGGTGGGGAGAGTGCTCTTGCACTCAGGTTATGCTTACGGGCTTCCCCTGGGCATCTGCTTGGCCACTGTGAGAACAGGATGCTGGAGTAGAAGGGCTTTCAGTCTGATCCAGCAGGCCTCTTATTATGTTCCTAAGATGGGATGCTTAATATTCACTGTTCCCACCTACTCACAGCAGCTCCCCACTCCTATAATGCTGCTCCTCTGCATAGGGGAAGCATTAGGTACATTATAGGATAGAGCACAGAGGGCTGCAGTGGGTCGGAAGGATCAGTGGAAATGGGGTGAGACAAAGCCACCATTGGCTACAATTCACCCAGTGGGTCAGGGGGAGGCAAGGCTAACAAGGGATAAAAGTAAGCAGATACAGTCATACCCAAGCAGACTTTCTTTTAGACGGAGATGAACAACTACAATAAAGTCTGAATGGGAATTTGTTTTCTTCCTTGGCTTACCTTGATCACCATGTTAAGACTTTGGAGCATATCCTTTTCCTTGCAGCTCTTGGGATTTTTACTACTGAATTTATGCTTGAATAAATTACTGGGAAGTGCGCCAGAATTTGCAATAAGGATAAAGCGAGCCATTATGCCAACCTCTCTGAATGACGTGTGTGTGTGTGTGTGTGTGTGTGTGTGTGTGTGTGTGTGTGTGTGTCACTTCCATACTTTGCTCAGCCAACTCAAATGAAGAATTCTTTTTCAACAACAATACAAAATTGCTGTGCCAAGAGAAAATGGAGAGCATTCATTTTCTCTCTCACTGTCATCTCCCAAATGAATGATTATTACAAGCGCATGCACGATTTTCAAACTTTCTGCTTTCAGAGAACCCCAGGATGTTCCAGCAGACTCTGGGACATGTTCTACAGTGGTTAGTCTTTGACCTTTTCAAACTCAAGGAGCCCACCTACAACCTGCAACTTGGGACCCACTTTTTAATATTTCTTTGACCATACATATCCATCTTCCTGCTTTTGAATCTAGTGTGATTAGATGGAAAGGTTGCAATCTACTGCAAACCATCCAGATACTGATGAGTCGATTTGTCATTTTCCCAACACTGAGGAGCAACCAGGCCTGGGACACAGAGGAGGAATATTGGAGCTAGATCAGGAGGCCCAGCAGTATGGAGGCAGTGGAACTAGATTTGGGCAGTGAAACTGAGCCTGAGCCAGAGACTGTCCTCTTAGAACCGCTGGAGATAGCTCCAGTGGAATCAAGCTCCTTACACCAGAAATATCACACTCCACGTTGCATGCAACATGGAAGATAGGAGCTTTGAGGCTCTTCAGAATGCGATTGTTTGCAACAAGCAATCTTTCAGAGAATCTTGCCCAGCGCTGCAGATATTCTTGGAGCTAAACTAGACATGATGAGACAGTCACATTTATTCTTCTATATTCCTGCCTCATTCATGTATAGTCTGACAACCTAAAAGCAACTCGACAGGCTAATAATTTGATTGCAACACTTTATATAGCTGCTAAATTGTATCTTCATTCAGAGCCAAGTCGCATACAATACATACAAGGTAGCACCAACTATTGACTTAAAAGAATTTCCCAAAGTAGGGGATTTTTTTAGATGGTGTATCAAATGGAGAATGATTCAAGCTTGAGGCAACATGCCTTCCAAAATAAGTATAAAGTCCTAACCACGGCACGGATACGCCTGGTTATATTCATGACTTATTCATATATTTAGCAGTGAATATGCTGAAAGAAGTTGGTGCTCTGGAGGCAATAGCAGGACAGTCCATTTCTAACCATTTGTAACCTGTGTACCCTCTCGGACCTCTTATTGGCTGAGGAAGAAAGTTGGAAACAGTCGGTTATCCAGGAAGGACTGTCCTTAGTAGCTATATAAAGTGTTGTAATCAAATTATTAGCCTGTCGTGTTGCTTTTAGGTTGTCAGATTTTTCTGTTTGCAACGCAGGGTGATCTTTGCTGCCATTTTTGTACCATGGCTAAACGGGCACGGACTTTAGCATTTTCTCATTCATGTATAGGGCTGGTGGGGTGTGTGTGTGCCCTACATTCTGTTTCTTCAGTTGTCTTCCAGACCCCCTCACTTATAGGGGAGGGCTCAAGTAAAACCTGTGTCCCAGGTAGAATCTTCAAAGCCCATGATTCACTGAAATGCCTTTTGCTGACAAATATCCAGAGGGCTTTGATGCTTTTCTGTCTGGGGAAAAAAAAAATCACCAGGAAAGAAAATTGATTCTGGGATTTATTGTGTTCTTGTTAACTGGGAGTGCACTGCAATCTAAAGGAAGCCAGATATGATCATGCTGAGTAATATATATATATTTTAAATGTTAATTACAAACAGAAAGGAAGATAGGACTGGAAATGCTGTTTATTATTTTCAGAAGTCCTCAGAAGAAAATGAATACATTGAAATGCTGTTCAGGTTCTTGAATCAGTGTACATCCACTCATGGACTTCCTGCAACAAAACATTGCATTAGACAGCATAACACGGCTTAGGACCCTCATACCTATGGGACCGCCTCTCCCAGTATGCCCCACGGAGGATCTTAAGGTCCATAAATAGCAACACCCTAGAGGTCCGGGCCCTAAGGAAGTTAGATTAGCTTCAACCAGAGCCAGGGCCTTTTCAACACTGGCTCCGGCCTGGTGGAACGCTCTGCCTCATGAGACCAGGGCCCTGCAGGATCTGATTTCTTTCCGCAGGGCCTGTAAGACAGAGTTGTTCTGCCTGGGCTTTGGCTTGGAGCCAATTTGATTCCCTCCCCCTCTTTCTTTTTCCTTTCTCCTCCTGTGATGAAGCAGCATTTTAATGTTTTAATGTTGTATTTTAATCTTGTTTTTAAGTTGTATTCACTCAACTTGTTTTTATTATTGCTTGTTAGCCACCCTGAGCCTGGAGAATAAATAATAAAAATTATTATTATTATAATAAAACTGAGGGGTACTAGGAGCACCCAGGAAACACACTTGGGTGCCTGGAATCTAGCATTGTGAATTATTTTATTCTGTCACTTGGGTGGTGACGAAAGCCATGGAGAAGTGCCATTAGTTGTGCTGAGGTTCTTTCGATTCTCTCCCTTGTGTTTCCCCAGAGTGCCAATCTCCAATTTTTACTTTAAGCAAACTTTGAAGAAAACCCTAGTTCTACATCTTATTATAAGAACCTGCCTCACATCGTCAGGCCATCTTATTTATTTTCTATATAATTTTTAAATTTGATTTAAAAATATATATAAACATACAACAAAAAACAGTTCCGAATTCAAATATCGAGATTACTCTGAATCTCCTGACTCCCCCCTCATCCCTTCCATGGGTCCTAATAATATTATTTACAACTGCGTATCAATACTTATCCCATTTTAAAAAAAAATTCTTTTGAATTATCCATACTTTCCATTACTTTACAAGTGTGGTTTAAAATCCTGCTAATGTTTCCACCTGAAGCTCAACATCAAAAAAACGAAGATCATGGCCACTGGTCCCATCACCTCCTGGCAAATAGAAGGGGAAGAAATGGAGGCAGTGAGAGATTTTACTTTCTTGGGCTCCATGATCACTGCAGATGGTGACAGCAGCCACGAAATTAAGAGACGCCTGCTTCTTGGGAGAAGGGCAATGACAGGCCTAGACAGCATCTTGAGAAGTAGAGACGTCACCTTGCCAACAAAGGTCCGTATAGTTAAAGCCATGGTCTTCCCAGTAGCAATGTATGGAAGTGAGAGCTGGACCATAAAGAAGGCTGATCGCCGAAGAATTGATGCTTTTGAATTATGGTGCTGGAGAAGACTCTTGAGAGTCCCATGGACTGCAAGAAGATCAAACGCATCCATTCTTAAGGAAATCAGCCCTGAGTGCTCACTGGAAGGACAGATCGTGAAGCTGAGGCTCCAGTACTTTGGCCACCTCATGAGAAGAGAAGACTCCCTGGAGAAGATACTGATGCTGGGAAAGATGGAGGGCACAAGGAGAAGGCGGCGACAGAGGACGAGATGGTTGGATAGTGTTTTCGAGGTTACCAGCATGAGTTTGACCAAACTGCGGGAGGTAGTGGAGGACAGAGGTGCCTGGCGTGCTCTGGTCCATGGGGTCACGAAGAGTCGGACACGACTAAACGACTAAACAACAACAACAACAATGTTTCTACCTGCTTCCAGTGGTCTCATAAATAAACTTTCTTCTCATTCCTTATTAGAGTTCTGGTCTTCTTGATTTCTGAGCTTCCCAGTTAGATTTGCCATTTTAGCATAGTCCATCAGCTTGGTTTGCCGTTCTTCTCTGGTTGGGGTAGTTTCTCCCTTCCATCTCTGTCAAGTCAGGCCATCTTGCTCTGCATAGACTACACTGACTGCAAGTGGTTCTCCAGGTTTTGAAACAGGTCTTTCCCAGCTCTACCTGGCAATGCTGGGGATTGACCTAGGAACCTCCTGGCTGCAAAGCCACTGAGGGAGTCCGTTCCACTGTCAAACAGCTCTTACTGTCAAAAAGCACTTCCTTTTTTTAAACATTCATCTTTATTGATTTAAAATATCATCTTACATATATATTACAGACAGTTACATCAAAATAAAACACAAAAATATAATAGAAAAAATAAAGAAAATAAAAATAAAAAAGAATTAACAATAAGAAATGAATATTGGTTGTAACATCCTGTCTTTTCTAATAAAGTCTTCTGAAAGAGACTTCCAATCATTCTCATTGTACTTCCTCTAGTGTCTTAATTTTATCGCACAGTTTGTTTTATAACCTTTCCTGTATATTCATCTAGTATATTTATTCCATTTGTTTATTATATACAAGTATCATTCACTTCTGCTAGGATAATGTCATGATTACAATATAATCTTATATATTCTTTGAATAGTCTCCATTCTCTGAATATTTTTTGATTTGGGGCTCCTCTGACTTTTCCGGTCAGCTTTGCTAATTGAAAGTACTCTAGCATGAGTGAAAGTGCTTCCTGATGTTTAGTCGGAATCTCCTTTCTTGTAACTTGAAGCCATTGGTTTCCAGTCCTACCCTCCAGAGCTGGAGAAAACAAGCTTGCAGCATCCTCCATGTGACAGCCCTTGAGATATTTGAAGATGGCTATCCTATCTCTTCTCAGTCTCTTCTTTTCTAGGCTAAACATACCCAGCTCCTGCAACCATTCCTCATATGGCTTGGTTTTGTGTGACTGTGTGTTTGGAGAATTCTTTTTTAATTCATGGTACCAGTGTCCTTAAGCCTGTGCATAAGCTGTCATCCTCATCACCACCCTCCTCTTTTGGGTGTGCTCTAGTTTGTCAATGTCCTTCTTAAGATGGGGCACCCAGAACTGCATGTCCTTTAGATCAGGGTGCATGAAATCATGGTGTAAAATATGCACTATGTTCCTATAGATGTGGTGGTGAACAATGTCACAAGATGGGGCCAACGCTTTCCTCCCTCCCTCCTTCCCTCCGTCAAAAGATTGGCCAGCATGTATAATTGGAGATGTAAAAATGAAGGCATTTTGCTTGCAACTGTTGAAATGCTTTCCTGGTAGAAGTATAAGCTACCTAGCTCTGAGTTTATCTGATGGCAGAGATAATGCTTCGGCAGTAAGATGTGGATGTACGATTTGCTAGGATTTGCTAGACAGCGACCCCATGAGAGAGTTCATGATTTTGATGAGTTTGGAAGGCAGCTCTGCTCAGGAAACAAGCACCTCTCCTCTGCTTCTCAGAACTGCAAGAAACAATCACTAGCTTAAGGGGTTTATATTTTCTGTGCTTTTGTTCTGGGCTCAAGGCATTTTTCTACAGACTGAGGTGCATTAAATTTTACAGTTCCTTTTGCAGAGATCTTTTCTGATGAATCAGGCCTATAGCTGGTGTCTATGTCAGGGTGGGCTCTAAGCGTACCCCCAGAATGGACAGGGGAAGGTTTCTCATGTTCATGCTACACAGCCAGACCCAAAAGAGATGTTGCGTAAGGGCCAAACTAACTGTGACTGTGAAAGGTTGATTTCAAAAATCAAATCGAATCAATAAATAGCTGGTGTGTATGGCCACGTACACGGGTGTACATGGGACACGGGTGGCACTGTGGGTTAAACCACAGAGCCTAGGACTTGCCCATCAGAAGGTCGGCGGTTCGAATCCCCGTGACAGGGTGCACTCCCGTTGCTCTGTCTGAGAGCTGTTAATAAACACAAGTATATACAAGGGACGCGGGTGGCACTGTGGGTTAAACCACAGAGCCTAGGACTTGCCGATCAGAAGGTCGGCGGTTTGAATCCCCGCAACGGGGTGAGCTCCCGTTGCTCGGTCCCTGCTCCTGCCAACCTAGCAGTTCAAAAGCACGTCAAAGTGCAAATAGATAAATAGGTACCGCTCCGGCGGGAAGGAAAACGGCATTTCCGTGCGCTGCTCTGGTTCGCCAGATGCGGCTTAGTCATGCTGGCCACATGACCCGGAAGCTGTACGCTGGCTTCCTTGGCCAATAAAGTGAGATGAGTGCCGCAACCCCAGAGTCGGCCACGACTGGACCTAATGGTCAGGGGTCCCTTTACCTTTACCTATGGCCACGTATGCAGCATTTGACCCTTCTTAGTTTGGAGAAAAAGTGACTAAGAGGGGACACGATAGAATAAAATTTCATGGGGCATTGAGTGTATAAAATTATGTCTGGCATGGGGAAAGTAAACTAAGAAAAGTTTGCAAACATTAATGGTAGATTACTTGTAGCTAGCAAAGGTGACAGGAAGAGTTAGAGGCCAAACAAAACAAAAAGTTCACAAGGAATGGAGAATATTTAAAGAATATTTGAAGAACCATGGCATAAAGGGTAATCTCCTGGCAGACCTAGACTGAGCCTTGTAGTATATAAAGGTAATTGACAATTTCCATAGAAATATGAGAAAAAATAGAAGAAATAAGTAACTGTGCGGTAAAAGTGTATTTAACAGATAATGCACAATGAGAATGTTTGGAAGTCTTTTTAAAACCACAATTACTTTTTCTTCTTCTTTATTCTTTTATATATATATTTAATTTTTCTCTCTCTCTCCTTTTCTTTTTCTTTTCTTTTTTCCCCATAAATTGTATTGTTATGTGTATTGTGAGGTATGCAAGGTATTTTTGCTTCAGTTGCCATCATTTTCTTTTTTGTTACAAACAAAAACAGAGAGTGTAGTATAAATGTTGTATAAATGTATATTTTTAAAAATAATAAAGATCAACATGGGGGAAAAACCCAAAAGAAAAGTTTGTTCTGTCTCTCATAACACCAAAACTCGGGGACGTACAGGGAAGCTGAACACTGGAAGATTTAGGAAAGACAAGAGAAAATTCTTCTTCTTCTTCACACAGCACCAGTGGCATAGTGTGGAGAGGGGCACAGGGGCAGTTGCCCTGGGGGCAAAATTGTTAGGGGTACGAAATTTTAACACCCGGTGCTGCCTCAGTACAGCTGGCTGTTCCCATTGCTGGGCTTCATTGAAAATAGCTTCTCCATGTGAACCAGGAAGTGACCTCTCCAGACTACGGAATAACGCTTTTCTTATCTCTGCAGTTGCAATTTCTTGGGTGACACGGACTCCGTTAGGCAGCTGAATGCACATACATACTCTGTCTGTTTCCCTCCATCCCACCCCAGGCACTGGCAACCCAAGCTACGCCACTGCACAGCACTAAGTTAAACTGTGGAATTTATGCCCCAACAGGTGGTGACAGCCATGAACTTGGGGGTTTTTTTTAGAAGAGGATCAGTCAAATTTATGGAGGATAAGGCTATCAATGGCTACTAGTCATGATGGCTGTGTTCTACATCTTGCTGGGAATCACAGGCAGATAGCGTGTTGTTGTGCTCAAGTTCTGCTTATGGGATTCCTATAGGTATCTGGTTGGCCAACATGAGAAACAAGATGCTAGAATAGATGGGCCATGTGCGAGGCTCAGCTGGAACAGGAAGTTTCACTGGGTATTCCTGAGTTCTAGTATTATGAGAGAAAGGGAGAAAAACTTCCCTCTATCTACTTTCTCCACTCCATGCATAATTCCTGAGCTCTGGTACATTCTTGGTTATTCTGATTCCTGGTTTGCTCCTCTGCCTATCCTTAAGCTCTGAGTGCTCAGGTCAAAACTACAGGTTCTGATTCGTTGGCCTGACTACTGGCTGATCCTACTGATCCTAGTTAACCTGAGATCTTGTCTGTGGCTCAGCAATGACACACCATCGGTGTGTTCCAGAGGCCCTTACGGATGCTGGGAGGTGCATACAGAATCTATTCTAGATGCTTCCCAGGTTTTTCTAGAGCAGAATGACTCCATTGCACTCACTGCTGAAGCTTTCCATAGTGGAAACTAGTGCTTATTAAAACAGTCCTTAAGAACAACTGATGGCTACATCTCTTTCTGCAATTTCCCCCTCCAATGAAATATTATGTTTGGGGGAAGGAAAACCCACTTCATAAATAATGTGTAACACTTGCTTTCCAAGAAGAGAAGGGAGTATTTGGGGAGAAGCCCTCTAAAATTTAATTGCAAGGTTCTGCCCGTTCATGTCCAAGAAAATTAAAAATAAATGCTTAGTCTTAAAAATTAATGAAACAAGGGCTTCTGCAACTAGTATTCAGACAATGCTTAACAGGTTAAAGCATTTGACTGAGAGCAGTTGCCTTAATTGTTAGTGGAATGGGGGGGTATATTGTCTCTGCAACAGGGAGACCATTGCTCTTTCTCTCCTTGGTGAGAGGTTAAAACAAATGTTCTTGGAAGGCATATTGATTCCCATGGAGGTAGCTGAGGATACCCCACTGTCAGAACTAAATAGATTTGCAAAAGTGAATCTCAGGGAGAAGGGAAGGAACGGCTGTATTATTTTGTGAGCCGCTGTTGAATTCTGATATTTGTCATATTTTTTAAGCCTTTCAGCTGAGAACAAAGGGGGATCTAAAGACTGAGGAAACAGGTGTTGCTTTTGAAATTACACATAAACCCAACACCCTTTGAGCATTTTGGAAAGTAATTATTGAAGCAGGGATGGTCAGTTCCATTTATTTCTGTTCTGTGTCAAATTTCTGCGTGTTCATTAACAAACCCATTCTGTCTCATTTTATCATCTATCCATTATTTTAATTTTTTTCCAATCCATATGAAAATCTGTATCACAAAATACATGTTTAAATATGCACTTTGTCTTTCTGCAGGGGCTGCAAGACAGAGCTGTTCCACCAGGCCTTTGGCCCGGGCACAGCCTGACTCCCTCCTCTGGCAATCTTCGCAGAGCTCTGGCCCAATGGTTGCCAGTGGCTTGAATTAATTAATTTTTATAATGAATGATTTTAGAATGTTGTTTATGCTGTACTTTTGTACTGTTTTATTATTGTTAGCCGCCCTGAGCCCGGCTTCGGCTGGGGAGGGCGGGATATAAATAAAATTTATTATTATTATTATTATTATTATTATTATTATTATTATTATTATTATCTCCAGAAATGCATTTCGACATGGATTTTGTCCTAAAAGATGCATTCCTAATGCATTTTGGTCTGTTTATTGTTTTGTTTTTTAGCTGAGAATAAAATTCAGAAAAACTCCAGATCCGAAGGATAATTACAATGTGGACAGTGTATTAGTCTGAGAGGTATGGATTAGATCAGTCTGCTTGAAAATGCAGACCAAACAGAATTGCCCTCCATCCTGATCCTGAAGGGAGACTACTAGATGGATGCTGTGATGTTGTTTCGATGGAATGTAGGATCCACAAGTGGTTAGATATCAGGCTGGGTTCTGATGCTGACTCCTGACATAGGCAGATGCTTTATAGTAAAACAGACCATCTAGTCCATTTACCAGGGGCGTAGGAAGCGGTGTGTGTGGTGCGCCCTGGGTGTCATCCTTGGGGAGGGGGTGACAAAATGGCACACCCTGGGGGGGTGTGGCACTTACCGCGGGGCCTGGCGTGCAGCACGCCCGAGCCACACATCTCTCCTGGGAGTGACAATGTGGCACCCCTGTGGGTAGCTCGCCCTGCCCCCGCTGCTCTGGGTACCAGAGCAGCTAGCTACGCCCCTGCCATCTACCTCAAGTCACTACACTGAGTTTCAGCTGGTCACCAGGGTATCAAAGAGAAGTCTTTCCTAGTTTTATCTGGAAAATGTCTTTGCTTGAACCAGGGACTTTTTGCATGAAAAACAGATGATCTCCCTCTGATCTCCCTATGGCCCTTTTCCCTGTTCACCCCACCTCATATGTGTGCAGCAGAACCACCATGTTTCCAGCACTGCATCCTTTCCTTCATGCAGTGCAGCCACATCATCATCATCATGATCACCATCACCATCATCATAATTTATTATTAATACCCCACCCATCTGGCTGGGTTTCCCCAGCCACTCTGTGCAGCTCCCAACAGATTATTAAAAACATGACCAAACATTAAAAACTTCCCTAAACAGGGCTGCCTTCAGATGACTTCTAAAAGTCAGATAGTTGTTTATTTCTTTGACATCTGATGGGAGAGCGTTCCACAGGGCAGGTGCCACTACCGAGAAGGCCCTATGCCTGGTTCCTTGTAACCTCACTTCCCGCAGTTAGGGAACCGCCAGAAGGTCCTCAGGGCTGGACCTCAGTGTCTGGGCTAAACGATGGGGGTGGAGACACTCCTTCAGGTATGCTGGGCCGAAGCCATTTAGGGCTTTAAAGGTCAGCACCAACACTTTGAATTGTGCTTGGAAATGTACTGGGAGCCAATGTAGGTCTTTCAGGACCAGTGTTATATGGTCTCGGCGGCCACTCCCTGTCACCAGTCTAACTCTTTTTGGAGGACAGGAGCAGAGCTAGGGGCGAGTCTCCTTGTGCCACCATAAAGGCGGTAACACCAGTTGAATGATGCTATCCATTCATTCCAATCCCTCTCCAGCCACAAAGCTCACTAGCAGCTGAGCGTAGCCATCTCTCTCCCCTGCTCACCTCAACCCTCCCTCGGATAATGACATAGCACCATTCCCATCAACCCATTCTAGAGGAGACATGTCAATGCTGTCCAGCTTGGTGGGGGTTTAGGAAAAACATTGCCCCCACCATTAATCCTGCTGGTGTAAGTGAAAGAGGCAAACCATCCGTCTTTGGTTCTTCCTCCCTCCCCTTTTCTTTTGCTCTGCCCACGGTGCAAATTTGCAGAGGGCTAGGAACGCAGCAGGGGATCCAGACTCTGCCTTTTAGTTATGAAGAAAGAGTCCTCCTCCTGTGCTATAAAGGAAACAATACTTCAGCACATAAGGAGGCTGCATTTCCTCCCTCTCCCCACCCCCAGTGTCACCATCCATTACTTTTTTGCAAGGCAGAAGTGCTGACGCACCAGAGTACCTTATTATGAGAACAGAGGGATATTTCTCATCACCAAGTGATTTCAGCAGAGCGACGGGAAGGGGGGAGGGGAGAGAGGTGGAGACTCCTGGGGGCAAAGCAAATTGAGTGTATGGAAATAAACATTTGGAAGCATATGAATGTGGTCTGAGGAAGCCAAGGGAATCCAGCAAGTGTGTTTCTCCAGGAAAGTAGAGGCGCACATAAAGTATTATTATTTCCATCCGATCAATGTGGAGGGAGTGGGTTCAGCAATCCAGACCCTCCAAGTGTCCCTGTTTTCCAGGCACAGTCCCAGATTTACAGAAGCCATCACAGAATGTCCTGCTTTTCCTTAGGATGTACCTATTTTCGTCAGAGAAATGCTTGAGGGTGTGGAATAGGATGTCTCTATTTTCAGCCAAGAAATGTTGGACAGCATGCAATGCATCTCTTGTGTTGTGTTAGGGGCTATTTTTGCTGGAGCTTTTTGAGGTTAAATAAAGTGTTTACTTTGAGGTAGCACTCAATGAAACTGAATGTTGGAAGACTCCAGACAGATGGGCCTTTGACCCACGTACCTACGGGACCGCCTCTCCTGGTATGCGCCGCAGAGGACCTTAAGGTCCACAAATGATGACACTTTGGAGGTCCCAAGACACAAGGTGGTTAGATTGGTCTCAACTAAGGCCAGGGCCTTTTCAGTACTGGCCCCGACTTGGTGGAATGCTCTGTCACAAGAGACTAGGGCCCTGTGGGACTTGACATCCTTCCACAGGGCCTGCAAGACAGAGCTGTTCCGCCTGGCCTTTGGTTTGGACTCAGTCTGCCCTTATGTTTCCCTCCCCTTATGGTCTTGATAAAATGAGGCTGCATTTTAACTTGTATTTTAAATTTCTTTTTATTTTCCTTTTCCCCTATTATTTTTTTTTACTGTGATTTTATTGGTGTTAGCTGTCCTGAGCCCAGCGCTGGCCAGGGAGGGCAGGGTATAAATAAAATTTATTATTATTATTATTATTATTATTATTATTATTATTATTATTAAACTATGGAACTCACTCCCACAGGGGGTAGTGATGGCCACCAACTTGGATGGCTTTAAAAGAGTACTGAGTAAATTTATGGAGGGTAAGTCCATCAGTGGCTACCAGCCCTGTTGGCTAAGTTCTGCCTCCATGGTCAGAGACAGTAATGGTTCTCAATACCAGTTGCTGGAAACCACAAGAAGGGAGCATTTTCCTATGCTCAGGTCTTACAGACTGATTTTTCCTCCCTCCCTTTCTGCCTACTAGGCCCCTCTCTCCACCAGCCCAATGTTATTGTGTCTGGATCTACACCTGGAGCAAAACTGAAGTGGTGGAAAGGACTATACCACATCAGCTTGAAGGTGAAGGAATATCCTTTTTGACACCTCCATCACAAAACCCTTCCAGGAAGTAGAAACGAAACAAAAACAATGTATTGAACTCGCATGAATTGAAGTGTAATGGAAACAATTAAAAGAGGGCAGATCCTTGCCTGGTGTGTGCTTGCTGAACGCTGAAATGTAACACCTCATGGGGTCTTTGTTTGCCATATGTCAGCCCCAAATATGCTACATCACAAAACAAATGGTAAATCTGGAATTTATTATTTAGCAAAGATAGACCTCCTCATTTCCTTCTCAAATCAGATAGACCCATCACATTGATTCTAGTGGATATTTATTTCTTCCCAGTGCAAATCTGACGAGACTGGCCCTTCCACCCAGGGCTGGATTTAGGTTTGATGAGGCCCTAAGCTACTGAAGGTAATGGGGCCCTTTATATGTCCAGCTGTCCTTTGTCAACAACAAATTGTCGCTGTTTTTTGTGTTGAATATATGCTATATGGTAATTTATGGACCTAATAGGTATCTAAAGCCATTTGCACATGCAGAATGTAGGCACCCTATATATAGAAATAAGCAAACCAGTGATATTTTAGGGAGCAGGCTAGCAGGCGGGGCCCATTACTTACATCATAGGAGCCTACACAACACAAAACACTGTTGCTGTATGTTGGTTTTATTTTGTTTTTTTATCTTATATTTTGGAAATGTACATCCAGTTTTTCCCCCTTTAATTTTTTTGGGGGGGCCCAAGAGAGTGGGGCCCTAAGCTATACAGTGGTACCTCGAGTTAAGTCCTTAATTCGTTCCGGAGGTCCGTTCTTAACCTGAAACTGTTCTTATCCTGAAGCACCACTTTAGCTAATGGGGCCTCCTGCTGCCACCGCGCCGCTGGAGCACGATTTCTGTTCTCATCCTGAAGCAAAGTTCTTAACCTGAGGTAATATTTTTGGGTTAGTGGAGTCTGTAACCTGAAGCGTATGTAACCTGAAGCGTATGTAACCCGAGGTACCACTGTAGCTTGTTTAGCTTATATGTAAATCCGACACTGCTTCCACCTTATAAGGGGACAGTAAGTAGATTTCCCAGAAAGAACAAAATGAGTTGGAGTACACCATAGCTGGAAATGCAACAAGATACCATGTGTTGTCCATAAGTGGAATCATCCACAGACTTAACCACAAGGATGTGGTTTGGAAATTGGGCAACCATTAGAGGCAAAAAAACAAAACACCAACCCAACACCAGGCTGCTTAGACTGTGTTTCCACTGCTTCCTTTGGTTATTGTCCAGCCAAAGCAAAGCATTTTAAAATCCCATCCATTTCAACAAGGCTATGCACACTTAGACCCATTCAACAGTGTACAATTAATTTTAAGAATACATATAGGATCGGGCTGTTGAGCACGTGGAACACTCAGCTCTTGAAATCAATGGGTGACCAATCAATTGACTTCAGGGATTTTCCCTGCTACGAGTGACTACACAACAAAGCTGTGGGAATTAAGAGACTCAGCTGACTTCTTCACTTCAAATGCAAAATGCTTTCTAAACACAAATCCCACCCCACAACGCCAGCCTTCTGGCCCCAGCATTTCTTGGATGAAGCGGCAATTGCTGGAGGGAAGTAAGGGGGAGAGTCATACATAATGAATTCCTATAATCCTATAGAGACTTCATAAAAATATGCATAACAGTCTTGGTATCTTGGAAGGATATAATGGGTCACAACCTTCATGGATTCTTGAGACGGTTGCAAAAGAGTCAATCTGATTACCATGGGCCCCACAGGAGAAGCTGTAGTTAAAGGTGTCTTTGGAGTTGCAGGCTGTGGGCAAGGCTCATAACAAAGGAGGTGAAGAATTGGCTAGGGGTAAGGTGGAATGAAGGAGAGGATTTCTTGTGGGAAAAGCCAGACCTATTTCTGATCCATCTGTAGAAAAAGAAACAGTGGGTTTTACAACTTTATTATAACACACAAAGACAGGAGTAGGGAATCCGTGGTCCTCCAGGTGTTGTTGAACTCCCATCAGCCCAAAAGAGCATGGCCAATGGACAGGGATGATGGGTGAGCCAACACCCTTGAACCAAGGGAATGTGTAATGGTGGTGAAACCTCTGGCAGTGGTTGGCTAAGTTGCCTGCAGGCCACAGAGTGGGAAAGCAAGTGGAATGGTATTTGGTTGCCATTACTTAAGCTGCTATCACCCTTAGCCAACCTGATGTGGGCTTAGTTATTTGGAGCCTTGAGGGAGGCAATGAGAAGGACCTAAGAAATGAGATGTTAGGAGTAACAGGGGTCTGGAAAGGGAGAAGCCAGGGGTTCGAGGAGCTGAGAAATGTGAGAAAGGAGAATTCAAACAGTGAAGTACCCCAGAACAGTCAGGAGACAAGGCCATAGGGAGGAGTCTGCAAGGGAAAGAGAGGTGAAGAGAAGTAATGACTGCCTATTTCTGTGGGCACCTGTGGCTTACAGGGGAAGCAGGCAGCATCCAGTCACAAGTCCAAGTCAATTAGGGAGCATACAGGACCTTGGATAGCTCCCAAGGACCCACTAATGCCTTGACATCTGATGGGAGTCATGGCAGTAATTTTTCATAAGTACATAAGAAAAGCCTGCTGGATCAGGTCAGCATCCTGTTCTCAAAGTGGCCATCCAGGAGCATTACTGCCTTCAACTGTGGAGGCAGAGCAACATCAGTATGGCTAGTGGTCTCATCCTTCATGATTTGCCTAATCTTCATTTAGAGCCATCTAAGTTGGTGGCCACCACCGCCTATGGTGGGAACGAGTTCCATAGTATAACATTCTCCATGTCACGCTTAGTTTTACAAACATCTATCATGTTGCCTCTTACTCGCCTTTCCTCTAAACTGTTGTTGTTGTTTAGTCGTTTAGTGGTATCCGACTCTTCGTGCCCCATGGACCAGAGCACGCCAGGCCCTCCTGTCTTCTACTGCCTCCCGCAGTTTGGTCAAACTCATGTTCGTAGCTTCAAGAACACTGTCCAACCATCTCGTCCTCTGTCGTCCCCTTCTCCTTGTGCCCTCCATCTATCCCAACATCAGGGTCTTTTCCAGGGAGTCTTCTCTTCTCATGAGGTAGCCAAAGTATTGGAGCCTCAGCTTCAGGATCTGTCTTCCAGTGAGCACTCAGGGCTGATTTCCTTAAGAATGGAGAGGTTTGATCTTCTTGCAGTCCATGGGACTCTCAAGAGTCTCCTCCAACACCATAATTCAAAAGCACCAATTCTTCGGCAATCAGCCTTCTTTATGGTCCAGCTCTCACTTCCATACATCACTACTGGGAAAACCATAGCTTGAACTATATGGACCTAAACTCTAAACTGGAAAGTCCCAAATGCTGTACCATGGCATGCCTTCCTTATTAATGGTTGAGCATCTGCTTTGCATGCGGAAGGTCCCAGGTTCAGTCCCTGGTATCACCACTTAGGGCTGAAAGTGACTCCTGCCTGAAACCCCGAATAGCCGTTGGCGCTCAGGGTAGATAACACTGAGAATGACTGGCCAAAATGATTTGACTTGGTATGCAACTGCTTCCCATGTTAACTCTTGATATTTTCACCCCTCCCATTGCAAGAATCTCCTGATCTGATGTTTTGAGAAAGGAGGTGGTGGAAACTGCTCTTCTCCTCTTCCTCTCCTGCCTGACTGCCTGACTCTGTGTGTGGAGAGTCTTATCTATGTAGTGGCTAGATGGCTGAGTGGGAGATGTAACGCTCATGTAAGCCAGTAGTTCTTTAGTTTGTAGTAGCTATTAGAAATGAAAGGAGTTATGCTTCACAGCTAGCTTCTGCCTTATTTATACTCTTCATGAGTCTGGTGCGCACAATGCACAGTTGTGAGTCCAGTGCACTGGGACCTGTTTTCCAGGATTGGAAGGTCTCTGAAAGTGCTCCAGTCACCTAGCCCAGTCGGGGCAGAACCAGTTATGGAGCCCAGTCTCTGGGTGGTACAAGGCCTGCTGAAAGTCAGTAGGAACGACAGTAAACAATTGACTTCATGGTAACATTTCAATCTGAAGAAAATGAGCAAGCGCAACAGACAGTATCGGTATCCCCCCCTCCAAAAAAAATATCTCCCGGCAAGTCGTTTTAGCCTTGCAAATTCCCACCGGCTTTGCAGCGGGGATGGGTCAATGGAACTGCATGATTGCAAATTTGCAGCGTCTCACCTGCCCATCCCAGACCTTTCCCTTCCCTCCCTCCCTCCCTCCCTCCCTCCCTCCCTCTCCAGGAGGTCAGGATCAATCATCTAGCAGAAACCTGGAGATGAATAGCCCCTATTGCTGTGGAAAACAAGCCCGGCTCTGCCTATGGCTATGAGCTGCAGAGAAGAGAATGTCAGCTGTGGGACTGGTCCTAGCATAAAAAAAGGAGCTTGTTTGTATTGGCACGTGGAGGGCTGCTTGCATGCTAGTGTGATGTTAACTTCCTTTACAGCATCAGTGCCTCTGGCGTTGTGACCCTGGCAGACACAAAGAGAAATCCCTCAGGCAGTCCAGCCCTCTCCAGTTCATTGCAGCAGCAGCAGTTCTGGCACACAGGAGTCCTTCTTCTTTTGACAGGCAAGGGCTTATCCAGACTTCCTCTTCTCCCACTGCTCCCCCCCCAAAGGAGTCCTTTTTGGGGGGGGGCACAAGCAAGGGGTTATCCAGGCTTCCTACTGTCCCACTGCTCCCCACCCCTCCTGAAAAACTGCTCGATCGGAGCACATGGAAATTTGGGTTTTCTCCTGGCGGAAGTGTAGAGAGGCCTGAAATGGAGTGCCTGATCCCCTCTCTCCCCTCAGAAACCTCTTCACAACAGGCTCCAACTGTTTCTTCTTTCTGCTGCTGAAAGTGAATTTGGGGGCAGCTGATATGGCCAGCAAAGACATTGGCACTCGCCTGCCCATTAGAGAGGTGCCCAGTCAGTTTAATTTCCATCCATTGCAGAACAAATGTCACGAGTAACAAATGTATATGAACGGTCTAGGGTTTGTTTGCATCCGTACCCATTCACCACTTATTCAGAACTGTGTGTGCATATGTATCGATTACAGTTAGCTTCTGTTCCAGGTGGCTGCTATTTTTATTTCTCAGAATGCCCCAGAAATTGTACTGTGAATCAGCTATTTCCCACCCAATCTACAAAAGTATATCGGTTGCCATACGTCTTGGAATTCTTGGACATGTTCTCTTTTGGGGGGTCCTACATGCTCATCCATGGCAAATTTTACATTTTAAAGCAAATGTCCTGAATTTTGGGGGGTTTTTGTTTTAAAGTGCGCAGGTGGTTCTGGTGACAGAGCAGCTATTGGGAGACACTTTTTGTGTCTGGATTTTTACCTTTTGAAATATGGCAACCCTAAGAAAGCCCAAGTTAGACCTTTGGTTCAGCAAGCTCAGTGCTTTGTGTTTCCTGGAAGGGTTTTAGTCAATAATGCAGTTTACCTGTACAGTCATACCTCAGGTTACAGATGCTTCAGGTTGCGGTTTTTTGGGTTACGGACACGCCGAAATCTGGAAGTACTGGAATGGGTTACTTCTGGGTTTCAGCGGTTGTGCATGTGCAGAAGCGCTAAATTGTGCTTTGCGCATGCACAGAAGTGCTGAATTGCAACCCGTGCATGCGCAGACGCAGCACTGCGGGTTGCGAACCCTGCAGGTTGCGAACGTGCCTCCCACATGGATCACATTCGCAACCTGAGCATCCACTGTAAAGGGAAGCTTTTTAATGTGTAATGCTTTACTATGTTTTAATATATGTTGGAAGCTGCCCAGAGTGGCTGGGGCAACTCAGTCAGATGGCTGGGGTACAAATAATGCAGCAGCAGCAGCAGCAGCAATTATTACTGTTGCATAGGGTTCCCAAGCACCCAGCAGCCAGCTGGTCCTTGCAAACTGCAGCGCAAGGGACACTGTTAGCCTCATACTTGGCGCTTTTGGAAATGCCAAGCATTGGGGCTGCCAAAGCACTTCTTCGTGGGGCAGGGGAGAAAGAACCCTGCATGCTAGAGGCATTTCTGCACATGCAAGAAGTCCCTCTTGAAGCCAACGCCTGCAGAAAGCAAGTTTCTTTCTCTTGGAGTGAGGAGAAACCTGCTTTTTGGAGACAGGCAGCAAGAGAGACGTCTCTATTGCCCAGCCAATGCTTGGGGGAAAAGGGTCTGCCTTCTTTGGCTGTGCAGGACTGTTCCCAGGAGGGAAAATGGGACGAACAGCCAAACTTAGCAGGATTTAACCCCTATTTATTTGCTGTCAAGGTGTGTGGGGTGTGTGAAATCTTGCTTGCTTTGGCTCAGAGTGGCTGCTCCAAATGAGCGTTAAATGCTGCTCAGTTTAGCTGCAAGTGCCTATTCCATAGCAGGCACCCACCTCTAGCACAGAATCGAACCCTGCTCTCCTGTTCCCATCAGCTGATGTTAGAAGTGATGTCAGCTTCGATCCCCGATGTCTCCAGGTTGGACTGGGGAAGATCCCAGCAGTCTGAAACCCCAGAGAGCCTCTGAGAGTCAGTGTAGATGACTCCTTCCTGTGTTCCTAACCTTTTCTGACTCCTGTGCAGAAAGCAGACCTCAGGTCCATCCCATCAGGAAAGGTAGAGGTGGCAGTTCTGTTCCGCCAGTCAGTGACACCTACACCCTTCCCTCGCAGCTCCTTCCCCTTCACTAGAGCTAAGACATATTTAGTCTTCGGCAACTTTGCATACCATTCAGAGCTGAGAAGGGAACATGGCAGCCTGCCATGAAAATGTGGACATTTCTAAGTTATCTTTAATGCTTTTGCCATCCTTTTGCAGCACCATTACCAAGAAGGGCTGGCCCTACCATTAGGCAGAATGAGGCGACTGCATCAGGTGGCAGATGTAGTGAGATGCTGGGGAACAAAGCTGTGTGTCATGTAGCATGCTCCGTATCCTTTAAGCTAGCCTGCTACTCTCTTGTGCAGTCGGGGATGCACTGCGTTCAATTACCAGTCCAGCTGGCTTCTGGACCTAGAACGGGAGAGTCACCATTTTGTCCTTTGCCTTGGGCAGCAAAATGTATTGGGCTGGCTCTGTGAACAGTCAAGTGGCAGCAAGACATTATGCATGGTTACTCAGAAGCAAGCCCTAGTATGCTCAGTATTGCTCACTCCCTGATTGTAGCCTAAGCGTCAGACTACAGACTGGGAGATTTTGGTTCAAATCCCCATTTAGCCACAAAGTTCATTAGGAGACCCAGGGCTGTTGGGAATCTGAGGTGAGCTATGCACATATTGGTAGTTTTCCCCAGTTCTAGTCACCACACAGAGGCAGTTTAAAGTCCAAATACTTTAGAAGTTGCAGAAGATAAGGCTTCAGTAATACAGTTCTGGATATTGATATATACATACAGTTTGTAGTCTTCATACACACAAGTATAAAGTATTTTTGTTGCTCCAGCAATTCAAAATGCAACACAGACAGACTCATTCACTTCACAAGACTGACCCTGACATATGGACAAACTTACTGATTGACTAATGAGCTGACATGTCTTAATCAGTTATATAGATGGCACTGGGCCATTGCCATAGCAACTGGCTTGGCTGACCTAGCACCTGATGACTTATCTCATACATGTGGTGATTTGGGCCCATGAAAGAAGCTAACCTCTTCCTCCATGTCCATGGAAGGCTCTACTTTCAACATCCCACCATTGAGAGAGCTGTCCATTTATTCCCACTCTCTGCTTCCTGTTCTTTAACCACTTCCTAATTTACAAGAGGACCTCTTTTGTTATTCCATGACTGCTATGCTTAGGTGAGGCTTTGGTGAGGCTGTGTGTGTGTGTGTGTGTGTGTGTGCGCGCGCAAAGAGTTTATTTAAAAGTCTAAGGGCATGGCTTCTGTGACAAAATCTGGACAATGTGTGGGCAGTTTCACAATACATCTTGCAAAACAGAGAGGAAGGGTGTTCCAAATGTCTGTGAAAGCTACTTCACATCGCTCAGCACAGATGTATGCTGTGTGCAGTAAAGGTTGCAGTCTAATCTGTCCAATTACCTGGGAGTAAATCTGACTGTGTTCAAAGGGATTTACTTCCAAGGAGACGTAACTGGGCAGCAATATTTCCCCTTGGTTTGTAGTTTTGCCCTTCGAAACAGGGTGTGTGTGTGTCATTTTTGTGGCAGTGGCGGTGCAGCTCAAAATGTCCATCAAGTGGGGGCCATTTTCCGTAGCAGGGTTTCTTTCATTCTGTCTTAGAACCGTTGAGAAGTTGCCACCCATGGACATGACAAATTTGTTTTACTCTCACCTCCTCATCCCCTCCTGTGTTTAAAATTAAAGCTGCAGCAACCGAAGCAAAAAAATAAATAAAATGTCCCCACTTCCTGGAGAAGAAATCCTGTCTAAGAAAAAAATAAAGGAGCTTATCCACCACTATGTTAAGTGTTCCTCCCTCCCCGGAAATTGATGGACTGACTGGCAGCAGCTCTTAGTGGTTTCAGACAAGGGTCTCTCCCAACCCTACCTGATGATGCCAGAGGTGGAACCTGAGACGTTCTACCAATGAGCTGTGGCCCTTCTGCAAAAGAGGTACTGCTTTGGAAGGGAACATAGGCAGCTTAGACTGAATTCAACCACTGGTCCATGTAGCTCAGTAATGTCTACATTTTTTGGCAGTGGTTCTCCAAGCAAGGGTCTCTTCTGGCCCTATCCAGACATGGCGGGGATAGAACCTGCGATCTTGGGGGATGCAGCGGTCTGGCTGCACACTGGCTGCCCAATCAATTCCCCTTTGTAATACACCGAGAGCTGCAAAGGTTTATTCGTTGCCGTTGCTCCTTGTGATCTTGCTATCAAAGGTTCATTGTGTCACTGTCACTGCTAGGTTGTTCCTTTCCATGTTATTCTGTGTTGCTTTTGTTTAGCTGTCAGGAGATGGTTTATCACATGACAAGCAAGGATATATAACTGAAGTCCCAGGAATATCCACACAATAAGAACTCCATAGGAAGGTGTGTGTGTGCATTCTTGCGGCTTCTCTCTCCCCCACCTCCTCCCATATAGCAAAACTTGAAGAAATCTAAATGTAAGATTGCTGCGGTTCACACAGGAATATCGCATAGATTTGCACTGCTCCCAGGAGGACTCTGGATTATACAATACCCATCCAAATGAATATGTAGTTTTTCATCTGAGACAGCTGTGATATTGACAATCTTCTGCATTCAATAAATCATCCAAGTATAACTCAATGGGCCCTACTAATCTTCACTGAATTTAACTGTTTTGTGAACGTCGGTTTGAAAAGAATACAAAAGGAGAGAAGGGGAATATTGCAAGGGGAATTTGGACTATTGTGTCTGAAGCTCAGAGCTCGGAGTCTGGCGCTCAACTGCCGTCCCAGAATCATCATCATCATTATTTCTTTTGCTTCATTGTCATTGTGTACGTGGTGCTTCCAATTTACTTGGGTGCAAATTCAAAAGCCTCTGTGTGGTTTGCATCCAGCTGTGTGACATATTTTGCCAAATGAACACCCTGGTGTTCCCCCTCCTCCTGTGCTACGTGGCTGTCTTTGCTCAGGAAGGGAGGGCATTAATTGTATTCTGCCATCCTTGCTGGGTCCATCTCACAGGTTACTTAATTAAGTGCTCATCTCTGGTGATCAAACTGGGAGGAAAGAGCCAAGAGTGGGGAAATGGAATAAATGGAGATGGGATAAAAGATAATTAAGGAACCAGCACAAGGCAGTCCTTCTCTCATGTGAACTCCCCCTCTCCAACCGCCCTGGCATAAGCCCATATGGCCACAGGGAGCCAAGTGAAGCCAGTGCACAATTTGACAAAAAAGCAGAGAGTGGTGAATGGATTGATATGTTGCCTGATATGTTGTCTGGAACTATGTCATTGAGAGAGGGAATGTTTGACACTTTCTTCCTGTGCCTGCCAGGCCTGTCTCTACCACCAGATAAAGAGAGACAACTAGGGATGGTGTAGAAATCCGGTTCAGTTTCCCATATCTATCTGTCTATCTATCTATCTATCTATCTATCTATCTATCTATCTATCTATCTATATCATCTATCTATCTATCTATCTATCTATCTATCTATCTATCTATCTATCTATCTATCTATCTATCATCTATCTATCATCTATCTATCATCTATCTATCTATCATCTATCTATCTATCTATCTATCTATCTATCTATCTATCTATCTATCATCTATCTATCATCTATCTATCTATCTATCTATCTATCTATCTATCTATCTATCTATCTATCATCTATCTATCATCTATCTATCTACCATCTATCATCTATCTATCTATCTATCTATCTATCTATCTATCTATCTATCTATCTATCATCTATCTATCTATCATCTATCTATCTATCATCTATCTATCTATCTATCTATCATTTATCTATCATGTATCTATCTATCTATCTATCTATCTAACATCATCTATCTATCTATCTATCTATCTATCTATCTATCTATCTATCTATCTATCTATCAATCTATCATCTATCATCTATCTATCATCTATCTATCTATCTATCTATCATCTATCTATCTATCTATCATCTATCTATCTATCATCTATCTATCTATCATCTCTATCTATCTATCATCTATCTATCTATCATCTATCTATCTATCATCTATCTATCTATCTATCTATCTATCTATCTATCTATCTATCTAATCTATCTATCATCTATCTATCTATCTATATCATCTATCTATATCTATCTATCTATCTATCTATCTATCTATCTATCTATCTATCTATCATCTATCTATCATCTATCTATCTATCTATCATCTATCTATCTATCTATCTATCTATCTATCTATCTATCTATCTATCTATCATCTATCATCATCTACTGTGGTACCTCGGGTTAAGAACTTAACTCGTTCTGGAGGTCTGTTCTTAACCTGAAACTGTTCTTAACCTGAAGCACCACTTTAGCTAATGGGGCCTCCTGCTGCCACCACACTGCTGCCGCACGATTTCTGTTCTCACCCTGAAGCAAAGTTCTTAACCTGAAGTACAATTTCTGGGTTAGCGGAGTCTGTAACCTGAAGCGTATGTAGCCCGAGGTACCACTGCATCTATCTATCTCTATCTATCTCTATCTATATCTATCTATCATCTATCTATCTATCTATTTATCTATCTATCTATCATCTATCTATCTATCTCTATCTCTATATCTATATCATCTCTATCTCTATCTCTATCTCTATCTCTATCTCTATCTCTATCTCTATCTCTATCTCTATCTCTATCTCTATCTCTATCTCTATCTCTATCTCTATCTCTCTATATATACCCCGCCCATCTGGCTGCATCAAATTTCTCCCCCGTCATTCAGTGAAACTGAATCTTGGAAGATTCAAGGTGGACAAAAGGAAGCGATTCTTCACACAGTGCATAGTTAAATTACGGAATCTGCTATCACAATGTGTAGTAGGTGTAGGACACCAACTTGGATGGATTTAAAAGAGGTTTAGACCAATTCATGGAGGACAAAGATATCAAGGGCCCCAAGCCATGATGTCTATGTTCTACCTCCACGGTCAGAGGCAGTAATGCCTCTGAGGACCTGCTGATAGGAATCACAAGGGATTCCCATGGCCATCTGGTTAGCTCCTGTGAGAAGAGGATGCTGGACTAGATTGGCCATTGGTCTAGCAGATGTTAGATGTGGTGGAGAATGGCATCTGGTGGTGGGTGGTGCCCATCTGGACTGGTTGGGTTGAAAGCAGGGAGTGTCATGGGCCAGGACTGAGCTTCACCTCCTGAGCAAAAGCCTGAAGGAGCAGAATTAAACCAGGGATTTTCTGCTCACAAGGCAGAGGCTCTACCACTGAACTCAGTTTGGTGGGGGTAGAGAACACGGCCTGCTTAGTAACAGCAACCCAACGTCCCATGGCTGCCACAAGTTTGGGAAAGCTTGGAGAGCAGGCTGACAGGAATATATAAACCGAGAGCAAGAAGATTCACAGAAGGGTTAATTAAGAAAAGTGTCAAGTTGCTTTGAGCGCGAAAGGAAAAGTAAGATATACACTTTATGGAACGAATGAACGAGGAGACATCATTTCTTTATACTGCCTGGAGGAAGCACAAATTAGATGTTAGAGAAATCTAGATTGTCACAACAATAAAGGGAAAGTGTTAACGGAGAGTTAATTATATTATTAAGGCTGTGATCCTAAGGACACATTCTTTGGGGGAAGTAAGTTCCACAGAAATCAATGAGACTTACTTCCAATTAAAGGTGTTGGGGCTATAAAACTAGTCAAAATCCTTAGAGGGCTTTAGAGAAAAACAACACACAGTAACCCTGATTGGATTTCAGCATCACCAGAGAGTCATAAAACAGCACATTAGTTCAGACACCTTATGCTTGCCCTCGTCCCTCTTCTCCTTGGCTCTGTCTTTCTGAGTATCTTTATCAGCAACTCTTGTTGATTATCCAATGAGCAGCTTTTCTAATTGGATCATGCTGCAAATTCACTCTCTTCAATGGGAAACGTGTTTCTTCCGCCTTTTTTTTTTTATTTTTTACAATCTAACAAGTGGGACCTGTAACAGAATGTTGCAGTGAGAAGAATTCCTGTTTAGGATTCCAGCCAGCCAGAACACACCCTTTTCCAGGATCATTGAGTCATAGAACTGTAGAGTTGGAGGGGACCACGAGGGTCATCTAGACCAACCCTCTGCAATGCAGGATTCTTTCCCCCAATGTTGGGCTCAAACTCATGAGGCTCATGCTCTAATCACTGAGAGATCCCAACTATTTAAAGCAATGCATCCCGACCTGAACATAGACAACACACACACACACACACACACACACACACACCAATAAAAAGGGAAAATCAACTTCTATTCAAAAAACTGCATTATGTAAACTTCCTTATGCTGGGATTGAGCCATTAGACCATCAAAAACTGTTGATGTCCACTTCTCAATGGGATACTCCATCTCATTGCCCTAAAGGTAAAGGTAAAGGGACCCCTGACCATTAGGTCCAGTCGTGACCGACTCTGGGGTTGCGGCGCTCGTCTTGCTTTATTGGCCGAGGGAGCCGGCGTACAGCTTCTGGGTCATGTGGCCAGCATGACTAAGCCACTTCTGGATAACCAGAGCAGCACATGGAAATGCTGTTTACCTTCCTGCCGGCGTGGTACCTATTTATGTACTTGCACTTTGACGTGCTTTCGAACTGCTAGGTTGGCAGGAGCAGGGACCGAGCAACAGGAGCTCACCCCGTTGCAGGGATTTGAACCGCCGACCTTCTGATCGGCAGGTTCTAAGCTCTGTGGTTTAACCCACAGTGCCACCCGCATCTCATTGCCCTACTCTGCCATTATTCAGCCCCCCAGCCCCCTGACATAAGAGCCCTGCTAGAACAGGCCAAAGGCCCATTTAGTCTGGCATTCTGTCCTCATAGCGGTCAGCTAGATGCCTGTGGGAAGCCTGCACAAAGAAAGCTAGCACACCAGGGAAAGAAGGATTCCAGTCTAGAGGTCTCCCTGACAACCTGTATTCTGTGGTGCACGTGAGTTGAATGCGAATGCATGGCAAGCAGTGCAGCAGGTATTTCCCGGGAAAGGCCAGAGATCAGTGGTAGAACATCTGCCTTGCATTCAGAAGGTCCCAGGTTTGATCCCCAGCATCTCCATGTAGGGCTGGGGGGAAATGCCTGAAATCCTGGATAAACATGGTTGGACTGTGTCGATAATACAGTGGTACCTCTGGTTGCGTACTTAATTCGTTCTGGAGGTCCGTTCTTAACCTGAAACTGTTCTTAACCTGAAGCACCACTTTTCTGAGCATGCGAATTATATTCTTCGAGAGAGGTGGGGTTGTGGAAGAGGTCTGAATCTGAGACAATCCAGATTAATATCCTTTATTTATTCATAAGATTTGTTTCCCATCCTTCACCATAAGGTCCCAGGGTGGGTTACAAGAATACAGTGTACAGTGGTACCTCGGGTTAAGTACTTAATTCATTCTGGAGGTCCGTTCTTAACCTGAAACTGTTCTTAACCTGAAGCACCACTTTAGCTAATGGGGCCTCCTGCTGCTGCTACGCCGCCAGAGCACGATTTCTGTTCTCATCCTGAAGCAAAGTTCTTAACCCGAGGTACTATTTCTGGGTTAGCAGAGTCTGTAACCTGAAGCATATGTAACCTGAGGTACCACTGTAGTACAAGGGAGCTCCCTGAGTTCCTATGCCTAGGCTTTCTGAGCCTTATGACTTGGTATGCTTGGTGGCAGAAAGCACACTTATTACCCCATTTTAAAACAGCAATAGTGACGGCTTTTTAAAACAAAAGCACCCTGACAAAATTCTATTTTACACAAAGCTTTCTTTCTCTCCACTTGCCCCCAACGTTCCTCTTCATTTGGATCATATATCTTTTGCTCCCTACAGAAAAGGATCATTTCCCTGCCTTGTGGACCAATTTCCATCTCTACAGCATGCCTGGGTCTTATCCGTTACAGGCTCCTTACAAAAGAAAGAGGTTCTTAACGTGCCTTGGCACCTGTGTTCCCACCAGGGAGAGAGCTGGATGGATTAGGGGTAAGGGATCACTAGAAATGTATCTTTGTTCTGGGATCAGCCATTAATAGGGTTTTATGTAGAAGGAGCAAGCAAAATCCCTTGGAGATTCTTTCCAATTATATCCCCTATTAGGAGAGAAGGAGTTTTATTGCATTTTTATTTGGCCTGTGCTTCCTTAAGGAGAGTCATAAACATGAGGCTTCTTGATGCCACCGATGTTCGTTATTTTTAAAAATTAACTGACCCCCCCTTATAAACTAGTTAAAGACTTGATATATATTATAAAGCTCACACATTACGCTAGCATTTCCTCAATGTAACACTTTTTATCTTTTTCCAAGAGACAAGAGACGTAGACAGTTGTTACCATAATAATCACAGAGGAGAGACAGATTCAGCTGCACATATGAACTTCATAAGGGATGCAGGTGGCACTGTGGTCTAAACCACTGAGCCTCTTGGGCTTGCCGATCAGAAGGCCAGCAGTTTGAATCCCTGCAATGGGGTGAGCTCCCGTTGCTCGGTCCCAGCTCCTGCCAACCTAGCAGTTCAAAAGCACGCCAGTGCAAGTAGATACATAGGTACTGCTGTGGCGGGAAAGTAAGCGGCATTTCTGTGCGCTCTGGCTTCCGTCACGCTGTCCTGTTGTGACAGAAGCGGCTTATTCCTGCTGGCCACATGACCCAGAAAGCTGTCTGTGGACAAACTCTGGCTCCCTTGGCCTGAAAGCGAGCTGAGCGCCACACCCCCATAGTCACCTTTGACTGGACTTAACCCTCAAGGGGTCCTTTAACTTACTTCATGGTTTTCATGAGCATTTTCAGAACCCCTGAAATCATCCCCCATTTCTCCCCCTCCTTTAAGCTCCTTGAAATAACATTTACTTGTTCCTTCCTTTGCTTTTACTTTTATTTCCTTCGACATCTCCTGAATGACATCAACCCATAGTCAAATCTGATTGGCTAGGTAGAACTGTGGGAGCATCTTGTATATTGCATGGTTCATGATTGGTTGAGACTATGGTTGAGACCAATTGAGTTGACACTTTTGAGACTATGTCGTAATTCTCATAGAAGAAATAACCCACATTTGTGCTGTACTGAAGGTGGAGGTTAGGAACATAGGACTCTACCTTATACCAACTCAAGCTATTAGCCTGTTTAGCTCTGTATAGTCTACAGTGACACTGAGTAGTACTCTAGGGTTTCAGACATAGCCTTTCCTAGCTCTGGTTGGATTGCACCCAAGATCTTCCAAAGTTAAATCATCCACACTATCACTGATCTGCAGCCTATCTGAAAAGTGAAGGTGTGATTTCTGTTTTTGTGGTTGCATGAGAATTGTCTGGGAATCAAACTCAGGAACAATTGCATTTGTAATAGGACTCTTGTCCTTTGACTATGGGTGGGGCATCTGTGGCTACCCAGATGTTCTTGCACTACAACATATCATCCCTCACCATTCACCATGCAGGGCTGATGGGAGTTGGAGTCCATCTGGAGGGCCACAGATACATTGGGGAAGGAGAAGGGGAAGAGTTCTGTTGTGTGAGCAGCTTAGCTGGGTTGCTTCTTGCTAGGGTAGCCTTTGGTCCAGCTTTATAGAGGAAGGTCTGTAATCTAAATAGCTTTCAGAGGAAAATCCTGCGTTTGAAAGACTGCCTGGTCCAACACCAGATTAAAGATAAAGAACCAGAAAGATAAAGATAAAGAAGTTGTCAATCAGCAATGAGCAGCTGGACTGTAGAATAAGCTGTGATACCATCCACCTGGTCACTCTCTTCTCTGCTTTGGTACATTTCTTGTTTCCTCCACTAAAAGATTTTTATTCATTACTCAGTGGAATCTTCTTCTTCTTCTTCCTCCTCCTCCTCCTCCTCCTCCTCCTCCTCCTCCTCCTCCTCCTCCTTCTCCTTCTTCTCCTCCTCCTCCTCCTTCTCCCCTTGTGCCACTTTAGAAACTCTTTTTGCAAAACCCAGTGCCTTTTTCACCCTTTCCTCCAGCTTTCTAAACAAAACAGTGCTCCGTCAGCCTCCTCACTGCCTTCGGTTTAGACGGGTCATTAATTAGAAATTTGAGAAGCTGTGCGTTTAGATTTAAACCTAATTGGATATTTGTGAACCAAATGTCAAAGCCTCGGATTCAGGTCAGTGACTCCATGGCACCTTGATATCTCTTTTACGCCTCATATACATGGCCAACATTTTGCTTCCTCAGGGGTGGGTTGCCCTTGAAGAGTACCCACGGAAAAATATTGTCTTAGTCTCAAAGCTGCTACATCCTACACCCTATTCCAGCCCATCCATATGCGTCCTGCAAGGGCCAGAAGATAGTGGTAATAACTAAATCCCTGACAGCAGGTTTCATTCAGCTAAGTTCTACCCATGAAATTAATGATCCTAAGTTAGGCCCTATCTGAACGATAAATTTAAAAGCAGTATCATATCACTTTCAACAGTCATGGCTCCCCCCCAAAAAATCTTGGGAACTGCACTTTGTGAAGGGTGCTGAGACCGGTTAGGAGACTACTATTGCCTTCTCAGAGCTACAGCTCCCAGAATTCTCTGGGAAGAGGGATGGGCTGTTAAAACTATTCTTGGAACTATAGCTCTATGAGGTGGATAAAGATCTCCTAACAGCTCTCAGCCCCCATAACGATCTACAGCTCCCAGCATTCTTTGGGGGAAGCCATGACTGTTTAAAGTGGTATGATACCATTTTAAAGGTGTAGTGCAGACAGGGCCTTATTAATGTCCAGTCAATGTCCAGTCAATGAGTTGACTCTTGCGTATGACTAGCAATGAATACCACCCAAACTGGTTGTATTCTGACATGCTACATAGTTCCCACCCACCCTTATGTGATGTCAAGGTTTGGGGTGATTTATTGAAATTTTACTTTGCCTTAGCGGTAGGGAAGTTCATATCACTTTTTAAATGGAATAGAACATGAAATAAGATCTATTACATCGGTCCTGTGTGGATAGTGCCATCACAACATTTAGCCACTAGGTAGCATTGGACTGTGGGTTAAACCACAGAGCCTAGGACTTGCCGATCAGAAGGTCAGCAGTTCGAATCCCTGCGACGGGGTGAGCTCCTGTTGTTCAGTCCCTGCTCCTGCCAACCTAGCAGTTCGAAAGCACATCAAAGTGCAAGTAGATAAATAGGTACTGCTCTGGCGGGAAGGTAAACGGCGTTTCCGTGCGCTGCTCTGGTTCGCCAGAAGCGGCTTAGTCATGCTGGCCACATGAACAGCCGTACGCCGGCTCCCTTGGCCAATAAAGCAAGATGAGCGCCACAACCCCAGAGTCGGCCACGACTGGACCTAATGGTCAGGGCTCCCTTTACCCTTTACCTAGCACTGGACTTAGCTGCACCTGAGTAGAGTCAGGAGTTACCTGTTGCTGCCCTTGTTCAAGAGAGACAATAAAGTTCTTGTCTAGCTTCCTGGCCGACTACTACGTCCTCCATTCCTTCCACGACTGAAACCAGACACTGGCAATTTGCAACAATCTGCACTTAGATTTCGTTGTGATGGGGAGGAGGTACACGAAGGAGGCGGCAGGGGAGCGGGGAGAAGAAGCCTCGATCAATTCACAGCAGCTTGTATAGCTAGAAACCATTCATTCTTTTTTTACGAGGCTCATTTGCATTTATACCCTTTCCTGCTGTTGCTGAGTAGGCCCCTTTCACTTGCCCTGAATCTACGACTGCTCAGGGGGTGCTTAAGTAGCTGCTTCCCACTGATATATTGATTATCCCTCTAATTAGATCCCAGATCTGTACGTGGGCTAACAGAACCGATTTATCTGAATGGCATTTATTTATTTATCTATCTTTCTATCTATCTAGCAGGGAGGAGGAGGAGGAGGGGGTCTGTTGGGAAAGGGGTTCGACTAATTAATTCTACAGGGATGCCTTTTCTTTCTTGCGTTGTGGGAGAAAGTACATCTCCTTGGGCTTCTGTTAGGTTAATATGGCTTTTATTTTTTAGCATTGGAAATGGCTCTGGATGCCTTTGGATGTGCATGTGTGAGGAGCACCTAAGTGCACCATCTTCCTCATTCACCCCAATGGAGAGCAGACCTCCTTGCGCATGTGAGAATGGGACACATTCATGGAGCAAAAGCCTATCAATGACTACTAGTCATGGTGGATGTGCTTTTCCTGCACTCTCAGAGGCTGCTAGCTAGGCTCTTGGGCTGGGTTATTGTTCATGGGTGCACGAGTCAGGAGCAGGCCAGGAATATCTCACAAGGTGTCACGGAAGTTCACTCTTTATTCAAAGAAACAAAAGAGCTCAGGCTTAGTGAGCACAGCAACTCTTCCCCAGCAGGCCTTGCCCCAATGAGGCAGTTGTGAGGACTCAATTTCCTCCACTTCTGGGTCCTTCCCAAGCACTGTGATACTTCTTTGCCTGGTCTGCCTTTGCTCCACCCTCTTCATACCTCTGCGGATTCTGGGAGACGTGGGGGAGAGAGAGCTGGTTATAGAAGGAGGGGGAGACTCCCTGGCTTCTTCAGAAGCCTCTATGCCTTCCTCCTCTCCAACCTCTGCTTCTGCCTCTGATTCTTGACTGCTGTCGGCCACAGCTTCTTCCTGCTCACTAAGCCCTGTTAACTCTTCAGCTTCTGACATGATCTCCTCCCAGTTTGATCCCTCTTCTCCCTTCCAACCTTAAACCCTGGGTTCTGAGCCTTTTTCCTTTGGGGGTACAACAGCTGGTGCCTCCCATCTCTCCTCTACAACCAGCCAGTCCAAGACATTGGTGTGTGTGTGTTTGTTGCTGTCATTGATAATGGTACCTTGGTTTTTGAGCATCTCGGAAGCCGAACATTTCGGTTATCGAACGCTGAAAACCCACAACTATTTACTTCCATTTTTTAACATGCCTTGGAAGTCAAACGGCTCTCGATACGTGTTTTTCAATTTTTCCAATGGAACTTGCAGCCAGCACTTTGTACCTCGGTTTTCGAACGTTTCAGAAGTCGAATGATCTCCCAGAATGGATTACATTCGAGAATCAAGGTACCACTATACTATTTCTTTCTACTTTTATTTTAGATCTTCTTGTGATTTATGTGGAAGTTGTCCAATTTGGTTGTGTATGGTTTTCCCAGTAGTGATGTATGGAAGTGAGAGCTGGACCATAAAGAAGGCTGATCGCCGAAGAATTGATGCTTTTGAATTATGGTGCTGTAGGAGACTCTTGAGAGTCCCATGGACTGCAAAAAGATCAAACCTCTCCATTCTTAAGGAAATCAGCCCTGAGTGCTCACTGGAAGGACAGATCCTGAAGCTCCAATACTTTGGCCACCTCATGAGAAGAGAAGACTCCCTGGAAAAGACCCTGATGTTGGGAAAGATGGAGGGCACAAGGAGAAGGGGACAACAGAGGATGAGATGGTTGGACAGTGTTCTCGAAGCTACCAGCATGAGTTTGACCAAACTGTGGGAGGCAGTGGAAGACAGGAGTGCCTGGCGTGCTCTGGTCCATGGGGTCACAAAGAGTCGGACACGACTAAACAGCAACAAATTTACACTTAGAAGTGCCTGGAGTGCTCTGGTCCATGGGGTCACAAAGAGTCGGTCACGACTAAACAACTAAACAACAACAACAATTTACACTTCTCAAACCAAAATATGAACTGAAACAAAGCTATTCTTCCCAATTTGCAGTTCTCCGAATTTTGAGATGCCGTTCTGCAACTGAACAACAATGTACACAGATGTACATATTATCGGGTAGGAAGTGTTCATAAAAATGCATATATTTTAAGTGGCATGCAAAAGCACAATATAAATCTCAAGGGGATATTTTCAACTTCCCGGGACAAGCGCTTGTGTCTGGTCTCCTCGTCTTGTCGAAATATGTGAGGAAGAAACAAATATTCAACAGTATACTAAGAATGCTCCATAGTAACAATTTATAGCAGAGTTAAGGATTTAAAAGCTCGTACATCAATAGCAGCATTGCAGGACAATTTAATGGAAAATGGGAGAAAATGGGATTGCTGAGTTTGAAACTAGTTTGGGAAGATGCTCTGAAACAGCTATTCTGGATGCACCTTGATCTCATCATTTGAACTTCGGGGAAAGGCACCTTTGGAAAGATTTACATTCACTTACATTTACTGAGAGGTGCTGGGGTTATAAATCAGGGAGCCACCATCTCCAGAAGCTTAAACAGCTCCAAAAGGTTAAGTAGAAGATATAAAAATGTTATGATGTGTTTGTTATGGCCCTTCGAAAAGGGAAGTAACGAAGCAGGTAGGACAGCAAGGTTACTCGAATATCAGGCAGACAATACCAGGGATATCAGGAACACAACTCCCAGGGAAGCTTGGAGCAATGGGGCATGGACTCCAAAAGTCTAGTAGCCAAAGCTCCAGTGAACAGGGAATTCCACCTGGCAATAAAGGAAGACAATGCTTGTAACCAATTAGGTGGGTTAAGTAGGGTTGTGCACCATGTTTGACAAAGGCCAAGTCCTGAACTGAGTCACGCCGATTCAGGGGATGTGGGTTTCGGCTGAGTTGGGTGGAGGCAGCTCCAGATCACCTTGGATCAACCTCCCGGAGTAATACAGAACTGCCAAGGGATGGGGTGTTGGGCAGGAAGAAAGATGAGGGAGGAATTAGTTTGGTCTGCATTTTGCAGTGGAACAAACCAATCCAATGTCCTGCACTTTATCAGATTTTGCAAAGCTACTTCTGCCTTAGGAGGAGGTGGAGTTGCAGGCACTCACGACCGCTCCATGTACACAGGGGTGTGGTCAGCCCTGCGCGATTGGGAGGATTCCCAACTGCGTCACTGCCCAGGCAATCAATCTGATTGCTCTGGGGGTGTGGCCTGCTTGATTTAAGCAGGACACAGCGGGGATCTCACCCCTTTTCAAGCTTCCAGCTGTTCCGGTTTCCCCACCAAGCCACCTTTAGGTCTTTTCCTCTCTTGACCTTGTTATGGACTTTGGTTGGTCGCCATTGAGGGCCTGGTAGGACTTTTTCCACTTGGCATATTGGCACCGGCCACTTGGTTTTCGCCTACCTCATAGCAAATCGTCACAACTTTGTAAGGTTTGGTGGTTAGGCATTGGAATATTGCTGGAGAAGAGAAAAGGGGAGGTAGCACCATCACCTCCCCTGTACATTGAAGGGTATTCTGTTAAAGGATTCCGGGGGTGTTGCCCTGTCTGAAGCCTGGGGAGGCTAGGGTCTAAGGCACGACCCCTATCAGTGGCCCTGGGGGGCGGGGGACTCCTAGTTGATGTGCATCAGCAGAACTCCCCCTACTGGTGGTTAACCCTTCCCAGACACACTCTCTCTCTCTCTCTCTCTCTCTCTCACACACACACACACACACACACACACACACACACAAATTCTACGAGGTTTAGAAGTGCTTTTAAACAAACTAAGCATGGGAAAGCATGCATTTTACAATTTAAAAGTGTGCATTTTGTATGCCAAGGTAATACAGAATGCATGCAATTTAAATGTGGGCATTCTGTGCATTGTTTAAAAGTATCCACACAACATGAAATGGAATGGGCGTATGACTGTGTTCCAGTAAGACTGAAATGTCATGGAATTGGCTGCTCATTCTAACCCTATCAAAAAGGCACCAGCCACTCACAGGAGGTGGGTTTCCAGCAGACTTGGGGTAAATCTGAGGTTTGCAGATGCTCAAAATATATTAAGACGCAAAACCAGCCCAATAAAGTGTTAATTCAGGATTTTCTTGGTCTCATCCACTCATCTGGGCACTGATTCATTTCCCTGCCTTTTTAAACTACCCGTCTTCTCAATTTCCTTTCGCTACAAGTTGCATCCCAGGATAAAACTCGTAAGTTCCACCTAGGAGTGGGGTGGGGGAATTCTATTCCATTCACATTTCAGTGCAAATTTCTCAGAATTTCACTTTCCAAAACATTACATGATCTGAAACAGCCACCTTTTAAAATCCGCAGTTCTGTGGATTTTGCAACACAGTTCTCCAGCCAAGTAATGTTTTAAAAATGCATGTGCTACCACAAAATGTGTACATCGATGCATATATTATTGAAAGCAACATACAAAAACACAATATTGTAGGGGGAAATGCTTTGCAAAAATGTGTACATTAAGCAGAACTGCATACAAAATTGAGTATGTAATGTGAAATTTGCACTAAAATATGGTGGGTTTTCATGGGCCCTTAAAAATAATAATGATCACAAACTGATATGTAAATCTGGAGAACTAAATTGAAGACTGGAAATTTGAGAAACTGAAACTGACCCATTCGACCATCCCTAGTTACGCCTGCTTGGCCATAGTAATCTCCTTTTAGAACCATTTGCCACCTTTTAACCTGGCAAATTATGGACAGTCTAGTCATTCACTCTATTGGTTGGGTAAAATAAGTAGGTCATGCTACAGCCACAGTCTATGGGTGTTACACATCATTTCAGCTACAATGCACGGACATGGAAAATAGGTCACTAATGCTTAATGGTTATTATAGCCCATTATACAGCAATTTCAGTTTTCAGAGTGGGGCTGACAGGCAAAATTACAATGCTATGCATTTATTACTTTCAAAAACAACAACATCACTTCTTCTTTTTACTGAAAACACACATGCTGCTGTATTTCACTGTGTCACTTGGTTCTTGTTTTTCTCCCTCTGCAAATACCGTATTTTTCACCCCATAGGACGCACCGTCCCATAGGACGCACCTAGTTTTTGGGGGAGGGAAATAAAGAAGAAATAAATTATCCCCCCCCCAGGCGCGGGGCTGGCGCGGGGGAAGCGCGCCAAGCTTCCCCTGACCCCAGCCCCCAGAACAGGCTGCTGCCTGCAAGCCTGACGGGACATCCCGCCGGGCGCGCGAGGCTTGCGGACATCTGCCCGAAGCATGGGGCGTGCTCCGCAGCGCGCCCTGTGCTTCGGGCTGCAGGCTGCTGCCTGCAAGCCTTGCGCGCCCAGCGGGACCTCCCGCTGGGCATGCGAGGCTTGCAGATAGCTTCCTGAAGCCTGGAGAGCGAGAGGGGTCGGTGCGCACCGACGCCTCTCGCTCTCCAGGCTTCAGCGAAAGCCTGCATTCGCCCCATAGGATGCACACACATTTCCCCTTCATTTTTGGGGGGGAAAAAGTGGTCCTATAGGGCGAAAAATACAGTACTTATTTTTGAAATGGGAGGCAAGGCTGGTTTGAACTATGCTCATGCACATAGTTCTGTCACTGCTATAATAATAATAATAATAATAATAATAATAATAATAATAATAATAATAACAATAATAATAATAATAATAATAATAATAATAATAATAATAATAATTTATTTATACCCCGCCCATCTGGCTGGGTTTCCCCAGCCGCTCTGGGCAGCAACAACAAAATATTAAAATACAGTGGTCTGTTAAACATTAAAAGCTTCCCTAAACAGGGCTGCCTTCAGATGTCTTCTAAATGTCTGGTAGTTGTTGCTCTCTTTGACATCTGGTGGGAGGGTGTTCCACCGTGCGGGTGCCACTACCGAGAAGGCCCTCTGCCTGGTTCCCTGTAACCACACTTCTCACAGCGAGAGAACCACCAGAAGGCCCTTGGTGCTGGACCTCAGTGTCCGGGCAGAACAATGGGGGGTGGAGACGCTCCTACAGGTATACTGGACCTGCTGGTGATGTTCTCCTCTTTCCTGTCCCCCCCCCCCAGGAGAAACAAATCAGGAGATTTGTTTCAGCCTTGTTCTTGAAACTACTACCACTAGATTAATTTGACATGTGCTATGTGGGGCTGCCCCAGAGGTTGGCCCCGAAGCTGCAACTGGGCTAAGCTTGAAGGGCTGGTACTGGTATTCAAAGTCCTATACAGCTTGGGACAGGGATACCGAAAAGATCACCACACCCCTTGTATACCCAACTGATCGTTCCATCACATCAGGAGGCCTGTTCCACTCGATGTAGGAATCAGGTCTTTGGTATGGCAGCTAAAGAACTCCTTCCCATTGTATATTAGCAACGACATGTGTGAGACGATGCAGTGCTCCCCTACAATTAAATATAATACTGGAAAGGGCCCCTATAATCCTCACTGCACCCTAGGGATATAGGAGAGCATTATTTTCAGTTCTGCCCTATATTAGTGCATGCATCATTGTTTTCATTCCGCTGCAGTTCATTTTATGCAAAATAATAGTTGTTGTTGTTGTTTAGTTGTTTAGTCGTGTCCGACTCTTCGTGACCCCATGGACCAGAGCACGCCAGGCACCTCTGTCCTCCACTACTTCCCGCAGTTTGGTCAAACTCATGCTGGTAACCTCGAAAACACTATCCAACCATCTCGTCCTCTGTTGCCCCCTTCTCCTTGTGCCCTCCATCTTTCCCAGCATCAGTGTCTTCTCCAGGGAGTCTTCTCTTCTCATGAGGTGGCCAAAGTACTGGAGCCTCAGCTTCAGGATCTGTCCTTCCGGTGAGCACTCAGGGCTGATTTCCTTAAGAATGGATGCGTTTGATCTTCTTGCAGTCCATGGGACTCTCAAGAGTCTTCTCCAGCACCATAATTCAAAAGCATCAATTCTTCGGCGATCAGCCTAATAATAATAATAATAATAATAATAATAATAATAATACATTATTTGTCCTGCTCTGGTTTCGGCACAATTGTGCAAATCACATGATCATTGCACAATTACAATGCCAAAGAAATGCATTGCAAAGGGGGAGAAAACTTGTAATCAACTACATATTGTTTTCAGACTGAAAGCTACAGCAAAGAATCCAGACTGTATTTACTGGATTGATTTCCTTTCTGGACATGGGACAAATAAGCAAAGATTGGCAATTTCCTTTCCTCTTTCTGTTTTCATTGGAATTCTCTGACACCTTTACTTCTCCCACAATGCTTTGACCACCCTGACAGTCTGCGTCAAAAGGCAGTTGTATTAATTCATTAATAAAGCACACCTTGTAAGCACACCCTGGAATGTGATGGAGAAATACATGTGCAAATAGTTAATGAAGAAGTGAGCCCAGGTCAGGTCAGGCACTTGCTAAGCCTCAATGGGGAAATCTTGGTTACGAACATCTTGCATTTCGAATGTTGATGTTGGCTGAAAATTTAGTGGCTTGGAGGCCCACTCCTAAACTGAATCAAAAAGTGTGTTTTTATGCTTTAATCAAATGCCCACATAAAATTTCACTCCCCTGGCAGGTTAAAGAAATATACGTTTTGCATTTTAGGGAAATACTGTTCACATTTATTTTTATGGTGATTGAGAGTCCCTCCTGGAGAACAAATTGATTTCTGAAGCATTTGCTACAATAAAAAATGAATAATGCTTTGACTAACACAAACAGAGGGCTTGGAGAGGAAAAAAACCCATGCTCCTATGCCATGGGCAACAGAAGGGAAATCAGCCCTGAGGTTTGCGCCTTTTCCCTTTATCACCACGCATTAGTCATTCTACGTTTTCCCCCTGTCACAACTGCTAATTCTGAGGTGTGCTTTATGTTTAAAATGGGACTTTCCCCATCACAGCACCATTCATGTTATCACAGAGGACTAACATTATATATTTAAAAAGCTTATTGTACAGTTAAAAGAAGGGAATCGAAGCCATTGGGTGGACAAATCTATCCTTGTTGGTTACTCTCCTTTTCTCATTTTTCCCAAGTTCAGTTTGCCATGGTTCTGCATACAAGTTAAAGGTAAAGGGGACCCCTGACCATTAGATCCAGTCATGGCCGACTCTGGGGTTGCGGCGCTCATCTCGCTTTATCGGTCGAGAGAGCTGGCATACAGCTTCCGGATCATGTGGCCAGCATGACTAAACCGCTTTTGGTGAACCAGAGCAGCACATAGAAACACCATTTACCTTCCCACCAGAGCGGTACCTATTTATCTATTTGCACTTTGACGTGCTTTCGAACTGCTAGGTTGGCAGGAGCAGGGACCGAGCAACGGGAGCTCACCCCGTTGCGGGGATTCAAACCACCGACCTTCTGATCGGCAAGTCCTAGGCTCTGTGGTTTAACCCACAGTGCCACCCGCGTCCCTTGTATATACTTGTGTTTATTAACAGCTCTCAGACACACACAAGGCAGTCTTCCCACCTGCCCACGTTTACAGGAAAGCCCAGCTAAGGACATCATGGGACTTTCAGAAAATGTGGACACAGAACGAAGGCAGCAGAGAGAAGATCAAATGTTTTGCAGAATGAACGGACGGACCTTCGCCAACATCTGCCAGCCACCTCAAAAGTAAAAAACACAACAACCCATGATCATTCCAGCTGCATTTTCCTTCCCCGTTTGATCATTTTCAAACAACACAATTTATTTCCCTATCCACTGGTGGTTGGGAGAAGAAGAAAGAAACAAGGTGAATTTTTGGCGCGGCCCTTAGTCTTATGTTTGGAAAGCTTAATCCATAGATCTTTCTGCAGATCAAGCTACTGTCCAAGGGATGTGAGTAAGCCGGCTAGATTCTTCCCAATCAGTTGTCGGTCTGCAGGAATGCTGTTCCTCTTTTGGGTGGGGCAAAGTTGCTCCAATCAGCCTTTCTCCAGGAGGGAGGGGGTGATCAGCTTGGGACGAGTGTTCCCTTCTTAAACAGAGTGCTGCCTTGAGCTCATCTTATTGTCCTTCAATATCCTACACTTCCAGCCTTTTAGACAATGTTAGAAATTTCAAGGTGTTTGGGTGTACCCACCCACTCCACACTGCCCTCTCTACTCGAGTTGACTGTTTTGATGCTCATTTCAATTGGCAGTTAGTTCCAGCAGGAAAGCACGCAAGACACACTTGGGTCACAGAATTGTAAAGTTGGAAGGGGCCAGGAGTGCCATTAGTCCAACTTTACGTAATGCAGGAATCTTTTTGCCCAACGTGGGGCTCAAACCCACAACCCTGATATTAAGAGTCTCATGCTCTACCAACTGAGCTATGTGAAGGGCACATCTTCCTGCCATTGCCGGCTGGCTTTGGAGGATATTTAGTCTGGTGCTCCTGGGGGGGGGGGCTGGCAGGTACTCCCTGCTGAATGCTGAGCAGTGGGCGTTTGGGTGCATGAATCAGGTCACAAACACCTTTATGGGAAGGCAGAAATATTTGCTCCTCATCATGTCATCTAGGCTGATAAAGCACAGCTGGGGTGGTTTTGCCCAGGGTGGTAGATGGTCACAGTTAGTTTCATCATTTTTCATCATTTTTAATTTGTATACCGTCTTTCTATCTTACAATACTCAAGGCGGTTTACAAGCTGAAGAAACAAAAAATGTACATCTTATAACAATCTAATGCAATACAAAAATGTGATAACAAAACATAACTTTAAAATAGGCAACCTCCTTCAAAAGTAACATTCAACGATCATTAGAATACCGTAGAATTAAATAACAATAACATATAAAAGTTAAACAGAAATCCACTCAGCAGTTACAATAAATAATTTCTAAACTATTATCAATAAAACAACAGCAAGCCACAGCACATAAAATAATACAATACAAACTGAGAAGCTTGGTTTTGCAGGTGGTTATCTTTTAATAAATATAGTCTTATGCCAGGTTTGGAGAACCTTTGGCCCTCCATATGTTGCTGAACATGGGAGAAAAGCAATGACAAACCTAGACAGCATCTTAAAAAGCAGAGACATCACCTTGCCAACAAAGGTCCGTATAGTTAAAGCTATGGTTTTCCCAGTAGTGATGTATGGAAGTGAGAGCTGGACCATAAAGAAGGCTGATTGCCGAAGAATTGATGCTTTTGAATTATGGTGCTGGAGGAGACTCTTGAGAGTCCCATGGACTGCAATAAGATCAAATCTATTCATTCTGAAGGAAATCAGCCCTGAGTGCTCACTGGAAGGACAGATCCTGAAGCTGAGGCTTCAATACCTCATGAGAAGAGAAGACTCCCTGGAAAAGACCCTGATGTTGGGAAAGATGGAGAGCACAAGGAGAAGAAGACGACAGAGGACGAGATGGTTGGTCAGTGTTCTTGAAGCTACCAGCATGAGTTTGACCAAACTGTGGGAGGCAGTAGAAGACAGGAGTGCCTGGCGTCCTCTGGTCCATGGAGTCACAAAGAGTCGGACACGACCAAACGACTAAACAACAACAACAACATGTTGCTGAACTGCAACTCCCATCATCTCCGGCCCCTGGCCATGCTTGCTGGGGCTAGTGGGAATTGTAGTTGAGCAACACCTGGGAGGCCAAAGGTAGTCCACACCTGCCTTATGCCACCATCCTGTCTCTTGCGTTCCTTCTGAGTGTGAGGGCAAGAAGAGACTCTGTAGCAGCAGGACGGTCATCTCTAGTCCCCCCCCTCTTCGAATGCATTTAGTTTTTCCCTGGCTACGATGACTTATAGACCCAGTGCTTTTAATTGCTTGGAATTACAGGTTCCTACTTCTCAATTAGCCCCGTGGATATTTATGATGGGCAATATTGTGGATTCAGCAATTACTTATCAAGACGCAGAATGAGGGAAGTGTAAATAGGAAAAGCATTTGCATAAATACCTCAAATGCCGTACATCATCATTGCTATCCTAATGAATACGGCCACATGTCAGGTCTTTTGTATATGAAATGACCGGGTCCTGCATTTAAATCAAAGTCACACACGGCTCAGTCTTCACTCTTCTCCACGTCGTTAGGCAGGCTGTGGCGAAGGAAGGGATTTTGTGCCCACTCAGCTTTTTCGGGAAAATGTCTGTGATTTACTGACCAAATCCAGCCAGTTGCAAGCGGTGGAGGAATTCAGGCTTGGAGAACTGAGCAATCTGGCTATCAGCGATGCAGGAAAGTGTTCTGTTCAGAGAGTCTATAAAACGGCAGTGCAGCCAGTCACCAGAGCCCTGAAGCAGAACAGGGCAAAAATATATATAAAGTACTAAAGCTTGTTGAAGAGAGCATTTTGGGAAACTTTAATGCAAATCATAATACAAGTCCCTTGAAAGGACATGTTTGAAAAGGAGCTCTTTTTTCTCTGACTCTGTCTCATTACAGGGCTGCACATCTAGTAATTTGGCAGAGCGGTAGGAACAGCATGATAGGCAGAAATCTAACGGGTACAGCTTTCCTCATAGCTCCATTTCTATGGCAGGAAAAGTTGCTTTCTGTTGATCACACAGTTTTCAAACTCACAGGAGTCTTTCAGGAGGAAAACGTTGGCAGCCTGCATTCACCCTAACACTGTATCATTTATGAACAAGTTTAAAAGCACAGGTACTGGCGGCTAATAGGTTGAATCCTGACAAGACAGAAGTACTGTTTTGAGGAGACAGGAGGCAGGCAGGTGTGGAGGACTCCCTGGTCCTGAATGGGGTAACTCTGCCCCTGAAGGACCAGATGCACAGCCTGGGAGTCATTTTGGGCTCGCAGCTGTCTATGGAGGCACAGGTCAATTCTGTGTCCAGGGCAGCTGTTTACCAGCTCCATCTGGTATGCAGGCTGTGACCCTACCTGTCCATGGACTGTCTTGCCAGAGTGGTGCATGCTCTGGTTATCTCTTGCTTGGACTACTGCAATGCATTCTATGTGGGGCTACCTTTGAAGGTGACCCGGAAACTACAACTAATCCAGAATGTGGCAGCTAGACTGGTGCCTGGGAGCGGCCGCTGAGACCACATGACCCCAGTCTTGAAAGACCTACATTGGCTCCCAGTACATTTGCGAGCACAATTCAAAGTGTTGTTGCTGACCTTTAAAGCCCTAAATGGCCTCGGTCCAGTATACCTGAAGGAGTGTCTCCACCCCCACTGTTCTGCCCGGACACTGAGGTCCAGCGCTGAAGGCCTTCTGGCAGTTCCCTCACTGCGAGAAGTCAAGTAACAGGGAACCAGGCAGAGAGCCTTCTCAGCAGTGGCACCCATCCTGTGGAACACCCTCCCACCAGATGTCAAAGAGAAGAACAACTACCAGGCTTTTAGAAGACATCTGAAGGCAGCCCTGTTTAGGGAAGCTTTTAATGTTTGATGGATTATTGTATTTTAATATTTTGTTGGAAGCCACCCAGAGTGGCTGGGGAAACCCAGCCAGATTGTTGGGGTATAAATAATAAATTATTATTATTATTATTATTATTATTATTATTATTATCCTCGAGGGATTGCACATTCTACTTCTCTCCATTCAAAGAACTGTGCTTTTATCCCATCTCTCTCTGTTGCTGCTGCTGCTGCTTAGTTGTTTAGTCATGTCCAACTCTTCGTGACCCCATGGACCAGAGCATGCCAGGCACTCCTGTCTTCCATCTTTCTGCTCCCTGCTAATTCACCAATTCGTGATCTGCAAGATGTCCTCTCGTCTTATTCCTTGGCTGCCAAGCTTACTCAGGAGTCTTTGGTGAGGTACCTTGTTGAAAGCTTTTTGAAAGTCCTAGTACGGTGCCAACCACATTCCCTCTATCAGCATGCTTGTTGACACTCTCAGAGAACTCTAATAGGGTCATGAGACAGGGCTTGCCTTTGCAGAAGCTACCCTGGCTCAGCTTCATGATCTACAATGGTATTCTTTGATTTTGTCATCAGTCAGACATTTGGGGCAGGCGAATTCTGAGGTGGTCAGAGAGAAGTGTAATGGTGTATTCACATGAATTTTAACACAAAAGCGATTTCCGTTGTGCTCAGTGGTGCTAAGCTCAGTGGTGCTTAGGAGAATTTTAACTCAAAAGCAATTCCCATTGTGTTCAATAGGGCTTATATCTAGAGATGGAAACTATTTCCAGTGCATGCCCATTTTATGTGCATTCACTCATAAGACCATTCTGGCCTGTTGCTGCATGAATCTGCACTTTTAAAATCTGCACAAAAAAACTGCATTTAATATTTACTTTCTCTCAAGATATGCATGCTCATATTTGTGTGTGCAAAAGCACATGGAGGGTGAGGTTCCAATCAATGTGTTGGTCCCAGAGTTACAGATCAGTTCCAGCATTCAGAAAGATCTACCGGTAATTGCTCTAGCATCTCTGCTATTGCCGAACTTGCTCCCATGACAAGCTAGAATGCAGTGCAAGTAAAGGGAAAGCGGAAGATGATGCAAAAGCAGTTGTGGGGAGTTGACGGGGAGGAGACAGCTGAGGGGAGGCAAGAGAAAGGAGGAAGGGAAAGAGATGGAAGCAAGTAAACATCGCACAAAAAGTAAGACGCGGCAAGATGTGGCAATTCCCAAGTGTGGGAATGTTCAGGAATGCAGGAGAGGATATATTGTTTGATTATAGCCTTTCCAACTTGTGTAAACAAGTTCACAACTTAGCAGAGTAACATTCCCCCTTTTAAACTCACAGTGAATGCATTTGCTCAGGCTCGCTAAAGCCTCTATAATAACTGTTCTGGTATTTTCCCCTTATTCCCTCAGAAAAGATAAGACACGACACAGTCTTCTATAAAAGTATAAAAAGAGTTTACTCACTCACATTCTGTTCACAATCGGATCCCAGAAGGCAGACTTATCTTAGAAAAGTAACATACACCTGGAAACTATCTCATAAAGAGACAGTTCCTTTGTCCTCTCTTGGCTGGAAGCCAAGATAGTATCTTTGGCTAAGCAGATGTTGCTTATTCGACGAAAGCAGTCAGAGAGCGTGAATCCTATGCTTTTGTTACCTGCACAGGTGAGGCCATGCCCACCTCTAGTCACATGCAGAGGAAGTCTGTCCCAGCCTAGGAGAAACAGGAAGTTCCAACTGGCTGGTCCAGACATCCCCTTCTATGTCCACTCTAGGGATGTTGTACTTGACTGCTCTTGTGTTTCACATCCCACAAGGAGTTTGTGAAATTATGCATGGCATGGATAAAGTTCCTTGAGAAGAGAGACTCACTGCTAAACCACTCTGGGAACTGTAGCTCTGTGGGGGAAATAGAAGTCTCCTAACAACTAACTGCTTGATCCTTGTAGTTGTGGGACTCTAGCTCCCATCATCCCTTGCCAGCATGGCCAATGTGAAGGGGTGAGGTGAGGTGTAGTTCAGCATCACTTCCTGCACACAGGTTCCCCCAGCCCATCTGCTTGACAAATGACAAGACGTGGAGACCCCAGGTTCTTCAGGCAAAGTTCGAGTTCTGCCACCGAGCTCTGCTCCATCCTTCTTTAAACTTTGATGGGCGCACAGCTTTCCAGTCGATCTCTTCCGGAAAGATGGCAATCTTAACTTTAGAATGGGTGTTGCAAGCCACGCTCCTCCGGAAAAGTTATTATTCTGGTAGGTTTTGCAAGGTCGGTTAATTAACACTGGGAGGCAATCTCCAAATGCAAGTTGTTTTGCAGGCAAGGGACTCGTTCCGCCTACACAGAAGCGCCATTGCTAATTGAAAGTGTGTAATTTCATTGACCAAGTCGCAGAAGACACCGAGGCAAAATACATCCTTGCTTTTTTTGCAGGGCTTGTTTTATGGAATGCTATTACGCCTGACAGGTGGCGCGTGTGCATGGCAGATTGCATGAAGAACGCATCACTAGGTAAGACGCTGCTATCTCACATCCATCCAGCAGAAACAAGGGAGAAACGATTGATCTTTCCTGCTCTCTGTCTTCCATAGACCAGTTCAATTGCTTTAAAACGATTTAAAAGGGGTGTGTGTGTGTGGGGGGGGCACCAGATAGATAACGCAGGAGAAAAATTCTGAGTGATTCTCAGCTTCTTATCCTTTTTGGATCACAGCATATTTCCCATTCTCTTGTAATGAAATATTTTTGTTTCTTCCTCTGAAAACTTATTTTTGAAGCCACACATCTGAACGTTATTTCTTATCCAACCTTCCCTATTTCATAACAGATGGTGGGGGAAAACCAGAGTTTGCCTCAGTTAGGGGTTGCCATATTTCAAATAGTTAAAACCAGAACCCCCCCTTTTTTAGGAAACCACCAAATTTGAAATTTGAAACCACAAGATTTTTCTATTGACTTGCCTAATATCCAGGACCCTCCCTCGGCCGGACGTCAATTCCGCCTCTGACATTCTGGTAATGCCTGGGAAAATCTGGACATATGGCAGCCCTAGGCTCAGTCAAACTCTGTGGACCATGATCATACAGATGATTTCATCTTGGCGCCCTTTTCATATTTAGAAGGAAAGGCCACAGCTCAGTGGTACAGCACCTGCTTTGCTTGCAAAAAAAAAAAAAAAAAGGTGCCAGCTTCAATCCACAACATCTCCAGGTGACCACAGAGGGAGCCAGTGTAGTGTAGTGGTTAGAGCCTCAGGCTAGGACCTGGGAGACCAGAGTTCAAATCCCCATTGGGTGACCTTGGGTCAGTCCCTGCCTCTTAGCCTAACCTATTTCACAGGGTTATTGTTGGGGTTAAATGAGGAGAGGGAGAACCATGTACAACTCCTTGGAGGAAAATATGAGATATGAATGTGGTTGGTAAAAAGAAAGAAAGAAAGAAAGAAAGAAAGAAAGAAAGAAAGAAAGAAAGAAAGAAAGTGGAGTGGAGGTTTCAGCACAACTCCAGCACAAATTACCTCTCCGGAGTCCTGACACGCGGTGTGAATAGCCACTTGAGTGGATCTTTACTGGCCCTTTGACCCAACGGAGATTGGTACGGCATGAAAGAGAAATCCCTAGAAATTCATTAAACCCTGGAATCAGTCAGAAGCTGATGATTATTCAGTTGTCGGTATTGTGACTCTTTCTTTTAGCATGCAGCAGATGAAAGACCCTGGTAATATTATGGTCAGGATTTATTTATTTAAAAAAGTAAATAAAACTTCAATAAAAGGATATGGTCCAACCATCACTGGAAAAGAAAGAGGATTTTCCACTCAGGTAGGGGTGGATTTTGGGGGGTGGGAGGCTGGTGTGTGTAATAAGGCTTGTAGATGCCAAAAGGGAAGTCTAGAGTGCCCATTCCCGCAAAGGGACAGTATTTGTTGTAATGACGAGATGAGTAGATGGCCGCTAAGACAGAGGGAAGATAAAAGGCCCAAAGATCCTTGGGGAATCCCATCGCCTCCTTGTGAACTGCTGGAAACGCAGTCAAACATCAAGTGTATTGTGTGGGGCGGATGCCAATTATCTGAAAGCCTGTCTCTCCCCAAGATCTCTTGCAGGCCTGCTTGAGACGTCTCTTGCAGCCCCGAGGATAATAGAATATGCTCTTTTCTTCTCTGACTAGTAAAGCATCGCAAAATAGAATTATTAGTCTAAATACGCATTGCCTACAAAATGTAAATCCAGCAATTAGGGCCGTCCCTGGTGGTGCCCCTCTAATGAGTTTCACCATATTCCTTGTGTGGCTGTAGGGAACTGGCTTGTTGGAACAGTGGGGCCTGGCTCATTTGCAGAAGGGATTCTTGGGATGTAAGCATTTTTATTATTATTATTATTATTTCCTCGACACACACAAAATACATAAAAACGGAATGAAAGAGCTCGCTTCCTAAGCTACATTTATCTCCATCAGTTTTGACTTTCTGAAGTTCACAAGAGGGAGAGGATGAGACTGAAGCAGCACAGATGATTAGATAAGATGCCAGTCCTCCCGTCACGCACAAAAGACGACACAAAAGAGAGCTGTGGGTTACATCTCAAGGCAGGCCCGCCAAAGCCTGCATTATTCCCACAACGGGCCCCATAGGTGCCTGTTAAAAACGTCTTCTTCTGTTGCATTGAATCACATGGGGGAAACTGGAATATTAGCTACGAGCGAGAAAGCATGCTTCCATAGATTGCCGCCTTTGCAGCTGCGGAGCCAGGAACAGCACCTAATGACCGGCTCGTAATGATATGTGTCAAACCCTCTTCTATAAAGTCGCAACAGAAGACCTTTCTAATCTAAATGGTACCTGCTGGGCTTGCCTTGTCTTCTCTGGCTCCAGGGGTGTCAGGCACCCCAGTGAGAGGCACCCCGGAGACAACACACCCCGTGATAATCTGATTATCATTTGTCTTGATGGGCAGATAACAACATAAGTATTGAACCAGCCTGATTGCCATCTCCACTTCAAGGGACGTATCTTGACAGTGTTATTTCACTGCATTATGTGGATGGGCTCCCTCTCCCTCTCCCTCTTTCTCTCTGCCGTTCTTTACAGTGGCTGCCTGTGGAGCAGCGGAATGAATATAAAACAGCAGCATCCCTGAATCGTAAGGCCTTGAATAACGCATATACCTTACACACATTCTGGGAGCCCCCAAGGTGACTCCTGGTGTGCAGGCGCTGTCCACTGGTAGAGGGATCCTTGCCCACCATCAGAGCTTTATCTTAAGGTTGCCATATTTCAAAAAAGTGAAAATCCAGACACAAAAGTTGTTGAACAAGATCTCAAAAATTAACCAATAAACTGAAACTGACACGGGGGCAAATAGAAGAAGACACCTTCACCCCGGTATGGCTGCCATTTATCACATACACAGCCCAACAAGACAATGACAAAAATCCACCAACAGCATACAAATCAATACAGTGGTACCTCGGGTTACATACGCTTCGGGTTACATACGCTTCAGGTTACGGACTCCGCTAACCCAGAAATAGTACCTTGGGTTAAGAATTTTGCTTCAGGATGAGAACAGAAATTGTGCTCCGGCGGTGCAGCGGCAGCAGGAGGCCCCATTAGCTAAAGTGGTGCTTCAGGTTAAGAACAATTTCAGGTTACGAACGGACCTCCGGAACGAATTAAATACTTAATCCGAGGTACCACTGTATGGCTAACCTGATCCAAAACACCCACCTACCCCACTCACACATGAAAACAAAGACCACCACAGCCAACCACAAATGAATAACCACACCCTAGGTCAACCCCAACCTCTCTCACCACCGAAGGAACACAAGTGAACAGCAAAGAACCTGCACAAGCAACGCTGATACCAAACCCTACATATGGTAAGTAAAATAGAAACATCGCCACCCGACCCCACCCATCTTCCCTCCCTCCACCTCTTTCCCCCTTTTCTTCCTAATGTCTCAACAATGAAACTGATTTGTTAAAATGTTACATAGGGGAAAAAATACGAGAGAGAGACATTGCACACACTTTTGTAAATCAGTAAAATCTTTAATAAAAAAAAGATTTAAAAAGGAGAGAGAAGTATTTGAGCCATTTTTTAATGGAAATTTGCCAAAATCTACACTTCCAACTTTCTTTCTTTTTTTTAATAAATTTTTATTGGTTTTCCAAACACAAAATAAAAACAAACAATACACAATACACAGACATACAAACATATAAACATGTATAACTTCATAATCTTATTTTCATACACCTTACTTCCCGGACTTCCCCATACCTCCCCTTTTCTGCATCCTTGTTTTACATTTCTTCAGCAACTCCTCCAATTAACTAATTATTCAATTCAATTTCTTTTAAGTTCTTCTTTAACTTATTGATTACAGCTGCAATTCTCTATTTGCCAACTCCTTGGCATCTTAACACTCCTCAATTTTACAACAATTTTAAAGATATATTTTAAATTTCTTCCAGTCTTCTTCCACTGTCTCTTTCCCCTGGTCACGGATTCTGCCAGTCATCTCCGCCAGTCCCATATAGTCAATCACCTTCGTCTGCCATTCTTCCAGCGTGGGTAGTTCTTGTGTCTTCCAATACTTTGCTAAAAGGATCCTTGCTGCTGTAGTGGCATACATAAAAAACGTCCTATCCTTCTTTAACACCAATTGGCCCACCATGCCAAAGAGAAAAGCCTCAGGTTTCTTAGGAAAGGTCCTTTTAAGGACTTTCTTAATTTCATTATAGATCATTTCCCAAAAGGCTTTAATCTTCGGGCAGGTCCACCAAAGATGGTAAAAGGTACCTTCAGCCTCATTACATTTCCAGCATTTATTATTGGGCAAATGATAAATTTTTGCAAGTTTGACTGGGGTCATGTACCACCTATAAATCATTTTCATAATATTTTCTCTTAAGGCATTACATGCCGTGAACTTAACACCAGTGGTCCATAACTGTTCCCAGTCAACAAACATGATGTCATGACCGATGTCTTGTGCCCATTTAATCATGGCTGATTTCACCGTTTCATCCTGTGTATTCCATTTCAACAGCAAATTATACATTCTTGACAAGTTCTTAGTATTGGGTTCTAACAGTTCTGTTTCTAGTTTTGACCTCTCCATCTGGAAGCCAATTTTCCTGTCCTGTTTAAACACCTCCATTATTTGATAATAATGAAGCCAGTCTCGTACCTTAAACTTCAGTTTTTCATAGCTCTGTAGTTTGATTTTACCCTCATCTTGCTCTAAAATTTCCCAGTATTTTGGCCATTTAGACTCCATATTGAGTTTTTTCACTTCTTTGGCTTCCATTGGTGATAACCACCTGGGAGTTTTACTTTCCAATAGATCTTTATACCGCATCCAAACATTATATAATGCTTTCCTGACAATATGGTTTTTAAAGCCTTTATGCATTTTTACCTTGTCATACCATATATATGCATGCCAACCAAATCTGTTATCAAACCCTTCCAAATCCAAAATGTCCGTGTTCTCAAGAAGTAGCCAGTCTTTCAACCAGCAAAAAGCTGCCGATTCATAGTACAGTCTTAAGTCCGGCAGGGCAACCCCCCCCCCTCTATCTTTTGCATCAGTTAATATCTTAAATTTTATTCTGGGCTTTTTGCCCTGCCAGACAAATTTAGATATGTCTTTCTGCCACTTCTTGAAACAGTCCATCCTGTCCACAATCTGCAATGTCTGAAATAAAAACAGCATTCTAGGCAATACATTCATCTTAATAACAGCAATTCGGCCTAACAAGGAAAGTCTCAACCTTGACCATATTTCTAAATCTTTCTTTACTTCTGTCCAGCCTTTATCATAGTTGTCTTTAAATAAGTTCACATTCTTAGATGTTAAATTTACCCCCAGGTACTTCACTTTCTTTTCTATCACCAAACCTGTACACTTCCAACTTTCTGCCCAGACACTGTTTCTGAAGACCAAATCCCAGCAATGTCCAAGAAATTCTGGACGTATGGCAACCCAACTTCCGGACATATGGAACATTTAGATATTTGCTGGGTTGGGTCCCTCACTGCAGGGTACAGGCTAAAGCCAGGCTAAAATCTCACTCTCAGTTGACTGCAAATGTTCTCCCCTCCTCTTGAAAATGGGATGGTTTACTCTGTGCTTTCTTGTACACATAGGAAGCTCTCCTATCTTTTCCAGAGCTGGTTGCCACTTGCTGGGTCACACCAGGAAGTGAAGTCAGCAGGGCAGTCGTGGAGAGAGCCTTGTGCTCCTTCCTGCTGAATGCCTTGGGGCTGATGCAATGTGGCATGATGTCATGGCACTCACATGGCAGTGTAGCCATTCCAGCCAGTGCCAAGCAGTGGAGAACACTTTGTACCACTGTGAGCAGTGCGGAGCTTAAAAAAGAAAATGTTTTAGAAGCACGAAAAAAAACTGGCTGCAGGCAAACGCCGGCACTCTCGGCCTGTAAAGCAAGATGAGCGCCGCAACCCCAGAGTCGTCTGCGACTGGACTTAACTGTCAGGGGTCCTTTAACTTTTTTTTAAAAAGGTAGGCCAAACACTGTGCATCCCCTTCGCGTAGAAAATGCTTACTTTATCTTTTCCAAGCTGACTAAGGTATCTCAGCAGCAAGCAGCATGAGCCCGCCAGTTTTCACATACTGAAGAAATCCACAGATTCGGATCAAAAAGGACCTTCTGTGGCGATAAAAAGCCGCAAGCCTTTTTCTAGTCTGTCAGCGAGGAAGGAGAACCATAAAGCAGGAATGGCAAATATTACCCATTCAGGAGGGGCTGGAAATCAAAAGAGGCCTGTTCTTCCTCCCCGCTCCCCTCAGTTCCACATCACCAGAAGTGTTTGAACTCGGCCAGGCAGTGAGAAGATGGCAGCTCTGAGGGCGTTTCCTCACCTCCATCCCAATTAAAGAAGCACACAGCAAGCTTGGTTTTGAGAAGCAAGTCAACGCACGACTTTCCAAATGCTCTCTTGACTTTCTGGAGCCCCGAGCGGTGGAGAAAGGGACAGAACAAGCCACAGCGAGGGCTCTTTATTAGCTCTGAGGAGAACAGAATTGTGAAATGATCAAACATCTTTGTCGGATGCTATGGCTGCCCAGGCTAGGCCCCTTTCATGCCAGGCAGTTTGAAGGCCGTCCATGTTTGCCGTTGGCCTCACAGTCTTCTCATCAACTTGGCGGGCAAGGCTGGCATCACCCTTTATTATTTATGGTCGCCTTTCTGGTCCTCCACCTTCTTAGTGGCCTCGCCAAGACAAGGAAACAAAGTTTAATAATGAAATAATTGAGTGCTCTTGGGCTGAGGTGGCCATGGCAGCAGCGGGGTGGAAAAACCGCTTGAAAGGAGAAGGACATAAAAGGGAGCGGCTGGAGCTCTGTGAGCCTTGGTGGGCTGGAGAAAAAGCCCTGCTGCCTCTTGTCTGAAGACCAAAGAAGCAGGGGAGCTGGGGCGAGCGAAAGATGGCAATTTGAAAAGGCCAAACCGAGGAGCAGAGCGGCGAAACCCTGCAGCTGTTGAGGAGAGGCGCCAATGCCAGGGCGAGAGGCCCAGCAACAAAAGGCATTGATTTGTGTTTTTGTAGGTTAAGAAAATAGTTTGCTTTTCAGGAGCACATTAAAAATAAAATAAAGCCAAAATGAATTATTAAAGGATTTCTTTTTCTGCAGTAGAAAGCGAGATGGGAAAAAAAAGAAGGAACCATCGTGGCTTCTGCTCTGAGTTACGCAAACTTATGGGAAGGGAAAATGTTGCCTTTCTGAATTCAGAATTTGGCATGCTGATCATTTGCAACACACACCTTAAACAAGTGCGCCCAGGAAGAGGCCAGGAGGTGACTGCAGTGGATGGTATAGACTTATTTCTAAAACTGTTAGCTTTCAGACAGAGATGAAAACATGCAGCTACTCTGTACAGAAAGACACAACTCTCTGACTTTATAGGACATTGACCAGATTTGGGGTGTTTATTGGCATCCTTCTTTGGCTCAGGTGGGCACACACGCAGAGTCTATGAACACTCTTGCATTTTGCATCGTACCTCCTATGGGGCGATACTTCTGTTTCTGGTATAATGCAGAGACAAATTGCACCTCTAATCTCAATTTGTCAAAAGCTTCATCATGACCGACAATGGAAGAATCATTGTTAAAATTATTGGACTTAGTTGAGATGGCGAGGTTGACGTGTTTCATCATAGGAAAATCATTGCCAACATTTACTAAAGGTTGGAAAATTCTTATAGACTTTTTGCATGAAAAAGAAAATGAACTTACGATATCTGGGTTTAGGGATCGAAGATACTGTTGTTTTATAGAAAGCAGATTTGCTGGGTGTTAACTTGGAGTGGATGTGTTGAATAATTTTCTATATATAGCTGATGAAGAATCATAATTTCTCTTTCTCCCCCTTTTCTCCTCCCCTTTCTATCCTTTTTTCTTTTCCCCCTTCATTTTTTCTTTCTTTCTTTTTCTGGTCTGTGTTTTTATTTAGATTAACTTTTTAGTTTTGATAAAAAGATATCTGACATTCATCTTTTTATTTTCCCCGACTTTTAATATAATCTATTATATTAAAATAGTATAAGGACGCTGGTGGCGCTGTGGGTTAAACCACAGAGCCTAGGACTTGTCGATCAGAAGGTCGGTGGTTCGAATCCCCATGACGGGGTGAGCTCCCGTTGCTCGATCCCTGCTCCTGCCAACCTAGCAGTTCGAAAGCACGTCAAAGTGCAAGTAGATAAATAGGTACCGCTCCGGTGGGAAGGTAAACGGCATTTCCGTGCGCTGCTTTGGTTCGCCAGAAGCAGCTTAGTCATGCTGGCCACATGACCCGGAAGCTGTATGCCGGCTCCCTCGGCCAATAAAGCGAGATGAGTGCCGTAACCCCAGAGTCGGTCACGACTGGACCTAATGGTGTTGGGTCCCTTTACCTTTACATATTTTTTTAAAGTAGCCATCAGTTAGCATTCTACGGTACTGAGTTCGAAAGAACACAGTGCCACAGATAGAGACAACAATGCCTCTGAGTGCAAGTTGCTGGAAACTACAGAAGAGGGGAGTGCTGTTGTGCCCAGGTCCATCTTAGGGGTTCTGCAGAGGCACCTGGAGAGGCACCTGTGAGACCAGGATGCTGGTCTAGATGGGCATTGGCCTGATCCAACAGGGCTCTTCATATGTTCTTAAAAGGAGATCTCCTTCCCGCACTTTAAGCCTCTCTGCGCTAGTTAGCAGCCAGATTGCCCCCATAAGGGGAGTTGCTAGAGACAACAAGTTTGATGAAGAAAGTAGATCTGAAGAGAAAAGGAGACGGCGAAGGGAAACAAATGTTCGGTGTCTGAAGCAATCCTGTTTTCTGTCAAGCCCAGATCCCAGATGACTCCTTTCTTCATTTGTGCTTTGGGGAAATGGGGAGACTTGGAAACACACAACAGCTTAGACTCAGATGTGGGAAGCTTGTACTTTTCAATCTCAGTCCCTTTTGGAACCTTTACCATTATACTGATCACTTGCAATCAAAGAATGATAGTAACAGTACAGATGTCTTTTTCTTTTTTCTTTCCAGCAGATCAGAAGCTAATAGTTTTAGGGGGTGGGGTGGGGGAGAGAGATCCTCCTTGTGTGTTCTGTCATGGACAGTTCCCTCATCCAGTTTCCTCATCTGCGTTGTCTGTTCCGCCACAGACGTTTCCTTGTAGTTCTTGATGAAATAGTCTTGGAGCCTTTTCTTTTCACACAAGAAAAGAACGAGACTCCCACCTGCTTTGCATAAGGGCTTCTTTTCTCTCCTCCATTAATATATATATATATATATATATTCAGTTTTTTATATTAACATTATTTCCATACACTCCAAACATTTGTCATATATACAGTACGGGGATTATACAAACCCCTCAGACTTCCCCCAATAAATGACAACAACAACAACAACAACAACAACAACAACAACAACAACAACAACAATTTATTTATACCCCGCCCATCTGGCTGGGTTTTCCCAGCCACTCTGGGCTGCTCCAAGCAGAATACTAAAAACATGATAAAACATCAATCATTAAAAACTTCCTTAAACAGGGCTGCCTTCAGATGTCTTCTAAAAGTCAGATAGTTATTTATTTCCTTGACATCTGGTGGGAGGGCATTCCACAGGGCAGGTGCCACTACCGAGAAGGCCCTCTGCCTGGTTCCCTGTTATTTCACTTCTCGCAGTGAGGGAACCACCAGAAGGCTCTCGGCACTGGACCTCAGTGTCTGGGCTGAACAATGGGGGTGGAGACGCTCCTTCAGATATACTGGACCGAGGCCGTTTAGGGCTTTAAAGGTCAGCACTAACACTTTGAATTGTGCTCAGAAATGTACTGGGAGCCATTGTAGCTATTTCAGGACTGGTATTATGTTGTCCCAGTGGCCACTCCCAGTCACCAGTCTAGCTGTCGCATTCTGGATTAGATGTAGTTTCCAGGTCACCTTCAAAGGTAGCTCCACATAGAGCGCATTTATGGGAAATTGCATCCAATTATGCACAATTTATGTGAAAATTGTGTAAGAACATAAGAAGAGCCCATCTAGATCTGGCCTAAGGCCAGAATCCTATTTCCCTACTTTCTGTTTTCCACAGTGGCCAACCAGATGCCCTGATGGGAAACCCACCAGCACGACATGATCTTGTTGGATTTCTATTCCTCTCACTGTGCAGATATGTAGGATTGGTTCATCATATGTCTGTGTTATGCATTCCAGTACACACTGTTGGAATCATGGGAGCAGATGTTTACTGTACTCTGTTTCCGTTTGTTTTTGCTTTCACTTCTGACTTCTCTCCGAGGAAGACCAGAGAGAGGAGACATGTTTTCTTTTGTTCTGCCTTATGCTTAATAAAGGGATGGGGGTGGCGCTGTGGGTTAAACCACAGAGCCTAGGACTTGCCGATCAGAAGGTCAGCGGTTCAAATCCCCACAACGGGGTGAGCTCCCATTGCTCAGTCCCAGCTCCTGCCCACCTAGCAGTTCGAAAGCACGTCAAAGTGCAAGTAGATAAATAGGTACCACTCCGGCGGGAAGGTAAACAGCCTTTCCAGGCGCTGCTCTGGTTTGTCAGAAGTGGCTGTCATGCTGGCCACATGACCCGGAAGCTGTACGCTGGCTCCCTAGGCCAATAAAGTGAGATGAGCGCCACAACCACAGAGTTGGTCACGACGGGACCTAATGGTCAGGGGTCCCTTTACCTTTATGCTTAATAAATTAGCTTTAGTGCTTACAACCTCAGCCTAGCTTTGACTGTGTTTATCTCTGCTGGACTCTGAATATATGCTCAGTGTCTCCAAGACATGAGTCATTATAAATCGTCCGGGACGGTGATTCGGAACTCCCCAGAGGTGCACGGTGTACGCTGATGGGAGAGACAGGCTGGAATTGTTCCTGTTGTATGCCTGGGTGTTGTCCTAGACTCTGGCCAACCTGACAGATCCTAAATTGCCTTTCCCTGTTGTTATTTGCCAGCCATTAAGAACAAAAGAAGAGTCCTGTTGGATAAGGCCAAAGGCCCACCTAGTCCAACTATCTGTTCTTGCTGTGGCCAGCCAGATGCTCATGAGAAACCACAAGCAAGACTTGAGCACAGCAGCTTTCTCTCTACCTGTGATTCCCAGCAACTGGGACACAGACAGCTTAGCTGCCTTATATACCAAATTGGACCATTGGCCCATCTAGTTCAGTACTGTCTACACTGGTTGGCAGCATCTCTCTAGTGTTCCAGATGGGAGTCTCTCTCAGCTCTGCCTGAAGATATTGCTGATTGATTCTAGGAACCTTCTGCATGTAAAGAAGGTGTTCTACCATTGAGCTGCAGTGGTATTCAGAGTCAACCTTCCTCCGACCATGGAGGCAAAGCATGCAAAATGCTTATTATTTAAATGTGGATTTTGCACATTTAAAAACCCAGCACAAAACAGCTTGGAGCGGACCTGTGATTGTGCTCCTGTGATTCTGCAAGGGGACAGCATCAAGTTGCTCAGTCCATCCCGACTAGAATCACATCCCTACAGTCTCTTCTCAGGATGTGACATATCAGCGAAAGGAAACGCAGGGCTTGGTGGAGGAGGAAGGGGGAAAGCTAAATTTATTGGAAAGCATCGGGCACTCATACGAGGAGCTTTATAAATAGACTTCACTGTACATAAATCCCCGGACTGTAATGGCAACAGATAAGCTGGCGCCATAATATCTATGGTGACGTTACCGTGACAGATAGTAGGGAGGTTGAAACCGACAAGGGCTTCAGTCACCATGGTGGCGAAGGTACCGAGAGAAACCTGGTGTGTGTGTGTGCTTAGTGTATCCTGCTATGTTGATGGAAAAAGTACAGAATTGTTTGAATCTCCCAGAGCTCATCCTCAGGCGAAATGGAAACCCGGTACAATGATCAGAGCCTGCTTGTTTGCAGTTACTTCAAGGCAAACCATAGGCATGAGAGCCAAATTATAACCCTCTTTAGGGGGCACAAGCTTCCCTGGGTTTTTATTTGCTCTCAAATTGCACCAGTCAGCAGCTACAGGTTCCTTTAGCTTGAGGGTGAGGGACCTTTATTACCCAAGGGCCACATGCACTAAGGAGTAGGCTTCTGAGGGTAACATGCCATTGTGAGGTGGGGAAAGAGGCAAAGGTGGGATGGACACTGAACGCAATGATCTAGTTTATACAACACTCTCCACCCTCTGTCCACCAAGCAAGAGGCATGGTCATAGAAGAAGAGTTTGGATTTGATATCCCGCTTTATCACTACCCGAAGGAGTCTCAAAGCGGCTAACATTCTCTTTTCCCTTCCTCCCCTACAACAAACACTCTGTGAGGTGAGTGAGGCTGAGAGACTTCAAAGAAGTGTGACTAGCCCAAGGTCACCCAGCAGCTGCATGTGGAAGAGCGGAGATGCGAACCTGGTTCCCCAGATTACGAGACTACTGCTCTTAACCACTACACCACACTGGACACATTTCAGTCAAGCAAAAACACTTGGTTTTTGGGCATGGTGGGGGGTGTGGCCTAAGGAGGGTGCTACGGGCCACATAGAAAGTCTTGGAGGGCCACATTCAGCTTCCCCATGGCCTGAGGTTTCTCACCCTGTTTTTCACAGAAGTGGATGAAATTTGCAGGCAACGTTGTCCCTCCAAAGTTCAGGCAGATCAACCTTTACAGTTTTTTTCTCCTATCAGAATCGAATGCATGCTGCAGGCCTAGTCACTCTAGCTGAGAGGATAAATCCTGTCAGAGTTCAAGAAACTGGGTGCCGTCGTTCTTCCACAAGGATGGACTTTACTGTTTGGGGATGGGAAAACAGAAATTGTGTTACCTCACCCCTAGGTGAGGGGGTGGGGTGGAGATTAATTTTAAAACATGAGTATTTGAGAGACACAAGGTAGGTACCCCTGGATGAGAAGCCTGCCAAAACCCAGACAAATAGATCCAGGCGATCTCATACTAGGTGATTTCAACTTTGTCAGTGCTTCCTCCCCCCCCCCAATGTTTTGGGGTACTCTCATTTTCCTCGTCATATTGAACTACTGCCCCTCAATGAGGCCAAACTTAGATTCACAAAATGTTTAGGGGTATGCGTTCTCTGCCCCCCTCCCAAAAAAGCACTGATCTTTGTCACAAGAAACTGGAAAAGTCACCGTTCATTTTTGCTGTCCCCCTCTTCCTGGAAGTAGTCTCTGTGAAGAAGAAAAAGGAGTGCACTGTGATTTTTAAAAAAAAATTGGTAAGGGGAAAAAAATGACTAGGAAAGAAGCATATCACCCCAATAGTCTTCACTCTGCTGCTTATGTCCTGCTCTCACAAGCAAAAATTGGAGTGAGACCCATGTGAAGAACAACTGTTTACTTCAACATCCATCCCATAAAGCACTGTGATTGGAGTATACTAGGAAAATAGTTCACTAGACCTGTCCGTCAACATGAAAGTTCCCCTTAACTCTTCACACCCTGCGCTGTCCTCTCCCTCTCCTTCTCTATTGAATTCCGGCCATTTCTTAAGTCTGTCAGTTTGGTTTTGTTTCATAGAAAGGTTGGTGGCAGAGGTGGAAAGGTTGTTCATCTAACTTTTGGGGGGTGGGGTGGGGTGGCGGAAGCAACAGAGTTGCTCAGAAGACTGGGGACTCCCCAAGCCACCCGAAAACACCTTGTTAAGAGCAAAATCCAGACCCAGGTCATCCTATTCTGCCTTGCTTATTCAGGGCCATGGCCACCCCTATTATTTATATTCTTTCCTCCCCACTTTTAAGTCTGTTTTTGAAGTAATAAATGATTTGATCCCTCACAATGAAAAATGCAGGAAGCTTCAGGCCGTGCTAATGTTATCTCTTTGTAACTCTGTGGAAATCAAGCTGTGAATTCAATCTTTTATGGGGGGGGCAAGGGGAGACACAGGGTCGCTGTGAGACATTTAGAGGCCTTCGGGGGGGGGGGATTCAAAATTTATGCCATCCAGGTGACCAACTTGCCCGTATTTGAAACATGCACTCAGCAGGGTGATGCAAATGTTCTCTGCCAAAGGCCATCCTTCATTTCTCTTGGCTCCGTTCTATCGTCCAACAATTAATTGCTAGAGGTCCCAGCCATTATAAGCAAATCACATTTTTCGTTGTCTCTATGCTATAAACCAGAGAAGGACTCAGAGCTGAGATCATGCTCTTACATCTATCTGCCCACCTCCCACTTTAATCCAAACATTACTGACTGCCCTGTCCACAGCTTTTCCATATCCTTTGTCTCTCTCCTGTGTCCTGTACATGTCTTCGTGTACATGCCCCCTTGAGCCCAGTGTGGTGTGGGAGAGCCAGTGTGGTGTACTGGTTAAGAGCGATAGACTCGTAATCTGGGGAACCGGGTTCACGTCTCCGCTCCTCCACATGCAGCTGCTGGGTGACCTTGGGCTAGTCACACTTCTCTGAAGTCTCTCAGCCCCACTCACCTCACAGAGTGTTTGTTGTGGGGGAGGAAGGGAAAGGAGAATGTTAGCCACTTTGAGACTCCTTCGGGTAGTGATAAAGTGGGATATCAAATACAAACTCTCCTTCTTCTTCTTCTTGTGAGTCATGTTACCTGTGTGACATTGAGGAGCCCAAAAGTCTTGCTTTTTTCAGGGCTGTGCTCCCATGGTCCCCAAAAATGAACATTTGGGGGTGCCATGCAAGATATTGCCTCCCCAAAAAACCACTTTTTCCAGGGCATAGATATCACATGAGATCACATCCCTGAAATGGCCGCTGTGCTCTCTGGTGGGAAAACGGGATGTCCCCGTTTTTCCAGGACACTTGTGGGATGTGTTGATGGTTATTCCACTCTGCAAAACATTGCTCTGCAAGGGGAACAGAGGTCTCCTAACAATTCTTGGCACCTTTAACAAACTACAACTCAGGGGAGCCATGACTGCTTAAATTGGTATCGCAGCGTTTTGAAGGTACGCCAGGAATGCGGCCTTGCAGGAGGGGCAAGAGAAATAGACTGTCCTGAGCCACCCTCATATGCATTCCAGGTTGATGCCACAGCGTATTGTGTGTGAGAGGCTACAAAGGGCCTGAATTATTCATCCCATCCCATCTCCCCCTCCTCAGCATCGTACATTCCCTCAGCTCTCCTCAGAAAAACCACCCTGTACTTGTCAAACAAGAGCGCGGTTATCATTATGTTCCCCCTGCAAAGCAAAGCCTCCCGTCTCTTCTCTCCTCCCCACCCCGACAATAGTTGCCTGGAAAGAGAGAAGAAACCAGCAGGGAAAACCTCCCCTTCCTCTTCTCTTTCGCACAGAAGCCTTTAATCATGAATTTATGCAGGCACAAATTTCAGAGCTCTCTTTTTTCTCCACCAGATCCCACCGCCATCCCAGTCTCAACCCCCACCCCACCCCCTTGCCCAAGGTACTTTCAGGCTCGCGACTGCAAAAGTAGAAGGGGTAAGGCTGCAGTCCCAAGGCACTGGAAGGATGTTGCCACTGGCTTAGCAGAGAGCTAGCTTCCTTGTGGGTTTTTGTAGGCGAAGATGCAACTGCTTAAATAGAAGCCTGTGTGTGTGTGTGTGCGTGTGTGTGTGGTCTTTGTGATAGCCGACTCATTAAAAAGCAAAGGCAAAACGAGAATGTGAGCATACAACAATGAGACAGCTGTTAATATTGTATTAGTAAGCAAAGCATGCCAGTGTAAACAAAGGCTTCAACAAATATATAAATCAGGCATATATCTAGTGGATTTAACGCCATTGTTAGTGATAAGTTGAATGTGCTGTAGTGCATCAAGTGCTGCTCTCCGACTTGAGTTCAAATGCCCTTTCAGCCTCAAAGCTTCCCTGGGTGACCTTGAGCCAGTTGCTCTCAAATTCTAAGCTACATTGTAAGAACCTGAGAAGAAGCTGCAGGATTAGCTCTATGGACTAGCTGGTCCAGCATCCTGCAGCTTGGACATTGAGCATTGATGGCTTCTCAAAATTTTCTACCTTATTCGTTGGCATATATGTGATGGTGGGAAGCTATTTCCCTCAATTTCTCTGTGGGGAAGAGGAATTCTCAACAGTTCCTTGCAATTCAGCACTAGCACTAGCCAAAGCACCACTTCTTCCTTTTCATACTTATCCACCCTCAGAAGACGCTTGCCAGATTCAGTGGAGGCACTATTCTAGCTTCCTGGCAAGTGGGTCATTGTTGCTTGCTAGAAGGGCTTATCCACACTTACATTGCCTCCACTTTTTCCTGGCATGTTCCGCACTTTAAAGCTCTGTGTCTGAGCACCATTTTTTCTCTCTCCTATTGAATGCAAAAGACTGGTTTTTCATCATCATCATCATCACAATAATTTATTTATACCCTGCCCATCTGGCTGGGTTTCCCCTGTTTGGGCAGCTCCAAACAGAATATTAAAAACATGATAAAACATCAAACGTTAAAAACTTCCCTAAACAGGGTTGCCTTCAGATGTCTTCTAAAAGTCAGATGATTATTTCTTTGACATCTGATGGGAGGGTGTTCCACAAGGTGGGCGCCACTACCGAGAAGGCCCTCTGCCTTGTTCCCTGTAGCTTCACTTCTCACAGTGAGGGAATCAGCAGAAGGCCCTCGGCGCTGGACCTCAGTGTCCGCTGAACAATAGGGGTGGAGACGCTCCTTCAGGGGAGCTCCTTCACGCTCCAGGGGGGGGGGAGCCCTCAGATGTGGTACTTTATAGCATGGACCTGTACCTGAAAAGAGCAGGGCAAAAGATAAGTGTGGCGAAGCCTGGATACAGAGAGGTCAGCATGGTGCAAGTGCACCAGGAGTTTTGGGTTGGCTCTGCCAGTGTGTTTGCATCACACCTACCTCTCCACCACTTAATCCTTTCCCCTTCTGGTAAGCAAAAGTCACCCCCCCCCTCTCTCTCTCTCTCTCTCTCCCTCCCTCCCTCCCTCCCTCTCCCTCTCATGTGTTCTTGCTGCAAGTGGCAGCAGAAACATGATTTCACATCTTCCATGATGTGCTGGACCTGGGGTGTTATGTAAGGTGTAGCTACCGCAAAAATAATAATAAAAATGTTTGTGAATATTCAGAGGATGGGGGAGGAATGTCCACAGTGGCCATTTTCTAGTCAGGAGAGGGTGGAATGGATGGGAAAGGAAACTGCCGGAAATTTCCTCAGAAAACCGTATTCTGAGGAATTTTGGCTCAGCTCAAAATGCTACACACAGCCGACCCCTTGGATCGTGGCCAGTGTTCTGTTTTGCCTGAGCTTGGCTGATGGTATTGAAAGACAAGCAGTTTCTTTCTGTCAGCTTGTTTTCACATCACATATAAAACTCATTCGAGGTAGTTCCCCCCCCTCCCAAATTGGTGCATCAACCTTTATACATACAGACCCTTTTTACTGCCGTTGCATAAACATGTGGAGAATTCACATGGGATCAATTCCATGTGTCAGGGAAAGGTGCAATCAAAATCATGTCTCTTCGGAGGGGGTATGTTTTCAATTATCCAACTCAAGGCAATCGCCAGTCAACCACATCAATGCTCTCCACAGTGGGCTGATGTTTATTGCGCCCTTTTACGACACATAGACATGCTGGCTTTTTCTATCTTAACCTAGAGAGTCACTTTCTTTGTGTTAACCAAGGACCCTTCTGCAAAACTATACACTTAAAGCAACACCATGCCACTTTAAACAGTCATGGCTCCCCCCCAAAGAAGCTTGGGAACTGTAGTTTGTTAGGACTGCTAAGAGGTGTTAGGAGACCCCTAGTTTCCTGGGGAAGAGGATTGATTGTTAACCCCCCCCCCGGAAATGGTAGCTCTGTGAGGGGAATAGGGGTCTCCTAACATGACCCAGAAGCTGTACGCCGGCTCGCTCGGCCAATAAAGCGAGATGAGCGCCGCAACCCCAGAGTCAGCCACGACTGGACCTAATGGTCAGGGGTCCCTTTACCTTTTTAACAACTCTTAGCAGTCCTAACAAACTACAGTTCCCAGGCTTCTTTGGGGGAAGCCATGGCATCGTAGTGCAGATGAGGCCTGAATGAATTTATGCATCTTCAGTTATTGCAATTAAAGCTTTCTGTGGCCTGGACCCTGGATATCCAAATGAGGAGTTGATTCTAAATTTACCACCTTCCCATTTATTCTGAATTCTTCAGGTGCCTCCACCATGTGTCTAATGTTGATCAGTACCAGGATTAGAGCTGAGTTAAATGCTTGCAGGTGGCAGCCTCATATAGCTTTAGCTACAAGGTGGCATCTCAAAGCCAAATCTATGTGAGGGCAATGCTTTCTACTTTGACTCTGAATAGAGGAACATTTCCATCCCAGATCACAGTCCCACCATAAAGTCACTAGACTTTATGTATCACCAGAACATAAGGATATATTTAAATCTTGGCCCGACTCCCATGAAATGCACCTCCATGTTTCAGCTCAGCCATAAGTATGATAGGGATTTTTTTAGTGGTAAGTTCCTTTCCTCCCAAAGGAGGATACATCAGATCTACAATGGAATAATTTTACTGCATTTGAAATACTGTGTAAAGTTCTGATGGCCTCATCTCATAAAGGGCATTATGGAGCAGGAAAAGATTCAGAGAAGGAGCAACCAGAATGATCAAAGGGATGGAGCAATTTCCCCATGAGGAAAGGTCGCAGCATTTGAGACTTTAGAGCAGCCTTTCGCAACCTGTGGGTCCCCAGATGTTGTTGGACTACAACTCCCATCATCCCTGAGCTCTGGCCTTGCTAGCTAGGGGTGAGGGGAGTTGTAGTTCAACAACATCTGGGGACCCACAGGTAGAGTTGGAAGTGACCCTGAGGGTCCTCTAGTCCAACCCCCTGAAATTCAGGAATCTCAACACGCAGTCCCCCATCCAGTTTGGAACCATAGCGGATCCTCCTTAGCTTTGCAAAGATGCTAGCAGTTTTATTGCTGCACCACTAGGAGTTGCAGTCCAGCATCTTTATCTCATAGTGACCCACCAGATTGCCTATGGGAAGCCCAAAGTGCAAGAGCACTGGAGCTGGGCAAAAGAAATGAGAGGCACAAATACAAGATGGTGACACCTGGCTTGAGAGCAGTACATGTGAAAAGGATCTAGGAGTCTTGGTTGACCACAAACTTGACATGAGCCAACAGTGTGACACGGCAGCTAAAAAAGCCAATGCAATTCTGGGCTGCATCAATAGGAGTATAGCATCTAGATCAAGGGAAGTAATAGTGCCACTGTATTCTGCTCTGGTCAGACCTCACCTGGAGTACTGTGTCCAGTTCTGGGCACCACAGTTCAAGAAAGACACTGACAAACTGGAACGTGTCCAGAGGAGGGCAACCAAAATGGTCATAGGCCTGGAAACGATGCCTTATGAGGAACGGCTAAGGGAGCTGGGCATGTTTAGCCTGGAGTAGAGGTGGTTAAGGGTTGATATGATAGCCATGTTCAAATATATAAAAGGATGTCATATAGAGGAGGGAGAAAGGTTGTTTTCTGCTGCTCCACAGAAGCGGACACGGAGCAATGGATCCAAACTACAAGAAAGAAGATTCCACCTAAACATTAGGTAGAACTTCCTGACAGTAAGATCTGTTCGACAGTGGAATTTGCTGCCAAGGAGTGTGGTGGAGTCTCCTTCTTTGGAGGTCTTTAAGCAGAGGCTTGACAACCATATGTCAGGAGTGCTCTGATGGTGTTTCCTGCTTGGCAGGGGGTTGGTCTCGATGGCCCTTTTGGTCTATTCCAACTCTATGATTCTATGATTCCCACTTGGGAATCCCAGCAACTGGTATTCAGAGTCATCCTGCTTCTAGCTGGGGCATTAGAACATGGCCATTGCGTCTAGCAGTCTTTGACAGCCTCACCCTCCATGAATATACCTGGCCCTTCTTTAAAGCTACCCAGGCTGATGGTCACCACAACATCTTGAGATAGGAAATTCCGTAGAGTATGTGATGGATGTTTATGAAATTATGCACGGCATGGGGAAGGCGGATAGGGGGAAGTTCTTCTCCCTAACATTAGAACTCACAGACATCCAAGGACACTGAATGTAGGAGGTTTCAGGGTAACAGAAAATGCTTCTTCACGCAGGGCATAGCGGAACTATGGAACTTGCTTCTAGTGATGGCTGCCAACTTACCGTATATAAGATTTACAGGCTGCCCTATCACAAAAAAAGTTCTCAAGGTGGCTTGCAGGCTTAAAAACAAAGAAATCCAACAAACAAAATTTGGTGTGTATGTGTTGCAATAAAACAGGCTGCAGCCTCTTGTTGTGGTCTGGTAGGGCTGTTTGACTTGCGAGGTGGGGGTGCACATTTGGAAATCAATTCAAATAAAAAAACAACAACGCATGCGATGCGCTTGGAAGCCAGCGAGCGCCTCCGACCCCACTGCTGCCCCACCCTCCATATAGCAGCAAAACCCTTATGAGATTGTTTGTCTGATTCTAATGCAGGTAATGTAACTCCGAGCTCAGTGATCCAAGAACAAATTTCCCAGCAGGCCGCACTTGACAAGCAGGTGTCACTCAATCATGCACATTTTCGCCTCCCCGAGAGGACAGATGGTCCCAGCCTACTTAGCAATTCCATCCTCTCTTGGCAGCCCCCTCCTCAACTCTCCAGTGCAGTGCCGTAATAAAGATGCTCCGAGATTCGTGTTAATCTGCAGTCTATGGGGTAAACTGTAAACAAAGTGTGCAGAGTTATTGTTTCTCGTTATGCGACGGCCTTCTTATCTTCCCCTTCGCCTATGGCATATAGATATCTTTAATAGCCTATGCAGCTGGACTCGGCTTCGGCGGAGATTACTTGCCATCATCTTAAAGCACCGACAAAATTACTTTGTCTGAAGAGGCTTGACCTAATCTGAACAGGGCTCTGTGAAGGCAGCGAGGCTTCCTTGTTTCTCCAGACTAGACACAACGTCCTGTTGCTAGATTTTTAAGCAAAGGCATGCGTCGTGCTTGCTGATGCCCTCCCTTCGGAGATAGTACGGCAGTCGCCCATCTCACCTGCGTTCAAAAAAACGGGGCAGCAAGCGTGTGCATCAGGGTTATTAGAAATATACGTGTGAATCTGTAGAAGTGAGGGAGGCAAAATGGGAGCAACTGGACACTATTCTCTCTTATACCACTGTGATGGATTTTAAGCTGCCTTCAGTTCTCTGCGAGTGAAAAGCAGAAAGCAGGCAGAAATTTGATGTCGTTTGGCTGTAAAGGTCAATCTCTACCTAATCCACACTTTCTGAAACAAGATGCAAGCTGAAAAAAAATCAAAACAGTGGCCAATCAGATGTCTCTGGGAAGCCCCACAAACAGGACCCAAGTGCAAGAGTTCTTCCTCCACTGGTGATAAATGCAAGGGGGTGATAGGAAGTGTTTCCATAAGAAGGGAACAATGGCAAACCGTGTCCTCCCTAAAAGAGGGCACGTGTTGCGGTGAGACCTGGAGACTGACCTCCTGGTTGTGGGTGGGTCTATTGGATAGCCACAGCACCCGACTGGTAGGTCCCTCGTTGCTGGATGTAATCTGGCCAATGGGGCGCAGTCTAAACGGATCGAGGGACCTATATAAACCCATGCACATGTCTAAGAGCTTCCTTTTTTGGCTCATGCATTGGAACACCTGCCCACCTCTCCCTTATTTTAGGGGATTTTGCAACTGACCTTCCTATGCCATCGTGTGTCGTCTGTCGTTGGGACAGGGACATGGCAGGACTTTCCCCACTTGGCTGATTGGCTGTGGCCATTTGGGTTTCGCCTGCTGTGCAGCAATTCGTCCCAACTTTTAAGGTTGCGGATAGGCACTGGTTCAGGTGATAGGGATGGGAGAACAGTCTCTCCATCCCTATGTGAAGGGTATTCCATTAAAGGAATCCAGGGACTCAACTTGGTTTGGTCAACCCCTGAAAGGGGGTTATGCCCATGCCTGAATCCAGGGGAGCATCTGGGAAGTGAACAGAGACTGTTCCCAGGCTTTTCACCTGCCTCAGGTGTTCACCCTTGGCTAACCTATGATAGAGCTCTGGGTCAGCGCTACCTGCAAGGGTGTAGGGAGCTAGTCGAACCAGAGCCTATGCAACCACTCACTTTTCTGTAATCAATAAAGTTGTGGCCTAAATTCTGCCAAAAACCAAAACTCAAATTTGAGTCAAATGTGTCTTTATTTAAGGGGGAGGTTTAAGGGTCTGAACATGCAAATACTATGCATGTTTTGTTCCTACATTCATAATGGATATTATCAGTATGTATATTGGACCCATGCACTGCATATTGGGCTAAGTGACCCTTGGGATCCTTTTCAACTCTGGATCAAGGAAAGTGCATTTAACATTCAGTATTATTCTTCAGTTCATTTTCCAGTACGTTTTGGAGCAGCTTGTCATACTGCACACTGAGATCCAGCTCCAAGGGCTTTCTGGCAGTTCCCTCACTGTGAGAAGCGAAGTTACAGGGAACCAGGCAGAGGGCCTTCTTGGTAGTGGCTCCCGCCCTGTGGAACGCCCTCCCATCAGCTGTCAAAGAGAAGAACTATCTCACATTTAGAAGACAACTGAAGGCAGCCCTGTTTAGGGAAGTTTTTAATGACTAATGTCTTAATGTATTTTTAATCCTTTGCTGGAAGCTGCCCAGAGTGGCTGGGGAAACCCAACCAGATGGGCGGGGTATACATAATAAATTATTATTATTATTATTATTATTATTATTATTATTATTATTATTATTATTTCATAGAATCATGGAATTGTAGAGTCATAGATAAGCATCGCAGTGAGCAGGGAATTCCTTGCCATGTTCACTTTACTGGAGGAAAGGATTTTAACAAATACCTCCCCCATTGCAGACAATAGAAACTATCTTCATGGTGGCTAGTTTACAAATTGTTGCAGGCCACCCCAACCTCTGAGTGGAAGGGTGGAGTAGCAGCATGATATATAAAGGATGTGTACACTTGTGAAGAAAGCCACGTCCTGCAGCATGAAAAGCAGATTGAGAGTATATGGGTAAGAATTGTAGGAGAGAGAAACAACAGGGACAAATGTAACAGTAGGGACAATGGTAAGGTTCTGCACTTAGGCAGGAAGAACGAGATGCACAAATATAGGATGGGGGACACCTGCCTTACTTCCAGTACATGTGAAAAGGATCTAGGGGTCTTGGTGGCCACATGCTTAACATGAGTCAACAGTGTGATGAGGCAGCAAAAAAAGAAAAAGAAAAAGAAAGCTAATGCCATTCTAGGCTGCATCAACAGAAGTATAATGTCCAGGTCAAGGGAAGTGATAGTACCACTCTATTCTGCCTTAGTCAGACCACACATGGAATACTGTGTCCAATTCTGGGCACCACAATTTAAGAGGGATATTGACAAGCAGAGGAGGGCAACCAAGAAGATCAAGGATCTGGAAACCAAGCCTTATGAGGTGTGCTTGAAGGAGCTGGGCATGTTTATTATTAATAATAATAATAATTTATTATTTGTACCCCAGCCACTCTGGGAGTCTTCCAACAAAGATTAAAAATACATCAAAATGTCACACATTAAAATCTTCCCTGAACAGGGCTGCCTTCAGGTGTCTTCTAAATGTCAGGTAGTTGTTTATCTCTTTGACATCTGATGGGAGGGCGTTCTACAGGGTAGCGGGCACCACTACTGAGAAGGCCCTCTGCCTGGTTCCCTGTAGCTTTGCTTCTCGCAGTGAGGGAACCGCCAGAAGGCCCTCAGAACTGGACCTCATTGTCCAGGCTGAATGACGGGGGTGGAGATGCTCCTTCAGGTATAATGGGCTGAAGCCATTTAGCCTGGAAAAGAGGAGACTGAGAGGAGATGTGATAGCCATCTTCAAATATCTCAAGAGCTGTCACATGGAGGAGGGAACAAGCTTGCTTTCTCCTGCCTTGGAGGGTAGGACTCAAACCAATGGCTTCAAGTTACAAGAAAGGAGATTCTGACTAAACATTTCTGACAGTAAGAGCTGTTCAGCAGTGGAACAGACTCCCATGAGAGGTGGTGGACTCTCCTTCCTTAGAGGTTTTTAAACAGAGGTTGGGTGGCCATCTGTTGTGGATGCTTTAGCTGAGATTCCTGCATTGCAGGGGGTTGGACTAGATTCCAGGGATTTCATGTGCTTATATCCGGGGTTTGGTTTCCTCTGAATGAGGGACAGCAGAGACTGTGGTGTCTATGTTGGCGTGCGACCAAGGAAACGGGGGCAATTGGCAGGCCCCCAGCTGGCTCCAGTCCACCAGCCGGTGTGCCAGGTGATCTCCAGTCCTTGGTGCAGCATCAGCGACTCATGCTTCAGAAGCTGGGGCATGCTATTCATCAAAGTAAGCACTATGCAACAGAAGTGGCTGGAGAGACTGTGTGAGCATATTCACAAGCAGTTTATTCAGGACAAAAGGAAACATGTCTGATCTCCTTCATGTCCAAAGCAAGACAGCTAAAGCAAAGGCTATACACAAACAGAAGTTCCCAGCAAGCTGTGCTGTAGAGTAAACAGGCATGTGACATACAACAATTCCACACTTCTGTTCTTAAGGTGGAACGGAATATCCCAACAGTATACACACACACACACACACACACACACACACACACACACACACACACACCCTGAGTCAATGATGGCTCAGGGTGTTAACACGCCCAAGTGGATCTAGCTTCTCCCATAGCCACAGCCTTGGATTCCAGCAGAAATCAGGCATGGCTCTGTCTCTCAGCTGCCCATACTGCTGGTGGCTTCTAGCTTCTAGCTCACACAGAGAGCTCTGGCTTTTGTCTTTCTAATTGGGCACCACCCATTTTTTTCTGGCACAGAGCCACTTTCTTTGTTACTTTAATGACCCATACTTAGCCCATTACCCATACTTAGGCCTGGCTATTCCAGCAATGGAATCCTTGTTGCTTCCAGGAATTAGAAGGAACTCAGGCATACAGCCTCCCCTCCACCCAACACATAACAATATTTTATTTATTTTGGTTGCATGGGTTTTGGCATTCAAACCTCTTTTTTTGTTGCGACCTCTTTTTTCTGCTACTTGGAAGAGCATCCCTGGCATCAGACGTAATCTTGCTTTCCAAGTTGATGATTGGGGTGGGGGAGGCAGGGGATGGGATCCCAGGGGTTTCGAGAGGATGGTTTAAATGCAAGGGACCATCTTGCTAAGCTGTTAGCAGGTCATAGCCAGTGGGAGGTCATAGCCCATAATGGTAGGGAATTGTGCAAATATCGAGTGCATGGTAGATGGATAAGTAACCAGATAAATAGACATTCAGGCAACATCCACTTCACATTCATTTATGTATTTTGTTTCAGGGCATCCGGCAAGAACCACTCCTGGAGTGTATACTATGGGGAAAATACCCTACATCTAAGGCATCAGGTCTTCATTAGCAAAGAAGAGAGAAGCAGACTAACACGTTGCCCTTGTTATACCGAGCAGCCTGTAATCCTTTCTTCAGCTCTGCACCTTTCTCAGGAATGCAGAGAAGAATGGTTTTCAGGATGCCCATATACCAATATTTGTGGGTTTGTTTGTTTTTTTAAAGAAAGGACCAGTGCCAACCACTTTTTCCATTTTGACCAGGAGTGCATATAAAGGGACTCCTGTAAAAATCAAAGGATATTGGTTTGCAGGGATGCGGGTGGCGCTGTGGGTAAAAGCCTCAGCGCCTAGGGCTTGCCGATCGAAAGGTCGGCGGTTCGAATCCCCGCGGCGGGGTGCGCTCCTGTTGCTCGGTCCCAGCGCCTGCCAACCTAGCAGTTCGAAAGCACCCCCGGGTGCAAGTAGATAAATAGGGACCGCTTACTAGCGGGAAGGTAAACGGCGTTTCCGTGTGCTGCGCTGGCTCGCCAGATGCAGCTTTGTCACGCTGGCCACGTGACCCGGAAGTGTCTTCGGACAGCGCTGGCCCCCGGCCTCTTGAGTGAGATGGGCACACAACCCCAGAGTCTGTCAAGACTGGCCCGTACGGGCAGGGGTACCTTTACCTTTACCTTTATTGGTTTGCAATGAAATTAAGCCTTTGCATGTTGTGTTATCGAGAACCTTTGAGCAGAACCTTTTGCGCTGCACAACTGCCAGCATCCATGATGGCAAAATAAATTAGGGGTGGGCGAAGCAGCCCATTTCTGCTCTGCGTCACTTTCCACATGTGTTCATGTCCTTTCTGCACCGATCTGCAGATAAGATCTGCGTTGATAATCTGTATTTAAGAACAGGGGACAGCCATTGTGTGTGTCCTCCTTCCCAGGGGACCTGGGTGCAGTCTTGATACATGCGAAACACCTGAAAGGGCCTCATTTGAAAGTCTGATATATCCTTCTAGGAGGTGACAACAAGGAATAGGAGAAGCAGGACCAGCCCTACTGTTAGATAGAGGGAGGCAGCTGATGTTGGATATTGTGAAAAGGCAGTCAATCGTTAGTTTAACACACACAATTGTTGTATTAGTATCACTAGGGAGGGGGCAGCTGCTTGTGGGATATTTTGCCTGGCTGGGAGACTTTCTGGAAACCTCAGGTAATCCTGCCTTGAGTTCCATGATGGGAACTCTTCTCATGTTGCAACTGGAAAGCGCTGCATGCTTTGTTGCATTCCAAAGGAGTGGATCAGGCCCCAGATCAGACTGGAAGGGGAAGCTGTGCACAGCCCTATTCTTAATACACCACCTTCAGTTCAAAAACAAGATGGGTTACTTTGGAACACGGGATCTAGGGTGAAATGCAGATGAGAATTGGAGAGATATTCATTTGAAATATGTCTTATTTCAACTTTCTGTGATGCGAAGAGGAAAACAAGAGGAAACAGAACAGAACAAATCATAAGAAGCTGCAGCAGAACAACGAAGAAAGTCTAGGATGAGGATGTAGCTGGAGCGAGTCTCCCTGTAGTCTCATGTCTCATGCACAGAAGGAGTCGTGCCTCTCAGTAGTACAGCCTGAAATAACACAGCTTGGAATAAGAGTTACAGTTTGAAGCACTGGATTTTCCATCTCTCCGCGATCCTTCTGGGCTAGGCAAAGCTACAGCCACTCAGAGGATTTGCTTAATCCACAGCACGTTGCACTGGCTGTGTTCAGTCACATCATCAACATTTCGATTTTGAATTAAAAACCTGGTTTCAGCTGAGGCTCAGCTAGGAAAAAGAGGGTGAGAGACTGAATTACAATTTCAAATCACCGGCCACCCAGGGCAGGAGCAAAGGTTGCCTTGCTGACACCCCTTGGAGCTTCGTCCTTTGCTTCTAGGCAGCAGCACCAGAGAGTGTAAGGAGTCGGGGGGGGGGGGGGATGCCACGTGATAACGCCATTATAATGATGTCAGATTCCACTCTGAAGGGGGAAAGAGTGAGACAGGCAGCAAAAGGCTGTCATGCGTCAATCACATTAACAGAAGGAAGCATACGCGTTTTCGCTAATATAACATGAAGATCTGATCTTAGAGCGCTAATGATGGACCCAGGCAAGCTAGGAAACCTCCGAAACTCTCCCCTATTTCTATTAAAGATGCCGAATTGAAACTGGGTTACAAGGGGCAGTTTAAAATAACAATGCAATTAAAAGAAATTGGTGTTGGGACATCTTTCTCGGGACAATGATCTGGAGAACGGTGACCAGCAAGATGTCCAGTCTTCTTCCTTTCATCCCAGAATGATGGTGGACTATGGTTATGTCCACAAGGTTTGTATTTTGATAGAGGGATTCAGGCACATAGTGGAAATGTAGGTCTGTACAATTAAAGAGGATTAAAGTATCCTGTTATCCGCATATCTGAGGTTGTTGATATTTCTTCCGGCAATGTTAATTCCAGTTTAGGATTCATCCAACCCAGCCTTTCACATAATGAGGGTGAACGAGGAGAGCACAAAATATGGTCTGAAGAACAACATCAAAAAACAAACAAACGAAGATCATGGCCACTGGTCCCATCACCTCCTGGGAAATAGAAGGAGAAGAAATGGAGGCAGTGAGAGATTTTACTTTCTTGGGCTCCATGATCACTGCAGATGGTGATAGCAGTCATGAAATTAAAAGATGCCTGCTTCTTGGGAGAAAAGCAATGACAAACCTAGACAGCATCTTAAAAAGCAGAGACATCACCTTGCCAACGAAGGTCCGTATAGTTCAAGCTATGGTTTTCCCAGTAGTGATGTATGGAAGTGAGAGCTGGACCATAAAGAAGGCTGATCGCCAAAGAATTGATGCTTTTGAATTATGGTGCTGGAGGAGAATCTTGAGAGTCCCATGGACTGCAAGAAGATCAAACGTATCCATTCTGAAGGAAATCAGCCCTCAGTGCTCACTGGAAGATCCTGAAGCTCCAATACTTTGGCCACCTCATGAGAAGAGAAGACTCCCTGGAAAAGACCCTGATGTTGGGTCCATGGGGTCACGAAGAGTTGGACACAACTAAACAACAACAAAGTGTCCTGTTGTGCTAGTCAACATCAATCAGCATTTTAAAAAAATCCCAAACCCACACATGGAGGTTTTTTGCCATTATAAAAGTGCTGGTAAAATGCAGTGGACATGTGTTACCAGTCTTGGAAGCTTTGCATCGGCTACCAGTCAGCTACAGAGCCCAAGTTAAAGTGTCAGTGCTAGCATACAAAGCCCTAAACACCTTTGGAGCTAAGTACCTAAAGGGGTAATCCCTCGATTATCAGCCATCTCAGACCCCATGATTGGCAAGGGAGGCTATGTTGATGCCACCGCCACTGGCTACTGCCCAGCTGGTGTCGCAACGCGGCCTTCTTGGTGGTGGTTCCTCATTTGTGGAATGCCCTCACTCTTGAGGCATGTCTCCCTCCCTCATTATTAGCTTTAAAGGGAAATTGTAAAACATTCCTCTTTACCCAGGCATTTTATGGCTGAAAGACACTTGTCACGGCAATCTTGAAAATAGTAGCTGTGCAGTATGTGGTCAGCTTCAGATAGTCTTTAAAAGTTTTAGGTGGTTATTTTAAATTGTTTTAAATATGTTTTTGCTTTATTTTGAATTGTATTGTTTTAACTGTTTTATGTTTGCTGCCCTGGGTTCTTTTTTTTTGGGGGGGGGAACTAGGAAAAGAAAAGAAAAGAAGAAAGAAAGAAAGAAAGAGAGAGAGAGAGAGAGAGAGAGAGAGAGAGAGAGAGAGAGAAAGAAAGAAAGAAAGAAAGAAAGGTGTTCTTTTTTTAAAAAAAGCTGAATTAAAATGTCCCACCCACTAAAGGGGGAAATTAAAAGCCTTTTTTGGGGGGAGGTCTGGTACCTAAAGATATGTAATGATGGTACCAAGCGAGCCTCCCTGGGGAGAGTGTTCCACAAATGGGGAGTCACTGCTGAAAAAGCCCATCCTTGTGTTGCACCCTTTCAAAGCTCGTGGAAGAAGCACACTAAGAAGGGCCTGACATAAGGATCTCAGGGTCCAGGATGATTCATATGAATTAATGATTAATGGGAAAATATAATCAGCACATAGGCAAATCAGAATGAATGTTAAATAAGGACCAGATATAGTCTAACCCTCATATAAACTTCGTGCAAGCAAGCCAGGATGAATGCTCAATAGACAGGTTGTCTGAATGAGCCTGGCATAAAGGTAAAGGTACCCCTGCCCATACGGGCCAGTCGTGTCCGACTCTAGGGTTGTGCGCCCATCTTACTTAAGAGACCGGGGGGCCAGCGCTGTCCGGAGACACTTCTGGGTCACGTGGCCAGCGTGACAAAGCTGCATCTGGCGAGCCAGCGCAGCACACGGAAACGCCATTTACCTTCCCGCCAGTAAGCGGTCCCTATTTATCTACTTGCATCCGGGGGTGCTTTCGAACTGCTAGGTTGGCAGGTGCTGGGACCGAGCAACAGGAGCGCACCCCGCCGCGGGGATTCGAACCGCCGATCTTTCGATCGGCAAGTCCTAGGCGCTGAGGTTTTACCCACAGCGCCACCCGCATCCCTGCGAGCCTGGCATAGCAAGCTGCATTACAGGTATGTATGGCAGCAAGTTGAATGCTGGATAAACACAGTCTTTCATCGTGTATCAGTTGGGCTGTCTGCCTTATTTCTTAAAAAATAGGAAGCAGCATTCTATATGTGTCTGTGTATTTCTCTCTGTGTATATACACCATCTTGTCCAAACCAAATTGCTTAATAAACAATTGCAATAGTGCTCAGGGGGTTGGTGATGGCATAACTGCTAGCCAGTAGTTGCCTTCCATTGCTGGTTTTTTTCCATTCAAGTTTATCCTCTCTGGAATCTAGAACCAGTTCTTTTTTGGATTTCTCCCCACAGGAGGGGAATGCACTTTTGTTACATGGGTGCTATCAAGCTGCCTCTGCTGCCCCTGAAAATATTATCTCCTTCTTTAATGTTTGTGAAACCTGGGTCAACACCTGTACCTAAGGATGGGCAAATTGGTCAATTCCAGTTTCTCTTCATTTCCCATTTTTCAAATCTCCACATTCCCATATCAGTTTATAGTTTATAGTTGCTGTTAAGGAAAATTCATTCCGAAAATTTATCCGCATATTGGTGAGAATTCCATCTAATATGTTTATTTGAGATTTTGCCTAATACACACATTTTTGCAAAACAATCTTCACTAAAACGGTACATTTTTGTATTTTATTTTCACCAATATATGCATTTCTGGGCACCTTTTTTTTACCTCAGTCTATGCATTTTCTTTTTGCACATCCTTTTTCTGGAGAACTACATTTTAAAATTCAGAGAAGCGAAAATTTCAAAGGATATGGCTGTGTTCAGTGCTCGTATTGTTTCAGAAAGCGAAAATTCGGCATGTTCTCCTTTAAATGCGAAGTGGATCAGATTTCTCTTCCCATCCGTACCGTACCACAACAAATACTTCTCGCCCCTCGTAAGTGGAATACTTGTTGGCAGCCATGTACAATAATGGTGCATTGATCTCTTTTTCTCTTCCAGCCGGCGCTAAAGTCTGAAACACCAAGCAAACTAAAAAGACCTCATTAACTCCACCTATCAACAACGCTATTATAATGAATAAGAAAGTGGGAGGCATGGGGGGGGGCAACCTTTCTTTTTCTCCTTTTTAAAGCTCCAGCATCATCTCTCCAAACAGGTCCCCTCTCTCATTATCTCAACCCTGCCTAGGAGAAAATCAATAAACAATTTGCATTTTTTATCAATATTTAATGTCAGGCTGTAGGATCCCTTTGAAAAGCTCAGGTCCTCGTGAGCCTCTCAACTCCCCATACATATACATTTCTATATAAATATATATATATTTTAAACATGACAGAGACTAAACGCCCAGCATGTGCTCAGGTGCTGGGGTCAGTTCTAGTTAAAAAACACACAACCCAAAACGTTAGGGATTGCTCCATCCCATCCCCATGTCCCCAAATAAACTGCAGCTGCCTGTCCGAGGGCAGGAGCAGTAGCAATCGGGGGGAGCGTGGTGTTGAATTTTAATGATTTGTAGAAGACAAATGAGGTTGCACTGCCACGCAATTAGCGGGCAGTCGAAAGATGTGTTGGGTCTTAAATGAGGGATATGATCTCCTCTTGACTCGCAGTGTGCAGAGAGCCCTCCCTGTGAAGACCATAATGAGGAAGGTAGATGAGATCCCTGGAAGGCTGACAGAACAATTACACAGTGGGGAAATGGCTGTTGATGCCAAACACAACTCTCTCCCCTCCCCACCGCCAGCCGCATATTAATGCCCAACCTGAATTCCGCTTCGTCGTTTGCAGAAACATGCAAACAGACTCCTCCATTGGCTAGGCGGGCTTCCGAGAGTGAACATGCCGAGAACTCGATGTTTGATTTCCTGCGACTTGTGAATCGGGGCAATAATGTCTGCACGGTTGCAATTTCACAATGAGCGTCTCAGGCAGCGTGTTCACAGGACTTCACAGGCTAAGTCCTGCTACCTCGTTCAAACCTGGAACTCATATCATAACATTCTCAATGTCGAATCTCTTTTTAAAGCCGTCTAAGCTTAGGGTCAGGGACGCGGGTGGCGTTGTGGGTTAAACCACAGAGCCTAGGACTTGCCGATCAGAAGGTCGGCGGTTCAAATCCCCGCAATGGGGTGAGCTCCTGTTGCTCGGTCCCTGCTCCTGCCAACCTAGAAGTTTGAAAGCACGAAGTGCAAGTAGATAAATAGGTACCACTCCGGCGGGAAGGTAAACGGCGTTTCTGTGTGCTGCTCTGGTTCGCCAGAAGCGGCTTAGTCATGCTGGCCACATGACCCAGAAGCTGTACGCCGGCTCCCTCAGCCAGTAAAGCGAGATGAGCACCGCAACCCCAGAGTCGGTCACGACTGGACCTAATGGTCAGGGTCCCTTAAGCTTAGGGTCTTAGCTCAGTGGTAGATCAATCATTCAATCATTGCCACCTTCATGTAGGGCTGGCAAACCCTGCAAAGCTGCTGCCAGCCAGTGTTGACAGCACTGAGATAGATGAACCAATGGCTTAGCTCCATGCAAGGCACCGTCCTCTGTTCCTAAGCTGGTGGTTACACATATTGCAGTAGTGAATTCCTTAAGTTAGTCACATGTAGTGTGAAGTTAACTCGCAATTCCAGAAGTTGGCAATGTATCACACCTCTTGGTTTAGGGGGAAAGTCTTGGCACAGCGGTCCATTTACTCTTATTTAGAGTGACAAATAGGTGCTGCAAAATGTAAAATTAATGCGTCAGGTTAATTTCATGCACCCCTTGCCTCAGACCGATTAGTGCAAATTAAATTTCATGCTCATCAGCCGGAGTCATCACAAATGTTCTGCAGTAACCTGCGGATTTGTGATGATCACAGTAGCAAAGCGTCGGGGGCTGTTTGCCCAAACGGTGAATGGCAAGGAAAGATTTTGACCACCGTAATCAGAGAGCTGAGCAGTTGTTCAATAAATAATGAGTGTTTTCTGCAAATGGAGAACATTAAACTGCTCCACTCACCACAGTAACGGGGTGATGGTCATTACATGGACGAATGGTCTGATCTTGTTATAACAACAGCCCTAGAATATGTTTTATTTTTTTTTTGCCTTCCCTTGGTAAAATGTTGTATACATTGGCATCAGATTCTCTGGTGGTTTAAATCAGAACCACGCCATGAAAGTGGGTTTTGCTCATTCTTTTGTGCATGCTGGGTGGGAGAAAAACAATATCTCCTTTTGAGACAGCTCAGGGGCAGAGAACTGGATTCTTCTGTCTCCCACCTAGGCCAGCCTTGACAGGAATCATAGAATTGTGGAGTTAGAAGGGATGCTAAGGACAATCTAGTCCAACCCCTTGCAATGCAGGAATCTCAGCTAAAGCATCCATGACAGATGGCCATCCAACCTCTGCTTAAGAACCTCCCAGGAGGGAGAGTCCACCACCTCCTGAGGGAGACTGTTCCACTATCAAACAGCTCTTACTGTCAGAAATGTTTAGTCAGAATCTCCTTTCTTGTAACTTGAAGTCATTGGTTTGAGTCCGACCCTCCAGAGCAGGAGAAAGCAAGCTTGTTTGCTCTTCCACGTGAGATATTTGAAGATGGCTACCTTATCTCCTCTCAGTCTCCTCTTTTCCAGGCTAAACATACCCGGCTTCCTCATCCATTCCTCATAAGGCTTTTGAGAGCAGGAGCATCAACCTATGACTCCCGTCAAAGTTCCGTTAGAGCATGATGCTGAAAACGCCAAGGTTATACAATCCTAGAATTGTAGAGTTGGGAGGGACCACAAGGGTCATCTAGTCCACCCCTTGCAATGCACAAGTCTTTTGGCCCAACGTGGGGCTCGAACCCACAACCCTGAGATTAAGTCTCAGGCTCTACCGATGGAGCTATCCAGCACCTGGCATCCAGATTTCAACCCATTTCAGATACACGTATTTGCCTTGCTCCCGGTCTTGGAACCCTGTGATTGTGCTAGGGATCTCTAATAAGGCTGAGAATGAGTTTTTGTCCCAGGTGAGTCTTGAACCAGGAGCTTCCATAGCTTGCTTTCTTAAAGCATCATTCGACGCATCTTTAGCAAGAAGTAGGACCCACAATAGGGACGCGGGTGGCGCTGTGGGTTAAAGCCTCAGCGCCTAGGGCTTGCCGATCGAAAGGTCGGTGGTTCGAATCCCCGTGGCGGGGTGCGCTCCCGTTCCTTGGTCCCAGCGCCTGCCAACCTAGCAGTTCGAAAGCACCCCCGGGTGCAAGTAGATAAATAGGGACCGCTTACTGGTGGGAAGGTAAACGGCGTTTCCGTGTGCTGCGCTGGCTCGCCAGATGCAGCTTTGTCATGCTGGCCACGTGACCCGGAAGTGTCTGCGGACAGCGCTGGCCCCCGGCCTCTTGAGTGAGATGGGTGCACAACCCTAGAGTCTGTCAAGACTGGCCCGTACGGGCAGGGGTACCTTTACCTTTAGGACCCACAATGCTTAGGTGGATATATATTTCCAACTGAGTGTGCTAGGGATTGCAACCCTAGCCTGTACATTATACCATGTGAATCTGAAATTTTTAATCACATATATTCTCTTGCCCTCTGAAAGGAGGATTCTTACTTCAAATGGAGAAGCATTACGGTACTTTACTGCAAAATTTCAATAGAAAGGTCTTTCCATAGGAGGCAGGTCTCTCTATGCCCTATGATATGGTGGTGTTTCTTCAGCACATACCCTCTAAATCAGCTCTAGGGGTTCGACCAACCCTGTGGATTAGATAGGGAGTGAGAGGGCTGTGAAAGTCCCATTGCCTTTGTGGCAGTTGCTCCATGCAAGTAGTGTTATAAAGTGGAATATGTGAATGGGTTGACCTGGGACTTCCAGAAGAGGAACAAGTTGTTTAGAGGGAGCACATACAAGAACTCAAATGGGATCTCCTTCTGGGTTCCATTCGGACATGGACTGCTAAAGAAACATCTACTTCATTGCGTTTGCATTTTATAATAAATTCTATCCTTTCTTTCAGGAAGCAAGCAGGCTTTAACAGTAATGGCATGCAGTTAGCAGATTAAAGACTCCTGTTTTCCCCAGCGTACTCGTGTGACCAGATTCATCCAATCTCTAATGAAAATTATAATTTCACAGCTATTGTGTTTAACAAAGCTTAGGAGACATCAGTTGTCTTATTAACATTTACATTTCATTTTTCTAATGGCTAATATTATCTCTGAGAAATTAAGTAAAGATTATTAGTATCTGAAATGAGAAAAAGAACTTTTTTTTGTCTTGTTCAACTTTAATGAATTCTGGTAGCGGTAGAAAGAGATTCATATTCTTAATGCAGCAACATGCCTCATCTTTCATGTTTGCAACATGAAGAAAGCTTTGCTTAATGTGCTATTATAATTATGTTTATTGTGGGAAATTGGGCGGTGGTGGAAGACAGAGCCTCAAATGATATTTTTATATGAACTAAAGAAACAATATCAAATGGTGAAGAACAACTGGGTTAGTTTTATACTTCTTCTAGGAAGGTTGGAACTAGATATTCCAATCCAAGTGACCAAGGTGGCTGCCAGCCAGCCAGTCAATTATGCCATTTTCAAGTATACACCATTGCCCCTCTGGTTTTCTCTTTCCCTTTTCTAAAAGACACTCAGTTTTCTGTGACCCCTGAGTACGCTTGGTCTTCATTGGACTCTTTTTTGAAGTTTGTGGGTTGCATGAGAGATTATTGGTTCTCCTTTGCAAAGCTTTATACAGCTTGGAACCAGGACACCTAAAATATGGTATTACTTCTTATATACACAATCAATCACTTCAGTCTGCAAATGCTATGGAAACGTCTTAACTGTTTTAGTTTTTTTGCTTTGTTTTTCTTTTTAAATTGTACATCTGTTTGCCACCCTGGGCTTCTTTGGGTGGGATCTAAACACAATAAGTAAATAAAATAAAATAAGGCTCGCCATATTCAGAACCCTTGTATATATACTTTTCCGTCGCCGAACAAAAGAACTTTTCTTTTGTTGACATTGAAGTTAATCCTAGAGCTTTCAGAGATCTGTGCTCACTTGACAGAAGATGGATGGGCTCAGATTTAAGGACTCCCCCCCCCCCATTTCTCTGAGAGTCGTTTCTTTATCTGATCCAGTTGAGAAAATCCTTTAAAAGATACATGAACACCCTCTCACCTGTAAGAAATAAATATGAAGGAAGGGGAGAAAAACTTCATAATCCTCGATTAGTATTTCTTAGTAAAGACCTTTAGGCAAATCTACATATAAATGGAACCATTCTCTGCATATGTTCTGCTTGGGCAGAACAAGTGAGCTTCCTCTGTGAAAATAATGGGGGCAGGTAGAGGTGTATCATGAAGAATGATGGACGGCGAGTAAATTAAACATCAGAAAAGAGACTTAGGATGTTTGTTTTCCTGATGATTTGTCATTTTGTGTCATACAGGCAAGGGACATATGACCTCACAGCCTGCTTTTGCAATGCGTGGCTTCATCTTGAGTGGTGACACGGTGACTCCAATGAAGAGTTTGTACCTGGGGCAGGATGTGATCATTTGCCTGGTTCACCCTCATATGGAATTAGAGAACTAATATGAACATGACTTGCGTCACCTGATGAAATGGGTGGAACTTTGTGATAAACCTGACCCTCTGCGATGTGCAGAACCTGTTTTGTCAATGGGTGTGTGTCAAATGGGCTGGTCATGTTGTGCGGATGCCTGATGATCATCTTCCAAAGCAACTACTCTATTCCAAACTTAAAAATGGAAAGTGTAACGCTGGTGGTCAACAAAAGAGTTTTAAAGACTGTCTCAAGGCAAATCTTTAAAAATGTAGTATAAACACCGACAACTGGGAAACACTGGCCTGCCAGCGTGCCAGTTGGAGAACAGCCTTTACTAAAGGTGTCGTGGACTTTGAAGACACTCAAAATCAGAATGCAAGAGAGACATGTGCTAAGAGGACGGCATGCTTGGCAAATCCACACTGTGATCAACTCCCACCCAGAAACCAATGCCCCCACTGTGGAAGAACATGTAGTTCCAGAATTGGCTTCCACAGTCACTTATGGACTCATTGTTAAAACTGTGTTTATGGAAGACGGTTCTTACTTACTCAGCTGCGAGGGATCGCCAAAGAAGAAGAAGAAGACGGTACCTGCTCTGGCTCCATCATTATGAATAAGGACTGTGAGAAAATAACCATGGAAATTTACCTGTGATGAGAGAGCTGGTCTACTGTAGTGGCTAAGAAACTGAGCTATGTACCAGCAGTTCCCCCGGTTCAATCTTGCTTCTGCCACAGCCTTGCATGCAGAAGGCCCAATCTCTGGAATGGGAGTACAGAGAAATACAGACTCAATGCTGGATCAACATCCACAAGGGGGAAAATAGATAATATAATCTCAAAATTAAATGTGGCTCATTTCCTTCCTTCTATATGTAAAAACCTGCAGGCTGCAGTGCCTAATAATAATAATAATAATAATAATAATAATAATAATAATAATAATTTATTATTTATTATTTATACCCCACCCATCTGGCTGAGTTTCCCCAGCCACTCTGGGGAAAAACACTCCTCGTTTTGTGCAGGTTCTAAGGAAAACAGAATGAAATTGTAGACCTAAATCGTCTAGGGCAGGGGTCTGCAACCTTTAAGACAAAAAGAGCCACTTGGACCCGTTTCTGAAGAGAAAAAAACCTGGGAGCCGCAAAACCATTGCGACATTTAAAGCATGCACGCCGCTGCCCTCCGATCTGACAGCGGGCGGGAAGGTGACGTCGGGACGGTGCGTGACTAACGCATGCACCGCCCCCATGTGACGTCACAGCCAGTACAGCGCCCGCCACAGTGGGGAGTGTCGGGGCGCACAATGCGCCTCCTCCCCTCACTAGTATCCGCCCCGGAGCCGCGGCAAAGGTGTAAAAGAGCCACATGCGGCTCCGGAGCCGCGGGTTGCAGACCCCTGGTCTAGGGCCTTCTGGTGGTTCCCTCACTGCGAGAAGTGACACTACAGGGAACCAGGCAGAGGGCCTTCTCAGTAGTAGCGCCCGCCCTGTGGAATGCCCTCCCATCAGATGTCAAGGAAATAAACAGCTATCTGACTTTTAGAAGACACCTGAAGGCAGCCCTGTTTAGGGAAGTTTTTAATGTTTGATGTCTTATCACTTTATTTGTTGTTGTTGTTGTTGTTGTTGTTGTTGTTGTTGTTGTTGTTGTTGTTGTTATTCTGTTGGGAGCTGCCCAGAGTGGTTGGGGAAACCCAGCCAGATGGGTGGGGTATAAATAATAATATGTTGTTGTTGTTGTTGTTGTTGTTGCTGTTATTATTGTTATTATTATTATTAAATCCCCCCCCCCCCGAGGAGTATAGGGAAGAAGGGTCGAGATCATCTTGGTAATGCCCCATTCTTCTAATTCTCCATTCACTTTTGTCCTAGTCCTGGAAGAGAGGCAACAGATTGCCGGCCCTGGCTTTTTCGCCTTTTCTCTTGATAAATTTGGCCTGAGCCTAAAATTGAAAAGAAACCCTGTTTTTTATTATTGGAGACAAATCTAGCAAGCAGGAAGCATATGTTGGGCTTTGGACCCCATGCTGAGGAGTGGGAGCTCGAGGCTCTCTCACACCAATCAGTTCACTTCAAACAATAGCGGACTCCCGCCCCCATTCACATGGGACAGGGAGGCTGTGCCATTAAAGTTCAGCCAGGGGAGGTCTCTAATGCCACGAGCGGCAGATTGTGACAAAATGTCACCGGGAACCAACAAATCATCATCATCATCCAAATGGGGAGGTGGGATAGGTGGAGCAGCCTGGAGGGAAGGAGAAATAATCAATAGGCAAGATATCAATTTGCATTTCGCTCAATGCGAAAAGAAAGAACGAAAATATATCGACAAGGCAGGGGGAAAAGCGGGAGCCTGCCACGGGGCTGTCTTATAAAGGTTTACTGTGAAATCTTTAATGCTACTTTGCAAATGTGATCTCGGCGATAATTGCACAGCTTGGGAAACTTGGTGTTTATTTATTTTGCTCTCTCCAAAGGGCAGCATGTGGAGCATTGATCGGCATTAGAAATGATAATGAGGTTATTTTGTGCCTCGGTGGAATGCCTTAACTGTTTGTGTGCTCCGCATAAATCAGAACTAAAGCACCAGGAAGGCGAGGTGCACTGATTTCTTTCTTTCTTTTTTTGAACGGCCTATTCTTTTGTGATTAGAAATTAGGACCCATTCGGTCCACCCGTGGAGTTTCATGTTGGTTAGGCAACAATGCCATTCCAGAATCTCAACAGTGGGGTTCCAGCTGGGGGCATTGCGAGCCCTGGACCTTTTGAGCCAGCCTCCAGATTTCCTGCCCTCTTGCCTCACTTTGATTGTGTTACTTGGTTTATAGGCGGGGGGCTGGAGACACCCCAAAGCACAGCACTAGTGAGACGCCACCCACCCGCCATCTGAAACTTGCTCAGAGGCACCCAGGCAATATATACCTTTGCATTGGTTGGTTGTATGTAGTGGTTTTCCCAGTGGTGATGTATGGAAGTGAGAGCTGGACCAGAAAGATGGCTGATTGCCGAAGAATTGATGCTTTTGAATTATGGTGCTGGAGGAGACTCTGGAGAGTCCCATGGACTGCAAGAAGATCAAACCGATCTATTCTGAAGGAAATCAGTCCTGAGTGCTCACTGGAAGGACAGATCATGAAGCTGAGGCTCCAATACTTTGGCCACCTCATGAGAAGAGAAGACGCCCTGGAAAAGACCCTGATGTTGGGAAAGATGGAGGGCACAAGGAGAAGGGGGCGACAGAGGACGAGATGGTTGGACAGTGTTTTCGAAGCTACCAGCATGAGTCTGACCAAACTGCGGGAGGCAGTGGAAGACAGGAGTGCCTGGTGTGCTCTGGACCATGGGGTCACAAAGAGTCGGACACAACTAAACGACTAAACAACAGCAAGTCATTCTGATTAGCTTTGGGCAAGATAAAGTGACTAACAAAATAATCATAATCATAATCGGGGGGTTTTATCAGCCGGAGCTCACCAGAGCTCAGCTCTGGCACCTCTCAGATGGGCACCATTGCCATTCTAAAAGAACAAGGGAGAAGTTCATGGTGAGCTCTGGCACCTCTTTTTCTAGAAAAATAGCATTGATAATAATAATAATAATAATAATAATAATAATATGCAAATTTCATGCAAGTTTGCATCATGGATCTGTTCCTCTCGAATCCTTCAAGTGCACAGTACGCTAGGACATGACTCATTCACGCTAAGCAATCTGAGTGGGAGTTCTTGCTTAAGAATAAGAGAAGTGCCTTGCTGTATTCTGGGTTGTATCCTACAAAGGCATTGTGAGAGTGGAAGGCCTTCCACTTGCAGAGCAGAAATGCCTTTCTCTCTCCCCCCCCCCCAGTGCATCCTGCACACACACACAGTTCTAAGAGTTCTTCCAACCTGTCAGACCAGATCTTGTCGACATGCAGAGGGCCAGGAGGCCAGCTGGGAAGCCCCAGCTGGGCCGTTTCCTTCCAACCGTCCCGCTGCGAAGACCATCGGCCTCTGCTCTCACGTAGATCACCGAGCCGGGCTTCAAAGCCAGGGCACACTATCAGCAGAGTGAACTGCACACACAGAATAGGCGTGAGGCTTGTGGAAGCATACTACAACTACAGATTTATTAATCATAAATCAGGACAAAGAAACATGTCAACTCTCTCTTTCGTCTTCTCAGAGAGAATGGGAAAAGCAAAAGCTATACACACTGGAAGTACCCAGCAAGCTGTGACACGCAACAGTTGACACACAATCCAGACATGTGACACGCAACAGTTCCACACGTCTGCTCCTTAAGGTGGAATGGAAATCTCAACAGATCTCTGGATAATGCCCAGAGGGAGGAAAGGGAGAGGAAGCTCCTTTATGTAAGCAGACGTCATTCCACCTGCACAGTCAAGCAGACCACATTCTCACTACACATTTAAAGCATGTGATGGTTGGGGGCTGTGGAATGCTTTGCACAAAGCATTCTGCAAGATGGCATTTTGAAAGGCATTTAACACAGCCCAAAAATCAGATGATCATTGGGTCTTGATAAGCCTTTGCGAGGTTTTGGCAAGGTGATCGCTGAGTCTTGAGATGTGCTATCTCATGGAGTGCTTTCAAAGGGACCAAACAATCAGCTGGCAAATGTATTGCAAAGGGCTTTGCAAGCACTGTCAACGGTGGACAATAATGCCTGCAAACCCCCTTTAGTCCGAACCAGGATTTAATGTTGTCAGGTGTTGGAAAGGTGGGCATGGTTGGTTGAAATGGCCTTGCAGGTGTGGTGTAGTGGTTAAGAGTGGTAGACTCATAATCTGGTGAACCAGGTTTGCATCCCCGCCCCTCCACATGCAGCTGCTGGGTGACCTTGGGCCAGTCACACTTCTCAGAAGTCTCTCAGCCTCACTCACCTCACAGAGTGTTTGTTGTGGGGGAGGAAGGGAAAGGAGAATGTTAGCCGCTTGGAGACTCCTTCGGGTAGTGATAAAGTGGGAGATCAAATCCAAACGCTTGCAGGTGAAATAGGAGGACCTGGTGGCTCTAATGCATAGCTGTCAATGTTTCCCTTTTTTAAAGGAAATTCCCTTATTCCGAATAGGATTCTTTGCAAGAAAAGGGAAAAGTTGACAGCTATGCTAATGACAGCTGCAGGATGGGGGTTCTCCACTCCTACTCTAGTGCTTTCTCCAGGGCCATCTTAAGCATATCCAGTGCTGTGGTGCAAAGATCCCCCTGGGTTAGCGGAGTCTGTAACCTGAAGCGTATGTAACCTGAGGTACCACTGTATTTAAAAAAATATTATAATAGACTGAGATAATCATAAATTATTATTTTTTCTTTCTGTCCCTTAAGAGCACCCACCTCCACACATTTGCAAAAGCTAAAAATGAGAAATATTAGATACCTTCTTAAAATAACGTGGCAGTGAAAAATGAAACGGTTGTTTTATCAATACCCGTTAAGCACGGCAGGTACTTTTTGATACCTAAAAGATACTACCCTCTCTGAATGCATGCAACTAATAATATCATTATTCCATTTCTCTTTTTAAATTAAGGGAAATGAAAACCAAGCAAGCATCTGGGCCAATTTAATGTAATTTCAAGTTGCAACAATTTCTCCTTTCATCCCAGCACATATTTATCAAAAAGCTAGCACTGTAAGCAGGCAGAATAATTGCTGTAAAGCTAGGAAATGCACAGACTGCAATATATTCTGGATATAATATTTTTTTCTCCTCAAGAGAACTCTGGGTGGCATTGAGAAGGTTATTCCTATACTTTCCTTTCCCCCCAAAAATCAATTAATTCAATAGGAATGAGGCAGAAGCCATGTTCAGTGGTTATATGTATAAGTAAATACAACACATGAGAGAGGAGAGTGCTTAACAGTGTGCTAGATTTGTGTCCTTCTACGACCATCCCCATTGCCCTTCATGAGTTGGAGTAGGGGGCAGTGGCGTAGCGTGGGTTGTCAGCACCCGGGGCAAGGCAAGTAATTTGCGCCCCCTAACCTGTGGATTTGCGCCCCCCTAACCCATGGATTTGTCCTAACCCCAGATGTTGCGCCCAGTGCGGCTGGCCCCCCTGCACCCCCATGCTACGCCACTGGTAGGGGGTCACCAACCTTTTGGGGCCAGTGAACACATTTGGAATTTTGGTGCTGTTGCTGCCAATCATAAAATGGCTGCCCTGTGGTGCATGGCACAACACAAAATGGCTGCCATTTTTAAAACAAAAGAAAAAGATACAGGGTTACAAAATGATGCAGAAGGTCCCTCCACCAATGGGGGGAAAGGACCTGCATGAATCACCACCATGCTCCATTCCACTGTCTTACCATCAGATTATAGTCAGAGGTTGGATCTAGACATAGGGGGGCAGGATGCTATAGCAAAGTCAAAAATTAGAGAATTACAACAAAAGAGAAAAAAAAACCCTATGGAAAACCGCGTTTTTAAATTTCCTGCTCTCTGGCGCCATCTGGTGTTGCATGTTTGCAACGCATTCAAATCGCTGTTTCTTTACTAATGTAGCTGATTCCAGAATCTCATTTTTTGTAATTTGAACCTGGTGGTTTGGGTCCTATCCTCCGGAGCAGCAAAAAACAAGCTTGCTCCATATTCCATGTGACAATCCTTCAGATATTTGAAGATGACTATCACGTCACCTCCCAGTCTTCTCTTCTCTAGTATAAATATACCCAACTCCCTCAACCGTTCCTCATAACTAGGGTTGCCATATTTCACAGGGTTGCCATGTTGACCTTTTTTAAAAAGGAAAACCTGAAAGTTGCTGAGCTTTTTCTTACAAACCCACAATTTTTCAATTGGCTTACCTAAGACCCAGGACAAAGTGCCACATTTTGTAAATCCCCCCCAGATGTCACTTCCTCCATTGAAATCCCAGTAATGTCCAGGAAAATCCAGACGTGTGGTAGCTTTGCTTATAACACTTGGTTTCCAGACCCTTGATCATCTTGGTCACGCTCTTCTGCACACCTTCCAGCTTGCCAATATCCTTCTTCAACTGTGGTGCCCCAAACTGGGCAAAGTAACCCAGGTGAGGTCTGACTAAGGCAGAACAGAGTGGTGCTATTTGTTTCCTTGATCTGGACACCAGCCATCTGTTGATTTCTGTGGCTACAAGTGCAATGCTCAGAAAGAAACAATGGGGGTTAGATCAGAGCTGTAAATATGTCTGCAAGTGTGGCTATTTTTGTAACCTCGGAGAATGGTTCTGCTTCAAAATCATTAGCCATCTATTGAAACATAGCAGTTCCAAATGCTAGATCAAGGGGTGCCTCCCATTATCAGCTCCTTTGCACTTTTAAACAGGTCATTAATTATATCCCCTTGCATCCTATTACACCTCCACTGAATTTCAGGGTATTCTGACCCCCTCTGCTTATTTATTTTCCTTAATGGGGACCTTGTCAAAAGTCTTTTGAAAACTCAAGTAAGCTACACCCACTAGCCCCTTTCAGCTTGCTGTTTAATGAACTCATTTAGGCAACCTTCGGAGAGGATGTCAACCAGGTTGGGCAGAGAATGGTGATTCTTCCCTTCGCCAGAGCTGTGTTAGTGTGATCCTTTTGGCTCTTAATTATTCCACTGCAGTGTGGCTCTTTTCTTAATTGCCCCCCCGGAAGACTGGCTTTTCCTGATTTTTTAGATGATAAGAAGAGTCTTTGTGCATCAACCCACAAAGCTTTATTTTACCTCCAGTGGCCACCAGATGCTTTTGGGAAGCCCACAGTCCAAGCTTAGTTAACTTCTATGCAGAATTCATCATGCGAAAGGCTGGGCTGGATGAATCCCAAGCTGGAATTAAGAATGCCAGAAGAAATATCAACAGCCTCAGATATGCAGATGACACAACCTTGATGGCAGAAAGTGAGGAGGAATTAAAGAACCTTTTAATGAGGGTGAAAGAGGAGAGCGCAAAATATGGTCTGAAGCTCAACATCAAAAAAACGAAGAGCATGGCCACTGGTCCCATCACCTCCTGGCAAATAGAAGGGGAAGAAATGGAGGCAGTGAGAGATTTTACTTTCTTGGGCTCCATGATCACTGCAGATGGTGACAGCAGCCACGAAATTAAAAGATGCCTGCTCCTTGGGAGAAAGGCGATGGCAAACCTTAGACAGCATCTTAAAAAGCAGAGACATCACCTTGCCAACAAAGGTCCGTATAGTTAAAGCCATGGTTTTCCCGGTAGTGATGTATGGAAGTGAGAGCTGGACCATAAAGAAGGCTGATCGCCAAAGAATTGATGCTTTTGAATTATGGTGCTGGAGGAGACTCTTGAGAGTCCCATGGACTGCAAGAAGATCAAACGCATCCATTCTTAAGGAAATCAGCCCTGAGTGCTCACTGGAAGGACAGATCCTGAAGCTGAGGCTCCAATACTTTGGCCACCTCATGAGAAGAGAAGATTCCCTGGAAAAGACCCTGATGTTGGGAAAGATGGAGGGCACAAGGAGAAGGGGGTGACAGAGGACGAGATGGTTGGACAGTGTTCTCGAAGCCACCAGCATGAGTTTGACCAAACTGCAGGAGGCAGTGGAAGACAGAAGTGCCTGGCATGCTCTGGTCCATGGGGTCACGAAGAGTCGGACACGACTAAATGACTAAGAAAAACAACAACACAGTCCAAGCAGAAATGGAACAGCTTAACCCTGTACCCTTTGTCCCCTCCAACATTTCTCTAATGAAAATAAGGATGTCCTATTCCAGAATAATTAATTTCACTGTTTATACCACGCCCATCTGACTGGGTTGCTCCAGACACTCTGGGTGACTTCCAACATATATAAAAACATAACAAAACATTAGGGACGCAGGTGGCGCTGTGGGTTAAAGCCTCAGCACCTAGGACTTGCCGATCGAAAGGTCGGCGGTTCGAATCCCTGCGGCGGGGTGCGCTCCTGTCGTTCGGTCCCAGCGCCTGCCAACCTAGCAGTTCGAAAGCACCTTCGGGTGCAAGTAGATAAATAGGGACCGCTTACTAGCGGGAAGGTAAACGGTGTTCCATGTGCTGCGCTGGCTTGCCAGAGCAGCGATGTCACGCTGGCCACGTGACCCGGAAGTGTCTGCGGACAGCGCTGGCTCCCGGCCTATAGAATGAGATGAGCGCACAACCCTAGAGTCTGGCAAGACTGGCCCGTACGGGCAGGGGTACCTTTACCTTTACCTTTAACAAAACATTAAACATTTTAAAAAAACACTTCCCTATGCAGGGCTGCCTTCAGATGGCTTGAGGGTCGGATAACTCCATACCCTCCAATATTTCTCCGATGAAAATTGGGGGGGGTGTTTCCTAAGGAAAAGTGGGACATTCCAGGATAGATTCCGAAACTGGGGTGGCTTCTGTAAATCTGGGACTATCCCTGGAACAAAGGGACACTTGGAGGATCTGACTGGTTTCCACTGCCTCTGAACATGAAGTTTCTGTTTAGCTCTTTTAGAAAGCTATCTAGCCTGACTGTCTGCTCAATGCTGGATCTGCAATGCAAGGTGCAGCAACACCATCCCTGGTAGGTGGCTGCTAGCATCTGCCTAAATAGCTCCAGTGAAGGAGAACCAACAGCTATTGGCAAGTCCTTTTCCGAATGAATAGGGGCATCACAGCAGTAGCCAGTCTCTGCCTTCAGTTTGAGAAGTCCAGCAGCCTCGGCCCTGCATACCTGAAGGAGCATCTCCACCCCCATCATTCATCTCGGACACTGAGGTCCAGTGCTGAGGGCCTTCTGGCAGCTCCCTTCCTGCAAGAAGTGAGGTTACAGGGAACCAGGCAGAGGGGCTTCTCAGAAGTGGCGCCCGCCCTGTGGAACGCCCTCCCATCAGATGTCAAGGAAATAGACAACTACAGTGGTACCTCGGTTTAAGAACAGTCCTGTTTAAGAACTATTTGGTCTATGAACTCCGCAGAACCAGAAATAGTGTTCCAGTTTGCAAACTTTACCTCAGTCTAAGAACGGAATCCAAACAGTGGAAGGGCACCGGCAGCGGGAGGCCTCATGAGGGAAAGCGTGCCTCGGTTAAGAACGGTTTTGGTTTAAGAACGGACTTCCGGAATGGATTAAGTTCGTAAACCGAGGTACCACTGTATCTGACTTTTAGAAGACATCTGAAGGCAGGGAGGTTTTTAATGTATGAATTTTTTTGTGTTTTAATATTTTGTTGGAAGATTTCCTAATAGTAGTAGTAGTGATGATGATGATGATGATGATGATGATGATAATAATAATAATAATAATAATAATAATAATAATAATTTGCTCCTGCACCTTTAGTAGTGATATGGGACAGGGAATTTCAGCAGGGGTAACTTATATAATAAAAATATTATTATTTATACCCCACCGATCTGGCTGGGCTTCCCCAGCCACTCTGCCTAACCTATTGCAGCTGCAAGACTTTGGCAATCCAAATAACATTCTGCAGCAAAGTAGACATTCCCACCTTTTCACCAGCCCCTAATGTTATGGCGAGTGTTGTTTTCCATTCAGATCATGGTGCGGGAGAAATAGACAAATACCCCCTCTTCTCTTGCCACTCCCATTCCTAATTGTCGCCTACTGCAGTGGTGTCTCTGTGTGGATATAAAGACACTGCTGTTTCTTTTGCTTTCCTGAAAGCCTTGGGAAGATATGAAGCTCACCTGGGCAATGAGTTTTGAAATAAGGTATTATTAGCATCCAAATTACCACACCCCCAGGAAACTATCTTGGTGCCATGAGCTTAAGCATATTTACTCAGAAGTCAGTTCCACTATTTTTGGCACGGTTTACTCGTAGGAAAGTGTGTGTAGGTTTGCAGCCTGAGGTATGTAAAACGAGCCTTTATTCAGTGAATGAACTTCAACCATAATCACTTCTTTTGAATATCATTTGTATTTATGCACCATTCCCCCGCCTCTTCCAGTGAGCCCTCAGAGTGCTTTGCAGAAATAGCAAATAACAAAGTCGCATTAAAATCCATTTCAAAACAAGGGAAATTGTCGGGGAAGGTATATTAAAGGAAATCAACAGTGAAATTCTCTGAAAAACGCACGCGACGAATAGACGAAACTATTCATGCACTATTCAGAGTTGTGCACATTTATTTATATATTCCATTAACGTACCATTCTTTCCTTCCTTTTCTTTTTCCATTTCCCCTCTCTATGCACTTGGGAGCGTGGGGATCCGATCATAATTAGGTAAAGAAAGCAAAGAGCCCGCACACCCCCAACCCCTGCGTCCAGGTTCCCACCTTGTAAAATTGCAATATTCTCTTACACACCCAAACACACTCTCTGTGCATTAAAGGGGGGCTTGGAAGGGGCATGTGGGCAAGGCTCCCCCACTCTCATGCACCACCCCTCAAAGTCTGCATGTTCAACTATGTCAGAAGCAGATCTACATGCATGCCCAAATAGACTGAGCCAAGTTCCCTCCTTCCATGGAGGATTCCTGTACATTGTTATGCACAAAGAACATATGCTTTCATCATGAGGACATCACAAAGTACAGTGATATACGATGTCAGAGGGAGGCAGGGCTTGCCTGCATGGCATCATGGCATCATGGCACCTTGCACATTTTATATCAATGTATGGATAGAGATTTTATATTTATATACATATACATATAGGGACGCGGGTGGCGCTGTGGGTTAAACCACAGAGCCTAGGGCTTGCAGAAGGTCAGTGGTTCAAATCCCCACAATGGGGTGAGCTCCCGTTGCTCGGTCCCTGCTCCTGCCAACCTAGCAGTTCGAAAGCACCTCAAAGTGCAAGTAGATCAATAGGTACCGCTCCGGCGGGAAGGTAAACAGCATTTCCGTGTGCTGCTCTGGTTCACCAGAAGCAGCTTAGTTATGCTGGCCACATGACCCGGAAGCAGTACGCCGGCTCCTTCTGCCAATAAAGGGAGATGAGCGCCGCAACCCCAGAGTCGGTTACGACTGGACCTAATGGTCAGGGGTCCCTTTTCCTTTTTACATATACATATACCACCTTATACCCTGCAGGTCTCAGGGAGGTTCACAAAAAAAATATATCAAAATATATAAAATCAAAATAAAAACAATAACCCAATAACACCCCACCCCCCAAAAGAGCCACATTTTAAAAAGGTATAGGATGTCGATCAGGTCAACCAAAGGCCTGGTTAAAAAGGAACGTTTTTGGCTGATGCCTAATGCTGTATAATGAAGGTGCCAGGCGAACTTCCCTGGGGAGAGTATTCCACAGTCAGGGAGCCACTGCAGAGAAGGCCCTGTTCTCACATTGCCACCCTCCGGACCTCTCTTGGAGGAGGCACACAAAGAAAGGCCTCAGAGGATGATCTCAGGGTCCGGGTAGGTTCAAATGGAAAGAAGCAGTCCTTTAGAGGACACTCCCTCTCGTAGATATCATGCTTACCATGCTAGTGCAACACTGTTTCAGCAAAGGAGAAATATAGTTTTCATTGCTCTAAAGATTGAACGTCTGCACACAGCATTTACCTGGCTTCATTTCGTTGTGATGCCACATCACATGACCTGGCCATGTGCTTCTATCAGCCAATCTGTGTTTATTTATTTTTTAATGACAGTGCCATTCTTTTAGATTAAAAATCCAGCGGCTGGGGAAACCCAACCAGATGGGCAGGGTATAAACAATATTATTATTATTATTATTGTTGTTGTTGTTGTTAGTTGAGCTATTCCCCTCTCCTTCTCATTTTTGGGATGGCTGCTTAATCATTCTTCACTTTCATCCAGTTAGTTGATCTATCTGATTTGGATAAATGCTTATGAGGACTTCAGTCTCAATGTTTACAGAACATCTAAACCAAAAGAAGCCAAGAAGCCCCGGACGCGAACAGTTCCGAACTTTTGCCTTGGAAATTCAGCTCAAATATAATTAGCGCTAGACGCATTAAACACATCAAAGAATGAGTGGTGTTTGTCATACATGGTTAAACCGATCAGTCGTAGATGCTATAACTAATTTTAAACCATGGAAACAGGCAGGCTGTTGACAATCTATAGTAATTGATTCATCATTTATTAAAATGTCCATTAATCACAGAGAAGCTTCGTGCACAGTGAGGCCGGCTGGAGCTATTACAACGTCTCCTTTGAAGCACTCTGAATAAACACGAGCAAGGGCAAAGAAACCATCTCAGTAAAAAAAGAATGAAAGAATTGCCACTTTGTACAAGATATGGATCTAGGACTCTAAAACAAACAGAGAAGGTAAGTAGCCGGGGCCTCTGGATGTTTCCTCTGTGAGCTGCTGTCTCATGGCATGGGTTCATTGTTATTCATAAGAGTCACAGCATTGTCACATTGAATGGTTGCCCAGTTGAACCCTTTACAATAAACGGTCCCACAGTCCTCAATAGATTAACACGCACGATACAAACACATAATGGAGAGAGTAACCAAGCCTACGAGAGAATGTCACAAACAAGATGAGGTCCATGAAATTTCACTGAAAGGATTATTTTTACTTGAGCTTAAGCGTGTTGTAAGTCAATTGGAGACCTTCTGGAACAAGTGTCTAATAAGTTCAAATTATTATTATTATTATTATTATTATTATTATTATTATTATTATTATTCCAAAAAATTATCAGTGTTAGCCTCAGACTTTGTATGATGACTGTGTGTCATTCTAAGCTACCTCTCAACCCCCTGCCTTCTTTGTGATGCACCTTTCTAGCTGCATATTTTGCCATTTCCTTACCCCACGGCTATTATTACCCCCTCCCCCCCGCAACTGCTTCAATGCTACTGGAAGCCTTTTCCACCTCTTTTAGGAATTTGCAAGCTGATCATGTACAATATGCCTTTGAAAGGGGAAGAGAGAGAGTGTGTGTGTGTGTGGGGGGGGAGAGACAAAGACAAAGACAGAATGTGATAGAATTTTATTTAATGCATTGGCATGAAGTGTAAATACATATTGCATACAGATATTAAACTTCCCTGGCTCTGATAGGAAATAATTACCCTGGGGAAACTCAGTGTAAAGTAAGTCCTGTATAACCATTCAAATATGCATGATGCCATTCGGCTGACCTCTACTTAATACTAAAGGTCAGCTCCCAAAGAGAAAAGTGAATGTTTACTTAGTTCCTGTGTTTTTGAGCTGGAAACAGAAGGATCTCGTGTTTAAAAAGGAGCAATCCAGCCAGCACTTGGGGTCTGCTGCCTCCTCTCATTTCACCGGACTGAGCACAAGCATCGGGTGATGTAATCATGCCTACACTTGTTTGCACAAAGTAGAGAAAGTCCGCAATGGTCTAATAACTCAAATCCCGCTAATGTTATAGACTAGCTAGGAATCGTCAGGCTCCGTGGTTTGGGTGAAGAAGCTACAGAAGGTCCTATGAGCAGAATGTGGTGGTAATGGGAGAACAGAGAGATTGCATTGGGGATTGATTCTTTCATTTCTGATGTCCAGGCTGTAAGTGATGATGCTTATGAAGCCAAAACAGCAACACCTGCCCAAAAGAGGGAAGAACCAGCAGGCTTTGGAATCCTCAAAGTTTGCAGAAGTTAAAAACAACAACAATTATACATTTAAAGCAACAGCATGCCATTTTAAATAGCCATGGCTTCCCTGAAAGTATCACTGGGGGCTGTAGCTTGTTCTTTGTGATAATAATAGATAGGATGAGGCCCCTATTCCCACCACAGAGCTGCAATTTCCAGAATGTTTTAATAGTCAGTCCCTCTTCCCCTGGAACTCTAGCACAGAAAGCCCTTGACGGCTTGGGACCAGCTCACTGACTTCTTTTTGGCAATCACTCGTAGCTGAGTAAGATTGTCTTCCATAAACACAGTTTTAACAATGAGTCCATAAGTGACTGTGGAGGCCAATTATGGATCCACCAATATGGTGTCAGCACATGGTTACCATTATTATTACTTTGAATTGGGCCCGGAAACTAACTGGTAGTCAGTGCAGTCAGACCAGGATCGGTGTGATATGCTCAGACCGTCTTGCTTCAGTGAGCAACCTAGCCACTGAATTCTGGTTTCAGATAACATATGAATATGTTTCCATACTCTGGGAATGGCTGCATAGGTATAAAGACCTTAAAGGAAAACATCAGGGACTCTAGCAACATAAAAAACATAATAATATTAGATGTGCCTTTTGGATCAGGCCAATAACCCATCTAGTCCAGCATCCTATTCTCACAGTGGCTAACCTCTAAGAAACCCTCAAGGAGAACATGAGTGCAAGACCACGCTTCCATGAATTTATCCAGCCCTCTTTTGAAACCATCTAAGTTGCTGGCCATTATTGCTTCCTGGTGGAACAAGTTCCAGAGCTTAACCAGAGACCACTTCTGCTTCCATCGAGGAGGTGGCTCAGATGTGGTGGCCACTTTTGTAAAATGAGAGGAAATACCTAAACCAATTTTTTTTTAACATAAAAATTGCCTAGGCTCATCAGTGCCTGTAGGTGCACATTTTACGAATCGATATGGCTAACATGACCCAACAACCCCCCACACCCCTCATGGAAACAAATCTCACTGCAGTCAACTGAAGGCAACCAACCATGCCCTGGGCTCCCCACAATCTCTCTCACTGCCAATAGAAACTAATAAATAAATAGAAAGAGAACCTATCCAAGGGACGGTGACACAAAACCCTCACACATACACAAAGTAAAAGAATGAAAGTTTACCACCCCCTTCCCTTCCCAGTTTCTCCTCAGTCTTATGCAACATTAATGTCTCACACTGAATGTAACTGAAAAGGCTCTACGACCTGAAAACTGAGACAACGCACGTACTTTTGTAACCCAAGAAAATCTTTAATGAAAATTATTTTTTTAAAAACGATGTCTACAATTGAAATGAAGTGTCTCAAAATACTGAGGGAAACTGCAGCAGGTGAGCTGTGTGCCTGTAATCTGCTGTCCAAACTACTGAGGCCCCACCAGCTCACCTGACTTCTGGTTCTTTACCTTTTGACTAGACTTGGGTCAAACATACCCTTCAAATTGAGGGCTCCTCCAAGTAGAGGGTGTCTTCTGAGACCTCTTCAAAAAGAGGGCTGTCCTCTGCCAAGAAGGATGCTTGGCCAACCTGGGGGGGGGGGGGCAGGGAGCCAATCTGGAGAAGAGGAAACTTGCTTGGATAGCTGTGGGAAGGCCGGGACCTTCAATCTCCACCACTGCCTCAGAGGGGCAAGACCTACTGAGAAGCTGTGCACATTAGGCCTGGCTCCCCTGAGTCTTATTCTTTGAACAAAGAGTTAATGTCACTTATTCAGTGTGATTTATTGCTGGCTGGCTCCTGACACCAACCAAAACAAACCTCCCACCCACTTACCCCCATCCCCTCACAACCCCTTCAACCCTCATATCCCCATGTAATGGGTATGAGCTACTCGTGCGTAAACTGCCGCCTCTCTAGGCTAAATTGCCTTGTTAAACCGTTCTGACTGCACAGCCCATCTCAACGTGGCTGCCTCAGTCGCTAGCAGAATCCGTCAGTGGGCGTTTCTTAAACCTCTTCCAGCATAAAAGCTGTTTGACTCCCAGTCTCCTCCTCCTCTCACTGCGCGGGAGTCTTCTGCGCAGGGAGGGCGTGGGTAGTGGAGGACCTGTGCTCTCCTCACTGATGTCCAGTGAAGAGTCCTGAAGCTCTCTCTCCGCTTCCCCTATCTGCCCCCCTTTATCCCTGGTGTTGCGCTGATTTCCTTCCCCCTCTACTGAGCTGCTTCTCCCCCTGGTGCTGGGTCCTTCGCCAGCATCATCTGGGAGCCTCCCCTTCGCCTCTCGCTCTGATGTCAGTTCCCTGACACCCCATAAAGCTCATTTAACCCCCAAGCCTTGCCTACTTTCCCACAGTTCACCCAAAACTCTTTCCTCCCTCAACAATTTGCCCCAGTCCCAAGATCCCCCCTGTCACTGTCTCTGTCACTCACAGAGATGAGGAGTATGAAGAAGAGAGAACCTTTCTCCCCTTGGTCCCACGCCAGCTGATAGAAGTGGGCATTGGGAAGTGCATGCCTCCTCCTGGTGGGAGCAAATTAAGTGTGGAAAGAGTTCAGCTCATGGTGGTGCCAGCAAGAATGGTAGTGCACAAAGGCTTGCCCAGGCTGCCTGCTTGCTCAGATCCCATGCTTGCCCCCGGTAGTGTGTGCCTGCAGGCGAGCAAGCAGGCAGGCAGGAAGTGGCAGCAGTGGTGACAGTGGGAACATGCGAAGGCCACCCGCCTGCCCATTCATTTGCTCGTTCTGCTGGCCTGCTCAGCTGTGCTACAGGCCTGCCTGCTGCTGTCACACTGCAGCACGACAACTTTTTTCCTTGCAAAAATATTATATAGCAAGAAATGTGTCATTTTCTGCTATGGAAGGAGAATGCATAGCCTTTCAGAGCGAGGGAAAGGGGAGCTGAAATGTCGAAACGAAAATGTACTTGTAAATGTGTTTGTCAATCATCCCCTTTTGGGCACAATTCCACACTTTTGGCAGATCCGGCACCAAGGAGACAGTGTGTAGTAATTGCACAGGTGCCGGAGGTCAGGATTAAGGTGCGTTTGTGGCAGGCAAGTTTGCTTTGTTCCAATCGATGTCGTTCGCGACTGAAGCCAGCGCCATTAATCACCCCTTTTCACAGAAATAAAATTCATGCACCAATTTACAATGGCTAACAGTAAGAAAGGCTGCAATCATTCCCAAAGGGTGGCTATTTTGTAGGAACAGTGATACCCAAAGCTCGGCTTTTTTGTAAGTATGTTTTTAAACGGCGATGTTTTGCTAACCAAATGCTTTACACCAGACATAACATCTGCTAGGCCCATTATATATTCATGTTTAAAATGGGATTAGTCACAAGGCCTGTACAAATGAGAGGGGGGAAAGAAAACAAAAGGAAAGAAGAGCATTAAAATATTCATTCCGCTTTTATTTTTCAATAGCAATAACAATACCCATAATTTGTTAAAGTGCAGAAAGATGAGTTTGTAAGAATTAAGGCAAGGACAAACATTTCAAGTAGCAGGGCATAGGGGATGCTGGGGTGGGAGCAAAACCCTAACCAATCCAGGTTTATATTCCCAAGTGGAGCGATGCTCCCCACAATTTGCACAGTTATCTTTTACCTTGCAACTTCTACATTTGGCAAAGTATCAGTTTGCTTTATCTTTTGTGCCAAGTTGGCAGTGGTGAAAAGGACTGAGGCTTGTGTTATTAGCAGAGAAAACTGCTACTCTGCATGTGCACTCATTTTGGAATGAATGAAAACTGGGACTGAATGGGGCCTATTTGGTTCGATTTTCATTTGTTCCAAAAGGGATGCAGCAGAGAACATTAGTACCCCATTGTCAATCACAGTCATGCCTTTTGAAGGTGAGCAGGCTGTGAGAGCGGAGGTGTCCTTACAGCAGAGCTTTCCAAACTTGTCATGTTGGTGACACACCTTTTAGACATGCATCATTTCACGACACAGTAATTCCATTTTATTAGCAAACGGGAGGTTAAACTAACCCCTTTCCAGCCCTGGGAGGAATACGAGGAGTGTTAGCGTGACACACTCACACACTGCAGCCGAAACACTAATGTGTCAGGACACAGAGTTTGGAAAGCTCTGGCTTAGAGGCTGCTTCCTGGGAGATGCCATTTTGCTCCCCACCACCAACCATATGTTGCATCATTCAAGAGCACTGTGGGAGAGATCATCGGGGGTTTGGGCTGGGTGTTCATCAGTATGCGGATGACCTAATCCAGAATGCAGCAGCTAGACTGGTGACTGGGAGTGGCTGCTGAGACCATATAACATCAGTCCTGAAAGACCTACATTGGCTCCCAGTCATCCCACTGTGATTCCCTACTACCAAAGCAGAACAGTTATAATCACTTCAAACACATGCTTTTCAGCTACCAGGGCACATTCAGGAATGAGGTATTCAGGAATGGATGCCACTGAGACTAGTCCTGGTCCTGAAAGACCTACATTGGCTCCCAGTATGTTTCTGAGCACAATTCAAAGTGTTGGTGCTGACTTTAAAGCCCTAAACGGCCTTGGTCCAGTATATCTGAAGGAGCGTCTCCACTCCCATTGTTCCACCCACACACTTAGATCCAGCGTCAAGGGCCTTCTGGTGGTTCCCTCACTGTGAGAAGTGAGGTTACAGGGAACCAGAAAGAGGCCCTTCTTGGTAGTGGTGCTCACCCTGTGGAACGCCCTCCCATCAGATGTCAAATAAATAAACAACTATCTGACTTTTAGAAGACATCTGAAGTGAGAGCCCAGGGATCTGAACACTCATCCCCCAACACCACTTTCTGGACACAGCCCAAGAGGAAGGAGCAGAACCACTGCATAGCAGTGCCCCCAGCTCCCTGCTCCTCTAAAGGTCCAGAAGGATGTCATGGTTGATGGTATAAAAGGCTGCTGATAGATCCAGCAGAACTAGGAAACAGCTTTCACCTTTGTCCCTAGCCTGCTGGAGATCATCGACCAGTGTGACCAAGGCACATGATGAGGCCTGAATCCCAATTAGAAGGGATCTGAATGGTCCGTTTCCTCCAGGCATGCCTGGAGTTGTTCAGCAACCACACGCTCAATCACCTTGCCCAAGAATGGAAGATTTGAGACTGGGCAATAGTTGGCCATATTGGCCGTGCCTAAATATGTTTTTTTTAAGAAGCAGTTTAATAACCGCCTCTTTCAGCGGGTCTGGGAAGACTCCCTCATGGAGGGAAGCATTCACCACCCCGCAGAGCCCATCGCCCAGCCCTTCCCAGCTCACTTTTATGAGCCAGGATGGGCAAGGATCAAGGAGACAGGTGGTTGGACATCTGATCTCTTTGGAAACCTTAGAAGAACTCTACTACAGACTGCAGTGACCTGCTCGCTATATAAGGGATTAAGGTGTTGTTTCTAGTATCTTGGACCTGAGCTGGACCTGAGCATTGTTAGTACCACACCCCCTTGAACTTAGCCTCTTAGCAGAATGGCTGCCCCCGTGCAAATCCCACAAGCAAGGTGTTATATGCTGGCAGTCGTTCTTGTCATCTGGAGGAGTCAGGAGTCAGCAAAGCTTAAAAGGCAAGAGGCGAAGGGATCAGTGTTTTGTAAATTTTGCACACAGCAGTGTGTGTTTTTGCCTTGGATCTGCCAGAGCTTTGTAACTGGAGGGCCACAGCTCAGTAGGAGAGCATCTATTTTGTTCCAGTTTCTATTCCTGGCATTTCCAGGTAAGACTGGAAGGGAACCCTGCCTGAATTCCAGCTTCCAGCTTCCAGTCCTTAACAACACAACATTCAATATACTCTTCAGTGTTTGTAAGGTATAATTGCACCTTCTCTACAGTAGCTTCCCAGGCTAGTTTCTAGATGTGGTTCCCAGTTGAAATCCCAGATCCCTTGGCAACTAGAAAAGGGTATGTGCTTTTAAGATGTGGATTAAGGCCAAACTTAAATATTGACTGTCAGGGGTTCAGGGACAGAGGCACAGGTGAGGGAGGAGACGGAGAGCGAGGGGGAAGAATCCCAGGGCAGCAAGGAAGAGGATGACAATGAGTTGAGGGATTCCATGAGCCTTTCAAGTGATTCGGAGGATTCCCAGAGGGGGGCACCTGTGGTCAGGTCAAGGGGAGTCACAGGGGGGACCCGTCAGGAGCAGGGGACCAGCAGGGGAACCCAAAGTGGGAGCTGGGAGTCGGGACCGGCTTCCACGCCAGAGCGCAGTGAAGGGGGTGGAGATTCCACAGTGACAGGAGAAGCAAGTCCGAAAGCAGAGAGGGAGGGGAGATCGGAGCAAGACATCCTCCCGGAAGGGGAGGGGAGTAGTGCAGGCAGTAGTGTAACTGTCAAGAGGAAGGTTAGAGGCTGCGAACGCGCGCCAAGTTCAAATGTGGAGGCGCGCGGAAGTACAGGGAGCCTGGAGGAGGAGCCAGGTCCCAAAGCACGCAGGAGGGGGGCAGAGCAGTCTGGGGATTCCGCGTCTGGGGAATCCAGGAGGGGCGCAACACCAGGGGGCAGGAAGACCCTGCGGAAAAGGAAAGAAAGGAAGAGGTGGAGCAGCACAGCCCTCTTAAACTGGTGCAGAGGAGGGACTGACTCAGAGGGGACTTCAGCGGTCTAAGCGTAACAGACGTGGGGCTGCGCGCCTCGGCTGTGGAGCGTACAATGTACTGCAATAAACATCTTTGTAAATAAACTGGACTTGGCGTTGGTCTCTTGTGAGCTGGGACCTCGGGCAGCCCTGACATTGACAATGGGAGAATTCCTCATTCATCCAAATTAATTGTAGGTCAGATTCAAATGCAGGCTAAACCACATTCTCCTTTGTGACTCTGATGATACTAGTTTGTAGAAACTGCACACACTATATATATATATATATATATATATATATATATATATGCAGGTTTTGGTGTCCTCGGGTGTCTTCCCGTGTAAAAGTTGGGGTGTCTAGGCGACGTTTCGACGAGGTCTCACTCGTCATCTTCAGGCTGGTGCTTTCGGCTTCTTGTTCCAGTAACAAGAAGCCGAAAGCACCAGCCTGAAGATGACGAGTGAGACCTCGTCGAAACGTCGCCTAGACACCCCAACTTTTACACGGGAAGACACCCGAGGACACCAAAACCTGCATTCCTGTACCCGTGAAAATCTACGAAAGCACATATATATATATATATATATATATATATATATTTAAGAAGACTCATGAAAACACCAAGTCCTGATGAACACCTTAAACTCTCAGACTTCAACCACGGGGTCTGCAACTTCCACAAGTGACTACGATGATGACAACAGCAAAATCAATGCAAGTGTAAAATTATGATCAGATTTACTGCGCCACAGGAGGTTGGCGGAGAGGAAAAGCGAGAAGGGAACATCAGAAAGCTGTTGTGGTTGAACTTCGATGCTGTTCCAGCAGGGTCAGCAAAGTGACACGCCTGAAGTAAAAGAGCAGAGCAAAGATGTAAGAGAAAAAGGATGGTGATCAATGGTTGAAAAAAAGCCTCTGTCAGGAAGCAGTAAGTCCCATGTCAAATACAGAACAAAATTCAAGCGACTGAGGGTTGCAACAGAGATTGTCAAAATGTCATTTTTATGTGGATTCATTGTTTTAGCTTTTAGGAGACCATGGCTGAGGGGTGGATAAATTCATTTCTAGCTTTGGATAATTTAAGCACAAATAGGAAAATACAGAAGTGTTGAGATGTCAGATGGGGAATGACTTTTACGGTGAATTAAATGTGCTGGACTGAGTGCTCTCGTTCCAGGAAAATCTGGGGGCCTAGCATAATTGGTTGAGGATTGTTGTGGTTGTTTATTTTTAAAATAATAATAATAATAATAATAATAATAATAATAATAATAATAAATTATTTATAGCCTGCCCATCTGGCTGGGTTTCCCTAGCCACTCTGGGCGGCTTCCAACAAAATATAAAAATACAATAGGCTGTGTTGTGGTTCCAAGCTGTGGCTTGCTGTCACCAGGTGATGTTCTGTGGTTGTCAAGGAAGCGCAAATGATAGATAGATAGATAGATAGATAGATAGATAGATAGATAAATAGATAGATAGATAGATAGATGATAGATAGATAGATGATAGATAGATGATAGATAGATAGATAGATAGATAGATAGATAGATAGATGATAGATAGATAGATAGATGATAGATAGATAGATGATAGATAGATAGATAGATAGATAGATAGATAGATAGATAGATGATAGATAGATAGATGATAGATATAGACAGATATGGAAGTGAAAGCTGGAACATAAAGAAGGCTGATTGCCGAAGAATTGATGCTTTTGAATTCTGGTGCTGGAGGAGACTCTTGAGAGTCCCATGGACTGCAAGAAGATCCAACCTCTCCATTCTGAAGGAAATCAGCCCTGAGTTCTCACTGGAAGGACAGATCCTGAAGCTGAGGCTCCAATACTTTGGCCACCTCAGGAGAAGAGAAGACTCCCTGGAAAAGACCCTGATGTTGGGAAAGATGGAGGGCACAAGGAGAAGGGAACGACAGAGGACGAGATGGTTGGATAGTGTTCTCGAAGCTACCAGCATGAGTTTGACCAAACTGCGGGAGGCAGTGGAAGACAGAAGTGCCTGGCGTGCTCTGGTCCATGGGGTCACGAAGAGTTGGACACAACTAAACAACAACATCACAAAATCCAGACAAGTGTGAATTTTTAAGGGTAGCTGTAGGTTCACATCTTATCCCACACTGGAGACGATGAAGACTGTGTTGCTCAGTGGGGGAATAACCTGGAAGAAGGAAGTCCTTTATTTCCAACAAAATATAAAAATACAATAGGCTGTGTTGTGGTTCCAAGCTGTGGCTTGCTGTCACCAGGTGATGTTCTGCGGTTGTCAAGGAAGCGCAAATGATAGATACATAGATAGATAGATGATAGATATAGACAGATATGGAAGTGAAAGCTGGACCATAAAGAAGGCTAATTGCCGAAAAATTGATGCTTTTGAATTCTGGTGCTGGAGGAGACTCTTGAGAGTACCATGGACTGCAAGAAGATGAAACCTATCCATTCTGAAGGAAATCAGCCCTGAGTGCTCACTGTAAGGACAGATCCTGAAGCTGAGGCTCCAATACTTTGGCCACCTCATGAGAAGAGAAGACTCCCTGGAAAAGACCCTGATTTTGGGAAAGATGGAGGGCACAAGGAGAAGGGAACGACAGAGGACGAGATGGCTGGATAGTGTTTGCGAAGCTACCAGCATGAGTTTGAGCAGACTGCGGGAGGCAGTGGAAGACAGAAGTGCCTGGCGTGCTCTGGTCCATGGGGTCACGAAGAGTCGGACATGACTAAACAACTAAAAAGCAACAACAATAGACAGATAGACTAGGCAGTGGCGGAGTTTCATGCTCCGGCACTGGGAGGTGGAGAGCAGGCGGAGCGGGGCTGGCGTGCATCTTGGGGACATGGTGTGCCGCCTGCGGGGCGTGGTGCCCAGCGTGGGGGGGGGGGGGCAGCCGTGATGGCACCCCACCAGGATTGCACTGCTGGGGGCGGTGCACTCCCCCTGCACTCCTCTTCCTCTGCCAATGACGCTAGGGGTGCCAACATCTGAAATTTCCTGGACATCACTGGAAACCCACAAACAGGACCTCAGCACAGATCCTGTGGTTTCCAGCAACTGTTTTTACAATATCTGTGAAGCATGTTGCTGAAAGGAACTAGATTCCATCCACGGCTTTTTTCCAGCTGGAACTCAGTTGGTGGACGCCATTGGGAGACATTCATGGTGAGTTCCGGCACCTCTTTTTTCTAGAAAAATAGCACCGATTCCATCACTGTACAAACTGATTTTACATGATTACGAGAGCTGGTTTTTATTCCCCTCTACAGGCCGGGCAGAGACGCGGGTGGTGCTGTGGATTAAACCACAGGATTTGCCGATTAGAAGGTTGGCGGTTCGAATCCCCGCGACAGGGTGAGCTCCCGTTGCTTAGTCCCTGCTCCTGCCCACCTAGCAGTTCGAAAGCATGTCAAAGTGAAAGTAGATAAATAGGTACCGCTCTGGCGGGAAGGTAAACGGCATTTCCGTGCGCTGCTCTGGTTCGCCAGAAGCGGCTTAGTCATGCTGGCCACATGACCCAGAAGGTGTTCGCTGGCTCCCTCGGCCAATAAAGTGAGATGAGTGCCGCAACCCCAGAGTCGGCCAAGACTGGACCTACCGGTAATGGTCAGGGGTCCCTTTACCTTTTACTAGCCGGGCCTGTGCTAGGGTAACCCCTTTGCTAGTCTTCTTTTAGGTAACAAAGACTCTTTGAAAATGGGAATGTAGGCAGAGAGGAGTAGGGCTTCCACCACAAGACCGAACTGATTCTCTGAAGCAGCTGTGCAGAGAAGGAGTGCAGAGATGTGATGTGCTTAGATTGCGGAGAATTAACAGGCAGGGCTTTTGATTATCGTGGGCAGGTGCAAAAGACGTACTTTTGCGCAGTTGCTCTTGAACATGTCGATTGACCACATGGTGCATCGAAATGGATCAAGTAAAAATCGTGACTTTGAAAAAACAACACGTATCCCATAAATAACGGTGATACAAGAAGGGGAAGATATCCTGAGCAGGAGTGTTTTCATTGGAGTAGATTTATTTGCAGCGTGTTAAATTCTAACGTAAAAAAGTCTATTTTGCTCCTTGTTTGCAATGATGTAGTCCTGGCAACTGAATTTCAGGTGGCCTTGGGATTTTTCAGACATTAATAGAGGATTAATAATGGTAATTGATGCTTTTGAATTATGGTGCTGGAGGAGACTCTTGAGAGTCCCATGGACTGCAAGAAGATCAAACCTCTCCATTCTTAAAGAAATCAGCCCTGAGTGCTCACTGGAAGGACAGATCGTGAAGCTGACACTCCAATACTTTGGCCACCTCATGAGAAGAGAAGACTCCCTGGAAAAGACCCTGATGCTGGGAAAGATGAAGAGCACAAGGAGAAGGGGACAACAGAGGGTGATATGGTTGGACAGTGTTCTCGAAGCTACCAGCATGAGTCTGACCAAACTGCGGGAGGCAGTGGAAGACAGGAGTGCCTGGCATGCTCTGGTCCATGGGGTCACAAAGAGTCGGACACGACTAAACGACTAAACAACAACAAAAGAAGGAGCTCAGTAGATCGAAGGCCTATCTAGTCCAGCTTTAGCAACATGCCAGCAACCTCTCCACTGACTGGAGCTGGACCAGGTGAGTTTTGCATGCAAAGTGACTGAGCTATGTGACTGAGCTAAGGACCTCCCCAATTCTGTTTTTGCAGCAGCTAGCCAGATGCTATGGGAAGCCAACCACCATGAGTGCATCTCCTCTCCTGTTGCCTCTGCCTTCCTTGAGCTCTGTGTGCAAAGCAGGAATTCTACTCTTTGGAGCTGTCCCTGCCATGTAATTCAGATATTGTCTAAATGAGCAGCTCAGGCAGGCTGATCAGTGTTGCTAAACAAGACAGAGCCTTGTCTGATTCTGACTAATGTCGAGAAAATGAGATGTCGCCTGATAGCATGCTCGGAAAATGTCATTCCTCAAGCAAAGGGAAAGATTTCAATTCCTCATTCCCTTTTTAAACTGGAAATTGCAGGCAGAAACCAAGCATCCATGGAGAATCCAAGCACACAGAGAAGATTGGCAGGTTTGATTTGAGAATGTGGGTAGACTTGCACATTTTTTTCTTTACTTTCTTTGATGTTGCAAGCTATTGACAAATTAGTATATTCAAGAGTAGAGGAGGAGTGTGTGTGTGTGTGTGTGTGTGTGTGTGTGAGAGAGAGAGAGAGAGAGAGAGAGAGAGAGAGAGAGAGAGAGACATTAATCAAAATAATTTCCTTTTCCCCCTCAAGGGAAGTCCTGTAGGTAAAAAGCTGGGGGGGAAATTATCCATGCACAGGCCTGAGTAATTTTGTTCAGTCCATGCTTTAAAGCAAACACACTTCATTTGCAGAACTTGGGTTTACAAGGAGATCAGAACACAGGTTGCGGATTGCCCAGTGAATCTTGTGGCAAAGCTGCATATTTTATGGAAGGGGTATCATAAAGAAGCAAAGTGAATGCCAGGTGCATATTTTAGAGGAAGGTCCATAGCAAAGGTACATAGCAAAATAAGTGTACCTATTTAATGTTCTTTTTTATAATAATAATAAAATCACAGTTTAATGTGTGATGTGTGAAACTTCTTGCGGAATTGAAATGAGCCGATCTGGCCATCAGATGAGGCTTAATTTATGCTAACTTCTCGTTGTTAAAGGAACTTCTTGACTCAAAAGAAGACTCATTCGTTCCTGCTGTCTAAATATCTCCAGCCCGTCTAACCAAAATGGAAATTATTTTCTCTCCCTTAAATGGGGGGGATGGCAAAGTGTTGGGGCGGGATGGGGAGGGTTCGCCTTTAAAGGAGCGAGGAAGAAAGGGTTTGACATGATGACAGCGAGACATAAGATCCTTTTAATTGCTCGTTTTCTACCTGCCATCGAGAACAACAGCAGGAACAAAAGGAGAGCGACAGAACTGTTGTCAGGATGATCAGAAGGTTCTAATTCTCGCCGCAGCTCATCCGGCAGGACTCTGAGCTGCGATGACATGTTACACCACAGCTCCATCTTGCCTGGTGATCTGTCAGAAAGAGGATGAGGGGGGTGTCTGAGCCGCAAAGCTACTGTCCCAGTGCAAACAAAGATATTTGAGGCTATGAGCGTTTATGATCCCTTCATGGATCACTGCCTTGCCGTGGTGAAGGGGCTTGAATAACTCAGAGAAGCTATGAACTATGCTGAGCAGGGCATCCAAGATGAACAGGTCATAGTGCAGAGTTTTGACCAAACGTGATCCACCTGGAGGAGGAACCAGCAAGCCACTCCAGTACCCCTGCCAAGAAAACTCCATGGACAAAGACAACAGGCATATAAAAGTCATGACGCTGGAAGATGAGCCCCTCAGGTCGGAGGAGAAGGGGACGACAGAGGACGAGATGGTTGGATAGTGTTCTCGAAGCTACCAGCATGAGTTTGACCAAACTGCGGGAGGCAGTGGAAGACAGGAGTGCCTGGCGTGCTCTGGTCCATGGGGTCACGAAGAGTCGGACATGACTAAACGACTAAACAACATGAGCGTTTATGCACAAACTTGCCCAACATCAGAGATCCACTCAAGTCAATGAGGCTCATCAAGCAGAAACTTGTTAAGCACCTATCTGACTGGGCATTTGCCCAGCTGGGAGACTATTCAGTGGGTCAAAATTATGGCACCAACACAGGGAAATATAATTTGTTCTCATCTACAGAATGAGTTGGGAGCTGGGAAGCCCCTGGCGCAAATCTCTCCACAGCTATGGAATGGCTATGGATGTATTTATTTACATTTATTATTTCTTAAACTTGTTAGTTGCTTGTCACCGAAAGGTCACCAAGTGACTTACATTAAAGAAAAGTATACGTGTGTATATATATCATAGGAACAATCTTACTCGGCTACGAGTGATCGCAGAAGGAGAAGGAGAAGGAGAAGGAGGAGGAGGAGGAGAAGAAGAAGAAGAAGAAGAAGGAGAAGGAGAAGGAGAAGGAGAAGGAGAAGGAGAAGGAGAAGGAGGAGGAGGAGGAGGAGAAGAAGAAGAAGAAGAAGGAGGCAGGGCAGAGCTATTACCATAGATTCCTGGCAGCTGATGCTTCCTAGAGTGGAGAGAGGGAGGGGAGATGCGACAGGGAGGCTGGTGAATGAACAGGAGATGAGGGACCTTGAACTTGGTTTCCTCCTGCTCTGGAACGTAGGACTTGAACCAATTGATTCAAGTCACAAGAAAGGAGATTCCGACTAAGCATCAGGAAGAACTTTCTGACAGTGTGAGCTGTTCAACAGTGGAATGGCCTCCCTTGGAAGGTGGTTGACTTGCCTTCCTTGGAGGTTATTAAGCAGAGGTTGGATGGCCATCTGTCATGGATGCTTTAGTTGAGATTCCTGCTTCTCAAGGGGTTGGACTAGAAGACCCTTGGTGTATCTTCCGGCTCTACAATTCTATGACAGGCATAGGCAAACTCCAGCCCTCCAGATGTTTGGGACTACAATTCCCATCATCCTTGACCACTGGTCCTGTTAGCTAGGGATGATGGGAGTTGTAGTCCCAAACATCTGGAGGGCCGGAGGTTGCCTATGCCTGTTCTATGATCACCACATAGCAGGCGGAGCAGGCCCACAAGTCCATAGGTTGCAATCTCTCCCACCATGGTGGATTGGGTTACTATTTATTGTTTCAAAATGTATATCTGCAGTATAATATAAGTCAGCACAGACAAATGTCATTGAAAACTGCACCCTCTTTCATGATAGGTGCATTTCCTCCTTCCTGGTGATGGATCAGTGGGTGCTGTATTTGAAATTCATTGGGTTGTATTCAAAGTAGCACTATAGAGATCATTCTGCCAGCACAACTTGTTATGTACTGAAGTTCTCACCCTGGGCCAGCAGGGGGATACTGTAGCTAGTTATGCAAATAAGGGATCGAAAGTGACGTTCAGTGATTGGATAGTTTTAGAAAATTGTTACAGTTACGTTGTACTGGAGCTCTATATAAGCAGGCTGACTGAACCCTTCAGTTCAGTCCTGGCCTGTGAATAAACAAGAGCTGTTTGAAGAATCGCTGTGTCGTCTGATATGTTCACCCACAACTTAACACAACTATTTCTGCTTTTCTGACAGAATCTCCTCTCTCTCTCTCTCTCTCTCTCTCTCTCTCTCTCTCTGAGACAAGGACAATAAAGACTAAAAAAGAATGGGAACAGTTCATGAAGTATTTAGAGAAATACTGCAAAGAAGTGGACTCACTAGCAGGGTTTGAGTAAGCACTTACAATTATGGGGAAAAGGCAAAGAGCAATAATTTGGGGGGGGGACAAAATTTAAGATGCAATTGGGAAAGATACAGTATAAAAATGAAAAATATACAAGAATATTTAGTTGAAAGATTTGAAAATTAAGGCAAATAGAGCAAGCAGAAGTAGCAAATATTTGAAGAACCAGAAGAGGAGGTTGGGAGAAGTCAAGGGAGGGGGTGGGTGGGGAAAGATTTGGATTTATGAATTTTTTGATTGTGTTCATGATGATTGTGTTGAATATAAAATTGTAAAATACAATAGTAAACGTAAAGGGACCCCTGACCATTAGGTTCAGTCGCGGACGACTCTGGGTTGCGGCGCTCATCTTGCTTTACTGGCCAAGGGAGCCGGCATACAGCTTCTGGGTCATGTGGCCAGCATGACTATGCCGCTTCTGGCGAACCAGAGCAGCACACGGAAACGCCGTTTACCTTCCCGCCGGAGCGGTACCTATTTATCTACTTGCACTTTGAGGTGCTTTCAAACTGCTAGGTTGGCAGGAGCAGGGGCCGAGCAATGGGCGCTCATGCCGTTCTGGGGATTTGAACTGCCGACCTTCTGATTGGCAAGTCCTAGGCTCTGTGGTTTAACCCACAGCACCACCCACTTATTTAAAAAAAGAAAAATAAAGAATCTCCCCCCTCTCTTCCCCACCCATGTTGTTCTGCAGTTCTCCCAACCCTACAGATCTGATTTTGGGACAGCACAGGAAATATGCAAGGGGCAAAATGGGGGAAAGCCTCATTAGGCTAGCAGGAATCATTGTGTTGGCATCTGCTGATGCAAACAATTAGTGGAATGTGGCCCATTATTATCATTTATTGGTATTATTTTTCATCATCATCATCACGGTTGGGTTTCTGGATTGTAAGTAACTCACTTTGGGTTGCCTTGGGAAAGATAGAACGACCCGGTTTCTGATTTTCACAGTCATTCTTGCCATCTCTGCATAGTCCAATAGCTTACTTGGCCAGTCCACTCTGCTAGGGACCTTGTTGTCTTTCCAACTCTGGGCAAGCGGTATCCTTGCAGCTGTTGTTGCATACATAAACAGTCTTTCCTGTTCCTTCAGTATCTCTGCACCTAGAATTCCTAACAAAAAGGCTTCTGATTTTTCCCCCTTCAAAACTTTAACAAAGAATGGGAGAAATTCATATTATATCCGACAGACCACTGTAAACATTTGAACTCTTTGGCAGGTCTTAAATAACTCTTGTAATGTTACATAGACTTTGGGTATAATGGAGGACTGAAAAATTAGGAGGACTTGTAATATGAGGTTGAAAAGATTAACCAAAGAACCCACGGGGGGTGTAGGGAAGTCTAGAGATTCAGAAAAATCTTGTGTATTTTATATTATTATTGGTGATTTTGAATGTGAATGAATTTGTAAAATCAAATAAAAATCATTTTCAGAAAAAAGGAGGGCATATGGGACAGATAGAACAACCAACAAATTTAATAAATAATAAAACAATAAATAATCATGGATTGTGAGCCCATTTGGAAGGGTTGCAGGCAACCAATCAGTTCATATCCCTATTCAGTTGCAGTTGGATAAACTACACATTTTATCAATGGGCCTTCCAGACTTTCCCATCTGATCCACCCAAATCCATGAAGACTGAACAACTCAGTGGATTCCAAATCCTGACCAGCAAAACTTGCATTAGCTCCTTTAACTGTCCCACCACAGATTCCACCCACTGCCATTAATTTGTAAAAATCTCAAGTTGACCACCCAACTGGCACCTGATTTCATTTTTCTTTTCCTAACATAGTGCTGAACTTGCAGCTGGCATTTTATAAATAATGTCTGTATCATGATGAATAATAAGTCCCCTTCAGTTTCTAGGCTTAGAATACTTGAAGGCCTATGATTCATAATTCCTGAACTCATTTATTTCCCTATAAGGAAATCATCTGAGGAAAAATATGACATTTCTGCACATTCCTACCTATACACAAGCTTCCCTTCTTCTCTATTATATTCTCATTTCAGACACCTTATCTATCATTCTGCATTTTCATCCCTTTCATAGCTCTAATGACTGATGGGGGGGGGGGACATTTCCTTCTTACACTAGTGCTTTGAAGGCTGTGTCTTTGTCTATCTCATTCAAAGCACACACTCTTCTTTTCCTTCCCTGATCACTTTTTATCCCTGAACTGGTGGAGTCTTCCTTGCATTTCAGCTCAAGAGATTTGTCCCTCTTTTACTGCTGTTCAAATTTTCAGCTGGTCCTGATTTTGGGAGGGAGGCATGTATGTGTTCCTCATTTGTTCCAATTTCTTATGTGTTACTTTACTTTCTGGATTCAACTTTTCCATTTTCGTACATTTCTCTCTTTCTGTTCCCATCTGGGTCTCTGTTTCATCCAAAACTGAAAAGAGGGTGGGGGGAGGAAGGGAGGGGGTAGTGGAAAGAGAAAAGGAATTTCGGCTCAACTTGAAAATGAGTCAGCGAACTCAATTTCTGCAAGGCTTCCATTCCTCACTAGCCCTCCCGCTCTTTGTGCATCTGCAAAACCATTGGCATCAAGAACTGGAAAAATCCTTTGACTCCTTTTATGCATCTCCATTGAGTATGAAAGGTCTTTAATCATTGCTCTATGCGCAGATTAGCCTGTGTTGTTATTCCTTTATGTCATGCAGATTCTTTAATCCCTTGGCAAAGGCTCTGAGTTACATTTCTGTGACAATGCAAAGCGAAAACAAGGACGGTTTTAATTTACTTTTAGGAAAGCTGATTTGGAAATGGCCTTTTCCTTTCTGACTGCTGCATTTCTGCCCCAAGTTCTCTTACACAGCACTGGAAGAATGTAAGTGGAGCCCTGATGACTCTAATGGGTCTGTACCACTCACCTGACCTCCGCCCCTCCCTTCTGCATACTGAGAGAGGGAGGGGACAGGCAGAGGGGAATTCAGTGCTGTGCAAATGCACTGGCAGAACCAATTTGGTGATCCCGCCGGTGTGTTTGCACCGTGACAGCCTCACCAATGATTTGCCCCTCCATCATGGTAGGCAGCAGCAATGCAGCCAAATCTATTTTTCCCCCCTCAGTTTGGCGATCACTCGTAGCCAAGTAGGATTGTCTTCTATTAACACAGTTTTAATGGTATGTTCGTAGGAGACTGTAGAGGCAAATTCTGGATCCGCACGTCCTTCCACAGTGGGGACATAGGTTTGGGAGATGGTCAGAGAGAGGGTTTGCCAAACGTGCCTTCCTCTTCGTTCGTTTCTCCTTTCACCCTGAGTTCATGTTTCTTCAAAGTCCACAACACCTTTGGTAAAGGCTGTTCTCAAACTGGAGCGCTCGCAGGCCAGTGTTCCCCAATTTTTCATGCTTATACTGCATTTTTAAAGATTTGCCTTGAGAGCGTCTTTATACCTCTTTTGTGGTCCCCCGGTATTTCACTTTCAAATGGAGGGCAGCTGAGCAGTGCAGCCCCACTATTCCATCTGCTACTGACTGCTGGGTCCGCAAGCACAGGGATCACCAACTTTTTTGGATCTGTGGGCCCTCTTGCAAACCGGAGAAACTGTTGCAGGAGCCACACACACACACACACACACACACACACACACACACCACAACCTATTGCATCCATATTCATCCCTCTGCAGTTCCCCTTGCCCCTATGATTCCTGTTTTACCCACCCCGCAACTGGAAAGCCTGCCCTTGCAAGTGAACCACTGCAGCGATTGTCCTGAAATTTGACAGGCTTCATCCCCTCAGAAGGGGCAAGCAACTGTGCCTGTGAATTGCAAATATTTTTTTGCAGAAAGTAAGCAAAGTTGCAGACTTTGGTTGTTGTTTTTTAATATCAAACTTCAAAGGTGCCCTACAGGAACTCCTGAATGAATGTTTGATTAGGGTTATTAAACACTAGCTCCACCCCAAGTAGATTTGGGGCCAGATGTGGAGCAGGCGGGCCTTGGGTTGGCCTGGGCCGGGTTCACCTGGGGCCAGGTGGGGCCCTGGGGTCTGTGCACAGCCAGGTAGAGATAATTTGATCCCTTCTTCCTTGCTAATTCATTGATCACCTGGGAGTTTGGGCTTCATGAGGAATGGAGGACAAGGTCTTTGCCAACTGCTTAACTCTTCCCCCCCTTTTGTGCTCATTTAGTTTTTGGACTTAACGGGGGCCATAGAATATTCAGAGCACTAGAGATATCCCAAGGCCGGCTAAAAGCAACTCACGAGGGCAGAGGAGCAGGGACTCTGAATCAAAGGCCTGTTTCCCCTATTCCCTCCCCTCTACTTGTTTCCATCAGCTTCCCCTGTCTGGAATGGCTGGCCTCTTGGGAAATTGCCTGGCTGCATATGGAGATGCGCTTAAAGCCAATTACGCACGCAGTTTTGGATTTTGCCGGAGAAACTCGCTGGGATCATTTGGGGGCATCTTCACCACATCCTACATGCTATTAAGAAGGGCTCATCTCCCAAACTAATAACACACAGGCAGCATTTACCCTGGAAGTCAAAGCGGGGAGAAATGGTTTCCAGTTATTTATGCCTTGGCAGTCTCACCTTTTGGAAGCTCCGCTTGCGCTGATAAAGCCAAATGCTACACCGGAGACCTCTTAAGCATGTAGCTGTATATTTATCCCACTGATAAAAGAAGTTATCCATCTTTAACATGCGCTGCTTTGGGGTGTACTTGATAAGGGCATAAACAGGGTGCACAGATGTGCCAGCCGCCTTGGTAATCATTGTATTGTGCCATTAAGTACACAAGGGTTTCATTCTTCCAAGATATATATTTTTCCTTGTAATTGGAAACCTGTCATGGTGCATTTGCCAGTGGACAGAATATTTATGTACCAGATTCATTAACACGGGGATGGTGTGTAAGAAGGAAGCCTCCCCACCCCCTCAAAGTAATGAAACAAGGTGCAATACAAAGTCCCACGGAGACATTCTGCAGATGACACATGTTTCCAACTGGGACCCTCCCGCTGCATCTAGTGTTTTGCTTTTGTAACAAATTCCCAGGAATAATAAGTCGTAAGGACGATCTGCACTTGAAAACTGCTCCTTTTGGACCGCGGAGTCACAATCCTTCCTGCCACAAGCAATAAACAGCAAGCGTTAAGTCCCACAAAAGAGAGATAAAGCCAAGGCATCTCTCCCGTTTGGCTCGGCAGAACATATCAATTTTTGTCAATTTCTGGGATTTTAATTAAAAGACAGAGGTTGGTTCCAAACCAAACCAAACCAAAGCCTAATTACCACAAGTGTTAATTGCAAATCTTGCTGTTTAACCGAATGACTAATGGAACAGGATGGCAAAACGCCTTTCCGACAGCAAACAGATTTCATGACAAATGAAGCAAGATGCAAATTGAGGGCATCTCCCAGCCTTTGAAATCTGGGCGGCACGACTGCTGTGAATAATAATTGTGGCTGGTGGGTACTGGTTTGGGGGTAATGTTGATTGTGAAATTTGGCCGGCAATTAGAAGGGTGAGAATGAGAGAAGGTGAGAAAGCCAAACAGGCATTAAAATGCTCTAATGTTTCCGGCAGTCCACTGCTTTCTCTGAGACAAGAAAGCTTCTAGTCATAGTTAGTTACCAAAGCTGTCATTGGGGATAGATAAGAAATTCAATTCTGTTTGCACTTAAAGGCCAACCTACGTAATTTAAACTTTCAAAAGCAATATACAAACTGAAACACAACCATCCTTCAAAATTTGCACTTTTTTGAATTTTTGTAATGCAATTATGCAGCTTTAGCTTTCAGATCAATTGAAAACCAGCAAAAAACTAGTCTAGTTTATCAAAGCTAGAGTGCAAGGCACAACTGAAAGCAACAAGCTGACTTGCACTTTTAAAAGTGTGTTGTGTAAAGTAAAAACAAACAAACAAACAAACAAAGAAAAAACAATTAAAAGCTGAGGAAGGAAGACAACTTCCTGAAGGAGCTGATCTACAGTGTACTCACCTGCCACTTAATCAACACCTGTTCTTCACTCCCCATTCCCAGGGGGCTAAACCAGTGCAGAATTCAATGGCCAGATTGCTCACCAGGGCAAGATGGCTGGAGCGTATAATGACAAACCTGGCCCAACTGCACTGGCAAATTTAAACAAACGAACAGCCTGCCTGGCATGAAGGTTGCAGGTGTTGCCCATTGCCTAGGTAGCCTGGCAGAGTCGGTGGCCATGGTGAATGTTGGCACCAAATGGAGTTATGAGATCCTGGAAGCAAAATTCAGGTTGCTAGGCAGGATGCTGAAAGCCAGGACTTCCAAGGGAGGAGATATGGTAGCCTTGTTCATATATATTGAAGGCTGTCATGTGGAAGAGGGAACAAGCCTGTTTTCTCCTTCCCTGGAGGGGAGGACTCAAACCAATGACTTCAAGTTAGAAGAAAGCAGATTCCAACTAAATATCAGGGGAAACTTTCTGACACCAAGAGCTGTTCAACAGTGGAATGGTCTCCCTTGGGAAGTTGTGGACTATACCTCCTTGGAGGTTTTTAAGCAAATCTTGGACGGCCATCAGTCGTGGATGCTTTAGCTGAGATTCCTGCATTGCAAGGGGTTGGACTAGATGAGCCTTGAGGTCCCTTCCAACTATACTGTGATGGCCTGGGACTCTGGCTCGGACTTGGAGCCAGAGGAGTCTCAGTCCGCACCAGATCCTTTGCCTCAGGCGGCATCTGAACCTAGTCTGGGGCCTGATTCTGAAGAGCCCCACTCTGCACAGGTTCCCCTGCAACAAACACCAGCTGGGCCGAGTCAGGGGCCTGAGCCTGCCCTGGCTCCAGATGCGGGGATTACCTCGTTGCCTCCAGCTGGGCAATCACTTACAGCTACTCCACTACCAGTTGAGTCAGGAGAGGCTGAGGTGGCCTCTGGGTCTAGTAACCCTTATGACATCTCCCGAGTTGCAGAGACTGAGGTCTGAGAGAAAGAGAGACTTGAGTACTCATAGGAGGAGTGCTCACCTTCAGGCGAGACAGGGAGGTGAGTCACTGGGGGATCAGGACCGGCCGTTACCCCGACAGAGATGAAAGGCTGCTGGACCCTGCCCCAGGTTGCGAGAGCAACGTCGCTGTTTGCCAGAACCTGCCTGTGATCCTGTGCCTGACCTTGCCTGGTTTCCTGCCTTGTGTCCTGCCTTGGCCCTGTCGGACTGACTCCTCGCGGAACCCTTGGATTCGGGACTGGACCTGGACCTCGTTACTCGGGTTACCCCCGGGCCCAGCACATATACAATTGTACGGGTCTATGATTCTCAGTCTGGATAAACATGCACTCATCTGTAAAATGGGAACAATTGAGACCATGGCTCACAACGTGTTGGCCATGAATCTGTAGAGGAGGAATGCCATGCCTCCTTATAGGCTGGCTGGCTGGCTGGCTGGAACCATGGACAGGATCAAACCCATCAGTATGCAGGAATACAATGAAACATTTTGTTGCAGATCCCACTTCTTCAGAACATATCACTCCAACATACCTCCATGGTCCTGAAACTGAGACCATATAACTTGCTTCAAGCAAGGCCACCCATTGGTCCTCCGTTTGAATGATACAGGTCAACTTTCAGCATGCAAACCATTAAGCCATCACTGGGTTCCTACAACTGTCTGTTGACGGGCATCAGACCCAGGGATGGTGTATGCCAACTGAGCAAGAAATTGGCCATTTCCCCTTTAAGCGGCCACAGTTGCAAAGAATGAAGCCTCTTGCTAGGCTACTAACCAGGATCCAGCTGTTCATGCCTAAACAGGCAATTTCAAGTCTTAATCCAGCAAACGCTGTTGGGAATTGAACTGCCTTCTCTTTGGTGGCAAGAACACCGACGCACCAGCCCCCCTCATGTGCCTGGACATTGCCTCAGCTACTTAGCAGCCGTCGTTTTGTGCCGTTTGTATTCAGATGTGATTAAGCCCCCACTACGATTTTATACTGGCCTCCTCTAAATTAGATTAGTGCAAATCAATTCCATTTTTTTCTTCTCTGTCTCTTTTTGACAGAGGCAATTTGTTGCAGATATCTTGCCGGATTCCCGGTCACAACAAGAATGGGTTCATAAAGCATATGCAACAAGGTTTATCAGCGTTGGTCCAGCTTTTGATACTTTGCAGAGTCTACCATTCTATGGTTTTGCTGCTGTTGCTGCTTTATTTTAATCTGAGATGTTCTTCTCTCCCCCTTTGCCCCGAATTATAATTATTATTATTTACTCATGGCGGATACTAATTTTGCAAAACACTGTGTTGGAACTCTCCCTAGCATCTGCTCCGCAGTATGATTAAAATAATGTAAATGTTTAGAAAATGCAAATGATGCCTGCGATAATTAGCGATGATGCTTTTCTGCTTTTATTAATAAGGCTGTGCTGCTGGCAATTGCATTTCCATTTCAGATGAAGGTTCAAAGCCCTCAACCAATTTCCTGTTATCTAGAAGAATGGCATTCAAAAGCCAACCTGCTCATAGAGATCTCCGGCATGGGTAGTTTGCATAGATGGGCGTAACTCGTCTTTCTTTCTCGCCCAATGCATGATTTCCTTCCTCGTTGTGGCTGATTTTCAAAAGAATGAGGACTTTCAACAGTTGTGTCTGGAGCTGTCTGTCTGCATCTTTCTTTCCTTTTTCTTTCCGGTAATAGGTTTGAAATAAATTGCCAGACCTCTGGTATATTACAATTTAGGAGGCGTGTTAGCAGATTAAAGCAACATCTGGTCAGAGAAGGGAAAGGGGAAAAATAGGGAGATGATCAACACAATGGGCAATGTTTTAATTGAAATAGGCATTTCTCCAAAAAGAGATTACCTGGTCTGGCTTGACGTCTCTAAATGTGGACCGCTGGCACGGGCAGATCCCCCAAAATCTTGGCGGAGAGACAGAGTGGAGGGACGGCTGAATGTTAACAAAGGCATCATTAATATTGATGGGTAATTCACATGGCAGCGAAAAACTGCATTATTAGCCGCCATTGTTGTGGTGCTGGCATTAATATTCAATGAGGCTGTGTAGGTACGGAAATTCCCCGACTTCTAGGGTAACCCAATGGTACAATAAAAGGAAAAAAAAATGCAGTGGGAGCCTGGGGGAAGGGAGAGTTTCCTGCCTGTTACACAAATCCACTAATCCAAATCTACCATTAAGTAGAAAACGTTACATAAATGCTATCTTCCTGGCAATGCTCAATATACCTCCCCTCACTCCCAGTGTGGTTGCGCCTTCTTTATAGAAGGTCTTGTCCCCACAGATGAAAGCTGGCATGAGCGGAAGAGATGGCTGCTGGGAAAGGCAGCCCTTGTCTTCTTTCTCTCCTATCCCCGGATGCTTGTAACACAGGCAAGGGGCACCTTTGGCCCGTGGGCCTAATAGAGCCTGGCAGCAGTGGTGTAGAGGCAAATTCATGACAGCCACACCCCTCACAACTAGCCCCCTTCTAAGCTTATACAATAATTATAATTGGGGGTGGGGCATTGCGAGGATCTTGCAATTGTCTTTCAGCAGTGCTATTTTTCCAGAAAAAGAGGTGCCAGAAATCACCGTGAACAACTCCCTCGTTCTCTTAGAATGTCAATGGCAGCCACCTGAGAGGTGCCGGAACCAGGTTTTTTGTTTGTTTGCTTTTTCAGCAGGAACTGAGTTCCCTTACCTTTTAAAAATTAAATAATAATTTTTTTTTGTCTGGGAGGGTCTGGAACCAATGCCCGAGCCAGAAATTCACCTATTTGTGGCCATTTCTAACCCAGATCATCATCTGGTTGAGTTTATTAATCACATCTTACATTTAGCCTCTGCGCTCTCTCTCTCTCTCTGATATGATAGCCATGTTCCAATATATAAAAGGATGTCATATAGAGGAGGGAGAAAGGTTGTTTTCTGCTGCTCCAGAGAAGCGGACACGGAGCAATGGATCCAAACTACAAGAAAGAAGATTCCACCTAAACATTAGGAAGAACTTCCTGACAGTAAGAGCTGTTGGACAGTGGAATTTGCTGCCAAGGAGTGTGGTGGAGTCTCCTTCTTTGGAGGTCTTTAAGCAGAGGCTTGACAACCATATGTCAGGAGTGCTCTGATGGTGTTTCCTGCTTGGCAGGGGGTTGGACTCGATGGCCCTTGTGGTCTCTTCCAACTCTATGATTCTATGATTCTATTCTATGACTCTCTCTCTCTCTCTCTCTCTCTCTCTCTCTCTCTCTCTCTCTGCGTGTCCCTGCAACTGGGCCCACAATAAATAAATAAATAAATAAATAAATAAATAAATAGCATGATGAGTCCCCCCCACTCCCCCCCCCAAAAAAAACACTGGCCAGAAAACCACCTGAGAAATGCCAGAACTGAGTTCTGGTGAGTTCCAGCTGGAAGGAAAAGAAAAGAAAAATCTCTGTCTTTCAGCTAGATCAGGCTTCCTCAAACTCGGCCCTCCAGATGTTTTGAGACTACAATTCCCATCATCCCTGACCACTGGTCCTGCTAGCTAGGGATCATGGGAGTTGTAGGCCAAAAACATCCATCTGGAGGGCTGAGTTTGAGGAAGCCTGAGCTAGATCTACCATTTTCTGCCCAAACGATTTGGAGTTCTCTGGTCTCTCCTTTCAGAGTGACTTAAGCTGTGATTTCCCTGACGTTCTATTGCACGTAATTGAATGTGCACAACGTTCTCCTGAAATGGAAGCACCTTGTCTTCTCACTATTCCTAAACTGTTCCTTAGCTTTGTAGCCTACAGAAAATAATAATAATAATAATAATAATAATAATAATAATAATAATAATAATAATAATAATAATAATAATTTTTATTATTTATACCCCGCCCATCTGGCTGAGTTTCCCCAGCCACTCTGGGCGGCTCCCAATTGAATGGTAAAAACAATACAGCAGTAAATATTAAAAACTTCCCTAACCTTCAGATGTCTTTTAAAAAGAAGATAGCTGCTTATTTCCTTGACATCTGATGGGAGGGCGTTCCACAGGCAGGCGCCACTACCAAGAAGGCCCTCTGTCTGGTTCCCTGTAACCTCACTTCTCGCCATGAAGGAACCGCCAGAAGGCCCTCGGCGCTGGATCTCTGAACAGCTCCTCTTCAGCGTTCTTACCGCACCCCTTTTCCAGAGGGACCCCAGGAGCCAATTCGCAGTGGCCGACTTGCTTCCTTTCACTCTGAGGGGCTCCAGTTGGTACAGTTCTACGATTCTACGATTCTTATTTACCCGAGTGTATCTCCAGAGTGCTGTGCATTCTTATCATTGTGTAATTCTTAGAATCGTCTTTCATGGTACATGTGTGCGATCTTATTATCTTTGCATGGTTTTGATTACTTTCTACCCCACACTTTGAGATTTTTAAAATACAAAGTGGCTGATAAGCATCTTAAATCAATAAATTTGACAGGATATTTTCGCTCATTGAGGAGCCCTCAGCAAAGGAATTCAATACGCTGTTCTGGTTATAACTTCAGTGCAAGCATTTTGGCTAGCAAGATGTACTGATAATTCCCCTGTACTGTTCCAGGGGTTCTCCTGATTTCCCTCGAGCTAATTTTTGGGGGTGCTCAGGAGGATAAGAAGGGGGGTGGGGACTCCACTGCAGAAGCAAAAATTCTTGCACAGGGCTTTCATTGATGAGACTCATTCCTTGAATCCCACCCCATACTTCCTTCTGCCATTCCAACCTACAAAATGTATCCTCCCTCACTCTCCAGTAATATGCTGTGAAAAGAGGGCACATCCTTCCGAAGCAGGCTGAAACCAGAGCCATTGGTCGTTTAGACATTAAACAGATCCTTCCGAGGTCTTTTGTGGGGTGAAGTTTATCTTCTCTGATTAGCCACTTTCAATTATCAGATTTTGGCTCATTGCCTAATGAAATTAAATGTGAATTTATGTATTCCATCAATCCTGAGATGACTTTCTGGAGTGTTGCCAACATGAAAGGGAAACAAAACAAGCACCACTTTGCATTAGCACATTGAAAAGAAGAAGGGTTGTTGTTGCTTTCTGCAGAATGACAACAGCAACAGGGAAATCGTCGGATCGCGGATCACTTGCATGTTGTTTGGAAATGGGGGATTCCTGCCTCTTGGTGATCTGCAAGAACATGGAGAGAAAAAAAAAGAGAAAAAAAAACATGTTGCAAGCATAAAGTACTTCCACTAAAAAAAATCTTTTGTGGGTACAGCAACCCAGTTTATTGTCAAAGAGCAGGCAAAGGTTCATCTCCTATCTTAGCAAAAAGCACCAGAGCACTAAGTTCAGATATCAACTAATCTCCAGTCTTTGTGCTGTACTGCTGAGCACTAAACTTATTAGATATTATGAGATTCCTTATCTTGGAACTTAGTGCTTAGATTAGAATAGATCTCCATGTCTGATGTCATATGATTTGGTCCTAGCTTCCAGAGCAGGAGAAAACAAGCTTGGTCCATCCTCCATATGGTGGCCCTTCAGATATTTGAAGATAGTGACGGTATCATATTTACTCTCAGTCTCCTCTTTTCCAGGCTAAACATACCCAGCTCCTTCAACCATTCCTCATAAGGCTTGGTTTCCTGACCCTTGATCATATTGGCTGCCCTCCTCTGCACACCTTCCAGCTTGTCAATATCCTCCTTAAATTGTGTTGCCCAGAACTGGACACAGTATTCCAGGTGTGGTCTGACCAAGACAGAATAGAGTGGCACTATTACTTCTCTAGGGACGCGGGTGGTGCTGTGGGTTAAACCACAGAGCCTAAGACTTGCCGATCAGAAGGTCAGTGGATTGAATCCCCGCGAGCGGGTGAGCTCCTGTTGCTCAGTCCCTGCTCCTGCCAACCTTGCAGTTCAAAAGCACGTCAAAGTGCAAGTAGATAAACAGGTACCACTCCGGCGGGAAGGTGAACGGCATTTCCGTGCGCTGCTCTGGTTCGCCAGAAGTGGCTTAGTCATGCTGGCCACATGACCTGGAAGCTGTATGCTGGCTCCCTCGGCCAATAAAGTGAGATGAGCGCCGCAACCCCAGAGTCGGCCACGACTGGACCTAATGGTCAGGGGTCCCTTTACCTTTACTATTACTTCTCTTGATCTGGGCACTATACTGCTGTTGATGCAGCCTAGAATAGCATTAGCTTTTTTTGCTGCTGCATCACACTGTTGACTCATGTTAAACTTGTGGTCTACCAAGACCCCTAGATCCTTTTCACATGAACTACAGTAAGCCAGGTATCCCCCATCTTATATTTGTGCATCTGATTCTTCCTGCCTAAGTGCAGAACCGTACATTTGTCCCTATTGAAATTCATTTTGTTAGCTTGGGCCCAGTTCTCCAATCTGTTAAGATCATTTTGAATTCTGATCCTGTCCTCTGCCGCATTAGCTACCCCTCCCATAGATATGCAATGTTACATCATGCAGAGTTGATAGATCCAAAAGCAATTTTTGAGCCACCCGCAAAACTGTCCCCTGACTCACTTCTGAGCACTGGCACATTAAAAAGGTTTGTGTCTACAGTCATTTCCTGCCCAGAGCCACACTTGCGACAAAAACAGAGGAAAAGAATGTCTGAATTTGGAAGCAGTTCTCTTAGCAGGACATGATCGCAAAACGTTATGCCTTGTGTATCACAGGCTCTTATGCTGGATCCTGAACAGCTCTGTACGAGAGCTGAGTGCAGACCAAGTGCGGCTGTCGGCAAGCATTTTTTGCATTGATGACCTACTTCTGGAACTTGGGATTTCCTGTAAACAAGCCTAGCAGAGCCTCTGTGTTTCATGCTCCTTTGGGGACACTTTAGAGTTGAAACAAACCAGGAGGAGTCTTTGGCTGGCCTGTTGCAGACCCCGCCCACTGCTTTCAAGATGAGCTAACATCAGAAAATGAGAGGATGCTACATGCTAGCTTTGAAAGTCCCTACTTTGAATGGTTGGATATAAATGGCTGCTCTGGGACTGCAGGTGGGAACTATGCTTGGGCCTCCTCCATCAACCAGATTGCTGGATTATTATTTATTATTATAATTTATTGAATCTATATCCCGCCCTTCTTTCTCAAGGTGCCCCAAGGATTGTACAAAACGCAGCAAAAACCTTCAAAAGTTTAAACATCCTGAAAGCAATTGCAATTAAAAACATTCTAAAACCAGTTATAGTTAAAAACATTCTTCCATTTGATGAACTTGAGGTTTCAAGTAACACCAGTAACACCAGTAACACCAGTAAATTCCAGTAACTTCAGCCTCCAAATGCCCGGGGAAACAGGAATGGTACCAATAAAGCAGATGAATTTATTTTTTACATGCAACAGCCACAGCAAGAATAATATATGCACAAAAATCGTGAGATGAGGAGGTACCTACCAGTACTGAAGAGGATTGGCAGTGGAAATTGATGGAATATGCCAAACAGGCAAGTTTAACAAGTATAATTAAGGTAAAGGTAAAGGTACCCCTGCCCGTACGGGCCAGTCTTGACAGACTCTAGGGTTGTGCGCTCATCTCACTCAAGAGGCCGGGAGCCAGCGCTGTCCGCAGACACTTCCGGGTCACGTGGCCAGCGTGACATCGCTGCTCTGGCGAGCCAGAACCGCACACGGAAACACCGTTTACCTTCCCGCTAGTAAGCGGTCCCTATTTATCTACTTGCACCCGAGGGTGCTTTCAAACTGCTAGGTTGGCAGGCGCTGGGACCGAGCAACGGGAGCGCACCCCACCACAGGGATTCGAACCGCCGACCATGCAATCGGCAAGTCCTAGGTGCTGAGGTTTTACCCACAGCGCCACCCGTGTCCCAACAAGTATAATTAGAGATTGGGATATCAGGATGAGGCAGAATTTAAGGAGGAGGGGGAAATGTTCATCGATTATTTAAAAAAAAAAAGCTATTGTGAATCTGTTAGAATGCAAGTAGGCTTTGAATAAGAACAGTAAAATTGTATCTGAGAAAATTGTGGTGGAGATAAGTTACAGAATGACTATAATATGCAGCAATATTTGAAAGATTGGGGAAATCATGGGGCAGGGGGAGAGGTCTAGTGTTAATTGACTGTTAATTGGAAAACGTTGTATTAACTTGTTTTTCTTCTTTTTTATTGATATATATATATAATATATAATATAATATATTATATATTCTGTTAGAATGCAAGTAGGCTTTGAATAAGAACAGTAAAATTGTATCTGAGAAAATTGTGATGGAGATAAGTTACAGAATGACTATAATATGCAGCAATATTTGAAGGATTGGGGAAATCATGGGGCAGGGGGAGAGGTCCAGTGTTAATTGACTGTTAATTGGAAAATGTTATATTAACTTGTTTTTCATATATATATATATATATATATATATATATATATATATATATATGTATGTTATCAAATTTCTCCTGAAAGCTAATAATGATGGAGACAGGTGCACATCACATATTCTATTCTACAACTGGGGAGCCCCCACTAAAAAGACCCTGTTGTGGATTTGTTGGGAAATGCCCTGGGAGTGCCCCTTCAGTCCTGAACTCCAAGCATCCTCCGGTATGCGCAGCTCTGGAAAAGGCATTTCCCTTCTTCAGTGCGCTTCAGCGACATACATCAAATGATATATGCACACTAATCTTCTAACAAAACACAGCAAGAAGCGTGAGACAGTGTAGAACTAATCTATGTATTTATTTACACGCTATGTACAGACAAAGGAAGCATAGCGTCTCCTCTCTCCAGCTCCGAGAGGGAAATGGAAACAAGTAAAAGCAAAAGTACAGTACAATAGTACATACAGCGGAAGAGATAAGACTGTCTTCCCTTCCCTGGATGTGAGGACGATCTGGCTGTGACATCTGTCACCCCATTGATCCCCAGGGTTGATTCGGCTGGCTAGGCGGGTGTCCCCTCCCTCCCTCACCACTCCATGTGTGTCCCAAAGCTGCACGCTCACTCGGTGGAAGAGGACGACCATCCCAGATAGAAGGTGTTATGTACTGAAGTTCTCACCCTGGGCCAGCAGGGGGATACTGTAGATAGTTATGCAAATAAGGGATCGAAAGTGACGTTCAGTGATTGGATAGTTTTAGAAAGTTGTTACAGTAACATTGTACTGGAGCTCTATATAAGCAGGCTGGCTGAACCCTTCAGTTCAGTTCTGTCCTGGCCTGTGAATAAACAAGAGCTGTTTGAAGAATCGCTGTGTTGTCTGATATGTTCACCCACAACTTAACAGAAGGAGTGTACCGTTCTTCGGTCAAGGGTATGCCATAGCTGTGCTCCCCTGCTAGAACCTCCAAAGAAGCTCAAGGTCTATTTGTAGGAGAACGTAGGGTAGTCAAGCTTCCAAGACTCCAGACACATCCAAGTATGCTGCTGTATGTGGCAGTTTGCCATAAAAAAAAGACGACTGTCTTCCATTCCCACACTCTTCCCAGTCAGGCATGTGATATACACCAATCTCATCTGCAGCATCGGAGGCCTGAAATACTAACAGGATCACCACCAGCCAATCAGCCCTGGGTGGTGGCACCACCAACAAATCCTCACCTGACCATTGTAGGGTCCAAAATGGTTGGTAGTGGGGAAGGCACAGAGTATAAATTTTAAAAAATAAAAATAAAATACTGTAGCATGGAATCATAGAACTGCAGAGTTGGAAGGGACCCTGAGAGTCGACTAGTCCATCTCCCTGCAATGCATGAATCTCGACTAAAGCATCTCTGAGAGACGGCATTCAACCTCTCCTTAAAACCCTCTGATGAAGGAGAGCCCACCATCTTCCGAGGAAGTCTGGTCCCCTGTCGACTAGCTCTTACCGTCATCATAAAAAAGGAAGATGGTGTTCTCCAGATAATTTCTCCAGGATGCTGAAAGCCACTTTGTCCTTCAAGCTGCCATCTCTAACAACACAGTCTGATTGTCTGAGTTTCAATTTCCTCTGCGTTTAGGCTTCCTTCACCCTGACATCCTTGAGGATTCTTGCCTCACACCTTACCTATCTATAGAGATGCTGCCTGCTGTTTATCAGAGCACACATGCATTTTTAAAAAAAATTCAGGCGCAAGAAGCCTTTTGGAATTCTTTGCAGAAAAGACACCGCACAATGGAAGATGCCTTAGAATTCTACAGATTCCCCTCTCAAATACTTCAGAAAAATTGTGCCTTTTTTTTTAAAGGCAGTCTCTCTTCAATCTGTTTATCCTGCACTCAGTACCATTCTGAGTCTCATGTTCAATAAGGATTTTAAGCGTATCTTGTCTTTGCAATCAGAGGGGGATTAAGAGAAATGTACACTCCTCCTTGTTTTATGCTTTCCCTGAGCATAGTAACAATGGCACTCAGTCGCATGAGATACACATCTAATGGCAAACTCTTAGCCTGAGATCATAACGTGGAACTGGGTTTCTCGCACAAGCAAATTTGTAATCATGTAAGCATTCTTCTCTGACTATAGGCAAAGATTGACTCCAGCTTATTAGAGTTGCCCAGCTCTCTAAATATGGCAAAAGCCCAAATTTGGCCATATGCTCCATTCTTATCAACAGTTATGTGATTCAAAGTATTTCACGTGGCAGTGCTTTAGAGCAGGGTTGAGTCAAAGCAAAACTGTTTTTTGCTAACATTTTGGGCAGTGTAGAAAAGCACTCGCCTTTGGGGGCGCCTAAAAATGTTGACTTATTCATTTACAATGCCTGACTTTGCCAATGGACTTCCCTGGTCCTCCTGGACATCATCAGGCAGCAATATCTAATTGGCTATGCAACGCCATATCATTCAGTTCCTTGTGGAATCTCTGATTGGGTGGGCTTAGCTGTATCTCCAGGAATGAGAAAGAATGAGAAATGAGAAGATGCCCTAGGATGGAAGACAAGGTTGCCAAACCATCATGATCAGGGGGTAACAATGGCACCAATCAGATGGGGCAATTTTGTTCTCTCTTGTTCCAGAGTGTAAGATGCATGCCAAGAGATTCAAATGACAATAAGAGGAACTTCAGCTAAGCATTAGGAAGAATGGCCTGAGCTGTGTGGCAGTAGGACAGCTCAGAAGACGGATGCTAGATGGCAGCCTATCAGAGAGGCTGTCCTAGCTTGGCAGGGGGTTGTGCTGCATGACCTTTGTTATGTACTGAAGTTCTCACCCTGGGCCTGCAGGGGGATACTGTGGATAGTTTTCACTCAGGTCCACATATGCAACTAAGGAATTTAAAGTGACGTTCAGTGATTGGATAGTTACAGAAAGTTGTTACTGTTGCGTTGTAGTGGAGCTCTATATAAGCAGGCTGGCTGAACCCTTCAGTTCAGTTCTGTTCTGGCCTGTGAATAAACAAGAGCTGTTTGAAGAATCACTGTGTCGTCTGATATGTTCACCCACAACTTAACAACCTTTGAGGTCGCTTTCATTTAAAAAGTGTTGTGCCTTTGCAAGGCTCCCAGTGAATAGCTGCTTCAGTGGAAAATCTTTGACTGCACTCATGAACCATAACCGTTCAAGAAGGGTTGCCCATTGTTTTATGCTCTCCCTACTCAAAAACTTGTACCACCTCTAATCCATCCCTGTATCTGAAGTCTGCCCATCCTCTGAGGTCAGATTTTGTGCCCTACTTGCCTGGGCTATGATCCTACATCTCAGAATGCGGGAGGCAGTGGAAGACAGGAGTGCCTGGCGTGCTCTGGTCCATGGGGTCATGAAGAGTCGGACATGACTAAACGACTAAACAACAACAACACATCTCAGAAAGCATTGAGTTGGATGAGACCCTAAGGGTCATCTAGTCCCACCCCCTGCAATGATTGGTGACAAATAATAATAATAATAATAATAATAATAATAATAATAATAATACATTTTTATTTGTACCCCGCCCTCTCCGGCCAGAGCCGGGCTCAGAGTGGCTAACATCATATAAATAACACAGTATACATAAAAGCAGGCATCAATTAATTAAAATACATCTTAAAATTAATTCAGACAAATTAAAAACTGGAGAAATGGCAGGTTAAGATTGAGATCAGTTAATACTTGCCAGGACCAACTGTTTTCACTGGTCATATAAGGACCTGTTAGCAGGCTGGGAGGCCTCCTTCATGCTTGAAAGGAAAATAGGTCAGACTGCAGCCTGGCCAAAGGCCTGGCGGAACAGCTCCGTCTTGCAGGCCTTGCGGAAAGATGTCAAATCCTTCAGGGCCCTAGTCTTTTGGCGGAGAGTGTTCCACCAGGCTGGGGCCACAGCCGAAAAGGCCCTGGCTCTGGTCAAGGCCAGTCTAATTTCCCTGGGGCCCGGGATCTTCAAGGTGTTGTTGTTTGCAGACCGTAAAGTCCTCCTCCATAAGAGGGCTTTGTGGGACTCCCTGCCTCAAGAGGTTAAGTTATCTGCCTCTGCTGGCAGTTGAAGACATTCCTCTTTCAAACAAGCTTTTGATTCTGTCATTGCATAATTCAGTTTATTGAATGTTAGTCTTGGTCCTTTCTGATCTAGTTCTTTGATGTTGCTTTTTAGTCTCGCAGCAGGTTGCTGTTATTTCTTTTCTTGCCTTAAAAGTGCAATGCATACCCCAATCTCCATGAGGTCACTGGTTTCAGGGGGTCCCAGCACGTACCCCAGCCGCAGGAGCAGATTAAGAAGGAAAGTGGTGAGAAGGTGCTCCCTTCAGCTGACCTTCCAGAAGGTTCCAGAAGTGTAAGCAGATATTTAACATATTGACTAGAGTTATTAACTCAACAAAGAATTTAGAGGGGCAAAACCCCTCATTTTATAGCTATAAAATAATATGTTTGGAGGAAAATTAGAAACCCAATTTAGTCCAACCTCAATCTTATTACAGCAAGCTGCTTGAGCCTTGAGCAGATTTGAGCCCCTCCTTTTCAGAGAGGGGAAGTCAGATATACATTTGTGAATCAATAAATGCTATCATAGTGCTCTTTCTTATAATTCTCTCTTGCAGATGAAACATAATTCCTAGAAATTGCGCATTTTGTACAAAAAAGGGAGGGGGAATGACTCTCACAGAAGTAACACGGCACTTATCTGGATGTTTAAAAGCTATCAAACTGTTGTCCCTCTTCTTTTAAACACAGCTCAAAAGCAAAGTGTAATTTAATCTTTGGCTTGCTATTTTTTCGTCTATTGACCAAACTCCAAATGCAGATGATTACATATTAGCAAACTGGCACGTATCAAAACCTTTTACTATTTGTCAACCAACCTACATATTAATTCAGGTTACACTTCCTACTGCTTTAATTCCCTGACAACAGTAGAATGTTATACACACAAAATGTTGGACTGTTAAAAAAAAAAAAAGCGGGGGGAGTGCCCACCTAAGTTATAATTAAGGAAATAGCTGTTATTTCTACTTCATGAGTCCTGCTTCCATGTACAGCAAGATGGCAAGAGTCAACCAATGTATCAGAGCTGGGCAAAGCATTCTGGGAGATCCAAAGCAATGTGGAACTCCAGGGTTTCTTAAGAGACTGACCAGGTTCCATTTTCTCTCTCAATGACAAAATCATTGCCCAATTTTCCCTCCCCACTCTACCCAAAGAAGAAAGCAATGTAGGATTTCATATCTATCTATCTATCTATCTATCTATCTATCTATCTATCTATCCATGAAATACTATCAATGAACATCAAAGTAACTCATGTACATAGTACAGTGGTGCCCCGCAAGACGAATGCCTCGCAAGACGAAAAACTCGCTAGACGAAAGGGTTTTCCGTTTTTTGAGTCGTTCCGCAAGACGAATTTCCCTATGGGCTTGCTTCGCAAGACGAAACGTCTTGCGAGTTCTTGCGAGTTTGTTTCCTTTTTCTTAAAGCCGCTAAGCCGTTAATAGCCGCTAAGCCGCTAAGCCGCTAATAGCCGCTAAGCCGCTAATAGCCGTGCTTCGCAAGACGAAAAAACCGCAAGACGAAGAGACTCGCGGAACGGATTAATTTCATCTTGCGAGGCACCACTGTACTTTTTCCTTTTCTGTTTTTGGTGTTGGCTTAATTATGTGCTCCTTTCACACAGAGCAGGCAAATATTATATTTATTTATAGTAAATCATAGCAGTTACTGCATGCCCAATAAACCTGGATGGAGAAGCACAGCTCACCTTCGTTACATATCTTCAGGAGCCAGGCAAAAATATTTCTCTTCAACCAGGCCTTGGGCTGATTAACATTCTACAGTATATCCTTTTAAATGTGTTTGTGGGAGGTACGGCTATTTGTTTGTCTTTGTTTTTCTTATATATATAGTGGTCCTCTGGTTGCGAATGGGATCTGTTCCGGAGGCCCGTCCGCAGTATGGGCAGAGCGCAACCTGAAGCGTCACGTCTGCACACGCGCGGGTTGCGATTTGCCGCTTCTGCGCATGAGCATGACGTCCTTTTGAGCGTCTGCACATGCGCGAGCGGGGAAGAGCAGTGCAACCCGGAAGTAACCCTTTCTGGTACTTCCAGGTTGCTGTGGGACGCAACTTGAAAAAACGTATCATGAAGCAAACGTAACATGAGGTATGACTGTACTGTGTTCTCATTTTGTATTTTTATGATGTAAACTGCCCTGTGGTTTTCAGGTTTCAGATGAAGGATGGTATACAAATTTAACAACAACAACAACAACAACAACAACAACAACAATAATAGCACCAACAATAATAATAATTAGTAGACCCAAGCTTAACATGTCAGTATTGTGATGCAGCAGCAAAAAAGAGAGCCAATGCTCTTCTAGGTTGCATCAACAGAAGTATAATGTCATAATAAAGGGACGTAATAGTTCTGCTATATTTTGCCTTATTCAGACCATACTTGGAATACTGTGTCTGGTCCTGGGAATCACAATTTAAGAAGGACATTGACAAGCTGGAACATGTCCAGAGGAGGGTGACCAAGATGATCAAGGGTCTGGAAACTAAGCTTTAGGAGGAACGGTTGAAGGAGTTGGAGGTGTTTAGCCTGGGAATGGGGAGACTGAGAGGAGATATGGTAGCCATCTTCAAATATCTCAAGGGCTGCCACATGGAAGAGGGAACAAGCTTGTTTTCTTCTGCTCTGGAGGGTGGGACTCGAACCCATGGCTTCAAGTTACAAGAAAGGAGATTCCAACTAAACATCAGGAAGATCTTTCTGACAGTAAGAGCTGTTTGGCAGCGGAACAGTCTCCCTCAAGAGGTTGTGGACTCTCCTTTCTTGGAGATTTTTAAGCAGAGGTTCGATAACCATTTGTCATGGATATTCTAAAATACTATTATTCTAAGATTCCTGAAAAGAGGGTTTAAAAAAATATATGGAAGGATTCCTTTGTGCTCAGCACACATAATTGTACCATTCCGCCTCCCCAAAAGTCTGGTTTTCTGCTTTTTGTAAAAAGAAAAATGAGCATTGAACTGAAGAAGAAAAGAAGGGGTTAGAAAGTCATCTTTTTGTTTTACAGTAGATAGATTTTATGACAAAGAAGTAAAGAACTGGCTGTGTTTAACTATGCCTGCAATTAATTAACTTTTTTACTCCTGTTCATTAAATTTCTTTGTTGATTAAGCATGGACTTATATAAATTGTCTCAGTATAAGGTTAGAAATCAGGGCATACAGTGTGAGTTGATTTCAGACCTGGACTTCTTGAACTATAAGAAAAACAAATCATTATTATTGTTTCATTGTAAGATGTTGGTATGTTAAATGGGAGTTAGCCCATTTTAGCCTCACCACCCAGTCAGCTTCATGGCTGAGTGGGGATTTCAAGATGGATTTATGTAATCCCAAGTTCAGTGTTAGGGGATGGGTAGTATTTCTGTTGGGGGGGGGCATGTCATGCTCCTTCTGGGGTGGTTTGTCTATCTTCAGTCCCCTCCCTGCACTCAGCTCCTAGAAGCTCTCAGCATATGACAACAGCCACACCCTGGAAATGGCTTCGAATGGCGGGCTAAACTAGGTGAAGGTAGTCAATGGGTCTCTAATCTTTGGTGAGTTAGGGAATTCGCCTGCATGTGAAGACAGGCTCCGGGGGATTGAGCGGACAAACCAAAACAAGTTGTAACCCAAGACGCGCTTTCACCCATGGGGCCTACCAAAAAAAATTGTCTGTAATCCAAAAAAAGGTTGCAAACCAGGACACGCACTTCCAGGTTTGACGTGTTTGTAATCCAAAACGTATGCAAACCAAGATGTATGCAAACCAAGGTACCATCATCATCATCATCATCATCATCATCATCATTCATGATCACAGATCAAACTTGTCACCAGAATTAAGGGGTTCATGGAGGGAGGAGAAGGGAGAAGTCCCATTGCACAAAAGGACGTCCTTGCTCTGATGGGTCAGGGGAGCTGAATCCTGCCTCACATAACTTTGTGCTGCTTGGCCTGGCCTTCTGACCAGGCTGGGTCTGAAGAACAAAAAAAGAGCCTGGCTGCTGGAAAACACATTAAAAAAAACTTCCCTATACAGGATTGCCTTCAGATGGCTCAGGGGTTGGATAACTCCATACCCTCCAACATTTCTCCAATGAAAGAAAAGTGGAACATTCTGGGGTCAAATTAGAAACCAGGATGGTTTCTCTAAATCAGGAACGTCCCTGGAAAATAGGGACACATGGAGGGTCTGATAACATCAAAGGCCTATCTAATCCAACTGGGAATCACAGGTGTGACAGAGCGCTGTTGCATGTTCAGCTTGCAGGCTTCTAAGAAGCAAAGATCAACAGAGCCTGAGATCCACCAACCCCAGGCATAGGCAAACTTGGCCCTCCAGATGTTTTGGGACTACAACTCCCATCATCCCAGACCACTGGTCCTGTTAGCTAGGGATGATGGGAGTTGTAGTCCCAAAACATCTGGAGGGCCAAGTTTGCCTATGCCAGACCCACCCCAATGTAGATAACAAATAGTGATCAACTCTTAACAATAATGATGTTTCAGTCATAATAATAGCAAATGGCAACTGGTTGTTGCTTCCGGACACTTCGGTCTCCATTCCTCCTTCTCCCATCCACTCAACTCAGGAATCCCGAACAGGCCGCAAAAATCCAGCACTTTATGATACAGGCAGTGGAAAGCAATCAGCCCACACTCTGGAAGAAGAGACACAATTGAGAAAATAAGAGCAATACTTTGAGAAGGAGCTCATTAAAGTCTGTATCATTTCTAATGTGTTTCTCCGTCCCCCCCCCATAAAATTATTCTTACAGAAAAGCAATTAGGTTTGGGAGCTTCTCTGTTGTGCTCCACCTGCATTAAGTCTTTCATTTCCTTCTCCGGGTTAAAGGAGCGTTCTTCTGTTCTTCCTACTTCAAATGAAATGCCCACATAACGTGTTAATGGAGGTGGCTGCTTGTGAAGACTTTTCAAGTGCCCTTTGGCTCAGAGTAAGCACTTACTGTGCCAAAGAAAACATAGGGAAGCTTTGGGGCCACATTCCCTTCTGGGAAACATTTCAGGGGCCACGTGCTGGGAGCGAGGCGGAGGCAAAAGTGAGCAGAAAAAGGGAAGTGAATTTAACCTTTGCATAGGATAGTTTTCTCACAGTCACAGAAGAAGCTCCTTCAGGTATACTGGACCGAGGCCATTTAGGGCTTTAAAGGTCAGCACCAACACTTTGAATTGTGCTCAGAAATGTACTGGGAGCCAATGTAGGTCTTTCAGGACCTGTGTTATGTGGTCTCGGCAGCCACTCCCAGTTGCCAGTCTAGCTGCCGCATCCTGGATTAGTTGTAGTTTCCTGGTCACCTTCAAAGGTAGCCCCAGGTAGAGCGCAGTAGTCCAAGCGGGAGATAACTAGAGCATGCACCACTCTGGTGAGACAGTCTGCGGGCAGGTAGGGTCTCAGCCTGCGTACCAGATGGAGCTGGTAGACAGCTGCCCTGGACACAGAAATGACCAGCGCCTCAGCAGTCTGTTCTGCTGTTTCTCAAGGCTGCAGGCAATGAGTGACAGTCATGATTTAACTGTGCAGCAAAAGCTGCCCACAACACTGGCCAGCAACTAAATTCCCCCTTGCTCTGATGCGCCAAATGCATTCTACATGCCACAGTGGAAGCTTCACATCCAGCTTTTCAATCAGGTTGGAGTAATTCATAAATAACTTTGCATGGAAATGTTAATAGTTGGTTGGGGGATGTGCCTTCTGCCTCCAGTTCCCAGCACCCCATTCTAAGCTGACACTTGCACACCCAGTTGTTAAGGGTTTTTTTTTGAATGGAGTCTCATTAACTCACAAAGGAATTCGCCTGGGGCATAGGAGATCGGCAAGGAACCTTCGCTTCAAATGTCACCTAACCGTTACTGTCAGGCAGGAGACGCCAGAACACAACAACCAGCTCAAGCATTAATAAGTATTAAGTACCATCTAATTATATACATAGTTGACCTTTTGCTCTGTTTACCTCCAACCTTCCTGGAAGTTTGAGCCATCCACCTGCCTGTTCCGCAAACTACCCAGATTATAACAAATGTGATTATTATTTTTTCTTTCAACGCTGAGGTTACGAGTCTATTTTTACCCTGGCATAATCACAGTCCTGGGCTTCTTCTGAAAGGCTTACAGAAATGTAAAGGCTTCATTTGGGGGGAGGCGGGAAGCAGGTCACAATGTTAAACTGCTACCCTCAGGGTGAAGAAAATTACTAAGAATGAGAGGTAGTGACTCAAGTGAACACCCTGCAGGCAGCATTCAATATTCCAGGTAACTTTATTAACTCTGAATATGTGGATGATGGGAAGAGGAGGCAGGGAGGGGGAGTCAGAAAAGATTTTTAAAACGTGTTTTTACAATGGCTCTCCTAATTTTTAAAAAGAACGTCCCTTATTCATTACTATTTCTGGTAGAGCAGGGATGGTGAACCTTGGGCCTCTCTGATTGGCTCTCAGGACTCTCTGCAGGTCACATGCCCTCCTGAACCACATCCTTCACCAGCCCTGATTTGCATCCTCCTTGAGCGTTTGTTTGTTTGTTTGTTTGCCTGGTGTTATGTACTGAGCTGAATCCTAGAACAATAGGATCCAGAATGCAGCAGTCTGTTTGGTCTGCAGGAGCCACCCAATCCAGCTCCAGGTGGAAGTGAATCAGCGACCTGATTGGCCTGTAGGAGCAGCCAACCAGGCTCCTGGATGATGTGATCCACAACCTGATTGGCCTACAGGAGCAGCCTGGAATTAGCCAATCATGTGGGGCCCATTGTGTAAATAATGTATATATAGCTAGACTTTTTGGGGAAAGTTTGATTCATTGCTACTATGAGCTGAATAAAAAGCATGAAATTAACACTTGACTCTGAGTATATTTCACCTGGTCTTCAACTCTGACAAGACTCCTTGTTTGTCTTGATGGAAACGAGGGAGGGATGTGTGAAGAACCTTCCCATGGTACATAAAGTAAAACTCACAGAAGGTTATGCAGCCCATAGGTTGGAAGAAGTAATAACTCACATCTGTGACAGATAGGTAGCCGTGTTGGTCTGCCATAGTCAAAACAAAAAAAATTCCTTCTAGTAGCACCTTAAAGACCAACTAAGTTAGTTCTTGGTATGAGCTTTCGTGTGCATGCACACTTCTTCAGATACACTGAAACAGAAGTTGCCAGATCCTTCTATATAGTGAGAAGGTGGGGAGGGGTATTACTCAGAAGGGTGGTGGGAATGGGTGATTGGCAACAACAACAAGCAATACCCTCCATAGTTTTAAAGGCCATAGATTGTTTAATTATCCAAGGGACTGAGAGAAGAGGAATGTTTTCACCTGGCACCTAAATATATGTTGTGAAGGTGCCAGGCAAGCCTCCCTTGGGAGAGCATTCCACAAGCAGGGAGCCACCACAGAAAAGGCCCCTTTCTCATGTTGCCACTCTCCAAACCTCTCGTGGAGGAGGCACATGAAGAAGGGTCTCAGATGATGATGGCAGAGGCTGCGTCAGTTCATATGGAGAGAGGCAATCATTGAGCTGTTGCGGCCCTGAGCTGTTTAACAGACCCTCCAAGTTTCCCTATTTTCCAGGGACGACCCTGTTTTATAGAAGCCATCCCAGTTTCTGATTTGATCCCGGAATGTCCCACTTTTCCTTAGGATGTTCCTATTTTCGTTGGAGAAATGTTGGAGGGTATGGAGTTATCTGACCCCTGAGCAGTCTGAAGGCAATCCTGCATAGGGAAGTTTTTTAAATGTTTAATGTTTTATTCTATTTTTATATATGTTTGAAACTTCCTAGAGTGGCTGGGCCAACCCAGTTACTATGTGTGGGGTATAAATAGTAAAATTATCCTTATGGAATGGGACATCCCATTTATTTTTTTTTGTCGGAAAAATGTTGGTTTAAGACTTTATAGACCAAAACCAGCACTTTGAATGGGGCCCAGGAACTATTCAACAGCCAATGCAGTTGGGCCAGGATTGGTATTTTACCATCTTGCCCCTGGAGCAACCTGGCCAATGAATTCTGCACCACCACCAGCTTCCAAACTGTCTTCATAGGTAGCCCCATGTATAAAGCACCTCAGTAATCTAACCTAGAGGTTTCCAGAGCATTTACAACAGATGTTAGGCTATTCTTGTCCAGATAGGAGCACAGCTGGGACACCATCTGAAGCCGATGGACAGTACTCAGTGCCATAGAGGCCACCTGAGCCTCAAGCGGCAGCAGTGAATCCAAAAGGACCTTCAAGCTGCATACATGCTCCTTCAGAGGGTATATAACTGCATCATATAACTGGGGACGCGGGTGGCGCTGTGGGTAAAAGCCTCAGCGCCTAGGGCTTGCCGATCGAAAGGTCGGCAGTTTGAATCCCCGCGGCGGGGTGCGCTCCCGTTGCTCGGTCCCAGCGCCTGCCAACCTAGCAGTTCGAAAGCACCCCTGGGTGCAAGTAGATAAATAGGGACCACTTTCTAGCGGGAAGGTAAACGGCGTTTCCGTGTGCGGCTCTGGCTCGCCAGATGCAGCTTTGTCACACTGGCCACGTGACCCGGAAGTGTCTCCGGACAGCGCTGACGCATGGCCTCTTGAGTGAGATGGGCGCACAACCCTAGAGTCTGGCAAGACTGGCCCGTACGGGCAGGGGTACCTTTACCTTTTACCTTTAACTGCATCAAGAATAGGCAACCTCCCACCCAACCGGACTTCATATTTAAACTGTGATTCAACAACATAGGCCCCATCTGCACAATGCATTTAAAGCAGCATCATATAAGCAGTCATGGCTTCCTCCCCACAATCCTGGGAACTGTAGCTGAGAGTTGTTAGGGGACTCCTTGGGCTGGACTGGATGAATCCCAAGCCAGAATTAAGATTGCCGGAAGAAATATCAACAACCTTAGATATGCAGGTGACACAACCTTGATGGCAGAAAGTGAGGAGGAATTAAAGAACCTTTGAATGAGGGTGAAAGAGGAGAGCGCATAATATGGTCTGAAGCTCAACATCAAAAAAACTAAGATCATGGCCACTGGTCCCATCACCTCCATAGAAGGGGAAGAAATGGAGGCGGTGAGAGATTTTACCTTCTTTGGTTATGTGACTACTGCAGATGGTGACAGCAGTCACGAAATTAAAAGACGCCTGCTTCTTGGGAGAAAAGCAATGACAAACCTAGACAGCATCTTAAAAGGCCGAGACATCACCTTGCTGACAAAGGTCTGTATAGTTAAAGCTATGGTTTTCCCAGTAGTGATGTATGGAAGTGAGAGCTGGACCATAAAGAAGGCTGATGGCTGAAGAATTGATACTTTTGAATTATGGTGCTGGAGGAGAACTCTTGAGAGTCCCATGGACTGCAAGAAGATCAAACCTCTCCATTCTGAAGGAAATCAGCCCTGAGTGCTCACTGGAAGGACAGATCCTGAAGCTGAGGCTCCAATACTTTGGCCACCTCATGAGAAGAGAAGACTCCCTGGAAAAGACCCTGATGTTGGGAAAGATTGAGGGCACAAGGAGAAGGGGACGACAGAGGACGAGATGGTTGGACAGTGTTATCGAAGCTACCAGCATGAGTTTGACTAAACTGCGGGATGAAGTGGAAGACAGGAGTGCCTGGCGTCCTCTGGTTCATGGGGTCATGAAGAGTCAGATACAACTAAACGACTAAACAACAACAGCATACCCTTCACGAAGCTACAGTTCTCAGAGTGTTTAACAGGAAATCCTGCTTCCCAGTGAGCTCCAGGAACCTTATCTTCCCTGTATCCCCCTTTCAAAATTACTGTATCCCCCTTTCAAAGGAATCTAAGTTGGTGATCATCACTCCACCTTGTGGCAGCCAGTTCCATTGTTTAACGATGTGGGAAAAGAACTTGCCCATGTCTTTTCCTGAATCTCTCAGCATTCAGCTTCATTGCCCCCCAAGCTCTAATATTATGGGCACACTAGCTAAGAGCAGAGGAGAAAGGGGGTGCGTGCGGGAAGGAGGAAGCTGGACAAATGTTAAAAGGCTCTCTGGTGATTGCTATGATCATTGCGAAAGTTCTCGGCTCAGATACGGAATCTGCACTCCAAATGTGCTGTGTTTTGGGAGAGGCAGATGTTTCCCAGGCGCCGTCCCATTACTCAACTTCCTGCCCTGAGCTTCAGAATTCCCGCCGGGGCATCTTATTTTGCACAGTGATAATGAGACGTGTTCAAAGCCTCACGCCAAGACTTCCTGATCAATGGATTGCCTTCGATGCTGTCAATCACGGCGTTCTGCTGGACGCTCCGCATGTCGCTGAAGACTAATGCGCAGCTGCTGCTGCTGCCGCCGCTCCTCCCTTCGGCTTCCTGCCACACGGTTCCCCAAGGGGCTCCTCAGTGCTCTGATCTGGCATCTCTATTCATCAGCAAAGACACAGGCCTGATTGAAAAAGCAATAGCCATATCTATTAATTTGCATCCTTTCCCTGAATATTCATCTCTTATATTCTCCCTTAAAAAAATAAAATAAACCCAAAGCCTTTGTTTCATTTTTAATTTACTCAATGAAGGTCAGCCAGGTAATAGATGCGGGGGGGGGGGGGGGAGCCAGGACTTCTATGATGTTTTTCAATGTTCACAACAACTAGGAAACTCTGAATCTGTCCATTTCAGTTTCCAGTTGTCTGAAGTTCATTTCTCTGTACAGTCATACCTCAGGTTGCAGATGCTTCAGGTTGTGTTTTTTCAGGTTACAGATGCGCCAAAACCTGGAAGTACCAGAACGGGTTACTTCCAGGTTTCGGGGGTCGCGCATGTGCAGAAGAGCTAAATTGCGCTTTGTGCATGTGCAGAAGCACCGAATTGCAACCACGCGTTGCTGTGGGTTGCAATCACTGTGTGTTGCGAATGTGCATCACACACGGATCACGTTCACAACCCGAGCATCCACTGTATTAGCTGCATTAACTTGGGAGCAGGGTTTTTGTTTTTTGTTTTTACAATCTAATGATGAATAATTTTATGAAGTAAGTAAAGAAAATGAATTAACCCCCCCTCCATCTGGAACTCACCAGAACTCACTTCTGGCACCTCTTAGGTGGATGCCATTCACATTTATAAGAGAGCAAGGGAGGCATCCGTGGTGAATTCTGGCACCTCTTTTTCTAGAAAAATAGCACTGGTTAACCTTATATGGTTCCTTTCCTCTAATGGCCACAGGTTGCCCACAAAGCAGCTCTGATGTGTAAGGTTGAGTTATGTGCATCATAGCCTTTGTGGCCTCTAAAAAGGTAAAGGGACCCCTGACCATTAGGTCTAGTCGTGACCGACTCTGGGGTTGCGGCGCTCATCTCACTTTACTGAGTGAGGGAGCCGGCATACAGCTTCCGGGTCATGTGGCCAGCATGACTAAATGTTGTTTACCTTCCCACTGGAGTGGTACCTATTTATCTACTTGCATTTTGACATGCTTTCGAACTGCTAGGTTGGCTGGAGCAGGGACCGAGCAACGGGAGCTCACCCCGTCGTGGGGATTCGAACCGCCAACCTTCTGATCGGCAAGTCCTAGGCTCTGTGGTTTAACCCACAGCACCACCTGCATCCCTTTTGCAGCCTGTAGGTCAGAGCATAAGCATGAAGCCTCTATCCTTTGATATTTTTTTAAACACACACACATACACACCCCAGACCTTTAGCTTGATAGGCACTTACAGCAAGTGTGAATTAAAAAGTCTCCCTAGAATGTGCCCTGCATGGCAAAAATGCATTTGCCCCATCATTCCAGCATTGCAACAACCCCCTTTGTGATTTAAAAGCCTTGTAAACATGTCAAAATGGTTGGTTTGTTCTACCATCTTTGTACCATCCATTGCCCTGGATATGTAAAGGGAAATGCAATTTATTTTGTGCTTTGGGAGCTCAACATTTCTCTCACTGATGTGTGACAAGTATTATCATATTTATTGTCAGTATTACACTCCAAGCATGTAGGTGGTGCATTGTGAGTATTTCATACTGATAAAGCCATCAATAACTTCCTACCGGACTCCTTCCCGCCTGCCCCCGCCCTCCCTCATCCCATCACTCCATCTCAGTTGAATCAGCAAAGCTGGCTGAGAAGATATTGGGAATAAACAGATGACAGGCTGGAACAAAAGAATTGCCAAAAAAGGGAAGAAGTCTGCGATGTATTCTGAATAGAACTGCCACTAAAATGTCATTCAGAAAAAGGTGGCCACTTATTTGTTGCCAAAAAAGGGGGACAAAAGAGATTTGCATTAAAAAAAAAATACATGTGTTGATTAGCAGATGCACATTTAGAAAGCAGGACTATAACTTAAATCAAAATACATTTCACCATAATGAGGAAGACTCACCAGGTGACCTCAGTACAATTGATGAGTTTTGATGGGCAACGTCTCACTCTCCTTTCTTATGTTTCTATATGTTTAAACTCAACTTGGGCCTGACAACCCTTCAAATAGAAAATGCTTTCAAACAGAGGACTGGCTTCTGTAAGGTCTTAAAGACGGCCATCGTCTCTGCAGATCGTTTCCAGCTCTTCTCATGCAGGGTGTACACATGAAATACGTTTTAGCATAGACTGAGATCCAGTGTGGTACAGTGGTTAAAGTGTTGGGCTACGACCTGAGAGATCAGGGTTCAAATCCCCACTCAGCCATGAAACTCACTGGGTGACCTTGGGCCAGTCACTGCCTTTTAAATGAGGAGGAGGAGAACCATGTGTCCCATGTTTAATTCCTTGGAGAAAGAGTTGGGATATCAATACTAGGTGATTGACAGGTGGGCCGCCCCACCTCTCATATTTGGCCTGCAAGGCTAGGATCTGGTAATGATCTGGTCTGTAGAGCTTAAGAGGTTCCCCACCCTGGTATAGCTCAACTATTGTGCCCCAGGGTACACAGACTATATGCTGTCATTTCAACATTACATGTGAATAGCTGCATGAATAGTTTGTGTGCTATTTGTGAGCTTAGACTGTATCCTCATGGAATGTTGCGTGTGAACATCCTTCTAGTTGTTTTTTAGCAAGCCACTGCCACATACAGTCCAACGTTTTCAGATAAAAAACTGAAAGTCACATGAAATGCACTGTGCTCTCACCCAGGAAAAAAACCTCATTTTTTGGTGCAAGACCATGACATCCAGGATGGCCACCACAATCACATGTGGGGAAATGGGATGTCCCTTTTTATCTGGGGCACTTGCTAAGTATGCTGCTGATGGCCCCACATTTCCTATCTGCAAAATGGAGGGGGGGGGCATCATCCGCTACCGCGCAAGCAGTTTGCAAGCTTCCACAACTTCCGACCCTCCCAAATTTAGTTCCTGAGCCGTGGACAGCCCAGCCCAAAGGCCACACATCCTGTGGCCTCCAAAATGCTTGACTTCCGTCGCTAGAGGCAGGCAGAACAAACACGAGACTCTTCAACCCACTGGGATCCACCATGCATAGCAGGAGGGCCCTCCCTGCATTCTGGCACACAAGGTTAGGCCTTTTGCATCGACCTGGGCTATTCTGATCATGTGGCAACATATCAAGAACAGATATTGCCCACTGCTGGTGGGGGGAGGTCCATTAGGGTGACACGGGTACTGCCCCACCCCCCTCAGAGTGCCTTCAGCTGGGGTTGCCACCCGTCCCTAGGAAAACATGACCACCCTTTTTTTATATAAAAAAGAAAAAACAATATTGTCTCCTTCCCCGTTTGGCCTTCAAATGGGATGCCTTTTTTCACCTATTCAAGCTCATTCTCCTCCTCCTCCCCCAAACTGCGCACACAGCTGGTGGGTCTAGTGAGGGCAGGAGAGTGAGAATGGTGGGGATTTGGAAAGGGGGTGTTTTTGTGGGCAGAGGAAAGAGGGTCGGAAGGGGGGGGTTGCATGGGGGTGGAGTCTCAGGAGAGAGAGTTTGAAATCATTATTGCATGGCGAGTTCCCGCCTCCCCCTTCCAGAATAAAGACACGAGACACAAGAATTCGAGTTAATGGGTCAAATTAGGCCACAACTTTATTGATTACAGGAATTGAGCGGGATTGGCTTAGGCATTGGTCCTAACAACTAACCGGCTTGAAGGCCGGTAAGGGTTAACCACCAGTGGGAGGAGTCCTGCTGAGGCACGTCAACTAGGAGCTCCCCCTGGAGTTACTGCTTGGGGGCGTGCCGTGGGCCCACACCTCCATAGGCTTAGGACAAGGCCACGCCCCCCGGAATCCTTTATCGGACTACCCTTATTATTGGGGGAAGGCGATGGCGCTTCCTTCTCCCCCTTCATCTGCATGACAATAGAACCCTACCCCTACCAATGCCTAACCACCAATACCGAGAAGTTGTGACGGATTGCTACGAGGTAGGCGAAAACCAAGTGGCTGGTGCCAATCTGCCAAATGGTAAAATTCCTACTAGGCCCCTTGATGGCGACCGACTGAAGTCCATAGCATCGTCATAGCTGGCCCGAGAATGACGCGTCTGAGGATTCCCTGAGTGTGGGGAGGGGTGTGAAGCCCGCAACCCCACCTCCTCCCTAGCTCGGAAGTGGCTTTGCCCCAGGTAATTTTTAGCCCCCAAATCCCTGTACCGTATTTTACCCGACATGCCCTTTATTTTGCCTGACCAAAGGTGGAGACTCTACATTCGCCAGCCCCTGCCTGCTTGCTTTCTTCTTTATACCTAATCCAGGGGGTGTTGCTGGCTGTCAGCTTCTTCTTCCTCAGCCTCTGAAGAGCCCTTCGAGGTCTCAGCAAGGAGGAGGGTAGGAGCAACACCAGAATCAGCTGATTGCAAATGTCATTAGCTTTGGCTCCCCCTACTGTTTGCCTCTCAATCTCCCGCCCTATCGGTCCCAATGGGCCCCATCCACTCTGGGATCAGACCATAGCTGCGAGTTCAGACGTCAGCATCATTCAGCATCAAGTCCCAGCAGAACAGAAACTAGTATTAGGGCCATTTTGCGCAAGAGAATAGTGTGGCTATATAAAAGCATTTTCAAAGCCAGCACTGATATGTGGGGAAAAGAGAGAGAGAGACAGAATCTCTCCCAGGGCAAAGTTTTGTAAAGGGTAAAGAAAAAGAAAAAGTCTGCGTGAAGTCCCCTGGGTTTCGTAAGTCACTGCTACGAAACTCCCACAGAAGCCGATGTGCCTTTGCAGCCTGTCAGTTTTATGTTGAATGTTTGTAAAGATCTCTGATCTCTTATTTACACATATTTCTCCAGGACGAGGAAGCCGGCAGAAATTGAAATTCTATTTATATAAATCTTGTTGCAGCCCCAGAGGTCAAGAACCACAACATTTCAAACAAAGTGGAAGGAATTTATCTGCGCTTTCGAGTGGATAAGGAGCACGCATTTCAGATTGTCGTGATGGGCTCGGAATGGAGCCCAAATTAATGGCCAAATGCATTCCATGTTGTATTTTGATAGTACTGAACAACTGTTTAAATCCCGGGTGGATTTCGTCTGCTGTTTACTTGTATTTACAAACCACAAATGTGAGATACTTTTACACATTCCAATTACCCTTTGCCTAATTACCTAATTACCAATTGCCTGAGCAGTTGCCTCCCGGCTCAGACGCATCTCAGAAGTCGCGTAGCAGAACTGATGCACCCTCTCTGCAAAGGCACCGTTTTCAAGGTTCGGTGGGAATGAGGGTGAAGTCAAAGAGATTTGAGGAGGACAGGAGCAAGATTCACACCATAGCTCAAAGATCTGAATTTATTTAAAACTGTTTTAAAAACAACAACAACAACAACAACAACAACAACAACAACAACGAAACAGTGCAACTTACGAGCATTTATTATGGCCATATTTTATCAGTCCTTCTAATAGTGAGCGCATGTGGTGTCAACAGAAATGGTGGCTTCAAAGTTGGATTACATTGGTACCTCGGGTTAAGTACTTAATTCGTTCCGGAGGTCCGTTCTTAACCTGAAACTGTTCTTAACCTGAAGCACTACTTTAGCTAATGGGGCCTCGCACTGCCACCATGCCGCCGGAGCACGGTTTCTGTTCTCATCCTGAAGCAAAGTTCTTAACCCAAGGTACTATTTCTGGGTTAGCGGAGTCTGTAACCTGAAGCGTATGTAACCTGAAGCGTATGTAACCCGAGGTACCACTGTACAGTCATACCTCTTGTTATGTTCGGTTCAGGTTATGTTATTTCAGGATATGTCCTGCAGCGACCTGGAAGTAACCGAACGGGTTACTTCCGGGTTTTGCTGCTGGAGCATGTGTAGATGCTCAAAATGACACCAAGCGCATGTGCAGAAGCGGCGAATTGCGACCTGCGCATGGGCAGATGTGCAGATGCAGGTTGCGTTCTGCTCAGGTTGCAAATGGGGCTCCGGAACGGATTCAGTTTGCAACCAGAGGTACCACTGTATTGCAATGCACTGCATGTGGGGCTTCCTTTGAGTTTGATTCAGAAGCTGCAGCTAGCATACTACAACTCTGCTCGGAGATCTGCCCTGGTTGCTGATTTGCTACCAGGCCATACTCAAGGTGTTACTATTGGTGTATTAGTATATTGTGCCCCAAAAGGTTCCTCACCCCTGATTTATAATTTCCTGGAAGAGGCTATGACTTGATCATCACCATCATCCAGAACAGGAACACTCCTATTGGCAAGTGAGGCTACAAATATTGATGTTCTTGAGTGATATCCCCATTTTCCTGAAATTTCACGAGTAATGCCTTCCGCAATCCTCAAGTGGCATCCTTATGAACCAGTTATCTTTGCCTCAACCCCCCCCCCCTTTGAAGAGGTCTCTTGTGGGTCCCTTCCATAACTAAATTCACCTTTGCACAATTCTGCTCCTAAGTGGTCTTCAGAAAGACGATGGTGGTGCTAACACACAAATCTGCCTGGGACACACCCAATGACTTCTTGGTATCCTACCAGTTAGCGTTGAGGAGATTTCACCCCTCCCATTCCAGGAATCTGCTGATGTTCTCTGCTGATTCTCCAGAGAGGAGGGGGGCGGTTTCTGCTCGCTACTTATTCCGCTCCAGCCTCACATCAAAGAGAGAGACTGAGTGTTAGAGAGAGAGTGTGTTATCTCTGTATAAATAAGGTTGCTGCTAAGAGCAGCTGCAGACACTCAGTGCAGTTCAGCTTCTCCATTTAGCTCTGTATATAGTTTGTATGATAGTTGTAGATAGAATAAAAGTAGTTATTCTACAGAGCTGTTCTCCAAGTGGTTTATGCTCTGCTGTACTCTGCTGTGCAACGACTGTCTTCGGGAGTGAATCTGGTGCTCACAGCTCTGAGTTGTGAGTACACAGCACTTAGACCTGTTCCTGTGCAGAAGGTGGTCTCTGGAAGTGCTACACCGGCTCGCCTGGCCCAGTCGGGGCTGAAGTGGTTGAGCCCAGTTGGTGGCACTGGCTCAAAGGCGAAGCTGACAAGCGTATCCAATTCACACAGCACAGTGTGAACTGGACAATATTTATAAGGTGAGGACAATGAGACTCTCCCCAGGTGTTGCAGTAAATTGGTGTTCTTCAACCTTGGGACGCCAGATCTTGTCGGACTACAACTCCCACCATCATCCATGATGGCTGGGGCCGATAGGAGATGGAGTCCAATAACATCTGGAGGGCCACTCAGTAAAAAAAAAAGTGAGAACTTGTCTGTTTATGCATTGGGTGAGTCTCTCCGTATCCCAGCAGACTTTACAGGGTGATGAGGTAGGAGACAAGGATGGTAGAAGCTTTACAAAACACTAACAATCAACAGCGTTTGCTGGGTAGAGAAACCACAACCATGTACACAAATATGCTGTTAACTACCAAGCAGTTGCCAATGACTTGGCTTTCTGTGTAAAACCAGAAAGTGGTTCCACTCTGGTGCAAGGCAGCAGAGTGGAGGGGAAGTGACCGCCCTTATCTTTTAGTCCTAGGAGACAGGGAGGAGAGGGGGTGCCACAGCAATGCACACCCTTCTGATGTCTGCAAGCATCATTCACTCAGTGCCACTGCCCCTTTTGGCTCCCAGTACGTTTCTGGGCACAATTCAAAGTGTTGGTGCTGACCTTTAAAGCCCTAAACAGCCTCGGCTCAGTATGTCTGAAGGAGCGTCTCCACCCCCATCGATAAGCCCAGACACTGAGGTTCAGTGCTGAGGGCCTTCTGGCGGTTCCCTCACTGCGAGAAGTGAGGTTACAGGGAACCAGGCAGAGGGCCTTCTTGGTAGTGGCACCCACCCTGTTGAACGCCCTCCCACCGGATGCCAAAGAGAAAAACAACTACCAGACTTTTAGAAGACATCTGAAGGCAGCCCGGTTTAGGGAAGCTTTTAATGTCTGATAGACTATTGTATTTTAATATTTTGTTGGAAGCCGCCCAGGGTGGCTGGGGAAACCCAGTCAAATGGACGGGGTATAAATTATTTATTATTATTATTATTATTATTATTATTATTATTATTATTATTATTATTATTATTTCTTCTTTCTCCTGCTCATGGGTCAGATGCTGTGGACCCAAGTCAGATTCTATTAATGCTGCAGGACTCTCAAGACACCTACAGAGATTACGGAAAGATAAAACACGGTATAAGCTTTTGGGTACACATTCTTCTCGATGTTTCGGGGACAGCTAGTAAATGGGAAATGATTGACAATCAATGCAGAACAAACCCCTCTATCAATAACCAGGCTGAGCAATGGCTGCTGAGTCCTACCAAGACCCTCTCTGGTTTTGAGTAAAATGGTGACCTCATGCCTTTTGTTATTCAATGAATACACCCGGAAGGGCATACTTCTGTCATTTGGAGGGGGAAAAAATCAAGTGGGTTAATCATTTATGATTTTTATGCTTCAAAGCGTATGTGCGTTACATGCTGGGGAGATAGATCTGAACCATTACTCCAATGCCCAATGTAGCATATATGTTCCCTGCTGCTCCAAAGCCCGTCTCATCAAGCTGAGCTTTGTCTAAGAGAGATTGTAAATATAGCATTTGGAAGAGGGAAAGTGCAGCCTGATTATGTAAAACTGGCACAAGAGCATGGCTTTGAAATAAAGTACACAACCAGTCCTTGGAAATTTGTTTTCAGAAGGCTCAACTCATCACAGCTCTTTGTATTTATAGAGTTGCTGTGTTACTACCATAGCTGTTAACTTTTCCCTTTCCTTGTGAGGAATCCTATTCGGAATAAGGGAATTTTGCTTAAAAAAAAAGGAAAACATTGACAGCTATGCCCAGACATGTCCAGGAATCCAATGACGGAATTCTGTCTGGTGTTTGACCACACAAAATATTGATTGGTGACGGAATTAGCGTCTGGGGATTCGTGCCTCAGCGACTTTGTGTCTGGTTTTTTAGTTCTTGAAATATGTCAACCCTATCTAGATGGGCCAAATCCATCAGACTTTTCTTACGTTCTTAAAAGCGATGGTTTTGGGATTACCTCCATGGATGGCCCAAGCATGGGCAGGTTCTTCCTTCCCCCCAAAATCTGAGTCCATCCAAATGAACCCCCCAAATTTTAGATCAAAGTATTAAAATTGCTCTGGTGGGAGGAACCCGTGTTCTTAGATACAGGCTACATTCACACAGCAGGTTTATTCCGTTTCCCTGATGTTTCCCTAACTGTTAACTTCAGAATTTGAGCTTTCACATTCTATAAAAGCCATTGCTGAAAATCTAGTGGAATCTAGTGGAAATTTAGTGCTCTTTTCCATGTTAACGGCTCCCAGAAAGGAAATCTGCTTGCAAGCCCATTAACTCAGAAAATTGCGGAAGAGTAGTGACAAAGTCTGGGATAGCATACCAGCATGCAGTTCTTTCCTGCCATTTGCATGGGCGAATCACATGCAGAAAAGGTAGGGAGCAGCAACATTGTCCAATGACGTTCATGGTTGGATCACACCATGCCCGCTAGAGAATGAAATTTAGCACTACATGGTGGTCTATAGGTCAAGCCATCGTTCCATAGCACAACAGGTAAAAGGAACATTGGAAAAGGGAACAGACACACTCGCTGTATAATCAGGAAAACTAACACAATATAATCAGGAAAACTATAACACAATATAAACTAACACATGGGAATGCACCCACAACCCGCTTACCCACTGATGGAGGAACAGGGGTGTGGGGGGAGCACACCGCCCTCAGCAGCATGATTTTGGTGGGGGGCCATCACAGCTGCCCCCCACGCTGGGCGCCACCCCCCCGGAGACAGTGCATCATGCCCCTGGGACATGCGCCACGCCCCTATGGGCAATGTGCCACGCCCCCAGGATGCGTGCCAGTCACACACACCCTGCTCTCCCCCCCCCAGAGCTTGAAGCTCCGCCACTGCCCTTACCTAGAGCTTATATAAGCTTATTTGTAAATTACCACTTGGTAACTTGCCTAGGACTTGCCGATCAGAAGGTTGGCGGTTCGAATCCCTGCGATGGGGTGAGCTCCCGTTGCTCAGTCCCTGCTCCTGCCAACCTAGCAGTTCGAAAGCACATCAAAGTGCAAGTAGATAAATAGGTACTGCTCTGGTGGGAAGGTAAACGGCATTTCCGTGCGCTACTCTGGTTCGCCAGAAGCGGCTTAGTCATGCTGGCCACTTGACCCGGAAGCTGTACGCTGGCTCCCTTGGCCAATAAAGTGAGATGAGCACCACAACCCCATAGTTGGCCACGACTAGACCTAATGGTCAGGGGTCCCTTTACCTTTAACTTGCCTATTGGGGTTGGTAACTTCAAATGAAGGCACTTCCAAGCAACCGTTTAATTGCAGCGAGATCAAACTATCTTGGCTTATTTCATAAGCAATCATTCTGAATTGTTTGCAAGGAGGATAGATGAGGTTTCATCAAAGCAAGTATTATCCCAGTGCATTCCAGTGCATTCCCACATCACTTTTCATTTTGCAAAAAGTCTTAATTTGGAGGGGGGGAGGACACATGGGTTAGTTGTGCAAGACTTCCAAATTAACTACAATTGCACAACTTTGCTGGTGTGTGGCTGAATCCCACCCCAAATCAGCAACAGTCTGGAAGTGCCCCAATGATCCATCCATCCTTTCTTCTTTCCCCTTATGTGGGGGGGGGGGGGGCACCCAGGCTGCAAAACACGCACTTCTACTTTGTCTGTTCCATAAATAACAATGTACCTAAAGATTTTAATTTTCTCGCAGTCGTTTGCATGTTTATGAAGATCCATAAATTACCTGTGTTTATGCCCCTACGCTTGGCACTTTTTCAGTGGCTGATAATAGCTGAGTAAACCTGAGATGGGTTGCATTCCTCCACTGATTTCAAATAAACCTTATGAGCTGGAGCAATAAAGAATGTTAAATAGCGTGCACAAAATAACATGCTGTTAGGTGGCTTATACGCTGCTTCAGTAAGCATTAAGGCATTTTTAATCTCAGTTCCTGCATAGTAAACGGCAAGTTAATAAGCTAAGGTACAATACTCTTTAATATTCTCTCCAGTCCCTGAGCAAAATGCTACCCTCCCTCCTATGCCTGCTAAGAGGCTCCCCGTTTCTTTATCACTTAAGTGATTCAGGGCCAAACTAGGTATGATGGTCAATGAATACCTGCCATGGAAAATGGCAGCTCCCTTTAATACTAAGACCAGTGCCTCCATGCCAACAGGATGGGAGGCCAAATGGGGATGATGAGAAGGAAGTCGAGAGTACAGGCATGCTTAGGGGAAGCCCAAAGTTTGCAAAAGTCACTTTCGTCTATTCCTTTTCTGAAGCCTTCCAAGTTGGTGACCATCACCACATCTCATTGACGTAGTTCAACTATGCACTATGTAAAGAAGTATTCTCTTTCGTCTGCCCCAAATCACCCAACATTCAGCTTCACTGACTGTTCCTGACTTCCAGGATTATGAGAGCGAGAGAAAGTCATATGCAACACAAATACCAAAATATTATATAAATATTAGTGCTTGCCATTGAGCTCTTGGTATGCCGCATAACTTTTTTAAGAAATCTAAAATGGGTGATCCCAGTAGTGATGTATGGAAGTGAGAGCTGGACCATAAAGAAGGCTGATCGCCGAAGAATTGATGCTTTTGAATTATGGTGCTGGAGGAGACTCTTGAGAGTCACATGGACTGCAAGAAGATCAAACGCATCCATTCTTAAGGAAATCAGACCTGAGTGCTCACTGGAAGGACAGATCGTGAAGTTGAGGCTCCAATACTTTGGCCACCTCATGAGAAGAGAAGACTCCCTGGAAAAGACCCTGATGTTGGGAAAGATGGAGGGCACAAGGAGAAGGGGACGACAGAGGACGAGATGGTTGGACAGTGTTCTCGAAGCTACAAACATGAGCCTGACCAAACTGCGGGAGGCGGTGGAAGACAGGAGTGCCTGGCGTGCTCTGGTCCAAGGGGTCACGAAGAGTCGGACACGACTAAACGACTAAACAACAACAACAACAAAATGGGTGAATTACTGTTGATCCTAAATTCTTAAACATCAAAATTTATGATGCATGAACAGAAAAGACACAGATGAATAAAGGCAACTCTTGGAGGGTGTGCATGCGATTTTTTTGTATTATTCAAAAGCCATGACTGCTCCAATTTGAAAAGCTCCATTTGTTCCTAATCTAGTTATGAAGCACATCTGTTGGGAAATGTTATTGGTGGTCATAAGCCATGTTACAAACAGCACATTGACCTATTGGACTTCATAACCATTGGTAACAATTGACTAAGCATTTATTAGCACACCTATTAACTCTTGGTAAGCTAATGATGAGTGATGCCTTTACATGAAACCTTATTTTCTATTTATTCTGGATTCCAGATTGGAATGGTTTTAAAGGCATTTAAGAAAAAATGAACTGGGGGTGGGAGATGCCTCAGAATTAGTGCCGTTCCAAAAGTCTTTTCGGGGTTTCTTCAACCATTCTCCAAGAATTAATGAGAAAATAAATAGGGTTTTTTAAATTATCAAGAGGGATTGAAAATTTGGATGAAATCCTTAGGAGTCAGTTGCAGGGTTTGGGGCCACGCTTACTTTACATTCAAGGGTTCTGGGGAGTGGTTGGAGATGTCCTTTCTTTCATTCTGCAAGTCCGTTCACCTTTTATCTGGTGTACGGAGTTGCAGCCAGTCAGCTGAGCCTCAACAGTTTTCCGGCGTAGTGGGAGGTACGCCGCCTTGCCCCCTGCGTCATAGCCAGCCGCGTCATCTGTGCTGGGGACAGCCCCAGCCAATCTGCGGCCAGGGCAGGTGTGGCCACGGGCCATTTAATTTTGCTGCGGCCGGTCGGCTCACTCTTCCTTGTCTCTTTGTCAGGTCACCCTATTCACCCACCCTCTTTTAATGCTTTGCTCCGATATGACCTTGCTATGGCAGTTGTCGGTCGCCATGTTGTTGGGGCCAGGTAGGATTTTTTTCCACTTGGCAAATTGGACACTGGCCATTTGGTTTTCACCTACCTTAAGGTTGCCAGATGTCCCTGTTTCCCGGGGACAGTCCCCGGATTTACAGTTTTCTCAGCATTCACATGTACATAGCAAACAATAAGTGTCCCCAGATTCATTGAAAAAAATCTGGTAATCTTAACCTACCTAGTATCAGTCGTCACAACTTTTGTGAGGTTAGGCATTGGGTAAGTCTTTCGTTGGTTGGAAGGGAGGTTGTTGCTTCACCTGCCCCTCCTCAGTAAGGGGATCCTGTTAAAAGGATCTGGGGTGTGAATACTGACCGAAGCCTGGGGATGGGCTAGGGCCATGTCATGGCCCCTACAGGGACCCCACGGGGTGGTGTCACTATCTGATGTTAGTTATAGGGCACCCCCTATCAGTGGTTTACCCTTCCGTGGACTCCCTGCAGATGGGCAGGAGTCAAGATATAACCTGGCTTCACCCCAAAGCCTAAGCCAAACCGCTCACACCTGTAACCAATAAAGTTGTGGCCCATTTGGACCCATAAACCAAATATTCCATGTCAGTGTGATTTATTGTTCTCCTGGGAACTTTGGGGCTCAGGTGCCTTGGCATGCAAGTCCTCTCTCCATAAGTCTGCACCCTTCCTGGGTAGCAACACTTGAATTAAAGTTCAGGGGAAGTTGTCATGGAGCAGGCTTCCTCAACCTTGGCCCTCCAAATGTTTTTGAGACTACAGTTCCCAGCATCCCTGACCACTGATCCTGCTAGCTAGGGATCATGGGAGTTGTAGGCAAAAAACATCTGGAGGGTCGAGGTTGAGGAAGCCTGTCATGGAGCAACTCCTCCCATGGTTTGTTTTTGGGGGTTTTCCAGATCAGGAAGTGCAGGCAGCCAAAGGGGCTGTAGAGAGCTGGAGGAACGTTTACTGGTAAGGAAAAGAACCACCCAACCTTAACCAGCAACAAGGTAAGCCTCTCACACTCATGGAAACTCTGAAGAAATTCTCAGATGCCCTGAGTATGAGGCCCAAAACATGGAAGCTTGGAGAACTTAGAGGACACTACTCAAATCTTCCCCCTGGGTGTGATGGCCTTGGATTCGAACTTGGATGCTGAACCTGAGGGATCCCAGCCTGCACAGGATTCCCCGCCTCCAGAACCAGCTGAGCTGGGGCTGGTGCATGAGCCTGAAGGGTCCTCACCTGTGCTGGATCCTCAGGTGCAGACATCAGCTAAGTCTCCTCTGGCTCCTGAGGTGATGGAGGACCCATTGCATGCAGGTGCTCCACTCTCAGCCCCGTCAGAGGAAGCTGAGGTTGCCTCTGGGTCTGGTAACCCTCCAGCCTCTCCTGAGCTGCAGAGGCTCAGGGCAGAGAGGCGGAGGGAACTAAGTTCCCGCAGGAGGAGTGCTCGCCTCCAGGCCAAGAGAGGTGAGTCACCTGAGGATCGGGGCTGCCCTATGCCTTGGGGCAGATAAAAGCCGGCCAGCCCCAGTCCCAAGTTGCGGGAGCAACATTGTTGGTTGCCAGTTCCTGCATGAACCCTGTCCTGCTTTCTTGCCAGAGCTCCTGATCCTCCCTGGCTCCCTGCTTGCAAACCTGACTCCCTGCCCTGCACCCAGCTTCAGCTACTACGGACTGGCTCCACATTGTACCTTTTGACCATGGACCGGACTTGGACCTCGCCTCTCAGGCAACCCATGGGACCAGCAAACTGACCCCTGGTGATTCAGATGTCTTACCCTTTGCTGTCTCTGCACATCCCAGTTCAAAGCCCACTCACATTGTCTACTGAACATGGCCTCTTATTATGCACCACCAGTAGTATGATACTCCTATAAAGCTTCCCTACATTGTTTCCAGCTCTTTTCTCCTTTGTGTTGGAGGAGATACGGGAACAAGGGTACCAATCTCCATATGTGGTGGGGTTGCTCACTGGTGCAGCAATTTTGGTTAAATATGTTTGGAGAAATAAAGGTTATCAGGGAGCAGATTCAGTTCTCACCACAATTGGTTTGACTTTCTTTGTTCGAGGGGGTAAACGAAGAAATGGAGGCAAAGGATTTGCTAATATTTTAAAATATTTTTAATTAATAGCTGCTCAGTGCATAATAGGTCAGAAATGGAAAACTTTATCTGATAGCGAACTGGTGGAATAGTGTGTAGAAATTAGCCCTTCGAGAAAAACCTTCCCTGTACTTCAGATTTTTGAATGATAAAGTGAAGCCAGACTAATTTACTGCGATCGAGTGGGACTTTATTGAATATATCAATGAGGAACAGTTACATTTTCCCCTCTCCCCAGTTTCACAAGACATTTGGGACAAATGAATCTGTGCATGAGTAATCCACCGCTTTCTGTTTCTTACAAGTTACATTTTACATGTCTTACTGTTCATTGTATTGTAGGGTTGCCATATTTCAAAAAGTGAAAATCTGGGCACGAAAGAAGTTGCTGAGCTTTTTTTTGGGGGGGGGCACAAAGTTATTGAGCCCTTTTTGCCCTTTTTGCAAAATCTCCAAATCCCCACCCCCCTATTTTCTAGGAAAATTGAAAAAAACATATACACTTCCAAGAAAACCTGGATTTTCCCTGACATTTTAGCCACTTTTTGAAATTTTTGCCTCAACACCTTTTTCAATGGATGAATCCTGGCTAAGTCCAGAAAGTTCCAGATGTATGGCAGTCCTATTTATTATACAACTATGTGTAGTAATGCTCCTGCTCTCTCTTGCTTAATATTTTGTTTTATTGTATTTACTTTCCTTTGTCTAAGTTTAGTTTGTTTTGATTTTTTGTTGCATTTGATGTAGCACTGAAAATCAATCAATCAATCAATCAATCAATATGTGTGTGTGTGTGTGTGTGTGTGTGTGTGTGTGTGTGTTAAAAAACAAAAGACATGACCTTATTCATATAGCTACTTGCCTCTTCAGAGTCCCACACTGAACCTTAATATTCCTCCACCATCTCCCCTATGAAGAAAGGTTGCAACATTTGGGACTTTTTAGTTTATGGGAAAGTTGAAGTAAGAACTGACATGATAGAAGTTTATAAAGTTATGCTTCGCATGGAGAAAGTAGAAAGAGAACAGTCACCCTCTCGTGACACTAGAATGTGTGGACAATCAATGAAGCTGAATGTTGAAAGATTTAGGACCAATAAAATAAACTCCTTCATGCAGCTCAGAGTTGATCTATGGAACTCTCTTCCTCAAGAAGGAGTGATGCCCCACAATCTAAAAAGGCAAAGGGACCCCTGACCATTAAGGTCCAGTCGTGACCGACTCTGGGGTTGCGGCGCTCATCTCACTTTATTGGCCGAGGGAGCCGGCATACAGCTTCCGGGTCATGTGGCCAGCATGACTAAGCCGCTTCTGGCTAACCAGAGCAGTGCATGGAAATGCCGTTTACATTCCCCCCCAGAGCGGTTCCTATTTATCTACTTGCACTTTTGACGTGTTTTCGAACTGATAGGTTTGCAGGAGCTGGGACCGAGCAACGGGAGCTCACCCCGTGGTGGGGATTCGAACCACCGACCTTCTGATCGGCAAGTCCTAGGCTCTGTGGTTAAACCCATAGCGCCACCCGCGTCCTGCCCCGCAACTTAGATTACTATTATTATTATTCATTTCATTTCTATACCACTTTATATTTTTAAGAAGAAGAAAATCTCAGAGCACTTTACAGCCTATATTAAAAGATCAAAATAAAATCCCAATATAAAATATACATGCAAAGCAACATAATTAACAGGAAACTTAAAATATTACCTTAAACGTTTCAAAATAAGCCATTGCCAAAGGAGGTCAAATATAAAATACACATTTAAAACAGCATCATTAGCAAGAGAACAAAACATTATATTAAACAAAGAGCATGCCAGTCAATGTGGCTGACAAGCCAATCAGGTTGAGAAGACCCCAGTGACGAAGATGATTGCACATCAATCAGATTTTGTAATCTCTATCAGCTAACTGGCACAATTACACTGTAGACCCAGAGGTAGCACTCGACCAGAGTAGATGGCTTTTTAAAAGGATAAGACCAATTCATGGCTTCTGATGGCTAGGAACCACAATGGCTATACTGTGCCTCTTCAATGGGAGGCACCAATGCTTCTGAATAAGAGTTGCTAGAAACCACAGGATAGGGAGAGTGCTCTTGTGATCAAATCCTGCTTGTGGGTCTCCAACAAGTTCTTGTGTGACCCAAATGGCTCTGTTCAGTTCCCACCTCTCAGCATCTGCCTCTTGAGATGGCTACATTACCCCACCTAATGGTAGGGCCGGCCCTGGTATGTACACCTTCAGTCATCCACTGTTTGTAGACCTCTGGCGTCTTCTGGGTTGGAAACAGTGAGAAAAGTATGCCAGACAGAAGGAGGAAGCATGAAGACTGTCACCACTGGGACCACCCAAACAGGTGGTGGCTTTAGGATAGAAAAGAGGGGTCTTTTTTGTTTCACCCTCTATCCAATACTCAGTTTCGAGCTGAAAAGTTGTCAAAAGAAGATTAGTCTCTGTCCTCCCATAAATCACCAAGCTACATTTACCTCCAAGGAGTAATGTAATATACCAGCTGTTATACTGACTGGCCCACATTGTCTCATTTGCTTGGGAAAGTATATAGAATTACTGGCAATTTTACTACCATTAGTATCAAATTTCCATTTATCACCAAATATTCCAGCTCACCCAGCTATAGGCTATAAAGAGCCATGAAACTGTCGGCATGCTGAGCTCAGATGAAGAGGAACGTATGGAATTTGTCTATGCGCAGAATGCTAAATATATATCAGGTTTAGGGTGTAAAGATGGGGAGGGTGGGGGGAAACGATCCTGATTTGTAGCAGAGATGGAAAATATGTTTGAATACCAGTTGTTAAAGCTTGGTTGCCAGGGGAATGTGTGGAATAAGTTTTAAAGGTCTAAAACTACTTTAAAAGATGCTAATTTGTTACGAATCTACTGAAAATGTTTACTAATGTGCTTCACCCATCCTTCACCCAGAGAGAGAGAGAGAGTGCCAGGTGCGTAGCCATGGGTTGTTGTTTTTTAAAATCAAAATATTACAACTACAACCGTACCTTGGTTTGTGAACACCCTGCGACTCAAATGTTTTGGTTGCGCTTCGAGGCCCCCAGGCCCTTCCCCTGTAAATAACTTCACACTGACACGTAATTTTAGTTTAAGTTATTGGGCAGAATTTAGGCCACAACTTTATTGATTAAGTGGTACCTCAGGTTACATACGCTTTATGTTACATACGCTTCAGGTTACAGACTCCGCTAACCCAGAAATAGTACCTCAGATTAAGAAATTTGCTTCAGGATGAGAACAGAAATCGTGCTCCGGCGGCGCAGTGGCAGCAGGAGACCCCATTAGCTAAAGTGGTGCTTCAGGTTAAGAACAGTTTCAGGTTAAGAACGGACCTCCGGAACAAATTAAGCACTTAACCCGAGGTACCACTGTACAGCAAAGTGAGTGGTGTTGGCTTAGGCATTGGCAACAGACAACAGCAACAGCAACAGCAGCAGCAGCAGCAACAACAACAACAACAACAACAATTTATTATTTATACTCCGCCCATCTGGCTGGGTTTCCCCAGCCACTCTGGGCAGCTTCCAACAAAATATTAAAATACTGCATCAAACATTAAAAGCTTCCCTAAACAGGGCTGCCTTCAGATGTCTTCTAAAAGTCTGGTAGTTATTTTTCTCTTTGACATCTGGTGGGAGGGCATTCCACAGGGCGGGTGCCACTACCGAGAAGGCCCTCTGCCTGGTTCCCTCTAACCTCACTTCTCGCAGTGAGGGAACCGCCAGAAGGCCCTCAGCGCTGAACCTCAGTGTCCGGGTAGAACGATGGAGGTGGAGACGCTCCTTCAGGTATACTGTGAGGAGATTTCACCCCTCCCATATCCAAGAATCTGCTGATGTTCTCTGCTGATTCTCCAGAGAGGAGGGGCGGTTTTCTGCTCTCTACTTATTCCGCTCCAGCCTCACATCAAAGTGTCGGGGAGAGAGAGACTGAGTGTTAGAGAGAGATCGTGTGTATAGATAAGGTTGCTGCTAAGAGCAGCTGCAGACAGTGCAGTTCAGCATTTTTCATTTAGACCTCATTTAGCTCTGTATATAGTTGTGTATTATAGTTGTATATAGAATAAAGAAGATATTCTACAGAGCTGCTCTCCGAGTCGTTTATGCTCTGCTGTACTCTGCTGTGCGACGACTGTCTTCTTGTGGAGGTGAATCCGGTGCTCACAACTCTAAGCTGTGAGTCCACAGCACTTTGACCTGTTCCTGTGCAGAAGGTGGTCTCTGGAAGTGCTACCCAGCTCGCCTAGCCCAGTCGGGGCTGAAGTGGATAAGTCCAGTTGGTGGCACTGGCTCAAGGGCGATGCTGACATACTGGACTGACTATAACTGACTCCTGCCTCTCTGGCTGGTAGTCTGAAAGGGTAAACACCAAACGAGGGAGGAACATCGATGAAGATCAACTGAAGCGCACTCCGGGGTTCCTGTGGTCCTGGCATGGCCCTAGCCCCTCAAGCGGACTTCGGACAAGATCCAGGAACCCCAGATTCCTTCACCGGAATGCTCTATTTATGGAGGGGCAGGTGATGGCCGCACCTCCCCTCCCACACACTTCAATAAGTCAATGCCTAACTGCCAAACCTTACCAAGTTGTGACAATTGCTAAGGTGGTAGGTGAAAACCAATTTGCCAAATGGAAAAAAATCCTATCCGGCCCCTGTTCCAAAACAGGCGACCCAATATCTGAAGCAAGGCCAAAGCAGCACCACCTACAAATAGGGAGGGAGGGCGGGTGTTCGGCAGCGTGAAGCAAGTGCCCCCAGTCATGTCGCGCCACCACTTTTATAGGCCCCAAGAGACATGCCGCCTGCCCCAATTGGCCCAAACAGTCTGGCGTGACTGTGGGGCCTAAGTGCTGAGGCCTGGGCCATGCCCAGCAACAGCTCACCCTGCAGGGGTGCCTTAGGGGCCTGCGTGCAGCAAGGACCCTCAATATGGAGGATCCCATCTCCTGAACGCTGCAAACCTGGAAGTGAGTGTTCCGGTTTGCAAACGTTCTTTGGAACCCGAACGTCTGATGAGGCTTTTACAGCTCACGATTGAGTGCCGCAAGCTCCCGCAGCCAATCGGAAGGTGTGCCTTGGTTTTTGAACGTTTTTGGAAGTAAAACAGACTTCCAGAATGGATTCCATTCAAGAACCAAGGTACTACTGGAGCTAGGGTTAGGGTTAGGGCTGGAGCTAGGGTTAGGGTTGGGGCTAGTGTTAGGGTTGGGTTTAGGGTTAGGGTTAGAGCTAGGGTTAGGGTTGAGTTTAGGAAACACTTCCTGCACTTCCTGTACAAGAGGAAAAGCTCATATTACACTCTGAGCTAACTGAGCAATGCCCTGTGAATTGACTGTCCCTCTGTTTCCCACGGACAGTCCCAACATTCCCATCATGTTTTGTTTTCAAGCTAGCACTTTGCAGCAGCATTGCATCCATATCGTAACAGGGTTAGGGTTAGGGTTGGGTTTAGGGTTAGGGTTAGAGGTAGGGGTAGGGGTAGGGGTAGGGTTAGGGCTGGTGCTAGACTTAGGGTTAGGGTTGGAGCTAGGGTTAGGGTTTAGGCTAGGGTTAGGGTTCTTGTTAGGGCTAAGTTTAGGGTTGGTTTTATGGTTAGGGTTAGGATTGGATTTAGGGTTAGGATTAGAGTTGGAGCTAGGGTTAGGGTTAGGGTTGGAGGTAGGGTTAGGGTTGGGTTTAGGGTTAGGTTATGGTTAGGGTTAGAGCTAGTGTTAGGGTTAGGGTTGGAGCTGGTGTTAGGTTTAGGGTTGGAACTAGGGTTAGGGTTTAGGGTTAGGATTTGGGTTTAAGGTTAGGGTTAGGGTTAGCATTGGGTTAGCGTAACTTTGACCAAAGAAACAACTTCAAGGTGAGTATTGGCAACTATTTTTTCTAGAAAAAAACCACTGAATACAAGAACATAAGAAGAGCCTGTTGGATCCAGCCAATGTCCCATCTAGTCCACATATCCTCAAAATGGTCATCCAGATACCTATGGGAAACGTTAAGCAGGACCAGCAACTGGTATACAGAAGCATCACTGCCTCTTACCATGGAGGCAGATCATGGCTTGTAGCCATTGATAAGCCTTTTCCTCCATGAAACTCCAGCCATGCTCAGCTTTTACAAAAGCTGGAAGTGCAGCATAGTGGTGCCTTGGGTAGTAGCAGATAATTTGATCAAAGCAAGGCAGCCCCTACTTCCAGATTTTTGTTCCTGAATGAGATGGATTCCAGAGTGACTCAAGGCTGGCAGAAGATGAAGGCATAGTACATGGGTTCTCTACTTGATGTATGTAACAAGTCCTGTCCATCTTTGCTGTCTGAGCAGTGCTTGGAGTTTGTGAGAGTGACCTTTCTGGGCATCAAACCCTGGCAAAGCTTTTTTTGCTCAGATTAAGTGCTGGGTGTATTGTTGCACTTGCTAGAGATTTTCTATTTTTCTAGAGTGCGTATTTTGTATAACAGAGATTTTCAGGCGAGAATTTCACCTTGGTGCTTTTGTGCTGTGAAGCAAAGTCTGGAGAAAGGAAAATACGTTGGCCTGATGCTGTGCAAATCAAAACCCTCTCTGGCTTTAGATTCCACCATGCTGTTTGTTTCTCGGTTTGAACTGAGACACGCAGTGACCCTGCTTTCAGTCAAATGGTGAATGGTTGCCCCCTAAAGGGAAGAAAAAATACAATTCAGCCACCTCCGTGAACAGTTTACAACCTCTGCCGCTGATTTGCGGGTGGAGATGTCTGTAGGAGTCCCCAAGCACTCCACCCTGGTTAACAGCATTCTTCAATAGTGTGGTCTGTAGAGAAGACAGCAGCATCAAATATTTCAAAGAGGAGTGATTCCTGTGCCCAGGATTTTTGCTTTGTTTACATATAATGAATAAAGCACAATTTAACTTATTTAAAAGTACTTGCAATTTTTTTTTGTCTTTGAGTCGTTTGCAACAGCCACAGAAAACCAACCCACTGTATGCAGCAAGCAAATGCGATTGTACAAAATTCCCATACTTCCCAGTTCTGGGTTAATGAGGCAATCAGCATCTTTATTATATGGAAGGCAGATTTATAGAAGTGGGATTCATGGATTATTCCCAGTGAATTTCCAAAAAGAGAGGTGTCCTTGGGGCCAGTGTGGTGTAGTGGTTAAGAGTGGTAGACTCGTAATCTGGTGAACTGGGTTTGCGTCTTACTTAGAGGTGTTTATTATTTACAGCAAACTCTACAAGTTACTATATACAAGAACAGAATACGGATCTTAACTAGCTCTCTCTTAACAAACTCCAAACGACTCTCAGAACACCACACTGACCAACACACTTTCCAGTCAGTAAAGGTCATGAGTCATCATGCCTGTGTGGAGACCTCAACCAATGGTAGAGCTGTATCCAAGGTCCCATATCTCCAGGCAGAATAACTCCTCTGCTCAGTCATCCTTGGCTTTCGGCCAACTTTTAATTGACTCTGTGTGAAGCTGCACAGAATGGCACGTAGTCAAAATCCCAACAAAGCAAGCCTAGGTAAGCATACCCCTTTCTGGCAGTCCTCTATCCTTACCAAGTGTGGCAGCCATGCTAGATGTCAGGAACTGGACTGAGGGGGATGAGACTGAGGAGGAATGGTGGAGACTGCCCCCCTTCCTTCTGAACTTCCCAGAGAAGAGGAAGGCTGTGGGAATGTTCAGGGATGCAAGAGAGGATATATTGTTTGATTATAGCCTTTCCAACTTGTGTAAACAAGTTCACAATTTAGCAGAGTAACATTCCCCTTTTTAAATTCACAGCGGATGCGTTAGCTCAGGCTCACTAAAGCCTCTATAATAACTGTTATGGTACTCCCCCCTTATTCCCTCAGAAAAGATAAGACACAACACAGTCTTCTATAAAAGTATAAAAGAGTTTACTCACCTTTTGTTCACAATTGGATCCCAGAAGGCAGACTTAGCTTAGAAAAGTAACATACACCTGGAAACTATCTCATAAGGAGACAGTCCCTTTGTCCTCTCTTGGCTGGAAGAGAGGACATCTTAGGCTAAGCAGATGTTGCTTCTTCGATTCATGTAGTCAAAGAGAGAGAGAGAGAGAGATGGCTGCCCTGCCCTGTGTTTTTGTTGTTACCTGCGCAGGTGAGGCCATGCCCACCTCTAGTCACATGCAGAGGAAGTCTGTCCCAGCCCAGAAGGAAACAGGAAGTTTACCTGCTGGCTGGACAAACATTCCTCCCCATCTGTAAACATGTTCACTCTAGGAATGTTGTACTTGACTGCTCTTGTGTTTCACATCCCACAAAGGCAGTATTGAATTACAGCAGTGGTTTAAGGAAGGTCACCGCTCAGAGACAGAGTTGGAGCAACTCCATTTTTACCAAGGCTGCATTCCTTTGTCGTTCTCTGTGAATTATTGAATAAATGGCTTGGTAAGAACTCTTATCACTTCTCTGATTCTGGGCTGCCCTGTGGGAGGGAGCTGATTTCCCCTAAGCCTGGCACTAGGTTGCCCTCCAGACTGTCAGTATTTTGCAGGAGGGATTCAAACGCATACTGGAAATTTAGGTTTATGAAATCCAAGTGGATTAAAGTGCTCTGTTGCTCCAGGTGGAGAGAAATGAGATTTGGGGGCAAAACTAGGGGGCAGCATTTTTTTATTTTTTTGAGAGGCTTGGGGGCAGCTGTGGTTGTTAGTCACCTCCCCCATTTACTAATCTTTCGCCAACCAGTGGCTGCACCATTTTGTTCCCAGAATGCTCCAGAACAATATGTTCTTTGAAAACAAATGGCAGCTGCAAAATGCTGAGAGGAGCAAACCGACCAACCCTCCAACTTCTTCCATCAGTGGTAAATCCTCCTGAAGAAAAGTCACCCCAAATTTATCACAATTTCTCTCTCTTTTTTTGGTGGGGGGTAGGATTGGGAAAATGCATCTCAAGCGAGAGTTCCAAAAACTTGTGGGGACACTTTTGTTTCAGGCCTTATAGAAAAAGGCCACGTGGAACCAGACAACCACGTCTTGAGCGTTTGCGGTGAGTTTGACTTTACCTCAGCATGGCATCTAATAAATCATGTATCCGTGCAGTTGACCATATATAGCAAGCTCTTATTGAAAGGATATTGGCACTGAAGGCTAGCTGGGGCTGGGCATTTATTAAGGAAATGAAAGATTGTCCCTACATATAATACAGCATATGTCTGTGAGCGTTATCGGTTTGCAAACGGAACAGTCTTTCTTCACTCCCCACCTCTCCCCACAATCTCACCTCCCCAGCGAAGCGCACGAGACAAACCCCTGAACAATAAATATGCTCTCAGATTGAAGTCTAACACTCTTTGCTTCCCCTTTGAGAGAGCAGGAGGGGGGTCTGAAATCGCCCCCAGCGCCATGTTTTATGCAGGAAGGAAACATACCTGCGGAGAGCGCTCCAGGTGGCAGTAATTAAAATGTGACCATGTGTCACACAACCACGAGGTGCATTCCTGGTTCAGCCTCTCACCTCAAATTTCCTTTCTTTCCTTTAACATTTTTTTTAAAAAAAACTTGTGGACCAAATACAATATACAAAGCCTGCTGAGAGAATAATACTAGCCTCATTCCTCTTCCTTGTATAGAGGGAAGCGTGGAGCCATGCACCTCAGCAAGACGTATCACTGTTTTAAGTTATTTGATGAGGTGACGCATGTCTGTTTCCCACAATGGCTGCTGAAAATCAAAGATTTGCCATAGAGAATGCATTCATTTGTCTACAAAACTGCAGAAGAATGGAGGGGTTTTTTTGGGGGGGGGGCGGGAGTGACGGGAGAGATGAGCAAATTTCATGAGGAGAAAGACAGTGTAAAAGCCATAATTTGTGCCAAACAGTCCCTTTAGTCCATCAGCGTCGTACTTTCTCCCTCAGATGCCCAACAAACTCCCATTTCCCCCCCTTACACGTGGCACCCCATTTGCCAAAGAGATGTGTCAAATGTTTCAAAGAGAGGAAAGAAAGGAGAATCTTGATTATCTCCAGGGAGAGGCTGCTGTTGGAAGTGGTGCTTGCCTGTGGGGAGGAAGCTGGGGGAGGGGCAGCTCTACTTTCATGTGCGGCTGCCTCCCATCCTCCCACCTGCGAAAACACTCAGATGCAGGGCTCTCTACCTCCATCTCATCAGGGGCGTGTAACGTAATGTGACACAGCCAGAGCAACCTGTTGTGATTGATTGCAAAATGTGAAAACAAATACCAGCTCCAAATCAGGGCGAAAGAAAAACATGGGTGTTTTCATAATTTCCTCCCATGTTGCAGACAACAAAAATGGAGGAGGGGGGGAGAGAAGAGAGGCTGGAGAGTGTTTGGGGAAAAGGGAGAGAGAACGAAAGCATGGAGAGAAATTCAAGTTTTTTGGGGGGTGGGATGGGGATGAAGGTACCAGCCAAGGATGTGTGTGTATTTCATAGCATCATAAAAGTGTAGAGTTGGAAGGGACCCCAAGGATAATCTAGACCAGTGTTTCCTAACCATGGGTCTCCAGCTTTTTTTATACTACAATTCCCATCATCCCTGTTTGTTAGGGATGATGGGTGCTGTAGTCCAAAACAGCTGGAGACCCAAGTTTGGGAAACGCTGATCTAAGCAGGAATATGCTGATGTCTCATATGGGGATCAAACTTGCAACCTTGATATTACCAGCACCAAGCTCTAACCAACTCTCCAGGCTGACATTCCAGACCTATTCTTGAATATATGGGATAAATAAATGGGATGGGGTGCAATTTGTGGAGCAGTTGTTGCACAATGCTTTTCTTTACGCCTCCCAACATAGATAATAATAATAAATAAATAATATTTTTTTATTTATACCCCGCCCTTCCAGGTTTAAAAACCAGGCTCAGGGCAGCTAACAGCAAACATAAAACATTGATTAAAATGTGACTTTTAAAACAGCATAAAATACAACATAAAATGCAGCATCAATATCAATAAAATTCAAAAAATTAGGGGTCATGGGGGGGGAGAAAAAAGGGGGAAAGGGGGGGGAGAAAAAAGGGGGAAAAGCGCAACCAGTAGACATGATCACCAACCAGTAGACATGATCAAACGCAACCAGTAGAAATGATCACCAGGGCTAACTGGCCAAGTTGGTCCTACTAGGGCCAGCAAGGAGACCAGGGAAGAATTTAAATGTGGGGTCCCAGAAAGGGTTTCTCCATAGAAGAGGCAAGGGAAAAGGGAATAGAGGATCAGGCTAATTCAGATTGAAGGCCAGGCGGAATAGCTCTGTCTTACAGGCCCTGCGGAAGGAGATCAAGTCCTGTAGGGCCCTAGTCTCGTGGGACAGAGCATTCCACCAGGTCGGAGCCATCACTGAAAAAGCCTTGGCCCTGGTGGAGGATAGTCTGGCTTCTTTAGGGCCCGGGACCTTTAAGCTATTATTATTCATGGACCTTAGGGTCCTCTGCGGGACATACCAGGAGAGGCGGTCCCATAAGTATGAGGGTCCTAGGCCACATAGAGGATTGAGATGTCATTGATTTGATGGGTCTGACCTCTACTGTTTCAACTTCTGGATGTCCCATGTCCTTTTAAAATGAGGAATGCAGGCTCAAAGCCCAGGATGGTTGGTTGATGTTTCCTCAATGGGAGCTAATTATTATGAGATAGTTGGTAATCACCCTGGAGATCCAGGGCCTCTTTTTATGGCAGGGGTGGGGGACCTAATCTGACTGGTGGACACTTCTCCCCTTTCCACCTTGACTTTAGATGCTTTGAAAGAGGGAGCAGGAATGCTGGTTTGGTGTAGCATACCTAGACAACACCACCATTAGAGGAAATTCAAGAGTGGAACAAAGGAACATAGGGAGATGCCTTCAACTGAGACACTCCATGGACCATTTGGCTCAATATTGTCTACAGTGAATGGAAGCAGCTTTCCAGGTTTTCCAATAGCGTTCCCTCCCAGTCCTACTCAGAGATGTGAAGGATTGAACCTGGAACCTTTCACAAGCAAAATGTGAGCTCTACAACTGAGCTATGACACTTCTCCATTCAAGCGACACTATGAATTCCAGTAATGCTGGAAAGCCAATGCAGATGGAAGAACTCATTCAAAGTTGGGCACCCAGATGGCCTGTGATGGACTTCATTTATGGGACCTCCGGAGAGTCAATGCTCAAGACCGACAGCATTCCCCTCCCCTCTGTGTCTCCAATCTTTGCCAAAACCAAACTAAGTTTGTCTGAAGTCTCTCTGCCTTTGATGATGAGATGCTTTCAAGCCAGCACAGATAATTACAGGAAAAGAGATGAAGAGCAAGACAACAAAATATGTAAACTGTTAAGGGTCTAATGCAAGCAAATTTGAATGAAGCCCAGACTGCTTTTAGCTATGACTGAACTGAGTTTGCCCAGACAAGTTTGTGCAAGGCAAAATAAGGTGAATCAAACCAGAGTGGCCGAAAACAAGGGGGGGGGGGGAAAACACACACAGCAAAACTATTCTGATCTATGCATTAGTTTTCTCTCTGCCTTGACAAGGGTGGGGGCTAGGTTAGTTGGGATATGTAAGAAGCCCCTGGGCCACATGCAGCAGATTGGGGTGAATCAGGACTTAGGAACCAGTAGCTATAGGAGAAGTCAAGACCAAGGACCAAGGCAAGCCAATGGGATGTAGTGGACAGAGTGTTGGACTAGGGTGTTCACATGTAATACAGTTTATCGCAGATTGAGATCCCATGTGGTGTAGTAGTTAGAGTGTTGGACTCAGACATGGGAGACCTAGGTTCAGATCCCCACTCTGCCACAAAGCTCACTGGGTGGTCTTGTAGTGCATAGCTGGGCAAGTTTTAAATTATTACTTGCTAATTTTTCTTATTAATAGTTTTATTGTTTTGTCTTTTTTTGTAAACTGCTTTGAGGTTTCTTTTTACAATCAGGTGGGATATAAATTTTATGAAATGAATCATATAAACATTTGGCCCATGGGTCAAATTTGGCCCGGCATGTGTCCCAATTTGGTGAACAAAGCCTTACCCACAAGCCACACCCACCTGCTCTACACCTGATGTCATATCAGGTGTTGGGCAGATAGAGATGTGGTTGGATCAGCTGTGTGGTTGATTTCTCTGTGGAAATCACCAGCTGATGGGTAGTGAGTTCAATCCTGCTGGATCGGTTGCTATCGGTTGCTATGGGGCACTGAGACATGCAGCCGATCCCTCCAGAAAGCAGCTTTGCCAATCCCATGTTCAGTGCTTGGGAATGCCCTTTGCTTGGCATTTCCCAAATGTGGCGCTCAGGGTTGGCCAAGCCTCTTGTCCTGTGGTTCTTAAGCTCCTGACAACCAGCTTGCTGTCAGGCACTTGGAAGCACTGCATAAAGAATCCCACAGGGAGGTGGGACAAGCCAACTTTCCATCATCTGATGCCATTATGACATCAGGAGGCTAACAGTTGAGTTGCCATGCTCTCCTATCAAAGCTAGCTAACAGTTGCCAGGTGGGGATCTAACCCACCAGGCCAAAAAGGTTGTTATTCCATACATAAAGAGTCTTTTCTGCTCCTTTGGTATGTCAGCACCTGTAATTCCTAATAAAAAAGCTTCTGGTTTCTTCACAAAAGTTATTTTAAGCAATTGTTTCATTTCATTATATATCATCGCACTGACTGTTGAACTTTGGACTTGACATACTGCATATGCCTGCAGGACTTGCCGCTAGGGGATACGGAGCTCCTGTGCACAAAGTAAATGGGGCACCACTGAGCACAGCCGTTCCCTTCCTGACCGTGCTATTTGCACCTTAGTGCATATAATCTTGCAAGCTGATTTCTACGCCAACAGTCAAAAAGGCAGGGTAAAAAGGTAATATACCAAGCCAGCCGCTGCATTCTGTCTGCTAACTCCCCCCCCCCCTTCATCTTTCATTGTGAAACACATACAGTCCTTTAAAGCTTCTTTCATGGCACTGAACAACCTACTTATCCACAGTCCATGGTAATTTATATTAATAAATCTGGCAGGCTACAAGGAGCCTCCCACCTTGGGAATGAGTGTGGTGTGGCAGCTATGTCGCCAGAGATTGTCCCTCAAGCCTTCAGTGAACTTCAAAGGCCTCTTGCTGTGATCTAAGAGGTTAATACTGCAAACAGGCTGCAGTGCTTTCCAGAAAATCTCCACTAAATGGCCTTAATCAAGCTCAGAGACATCCAGGGTTTTTTCCCCCTCAGAGAGAGCGGTGGGTAAGGAGAGGCAGAAGGAGTGAAAGAGAGATGATATTAAATCCAACCTTATCCAGTCCAAAGGAAAGGAAGGATTTATTTTAGATTTGTGCCCTATATTCAAACCAGCCAAGCTCCAAGTTAGCCATGATTTGTTGACCCAATGAAAAAGCCACACGATTCCCTCTATTTCTCATGTTCAGGCTTTGCATACCAAGCTACCCATTATTTTGCCATGCACAAGAGGGAAGTTTTAGTAGTCTGTGGGGAAGCCAGAGGCTGGTGGAAAGAGAAAAAACACATTTGCAAAATGTTGCAGGGGAGGAAATGTCCCCAAATAGTCCAAGGAGGACTGAGCGTGCTCAGTGACCATGGAATGCAGACTGATTGTTGCGGTGCTGGGAGATGGCTTGAATGCATTTTTTTGCAGATCTCCCTGTTGTTGAGCTGTTTCCTGAACAGACAACAGGTTTTAGAGCAGCCTTTCTCAACCGGTGGGTCCCCAGATGTTGTTGGACTACAACTCCCATCATCCCTAGCTAGCAAGGCCAGAGCTCTGGGATGATGGGAGTTGTAGTCCAACAACATCTGGGGAACCACAGGTTGAGAACCGCTGTTTTAGAGCAGGGACCAGAAAAGAAAAGCAGCGTCTGGATGTGCAAGCTGATGTGCCATTAAGCTGAGTGTATGGACACAGTGTGCAAGGATAATTCAAATCTGCACTGGTTCTAAAGAAGGCACATGATGTACATTTCACAGTTAGTTGTGGAACAAGGTGTAACAGTGATTCAGAAATGCATTGCCAAAACTGCATATAGGGACGGGGGGGGGGGGGGAATTCAGATTGGTTTGCATTTAAGGGTGTATTTACAGAATTTGAACTTTCCAGAATAACATGTGAACCAAAACACAGCTGTCCTTTGAAATTTGAACTTCTCCGAACTTTGCAGTTTTGCAGTTCTCTAGCCAAGGAATGTGTATACATACATGGGTAGATGTATGTGCCCTATATTCCTTCCTTATATCAAGGGCACTATATTCCTTCCTTATATCAAGGGCACTACAGATAAAATTAGCAAAATCCTCCATAAACACAATATCAAAACAGCCTTTTGCACCAACCAAAAAATAGCCAATATCCTCAGAAACCCCAAGGATAAAATCCAGTTGGAAAACCAAGGGGTTTATGAAATACCCTGCAAAGTCTGCCCAGCCACGTACATTGGACAAACAAACAGACGAATAAATGCACGTATCGCAGAACACAAGAATGCCGTCAAAAAAGAAGAAAAAACTTCCTCTCTTTTCCAACACATGAAAGAAACAGGACACGAAATTAATTTTGCAGATTCCAAATTGCTCTTTAACATGGAACATCACCACAAGAGAATAATCATGGAAGCCATCGAGATAGAGAAACACCCTCACAACATGAACAAGCGTGACGACACATCCCGCTTGCCAGACATCTGGAAATTAGCCCTCCCCACAAAATCTGACACCAGATCCAGAGGCACACAGAACGCCATCACCAATCAACCACACCAGACCCAAACCCAGACCCTCTCCACAGATAAATTACAGACACCATCCAGTAGCCAAACCATGGTGGCACCTCTGGATGCTGCACCCCCCCGCAACCCCTACACAGATCTGGCTGGCACAGGCCACAAAACCACAGCTCGCCCCTATACACGAAGCCAAGCCAGAGCACAACCAAATGCAGTACAGCCATCTTCTCAGAAAAACTCTTCACAAAGTTCAAGAGTTCAAGACACAAAGACTTGAGCAACTAATCCACACCTAATGACCCACCTAAGTGGGATTCAGGATATCACTCAAGAAATCACTCAAGATATCCCTCAAGTAATTAAGGAACAAAAGAAGAAAAGGCACACTAGCCTGGGAACCTCCTCTCTGCCCAGAACATTGGAGGCTATACACCACACCTTCAACAGTATTTATAGGAACTCAAACACTGAGATCCTGCTCTGTTCCAGTAACAAGAAGCCGAAAGCACCAGCCTGAAGATGACGAGTGAGACCTCGTCGAAACGTCGCCTAGACACCCCAACTTTTACACGGGAAGACACCCGAGGACACCAAAACCTGCATACATGGGTAGAGTGTATACTATGTGTGTGTGCATGAGTGCACACATATGTGAAAATAGCATACCAACATGCATTATATTAGGGGAAATTGCCTTGCGGAAATATGTATATTAAGCAAACTTAATACAAACGTGTTTTTAAGGAGACAGTTGCACTAAAATGCTGGTGGGTATTCATGAGGAGTTTAGGGAAAAATCCAGACTGATGTGAAAATGTGGAAAAAATGAGAAACAGAGAGAAACAAAAAAATGACGCAATTGTCTATCTCTAACCATACGTGTCTGTTTTTATGGAGAAGGGGACCAAACATGAAGCCAGAAATATCCCATGAAATAACGGGATTGTTTTTTCCGGCATCCTAAATCCCAACTCCTTAATTGAACTCTGCTGATACACGCAGAGCACAGCATGGCCTAGAAAAAGACTAGCTTCAAACCAATTAAACCTAATCTGTTTGGACAGGTCGCTTTAGGTTTTTAAACACAGGCATCAAAGAAAGAAGAAAGGTAAACATGAAGGCAATCAATCTATGGAATCTACACAGAGAGCCGCTTAAGTGGATATAGATTTCCTTCAGCCCAATTTTGCCCAAATTAATTTTTATTCAGAAATTACCAAGAAATGCACCACCCCTCCTTCAACTCTGTCTATTACATGGACCAGCCAATCAGCAAGAGAGTGCGGCTGCCAGCATTGAAGCTGACGAGTAGCTGGGTCTGATGTTAATGCTGTCAAGGCACACAAGACATGTCTAGCAACCTATTTGGGGAAGCAGATACCCACTCAGAATGCCCATGACTGTCTTGAAAGTGACTCTTGCAAAACAACAACAACAACAACATGTCTGGGACAAAACCAGGCTGTGAGGACAAAAGAGGAGCAGATCCTATCACATCTGCCTCAAAGCAAAATCGAAGACTATTGTTTTATTTATTTGAAACATGTTTAGGTAGATTGGCCGAGGTGTGGATTCCCTCATGTCTGCCAATTGTTGAAGAGCCTGGGTGTGGGGTGTGTAAATCTGTTCCTTTGCACTCTGAAGTGGAAGTTGGCATCCGTCTGTCTCAGGAGACAATGGAGGAGTGCGCCTTTGGGGGTGAAGTCAAATCGTTGGCAGGTTGCAGCATCTGCTGTGGCTGTAGAGACATGTTTTGTTGCAGCTGGGGCAGATGAGGGTGTCCATTTGTGCTGCTGCTGATGTACCTGTGGGATGTAAAACTGCAGTCAAGTACAACATTCCTACAGTAAACATGTTAGGGGATGTTTTGTACCACTCAGGAGAAGACTTCCTGTTTCCTCCTGAGCTGGGACAGACTTGAAGAGGGTGTGGTCTGTTGTACTAGCATGGAGGAGCACACGGCCTCCATGTTCTGATCAGTGTGTGTGTTCTCCATTTTGTATGTTGCTGTGTGTTTGGAGAAGTGACTGCTTAGTCGCAGTCACTTGGGACTAACATCTTTATGGAATAGTTCTAGTTGTTATGTAACCTAAGCCTGCCTTCAGGGATATGTCTGTGAACCTGAATGAATCTGTGAGTAAACTACTTTTATATTAACGTTAATCAGATTCTTGTGTTTATTCTTTTTAAGAGGGATCAGAAGGGATTTTACCAGGAAGGAATCTTTAATAGTAAGACTCAGATGAGTCAGCAACAAGCTGATTGCCGTGAACATGCAGGGAATGTGGCCTTGGTGAGGCACATCTATGTTAGAAATTCTGTCCTGCCATGTGGTACCCAAAATCTTCATGACGCATGTGGAAGGTGTTGAGGCATCACTCCTGTGGTCCCTACAATTAAAGACCCCAGAATTGCTACAGATGGAGCAAAGCTTTTGAAGCCATGCTCCCCATCAAATGACATCAAAAAGGAAAGCGCCCACAGTGACCTATCGGGATAAGGTAATCTCTCAAGTAAGCTGCTCCTTGCTGCTTGCTTGAAAAACAGGAAAATGGTTATCCTCTCCCCAGCTCCACCTCCGTTCTGTGCAGGAAATCGAAATCGGGTTGTTGTCTTGAAATAAGAAACGAATGACAAAGGTGCATCGTTTTAAAGCGTGCTTTGCTAATAGAGCTCTATAGGCTGGCTGTGGAAAGAACCCAGAGAACATTCAAGGCAGAAACTGCCATTATCTCATCAAACTTTGGTGTCAGTAGGAATCCAGAGTGCTTTGGCAGACTTGAAAATGAAGTCCCCAGTGAATCAGCAAGCAGAGAGAGATAATGTAGCAGTATTTCCATTCTTGCCCCCTCCCCCGCAGCATTCGCAGATTTCACAATTTCCATTAAATTTGCTCAGTGCTGTGAAATCCATTCCACACCCTACGGAAAAGCAACAGGGCACCGAACCTGGAGGAAGGAGCAAATTCTGACCCTTTCTTCAGATGCTGATCCTAGAGAAATTGTGGCTGTGCTCTTCTCCTGCCCAAGCTCAAAGGAGGGGATGGTGCAAACACAGAGTGTTTTGGAGTGACTGCCCCCTTTCTAATCAACAGGCTAATAAACTGCTGCAGTCCTACGGCGTGTCCCAGATATACAGAAATCCACTGTCTTTTCTGTGTATGGTCCTCTTACTGATAGACCCATCAAGTTTGGTCTGAGAGGGGTGATATTTACATTATTCCACTGTGCAAAGGCCCCCTTTCCCTCTGGCCTTTGGATTTCCATTGCTAATTTTACAGTGCAACATTGTCCTTGTTCACTCAGAATCCAGCCTCATTAAATATTTGTTTGTTTGTTTGTTTATTATGCCCTTTTATTTTACAGAAATCAAAGAAGGCGGGTTTCAAATGGAAACATACATCTACATGAATGTACAAAACAACACAAAATGGAGTAACACAAAAATAAACACGACTTCCCTCCACCCGTGTGTGACTTTTTCTTTTAGATTTAAGATCACTCGTTGTGTTCATAGACTATCTTCTGCCACTGTCTCTGTTTTGCCTCTTGTAACCCTTTCCCTTCACCTTGCGGTGTTCAAGTCTTCATATCAATATATCAAAACCCAAACAATGTTTTTGGGTTTTTTTTGTATATTCTTTTACGCATATATTCTTTATCCTCTTACGGTTGCGGTCAGTTTTGCCATATTTATAAATTAAAAAAAAATTCTCTGCCATTCCCTTATTGTAAGTTACATGTTCCCAATTCCAGTTTTTTGCAATCAATATCCTGGCAGCTGCTGTTGCCAGGATATTGATTGCAAATGTTTTTCATATTTTTGATTGCAATATGTTTTTCATATTTTTGGGGATATGTTCCGTCATCAAACCCAGAAGGAAAGCTTCTGATTTTTTCTCAAATGATATTTTTAAAATCTTTTTTAGTTCTTCATATATATTACACCAAAATTGTTTAATATTCCTGTATCCCCACCAAATATGATACATTGTTTCTATTTCCTTTTTACATCTCCAGCATACATTGGATTTTTGTTTGTAAATTCTGGCCAATTTGTCTGGTGTTAAATACCATCGATATAACATCTTCATACAATTCTCCTTCATTGTATAGCAAGCTGTGAATTTTATGTCTTGTTTCCACAACCTCTCCCATTGTTCCATTTGTATTGTGTGTCCCAGGTCCTGGGCCCTAGCCTCCTTGCTCACTCAGAATCCAGTCTCATTAAATTTCATGGTAAGTGTGGGGACGCTGGTGGCGCTGTGGGTTAAACCACAGAGCCAAGGACTTGCCGACCAGAAGGTCAGCGGTTCGAATCCCTGTGACAGGGTGAGCTCCCGTTGTTCGGTCCCTGCTCCTGCCAACCTAGTAGTTCAAAAGCATGTCAAAATGCAAGCAGATAAATAGGTACCGCTCCGGCGGGAAGGTAAACAGCGTTTCCATGCGCTGCTCTGGTTCACCAGAAGCGGCTTAGTCATGCTGGTCACATGACCCGGAAGCTGCACGCCGGCTCCTTCGGCCAATAAAGTGAGATGAGCGCCGCAACCCCAGAGTCGGTTACGACTGGTCCTAATGGTAAGGGGTCCCTTTACCTTTACCTTTACCAGGTACGTGTATTGGTTGGTATCAGTCCGCCTCAGGAGACAGTGGAAGAGTGAGCCTATTGGAAAGTTACAGTGCCTGCTGTGGCTGTAGAGACCAATATGGGAGAGACATATTTTGTTGCAGCTGGGGCAGATGAAGGTGTCTGGTTGTGCTGACGCACTTCTCCCAGTGATCGTTCCTCCTCCAGGTGCATGCGACCTGTCAGTCTCCAGGCACTGTGGTCATCTGAAAGGGATTCCCACACTGCAGCCTTCATGTCACATTTGCAGTTGGGCGAATTCAATGGGACTTACTTCTGAGTAGACCTGCCTAGGACTCTGCTCCTATGCTCCATTTTCAGCAGTTCAAATTGGCATTGTGATGGGTATTTGGGCAGCGTGGTTCTATGAAAGTGGCATGTTTTGCTATCACACATGTAAATACAAACACAAGCGACACTATTTCTTCCCTGGAAGACTGCATAACACCCTAGCTATGCAGAAATCAAAGTCTAACTACTGTATTCTATTCATCTTGGTCATTCAGGCTGGCATGGTACGTGGCAAGAGAACATCAGTTCAGTCCCCACAGCCACATTCCATAGCAGAGTCCAAAAATGCATGCCAGAGCTGGCAAAGGATAGTGTAGAAGTTAGCTTTTTGCAATTTTATCTCTCATAGTATCCGGATGCAATTTTATTTACTTATTTGATTTCATCAAATCTATGTGCTGCTTGATTGCAAAAACAACCACCACCCTCAATCAAAGCAGTTTGCAATTATTGTCTACGATATACACATTTCTGCAATGCAATTTCCTGTAGTGTACTGCTTTTGTTTGTTATTTTCACCAATACATGCATGTTTAGCCACACTTTGTGACACTGTATGCGTTTTCTGGCACACATCAAACAACAACAATTTTCTGGCACACATCAAACAACAACAATTGCCAACAGTAGAAGAATGGCGACAGAAGGTATTGGAATATGGAGAAATAGCTAAATTAACGGGGGGAAATTGACAACAGGGCAATGAAACATTTCAGAAAGAATGGAAAAAAATTATGGCGTATATAGGAAAAATAAGGTGAAATAGTGAAACCAGTAGAAATGGGGGAGGGGGGGACCTCATAATGAGAAATACAAAGAAAATTATTACATAACAAAAATAATGAGAAGCAAAATGTATAATGTGAGTAATGTAAATAATAGCAGTTGTAAATGAATTAAGACAGACAACAAGAATTGTATATATAGAAGGATTTATTTGTTTTTGGACATATCATGGACAAATATGGAAGAAGAACAGAAATAGATAAAATGGATGACGACAATGCGAAAAAATTTAGATATGATATAAAAAAGCCAGAAGAAGGAAGGAGGGAGGTCAGTTCTTAGGAGCAAGTATAAATGTAAACGGCTCCTTAATTTTAAGCATACGTCTGCAAGGCTGAGCCACTGTTTTGCACATGGCTCTGTTTGCTGGACCTGGGGGGGGGGGGCTATCAAAAGTAGATCCCACAAGGCTGAAGCCTCGCCCACCCCTGCCCTAAAGCATGTACCATCTATGCTGCTTGCTGAAGCTAGATAATAAAAAAATCAATGATAATAACAATTGCTTGTGTTTATACTTGCCTAGCAGCTTCGACATGCAGCCGCAGCAGATTTATGTTAGACTTTATTGCCGTTATCCTATATTCCATGATCGCAAGTGGAATTTAAATAAAGAAGTGGCTTGTTAGGCTGAATGATTAACCAGATCCAGTTCCACCTTTGCTTTGAAGAAAGTTTGCTCGCCACTTACACATGTGGAACACATTCCTCTTGTGTCTACTTGTTCGCCTCTGGGCCTAACTGACACCCAGTTCAGTGCATAAATGCGCACTTTGGAAACCTGAGCCATCGTTTAATTAATAATATACAATGTAAGCAGGCCAGGTGATTGCAGCTCTGCCACGAAGTTGTTCATCTCTTTTGCCCTTATAAGGGTTAAGAGGGCATGCGCACCCTACAACATTTCTCCAACGTCCTAAGGAAAAGCGGGACATTCTGGGTCAGCTTCTGTAAATCTGGGTCTGCCCCCAGAAAATAGGGACCCTTAGAGGGTCTGCATGTTGCTGGGTATCTAGATCCTAGTGTTGGCACAACAGGAGCATTCATGGGCGAGTTAGTGTGTAGTGCGGTGTGATGGGGACTTAGGAATTCCTGGGTTGCATCCCATCTTTCCCATGCATTGACTTAGTGGCCACTGGCAAACCATTCTTAGCATCTCCTTCTGGATGTGCAAAATATGGATTATAAGATTGGGCTTTCTTACAGGACCGCTGTAATGATGACAACTATGTAAAGATGATAGGTAAGTAGATAAGAGATATAGATGCAGATACATCCACACACCCATCCATACAACCACATTCCCCATGGGTTAAGAACACATGAAGGCCCTTCTGGAACAGAAACCTGTTCTTACAGTGGCAAACCAGATGCCCATGGGAAGCCACCAAGCAGGACACAAGAGGACCAGTGCTCTCCCCAGTTCTGATTCCCAGCCACTGGTATCGAGAGGCATATTGCTTCGGAAACTGGAGGCAGTGCACAGCCCCCATGGCTAGTAGCTGTCAAGAGTCCAGGTTCCCAGCTTGATAACACAGTAAGCGTAGATAATTAAAAAGGAGGATATATTGCAAAAACAAACAGATAGCTCTGGACGGCTCTAACAAAGCCTCTGACGTCATTACTCAAGATGACCCTTCTGAAGACTCCTTCCAGCGACAGAAGATATTGAGCTTACGAACCTTACATCTCTTGTTTTGCTTCTTATCCAACAGCCCTCCCATTCGCCGACTCTTTGGACTGAGTGGATCAGCTTCAACCTCTTCCTTTTCTGAGAGGCTGTTTCTGAATCTATTCGTGCCTGCTTGTACTTCCAGCGAGCTTTGGCTGTGTTCTAGCCTGCTCTCATCTACTGCCTTATCAGCCAGCCCGTCAAGGTCAGGAAGAGCTGAAATCTGCAACTGCTGGCTCTCCCCTGTCTGACTAACATCAAAGCCTCTCTGTTCCTGGCTGCTTTCTGCAGTTGGCTGCAAACCTTCACTGGGAGCTGGCTCATTCCTGACAGTAGGTGTAGATGGCCCTATCCTTTCTGTTGGAAGAGTCAAGATAGGAAGTAGTTCTTCGTGCAGCATATAGTCAAACTATAGAACTTGCTGCCATAGGAGGCAGTGGTGGCCATCATCTGGGGTAGGCTAAAGCTATCGGTGGCTACTTGCCACAATGGCTGTGTTCTGCTTTCACTGTCAGAGGTGTTGTGCCTCTGAATACCAGCTGCTGGATATCACAGCTGTGACAGAGCGCTGTTGCCATGCCCAGCTTGTAGTCTTCCTGCAGGCATCTGGTTGGCCACTGTGAGAACAGGATGCTGGACTAGATGGTCCATTGGACTGATTCAGCAGGGGGGTCTAATGTAACACGGTCCACGTCCAGTCCCGAATCCAAGGGTTCTGTGAGGAGTCAGTCCAACAAGGCCAAGACAGGAAACCAGGCACGGTCAGGCAGGTTCTGGCAAACAGCAACATTGCTCCCGCAACCTGGGGCGGGGTCCAGCAGTCTTTTATCTCTGTCGGGGTAATGGCCGGTCCTGATCCCCTGGTGACTCACCTCCCTGTCTCGCCCGAAGGCGAGCACTCCTCATGTGAGTACTTGGGTCTTTCCTTCTCTCAAACCTCAGTCTCTGTAGCTCGGGAGATGTTGGTGGGTTACTAGACCCAGAGGCTGCCTCAGCCTCCCCTGACCCAACTGGTAGTGAAGCAGGTGTAAGTGATTGCCCAGCTGAAGGCAATGAGGTAACTCGGCCCAGTTGGTGCTTGTTGCAGGGGAACCTGTGCAGACTGGGGCTCTTCAGAATCAGGCCCCAGTCTAGGTTCAGATGCCACCTGAGCCAAAGGATCTGTTGCAGACTGAGACTCCTCTGGCTCCGAGTCGGAGCCCAAGTCCCAGGCCATCACAATCTCCCATCATCTCTGACCATTGGCCATCCTGGCTGGGACTGATGGGAGATGCAATCTAATGCCTTCTGGAGGGCTTTACATCAGCTATGTGCCTGCACTAAGCTATAGTTCTCCCCTGTGCAGTTATGCTGCAGACAGATGTTGCTAAGCATACATGCTCAAGTGCTTTATGAAAGAAATGGTGTACCACTGGAGATAATGATAATCAAAGAAAGCCTCCCCCACATTGGGCTCCACCCCTCAAAGTTCTTCCACCTTGCCTGATCTCTGATAATGGACTTTCTTTTCCCCCGACAAAGTTCTGAGTAATGAAATTATTCTGTCTCCAAGATCTCCAGGGAGGTAATTTCCACCCCGATAAACATCTCTCCTTTATATGTACTTAATAAAAAAGAGGTATGCTTCTATATACATTTAATTATAAGAGAACAGCTTCTGCCCAAATAATGAGATGATATCAATTGAGCCATTTCTTCGCAAGATGTATTTTTAAACTTCATTTAAATTTAATTGACTCATCATCACACATGCCCCCTCTAGCAGTTCTGCAAAGGTGTTTTGCTTTGTTTTATAAAAAAAAAAGTGTGCAGGAGAAAACATTGATCAAATATTTCTAAAATGTCAACTTCTGCTTAATTGTGGGATGGACTGACTTTTGTTTTCAAACATCTCTGCATTTCATCTGCTTTGGTTTACTTCTGCCGACTATTAGTTTCTCTTTTCTCCTTCACAACTTGACACCAATGCATTGTTTGAGAGCATTGTGGGAAATATCCAGCACCAGAGAGGTGGAACACAGGAAGCTACCTTTAACGGAATCAGACCCTTGGTCCATCGAGCTCAGTACTGTCCATAATCCCAGGATCACAGGGAAGTTTAAAAGGCCACAGAAGGATTAATTAGCCAAAGGCTTGGGAGATGAGGAATGTTTTGGCCTGGCACGTAAAGATATGTAACGAAGAGAGGTAAAGGTAAAGGGACCCCTGACCATTAGGTCCAGTCGTGGCCGACTCTGGGGTTGCAGCTCTCATCTTGCTTTACTGGCCGAGGGAGACGGTGTACAGCTTCCGGGTCATGTGGCCAGCATGACTAAGCCACTTCTGGCGAACCAGAGCAGCACACGGAAACGCCGTTTACCTTCCCGCCGGAGCGGTACCTATTTATCTACTTGCACTTTGATGTGCTTTCGAACTGCTAGGTTGGCAGGAGCAGGGACCGAGCAACAGGAGCTCACCCCGTCGCAGGGATTCGAACCGCCGACCTTCTGATCGGCAAGTCCTAGGCTCTGTGGTTTAACCCACAGCGCCACCCACATCCCTTTTGCAGCCTGTAGGTCTGAGCATAAGCATGAAGCCTCTCTATCCTTTGATATTTTTTTATACTTGCACACATACACACCCCATACCACAGGTTGATAGGCACTTACAGCAAGTGTGAATTAAAAAGTCTGCCTAGAATGTGCCCTGCATGGCAAAAATGCATTTGCCCCATCATTCCAGCATTGCAACAACCCCCTTTGTGATTTAAAAGCCTTGTAAACATGTCAAAATGGTTGGTTTGTTCTACCATCTTTGTACCATCCATTGCCCTGGATATGTAAAGGGAAATGCAATTTATTTTGTGCTTTGGGAGCTCAACATTTCTCTCACTGATGTGTGACAAGTATTATCATATTTATTGTCAGTATTACACTCCAAGCATGTAGGTATGCATTGTGAGTATTTCATACTGATAAAGCCATCAATAACTTCCTACCTTCCCGCCGGAGCGGCACCTATTTATCTACTTGCACTTTGATGTGCTTTCGAACTGCTAGGTTGGCAGGAGCAGGGACAGAGCAACAGGAGCTCACCCCATCGCGGGGGTTCAAACCGCCGACCTTCTGATCGGCAAGTCCTAGGTTCTGTGGTTTAACCCACAGTGCCACCCGTGTCCCTAACGAAGAGAGAGCATTCCACCAATGGGGAACCAGTGTAGAAAAGGCCCATTCTTGTGTTACCACCATCCAAACCTCTCATGGAGGAGGCACATGACAAAGGGCCTCAGATGATGATTGCAGGGTCAGGGATGCTTCATATGGTGAGAAGTGATCTTTGAGGTACTGTGGACCTGAGCCATTCAAGGTTTTATAGGTCAAAACAGCGTTTTGAATTGGGCCCAGAAACTAATTGGCAGCCAGCAAAGTCGAACCAGGGGACGCGGGTGGTGCTGTGGGTTAAACCACAGAGCCTAGGACTTGCTGATCAGAAGGTCGGCGGTTCGAATCCCCACGACGGGGTGAGCTCCCGTTGCTCGGTCCCTGCTCCTCCCCAACTAGCAGTTCGAAAGCACGTCAAAGTGCAAGTAGATAAATAGGTACTGCTCTGGTGGGAAGGTAAACGGTGTTTCCGTGCGCTGCTCTGGTTCGCCAGAAGCGGCTTAGTCATGCTGGCCACATGACCCGGAAGCTGTACACCGGCTCCCTTGTCCAATAAAGCGAGATGAGCGCCGCAACCCCAGAGTCGGTCACAACTGGACCTAATGGTCAGGGGTCCCTTTACCTTTACCTAAAGTCGAACCAGGATTGGTGTCCTATGTTCAAACTGTCTTGCCCCAGTGAGCAACCTGGGTGCTGAATTCTGCACCAGCTGAAGTTTTCGAACCATCTTCAGAGGCAGACCCACATACAATGCATTACGGCAATCTAACCTAGAGGTTAGTGCAAATTTCTCATAGCATACACATTTCCCCCCTAATATGAAGCATGCCATACTGTATGCAATTTTCACTAATATAGGCATTTATCAACACTCTTATGCATTTTTGTACAGAACTTGACTGCAAAACCCAGAGACGTGTGAATTTTGGCAAGTGGCTGCGTTGCAGTTCGTGTACTGTTCTGGAAAGTGGGTGAGGTATGTTCCCCTTCAAATTTAATTCAAACAAAAATTGATCCCCACCGCCATGCCTAACTTCAGCCTAGCCAACAATCTGAGGAAGAATGATTCCCAAAAGCTATCATGCAACAGCTGTTAAATTATGGGGACAAACAGAATAGACCAGCTCTTACCATCCCAGTGCCTTCCAGATGTTTTGGACTCCAGTGAGTTTTTGGAAGCCATAGACCACTGGCACAAGCAGGTCTAGGCCTTAGCAGCAGGAACAACGGAGCAGGAATTCCCCCCTGCTCCGCCATCTCCCACTGGGTGACAGCAATTGGAAGTGCTTACGATGATTGTGATTAATTTCATTAGTGCTCAATTCTCTTTAATACTTCTCTCCCCCCCCCCCCTCTCCATCTTGGAGGGCAGATAATTTTTTCTCCGCGAGTAAATCCAGGGTGACAGTTTAATAGGTTCAGACATGCTTAGATCTAAAATGAGACTGTAATATTAATATACTATTGACCAGTTATGGATTAAGCAAACTGAGGGCACAGTAAAGCAAATGACTTCAGAGGGATGAGTTAATGTGCTAAGTGGTTCCCATGCAATGATTAAAAATGTTCTTCATTTACTTGGAAATTAATAGGTTCTTCAAATGAATCTAATAAAACTGGCTTATGGTGCGCTAGAAATTTAGACTCTCGTTGATGGGAAGGTGCTGGCCTGTCCTCATCCCGATGCTCCCGCACAGTTTGTTGCAATCAATAAAAATAATCACTTAGGATGGAAGTCGTTGCTGTGAAAGGCTGCAACTGCGATGGAACCTACAGCACTATGTTGACCGTTTCTAACCCCTGTTATGTACATGTTATGTACATTCTCCATGTCTTCTTGTTAATCTGCTGCAGATTTTCATGCCTGTGCTCCATATCGTTGATTGACAATGGCAGGAACATGCGTAGCATCATGTGCCGTGGCCCCTCCTATCATACAGGGCAGAAGGGATTTTCCAAAGCTACTCGGTGTGATTGGCTGAGATGTTCTGACGTCAAAGAAGAGCATGGTGGGGCAGCAGCCCCATTGGCTGAATTGCACACATCCTAGAGACTGGAAGATGGGCACCTTGGAAAGGAGGGATCTAGCAATGGAAAAGGAAGGAAGCTGAGCAGTAGTAGCAGGTTGGGTGGGTGTCAACACAGGACACCCTTGGGCAGCTGTTGGGACCCAAGTGCCAAACCACCACCACTGAGTTTTGGCACCCATAAAGAATGAATCTAGCCTTGCAATTTTCCCAACTGAACATCAGCAAAGCTCTGGGGACTTTGTCAGTGCAAGTATTTGCAGAACCTCTCATTGATTGTTCAAAAGAAGTGCCCAGCCTTGCCTCCCCATTCTCCTGCTCCAAGGCACACAAAACTCTGTTTACATGACCACTGGAAGGCCTTCTCTTTGGCAGAAAAAGGAATTCTGGGGCTCTTAGACCCAGTCTTATCCCCCCGTGGGAAAAACCCTAGGATCAGCTGCAGTTGTCTCTGTTTCCATATTCCCCTTTTCCCAGAGTAAGGCGGAAGCTGCTCCATCAAGGTGAACATAGTCCTGCCCACACATTACTGTCATAAGTAATGTGGATTTGATATCCACATTATCAATGTGGATTGATATCCTGCTTTATCACTACCCGAAGGAGTCTCAAAGCAGCTAACATTCTCCTTTCCCTTCCTCCCCCACAACAAACACTCTGTGAGGTGAGTGGGGCTGAGAGACTTCAGAGAAGTGTGACTAGCCCAAGGTCACCCAGCAGCTGCATGTGGAGGAGCGGAGACGCGAACCCGGTTCCCCAGATTACGAGTCCACCGCTCTTAACCACTACACCACACTGGCTGAGCGTAAGAGGAGCCCTACTGAATCGAACCAAAGATCCATCAAGTCCAGCATCCTGTTCTCACAGTGGCCAACCAGATGCCCATGGAAAGCGTGCAAGCAGGACTTATGTGCAATAGCAGAACTTGTGATCCCAGCAAATGGTATTCAGAGACATACCACCTATGACCGTGGAGGCAAAACATAGTTGTCATGGAGAGCCAGTGTGGCGTAGCGGTTAGAGAGGCAGACTAGGACCTGGGAGACCAGGGTTTGAATCCCCACTCTGCCATGAAGCTCATGGGGTGACCTTGGTCCAGTCACTGCCTCTCAGCATAACCTACCTCATAGGGTTTGCTACATGGATAGAATGAGGGGGAGAACCAAGCTCCTTGAGCTCCTTGGATAAAATGGTGGGATATAAATGCAATAAATAAAATGGTAGCCATTGATATCCTCCTTGAATTTATCTAACTGCTTTCAAAGCCTTTCAAGCTGCCTCCCATCAGAACACCTTGTGGAAGCGAATTCAGTGCGCCATGCAAAGAAGCACAGCCCATTGCCAGTTCCGAATCTCCCATCATTCAGATTTCTCGGACAACAGTGCCAACAAGGTGAGTTGGAGTGTGTCTGAGTCAACCATGTTTGCAGCCATCCAGCTGGAGGGGGAGTTTGTAGCTCTTTCCCATGCATGCAAGATTTCCATTTTCAATTCACAGAGCATTGGAGATGGGTTGAGTAACTAATTCAGCACACACTTTCCATCTTAATTGCTCACCATTGCATGTCCCTGCGTCCCATTCATTCCAGTTTTAAACACTTCATGCACACTTCATTTGTTAAATACACACTTCCCTGCCCCCCCCAAAAGCCACCATTTTCACTGCTTTGCCATGCATTCCCCTGTAAATGATTTTGCACAAACCTTTTGCATAACATACCTGTTTCTTTGTATGCACTTTTTGTGTACCGAAAATGTGTCGCAAACTCTAGAGAAAAGGCACCATCTGGCTGGGAGATGTGTTCTGATGCACAAGCAAGTCTGGGAGCATCTGACCACGTTGCTCTGCTGCAAAAAGCAGACCAACAAATTCCTCCTCCATCCTGACACAACACGCCCCACCAGCTTTGAACTGCAACCTGCCACATATATGATCTCCTCTCTCTTTTTACTAGGCAAACAAACAAAAATCAGGTTCACCAAGGCTCTGGTGAGCCTCCATACATGGCTGACAAATTTGGAGAAGGACCACATAGCTTCTGCATGCAGAAGGTTCCAGGTCCAAGCAGCCGGGATTTTAGGTAGCATGACTGCTGCGACCACACCGGGTGCCACGCTTCAGGGGGCTCCACAACAATGGTGTAGAATGGAGCTTGAGAGGCAGGGGGTGTTATGTATTCAGTGGTCTGTGCTTGTCTGTGCTTGAGTCTGGACTAAGGCTTCTGAGCCCCTGTGTCCTGATTCGATACCTGATATCCAATCACAGAACACTTCAGGATTTGGGCCGCTGCCATTGGCCCTTAAACTCTGAGTTATGATTTGCAGCTTGGAAGTTTAGACAGCCAACCATGTTGGCAGTTGGAGTGGCCCAGGCCTTCAGAAATGTATACAGTCATACCTCATGTTACATTTGCTTCATGTTACGTTTTTTCAGGTTACATCCCGTGGCGACCAAGAAGTACCAGAAAGGGTTACTTCTGGGTTTTGCTGTTCGCACATGCACAGAAGTGCTAAATCACGCTTCATGCATGTGCACAAGTGCCAAATCGCGCCGCACACCTGCGCAGATACGCGCTTCAGGTTGCGCTCTTTTCATGTTGCGAATGGGCCTCCAGAACGGATCCCGTTTGCAACCAGAGGTACCACTGTATAAGCAGTTGCTTTGCCCCTGTTGGCCAGTTCTATTAGTTCAATAAAGGTTCTTGCTGTTATCACTGTGTCTTGTGGGAACCCACCTACACTTCAGGGGGTGCCAAATTTTAGCGTTGCACGGGGCACCACTGAAATTTGAGAGCCAAAAGTCTGACACTGCATCAATCCCTACCATCCTCAGGAAGGGTTTGGAGCAAGAAAGCCAGTGTAGGACAATACAATATTGCTGCTTCCTATGTTCCTTTGGACGAGGGTCGCGCTGTGGGTAAAACCTCAGCGCCTAGGACCAGCGGCGTAGCGTGGGTTGTCAGCACCCGGGGCAAGGCAAGTAATTTGCGCCCCCTAACCCGTGGATTTGCGCCCCCTAACCTGTGGATTTGCGCCCCCTAACCCGTGGATTTGCCCTAACCCCAGATGTTGCGCCTGGTGCGGCCGGGCCCCCCCCCCTGCACCCCCCACGCTACGCCACTGCCTAGGACTTGCCAACCGTATGGTCGGCGGTTCGAATCCCCGCGGCGGGGTGCGCTCCCGCTGCTCAGTCCCAGCGCAAGTAGAGTCTGTCAAGACTGGCCCGTACGGGCAGTTCCTTTATTATACAAGAGTATCCATTGCATCTTCCTGTTCCTCTACTGGGGACAGTCAGGAATGCTGGAAATAAAGCTCAGTGCTCTCTCATTTCAACAAACCCTTAGTTTATTTCCTCTCCAGGAGGGAGAGGCATTGTGTACAGAGACGTCTTTTTTTTTTATTGTACCAAAATAGGCTCTTGCAAATCTTTTAGAGCGCCGCAGATGGGCTGGGAAATCTGGGGCAAGCTGCTACAATGCGTCTTGCTGGGGGCTGGGAAACTTGAAGACGTCTGGGTACTTGAAAGAGATTTTTTGGGGGGGTGGGGGGCGCAGACTGGATCTCTTTCATGTCAGGCTGGCAGCTGTGAAGAAAGCAGGGAGAAGAGATGCCCACAAACTCCCTCAGCGCGTGTGTTTCAGTTCACTGTGGAGAGCAATGGTTGGATCGCCCCAATTAACTCCTCCTAGGAATGTTTGTGGCTGGTTTGAACCGAGCCAAGCCTGCCTGCTTCTGAAGACCCGAAGCTGGGGCTGGCAACTCATAAAAAAGTTAAGTGTAGCCCCGGGCGGCTTTGTTACGAAGCCTGAAAAAGGAATTGCCCACCCTAGGACTTGAAAGGCCACTCGTTCAAACAAGGAGCGCAGGAGGAACAGGAGTTGCTGCAGGCAAGCAACTCCTCCTTTGGAGAAAGAAGGAAGGGGAGGATTCAGTTTCCTTGGCATCTGGAATGAGCCAAGCTCACAAACCTGAGTGGCTTTATGCTAACAAGCAGGTATGCAAACAGATCGCAGCTCTGATTTTTGATTTTTTAAAATGTTTTAGCCTGACCCATTTTTCAAGCAACAACAGGCTAAAGCTGAAATAATAATAATAATAATAAAATGTATCTTCTCTATCTAGTAAGTTATCTGGTTGAAAAATAAATGAGATGTTGGTTATCTTGCAGAATTGCAACTATTAGCAGAACTGAGGTGGGGTTGCAAGGGCTGCCAGTAGCTCCGAAAGGGGTTTGGCAAATTCACGTAGAATAAGCCAGTCGACAGCTATTCGTACATTATTATTATCTTTGCTTTATTACTCGCATTCTAAACCACAGTCTCGAGGGGATTTACACATAAGATAGTTGAAATGGTTTTTAAAACAACAGATACAAAAATAGCATGACTAAGGCCTCATCAGTACTTCTTTCTGTGCTGTTTTGCTAGGCACAGGTCCATTTTAAAGCACAGTGTCCAAGCAGTTTTTGCCCTAGTATTTTCCCCATGATAACTCGCGCTTTACCACGGAGGGGGGGGGGGGGGAGAAATCCATGGAAAACCTGGTCTGCCATTCATAGAATTTCAGAGTTGGAAGGGATCCTGAGAATCGTCTAGTCCAGCCTTTCTTAACTTGTAGGTCCCCAAATGTTGTTGGACTACAACTCCCATCACCCCTAGCTAGCAAGGCCAGAGCTCAGGGGTGATGGGAGTTGTAGTCCAACAACATCTGGGAACCCACAGGTTGAGAACCACTAGATCTTGTCCAACACCCTGCAAACAGGAAAATGCAGCTGTCCCATATGGGGATTGAACCTGCAGCCTCGGCATTATCATCACCAGGCTCTAACCAACTGAGCTATCCAGGCTGTTCTGATTTAGCATTAAAGAGTGGGTTTCCATGGGGAAAGTGCCAGGGCAAAAGAAAACAAAAGTTTTTTGGACACGGCACTTTAAAGCACACAGTGGTGTAGCATGGGTTGCCAGTACCCAGGGAGGGAGGGAAACAGAGTACGCATGCACATTCAACAGCTTAACAGCATCCATGCCACCTGGGAGATTGCAGTTGCAGAGATAAGAAAAGAAGAGTTGTTTGGAGAGGTCACTTTCTGCTCTGTATGGGGAAGCCGTTTTCAACAGAGCACACAGCTGTATTGAGGCAGCACTGGGTGTTGGAATTTTGCACCCGAGGCAACCACCCCTGTGGCCCCCCAACACTATGCCACTGAGAGCATGGACCTGTGCCTAAATCGGGTGGGGCAAAATGTAAGTGTGGATGAACCCTACTACCCTAACAAGTGGACACTTATCTGTGAAGACTCATTTATTCAGCCCGTCAAAACTAAAAAGTCTGCAGCAGTTTCCAGAAAGTGCATCTATTGGAGCCTGTTGTATCTCCAAGTTACTGTGCCCAATTTGGACCCCCCATGTTAAATTATACAGAATACACCAGAAACAAGTGACACTGACTACCTGTTCCTGAGGTTGCAGGAGGACAGTTTCCCTTGTTGTGGGTTTTGTGGAAGAATCTGTCCACAGAGGATGCTTGAGAATTCTCTGGGCAGAATAGTCCAGAGGATCAGCATATAGTGTAGTGGTTAGAGCAGTCTTCCCCAACCAGGAAGCCCCAGATGTTGTTGGACACAGCTTCTTCCCTCGTCGTTGAGCATTGTTCATCCTGGCAGGGACTGAAGGGAGTTGGACTCTAAAACATCTTGAAGGCAAAAGCTAGGGTTGGGGAGATTCAAATCCCCACTCAGCTATGAAGCTCACTTGATGGGCTCGAGCCAGTTACTTTCTCCCAATCTAACCTACTTCACAGGGTTATTGGGAGGAGAAGATTGGAGAAGAACCTTGGAGGAACAGAAGGTTAAGACAGAAGTAAAACGAGAATTATATACTTGTCTTAGCTCTCTCTTTTTCTCTCCTCCATATAAGTCCTCCACAATTGTGGCTTCTTTGTCCTTCTGCAACAATGTCTTTCTTTCAAACAGAAATAAAGCGAAATGTGTTACTTTGATGAGATCCTTTGGAAAGGGATGAGCCTTGATCTCCCTCATAAGCTTAGGAATCGAGGCTTTACTAATGTTCAGAAATTGAATAAGCATGCATGGATAATTTCTACGGGGAGCTGGCAAACTTTCCTTTGCTTCACTTGTTAGTTTTTAAGGCAATGCAAGGTCAATTAAAACCATGTATACAGGTTATTGCGCAGAACGTAATTGCTCATCTTTTGTTGCATAATAAAAGGTTAAGGAAGATAACTGCCTCCAGTCTTCCTTAGGAATCAAAGGAACATGCAATCACTCTGGCATGCAGTAATATTGCTTCTCCCATAACATGGTAGACGTGTTGCTAGGACACTTCCTTTTATTGGTCAAAGATTTGGCTTTCAGAATAAGACAGGTGCGGATCATTTTGGGTGGAAATTCCACATATATATCGGTATCTATATTCTGAAGGCTCATCCAGAATGGCTCAGCATCAGATTTTCCATTTTTGAGCACCGAGTATGACAAACAACAGGTTTTCTATATACAAAAAACAGACTAATATGCAGAAATGAATTAAAGACTGGAAAATGAGGAACAGAGAGAAACCCAAAACAACAATGACAGCCAATGGCTACTAACTACAATAACTATCCTCTATCTCTGTGGTCAGGGACGTGGGTGGCGCTGTGGGTTAAACCACAGAGCCCAGGACTTAGAATCATAGAGATGGAAGAGACCACAAGGGCCATCGAGTCCAACCCCCTGCCAAGCAGGAAACACCATCAGAGCACTCCTGACATATGGTTGTCAAGCCTCTGCTTAAAGACCTCCAAAGAAGGAGACTCCACCACACTCCTTGGCAGCAAATTCCACTGTCGAACAGCTCTTACTGTCAGGAAGTTCTTCCTAATGTTTAGGTGGAATCTTCTTTCTTGTAGTTTGGATCCATTGCTCCGTGTCCGCTTCTCTGGAGCAGCAGAAAACAACCTTTCTCCCTCCTCTATGTGACATCCTTTTATATATTTGAACATGGCTATCATATCACCCCTTAACCTCCTCTTCTCCAGGCTAAACATGCCCAGCTCCCTTAGCCGTTCCTCATAAGGCATCGTTTCCAGACCTTTGACCATTTTGGTTGCCCTCCTCTGGACACGTTCCAGTTTGTCAGTGTCCTTCTTGAACTGTGGTGCCCAGAACTGGACACAGTACTCCAGGTGAGGTCTGACCAGAGCAGAATACAGTGGCACTATTACTTCCCTTGATCTAGATGCTATACTCCTATTGATGCAGCCCAGAATTGCATTGGCTTTTTTAGCTGCCGCGTCACACTGTTGGCTCATGTCAAGTTTGTGGTCAACCAAGACTCCTAGATCCTTTTCACATGTACTGCTCTCAAGCCAGGTGTCACCCATCTTGTATTTGTGCCTCTCATTTTTTTTGCCCAAGTGCAATACTTTACATTTCTCCCTGTTAAAATTCATCTTGTTTGTTTTGGCCCAGTTCTCTAATCTGTCAAGGTCGTTTTGAAGTGTGATCCTGTCCTCTGGGGTGTTAGCCACCCCTCCCAGTTTGGTGTCATCTGCAAATTTGATCAGGATGCCCTTGAGTCCATCATCCAAGTCGTTGATAAAGATGTTGAATAAGACCGGGCCCAAGACAGAACCCTGTGGCACCCCACTAGTCACTCTTCTCCAGGATGAAGAGGAACCATTGATGAGCACCCTTTGGGTTCGGTCATTCAGCCAGTTACAAATCCACTGAGTGGTAGCATAGTCAAGTCCGCATTTTACCAGCTTCTTTACAAGAATATCATGGGGCACCTTGTCAAATGCCTTGCTGAAATCAAGGTAGGCTACATCCACTGCGTTCCCTTCATCTACCAGGGTTGTAATTCTGTCAAAAAACGAGAGCAGGTTAGTCTGACATGACTTATTTTTCAGAAATCCATGCTGACTATTGGTGATCACAGCATTCCTTTCTAGGTGCTCACAGACTGTTTGCTTAATGATCTGCTCCAGAATCTTCCCTGGTATTGATGTCAGACTGACTGGGCGGTAATTATTTGGGTCCTCTCTTTTCCCCTTTTTGAAAATAGGGACAACATTTGCCCTCCTCCAGTCTGCCGGGACTTCGCCTGTTCTCCAGGAATTCTCAAAGATGACTGCCAGTGGTTCTGAGATCACATCTGCCAGTTCTTTTAATACTCTTGGATGCAGTTCATCTGGCCCTGGAGACTTGAATACATCTAGACTAGCCAAGTATTCTTGTACTATCTCCTTAGTTATTCTGGGCTGTGTTTCCTCTGCTGAATCATTTGCTCCAAATTCTTCAGGTCGGGCATTGTTTTCTTTATCGGAGAAGACTGAGGCAAAGAAGGCATTGAGGAGTTCAGCCCTTTCTGTGTCCCCTGTTTGCATTTCACCATCTTCTCCTCTGAGTGACCCCACTGTTTCTTTGTTCTTCCTTTTGCTACGAACATACCCATAAAAGCCTTTTTTGTTGCTTTTAACCTCTCTAGCAAGCCTGAGTTCATTCTGTGCTTTAGCTTTTCTGACTTTGTGTCTACACGTGCTGGCTATTTGTTTGAATTCCTCTTTGGTGGTTTCCCCCCTTTTCCATTTTTTGTACACATCCTTTTTTAATCTTAACTCAGTTAAAAGTTCTTTAGATAGCCACCCTGGCTTCTTTAGGCACCTTCCATGTTTCCGTCTCATTGGTATTGCCTGAAGTTGTGCTTTTACTATCTCCCTCTTAACAAACTCCCAAACTTGCCGATCAGAAGGTCAGCTGTTCGAATCCCCGCAACGGGGTGAGCTCCCGTTGTTCCGTCCCAGCTCCTGCCAACCTAGCAGTTCGAAAGCACAAATTGTAAGTAGATAAATAGGTACCGCTCCAGTGGGAAGGTAAACGGCGTTTCCGTGTGCTGCTCTGGTTTGCCAGAAGTGGCTTAGTAATGCTGGCCACATGACCTGGAAGCTGTCTGCGGACAAACGCCGGCTCCCTCAGTCAATAAAGCGAGATGAGCGCCGCAACCCCAGAGTCTGTCACGACTGGACCTAATGGTCAGGGGTCCCTTTACCTTTTTACCTCTGTGGTCAGAGGCAGTAATGCTTCTGAATACCTGTTGCTGGAAACCACCAGAGGGAAGAATGCTCTTGTGCTTGAATCATTGACTCATTGGATTGTAGAGTTGGAAGGGAACACAAGGGTCGTCTAGTCCAAACCCCTGCAATGCAGGAATCTTTTGCCCAGTGTGGAGCTCAAACCCTCAGACCCCATATATCTGAAAGACAACCTCCTTCCATTCAGACCCTCTTGGGTGCTAAGATTGGCAGAGGAGGCCCTCTTGATATTTCCTCTGCCCTCAGGCAGCTTGGAGAATGGTGGCCCAGAAGAGGGAGGGCCTTCTCTGTGGCAGCCCCTAAGCTGTGGAACTCCCTCCCCAGAGAGGTGTGCCTAGAACCATAATCATACACCTTCAGGAGGATGCTGAAGATGCACCTCTTTATCCTGACAACTTGAGGTCCATAATTTTAGGACTCACTTTACTTTTTATGATTGTAAGCAGGTCTTTTTTCCAGCCAGATCTCAGCTCCAGCACCGTTGAGGTGGGTGCCATTGCCATTCTATTTTTTATGTTTTTTATTTGATTTTCAAAAATAAAGAAATAATAATAATAATAATAATAATAATAATAATAATAATAATTTATACCCCACCTTCCCTGGCCAAAACCAGGCTCAGAACAAAAGAGAGAGAAAATAAAGCTACATCCAAATGTCATAAAAATTCCACATATCAAGACATGGGTCCTATTAATTCTATTTTCAACTGCACATTAATACTTCTCCAATTTTTCATATTCCCAAATTATCTATACTTTCTGTTACATTACAAGTGCATTTAGAATCCTGTTTTGTCCTGCATACAATGATTTTGTATGCACATAATAAACACTTCCTATTCTTTTTTGGATTTCTTGTCTTCTTGGTTTCTAAGCTTCCCAGTTAATTTTGCCATTTCGGCATAGTCCATCAACTTGATTTGCCAACACCATTGCCAGTCTAAAAGAACAAGGTAGAAGTTCGTGGTGAGCTCCGGCACCTCTTCTTCTAGAAAAAGAGCACTGGTTGTAAGTTGTTTTAAACTATTCAACGCTGTGTTTTAATATTGCAACCAGCCCTGGTGAAGGGCAGGTAATTAATAAAATGATAAATAACAATCTTGCTTGAAAGTTTCCTCACATGCTGTGATGGCCTGGGATTCCGATTCAGAGAGTGAACCGGAGGAATCCCAGCCGGCACAGGAGTCCCCGCCTCCAGGGCCGGCTGAACTGGGGCAGGGCCTTGATTCTGAGGCACCTGCACCTGTGCCGGATCCTCAGGAGCAGGCACCAGGTGAATCCATTCTGGCTCCAGAGGTGGTTGAGGACTCAGTGCCTGCAGGTGAGTCTCCCCCTGGGCCCAGTAATCCTTCAGCCTCTCCTGAACTGCAGAGGCTTAGGGCAGAGAGGCGAAAGGAACTGGTTTCTCCCAGGAGGAGTGCTCGCCTTAATGCCAGGAGAGGCAGGGCTCCTGGGGGCCGGGACCACCCCTGGCCTCAGAGAAGATAAAGGCCAGTCAGCCCGGTCCCAGGTTGCGGGAGCAACGTCGTCATTGAAGAGCTGTTTCGGCCAGCATCCAGTCCTGTTCCTCCAGTGTTCCTGTTCCCTGCCCGGCTTCCTGCTTCTGACCTTCCAGAGTTCCTGTTCCCCGCCCGGCCTCCTGCTTCTGATCTTCGAGTGTTCCTGTCCCCGCCTGGCTCCCTGCTTCGGACCTCGCCTCGCACCTTGTGAACTATTTCCAGGCTAGTGACTCAGGACTGAACTTTGACTACGATAACAGTAACCTTCCCCCCGGGACCAGCACACATGCACTACTGTGAGGACAGCATGCTGGGACTTAGATGGGCTTTTGGCCTGTTCTAGCAGACTCTTCTTATGACAGATTCACCTGGTGTTTATGAGGCTGCCTTCAAGAACCATGGATGGAGCCTCGCCTTCAACTCAAATCTGGCCTTTGGCAATACAGCCCGGAAGTCCAGGAATACACATTCTGAAGGCAAGACAAACAGGCATTCGTTGGGGTCCCCAGCCTCCTTGTTTAGTCTGCCACTCTGCCAAAGCCGGTCAGCGGCACAGCAGCTGATGAATAATGCTCAAGCTGCTATGTCGCTCATCCTGCAACTGAAGTATCCCTGCTGTAGCTGCTAATGCATCCCATGACACCAAACAAGGTCCTCCACATCGCCAGCTGTTAACGAGGCTCCTGGAAAATGCGTGACTCCAACAGAACCTTTTAAAAGCAGTCTGTTCCCTCGGCTGATTCCGAAGTCAGCATTCTATCTGCCAAAGCAAAATCCAGTTTGATGTTACTGGGTTGGGTGGGGGTGTGCGTGGAGAGAGACAGGGTGGGTAAAAGTCAAAGTATGCGTAGATCAGATTTTTCAGAAACCAAGCTGTGCCAGTTCTAGAGTTATGGAAACAAGGTGGGGTGCTCAGTCCCAGGCTAACTCTGCTGGCAAATATAAATCGAGCACGAAAGCAGTAGGTGAATTCTGAGGAGCAGGAGGAGAAAGGAGGAGTGTTATTGCCATGCCTGCTTCCCCATTGCTGAGGATTGCATCTTCAAATATTTTCTCATTATCTTGCGATTTCATTGGCAATCACTTGCAGGGAACAGTTTCTGCATGCACAAGAACGAACCCTTAATTGAATCTGAGATTGACTTCCGGTTTTTCCGCCTTCCATTGCGGGTGTGCTCCGCGGGTTCTCCGTGCTCAGCAGCTGTTAGAGGAAATTTTAGGGGGCAATGCGGAGGCTACGTGACCCCCCAAAAGGCTCTGGAGGTGACCCAGAACTGACACTGTCTGGCAGTGTCGGAAAAGGCAACCCTCGGAAGCTCGCGTCCCATCTAGGAGGCGAGTCAATGGAGAGTACCCAGATGCGAGGAGATGAGCAATCCTCAACAGCAAGCCTCAAAACCCCAAACGGTAAGAACGGTGGCATAATTTCCAACCTCCTCAATCCCCTTAACCAAGGGAACAGTTTCTGCATGCACAAGAACGAACCCTTAATTTTACTGTAACATCAACTACCATGTGAGGAACATGAAAGTGTAAGCCACATAAAAGACCCCATTGTTGTGTCTGAAACATGAATACTGGGCCTGAGAGCTGATCTTAATATTCTGTTGGAAGCTGCCCAGAGTGGCTGGGGAAACCCAGCCAGATGGGCGGGGTATAAATATTATTATTATTATTATTATTATTATTATTATTATTATTATTAGTGGAACCTCTTCCTTATAGGGGTCCCCAGCTGTGTAGAGAATTCCTCTTGTGCGCAAGTGGGCACAATTATAAATCCCTTGCAAACTGCCCCAGCTCAAGATGGGACAGTCTTAGACCGAATAGGCCAGGCTGCCATGCTTGGGGCAGGGCTTACAAGGTGGATAGAAGAGCAGATCATCTACTCGAACCATCTCTGGGAGAGTGAAACAAAGAGCAGGGAAATAGGGAGGTGGGGAGAGAGATAGCTTTGCAGGGGAGAAAGTGACTTGGAAAGAGAGAACAGAAGATTTAATTAGACTGAGGGAGACTCGGAGGCTGAGATAGCACTGGGGACCCTGCGGGAGTCAGGAAATTGGTTCAGGCGGAGAATGGAGATCAAGAAAGCCAGCAAATTGCCAGGGAAGACTCCTGGCACATTGGATCAATGGCAAGTGCAGGATTTAATTCCAGCTATCATAAGACCAATGTGGAAAACAGATGACAAAAAGCTATTGTCTTGGCGATGTCTGCTTTCCTTTGAAGAAACAAATGTGACTGGTCTGTTTGCTTTTTTCATCTCTTTCTCTCTCTTTCTCTCTCTGTCTGTCTTTCAGCGGCGCCATCGAGGCAGGACTTTGGGGCAGGCATCCAGAGCCCCACTCTGAACAGTTGCTCTCCTCCACCCCAAATGCAGAAGAATTGGCTCTCCATTGTCAGCAAAAGCAATTTATCTTTCATTAGTTTTCTAAATTGGTGTCCTGCCTTTCCACCACATACTGCTCACACAGCAGCTAAGAGCAAAAAGAAGAACATGATAAAACACAACAGAAATGCCACGAAACACAAAAGTTCTTAAATACATAATAAGAATATGGGAATACCCATTGCCATCTGAAAAGCACACACCACACTACTCTGTAAAACAATTAAGTCAGATAGGGTATTCCATTTGCACAGTGTTGGATACAACCCTTTAAAAATCACTTCCTTCCTTCCTTCCTTCCTTCCTTCCTTCCTTCCTTCCTTCCTCTATCTATTGCCTTCATTGCTTTACATTCAAAACAATATCAAAGCAGCATGCAAAACAGCAATCACAGGCAATGCAAGAGAATCTCCAAGTGATGTAGAAAAAAACAGAAATCAAATACATCCTGTTAATAATCAAATACGGAACCTTTTGAAAATGACATCCTTGTGTTTGGTCATTATCACTTAGAAGCGCAGAGGCATTCATATCCCTCCGTGCAAAGCCCCAGTCACTTTGTACAACAAAGACAGCAGACAGAAGAAAAACTCAGCTGGCCTTGGAGTGCAAATAAAAACAATCTCCACCCCCCCCCCCCACACACACCTGGGGCACTAAATACTAGGGCTGTGCACTATTTGGGGCGGAATCCCATATCAAGTCAGGCCCATCTCATCCCATCCTGCGAAGGGGAAGTACCCACTTTCTCCAGTCTCTGTACTCACCCCCTCCCATCTCACCTTCTTATTTCTCCTCTCATAAGACTCATAGAATTGCACTTTTCTTCCAAGGAGCTCAAAGTGGTGTACATAACTCTCCCCCCTCCTCATTTCACCCTCAAAATACTCTTGTGAGGTGGCTAGCCTGAGATACAACGACTGGCCCAAGGTCACCCAGTGAGCTTTGTGGCTGAGTGGGGATTTGAACCCTGGTCTCCGAGGTTCTAGACCAACACTCTAACCATTACGCCATACTGGCTCTCCAAGAGATGGCAGTCTAATATCTGCTTGAGCCACTCTAGGAAGGCATAGCCCACCACACCCTATTAGTTCCATTGTGTGGAGAGTTCCTGCCTCCCCCAGTGGAAATAAAGACACATGACACAAATATTAAGGTTAATGGGCTAAATAAGGCCACAACTTTATTGGTTACAGGTGATGAGTGGTATTGGCTTAGGCATTGGTCCTAACCGACTATATCCGACTTCAGCCCATTCGCTTGAAGTCTGGGAAGGGTTAACCACCAGTAGGGGGAGTCCTGCTGATGCACATCAACTAGGAACTCCCCCGGGGTCACCGCTTGGGGGCATGCCTTAGGCCCTCACCTCCATAGGCTTTATCGGACTACCCTTCAATATGCTGGGCAGGTGATGGTGCTTCCTCCCCTCTACCATCTACAGAACAATACCAATGCCTAACCGCCAATACCAAGAAAGTTGTGACGATTTGCTATGAGGTAGGCGGAAACCAAGTGGCTGGTTCCAATTTGCCAAGTGGAAAAATTCCTACCAGGCCCCTCAGCGGTGAACAACCAAGGTCCATAGCAAGGTCAAGGAATGAAAACCTTATAGGGCGGGAGGCTGGGAAAAGCAGAAACAGCCGGCAGGCGGTGAAAGAGGGAAATCCCTGGCTGCATCCTGCCTTAAGTAGGGCAGGCCACGCCCCCAGAGCCAGCCGCTTGGCTGGCTAGGGGATGACGCAGCTGGGAATCCCCCAATCGCGCAGGGCTGGGCTCCAGCCACTGCGTGCGTGGTGGGGCTGTGAAGCCTGCAACTCCACCTCCTTTGAAGGGCGGAAGTGGCTTTGCTGAACTACTCTTAGAGTTTAGGAGTTTCTCCTAAATCTACCTTCCTGCCTTAGGATCTAATTCAGCACTCAGCGGGCAGCAGGGAGCAAGACTTTGCCTTGCCCTATGGGACAGACCTTCAGGTGCTGGGAGGACGCTATCATGTTTCATTGCAGACTTTCTGTCTGTAGGTTTTCATTGGGATCGATACAGATACTGGCAAACTGTCTAAAATGTGGGGTGTGTGTCCATAAAATAAATAAAATTAAAACCAAACGACTGCCTCAAAATTCTAGATGTAGGGCAGAGGTCAGCTTGAATTATCCTTAAATCTCTGTGTGGGTTTGTGCCATGTGTTTCCCTGTTGGTTCATGTGCTTGTGCTTTTATCTGTGAACATCGCTGAAGGGGAGCTTCCATAACTGGGGAGCCACCACTGAAAAGGCCCTCTCCTAAGAAGAAGAAGAAGAAGAAGAAGAAGAAGAAGAAGAAGAAGAAGAAGAAGAAGAAGAAGAAGACTGGCCCTCTCCCACCACATCTCATATAGCAGAGGCACCCAGAGAAGGACTTTTGAAGAAGACCCTACATTTTAGGTAGGTCATGGAAAGGTCAGTGAAAGGTACTTCCTTATCCAACTTCCAACACTTAAATTAAAACCTCAGGAAAATTCAGAACAGCTCTGTTTCCACATCTAAACCTGCAGCGACGATGCTTTAGAATTCCTGGTTTAAATTCACAGCAGTCTCTTCCAGTTTCGCAGTGGGTGGATGTTCCCCTTGCCTACTCATCACTATAGAGAAAGATCATCGCCATAGCAAGAAGACAAGATTCCCTCAGTATTTTAAAGTTGCCAAAGGTGTTGAGAGGATTTTGTTTTTAATTAGTTCCTATCTGCAATGCAATGCTATAAAAGTATAATAAAGCTCAAATTTCATTTGTTCCAATTCATGTTCCTCCCATGCAATGGGGGTGGGGGTGGGAAGCCTCTATAAAAAGCAGCATCTGTGCTCATGTTGTATGCTAGAAAGTTATCACATGGCCACTAATTCCATTGACATCTTTTAATTGTCCGTTCTGCTGTCTATTTCCATTTGCTACATCATTATTTGGGAAACTTTTTAGTAGCACACATAGAGCAGCATGAAGCTGGAGCTGTTAACTTTTCTAACAAGGTTGGCACTGGAAACTGACATGGCCATTGATGTATCAAGTGCCTTGCCAGATATATAAAATAGTTTTTTTTAAAAAAAAAAAAAATCGTTCCAGCAGGAGATTATATTTCTACACTTTGCTCATAAACATTTATTTTACAAAAGAAAACCCATTCCATTTAAGTTAACGACTTAGTGGTACCTCATCTGTTTGCATTCTGTGCAAAATGCCAAGTTTCAAACATCAATAATGCCCAGAATTGAAAAACCATGAAAGCAGGAGGAGCCAGTGGCAAAAATGAGGTCTTGGTTTGATTATATTCTGCTAAATATGTCTTGGTGAGAGATGAACCTATCTGTCAATTTCGGTTTCTCATTCTTTTTTTTTTTTTATAAATTTTTTATTGCGTTTCTTTCCATAGTTTTACAAGTTACAAACAAATAAAATGATTGCAAGAAACAAATTTTTCCTTTTTTTTTTAACAACAAAAACAAACAAAAAACAACTTGGACTTCCCCACCCCTTCCGGTTCTGCGTTCTTTAAATTAACAATGTCAGCATTTTGTTACCTTATTTCGTACCTTATTGTAACTTTCAAATGTTATGTACCCAAATTCAATATATTATATCTCAATTTCAATACCTTTAAAATAAACATAACATGTTCGATTCAAATTGTCTCCTTTTCTCTTTTGTCACTTATTTTACAATTTACTTAACCATAATTGCTAAAGCATAACATTTCCTTATCATGCACTGTCTTAAGATTCATACAGCTTGTAATATTTTTGCAAATAATCTTTAAAATTTTTCCAGTCCTCCTCAATTGTTTCTTTATCCAGATCTCGGATTCTGCCGGTCAGTTCAGCTATCTCCATATAGTCCATCAACTGTGTCTGCCATTCCTCCAGCGTGGGCAAATCTTGTGTCTTCCAGCTCTTTGCAATGAGTATTCTTGCTGCTGTGCTAGCATACATAAACAAAGTTCTGTCTTTCTTTGACATTTTCTGGTCCACCATGCCCAGCAGGAAGGCCTCTGGTTTCTTGGGAAAGGTATACCTAAATACCTTTTTCAATTCATTATAAATCATTTCCCAGAAGGCCTTCACTTTTGGGCAGGTCCACCAGAGATGGAAGAAAGTCCCCTCTGCTTCCTTACACTTCCAACATTTGTTGTCAGACAGGTGATGTATCTTAGCTAGCTTGACTGGGGTCATGTACCACCGGTATATCATTTTCATAATGTTTTCCTTCAAGGCACTACATGCCGTGAATTTCATTCCGGTGTTCCATAACCTTTCCCAGTCTTCAAACATAATATTATGTCCAACATCCTGTGCCCATTTTATCATAGCAGATTTAACTATCTCGTCCTGTGTGTTCCACATAAGCAGCAAGTTATACATTCTAGATAAAATCCTGGTCTTTGGTTCTAACAATTCTGTCTCTAGTTTCGATTTCTCCTCCTGGAAACCAACTTTTTTATCCATTTTTAAAAACCTCTTGAATTTGAGCATAATGTAACCAATCTCGCACCTTGTTTTTTAGTTTGTCCTGGCTCTGCAACTTCCAACTGTCTCCAATTTTTTCAGTTAATTCCCAATATTTCGGCCAGTAGGCCTCCATATTGGGTCTTTTTCGAGCCTTGGCCTCCACCGGTGATAGCCACCTCGGTGTTTTACTCTCTAATAAGTCTTTGTATTTCGTCCAGACTGCAAAAATTGCTTTTCTGACAATATGGCTTTTAAACAATTTGTGAACTTTAACCTTGTCATACCATAGGTATGCATGCCAGCCAAAAGCATTATCAAAACCTTCCAGATCTAGGACATCGGTGTTTTCTAGCAAAAACCAATCTTTCAGCCAGCAGAAGGCTGCAGCTTCGTAGTACAACCTCAAATCCGGCAGGGCAAACCCCCCTCTTTCTTTTGAATCAGTTAATATTTTATACTTTATTCGGGGCTTTTTGCCCTGCCAGACAAACCTAGATATATCCTTCTGCCATTTTCCAAAACATTCCACTCTGTCCACGATCTGTAGGGTTTGAAACAAAAATAACATTTTCGGCAATACATTCATTTTTATTGCTGCAATCCTTCCCAACAAGGAAAGTTTCAATCTTGACCAGATTTCTAAATCCTTTTTAACTTCCAACCAACATTTTTCATAGTTATCCTTAAATAAATTCAAATTTTTGGAAGACAAATAGATCCCTAGGTATTTCACTTTTTTTACCACATTTAGTTCTGTTTCTCTCTGAAACCCCTCTGTTTCTGTAAGTGTCAAATTCTTGGTCAAAACCTTGGTTTTTTGTTTGTTCAACTTAAATCCCGCCACCCGACCAAACTCAGATATAAGTTCAAGAACTCTTTTTGTACTGGATTCTGGCTCCTGCAATGTCAAAACTAGATCATCTGCAAAAGCTTTCAATTTAAATTGTTTCACTCCGACCTCTATCCCTTGTACCAGCCGGTCCTTCCTTATCATATTCAATAGCACCTCCAGGACTGAAATGAATAAAAGAGGGGATAGAGGGCACCCTTGTCGTGTCCCTTTTTCAATTTTGAACTCCTCCGTCACCACATTGTTCACTATTAATTTAGCCTTTTGCTCTGAGTAAATTGCTCGTAACCCATTTTCAAACCCCCGCCCCACTCCCATCCCTTCCAAGTTTTTCTTCATAAACATCCAAGATATATTGTCAAATGCTTTCTCCGCATCAATAAAGATTAACACCGCCCTTGTGTTTCTGTTAGTTTGTAAGAGTTCCAAAATATCAATGATGTTTCTGGTATTCTCATATAAATGTCTACCAGGGAGAAAGCCTGCTTGGTCTTTGTGAATTACTTCATTTAAAACTTTTTTAAGTCTACTTGCCAAAATGTCTGCAAATATTTTGTAATCCACATTCAGGAGTGAGATGGGACGGTAGTTCTTGAGCTGAGTCTTTTCAGATTCTGTCTTAGGTATCAATGTGATGAAGGCTTCTTTCCACGTTTCTGGTGCCCTCTTCCCATCCAAGATCTGGTTGCATACCTCCAGCAAAGGTTGTATTAAGTAGTCTTTCAAAGTTTTATAGTATTTGGAGGTGAGCCCATCCGGGCCTGGAGATTTGCCTAGTTGCATGTTCTGAATGGCACCTTCAATTTCCTGAGTAGTTATTGTAGAGTTCAAGATTGATCTTTTATCTTGAGTTATCTTTGATAGTCCATTTGTCTTTAAAAATTGATCTATCTCAGATTCTTTCTGAGGCCCCTGTGCATAAAGTTCTTTGAAATATCTGTGGAAGCACTTCCTGATTTCTTCTGGTTTCTGTACCATCCTTCCTTCAATCTCTAGATTTGTTATCGTGTTTAACTTTTGTCTTTTTTTCAGCTGCCAGGCTAGCAGCTTTCCACATTTATTTGCTGATTCAAAGGATCTTTGCTTCATCTGTTTTATTTTCCATTCAATCTCCTGGTTAATCAATTTTGAATATTCTGCTTGATGGAATTTAATTTCTCTCAGCAGCTCCTTTGACTTTGGTTTGGTTCTCAATTTTTTCTCTCCTTGATGTATTTTCTCCAATATTTTATCTTTCTTTCCATTCCAGAGCTTCTTCTTGATTGTATTCTGTTGTATCAGAAACCCCCTCATAACGGCTTTGCTTGCGTCCCAGATCGTTCTTTTTTCTACTGTAGTGTTCAGGTTTATCTCAAAATAGTCCTTTAGTGTTTTTTGGGCCTTTTTCACAATCTCTTGATCTCTTAATAGTGTGTCATTCATTTTCCATCTGAAGGAACCGGATTGAGTTAGTCTGAGTTCTATTTTCAAGGCGTTGTGGTCGGAGCATGTTTTTGGGCAGATTTCCACCTTTTTGGTCTTGGGTGCCAGCCCCCTGGAGATCCAGATTTGGTCGATCCTTGACCAGGACAGGTGGGCCTCAGAGAAGAAAGTTCCTTCTTTACCTAGGGGGTTCTTTGTCCTCCATATATCTATCAAATCCAGATTGTCAGTCATTTCAAAAAAAGTTTTAGGCAGTCTGCAGTCTGATGTTAGATTTTGGTTGTAAGACTTATCCATATGTGTAGACACCACTCCATTCATATCTCCCATCATTATGATGTTAGCATAGTCCAGATAGTCCAGCAAAGTCTCGTGCAGCTTCTTGAAAAATTCTGATTTCCCGTCATTTGGAGCATAAATTCCTAGTATCAATATTTTTTCTCCTTGGGTCTGAATTTCAATTGCCAAAATTCTTCCATGTTCATCTTTAAATAAAAATTTAGGTGTCAGGCTCTCCTTAGCGTAGATCACCACTCCTCTTTTCTTTACCTTGTCTGAGGAAATAAACTCTTGGCCTAGTCTTTTGTTGACCAAAACTTTCCTGTGGAGCCTGGTCACATGAGTTTCTTGCAAACAAATAATATCCAATTGTTCTTTCTTCAATATGTGAAATAGCCTCCTTCTTTTCTCCGGGGAATTTCCGCCATTTATATTCCAACTAAGTAGCTGCAGAGACATCCTGAACTATTCTGTTACACCTAGAGCGGTGTGTCTTCTTTTTCCTCTGGTTCCGAGGGTATAGGCGTCCCTCCGCCTACTGGCAGAGTGGGTCCTGGTTTAAGTATAGGCCAATGGGCTGCTGCTTCTTTTTGGAGATCTTCTCCGTGGTCGTGCTGGAACTTTTGTAGGTCCTCTGGCGATCTTATTTTAACCTTCTTCTGTTTGTAAGTAAATGATAGTCCTTGTGGAAACTCCCACCTATAAGGAATTGTGTTGAGTCTCAACAGCTTGGCCAATTCTGAATAGGTGGCTCTCAGATCCAGTAACTGTTTAGGGATGTCTCGGTAGATTTCCACCCTTTTCTCTTGTATCTCAATTGAGTTTTTGAAGTGTAGGCCTAATATTTTGTCTCTCTCTTCTCTTGATCTCAAAGCTATTAAGCAGTCTCTAGATCTGTCTTTTCTTACCAATCTTCCCAGTCGAAAAGCCGATACTATTTTGAAATCACTTTCTTCTTTTAAGCCCCAGAACTTTGAAAACTCTGTTGTCAAAAATCCAATCAAATCTTCTTGTTCGATTTCTGGGATCGCCCTAAGCCTGAGGTTAGTCTCGCGATTTTTCAGTTCCACCAAAGAAAGGTAGGTTTGTTGGTCCCCTATCTGTTTGTGCAGAGGCTTGACTTCTGCTTTAACTTCCTCAACCTCTTTTTTAGCTGATGTTGCAATTTGAACGGCTTCCCCTGCCAATTTGCGATTCTCTTCCGTTGCTCCTTGCAATTTTTCAATTGCTTGGGTGTGTTGGGAAACCTGATCTGTCAATTTCTGGATCGAGGATGTAGCTTGGTCAATTTTTGTTGATTGGTTATCAATTTTTTGATTTAATGCTGACAATTGTTCCAAAACTTGTTTCAGTACTGCCTCTGATCCTCCTGATGCCATATCTTCCTCTTCAGATTTTTCAGGCTTTTCACTTTCTACTTTTTGTGTTGCAAGCACAGCAGGAACTGATAGTCTGCGTCCCTGAGTTAAAGTTGTTTGCAACAGCTGTGCCTGCTTTTTCGCTTTTTCTTTTTCCTTAGCTTCCTTAGCTTTGGCTGCTCTTGTCTTTCCTGTGCCACTCATCAGTCAATGTTCAAGGTCATATGTTGTAATCCCATGGGAAAGACAAGCCCAAATTTAAAAACAGTCTGGTGAGAGAAGGTAAACAAAAAGGCTTTTCCCAGGCCTTTGTTATCCCAATATCCTCTAGGGGGAGTGCCACCAAAATTTAGTAAGAAGAAGGTAACTTTTCCGCCATTAAAGTCCCTTTTGTTCCATTTTTAAAGTCAATTTTAAAAACAAGTTAGTTCCAAAACACTAAGAAAAAAGTCCTGCAGAGCTCTTTAAAACATTTAACAAAGTTCCAACTAGGTGCCTACAATTGTATCCACTCGAACTAAGTAAGCTCAAAAGTTGCACTTCAGTTACAAAAGTATCTGGAAGTTTGTAACAGTTCCGCAGTTAAGCAACTTCACCCGGCCACCCGAAGATTTGGGGTTAGAGTCTTCCCTCGCCCCTTGGGGGACCGCTCCAAGTCAGTTTTAGACTGTATTTTTTCTTTAAAGATAAAATTCAAATGTGCACGAAAGTCCCACTTTAAAGCCTTAAAGCTTCCCTGTTCACAGCGCTTTCCGCTCTTTGAACCGTCTGCTTTGATCTTGTAAGCAGTGCCGGAAGACGGACTTCCTCTTTCTCGTCTCCCGGTTTCAGCCAAATTTCTTCAAATTATTTTAACAAATCTTAAATCCTTACTCACGGGTTTGCTGTTTCAGACTGGTATTTTTGGAAGAAAGGTCAGCGCTCATCCGTGACAGCCGCGCGGCTTCGCCTCCGCAGAAAGAGCGATGAACTCACAGCACCGCTCCCCCTCCTTCACTCCGGAGCCCCTTACGGGGTTCCTTCCGCGAATTTGGGGTCGCTCCAGGTGCCCGCCGAGTCCCACGGCCACGGACTCACTCTGTCCGTGGTTTGTCTTGATGGGTTGCCGCTGCGCCGTAGCGAAACAACCCTTTTCTGCGGTGCCCCTCTTCAGAGCTCGAAGAGGTCCGCCATCACGGTTTCGTGCCGCCTCCGGAAGTCTCCTTCTCATTCTTAACCTCAATTCTCCACAACAGAAGATATATTTTAGGGAAGTTTTTAATGACAAATGTTTTAATGTATTTTTAACCTTCTGTTGGAAGCCGCCCAGAGTGGCTTGGGAAACCCAGCCAGATGGGCAGGGTAGAAATAAATAAATAAATAAATAAATAAATAAATAAAATTAATATCCTTATGAAAAAAACATCAGCATTTAAGTGCATTTTCCCCAAATATACACGTTTTTGAATGCATTTGTCTAACACACACATTTCTGCAAGCTATTTTTTCCAAATATAATGCAATTTTGTATGTCATTTTTGTATGTGTTTTTTAATGCACCCTTTACCCTAGTAAAGACATACTTGTACACATTGCATGTACACACTTTGCAAAATTTGGAGCAGTGTGAATTGTTTTGGTTTTTTGAGGGGGGTGGAGTGCAAATTGCCTTTAGATGGAAACTGAAACTCATTGCTTCCCCATCTTTAGTTGTGGAAATGTTTTCCATTTGTGAAAGGAAGTAGGACGCATTTTGAATTTATAATTGAGGACAAGATACACAACTTCTTTATATTCTTAGAGATAAGAATCTGAAACCATGTGTTAACACAGCTCCATCAACGTCATGAACATTTGCTGGGGAAAGTCTAAATCTTCACACATGAGCCAATGCTAAACGAATATACCATATATATATATATATATATATATATATATATATATATATATATATATGTAAAAAGCTAAAGCCCATTTCTGGTTTCTCTATTTGTCATAGTATGGTGTGACCATGAACCAGAACATAAATGAACGAATCTATATCTCAATGGCTCCCATTCAGCACTATGGGACAAAGTACGTCAGCAAAAGTACATTTGTCCAGCACAGTACATGAAAAATCAATTTGCTGTAACTAGCAAGGATGTTGGAGAAGGGACATCCTCCCCAGTCATGAGAAATGTTAAGTGCCTTTGCATTTATAATTGAGAACAAATCATGTCTCTTCTCAGATTTTAAAGCATGTGTTTGTGGGGGCAGAAATATGTCTTGAGCTTCTCACAAGACAGCTGGACCTCTGGGAGGGCAAAGGTGTGTCTTATTCCTTCTTATAAGAAAATAAGTGATCTGGACTGATCTAACCTTTATGGAGCAGGGACCCAATGGTGCAGGGTTAATTGTAGAGAGAGCAGTCATTGTTGGACTCAAAGCATTATTCAAATATTTTTCCTGTATGAACCTGGAGATCTCCCTTGAGATGCCCTTCCTTAAGTGGGTTTAGATGGCTACTGAAAAGAGGGACTTTCCTTTAAAAAGGACCATGAAACTCTCTCCTAAAGGATATCTGCCTGGCACCTTCAGTGCTATCCATCTGGCACATTCTCAGGCAAAACCCCTTCTGTTCAATTGGATTTTTGATAGTTAACTTTGGTGGTGTAATGTAATGTAATGTAATAATTTAATGTAATGTTGTTGTTTAGTCGTTTAGTCGTTTAGTCATGTCCGACTCTTCGTGACCCCATGAACCAGAGCATGCCAGGCACTTCTGTCTTCCACTGCCTCCCGCAGTTTGGTAAAACTCATGCTGGTAGCTTCGAGGACACTGTCCAACCATCTCGTCCTCTGTCGTCCCCTTCTCCTTGCGCCCTCCATATTTCCCAACATCAGGGTCGTTTCCAGGGAGTCTTCTCTTCTCATGAGGTGGCCAAAGTATTGGAGCCTCAGCTTCAGGATCTGTCCTTCCAGTGAGCACTCAGGGCTGATTTCCTTCAGAATGGATCGGTTTGATCTTTCTGCAGTCCATGGGACTCTCAAGAGTCTCCTCCAGCACCATAATTCAAAAGCATCAATTCTTTGGCGATCAGCCTTCTTTATGGTCCAGCTCTCACTTCCATACATCACTAGTAATCTAATCCAATCTAATCCATTATAGTGTTTGGTTTGCTCCATAACAGTTGCCCGCTCAGCTTGGTCTCTATATCGCATAAAGGTAAAGGTAAAGGTACCCCTGCCCGTACGGGCCAGTCTTGACAGACTCTAGGGTTGTGCGCCCATCTCACTCAAGAGGCCGGGGGCCAGCGCTGTCCGGAGACACTTCCGGGTCACGTGGCCAGCGTGACAAGCTGCATCTGGCGAGCCAGAGCCGCACACGGAAACGCCTTTTACCTTCCTGCTAGTAAGCGGTCCCTATTTATCTACTTGCACCTGGGGGTGCTTTCGAACTGCTAGGTTGGCAGGCGCTGGGACCGAACAACAGGAGCGCACCCTGCCACGGGGATTCGAACCACCGACCTTTTGATTCGGCAAGCCCTAGGCGCTGAGGCTTTTACCCACAGCGCCACCCGCGTCCCTTCTATATCGCATACAGGCTACCAATAGTTAATTTCTACCAGTCTCCATTATTTTGATGCAGAATTATCTTTTGCTTGCTGTTCTGTTTTGTAATATGGTATGTTTTAATTGAATTTTGTAAGCTGCCTTGAATGCTATTTGGCAGGAGGGGAAAAGGAATGAATGAATAGAATTACCTCCCCAAGGTAGTAACCAACATACACCTGGCTCTTCGAGGTAGTGCAATTTTTACCTGTCAGGGCGTAGGCATTCTGCTTTAAAGGGAATGAGGTCTAGGCAGTGGGTCCAGCACAATGGTGATGCTGACCTCCATTGCTGCTTCTTTCATCCCAGGCCAGGCTAAAAATGCCAGAAAGAGAAAGGGGAAATTTTGGTGGTTAATATTATAGTGTTCTCCCCAAGAATTATGGTTTCCTGATCTTCAACCAACTCTTTCTCTCTCTCTTATTCTCTCTCTCTCCCCCCCCCCCACACTTTTTGAAATGTTAGATAGACCTTGTCTTGCTTTCCCCTGTGAAAATAATTCAGCCACTTCACTTCATCTCAGAAATACTGGGGCTGGAGACACAGAGGGTTGAGAGACACACACACAAATACATTCAAGGCCAAAAAGACCTCAGAACTCAACTTGAACTTAAATTGAACTTCCACAGTGTCTCGGTGCTGCTTTTTCAAAGGAAGCGCGATCATTAGCTTCCTTTAATTCCTTCTTTGCAAACCTGCCTTTCCTGCTCAGGGAGGGCCAAAAGTATTAATCTCACAGGAAAGGATGAGCTCACACTATTTCCCAGCTCATTCTGAAGCTGGAAATACCAAATGTCTCCAAGGGGCTCTATTTTTATGATATTTCCAAACCAGATCTTGGGCGAGTTGGAATGAAGGTCAGGCGACTCTGTGTGTCTGAAATACAACTGCTCCCTCTGAGCCTGCTCAAGAACTTGCCTCGGCTTCTGGGAGGCCTTCTTGTTGACCGAAGGAATTATGGTTTGTGGAGCTGAGGGAAAGATCTGTTTCCATCATGGCACCCAGATTATGAAATGCTCTACATCTTCACTGCCTGTTTTTTAAATGAGGCATTGAAAAGTGCATTATTTCAGTGGGCATTTCCACCCCCCCTTAATGTTTTTTCCTCTGTTTTGAGCAATAGACTCAGATGTAAGGTGAGGCATCAGTTGTCACCCTGGACATTTATTTATTTTCATGTACAGTGGTGCCTCAGGTTACATACGCTTCAGGTTACAGACTCCGCTAACCCAGAAATAGTGCTTCAGGTTAAGAACTTTGCTTCAGGATGAGAACAGAAATTGTGCTCCAGTGGCGCGGCGGCAGCAGGAGGCCCCATTAGCTAAAGTGGTGCTTCAGGTTAAGAACAGTTTCAGGTTAAGAACAGACCTCCAGAACGAATTAAGTACATAACCCGAGGTACCACTGTATTGTTTAAGACAGGGTTACCAGATGTCCCCGGTTCCCGGGGAAAGTCCCCGGATTTGCAAATCTGTCCCTGGACAAATTCCGTCCCCGGAATGTCCCCAGATTTGCAAATCTGTCCCCAGGAAACGTGGCAGCAGCAGCCTCAGCAGCCCAGAGCCAGCCTGGTAGCGCAGTTGGCTCTGTCTGGCTTTAGGAGCTGCTCGCTGCTGTAGAGCCCGCCATTTTTCCTGCACCACAGCAGTGAGCAGCGAACAAACAAAGGGAGAAGGGGATCGGGGAAGGTTCAGGAGTCTGTGCATTTATGTTTCACAGGGTGCGAAAGAAGGGCTTTACACCTTTGTACAATATGCATGTGTGCTTGGGCCCAGGGTCTTTTGCCTCACCATCCCCACTTCTGACTCCCTGTTGTTACTCAGCTTCAAAAAGCAAAACAAAACAAAAACAAAAAACAGGGTCCCCGGATTCATTGAAAAATGTCTGGTAACCATAGTTTAAGACTACTTGAATATTGTTGTATTTTTGTAATTCCGTAAACTTCTTGATGCTGTAAACTCCCTTGAGCATCGTTTGACTATGGAAAGGAGGCATGCAAATAAACAAAGGTGACGAATGTTATGTATTTATTTCATGTCCGTCACTTAAATTATTGCTTTGTACTTTTTATATTTATAAAATGTGTTTGATGCTCTATTATATGCATATAATGCTGTACGCCACTCTGATTTTTTATGGTACGGCGGTATATAAATACTCCTATATAAACCAACTTTCAATAATGTATTGTCATTTGTTGGAAATAAGGCAGAACCCCATTGTCTTCTATAACTGACAGTGTTAACTTGCCAGAGCATCATATGGCATGGGACATTATTTTTAACGTGTCGTGAGGAAAAACACTTGGACCATCTGGTACTTTCCTGCCTGTGTGGCGTTAGGCCTTGAAATATTCTGGGCTGTTGACTTATTTCTGAGATAGTAGCACTGTGCGGCATTGGGGATGTGCGTGAAAAAGAAGAAAAGAAGATTACCTGTCTCTCCCGTTAGCTGTTTCATTTCCACAGCAGGCAAATGATGCACACAGTGTAATTATATGGAGGGGAGGTTATTTGATGTTTAATTTTGCCTCAACAAACATTACTTGCTTGCTAAGCAGCATTTTAGCCCTATCAGTGTCTTTCTAATAGCTGGGTGGTGGGGGTTTTTTTGGTTCTTTTTAATTACTGATAATTAGTATTTACACAGAGCCGTTAGCAAACAATTCCTGAAGTGCCTATAGTAATTACATATGTAAATAGTTATGAAAGAAAAATGTGCATGGTGTAATGAAGTGAATAGGGCTGGAATACTCAGCAAAAGGGAGGTCATATCTTAATGGCGAAGGAAAAGAGAAATAAACAGCCCAAGGGATTCAGACCCAGCCACTGCTCATCCCCAGCGTCATGAGTGGTCAAGATGGTTTACTGAAAATAAGAAGAGCCTGTAGGATTGGGCCAATGGCCCAGCTAGTCCAGCAGCCTGTTCTCACAGCAGCCAACCAGATGCCTGTGCGAAATAATAATACAGTGGACCCTCGGGTTACGTACCTCTCTGGATACGTAATCTTTGGGTTGCGAAAGCAGCAAACCCGGAAGGATTTTTCCAGGTTTTGCTGCTCGCGCATGCGCAGAAGTGCTCTGCATGCTGCATGCATGCACAGAAGCGCTCTATCACACTGCGTGCGTGTGCAAAAGTGGCACCTCTGGTTACAGATTTTTCAGGGTGCGCACAGACCCCCGGGATGAATTACATCCGTATCCAGAGTGTTAAGTTGTGGGTGAACATATCAGACGACACAGCGATTCTTCAAACAGCTCTTGTTTATTCACAGGCCAGAACAGAACTGAACTGAAGGGCTCAGTCAGCCTGGTTATATAGAGCTCCAGTACAACGTAACTGTAGCAACTTTCTAAAACTATCCAATCACTGAACGTCACTTTCGATCCCTTATTTGCATAACTACAGTATTCCCCTGCTGGCCCAGGGTAAGAACTTCAGTACATAACACAGAGGCTCCACTGTAACAACAACAACAATAACAACAATGGCAACAACCTATTATTTATACCCCGCCCGCCTGACTAGGTTTCCTCAGCCATTCTGGGTGGCTCCCAACAGAATATTAAAAACACAATAAAACATCAAACATTAACAGGGCTGCTTTCACATGTCTTCTAAAAGTCAGATAGTTGTTTATTTCCTTGACATCTGAAGGGAGGGCCCCACTACTGAGAAGGCCTTCTGCCTGGTTCCCTGTAACTTGGCTTCTCGCAGTGAGGGAGCTGCCAGAAGACCCTCAGAGCTGGACCTCAGTGTCCGGGCTGAACGATGGGGGTGGAGACGCTCCTTCAGGTATACTAGACCAGGGCCATTTAGGGCTTTAAAGGTCAGCACTAACACTTTGAATTGTGCTCAGAAATGTACTGGGAGCCACTGTAGGTCTTTCAAGACCAGTGTTATGTGGTCTCGGCAGCTGCCCCTAGTCACCAGTCTAGCTGCTGCATTCTGGATTAGTTGTAGTTTCCGGGTCACCTTCAAAAGTAGCCCCACAAAGAGCATATTGCAGTAGTCCAAGTGGGAGATGATGATGATGATGATGATAATAATAATAATAATAATAATAATAATAATAATAATAATTTATTTATACCCTGCCCATCTGCCTGGGTTTCCCCAGCCACTCTGGGTGGCTTCCAACAAAATATTAAAATACAATAGTCTGTTAAACATTAAAAGCTTCCCTAAACAGGGCTGCCTTCAGATGCCTTCTAAAAGTCTGGTAGTTGTTTTTCTCTTTGACATCTGGTAGGAGGGCGTTCCACAGGGCAGGTGCCACTACCAATACTCTGGCAAGACAATCTGAGGGCAGGCAGGGTCCCAGCCTGCATTCCAGATGGAGCTGGTAGATAGTGGCCCTGAACACAGAATTGAGCAAGCAGGATCTGAACACAAGAGCACTCCCCCATCCTGTGGCTTTCAGTAGGATGATGGGTAGTGTAGTACAGTGGACCCTCGGGTTACGTTACCTTCGGGTAACATAAGTTTCGGGTTGCGAATGCAGCAAACCAGGAAGTGTATACTTCCAAGTTTCACTGCGTGCGCACGCGCAAAAGCGCTCTGCATGCTTCACGCATGTACAGAAGAACTCTATCGTGCTGTGTGTGTGCGTAGAAGTGTCGCCTCATGTTACAGACTTTTCGGGGTACGTACCGACCCCCAGAACAAATTAAGTTTGTATCCAGAGGGTCCACAGTAGAGTTTGAATGAATAAACACACTCTCTTTGTCCCCATCTCATGTTCATTTTTAGCCATAGCACTGAGTGGATACTGTAGCCCCACATGGACTCTATGCATAATATTAGTTCCGTAATACAACCAATGTTATTTTTTAATACATTTAATACTCTTTTAGCTCCACCCATAGCTCTTTGTAATAGGTGAATCTGTCATTTTCAGTTTTTCTTAAGTTTCTCATTTTTCTCAGCTTGCCTCCATTCTTGCATCAGTTTGCATATTTTATTTTAATTTTTTTTAAAAAGCCTACTTGAAAATGCTTGTGCATTTTGGGCCACATTTACTCTTATTTTAATAGGTTGTTTTGCCCACTATTCACATATTGCAAGCAATTTCCCTTAACATGATGCATTTCTGAACACTTTGTGTGTGTTTTTTCTGGGCAGGGTCAGTTGGAAGATGGCATTGCAACATTTAGAGTGGTGAGAATTCCCAAAGGCCGCTGTCTTTCAGTTTTGCAATGGTTTCTGGAGGTACAGACTTGTTAGATTCACGCCAAAATGGACACAACTCTCTCCCCCATCTCTCCCGTCTTTGGCATGAGCTGTGAGAAAACGAAAAGACATCCCAACCTGCCCCTTTTCAGAAAAATCTAAAGTTTCCTGTCTGTTCATTTGTGCCACAGAAAGATCATAATGAGAAGGAAGAGTAGAGAATGATCCCAGTTCCTGCACTGGTTCTTACTGGATAGATTACACAGCATATTCCATTAGTATGGATTATTAAAATGAAATTATCTTTTTCATGTAAGCCTCTGCAGACCTATGCAGAATTAATCCTTCCATTCCATTCCATTATAAGCTAGTAAACCTTTATGTTTTGGAGAGAGAGAGAGAGAGAGAGAGAGAGAGAGAGACCTCCATTCACCTGCAGGCAATCAAATCCAGGAATATGTGCATTATTGTGGCTATGAACTCATGCTCTCTGTTTTCCCTATGCCTCTCCATAAGTCCTGATGCATTCATATTCATCAGGCTCGTTGACACGTGACATGGCAGATAGCCATCCAGGGCTTTCTTTCTCGAGAAATCCTGTTTACAATATCAGAAGCCGCAGATCGCATCAGACTGAGTCACTGGATGGAACCCTAATCTTCTCTCCTGAGGAATAAAAGACCTGATAGCTCTGAGCAGCCTCACAGAGAGATTACGGCATAACTTTACATTGATGTGAGGGCCTCCTCCCTCCTTCCCCATTTGTCAGCCTCCTGATTGGTGCCTGTCACATTTATAGCGGGACTCTGCTTAATCCGATGGACATGCCAGCCTCCCAAAGCCTGGATCACACTTAGGCTAATCCCCCCTCTGGCATGAGATGGGCAAGCTGATCTTATATTCACATTTCAGCTAATTCAGGTCTCTGCTCTATGCTGAATAGCTCCCCAAATTAATGCTTTGATGGCCTGTAATACTTACCCTGGCAAAGCGCAGGGAGGGGAGGGGATAGATGAATTTGCAAGGGCTCCTGTTGTTATTTGGAACTCATTCTTTGATAGTGATTGGGTTTTTTTTGTTTTTAGCAGCAGAGGCTATAACTTCAGGTGAAGTGTTTCCCAGGATTTCAGAGCATGACATTATAATTTGCATTTGGTACCCAGCGTGACTGCTCTGCGAGTTCCCCATTACTCACACTGGATCTTGTTAGAGAGGGGAAACAGCAAGGAATGGATTAAAAGAAGCCTAACAGAGAATCTAAAGCCCTCAGAAGGCGGGTATTTTCCAGACATTTGTGCATTTAAAGAAAAAATTCCCAGGCATAGGTGGCATGCTTATTTCATTGGAAGAAATTAAAAATTAAGAGCAGAGTTTAAAACAACAACAGTACTTATTTCCTCCCTTCCAAAATCAAATATCAAAACAACGTACTAGGAAAAACAATGACAGATCAGTCCTCCAAATGCTTTCATAACATGTCAGATTTTCACCAACTGGTGAAAGCAGGTGAAAGAAGTAGCTAGGCAGGCTGAGCTAAGCAGTGCCACAACCAAAAAGGCCCTGTTGCATATACAGTATCCTCTCTTTAAAAGACAAGGGGGACATGAAGCAGGATGATTAGCTAAGTATGAGGCTAGGTACATATGGAAAGAGGTGGTTTGTAAAATATCCTGATCCCAATGCAATGGCTAATCTGCCACAGGGCTCTTTGTTGTTATCAGTTCCAGATCAGTCTCCATACCAATCTGCTGAACTCAAAAAAGGATGCAGGAGGATCGAGGCAGCAGGGAGGTTGTTGTTGTTGTTGTTTAGTCATTTAGTCTTGTCTGACTCTTCGTGACCCCATGGACCAGAGCACGCCAGGCACTCCTGTCTTCCATTGCCTCCCACAGTTTGGTCAAGCTCATGCTGGTAGCTTCGAGAACACCACCCAACCATCTCATCCTCTGTCGCCCCCTTCTCCTTGTGCCCTCCATCTTTCCCAACATCAGGGTCTTTTCCAGGGAGTCTTCTCTTCTCATGAGGTGGCCAAAGTCTTAGAGCCTCAGCTTCAGGATCTGTCCTTCCAGTGAGCACTCAGGGCTGATTTCCTTCAGAATGGATAGGTTTGATCTTCTTGCAGTCCATGGGACTCTCAAGAGTCTCATCCAGCACCATAATTCAAAAGCATGAATTCTTTGGCGATCAGCCTTCTTTATGGTCCAGCTCTCACTTCCATGCATCACTACTGGGAAAACCATAGCTTTTACTATACGGAACTTTGTCCATTGAAAAGAGCAACAAATAGGTTCCACTGGTGTGTTAGCACTCTGCCAGCCTCCAGACAGTCTCACTCTCTATCCCAGGTAGTAACAATGATCCACCTGCCAGGAAGCTTGTACAGCATCTCTCCTGCATCTGGCAAACCACTTCTGCAGGGCATAAGCATTTGAAACTGAGCTTTATCTTACCTATCCCATTTGGGCAAATGTGCACTCATAACCTGATTCATCACTCAAGTCTGTGTGCTTGTAAGCATTAAAACGATGCACTTACTGTGCCCACAATGAAACTAGGATGCACTGCTGTATTAAGCATGGGGAGAGCAGGTAATTCTGCCCCATTTCAGTCTGACGCTTAATCCACAGGTCTGCTCTATCTTGTTGTCCTGCTGGCATCCTATTGAGTCTGGTCTCATCTCTTCCACCTCACTAACTACAACTTGTATGCATTCCGTGTGAAACGTACTTGATGCTTTTCAATGCATTTACCAGGAACATAGTCATTTTGTACAGATCTTTTACACAAAACAGCACTTTTGCGTTCTTTAAAAAATGTGTTGCAAAATCAGAAGAAGGATGGAAACTGGTCCAAACCAGCTCATGAGCACTGGGTCGGTCCACTGCAAAATGCAGATCAAATGAATTCTTCTCCATCCCTAAACTGTATTAGTCCCAGCTCACATCACATGCTCTTTTCTTCCCACAAACAAAATCAGGCATGCATTTGACATGAACTGAACTATCATAAATATTGGGGAGTGTTTGGCTCAATACAGATTGGACATTATATCTGTAGCTGTAGCTGTGGGAATCAGACCAATCTCTTTTGGGACACGCCGTGCCTTTCTCATTCGACTCGTTATTCAGGACCAAATTTAACGTGTCTTTCCCCCCATTCACAATAGCGAAGGGAATCTAAAAATGGTTATTTCCCCTTTTCACAGAAGTGAACGAAATTTGTAAACAGAGGAGCCCATTCAGAGTTGACGAAGCCTGCCAAATCATAGACAGATAGTTCACCCAGGGCTTTTCATGCATGGCACCTTTAAAGTTCTGTTTTATGTCATTTAAAAAACAGCTCTCTTATTTTCTGCCAGAACTGGACGCCATTTTTCAGGCACTCAACTTCCCGGCTTTCCACAGGCATCTGATTGGTCATTGTGGGAGAAGGATACTGGACTAGTTTCCTGTTGCCCTGTCTGAGGGGATGAATCCTGCCAAATTTCAGAACGGTATCTGCAGTGGTTTTCCTACGAGAATATACTTTGTGGGTGGATACAATACCAATCACCAGGAGTGGGGATGGTGGAGGACAAATATCAACAGTGGCAATGCTATGATCTTCACATATTCTGTTGTTGATTTTAATAAGAATGGCTATGTAATTTTGGCAGGATTGTTTCAAAAGCCATAATGGCCCAAATACAGGAGATTCGTAATCTATGTCATGAACCTCTTGTGAAGATAAACACCATTTCTCTTAATCCCAGACCCTGCAATCATCATTGGAGGCCTGTCTTCATGTGTCTTTTCCAGAAGAGGTCCAGAGAACAAGCCTTTTCTGTGGTGGCTTCCCGTTTGTGGAATGCCCTCCCCAGGGAGACTCGCCTGGCATCTTTGCTACATATTTTTAGAGGCCGGGCAAAAACATTCCTCTTCTCCCAGACTTTTGGCTTTGGCTGATGAGCATTCTATGTGTTGGTGGGAGGGAGAATCATTGGTTTGTTGTTGTTGTCGTCAGGGCCGTCTTTAGCTTATGTGCCGCTGGGGTGCAAAGATCTGCCCAGCACCCCAAAATTTAGTTTAGCCCCCAAATTAACTTTTATTATACCAGACACCACGCTTACGCCTTATCTCTTGTTTACGAAAGAAGGGAGGAAAAAGAAACAAACTTTTTTCATTTGCTCATTTATTTACAATACACTTATACTTAAGTATACAACACCACCACACGTAAACTTATAAATATTGTTTAGGCACCTACTTAGGAGAAACATCAGTCATGTCAAAGGTGCCGCTAACAGCGCAGCTCAATACAATACGTAACATAATATTTTGATGTAAGAGTTAATTTCGCGTGCACAGCGCCATTGAGAATGACAAGCGCCGTCATTGAGTCTGGCAAGCGCCGCCGTTGTGAATGACGTCTTTGGTAAATGAGTGCACAAAGTCGAAAGTCCTTTAGTGAAACAGTAGGTATACATTTCGGTAATACTTCGGTATATATGTTTTTTTGTTTTTCTAGCTTGATCAAAATTATTTATTATTTCATAACAGGTAGATACTTAAGAGCTTAGGCAGCTTCAGCGGCGGGTGCCTGGAGCCCCCAAAATTCGGCGCCCGGGTGCCCCGCACCCCTTGCAGCCCCGGGTAAAGATGGCCCTGGTTGCTGTTGTTGCTGCTCCTGCTGTTGCTATGTAATTTGTGTACTCATTTTATATTTTTATGTTGTGAACTGCCCATGATCTTCAGAGGGCAGTATACAAATTTAATAATAAAAATAAAAATCACATATAGTATGTCACATCTACAGGTGATCTATGGGTGGCCCTGCAGCAGTTTTTGGACTGTAACTCTCATCATCCCTGACCATTGGCCATGCTGGTTGGGGCTGATGGGAGTTGGTGTCCATTAGCATGTGGAGAGCCCTGTATTTTCTACCTGAATCTGTAACCAAACACATGCAGACACCATCATAACACCCAATCATTGTTTGCTTGGTGTTGTGCCGACAGGAGGTGAATTTCATCAGGCTCTATAAATCATGAATGTTGAATCACATCCGTCTGGTGACCTTCTGAGTAATGCACCCCTCACTAAAGAACAGGCACCAAATGATGCAACACTGAGAACAATAATGATGCATTAGTGAGATCATCTCTGATGATGGAATGTGCACAAGATGGAAAAGAGCAAATTATGGGCAATGGACCAGTTGTTCTGCTAATAATCAGAATGAGCCCTGCCAACATGAATGAGAAGGAAGAGGAAAGCCAGCCCAAAATGTGATTTTGGTCTGCCATTTGACTCACGAGCTTCTAGCTGATCATGTGCCAGTCTTTTTAGCCAGTTAATTAATTAAATTTAAATGTATTTGCATAATGATCCAAACCTCAATATAGACTCCTGTGGTTGCAGAGGGATATGTGAGATAAACAGCAATCAAAGGAAGGGAATCTTGAATATATTCCTTTTCCAGTTCATGTTAGAATAGGGCTTCCATATGTCTGGAATTTCCTGGACATAGCCGGGATTTGTCCTTTGAAAATGGCATCTGGTTGGATTTATTTATTTTTTTTTAAAAAAATCAGTTCAAATGTCCAGGAAAACACGGGCATATGACAGCCTATACAGGAAGTGTTGAATTTTTGCTGAATTTTCAAAAACAACAACAACAACAAACTGAAAAGCTTTTGTGTCCAGATTTTCACTTCTTGAAATATGGTAACCCTATGTTAGAATTGCTTTGGGACGCGGGTGGCGCTGTGGGTAAAAGCCTCAGCGCCTAGGGCTTGCCAATCGAAAGGTCGGCGGTTCGAATCCCCGTGGCGGGGTGCGCTCCCGCTGCTCGGTCCCAGCACCTGCCAACCTAGCAGTTCGAAAGCACCCCCGGGTGCAAGTAGATAAATAGGGACCGCTTACCAGCAGGAAGGTAAACGGTGTTCCGTGTGCTGCGCTGGCTTGCCAGATGCAGCTTTGTCACGCTGGCCACGTGACCCGGAAGTGTCTTCGGACAGCGCTGGCCCCCGGCCTCTTAAGTGAGATGGGCGCACAACCCTAGAGTCTGTCAAGACTGGCCCGTACGGGCAGGGGTACCTTTACCTTTACCTTATGTTAGAATTGCATGCTAGAATTAATATAGCCTCAAAAATAAACTAGTGTGTGATGCAGATTCAGGGCTCAACTAGACAAGAAAGCAGGAGACTTGTGATTTAATCACACATACCATTTTTTTATTTACAAAAATTACAAATAGAGTTGTTTGAGGGTCCAATCTGAATGAGGGTTCCAACACTGTGTTGTATGTACTTCTTAACACCCACCCGTCCTCCCTCGTGATTTTCCTTAATTACCAACTGGATCCTACACACAGACCCCACAGACCAGCTATTGTTTCAACTGGGTGAAAGCATAAGAGAAAAGCAAATTTCCCTTCCCAATGGCTCCTTTTGTAATTTAGACAGCAACAACAACAGATGATTACATGATGACCTGAGCTCCATTGATAAAGGAAGCATTATAAGAGTGGTGGCAACAGTGAGAGTTTATCAGTGACCCCAATGTGTCTTTGCCAAACCGTCTTCCTAAACTGAGTGGACCAGAAAGTCAATATGGTATAGTGGTTATAGTGTCAACTTTCTGACATCATAAATTAAAAATTAAAAAATTGTCCAGTAGCACCGTAGAGACCAACTAAGCTTGTTCTGGGTATAAGCTTTCATGTGCATGCACACTTCTTCAGACAATAAGAGCTGTTCAATCTCCTTCATTGGAGGTTTTGAAGCAGAGTTTGGATGGCCATCTGCCCTGGTTGACTTAGTTAAGATTCCAGCATTACAGGAGGTTGGACTAGATGACCCTCGGGGTCCCTTCCAACTCTACAATTCTATGATTCTATGTCATAGTGGCTCTCTAGTGTTTCAGGAATCAGTTTTCCCCCAATGTACCTAGAGACACCAGGAATCAGACCTAGAACCTTCCACATGCAAGGCAGATGTTCTGTCGCTTAGACTGCACATCAATATCCTGCGTAGATGTGAACTGTGCAATCCATTTCATCTGTACTCCAGTTAGAGGTTTTTTTTTAATTAAGTGAAACAGTAAATCAAAAAATATTATCTCATATTGGTTAGTACATACCAGAATTCTGAAGGTAGCGTGGGTGGTTATCTGCTTGTAGATCTCTAGATATAAATACTCTGCGTGTTCCAATTAGAAGTGATATCTTCATTCAAGAGCAAGCATAGTGTATTCACCCTAATCTGTTTGCAAGCCTAACTCTAGAGCAAACATTGAGAGCTGCCAAACTGGTGTTTGGTTTTTTTTGTTTTTTTTTTGGCATAGTGTGTTACTCAAAAATGAAATAGCTACCAGAAACTGTGGAAGAAAGATGCTGTAACGTATGTGTCAGGGAACTGCCATCAGAGCCTAGAGTGGAGGTAAGGCTCCCCAACGATGCAGGAGAAGGGACCAGTAGGGAGAGAGAGAACACTTCCTTTGAGGAAGGAAATAGGCGTGACACCAGGAAGAAAGGGGAGCAGGGAAGGACTTCAGAGGGATGGCTCCAAGACTCTTCCACAGAGACCAGCGGGGAGTGCCCAGGACCTCCGCTGGGCACGCCCACTCTGCGCAGGAGACTTCCGCGCAGGGAGGCTATGAGGAGACTTGGCGTCAAAGAGTTTTTATGTTGGAAGAAGTTCAGGAAACGCCCACTGACGGATTCTGCCAGTGACTGACACAGCCACGGAGAAAGGGCTGTCCAGCCAAGGAAAGGTTTACCCAGGCAACGTTGCCTGGAGCAGCAGCACCCTTTACGCACGAGCAACCCCAATTCCCTTTACAGCAATCCGTCAGTCTTTGACGTTGCTTGTGCACAACGACAAGACAGGCAGCATCATGAGTCAAACCGGAGGAGCAGGCGCCGGAGAGGGAGCAGCGGCAGCGCCAAATCTGGAGGAGAGAAACCGAGATTTGGAACAGCAGGTGGCTCTGTTAGCGGCGCGGCTAGATGAAAGGAGGACTCAGGATGCCCAGGGGAAGCCCACCCCCATCGCAAGGAAGGTACTGGGACTGGTGCACAAGTTTGGGGGAAACCCCAGGGATTATAATGCATTCAGGACTGAGGTACAGTACGCACTGGAATTGCAGTATGATGACTTTGCTGATGATGGGGGGAGGGTCGTTTATGTTATCGGGCATCTTCGGGACGCTGCCAGGGAATGGATCCGGCCATTAATGGCAACGCAGAATGCTGCCCTAAAGGACCTTAGGAAATTTTTCGGTGCCATGGACGCCATGTTCTCAAGTGGAGTGGAGCAGAGTGTGGTTCGCAGGGAACTGATGGCATGCAAGCAAGGGGGCCAGTCAGTTAGAGAGTACTGGTCGCGGGAAGTAATAGTGCCACTGTATTCTGCTCTGGTCAGACTTCACCTGGAGTACTGTGTCCAGTTCTGGGCACCACAGTTCAAGAAGGACACTGACAAACTGTAACGTGTCCAGAGGAGGGCAACCAAAATGGTCAAATGCCTGGAAACGATGCCTTATGAGGAACGGCTAAGGGAGCTGGGCATGTTTAGCCTGGAGAAGAGGAGGTTAAGGGGTGATATGATAGCCATGTTCAAATATATAAAAGGATGTCATGTAGAGGAGGGAGAAAGGTTGTTTTCTGCTGCTCCAGAGAAGCGGACACGGAGCAATGGATCCAAACTACAAGAAAGAAGATTCCACCTAAACATTAGGAAGAACTTCCTGACAGTAAGAGCTGTTTGACAGTGGAATTTGCTGCCAAGGAGTGTGGTGGAGTCTCCTTCTTTGGAGGTCTTTAAGCAGAGGCTTGACAACCATATGTCAGGAGTGCTCTGATGGTGTTTCCTGCTTGGCAGGGGGTTGGACTCGATGGCCCTTGTGGTCTATTCCAACTCTATGATTCTATGATGCTGCATTTTATCTGACATTTTTGTGTCTCACTAATATATGCATTTCTCCCTAACATATGCATTTTTAGTTGAAGAGCTGCATTGCAAAATTCAGAGAAATTCAAATTTTTAAAGGCTGGCTGGATTTCCATTCTCATTTTGTTTTGGGAAATGTGGACTAGGTAGATGCACATTTAAATGCGAAAGGAACCAAATTTCTTCCCCATCGGGACGTCCCTATTTTCACTGGAGAAAAGTTGGAGGGTATGGAGTTGTTGCTCCACCACATTTGGAGGGCCACATGTCCCCCATCCCCGCTTTTGAGGAGCCAGCTTGGAACCCCCGACAAGTTGCCTTGTCATCTGGACATATACACCAGATGTAACATACGGTCGTAAATTGACTGTATTATAAATAACAGTGGCAGGGAAATGGCCATTTAGACTAATGTAATTGAGTCAAAATGGCATCAAACTCCTTCTGATCTTGTTTCATGCGCTCAGGGAGCATATCTGCCTTTCCTCAGCCACAGGAAAATTTAAAGCTATTGCGGCTTCTCACCATTCCATCCAGCCTCGCAGGAACCAAATCAAGCTGACCTTTAGGGAGGGGAAAGTAACTTCACCGGATGCAAAGAAGATTATCTATTTAAATGACAATAGGGAGTGACAAAGAGAGACACTGACAGGACGACAAGTTGATTAAGATGGAGCTTTTCATTAATGGGTATATAGCAACTCTAATTGTTACAAAAACTATATTCAGCAGTTTTCCATCATTCTAATTCCATTCCAAGTGAGTTTAATCTAATTTACCCAATGACTAATTCCTGGCCTTGAATGAATTAATGCATAAGCCACTTTTTTTTTTTATCCACCAAAGGCACATGCGACCTCTTGATGCTGTCACACAGCGAAAGGTTTCCTTGTCACAAGCTTCTTTGTGAAATTTTTATGTGCCTCAATCATATTTCGTGTAAGTTTCAGATATAAAGTAATCCTTTCTTTGTATTGTATTCCGAAGGCTATTGAGGACAGAGGGAAAGACCAGTTTCCCCGGAAAAGCAAAAAATGGATGTTCTGAAAATCCTATGGTAATGTAACACCGACAAAGCTATATAAGAGGTTTCTTTAATAAGGAGCAAACAGATCAGCTGAGTAGGACTCTACACACCTGCCTGATCTGGGTTCCTATCTGGTGCTTAGAAGCTGACCCAAACTGATCTGGGATGATTTAGGGCTGGCATGATCCAGATGGAGGCCTTGAACCAATTTTGGGGCCTTCTAGAGTCATGTGGTTCTCCCATCCCAACCATATGATTAATCAGAGTTTTAAACCTTAATTAAACATGCTATTATTATTACTATTATTGTTATTTATTATTTATTAAATTTATATACCGCCCTTCATCAAAAGATGTCAGGGCGGTTCACAAATACAAAATAAAACACAAGAAAATAATTAAACTGAAACAACAAAACAATAGCCCCCTCTTCCGCCTAAGGAGGAGGTGGGGTTGCGGGCTTCATGGCCTCTCCCATGTGCGCGACGGGCGAAAGAGAGCCCTGTGTGATTGGGGGGATTCCCGGCCGCGTCATCCCCTGGCCAGCCAATCGGCTGGCTCGGGGTATGTGGCCTGCCCTATTTAAGGTGGGACGCGGTCGGGGATCTCCCTCTTTTCTGTCAGGGTGGTTTGCAAATACAAAATAAAACACAAGAAAATAATTAAACCAAAAAACCAAAACAATAGCCCCCTCTTCCTACAAACACAAGGCTGTAAGATATTAATCAGCCAAAGGCCTGGCTGAAGACGAACATTTTCACCTGGTGCCTAAAAATATATATAATGAAGGTGTCAGAGGAACCTCCCTGAGGAAAGCATTCCACAAATGGGGAGCCATGGCAGAAAATGCCTGTCCCTGTGTTGCCACTCTGTGGACCTCTCATGGAGGAGACACATGAAGAAACGCCTCAGATGATGGATGCAGAGTCCCATGCGATTGGGAAAGCGGGCCTTTTCCCTGTTTGTCTTACCATTTAGTGGGGGGAGCCATCTTTTTCTCTGTACAATTCCCCAGAAAAGGACCATGTGTCATTACGTACAGTCACTTCCTGGAAGCATTTTAAAACAAGATAGGTTTTTACCGCATAGCCACAGAGCTACTCTAAGCAACTGTAAAATGTTAGAGGAAATAAAAGGTCATCCTCAGATCACCAGGTTTTTCAGGGTTTCCCCTAAAAATCTGCCCCCATCCCCTGGAAAGAAGTCGAGTCAGTTTTGAAAACAAACTAAACTGGATGGCACAGGATGCCTACATGTTGATCCACCCCTGTTGAAGACATTCCTCTTCCCACATCATACACATCACATGGGAAGAGCTCCAAATTAAATCCAGACCGTTCCCTACACATGCTATTGATTGTGAGGAATGAACAACAAGCAGATAGCTCTAAACAAGCTGGATTAAAGAATGAACCCGGAACTGTTTTTTTTAATCCACTTAAGTGAATTCTCTAGACTTCTCTAGGAAAGGATATTAGGAAAGGGACTGAAAGTGATGGTAACCATGTTTGGTTTCATTATTAGTACCCCTAAGGCTACATGCATTCTGATCCTACTTCTCAAAACCACTGGCCCTGACCACTAGACCTTCATAAATGCCTGAGGGAAGAACATATGCTCATTCAGCAAAATGTGCATAACCTGATCCATGAAATTGGAAGCTCTGTGTGATTGGGGATGTCCAATCTCATGAAAGAGCCTATAATCCTTTTCATCTGAACACACATAGCTTTCAGCCAACTGTGTAGGGATCTGGCATGGATGGTGACATTGAGGATGGGACCATCATGGACAGCCTTGCAGCCTTCTCCATGAATTATCTGAACATGCAGAGCCTAATTTCCTAAGAGGGTCATTCACTCCTTTCAAGGACACAAATTGCAGCCCATTTTGGAATCCACTGTGAACTTTCAGGGCACATTAGACCCTTTTGCTGGAAGGAAGCTTATGGCTAAATTGACCTCCTCCGGAGCATGTCATTTTGAAGATGACTGCAGGTATTACCTTGTCTCATTTCCTCAGGCTCACTTAAACACAGTTCAGCTGAAGCTTCTCCTTTTTGAGATTTCTATTAGCGCTTGCATTTGAGAAGGAATAAATCACTGAGTTCCAGCACACTGCAGGCTTCCCATCTAGCCAAGGAGCATAGCATCACCCTCCCGTTGGCTCTAATTGTAGGGCAGGTAACATTTTCAGATTCACAAGCCTCTCCATTCTCCCTTTATCCCTGTAGGATCCAGTGAACAATGCTGACCAATGCAGGCATGGATGGGGCTTCCAAACTCCCCAAATAGCCCTGTTACAAATTGCTTCTAGTGCTTCCACTGCTAGCTAAACAGGAGCCAAGAGAGAAATCCATGGGCCTGATCTTTGTGCTTGTCCTATACTTTCATCCTCATCCCCAAGTGGCAGTGTGCAGGTTCCATCTCAGCTAGGAAATCCAAGAACCCTGATTCAAGGTTCCACTACTCTACAGAAGTGTGTGATGATGCTCTGTTGGCCATCATGATATGGCTGTCCCCATTTGCCTTGCTCCACTTACCAGCCCTAGGAGCCTTCATAAGGGAATTGCTCAAATAATTCATTGACTTGACCTGTTGGTTAGCTGTATGCTGACTTACAAGTTTATATTAGTTGTTGTTTTAATTTCTATACCGCCCTATACCCAAAGGTCTCAGGGCGGTTCAACATAAAATATAAAACACATACAAAATACATAAAATCAAAACAAAACCAGCAACCCAATTAAAAACAAAACAAAACCCAGAAAAGAGCCAGCATTTTTAAACAGGGTATAGGACTTGGATTAAGTCAGGCAAAGTCCCAGTTGAAAAGGAACGTTTTTGCCTGGTGCCTAAAGGTGTATAGTGAAGGCCCCAGGTGAACTTCCCTGGGGAGAGCATTCCACAGACGGGGAGCTACTGCAGAGAAGGCCCGTTCTTGTGTTGCCAACTCTCCTGACCTCTCGTGGAGGAGGCACACAAAGAAGGGCATTAAAAGATGATCTCAGGGTCTGGGTAGGTTCATATGCCTCATAATTAAATGAACTGCCAGTTGTTATTAATTTTAGTGTACTTATGGTAGTTCTAGTTCAAGTTGTCATCTGTCTGTCTTGGGAGATGATGGAAGAGTGTCTCTTTCTGGCTGAGGTCAAACTGCTGGTGGGTTGCAGCGCCTGCTGGGGCTGTAGAGACATGTTTCCTTGCAGCAGTGGCAGAAGAAGGCGTCCGGTTGTGGTGCGGCAGATGCACCATGGTGTTTCTCCTCTCTGTGCTCTTCCCAGTGGTCATTTCTCCTCTGGTCACTGCTATGGATACATGATTTGACTGCCTGTCCCCAGGCGTTGCAGCCATCTGCAAAGAACGCCCACATGGTGGGGTTGATGTTGCCAGCCTTTATGTCATGTTTGACACATGTAACTGTGGCATAGCTGTCAACTTGCAGATTTGAAAATAAGGGACCAGCAACCTCGAAAATAAGGGACCAGCAGCCAAAATAAGGGATTTTAGTCAACCAGCTGAAATACGAAGTTAAAAGGGACCAGATAATTTGGGAGAGCAGCGCCGGTTTTCAGCCCTTCGTTTCCAGAGGTTGCTGCTGAAGACACCAGCTGATGAAACACTGCAATTAAATAACTACAAGCAGCAACCACTTTTCGCGCAAAACAAAGTCCAAGCTATGAAGATGCTGCTGCAGTTCTGTATCTATTCTCTCGTGCTCCATCTGCAGCTCTCAGTTCCATCAGGCGGGGCGGGAGGAAGAGGGGGGGAAATAGTGCCTGAAGTAAACCTGCAGATCAGACCATCTATGCTAGTCTACCACTACAAATCTATGGGAGAAGCGCTTGCGGTCCTTCCTCTGCTTTCCCCCTCTATGGTTAGCCCTTGGAACACCTGCCTGCACCTCCGCCTCCGCCTCCTCCTCCTGTCTCTGAACTGCTTTCTCTATGGTTGCCCTCGTTCTCCTCTCAAGGCTCCTCAGTCCTGGCGGGGAGGGGCTCCCAGGGTCCGAGGCTGGTGAGAGGAGGCCGGAGGGGGGTGGGCTGGGCAGCCAAGCAACACAGTTGGAGCCTCAAAGGAGCTTCCTTTGAAACCCGGGAAATTTAAGGGGCATCATCAATAAGGGACAGCAGCAGGACACGGCGCTGGGATAAGGGAGTTTCCCGCCAAATAAGGGACGGTTGACAGCTATGAACTGTGGTGCTATTATATGCTTTATGTATTGCTATTGTATAAAAAGAGCACTGCCTGCATGCATGGGAGGTTGAAGTACTCTTATAATGGATGCAACAACTGCGGCTTTAATGAATCCTTGGCCCCCCAAAGCTTGTGATGTAGTCCTTTGAGCAGGAGCCTTGTAGCTGCAAATAATTCAGGTCCAATAATTATGAATCAGGAGCTGCCTCTTCTGTGTATGTCGAACATTCATATGTACTTGATTTAATTTACGGAAAGCTTTAAGAAAGTCAATACCTAACAGGCAGAAGAACATAAAGGTTTCTTTCCAGGAGGCCTCCATTTCATTAAGAGTCTGCTAGATAAGATCGACATTTTTAGAACTCCTTGCAATGCCTAAGCAGTAATTTCTCACATTTACGGCTTGTCATATGGAAAGCTGACTCTCCATCACAATTTTTCTTCCCCGCCCACCAATACCATCAGTGCCACAGCAGTGGGTTATTTACAGCGTTGCCATGTGATCAGAGGAAAGGATGATAGAGATTAGATGTGTTTTTGTATGAGGCAGAAAGTGAAGGATGGGAGAGGCACAGGGATGGCCTTTAACTGAAATGGATTTTTTAAAGGATTAAACAGGCTCTTGATAGATAGATCTCCCAATGACTATTAGGAAGGCTGCGTGAAAACAGCCTTGCAAAATGTTGCTGGACTTCCTGGCATGTTCTCAGACCCTCCAAGTGTCCCTATTTTCCAGGGACAGTCCCAGAGTTGCAGAAGCAGTCCCGGTTTCTGATTTGATTGTCCCGCTTTCCCTTTGGACATCCCTATTTTTATCAGAGAAATGTTGGAGAGTATGGAATAGGATGTCCCTATTTCCATTGGAGAAACGTTGGAGGGGATGCCCTAAATCATGGGGAGAGCAAATATTTTGGATGAGAGAGGCCCCAGGTGCAGGCCACATTCACACCCTATGTGAACTGCCCTGTGATTTTTGACTGAAGGCCACTGAGCTGCTAACAACAACAACAACAACAACAACAACAACAACAACAACAACAACAACAACAACAACAACAACAACAACACTACTTCAAACAGGCATGGCTTCCCCTAAAGAAAGTTGGGAACTGTAGCTTGTTAAGGGCCCTGAAAGGTATTAGAAGACCCCTATTCCTGTCAGAGATCTACGATTCCTAGAATGGTTTAATGGAGACCCTGGGAAATGTAGCTCTGTGAGGCGACTTATTTTAATTCCGTTATAGTTTCGTTACTTTTAAACTATTACATTTTATATGTTTTAGCTTTTTTCTATTCTATCCATTTTTGTTTTAATTTTTTTGCAAGAGGCCTTGAGTCTTGGTTCTTGGGGGGAAAGGTGGGGGTATAAATAAATAATGCCATTCAGATTTCAGTTTTTAAAAACAGCATCAAAAACAACCCATAATTACTAATAGGATGGGATAAAAAACCCGGGGGGGGGGGGGGATTGAGCTGCAGGAACAGCAAATAAAAATGTTCCTTCATTATCTCGTTTGCAAACAATAAGTGTCAACCTCCCTCCTAGACCCTTGTAAGAAGCTCTTTGGGAATGCAAATGCAGCCCTTTTATCTCCTTGGCCTTTTATTAAAACAACTGTTTAGACACTGCTGATAAACAAGACAATTAAATGGAAATGATGTCATCTCCTGGCACTCATTCACATGAACGAGTCTTGCCAGTCTCCGGGTATAAGCGGGGAAGGCTGGGAAGCAATAATATTCAAAATTGCATTAGCAGACAACAGCAACATGAAAGAGGTATCGGCAGTCTTTTGTGTCTGAAGATTGTACATGACATCCCAAGCAACTGACCCCAGTCTTTCTTATTGTGAAACGGGGACTGCTTTTATTATCTACTGCTGACATCCCTGTCATTATGAGGATGAGATGTACGTACTGCAGACAGAGCTCATGGGGTTAGAGAGGTTTATACATTGCATTCTCCATTAGCACCAGCATTAGCAATGGCAGGCAGGCTTTACCCTCTTTGCCACATTGTCTCAAAATGCAGTGTTCGTTTCCCCCGTAAAAGTAAATGGCAGACATTCGCTCAGTAAAAAGGTGCTCTGAGACCCATAGGGGTGGGAGATCTAACTGCTGCCACGCTCTTCATGATCCCAGTGTGTGGACTGAGGAACATGTTTTGTTGCTAGATTGCAGCCAGATGCTATAAGTTATATGGAAGAACAAGCCTTGCTAAAAAAGAACCAGCAGGGCTTCAGCACAGACAAGTGCTGTTTAACTACCATATTTTTTGTTCCATAAGACGCACCTAGTTTTTAGAGGAGGAAAGGGGGAAAACCCCATTGGGGGGGGGGGTCAGCTCACAGTTGTGCAGCTTCTTTTGCAAAGAGGAAAAGCCCCCTTTTTTGAGGTTCAGCTCAAAGTTGTGTAGCTTTTTTTGCAAAGGGAAAAAAATCCTGTTTTTATGGGGTTCAACTCACAGTTCTGCAGCTTCTTTAGGAAAGGAAAGGAAAGGGAGCAGTTCCTACAGACAGATCTAATCAGCTAGTCACATGTCGCTGGGGAAACAAGCAGCCTCTGTCTGCAGAACATTCAACCAATGGAGGCCTGGGCAAGGGGGCGGAGCCAGAAAGGGAGCCAGCGATCGACCACATATTCGCTCCATAAGATGCACAGACATTTCCCCTTACTTTTTAGGAGGAAAAAGGTGCGTCTTATGGAGCAAAAAATACGGTAACCTATTAGAGTTCTTTGATAGGGTCAATAAGCATGTGGATAGGGGGCGATCCAGTAGGCCTAACAGCCTTTGTCTATCGAAAAGCTTTCAATAAAGTATTTCACAAAAGACTCCTAAGTCTGCTTAGCAGGGATGGGATAAACAGCCAGGTCCTTTTATGGATAAGTAGCTGATTAAGGAAGGGACACGGATGGCGCTGTGGGTAAAACCTCAGCGCCTAGGACTTGCCGATCGTATGGTCGGCGGTTCGAATCCCCGCGGCGGGGTGCGCTCCCGTTGCTCGGTCCCAGCGCCTACCAACCTAGCAGTTCGAAAGCACCCTCGGGTGCAAGTAGATAAATAGGGACTGCTTACCAGCGGGAAGGTAAACGGCATTTCCGTGTGCGGCTCTGGCTTGCCAGAGTAGCTTGGTCACACTGGCCATGTGACCCAGAAGTGTCTGCGGACAGCGCTGGCTCCCGGCCTCTAGAGTGAGATGAGCGCACAACCCTAGAGTCTGTCAAGACTGGCCCGTACGGGCAGGGGTACCTTTACCTTTACCTTTAGCTGATTAAAGAACAGGAAGCAGAGAGTAGGAATAAATGGATAGTTGTCAAAATGGAGGGGTGTAAGAAGTAGGGTCTCCCAATGATTTGTATTGGGATAAATGATCTGTGGTTGGGAGTGAGTGATAATGTGGCCAGGTTTGCTGAGGACCCTGAATTGTTTAGAGTGGTAAAAAGAAAACACAACCGTGAAGCTTTCCAAATTGGGTGAATAGGCAGTCAAATGGCAAATGCTGTTCAAGGTAAACAAGTGTTGTTGTTGTTCTTTTGATTTATATATTGCCCTTTATTCAAAAGATCCCAGGGTGGCGAACAACATTAAGAACAAATTTTACAGATGATGATGATGATAATAGTAGTAGTAGTAGTAATAATAATAATAATAATAATAATAATAATAATAATAATAATTAATACCATAATACAAAGCGTCATAATAGGCAGCATAATAATAAAATAATAATAATAATAGTCCCCCCCTGCTTTAACAAGCCATTGATTATTTATTGGTCAAAGGTCTGGGTAAAGTCCCACAGACTTATTTCTTTCATATTATTATTTATTAAATGCCTATATGTCCTTCACCTGTAGATTTTAGGGTGTTTCACAACATAAAATGACAATTTGAAAAACACAAAATACATAATAAAAATAGGGACAAAAATAAACCAATAACCCCCTCCCTCTGGTTGAAGAGGAACATTTTTGCCTGGTGCCCAACGGTGTATAATGAACTGGTGGTGTCAGAAATAAGACTCTGGGGTTGTAGCAGATAGCTCAGTGAAGATGTCACCCAGAGAACAGCAGTTGTGAAAAGGGGTAATGCCATGCTAGGCATCATTAGGAAAGGGATTGAAAATAAAACTGACCATGTATTAATGCTGCTTTACAAATGCCCTTTCAGTCTTGTGCACACTTCTGGTCTCTGCATGTAAAAAAAAAAAGGAAAACTGGAAAAGCTGCAGAAAATGGCAAAAAAAAAAACTCATTAAGAGGCTGGGGAAAACCACGTATGAAGGAATACTTGGGCCTTTTTAGTTTTTTGGGAGGGGGAAGGTGGGTAATGGGACATGCAGGAGGTGTGTAAAAAGTACAACTGGTGTGGGGCGGAAATGGATAGGGAGAAATCTTTCCCCTTCTCCCATGCTACTAGAACTCACAGCTATCCAATGAAGCTGAAAGTTAGACGATTCAGGTGAGACAAAAGGAGGTGTTTCTCCCCACAGCTCATAGTTTTTTTTGGGGGGGAGGCTTGGTTAATTTCATTGTACACAGGTTGTACATTGAAAATAAAGGTATAGTCATACCTCATATTACGTTTGCTTCATGTTATGTTCTTTCAGGTTATGTCCAGCAGCGACCTGGAAGTACCAGAAAGGGTTACTTCCGGGTTTTGGCGCTCGCGCATGTGCAGAGACACTAAATAGTGTTTTGCGCATGCGCACAAGCACCAAATCACGCGGCGCACCTGCACAGATACGGCAGCTCAGGCTGCGTTCTTTTCATGTTGCGAACAGGCCTCCGGAATGGATCCCGTTCGCAACCAGAGGTACCACTGTATTATTATTATTATTATTATCATTATTATTTAAAATGTGGAATTTGCTCCCACGAGAGGCAGGAATGGCCACCTACTTGGAAGGCTTTAAAAGACATGACGGCTGTGCCCTGTCTCCACTGCAAGTCTCTGTGTAACAGTAGCTGGGATTCCCAAGTGGCGAGAGCTTGCAAGTATTCGTGCTTTGTTTTCACCAGATGCATCGGAAGATGATTTAAGAGTGGGCGCTGCCTCCTGGCTGGTGTCCTTCCTTACCTCCTTTGCTGGGTCAGTAGGAGAAGACATTGGGACAGTTCCACCAGCTGTATTGATGTGCACATCTCTAAGGACCATTCTCTATAGATGAGGCAATACCTAACTGTGTTTGTGCTGGTCTCTAAGAAGCCATTATCTTCAGGTACCCTAGCACCTCGCTGAGAACACATGCCAGAGCTGCTGAGTAACAAGCTAGCCCATCTCTGCATTTCCCATCCTTTCATCTGCTTCGTACTGTTTCTTGGTCACACCAGAGAGTGACAGAAGAAGAGAAGAAGAGTTTGGATTTGATATCCCGCTTTATCACTACCTGAAGGAGTCTCAAAGCGGCTAGCATTCTTCTTTCCCTTCCTCCCCCACAACAAACACTCTGTGAGGTGAGTGGGGCTGAGAGACTTCAGAGAAGTGTGACTGGCCCAAGATCACCCAGCAGCTGCATGTGGAGGAGCGGGGAAGCAAACCCGGTTCACCAGATTACGAGTCTACCGCTCTTATCCACTACACCACACTGACAGGATGCAGGGGGAGTGGAACAGAATGTTGGGAAGCGGGTGTTTCATAAAAAGAAGCCATAATGCGTCGACCCCTCGCTTTATAACACTTTCCAAATACAAAAGCGGTCCAAATGGTTCAGCTTCTAATCACTGCACCCTCGTTTTTTCATCTCTGTTCTCTCTTTGCCGTGATGGATTTGCTCCCATGCCGCTGCCTTAAAAGGAGATGTTCAATTCTGGGGGCATCTCAGCTGCGGAATAAGTATCGTTGCAACTCAAACACCCCCCTGGGCATTGTTATCTCCTTAACACATTCCCATATGTGCCTTCAGACTATTTTTATATGGAAATCAGGGAGCCACTTCTCACCTCTCTGTTTCTGCAAATGACATTACTCCATAAAACATCCTGTTTTAAGCATGTTCAACATAATATTCCATCTCCACCCAGGGAGATGCCACTGTTAGGGCCTCCACAAAGAGACTCCCCACCCCCTCTGCTGGGTGCCTGGGAAAAAGCAAATACATTTAGAAGTTGGGATTTCCGCTTACCAACAAAGCATATTGGATAAGGTTCAAAAGCATTTAATAGGGAATGGTGTTAATAAGTGCCATTCTACTTGCAATTCATAATCCGTGTAGGTGTTCTCTAAAAATAAATCTCCCACAGAAAAAAACAAAGCCCACGGGAAAAAACAGAGCTATGTAGTTATTAAAGGTTAATGTATGATAATAATAATAATAATAATAATAATAATAATAATAATAATAATAATAATAGTAATAATAATAATAATAATAATAATAATAGGTGGCACTGCTACTTGTGAGGAAGAGGGAGGAAGTTGTTTGGCTCTCATTAAAACTTGCAGCTCCTAAAAGAAATGTGCAAATTGAAACACAGCTGACCTTCTAAATATGCGCTTCTATAAATTTCGTAGTGTAGCTTTCCAAGAACAAGAAAAATGCATGCAAAACTGTATATATTAAGGAAAAGTGCACCCCAAAATGTGTATACATGAAGAGGGAAGAACTAAGAGGGGGGGGAAAGTGGGGGACACCAGCCCAGCTCTGAAGGTGGTAGTCAACTGTGTCTTTCTGGCTATAGAACCAGGAGAGGGGGGGAAGGAGCTTGAAGCTATGAGCACCTGGGCTCAAAGCATCTCCAGCCTAATTTCTTCCAGAAGGTGGTCTGACCCCAATGGCAGGGAGAAAATGGCTTGCGAGGCCATTCCTTGCAAACCACTTATGACGTAATATGTGGGACCAGGGCCGGATTTAGGTTTGATGAGGCCCTAAGCTGCCCTTTATATGCCCAGCTGTCCTTTGTCAACAACAAATTGTTGCTGTTTTTTGTGTGTTGACTATATGTGAAACCACAGAGCCTAGGGCTTGCTGATCAGAAGGTTGGCGGTTTGAACCCCTGCGATAGGTTGAGCTCCCGTTGCTTGGTCCCTGCTCCTGCCAACCTAGCAGTTCGAAAGCACATCAAAAGTACAAGTAGATAATAGGTACCACTCCAGCGGGAAGGTAAACAGCATTTCTGTGCGCTGCTCTGGTTCGCCAGACCCGGAAGCTATACACCGGCTCCCTCAGCCAATAAAGCAAGATGAGTGCCACAACCCCAGAGTCGTCCAAGATAGAACCTAATGGTCAGGGGTCCCATTACCCTTATATGCTATAAGGTAATTTATGGGCCTAATAGGTATCTAAAGCCATTTGCACATGTTGCCATACAGCCAGTCCATGCAGAATCTTGGCACCCTGTATATAGAAATGAGCAAACCAGCGATATTTTAGGGAGCAGGCCAGCAGTCGGGACCCATTACACAACACAAAACACTGTTGCTATATGTAGGTTTTATTTTATTTGTTTTTTATCTTATATTTTGGAAATGTACATCCAGTTTATTCCCTTTAAATTTGGGGGGGGGCAAGAGAGTGGGGCCCTAAGTTGTAGCTTGTTTAGCTTATATGTAAATCTGGCTCTGTGTGGGAAAGCTGAGAATGAACCATTTGGAGCTTCGGATGAGCTCCTGGTTGTTCCTTTGCAAGCGAGGCTGCTTGTCCCTGTCAATCAGCTGATCGGCACTGACAGGCAACCCCACTGGGATCAGCTCTACTAGGGAGCTGGGAACCCCCCAGGACAGCCAAGGGGACTCACGTTCTCCCTTTGGAGAGAGCGATTTGGATTCAGAGCCCTTCTGCCAAACAGGAATTTTCAGGTGTCTGCAGAGCTGAGCATGCTTCACTTGGAAGAAGCCGCTTGAATCCAAATTGCATCCTCCATATCATCTTCCAAAGGGCGTCAAGCATTGAATAGCTGGTTACGGCAAGCCTGTTTGAAGGTGCAGAGAAAGCGCATCTTCACCGGCCACTGCAACCACCCATCAGCTGATCAGCAGCTACAGCTTCAATCCTCTGATGTCATGATGATGTCAGGAGATTGACAGGTGGACGATCCTCTCCAGATGTCAAAATTGGCCCATGGTGTGTGTGGGGAGGGGAGAATTAGGGGCTTGACCTGCCAGCCAGATCGAGCTCCCCACTTCTGATTCTCAAGAACCAAAGGAAGGGCTGTACAACACAGCAGGAAAAAAAATGGCAAGAAGGCGGAGGCAATTGGTGCAAAAAGCATAATTTAGCAAAAGATTGCTTTCAAAACGTTCCAAGTACTTGCAAATGTGGGAAAAAATGAACAAAGACATGGGAAGAATAGTACAGGAGAGCTGTTTCTCTCGAGGAAGAGTGCAGATGTTCAAAAATCAAATCAATAGTTTTGGTTAATTTCTAAACCGATTTTTTTCAAGAAGTCATTTTCCCTCTACCTGCCTGGTTTTGTCATTTTTCATTCCATGCCGGCAATGTTTACAAAGAGAAAAAGGGAGGCAATATATCAGCCTCGGCGATCTCACGTACGTGGAACTTGTTCATCCCTAAGGAAATTTCAGAGGTTTGGAGTTAAGAGTTCGCAGCGGTTTCCCTTCTAACCCCTGAGCTGCTTCATCATTTTACAGCAGGTAAATTTTCTTCTCAGTGGGCAAACTGTGTGATAAACCATAGGCAAACTTTTGAAAAACTGCAAACACTTACACTTTACTGCATATGTAACCATAACAATTTAAAGTGCTAATTTTCTACCTCATAGAATATGTGTAAGTATGCCTTAGCAACACTCCCAGGAAACATAATTTAGAAGAGTCTCTATCTTCCTTACCTCCAGCGGAGAAATTTCTGTCACATACTTAACAGAAAGCCTGCTGTCTCAGTTTTCCAGGTGCTTATCTGAGTGGGTTCTTCCCCCTCCTTCCAATGAACTTTTCCGGGAAGTGTTTGTTATGTTCTTTAACCCTTTCATTGCAGGTTTGCTCAGGAGAAAGGACCATAGCTTTCCTCTTGCATATTCTACTACCACCAGTGTGGTGTAGTGTTTAAGAGCTTCAAAGATCTCTCTGTGTAGGGCTTTATTGGTGTGCACAAACATTTGTGTGCACTGGCTGAATGTTGCAAAAAGGCAACTTTGGGTGCAATTGCACACTCTTTTGGGTCAAGATTTCCAGGAGTGTATGTGCAGGAAAACTAACAGATGAATAGCAAAGAATTCTGAAGAAGAAGAAGAAGAAGAAGAAGAAGAAGAAGAAGAAGAAGAAGAAGAAGAAGAAGAAGGAGGAGGAGGAGGAGGAGGAGGAGGAGGAGGAGGAGGAGGGGAGGAGTTTGGACTTGATATCCTGCTTTATCACTACCCGAAGGAGTCTCAAAGCGGCTTACAATCTCCTTTCCCTTCCTCCCCCACAACAAACACTCTGTGAGGTGAGTGAGGCTGAGAGACTTCAGAGAAGTGTGACTAGCTCAAGGTCACCCAGCAGCTGCATGTGGAGGAGCGGGGAAGCGAACCCGGTTCACCAGATTACGAGTCCACCGCTTTTAACCACTACACCACACTCGCTCTCATACCACACTGGCTCTCTGAAGCAAATCAACTTGGGTTTTTTTCATATATATTGTACATGTGGTATACTTGTGTGTTTGCACATTAGCACCATTGGGGTGGGGAGAAAAGAGATTGACTATCCATGTGGTATATGGGGGTCTGCTCCGCTAGAGTTCAGGTGTAATTGGCTGAAAGAAAATCCCATACAATTTCCCCAGTGAAGTCAGATGAACACGATTCCCTTTGTTGCAATTATATTCTGTAAATCTTCGCAGCCCAAAGAAAATCCACCCCTTTTGAACTGCTGCCTCTGATGATGTTCGTAGAACCCAGCCAAGTTTATTTAGCAGATGACTTCAAAAAATGAAGCTAACTAATGAGTTTCAAAGAACTGCAACTGTGTAATAAACAGCTCCAGACAAGCCATAATAAGGCAGTTTTTACCACAGATGTTCATTATGCATCTGGGGATATTTAGCATTTCATGAATTTGGAAAGGTTGTTGGAAAGGGCAGTAAAAGCATGTTCCAAATGAAGGTTTTCAATACCACAACCACAATTAAGTCATGCTCTCGAATTCCTGGGAGGGGAATTCAGAGAAAACTGTTATTCTACCAGCTGACCCGGTATACCACATGGAGCACTATTCGTGATTGTTGGTAAACTAAACATACAATTTTCTTAAATAATCTGAGGGCATGCTGGCACTCTCTATACTTTTTAAGGCGTATTTCAAGTGCTTACCTGAAGATTCACACTTGTAGCAAAGGCATAGGTAGGTTATTACTCATAACGTAATATCCTCAAGAACCTTTTAATTTGTGCTCTTGCAGTGAGGCTGTAGCTCTGTAGTAGAGTGCATCATTTTCATATAGAAAGTCCCAAATTCAGTGGCATCTCCGGGTAGGGCCAGGAGAGACTCCCTGTTTGAAACCCGGAGAGTTCAGACAGACACTTCCAGACCTACCTGGGCAACAAACAGAGGCCTTTTGGACTTTTCAGATCAAGAGGTAAAATTGAATAAACTAGAAGATGCCAGGAATCAGGTGAAAAATTGGTTACAATTTGTGTTTAAGTCAGATAAGCCCCAAGGGAAGGTAGGACATTCCGGGGTCAAACCACTGGAGAAATGTTGGAGGGTATGGAGTCATGCGACCCCTGAGCCCAAGATATAAGTAACTATACAACCTTCAGAAGACATCAGAAAACAATCCTGTATAGGGAAGGTTCTTTTCTAAAAGTCGCCCAGAGTGTCTTGGGCAACCCAGTCAGATGGGTGGGGCATAAATAATAAAATTATTGTTATTATTTAATAGCGCATCCTTATATTCATTGGAGAAATGTAGGAGGGTATGTGACAGGCAGCAATAAAAGGCAGTCCTTGTGGTATCCTGGATCCAAATTGTTAAGAGCCTTGCAAATTAATACAAGAACCTCAAACCTGGCCTGGTATCAGCATCGTCCTCAGGATTTCTTGCCCATCCTTCACTATAAGGTCCCAGGATAGATTCCAATAATATTAAGACACAGTGGTGCCTCTGGTTATGAACTTAATTCGTTCCAGATGTCCGTTCTTAACCTGAAACCGTTCTTAACCTGAGGTACCACTTTAGCTAATGGGGCCCCCCACTGCCACCGCACAATTTCTGTTCTCATCCTGAGGTAAAGTTCTTAACCCGAGGTACTACTTCCGGGTTAGCGGAGTCTGTAACCCAAAGTGTTTGTAACCTGAGGAGTTTGTAACTTGAGGTACCACTGTACAGTATTAAAAAGTGCAATCAGAAGAATAGGGCTGGCCCTTCAATACATATTTCTAAGGGTCAAAGGCCAGGATAAAGTGGTGCTTCTTCATCATATGATGAAAGTTGTGCAGTGAAGATGCCAGGTGTCCCTCTCTGTGGAGAAAAGAAACCCACCCCTTAAATCCCCTTGAAATTTCACTTCACATAAAACTGGGGAATTTATGCATGTACAGTACATGCCAGAGAACGACCTGCAAATGTTTAAAAAACCTTTCCTGAAATTTCTAGGGAGATTTATCTACACAGATGCGTTCACATTTGCTTGGAAATTCTGCTTCAGGTGGAATAAAATGGCACTTCCAGTGTTTCCGTAACTGTGACCAGAATCATGCCCAAACCATGGCAATGGGTGGCAGAAAGCAATTGGTTCAATGCTACAATCCTTCCAAAAGCTTGGTGTGGAGAGCTGTTCTTTCATCATGGAGCAATTTGGCTTCTCAAATGACCTTGTTTCTCAAACCTGTCTATGCACCCCTAACTCATAAAGGCAACTTAATAAACCTCCAGGACCTGAAATGAACATTTTGATGACACTATGAATACAGTATATGCTAAAGATCCTCTATTCCATTTTTCTATAACCATAAACAGATACGCTTTAATGGTTGAATGCCTTTACCTTAAAAGATTCCAATTTAGTTCCCTAGAGCTATAATAATAAAAGCTGCTGACATTCTGTTTTTATTTCTCAGAGTAAAAAAACAAAAACAAAGCGCACACACACAACCTGTCTTATAAAAGCAGATTTTCCTCCTCATATTGATGGGATGGTGAAATTAAGTTGGGCCTCACCATTAAGCACCTTTGCTAATTGTGCTTCGTTTTCTCCTAAGAACGCAAGAGCCCAACTGAGTCAGACCAAAGGCCCATCTAGACCAGCATTCCATTCTTACAGTGGCCATCCAGCCCCAAATGGGAAGCCCACAAGCATGGCGTGAGCACAACAGAACTCTACTACGCACGATGATCCTCAAACGGTATGTAGATGCATGCTGCCTGATACTGTAGGCAATAGATCGCCATCATGGCTATTACCTAAGTGAGAGCTGGACCATAAAGAAGGCTGATCGCCAAAGAATTGATGCTTTTGAATTATGGTGCTAGAGGAGACTCTTAAGAGTCCCATGGACTGCCAAGAAGATCCAACCTATCCATTCTTCAGGAAATCAGCCCTGAGTGCTCACTGGAAGGACAGATTCTGAAGCTGAGACTCCAATACTTTGGCCACCTCATGAGAAGAGAAGACTCCCTGGGAAAGACCCTGATGTTGGGAAAGATTGAGGAGATTACAAGGAGAAGGGGACGACAGAGGATGAGATGGTTGGATAGTGTTCTCGAAGCTACCAGCATGAGTTTGACCAAACTGCGGCAGTGGAGGACAGAAGTGCCTGGCGTGCTCTGGTCCATGGGGTCACGAAGAGTCGGACATGACTAAAAAACTAAACAACAACAACAACCCTGAATTTGTCTAATCCTCATTGAAAGCCATCCATATTGGGCTTATTATATATATATTCTGAAGTGAGGGACATGAGGCAGGAGTTGATAATGCAGGTGAGCTGCAAGCAAGCTGCCGGCTAGCTCTGTGGAGCCTCCTTTTATTGACACAAATATGCAAACCCAGGCAGATACATTTTGGCCTGTGACCTTTACACATCTTCCAGTCCCGACATTGTGGGGTGGTACAAGGTTATTTTGGCACCTGTTTCCACCGCATCATTTTCCCCTTGCACAGTTTATGACAAAGGAGACAAAAGGTCTCAGAGACAAAGGTTACTGACAGGGCACCGCAGACTACAGAGACCGCAAAAGGTTAGACAGAGGGCATGATGTTCAGACAGCTGTGGCTTTGTCTGTGAGGGGGAGAAATAAGAGAGTCATTATTATTTTTATTACTAGTATTAGTATTAGTATTAGTGGTATACACACTGTACACACAGCTTTTGAAATGTCTGGATCTCCAAATCACCGGGATTCGCTTTGATCTTCAGAGAGATCCCTTCTTAGTTTTGGGATTCAGGGTTTTCTTCCACTAAGTGCAGCCAACCAGCATGGGCAATGGTTAAGGCAGATGAAAATTGAAGTCCAGCATTATCTGGAGGACCACAGATTCCCCGACCCTGAAATGGATTGATAGGTAAAGGGCTTTTTTCCAGCTGGAACTTGCCGCAACTTAGTTCCAGCACTTCTCAAGTGAGCACCATTACCATTATAAGAGAACAAGGGAGGTGTTCATGGTGAGTTCCTGCACCTATTTTTCTAGAAAAATAGCACTGGATCGATGGATAGATATTACTGGAGAATGAATTTGTTTGCTTGTTTTATTAAAAAAAGAATAATGACAAAAAAATGGCAAAAGGTTAGGCAAGCTCTGGACTGGATTCGAAGGATAGAAAAGAGGTAATAGAAATCACATTTCCATTATAATCTAAAAGAGGTGATACAAATATACAATATAATATTTAGAATACATTCAATATAAAAGAGGTAATAGAAACTACATTGGCACCAGAATGTTATTTTCCAGGCTTCACAGCAACAAATGATATAAATGAAATGAAACGGGGACCTATGATGAATATCACTACATGCTGCAAAGAGCATATCCTCCTATTATGACATGTCTAATCAGTATTATGTATTTGAGTCCAAATCTGAAAAGGCAATACCAAACAGGACATCAATACTGTCTATTGCTGGGGGGGGGGGGGGCCTGGAACTGATTTCTTACACTGAACTGATGGAATTCAGTCACCAAACATTTCAGAACAACCAGCATGGGATTATTTCAGTGTCTGCAAAAGCCACCTTTCTAATAGATTTCGCCATGAATGATCCAGACATTCACCGGGCATGCCTGCTTTCCATTTTCACTTTGCACATTCGCCCACGTCTTTATGCTTAAATATCCATCTCTTTAATGTGCAAGCCTCTGCAAGGAGGGCCACAAATTCTATGCATTTCTAGCTCGGCTTTTCCTCTGCTGTTTCAGTCCTGCGTTGACCTCGTTCAAGAGCATTTCTGCGGGAGAGCTTTCCTGCACTTTCAGGCCAATGCTTTTGGGCAGAAAAATGGTCAAAGATGGCCACAGATGAATGGATAGCTAGATAGATCGCTGAGCCAAAATGTCCTCCCACCACCCCATTGTCAGGTGGCAAAATGTGTGTGTGTGTGTTGGTGAATTGGACAGTGTTTGTGTGGATGTAACAAGAGAAAAAATGGGAAGCTCCTGGAGATATTAGTTAGGGAACTACTAATATTTACATTGGGACGTGAGTGGCGCTGTGGGTTAAACCACAGAGCCTAGGACTTGCTGATCAGAAGGTCGGCGGTTCAAATCCGCGCGACGGGGTGAGCTCCCGTTGCTCGGTCCCTGCTCCTGCCAACCTAGCAGTTCGAAAGCACGTCAAAGTGCAAGTAGATAAATAGGTACCGCTCCGACAGGAAGGTAAATGGCATTTCCATGCGCTGCTCTGGTTCACCAGAAGCGGCTTAGTCATGCTGGCCACATGACCCGGAAGCTGTACGCCGGCTCCCTCGGCCAATAAAGTGAGATGAGCGCCACAACCCCAGAGTCGGCCATGACTGGACCTAATGGCCAGGGGTCCCTTTATCTTTAATACATACAGTGGTACCTCGGGTTACAGACGCTTCAGGTTACAGACTCCGCTAGCCCAGAAATAGTACCTCGGCTTAAGAACTTTGCTTCAGGATGAGAACAGAAATCGCGCGGCGACAGCGCGGCAGCAGCGGGAGGCCCCATTAGCTCAGTGGGACCTCAGGTTAAGAACAGTTTCTGGTTAAGAACGGACCTCCGGAATGAATTAAGTTCTTAACCAGAGGTACCACTGTTTTGCTTCACAAAGGTGTATGCATTACAGAACAACCCTATGTGTATCTACTCAGATGTAAGTACTGTTGACCTTGAATACACCTTAGTGTGTTCATGTGCAGGCACTTACATGCACATGCATCAGAGAATTTGTATACTTCCCACCTACCTAAGAGATTTAATCGTTAGGGGTTGAAACCCCAAAGAGCTGCAAATCTAGCAACTCACACTATCAACATGTTGATGAGGTAGACTAGGAACGGAGGGTTGAATCCACTGTGTCCCCTCCTCAAATAGAATGCACCTCCACTGGAGACTCCGAGTGAAGGTATGGGGAAGAAGCAAGCTTTCATTGATTCCCTTCTTCCTGTAACCTCCAGCACAACATTCCACACTGTACCAGAACGTCCCTCAACCCTGCAGAGCATCATTTATGGAGGAATATGTGGCAGGGAGGGTGATGGAGGAGAAACCAGTGAAAGCAGCCTCCTCTCTTGCTGAAGCAGCAGCATCCCACCCATGAGAAAGCGTGTTCTCCTTCGTGGAGAGCACGTGTTGCAGTGGGGGCCAACAGGACACTCCAAAGTTGTGGGGTGGGCTAATTGATCGTTGCCCACTGTTGTGATTGGGCATCCCTTGTTGTTGGGAAGAAGTTAATGTTGCCTTTTGATGATTGACAGCCAGAAATGTTAAAACTCCCTGCATGGGGCATAGAGCTTCCTCTTTTCACTCCGTGCATCGGATTGCCCGTCCCTCCCTCCCTATATTTAGGGGCTGTTCGCTTTGACCTTGCTATGCCTGTCAGGGGGTCATCTGCTCTTGGGGCAGGGGCCCGGTAGGAATTTTGTCCATTTGGCTGATTGGCTGGGGCCATTTGGTTTTTGCCTACCGCGTAGCAAATCGTCACAACTTGCAAGGTTGCGGTTAGGCATTGGTTTTATGTATTGGTTGGTGGAGGGGCATGGATTGGCTATGCCTGCCCCTCTAATGCTGCTGCTGCAAGGGATTCCGTTAAAGGAATAGAGGGGCTCACTATTGCTTTTGTCCAACCCTGTCAAGGGGCTAGGGCCACGCAAGAGCCCCTGGTTGCATTTGGGGAGGGCTGAGGGCAGGTTCCCTGCTCCGTTGCTACCCCCAAATGTATTCCTCTTTTCTGACTTTCGCAGGCTTGCGAAATGACAGTCTGTCCCCCACTGGGGGGCAGATAGTCGCAACCAATGCCTAAGCAACCACTCACATTTTTGTATTTTAATAAAGTTGTGGCCAAAATTATTCCAAAAACCTTAAACAAAATTTCTGTGTGATGTGTGAGTTATTTGGGGTGGCCTGGGGACCTCGACACGCAACTCTTACTTCCTGACAGTAAGAGCTGTTCGACAGTGGAATTTGCTGCCAAGGAGTGTGGTGGAGTCTCCTTCTTTGGAGGTCTTTAAGCAGAGGCTTGACAACCATATGTCAGGAGTGCTCTGATGGTGTTTCCTGCTTGGCAGGGGGTTGGACTCGATGGCCCTTGTGGTCTCTTCCAACTCTATGATTCTATGCTTCTAAGTCAATGGGCATTGCCTTTCACCACATCTTGTGATTGACCTCAGACCTTAGAAGCACAGCACCTATAGATATGAACATAGGAAGCAGCTTTTTGCTGAGTCATACTATTTGTCCATCTAATTGCCAGCATCCACTGGCAGTACATGTGAAAAGGATCTAGGAGTCTTGGTTGACCACAAACTTGACATGAGCCAACAGTGTGACGCGGCAGCTAAAAAAGCCAATGCAATTCTGGGCTGCATCAATAGGGGTATAGCATCTAGATCAAGGGAAGTAATAGTGCCACTGTATTCTGCTCTGGTCAGACCTCACCTGGAGTACTGTGTCCAGTTCTGGGCACCACAGTTCAAGAAGGACACTGACAAACTGGAACGTGTCCAGAGGAGGGCAACCAAAATGGTCAAAGGCCTGGAAACGATGCCTTATGAGGAACGGCTAAGGGAGCTGGGCATATTTAGCCTGGAGAAGAGGAGGTTAAGGGGTGATATGATAGCCATGTTCAAATATATAAAAGGATGTCATATAGAGGAGGGAGAAAGGTTGTTTTCTGCTGCTCCAGAGAAGCGGACACGGAGCAATGGATCCAAACTACAAGAAAGAAGATTCCACCTAAACATTAGGAAGAACTTCCTGACAGTAAGAGCTGTTTGACAGTGGAATTTGCTGCCAAGGAGTGTGGTGGAGTCTCCTTCTTTGGAGGTCTTTAAGCAGAGGCTTGACAACCATATGTCAGGAGTGCTCTGATGGTGTTTCCTGCTTGGCAGGGGGTTGGACTCGATGGCCCTTGTGGTCTCTTCCAACTCTATAATTCTATCATTCTATGATTCTATAACTCTTTATTCCCAAACTGTGATTTGCCAGGGCTATGGACCATAAATGTGGGACATAGTGGGAAACTGGTAAATAGGAACGGTTGGAAGTTCTGCTGTTGGTTGCCTTATCCTGATGCTGTAAGATACTCCCCCCCCCCACTCCTACTGTTATCAGTTGCCATGAGATCAGCTTGGGCTAGATGGCCTGGAGGGTCTGGAGAAAGTAGCTGGGTTGGATAGACATAAGAAGAGCTTGCTAGATCAAGCCAATGGCTCATCTAATCATTGAATCATAGAACTGTAGAATTGGAAGAGCCCCCCTGCAATGCAAGGAAGCACAGCTCATTCAGCATCCTGTTCTCACAGTGGCCAACCAAATACCTGAGGAAAACCAGCAAGCAGGGCGCCAGCACAAGAGCACAATCCCCTGCTGTGTTTTCCAGGAACTGGCATTCAGAAACATTACTGCATCCGACTGTGGAGGCAGATCATAGCCATTGTGGCTGGTAGCCACTCTCACCATGCTGTGAAGTGAGGGCTTCCAGATGACATGTTTCCGCCTGCTTCCTTGTGCAACTCATGACAGTCTGTCATTATAATAGTGTAAGGATAAAGTCATCGCAGAATGTTTAGTTTCTTAGTTTGGGGTGTGTTCTTTTGGTTCAGAGAGAGAGAAATTAACCAACAGGATGGGGCTAGACTCGAGCACAATTATCTCAGGATAATGATAACAAGTTCTCAAATCCTATCTTAAATCTCATTAGTCAGCTGAGAGTCATAAGCACATGTTATTTTTTTGTCTTTCCTGAAACAACAACAAATAATAATATGAGGAAGCCGCTGAAGAGATGCACCATCAATACAGGAAAGTCACAATGGATGAGAGAGGAATGATTAAAGCTGCTATGTGGTTGATAAGTTGAGAATATGTCAAGGTTAATGAGTTATTAAGTCTTGGAAGCCCAAGTGATGCAGATGGTCAGATCCATAAGGAGGTGAAACGAAGAATGGAGAAGTCAAGCAATTTGTTTTCTTTTTGTTTTGGAACTAGGAAATGCAAGGCGCTCATACAACTGCTGGGACGACTTTCTTTATGTAAGATTTTATTGCTTGGGAAAAAAGAAAACCATGAAGAATATGTGCCTAGTTTGTAAAGAGCGAATGGGGAAAAAACATATTCATTAAGAAGCTAAATTTATCAGTGTGGGGAAAAACCCAACCCAACCCGAATTTAGATACAAATGCAAGATTCATGTGTTTCTGTAATAACTGGTGCCGATCCAAATGCTCAGCAAAAGTTCAAATCAACTATTTGAATGGAGAAGGTTTGAATCCAGGCCCTACTCTCCTTCTCAAGCAAGTGATTGGTGATCTCACTTATTATCTGATTGAGGCTTCACAGTTCCTGAGAAAAGTGTACAATAAGCCTCTGAACGCTTAAAAAAGAGCCCTGTAATTACTCAGCACACAGAGATATTCCCATTTGGCAGTGAGTCATGCCATGAATAATCATAGCTCTAGGGAGATGGTACTGCCCCCCTCCAATTAAAGTACAGACCCAAACAATCTGGGGCTTGAGGCAGAAATTCAAATGAAGTGAAAATATAGCAATAAAAGATGGTGTTCAAGATTGCATGAGTGAGCCTCCGCTTGCTGTATGGTTGTGAACCACCCTGGGATCTTTGGATGGAGGGCGCTATACTAATTTTAATATATAAAATGTAAAGGTAAAGGAGCCCTGACAGTTAAGTCCAGTCGCAGATGACTCTGGGGTTGCAGCGCTCATCTCGCTTTACTGGCCGAGGGAGCTGACGTTTGTCCGCAGAATGTTTTTCAGGGTCATGTGGCCAGAATGACTAAGCCGCTTCTGGTGAAACCAGAGCAGTGCACGGAAACGCTGTTTACCTTCCCGCCAGAGCGGTATCTATTTATCTACTTGCACTTTGACGTGCTTTCGAACTGCTAGGTTGGCAGGAGCAGGGACTGAGCAACGAGAGCTCACCCTGTCACAGGGATTCGAACCACTGACCTTCTGATCGGCAAGTCCAAGGCTCAGTGGTTTACACCACAGCGCCACCCACATCCCTTGTAAAATAATAATAATAATAATAATAATAATAATAATAATAATAATAATAATAATAATAATGGTTTTTATTATTATTTCGCCTCCCTCTCACTTGCAGCCCCCTTCTTTACCCCATCAATAGGGTTTGGAGGGTCACCGAACCCTCTCAATCAGATTTTTGGGGTGCATAGAGGAATGGGAATGTTAAACACTTAAAATGAACCTTGCCATTCTATTTTCCATTTGACTTTTGATGGCATTTCCTCCCTCGTGCTTCGGGAATGCCAGCATTCAATAAAATAAATGCACGAGCAGAGAGACTTCTGTTTGCACAATGGGACTTTCTTTCCACTTCTTCCCCCATGCATGAGTGAACCACCCATAAGGCAACGTCAAGCAACCTCCTCAGGCAGCTGGATTCACAGGGATAGCAGATCCGGCCTCCAAGCAAAGCTTTGCCTGCTGTTGCTGCCGCTGCCCTCCCCCCTTGTTCCCAAAGTAAAATAACAACAACAACAACAACAACAACAGTCCCTCTGGTTGGGTTTCCCCACCCACTCTAGGTGGCTTCCAACACAATATTAAAAACACAATAAAACATCAAAAACTTCCCTAAACAGGGCTGCCTTCAGATGTCTTCTAAAAGTCAGATAGTTGTTTATTTTTTTGACATCCGATGGAAGGGCGTTCCACAGGGAAGGCGCCACCACCGAGAAGGCCCTCTGCTTGGTTCCCTGTAACTTTACTTCTCACAGTGAGGGAACTGCCAGAAGGCCCTCGGCGCTGGACTTCAGTGTCCGGGCTGAACGATAGGGGTGGAGATGCTCCTTCAGGTATTCTGGGCTTCTGGCAGTTCCCTCATTGCAAGAAGCAAAGCTACAGGGAACAAGGCAGAGGGCCTTCTCAGTAGTGGCGCCCGCCCTGTGGAACGCCCTCCCATCAGATGTCAAAGCGATAAACAACTACCTGACATTCAGAAGACATCTTAAGGCAGCCCTGTTCAGGGAAGTTTTTAATGTGTGATATTTTAGTGTATTTTTGGTTTCTATGGAAGCCGCCCAGAGTGGCTGGGGAAACCCAGCCAGATGGGCAGGGTACAAATAATAAATTATTATTATTATTATTATTATTATTATTATTATTATTATTATTATTATTATTAACCCGAGGTACCACTGTATTTCTCTACATCCATGTGATTTGCAAGAAGTAAGCTTCTCCAAATGCTGCCTGCAGAGCACTGAAGAGCTCTTGATAGTTGTTGTTGTTGTTTTGTTTCAGCAGAACAGTGGATTTTTTTTTTTTTAAAAAAAGAAAGAGCTAAAAGCTTCACTTAACTTCTTTTAAAAAATCCCTTGCTGTTTTTTTTGGGAGGAAAGAAATTCCTTTATAGCTCTTCAGATAGCATTAAGGAGAACCTCTTGTTGCAATGCCTCTTGCAAGATATCTCCTCCCAGCACAAACAAGCTCCAGGAAAACTAAGCTAGCTGGTGTGAAACGCTGAGAATTAAAAAAGAAAAAATTACAAGCAAGAATAGACTCTATTCAGCCACCTCTTAATTATTTTATGGTACGAAGCAGCAAGAGACAACCCCCTGTTCATCTCTGAAAATATGAGCCTTATCAATGCACTCATTTCAAAAGCAGAAGGATTTGTGCTTTTGGAACTGAACACCATGCCCTCTCCAAATCCGGTTTAGAGGGTTGGGGGAACACCCAGAACAGATTTAGAGGGGTTGCAGAAGAAGGAAAGGGGGGAAAGTTCCATTGCGCAAATATGACTCTTTGGTCTGCCCAATCAAAAAGGGCATTGCCCTAATATTGATTATGGAGGAAATTCCTGCACTAAAGTACTTAGACCTGCAGCCTGGCAGACTTAATCTACTTTGGAAGGGCTCTTGTTCCTGCTTGTACAAAAAGATTCTCCATAGCAATGAATGGGGTGTACAGAACTTTATGTCACACAAAGTGACTTGGAACTCGAATCGCAGATCAAAGTGGGTAGAATGCAGAGCGACTCAGAAAAAAAGCAACTGTAATAATAATAATAATAATAATAATAATAATAATAATAATAATTTATTTGTATCTTGCCCATCTGACTGGGTTGCTCCAGCCACTCTGGGCAGCTTCCAACATATATAAAAACATAAAACCTAAAATACAGATAGAAGGTGAATCTTGAGGCCTGTGAAAACCCCTAGTATATATTATATTTTGCAAACCACTTGGAGGTTTTCTTACAATCAAGAAGTGTGTGTATGTGTGTATGTATGTACACACACACACACACACACACACACACACACTAAATGCAATATACATGCTTCATATATTCTCCATGCTCTAAATCTGGGCTTGCTCCAAGAAATGGATTGTTTAGGAAACAACATCGTGAATCATGAGAAATAACATAATAGAATCCAAATCTGCTCTGGCAGATTGCCAGGGAAGGAATGGAAGATGCCCTTTGAATAATGAATTTGATTCATCTCCCTCTATTAAGAGACCAACTCTTTTTAAAGAAGAAAACCTCTCCCCAAATCCAACAATGTGAAAATGATTTCATGCCACGGATACACGCCGGTATTCTTTAAAGTACCAAGTAACTGAAGTATCATTAATGTACTTTAGATCATTAAAATAGTATGTGGTTTTAATTAGATTTAGCAATTACTCTTCATCAATGAAGGCTTTCTCAATCAGGGTGTATCATCACTGCCTTAAGCAACCTGCTTAGAAGGTATCAAATGAGTTGCATATTAAATCTATGCTTTCTTCAAAGAGGGACACCACCCAAGTCCACTAAAGGCACATTCCAACAAAGTTTTAGACCTAAAATTGGATATATCTATATTCATGCTACTGTCTACCGCTGTTGCTGCCAGGCTGGCCATTCTGATGGCTTCACAGAAGAAGATGTTTTGCATCTATTAGACACTTGCAAAATGTTCTCCAACCACTTGTGGGCTATGCAGAGCAGTCCAAGGATCCAACCCAATACCCTTTCCCGCCAGCAAGTTGCGACAATTGCTGTGACATAGGCAAAGCCTCCAGAATGGCCCCATTTGTACCCAGGCAAATTCCTCGCTGGCCCCAAATACGGCGGTCGAGTAATTCACAGCAAGGTCATACACATGCATCACCCAGTTTCCTGAGAGCAGGGCCCAAATATACATATGTCTGTTGCCAATTACACTGCAAGAGGCAAGCACAGCCATTTAAATGGTTTGGAGGTGGACCTGGGTGAAGACAGACTTGACTTAGGTCCATCCCCCAAGGCCCTGCTCTGCAAATTCAAAGTGCGGACGTGTTCCATCACTCCCCATTGCCGGCTGAGTCTGATAGTGTTGCTATTTGGCTGTGTAGGAGTTTTGGGAGCTCCCCCCTGGCTCGCCTGAGGCCATGTCAAACCACAAAGCGTGTTCTCCTTAATAGAGAGCACGTGTTGTGGTGGGGTCTAGCAGGCCACCCCACTATTGCTGGGCAGATCTGTTTGGATGGCCACAGGCTGTGATTGGGTACTTGTGTTTCTGGGGAGATTTTGATGTTACCAATTTGTGAGTTGGGCTCAAAGGTTTTAAATATTGGGCACCCAGTTTTGGGCTTTCTCTTTTGCTGTGTGCACCGGATCACCCACCCACCCTCCCCGAACTGGGGATTTTGCGCTTGACCTTGCTATGCCTGTCATGGGGTCGCCTGCTTTGGGGGCAGGGGCCTGGTAGGAATTTTGTCCATTTGACTGATTGGCAGGAGCCATTTGGTTTTTGCCTGCTGCGTAGCAAATCGTCACAACTTGTAAGGTTTGCGGTTAGGCATTGATTAAAAAATTGGTTGGTGGAGAGGTAAGTGCCTACCCCACCAATGCTGGTGCTGCAAGGGAATTCCGTTAAAGGAATCCAGGGACTTGCCATGCTTTTGTCCAAGTCCCTGGCATCGGACTTGGGCCGCTCAAGCTTCTGAGAGCATGTGGGGAGAGGTGAGGGTCTGGTGCCCAGCTTCATTTCTCCCCAATATTGTTTTCCCTGACTGGCTTCAGCTGGAATCCAGAAGTCAGTTCTGTCACTGGACGTGGGGGGGGGGGGGTACAGATAGTTGTAGCCAATGCCTATGCAACCACTCAGTTATGTACAGTGGTACCTCGGGTTACATACGCTTCAGGTTACATATGCTTCAGGTTACAGACTCCACTAACCCAGAAATAGTGCTTCAGGTTAAGAACTTTGCTTCAGGATGAGAACAGAAATCGTGCTCTAGCGGCATGGCAGCAGCGGGACACCCCATTAGCTAAAGTGGTGCTTCAGGGTAAGAACAGTTTCAGGTTAAGTATGGACCTCCAGAATGAATTAAGTACTTAACCCGAGGTACCACTGTATTTAAATAAAGTTGTGGCCAAAATTATGCCAAAAACCTTAAACAAAAATTATGTGTGATGTGTGCGTTATTGGGGTGGCTTGGGGACCTCAACACGCAACTGCCTCTGGTGCCCAAAACGGCAAGCATTCTTTCTCCAGAATCCCTAAAATTTGCCCCCACACCACTAGCTTGTTCAAAGAACTGAGTATTTGGCTGTCTGGCTTAATATACATTAATACCATCACTCTGTGACTGGCTATATATAGACTCTCCTTCAGATTTAGCAGACCATTGCAAGGGCATAATGTAATTAAAGGAATACTTTGTCAATGTTACTAAAGAGGGCCACTCGGTTTATTTAAACAGAAAGAACTTTAACAGCCTAATTTATTTTCCATTAGTTCATTCGCGTTTGCCATTTTTGCCTCGCTCGCCTCTGAAATGATCCAGTCTCTTTCACTTTTGTTCCGATCCCATTTGTAGTCAGTTTTGGTTTCAGATCCTTGGGCGCAGAAGCATCAGTACATGGTTCAGGTTGTAAAAGCATTGGAGGAAGGAAGCCTTCTGTGAGCTCGGTTGTTATAAAGTCCTTGAGGGCCTTTAAAAATTAATAACTTCTCTCGCGTCGGAGGGAGAACTAAACAGTAAATGGCATTAGGAGGCCTAGATCACCTCTCTCTCCCCTCTTTTCTTTGGTGACAAACTTTAACTGCTATAGTTGTTGCTTTTGAGAGAGAGAGAGAGAGAGAGAGAGAGAGAGAGAGAGAGAGAGAGATTTGATAGGGTTAGATATTTTTATTTTTATTATTTACTTATACCCCGCCCATCTGACTGGGTTGCCTATGGCTTCCAACAAATATACAAAGACACAAAGGAACATCACACATTAAAAACTTCCTGATTCAGGGCTGATTTCAGGTGTCTATGAAAGGTCGTATAATTATTCCTCTCTTTGACATCTGCTGGAAGGATGTTCCAAAGGGCAGGTGCCACTACCGAGAAGGCCCTCTGCCTGGCTCCCTGTAACCTCACTTGTCACAATGAGGGAACCACCAGAAGGCTCTCCACCCTAAATCTCAGTGTTTGGGCTGTATGATGGGGGTGGTGACACTCCTTCAGGTATACAGGGCCAAGGCTCTTTACGGCTTTTAAAGACCCACAAAGGTCAACATATTGTGTACCTCCTAATTAGGCCCTTTCCATATTCTAGCCTGGAGGAAGAGGTGCCTGATTTTGCTTTTGACTATGATGGTGGATTGGCTTGTGTGCCACCAGAAGCGGTAGGTTTGTGATCCCAACTTTAGATGCACTGGGCGATTTATGCTTTGCACAGTAGCGACCGGCGAGGCAGCATGGTTGGGGCTGCACTGCCGGCCAGCCTTCCCAAAGCCATGCATTGGTGCTGCTTACAATTCAAATTACAATACAATTTCCGAGCACAATTCAAAGTGTTGGTGTTGACCTTTAAAGCCCTAAACAGCCTCAGTCCTGTATACCTGAAGGAGCGTCTCCACCCCCATCATTCATCCCGGACACTGAGATCCAGCGCCGAGGGCCTTCTAGCGGTTCCCTCATTGCAAGAATTGAGGTTACAGGGAACCAGACAGAGGGCCTTCTTGGTAGTGGCGCCCACACTGTGGAACACCCTCCCTTCAGATGTGAAGGAAATAAGCAGCTATCCTATCTTCAAAAGACATCTGAAGAGGCAGCCCTGTTCAAAGAAGCTTTTAATATTTAATGCTGTATTGTTTTTAACACTTGATTGGGAGCTGCCCAGAGTGGCCGGGGAAACTCATCCTGACGGGCAGGGTATGAATAAATAAATAAATAAATAAATAAATAAATAAATAAATACTACAACAAAGCAGTGGGACCTTGGCATGCTATGGACACAGCATCTTTGGATGAAGGATGGTATAATAATAATAATAATAATAATAATAATAATAATAATAATAATGCCATTTGAAGACATTTCTGTGTCATGGGATTCCTGGAGCACAGACCTTTTTAGTTCTCAAGGAGCGGCTGTAAAGGGTGTGTGTGTGGAAAGGTTGGGCCCATGAAGATTGCCAAGAGGTCCAGAGATTGTCCAGAAGGAGTTCCACAGCCAATGGAGAGACAGTGAAGTGTCTCTCTCTAACACTACGTATACCACTTCAAACAGCCATAATGGCTTTCCCCAAATAATCCTGGGAGCTGTAGTTTGCTAATGCTGTTGAGAGCGGATGAGACCCCCTATTTTCCTCACAGAGCTACAATTCCCTGAGTTCCCTGTGAAGAGATATTGACTGACCACTCATAAGAGTATTGAAAGAGCTCTGATAGATCGGGCCAAAAGTTCACCTAGTATACCCTCCAATGAAAATAGGGACATCCTATTCCATAATAACAATAATAATTTTTTTTATTTATTCCTCCTTCCATCTGACTGGGTTGCCCCAGCCACTCTAGGTAGCTTACAACATATAAAAAAAACATAACAAAACATTAAACATTTTCTTTAAAAAACCTTCCCTATACAGGGCTGCCTTCAGATGTCTTCTGAAAGTTGTCTATTTACTTATCTCCCTGGCTCGGGGATCACATAACTCCATACTCTCCAACATTTCTCTGATGAAAATAGGGACATCCTAAGGAAAAGCGGGACATTCTGAGATCAAATCAGAAACTGGAATGGCTTCTGTAAATCCAGGACTGTCCCTGGAAAATAGGGACACTTGGAGGGTTTGATCCTGTTCTCTCAGTGGTCAGCCAGGTGCAAACAGGACCAAATTGCAATAGCACTCTCCCCACTTGTATTCATGGTCATTGTGGCTCGTTTCCACTGATAGCCTCATCCTCCAGGAATCTGTCTAAACCATTTTTTAAAATGGTCCGCACTGCCTCTCGTGTAAGCAAATTCTAAGCGAAGCCTAAATACGCACTGCATTTTTTAACCCAAAAGTTGGCGTCCCTTATTCCAACTTCTGGGCCTGCGCATGGAAAAGTTACGACTTCAGAATGAGGCATCCATCACCGGCTGCGAGAGCCTGTGTATTGAGCGCTCACAAAAGGAAATAAAGAGTAAGCAAACTGTAATATAAAAGATGAAGCTGTTTTCTTTTAACGCGGCATCATCTCAGGAAACTTCCCCTTCCCCTCCCCTCCCCTCGGTTAAATTAATTTCTACTTGTAGTAGGAGCATCTTTCTTTTTCTCTACTGGCATGCTCAGCATTTATAAAAACACACATACACACACACTTCAGAAATGTGATTTGGCAGCAATCTCGTAACTCTACTGTGCCAAACCTGAGAGGAAAATTATTGCCCAAAGCAGTCTGAATTATATTTTGTTTCTTTTTCACATTTCTCAGCTGCCTATCTTCCTCGTTAAATTGCCGTCTGTTGCCACTCGCTACAACGCCTTCCTTCGTGCCCCTGCCTCCCCCCACCCTTCCGAAATTAAAGTTTTGGGAACCGCTGGGAGGTGTTTTTGCTCTAAAACCCACACGACTTTGTATTCCTGTGCCTCAAATGGAAGCCAGCATGTGGGTGGCTTGGAGAGAGATTTCCTCCTTTTCAGAGGTCTGTTCTCCTTCTGCAATTTAACCTGGGAAACTGGAGGGGAGGAGGGAGCTCTGATATTTTTGCCTGTGGTGAAATAAACTCATTTTGCGTTTTCTCTCTCTCCTTCTGCTGTCTCATTAATAGGCTGAGATTACATCTTTCCCCTCTTAATTAGGCATGTAAATGATTCTTTAGCTTGTTTTTTTCTTTCTTCCAAAAATTCTTCCCCCCCCCCCCTTACAGTCTTTTTGCAAACTTGATTTATTCTTTTTGGCAATTTCACTCCTATTTAAGCTTGGCATCGAGGTGACTCAGTTTCCTTTCAGTATTAAAGTCCTCTAAAATAGGGGCGGGAACATAGAAAGCAGCCTTATACCAAAGTAGGCCATTGGACCATCCAGTTCAATATTGCCTGTTCTGACTGGCCGCAGCTTCCCAAGGTTTCAGGTAGGAGTTTTTATTCTCCCCCTGGAGACTCCAGAGATTGAGCCAAGGGCTTTCCGCACTGGCTGCCAATGGCTCCCACATTGCACCTGTTGTGTTATGCAACTGTGGCATGTCACGCTATATGTAATTCGCACCAGTTGACATGGTGTGACACAACAAAGAATGTCCTTGGAGAACATCACCATCTTTTCCAGACATGCATGTTTCTGTTCTCCCATGAAAAGAGAAGGAAAGAACTGCAAGATGGTAAACCACCCTAAAATCCATCACTTTGGTCCTTTGATTTTTGGGGTCAATGGGGTTAACCTAAGAACAGAAGGGGAACCTGCTAGATCAGTCAATGGTCCACCTAGTCCAGCTTCCTGCTCTCACAATGGCTAACTAGATCCCTGTGGGAAACCTGCAAACAGGATTCAAGCGCAAGAGTGATCTCCCACCCTTTGGTTTCCAGCAGCTGTCACTCAGAAGTTGCAAATAGATTTTTCTGGAAGGAATTATCACAGAAAGGAGTGCTAAACATGGGCTATATTCTGCCAGATATATTCTGCCAGAAGTGGCTTTTGCGTCATGTGAAAGCTCAGATATAAAGTGGAAATTAACACTTAGGGAAACATTGGAGAAATAAGCTGCAGTATGAATGCAGCCTAAATGTGCATTCACATTCATATAGATGCAAAATTGAGAAACAATTTCCATAATTTCAATCAGGGATGGGGAACTTGTGGCTCTCCAGATGTTGTGGGACTCCACTTCCCTTCAGCCTCAGCTAGCCATGGCCAATGATCAAGGGTGATGGGAGGCCACAGATTCTGTATCCGTGACCTTGCCATAGTAAGGAAGACTGACCAGGGGCACTCAGGCAGGATCCTCACAAATCAAACAGGTTGTTCAGACTGAGATCATGTTACAAGGCTGGGGTTTTGTAGAATCTGGTGGAGCCAGATTGGTTCTTTGGGGTCAACTGGCCGAGTATTAAGCTAGGAGTGAGCTGGCAAAATGCTTGCCTTGAAGTCGAGTGGGCATGCTTGAGTGACATAGTCCAGTTTTCATGGTAGTGCTCTTTCTTCCCTCCACCTGCCTGTCAGGAATGAGCCAGCTCCAAGCAAAGGTTTGCAGCCAACTGCAGAAAGCAGCCAGGAGCAGAGAGGCTTAGATGTTAGTCAGACAAGGGAGAGCTGGCAGCTGCAGACTTTGGCTCCTCCTGACCTTGATGGGCAGGCTGATAAGGCAGTAGCTGAAAGCAGGCTAGAACACAGCCAAAGCTCGCTGGAAGCACAAATAGACATGAATAGATTCAGAGACAGCCTCTCAGAAAAGGAAGAGGTTGGAGCTGATCCACTAAGTCGGAAGAGTCAACGAATGGGAGGGCTGCTAGACAGGAAGCAAAACAAAAGACATAAAGGTTGTAAGTTCAGTATCTGCTGGAGAGCCCGGAAGGAGTCTTCAGAAGGGTCATCTTGAGTAATGATGCCGGAGGTTTTGTCAGAGCCGTCCGGAGCTGTTTGTTTTTGCAAGAAATCCTCCTTTTAATTACCTACGCTTACTGTGTTACCAAGCTGGGAACCTGGACTCCTGTCACTGCCTGATCTTTGTGCTGCAGCTACCCCCACCTGCCGCTGCCTTACCTTAGCTGGTTGTCTCTCCTCTACCACCACCATGGTGGCTAGGCCTCGGCTGTAGGCTGTAGGGGTGGCTTCTGTGAATCCGTGATATCTCGCTTAATCGGGGACTATGGAGTGGTATGTAACCACCATGGAAGAAACAGAAGCTCGAAGTGGGAGACCAAATCAGGGAAATGGTGTGATAGGGGAAAGTGCATGCATTTGAAACTGATCGAACATTGCTTTGTGCAGCAGGAAGTTTGGCCCTGGAAGTGTGTGGTCTTCTGGACCGCTGAAGGGTTAGTACAGAAAGGAAAATAATTAGTAAGTTTTCCAGCTGCTGTAAACTAACCAAGCTTTTACTAGAGGCAACGGCACTACTGCGACTCTCATCAGCTAGCAATCTGGCCTCAAACACTGGCCCTGATGTGCGAAGAAACAGCTGCAGGTAAGGAAGAGAGAGGTCAGGGTTTTAAGCTGCTTGAAAGCAAATCTGGCTGCATATCTTCCATGCAGGAGGTAAGTAATCACCTGGCTAGCGAGCGGCCTGGAGCAGGCAGGAAAATTGGATAATAAACAGAGCATGATAATGTATCAGATTGCTAAGCAGTGGTTGCAATCTCCTGGTTGGGAGATATTGTCAGACATAGCTTTATGGGCTCGCAAAATGATGCCTGCCTCCATGAGTAAGTAAACAGAAAAGGTCAGCACTTTCTGATATAGCTCCTGGCAGCCTGGAATTATGTCTGGCCTCTGAGTTCGAGCCGCATTTCTAAACCATACATTATTGAGTGTGTGTTTGGGATATTTCTAATCATCTGGTGTTGGCCAATAAAACAGCTGTTTTCACACTGTGTCTCTAGAAGGCCTGGGGTGATAGAGAAGTTCAGCACTAGAGACGAGGCTCTCTGAAAAAGAGTTTTCATGCTGACTGATCTTCTTTTGCATTATGCCACTACAGTAGAGTATTTTGTGTGTGTTGGAACACAGTTCTTACGAATTGCGGCTGGTTTGGCCCAGTCATCGTCCACCCGTCTTTTAGGGTTATGCCTTGTTTAGCTAGCTCACACAGATCCAGTGATTTTCAGTACCCTCCACATCACTCTCAAGACTCAGCTCTACAATCTTTCATTGCTTTAGGATGGCTCTATCAGGAGCAGGGGGCGGGGTATTCCTGTTGCTATCTTCTTGGGTTTTCATGATTCAAGTTTCTGCTCAGATTGCTTTGTTTCATTTCACAGATCAGGGCTTATTAGATGAAGCGTTTGTGAGTACAGTTGAGTTTTAACACTGTCTTGTGTATCTCATATATGGTTAATTCATATTAGTTACTGTGCATTTAGTTTTTATTCTCTTGTAAGAAGCTGTTCTTTTGTGTAGGCCTGTATGAGATCGTAAGAGTTTAATGAGGTGCATGTGGTTGTCTCCATGCACAAATTTTCATGTATTCAGGATCATACGTTGTCTTTGTTCCAACATATACATGTATAACAATAGAAACTAGCCAGCTGTGAAAGTTCCATTTGCATCCACTTCTGCCTCTGGACTGGACTGGACCATCAGTGACAAGTGGCCCCCAGAAGATCTGGAAGACCTTCTGGAAGATGCAGCTCAGAAGCTGAAAAAGTCTCCCTCTTCCCTAGAATTGTGGGATGTAATCAACCGGGAGCAGTCAAATACAACATTCCTTGTTTTCCTAGAGTGGACATGCAAGGGGATGTTGGTCCAGCCAGTCGAAACTTCCTGTTTCCTCCTGGGCTGGAGCATGCTTCCTTGCATGTGACTAGAGGTAGGTGTGACCTTACCTGTCCAGATAACAAAAGGACAAGGCATGCTGCCACTTTCTCTCTTTTTGACTTCCTTCTTCGTTGGACCAGCCTTTTAGCTAGGGACCGCTAAGCATTGGATTATTCCCCCATATGGGGTAGATCCACATGTACATATTTGTAACTAAGTCTGCCTTCAGGAATCCAACTGTGAACTGATGTGAGTAAACTTCTTTTATTGACTTTGAATAAGATTGTCTTGTCTTTATTCTTTTAAGGGGGATTAAAGGGAATTTACCAGGAACTATATAATTCAATCTGAGACAGACTGAATTGTATAATAGTGAGAGGCTTATACAAGCCTGCAACCAGCAATCTGCTATGCGTGCAAAGGGGAATGTAAACTCTGCTAAGTAAAGGAACTTGCTAACGTAAGTTAGGAAGGATATTAATAAACAATATATCCTCTCCTGCCACCCTGAACATTCCTATAAGAATTTAGGGCTAACTAAGAGTTTCCCTGAAAATAAATTTTTGATGAGTTTGTGGACATTTTATCTTTCTAGGTCTGTTTGAAGAATGGGAGATTTTTCAGTCCTCTCCTGAAATCTGTCTGAAGCAGCCCACTTCTGTTCTGGATTCAGAACTCCTCTGAATCCAATGCACACCCTTAATGCACACATTTTGTCTGTTCCTCATTTATTTCCATAAAGGGGGCAGCTCTCGGTGTACCAAGCAATACAAAATGTGCTCCCCTTCATTAGAGTGAACTGAAAACTCAATGTATGCCTCATAGGACCAATCTATACTGGTGAGTTATAACGCTATAAATGCGTTATGAAATGTGACACCAGGAGGCGCAATGGAAATTTGCACTGAGAGCTATATAACGTTTCCCCCCCTTGGCATTTCAGTATAGATTCACCCATAGTTCCACATTTGAAGGGCTTGCTAGTTAGGGTCATTCCTCTTGGCAAAACAGCCACCTTTGATCCCAGTAGCTGTTACTCATTGGATCTGGTAAGATGGAAAGCAGGGAGGCCAGCAGTAGGTGGCGCCAGAGCGATTGTCAGGCAGAGACAATTATTATATAAAAGGATGTCATATAGAGGAGGGAGAAAGGTTGTTTTCTGCTGCTCCAGAGAAGCGGACATGGAGCAATGGATCCAAACTACAAGAAAGAAGATTCCACCTAAACATTAGGAAGAACTTCCTGACAGTAAGAGCTGTTCGACAGTGGAATTTGCTGCCAAGGAGTGTGGTGGAGTCTCCTTCTTTGGAGGTCTTTAAGCAGAGGCTTGACAACCATATGTCAGGAGTGCTCTGATGGTGTTTCCTGCTTGGCAGGGGGTTGGACTCGATGGCCCTTGTGGTCTCTTCCAACTCTATGATTCTATGATTTCAGTTGTGTCCCCCATCCACCACCTGCAACACTGAGACTAAGGAGGAGAAGGAAGCAGCGCCACCACCTAGACTGGTTGTAAGTAAGGAGGCAGGCAGGTGAGGGCAGATGGGTTGGTGAGGCAGTGCCCCATTTGCCTTAATGGAGCAGCCTACACTGCATGATCCTCATTTAAACAGCTACTCTTAATCCTCATTCAAATCTCAGAAGAGAATGAGGGTATGTATTCCCACTAAGATCTGAGTTCTTACAAGCAGCTGCAACAGAGTGATTTAGGATGGGCTAAGTATTGCAATTACCTGGGGGTTGCTTTGAATACTACTTGTATTTTTTTTTATGGTCTCCAGCTTCTCCTGATTACCAGAGGTAATAGACTTTTATGCTACGATGCAACTGTTGAACATTTTAATTGGAATGCCATGTCAAATTTTTAAATTAAAAATCAAATACTCAAAGCACCAGTGCATTTTTGATTACTGAGATTAAAACCTAATTGAATTCTCTCTCACAAGCAAAAAGGAAAAGGGGAAGGAAAAAAAGTCGGCTGGAAATTTAATTAGAGCAATGTAAAAAGCAGTTGATTTTCTTAAGCAAAAGAAAATACATATATATTTTTATATTTTTTTATTTTTCTTAAAACGAAATGCAAAATGGCAGCCTTTCCGTTTTCTGCACACCCGCTCCCAAATTCTGCTATGGAGATATCACAAATATGGTGCGGAATGAAGGCCTACTTAGATCTCACTTTCCAAATGATTGCATAATAAAAGACCTGGGTTTTGCTTGAGCGAAGACTGCTTTGCCCTTTGATCAATACTGAATTATTCATGGTGGGTTCCTGGCAAACTTACACATGAACTTACACATGTCAGAGAGCGAGAACAAAAACAACAGACACATCTGCACACAAAAAAGAAGAAGAGCCCCGAAGAAGTTTTATTTGATAAGTCAGAAACGCGTTTCAATCAATACCAGTGGAAATGCCATTGCCAATATTATCCTAATATTTGGATAAGTTCTACACCGGCAGCCCAAAGAAGGGTAATTGGCAGTAGATCAGCAAGGATTTCTGGCTCCCAATTGTTCAAGAATAGCAATGGCTAACAGGCTTTTTGTTTCCTGCATTAAGGACAAGAAACTAATAACGCTGGCGGGGGGGGGGGGGGTGTCAGATGCTGATAGTGAAGAGACTGCTCTGATCAGTTCTGGTGCTGAAAGCGCATCTTTGGACTGAGCATGTGCTCAGAGGCAATCTAATTCTAAGTGGGATTTGCAGCAAAATGTTGTAGTGCTGGGTGCTCCTGTTCAGAGTTCCAACCAGCCGTGCACCATTTCCAGGATACTCCATTCCACCATACCTGTCAGGCTTCGGGGACTTGCCTTCCTCTCCTTCCCCCCTTTGGCTGTAGAGAAGCAAGACAAAGTGAAAAGAGTCGCTTACCATTTATAGAGTCTTTAATGATCACAGCAAAAGAGCAAAGCAAACATTCTTGGAATGAAGGCGCTCCCAGTTAAGGTTTCCACCCACCCCCTCCGTCACTTCCACACCTTGCAACCTGGTCTCGCGAACACCGTGCTTTTTGTGTGGCCACCTTATCTGCTCTACGTGACCTTGGACTGATAGGCTGGACACTTTCTAGCAATGAGAGCCAGTGTGGTGTCGTGGTTAAGAGCGGTAGACTCATAATATGGTGAACCGGGTTTGCGTCTCCGCTCCTCCACATGCAGCTGCTGGGTGACCTTGGGCTAGTCACACTTCTCTGAAGTCTCTCAGCCCCACTCACCTCACAGAGTGTTTGTTGTGGGGGAGGAAGGGAAAGGAGAATGTTAGCTGCTTTGAGACTCCTTTGGGTAGTGATAAAGCGGGATATCAAATCCAAACTCCTCTTCCTCCTCCTCCTCCTCTTCTTCTTCTTCACCTTGCTGTTCACCCCCCAGTTCTTCCCAACTTCTGTCTTCCGAACTATGCCCCTCTGCAAACCACTGTTCCAAATCTACACTGCTCCACTGCTCCTGGGCAACTTCAGGATCCTGGTCAGGGGGAGGGGGAGGCTCCCACCATTCCTCATCAGAGCAGTACTCCTCAGCCTGGTCTCTGACAATGCCCTTGCGATTTCATTATACACCCGTCCAGACTGGTGTTTTAGTGAAAGTGTACTCTGCAACATAGATAAATAGGGACCGCTTACTAGCGGGAAGGTAAACGGCGTTTCCGTGTGCGGCTCTGGCTCGCCAGATGCAGCTTTGTCACGCTGACCACGTGACCCGGAAGTGTCTCTGGACAGCGCTGGCCCCCGGCCTCTTGAGTGAGATGGGCGCACAACCCTAGAGTCTGTCAAGACTGGCCCGTACGGGCAGGGATACCTTTACCTTTTTACTCTGCAATATGCTCCTGACACAATAATAAGTGTTGGATTTGTTCCACTTTATTAGTGGTTCTGTGATGTGTTTAGGGGACTGAGAACAATGTGCCCTCTGTCCAATGAATCCAATGTGCAGGGGCCCATTTTGCAGAGTTGTACAGCTGGTTTTCTGGATAAAATCCAGAAATAAACATACTTTCTGGGCTATTGCATAGACCCAGGGATGTGGGTCAGGTATGGAGGGTGGATCGGAAGTCTTATTCTTGCTCCTTTCCACATGTGTGGGCTAGATTGGGTGCAGATATTGTCTGATCCAGCCCAATTGTCAGGCAGCAGAGGAACCAACCCGCACAGCAGGTTGCCAGGAATGGACAAGACAAGGGAAAAGTCCTTACCATCGACTATTATTCAATATTGGCTTGGGAACATGGCCCCTCTGAACAATGACGTTGCTCCGAATGAGTCTCCACCTCCACTTCATGTGTCGTCACTACTGGTGCTGAGCAGTGCTCTCTGCTTCTGAGCTCTCTGCTCTCCTACTTTCAAGGCTCGCCAGGTTCTGGGAAAGGGGTGGGTGGGTCTGGAATGCTTTCTTTAAAGACACTGTATCCATCTGCTGTCCCCCCTCTGGTGCTTTTTCTTCCTCCTCTCCCATTATTTCCCAGCTTCCACCCTCATCTGCCTCTGAGCTATGAGCTCCCTCAAGCCCCTGTTCTAATTTTGAGCTGTCTTTTTCTTCTCTGGAAGGTTCAGGCTGGGGAGGCGGTCTCCACCATTCCTCCTCTGCCCAATTCCTGACACCAATAATGTTTAGCCCAGGGGTTGGCAAACTAAGGCCTGGGGGCTGGATGTGGCCCTCAGGCTTCTAAATCCAGCCTGCAGATCCTGCCACCCACTCAGTCAGTTCCCACGCGCTGTGGACACCTCACTGTGTGGGGACTTCCTTGACGCTGGCACGGCTTCTGGTGTGGGCGGCGACGCTGGCGCAGCTTTGGATTGGCTGCAGGAGGCTCCTGCAACCAATCCGAAGTGTGGATGCCTCTGGGAGGGCGGGAACACTGGTGCCACTTCAGATTGGCTGCAGGAGCTTCCTGAGGTAAACCTGGTGTGGCCATGGACGGAGAGGCCGGCGGCTGGGCGACGGGTCTGGGCCGCGCCATGGGCATTGTGATGGGTGCGTCATGGGGCTGCAGCCAGAGCTTGGCGTGCCTTCTGGCCCCACGTCTGGCACCCAGCTTGGCACTGCTGCTGGTGGCAAGCTCGTCCACGCTGGAGCAGCTGGAGGGCGAGCTGTGTGCCACCTGCCCGGCGCTCCGCGTGCGCGGCCTGCCCATTGACCTGACCTCAGACTACGGGCTGCAGCGCGTGGTGCACGCTGCCTGAGAGCTCCATGGGGATGGGCCGATGGAGTGGCTGCTGCTCATCAACAATGCCAGTGAGTGGGCGGAGCCAAGACGCGCTCCTGAACGTGTGCAGAGTGCATCCCTCCTCCAGGTCTGGAGCCGGCTGTGGGACCGGCTTGCAATTTATTTATACTTTTCAAAATATAGTCCGGCCCCCACAAGGTCTGAGGGACAGTGGACCGGCCCCCTGGTGAAAAAGTTTCCTGGCCCCAGGTTTAGCCCCACATGTAAGAGGAGCCTGCTGGATGATGCCACTGGTCCATTAGTCCAGCAACCTGTTCTTACAGTGGCCAACCACATGCTTGAGGGAAGCCTGCAAACAGGATCTGACCACACAAGAGCCCTCTCCTGTCCTGTGGTTTCCAGTAGCTTGTAATCGAACTGGTACACCGTTATAGGAACTCCCAAGCTTCAAAACCAGATTTAGCTTCTGTCTTTGAGTAGCAATGAGTCCCATCACACATATACTTACCATTTTAATTTCCAGCTACTTCCAAGTGACACCGAAAAGTGACAGGAGTATAATGAAATACTGGTCTCATACAGCTTATACGGCAGTGCATTCGGTCCCTAACTTATCACTGCTTAATTAAAATTTGTTACTGTGACACCAGCCTCATTGTGCATAGCAGTCCCCTGCATACATTATCAGCGATTTGCCACTTTGATAAATAAACATTACATTCACGTGGCGGCTTTTTGCCATCAAGCATGAAGTAAGCCCTGTGATTAAAAAAAAAAAAAAAAGAAGAACAAGGAAAGACGTGAAAATCTTTTAATTACAAAATTCATTAAAATCAATCTCAAATAATAAAAATAATAATAAAGCTTTGCATTTCTAATGCTAAAGCGATAAAAGTGATCAATGAACCACAGCCAAACAAACCCAAACAGATTCATTGGAATTGTCAAGACGGGGGGTTGGAGAGGGAGAGAGCAGTTTAATTGATCAGACTAATAGTACACATACTAGAAGGAGAATAAAGGCGCAGAATTAAAAAAGGTCTTGATGAGAAAACTTCTGGGTTCAGAGAAGTTCATTGGAAATAGAAATGGGAGCAGGAATTCCCACCGTTCGCATGTTTGTCGGCGGTCAGCAACAGAAAGCAGACAAGTAAGAGCAGTATTTGCTACCTTTTTTGGGTCTGTAAACATTATGTAAATAATTACAATATTTTCTGCATGTTTTCCTTCCATTTAAATTAGTTATGTAATTTATTACATTCGTTTTGGCCAAAGTAGATAGTGAAATCAGTGAGTGACATAGGTTTCAGTGGAAGCCGAATTGCAGCAGAATGGACACAGCGCTGATGTTGGCGATCCCAGGATGGTGCATAAATCTCTGCCTCCTTACATCCCTAGTTCAGAGAGATACTTGTATAGGGTAGGAATATATGTTTGGGGACAGTGCACTGATATATGTTTGGGTGGTGCACTGATAAGGCAGCCATGTCTCCTACTTTGCAGAGGACAATCCTCGGCATTTGAAAGTGTCCTCTCTTTGAAGACCTTCTGGTCCAAATCTGATTCAAAGATAATGAACCCCAAGACGGGGAAGAAGAAAGGAACTGAAGTTGCCCATCAACAGTTGAAATGCATGTTCTTGTAATTATTTCTAAATGTGCATTTGTGCATATAAATTAGCCTGTGCACATTTTTGTCAAATCGGTGACTTCTTTTGTCCTATTTTCTTGCAATGCCTAAGTGACCAGAGTGAGGCTGAGCATGTGCACTGCCACGGTGGGACAGGGCAAGCTGGCGCACAACATCCATAACCCTCTTGGATGTGTTTTCAGAGCATAAAGGGATAAGGCAAACAACTTACACTGCACCACCAGATTGGCTGAGTGAGTGGCAGAAAACCCTGGAGTTGCCCACTGTTCATCTAAACAGCCTTGCAGACTGTCCTATTACCCGCTTGCTTGCTTCCTTGCTTGTGTGTGTAGATTCTGTTCTTTCATCACAGCTGCTTGCAGCTCGCCATCAGTTCGTTTTATGGCTCTCTGCAGCTCAGTTCTTTGTTGATTTCAACATGACAGCAGCTGAAAAGACGGTGTATTCTAAGTAGATAATTAATGTATCACCACAGCTTGTTGCTCTCACCCTCTCATCCTTTCCCCCCCTCCTCTTAGACAAACTGATGATTCATTTTAAATATTTCTGTCTTGCATGCAGGCAATCAGAAAATTAAAATGAAACACAACAGTACGTGTAGAATTCCATTTTGGAAGGTCCTTTGATTTAAATGGGATGGACTTGGAAACTAAAAAACAGGGTGGTGTAAATATGGATCAGAGTGTTGTGCCTCTCTGTATCCTGTGCTTTGTGGTATCTACAAACTTAAAGGTCTCTTCCACCGAAGGAGGGTTTGGTCCAGGTGAACCTACCTAACTTACATTTTCCGGAACAAAATGAAAACTGAAACACAGCCATCTTTTTAAAGATTGCACTTCTCCAAATTTTGCAATGCAGCTCACCAGCCAGAAAATGCATACAAAAATACATGCACTCAGATAAAGCATGCACAAAAATGCATACATAACATGCAAAAGAAGATTGTGTTAGTCTTTTCCTCCAACGTAAGAACACGGGTGGCGCTGTGGGTTAAACCACAGAGCCTAGGATTTGGGGATCAGAAGGTTGGCGATTCGAATCTCCGCAATGGGGTGAGCTCCCGTTGCTCGGTCACTGCTCCTGCCAACCTAGCAGTTCGAAAGCATGTCAAAGTGCAAGTAGATAAATAGGTACCACTCCGGCAGGAAGGTAAATGGTGTTTCCGTGCGCTGCTCTGGTTCGCCAGAAGCGGCTTAGTCATGCTGGCCACATGACCCGGAAGCTGTACGCCGGCTCCCTCGGCCAATAAAGCGAGATGAGCGCCGCAACCCCAGAGTCGGTCATGACTGGACCTAATGGTCAGGGGTCCCTTTACCTTTACCTTTAAGAACAGCACATGAGACAAGCCTGCTGGATCAAGCCAATGTCCCATCTAGTCCAGCTTTCTGTTCTCACAATGGCTGACCAGATGCCTGTGGGAAACCTGCAAACAAGACCTGAGCACAAAAGCACTCTGCCCCCTCTTGTCCCCCGGGATCCTGAAGCTGCTGCCTCAATCTGCCTAACTGCAGGGCCGAACCTCTTCTTTTAAATTCGCCGCAGAAAGTTCCAGTCTCCCAGGTAGAAAGGACATTCTGTTCTGCCAGTCACTGGGCATCAGGGAGCTGGTTTTCCCTGCCCTGTCAACAAATTCTGATTCTGCCTCTCCACCTTTCATCCCACTCCCTAGCAAAGGGATTATTTGCTGCGGCTGTTGACGAGTCACCTCGTTTCCATCTGTCTTTTCCTCTACCAGCTGAAAAGAAAACCCTCCTTACCTTGTCATCAGCTTGTGAGGAGAATGCCTACTGAGGGCTGTGAGTGTCTTAGAAACCAAGGTCTCATAAATGCAGTAAAAAGCAGGAACCATCAATACCTGTTGGAAACAAAGCCTGGGTCAGCTCAGCAGCCTGAACCAGAGAGACCACTTTGCAAATATAGCCCACGTCAAAACACTCTACTTTTTTATTATTATTCCCACCCTGAATGTTTAAAGAAGACTGAATCTGTGAGCAAGACAGCATCGTTGCTAGACAGCATCAAGAGATTTCGTATGCACCTGTGTGTGTATCCAGGTGTGTCAGGAACACAAGAACAGCCTGCAGGATCAGGCCAATGGTCCATCTAGTCCAGCATCCTGTTATCACAGAAGCCTACCTGTGGGAAACTGGAGAGCACAACATGGGCATAAGAATACCCTCCCCTCCCATGGTTTGCAGCAGCTGGTATTCGGATGGATTGCTACCTCGCTCTGTGGAAGCAGAGCATAGTCATCATGTCTAGTAGCTGTGGACATCCCTCTCTGTGAATTTGTCCAATCCTCTAGTTCCCTAGTTGCCAGTCGGCAGAGGATCCAACCCCCACAGCAGGTTGCCAGTAACGGATAAGACAAGGAAAGTTCTTACCAACTGCGTTTTATTCAATATTGGCAGAGAGACAGGCTTGGAAATGAAGCCTCTTGCAATACAGTGGTTACGGACGCTTCAGGTTACATACACTTCAGGTTACAGACTCCGCTAACCCAAAAATATTACCTCAGGTTAAGAACTTTGCTTCAGGATGAGAACAGAAATCGGGCGGCGGCAGTACGGCGGCAGCTAAAGTGGTACCTCAGGTTAAGAACAGTTTCAGGTTAAGAATGGACCTCCAGAATGAATTAAGTTCTTAACCTGAGGTACCACTGTAATGACATTGCCTGAGTGAGTCTCCACCCCCTCCATCTCTCCCATTACACATCATCACTATGGGTGCTAAGTTTTTGCCTTTGAACTCTTTTCTCTCCTACTTTAAATGCCTGCCAGGTTCAGGGTGGGGTCTGGAATGATTTCTAAAGACTCTGTGTCTATCAGCTATCCCCCCTCTAGTGCTTCTTCTTCCTCCTCTCCCATTATTTCCTAGCTTTCCCCCTCATCCACCTCTGAGCTGTGATCTCCCTCAAATCCCTGTTGTAATTCTGAACTGTCTCCTTTTTCTCTGGAAGGGTCAGGTTGGGGAGGTGGACTCCACCATTTCTCCTCTGCCCAGTCCCTGATGCTAGTCTGACTACATATTGTGTGAAAAAGACCTTCCTTTTATCTGTCCTGAATCTTCCAAGTTCAGGTTCATTTGGATGCCCGTGAATTCTAGTGTTACGAGAGAAGGAGAAAAACTTTTCTCTACTCTGAATTGTAACCTTCTAGCCCATGATGTATGGAAGTGAAAGCTGGACCATAAAGAAGGTTGATTGCTGAAGAACTGATGTTTTTGCTGGAGGAGACTCTTGAGAGTCCCATGGACTGCAAGAAGATCAAACCGATCTATTCTTAAGGAAATCAGCCCTGGGTGCTTACTGGAAGGACAGATCCTGAAGCTGAGGCTCCAATACTTTGGCCACCTCATGAGAAGAGCCCTGGAAAAGACCCTGATGTTGGGAAAGATGGAGGGCACAAGGAGAAGGGGACGACAGAGGACGAGATGGTTGGACAGTGTTCTCGAAGCTACCAGCATGAGTTTGACCAAACTGCGGGAGGCAGTGGAAGACAGGAGTGCCTGGCGTGCTCTGGTCCAGGGGGTCACGAAGAGTCGGACACGACTAAATGACTAAACAACAACAACAAGCCCATGAACAAGCAGTAATTCCAGAGTGTGAGAAGAGCCCTGCTCAATCGAACCCCCCAAATAGCTTTGCCTTCCTTCTCACATGTGAGAGAAGACAAAACAAATATTTTATGATGGTACTTGAAGATGATGCAACGCCTTGGATTAAAAATAATTTGCAGTTTTAAACAACCTGATGCCTGAGCACATTTTCAATCATCCCCAAATGTGGTGTCCTTTTCTTTTCTTTTCAGTCATTGGATCTAATCAATTAATTGACTAAGCACTGGGTCTCATCTAGCTGGGCAATGAAGACTCATCGCCAATCTACAATTACCAACTCTTGCTCAAATGAAGTTGTCGTAGAGTTAAGTCCACTTCATGCCTGCTCTCTCCCATCCACTGCTACGTGGGCACATGGCTCACTGAGACATAATAGGCCTAATTTATGGCTTATTTGTTATGCCAACTGCACACCTATAGAGCCCTTTTAAATGGATGAAAGAGAAATACAGGTTGAATGCATTACAGCAGCCTAATTGTGTTTTTACTGCTCATTAAATTTTCAGTTAATTGCATAGCAACCCGGTTTATGTTTTTTTACATTACATTTTACTCCTTGTGCTCTTAACTTGAAGGAGAAAAGCTATTTTTATGGCTTTGTTTATTCTTTTCTCTTTTTTGAAAATGCACCTGCGATGAATAACTGCATACAAATGTGAAGAGAGCGGAAAGCGCCTTGGACAATTTGACCTCTTTGCCAACAGGGCTGGTGCTAGAAATTTTGCTTCCATGAGCTGTGGTGAGAGCTGCCACTGGAGATCCCTAGAAATCCATTCTCCATTCTCACCATGAATTTAAAATACTGCTATGCCATTTTAAATGGTTGTGTCTTCCCCAAAGAATTCTGGGAACTGCTAAGGGTGCTGAGAACAGTTTGGAAACCCCTGTTTCCACTCAGAGAGTTACAATTCTCATAGTGGTTTGACAATCAATCCATCTTTACAGGGAACTCTGGAAATTTTAGCTCTCTGGGGGAAATAGTAGCTTCTGGTGACTGGGAGCGGCCGCCGAGACCATATAACACCGGTCTTGAAAGACCTACACTGGCTCCCAGTACGTTTCCAAGCACAATTCAGAGTGTTGTTGCTGACCTTGAAAGTCCTAAATGGCCTCGGTCCACTATACCTGAAGAAGTGTCTCCACCTCCATCGTTCTGCCCGGACATTGAGATCCAGCACTGAGGGCCTTCTGGTGGTTCCCTCGCTGCGAGAAGCCAAGTTACAGGGAACCAGGCAGAGGGCCTTCTCGGTAGTGGCACCCACCCTGTGGAACACCCTCCCACCAGAGGTCAAAGAGAAAAATAACTACCAAACTTCTAGAAGACATCTAAAGGCAGCCCTGTTTAGGGAAGCTTTTAATGTTTTATAGGTTATTGTATTTTAGTGCTTTGTTGGAAGCCACCCAGAGTGGCTGGGGAAACCAGCCAGATGGGTGGGTTATAAATAATAAATTATTATTATTATTATTATTATTATTATTACAAGCAACTCTCAGCACCCTTAACAAAGGGTGAACGCTGGTACAAACTGCCAGTACAGGTGTTTGTATGACAGAGGGCTCATCCACACTTCCACACTTCTACTCATAGAAAGCATGGATCTGAGCAGTTTTCCACTAGCCAGCATGGTGTAGTGGTTAAAAACAGTGAGACTCATAATCAGGTGAACCGTGTTCGCTTCCCCACTCATCCACATGCAGCGGCTGGGTGACCTTGAGCTAGTCACACTTCTCTGAAGTCTCTCAGCCTCACAGAGTGTTTGTTGCGGGGGAGGAAGGGAAAGGAGATTGTGAGCTGCTTTGAGGCTCCTTAAGGGGAGAGGAACTGGGACGCGGGTGGCGCTGTGGGTTAAACCACAGGGCCTAGGACTTGCAGATCAGAAGGTCGCAGTTCGAATCCCCGCAATGGGGTGAGCTCCCATTGCTCAGTCCCTGCTCCTGCTAACCTAGCAGTTCGAAAGCACATCAAAGTGCAAGTAGATAAATAGGTACCACTCCGGCGGGAAGGTAAAAGGCATTTCTGTGCGCTGCTCTGGTTCGCCAGAAGTGGCTTAGTCATGCTGGCCACATGACCCGGAAGCTGTACGCCGGCTCCCTTGGCCAATAAAGTGAGATGAGCGCCGCAACCCCAGAGTCAGTCATGGACCAAATGGTCAGGGGTCCCTTTACCTTTAAAGGGAGAGGAAGGTGGGATATCAAGTCCAAACTCTTCTTCTTTTTCTTTTTCGTGTCGTGTGCTTTCTAGGCATGCATTCTAGTGGTTTTGCCTTTGCCCCAGAAACCCACTCTTTAGTGATAAATTGGAACAAACAGCAATTCGTGGATAACCCAATTGCTATTTGTTACAATTCAGCGCTAAAGACTGGGTTTCCCCAGGGCAAATGTGGCTGGTCAAATGGAGGTGTGGCTCAACACCCTCGCTGTCAGTTCTGATGGGTGCAATGTACATTTCAATTGTTGGGTTTTCCTGCAAAAAAGTGTTTTGTGATCTGGGTGCTTTAATTAGGGCTGTCCTTTGTCTGAATTTTCCCAGACATTACCAGGAATTTTCGGAAGGCGGCAGTTTGTCCTGGTTCTTCGGCAAGTATACCAAAAAATTGCAGGTTTTTGGCATTTTTGTAAAAAAAAATGGCTCAACAACTTTGGGGTTTGTCTAAAAAATTTTTTAACAATTTCGGTGGTTTCCTTTAAAAAGAAAAAGGTCAACAATCTGGTCATTTTTATGTAAAGTGTACCATTTGCAGCTGATGAAACCATTCTTGTATTTTTCCATTTAAAAAACTCCATTGGTGTTTTTCTTTTTTCTGTACTCAAGTTCACAAAGTAAAGGATGAATCGTCCCTCGCTGGGACTCGCTTCCAAGTAAATTAATTTCAAGCCAGGGTGAAAACGATGCAAAACAAGGTTTAGGATTTGGATGTTTTTGTTGGATGAATCTCCAATATAGTAGAACTTTATCTGATTAGGTGAGAACAGAATTGTCAACGAAGCAGAAAACAGGACACAACTGATAAAACATTTGAGCGAGAGATAAAGCCAGCGCTGTAGAGGCTGCCAGATCATTCCATATAAATTCGTTTCAACCTGGTGTCAACCCAGCAGGCTTGTGAAGTCAGCCAGTAGGAATGTTCCTTCTCCTTCAAAAAGAGAGGCTGCATTTGTGTTCGGGAAGCCTGGTCGGGTTTTGTTATCCTTGGTGGAAATGAGCCTATCACACGTTTCCTATTATTTGTGAATTATTTGTGAATGGTTACTTAGACGTGATAAAGTTCACAACACTGCGCTCGATAAGAAACGTAATCTAATAGGCTGTTTTATTAAATCCACAGAAATGGCAGTCTCTGGTGTGTGGATTCAATTGTTTGAAACCAGAGGATGGAAGGAGAAGGGCTTTCAAAATCAGACTGCAACACCATGAGGTTGTGGGGAAGGGCTGTAGGTCAGTGATAGAGGCAGAAGGTCCCAGGTTTAGTCCTGAGCATCTCCTGAGTCTGAGAAAGACTTCCTGCCTGAAGCCCTAGAGGGCTGCTTCCGTGTTTCCATACTGAGGTCAATAGCCCAGTATTCTGATAAGGCTTCTTCTGCTCTTTTCAGCCCAACTGACCAAACCACAAAACACTAAAGGAAGATTCAGGGATATCACGCACCTCAAAATGGTAAAGGCTGCCCTTAAAGGGAAATCATGGCAGCTATCCTTCTGAAATGTAGCAGGATCCATCACCTTGTCTGCAGATCTAATTGGGTCTCTTGGGCCTGCCGGTCAGAAGGTCGGTGGTTCAAATTCCCATGACAGAGTGAGCTCTCATTGCTCTGTCCCAGCTTCTGCCAACCTAGCAGTTGAAAAGCACACCAGTGCAAATAGATAAATAGGTACCGCTGTGGCGGGAAGGTAAACAGCATTTCCATGCACTCTGGCTTCCATCACAGTGTCCCATTGCACCAGTAACGGTTTATTCCTGCTGGCCACGTGACCCGGAAAGCTGTCCGTGGACAAACACTCGCTCCCTTGGCCTGAAAGCAAGATGAACGCCACACCCCATAGTTGCCTTTGACTGGATTTAACCATCCAGAGGTCCTTTACCTTTTTACCTTTTCTGCCCCCAAATTGAAAGGTAATAGATGCTTCCTCTTTTTAAAGATACTGGACTGGCCATTGCTTTTGTTTTCAGAAAATGCTTTTCTGCAGCATTTTTGTTTCATGTCTGGATCATCGAAGCACCATTTCAGGGATCCCCACTTTGACTTCTTGCTTCCAAATGCAGTGCATACTCCTAGTATACAGGAAAGCTGTGCCTGAGACAAAAGCAATTCCTCCATTGCCCCCCCCCCCCATAAAAAACAAAAACAAACAAACCTTGAATGGAAAAATATGCTGCAGAAAAAAATATTTATGCTCTAATTTTAAGTGAAAGAGACTCTTCTGTCTGGCTGTTAATAGATCAAATGAATTATTTGCATTTGTTTAGTTGGCTGGTGCTCTTGGGCTCAGAAAGGATTGCACAGTAATTTCCAACTGATATAAATGCTTGGAATAAGAATTGAGAAATGTTTATGGTTACTGGCCAGCTGTGGAAGAAATAAGCTCAGGGCAGAATATCAAATACCTTGTAATTATTCTGAGGAGACGATGGAATCAGACCTTCACCTTATTGTCCCAGTTCTTTTCTCCACACAAACAAGAGGGTGGGCCACTGTTGAAAAAGAAAGCCATTTTCTCAGTCGAAAGGCATGGATTTGTTGTTATTTATTACTGGAATTATTAGTATTAAATGTAATTGATTGTTATTCCATGGACCTTGTTAACCACGTGAGCCTCTTTTGAGAAAGATGTGAAAGCAACAAATACTGTTAATGCTTTAAGGCAAGTGTGAGGAAGCTTTCTCCCTCCAGATGTTGCTGAACCTCAGCCTCGGCCCTCCAGATGTTTTTGGCCTACAACTCCCATGATCCCTAGTATGCAGGACCAGTGGTCAGGGATGATGGGAATTGTAGTCTCAAAACATCTGGAGATCAAGGTTGAGGAAGCCTGTCCTAAGCCATTGGCTGTGCTTGCTGGGGCTGATGGGAGCTATAGTTCAGCAGCATTTGGGGAGCCAAATGTCCCCTCGCTCCTGCTCTAAGAGGTATATTGGCTGGATTTCTCTGCAGCCGAGGAAGGCTCACACTCTTAAGTGCTGAGGGAATGAAAAGTCAATAACGGGATGTCTAGAAACTTCCCAGTTTCTGTGAGGTAAGAGAAGGTTATTTGTGGTACTCATTTGAACTGAAATAATCAACTAAATAGGGCATGGAGAGAAAAGTGGGGGGCAGGGCGGGAAATGTATTTGAAGAGACTAAACCTCGATGAAAACAAATAAACCAGAGTCACAAGCAAGTCAATATAGGCCAGTGTGTGCTTGTGGCCTCCATTAGCCATTCTCCAGTGTGCTGGTTGCCTGTTGCCACCAGCACTCTGGTTCATAGAATGATAGAAATGTAGAGTTGGAAGGGACTCCAAGGGTTAAGTAGTCCAACCCCCAGTTCCTCAACACACTTAGCTCAGGGACCTAAAAGGTTGCCTTGAGGGAGACTGTAGGGAAGCTGTTGCTTAGCAGGAGGGGTGAGGTGTTGTGGAGGTTGGCATGGTGTGAATGCACTGGCAGGAGAGCTGTACAGTGGTACCTTGGGTTACAGACGCTTCAGGTTACAGACTCCACTAACCCAGAAATAGTACCTCGGGTTAAGAACTTTGCTTCAGGGTGAGAACAGAAATTGTGCAGCAGCGGCACAGGAGGCCCCATTAGCTAAAGTGGTGCTTCAGGTTAAGAACAGTTTCAGGTTAAGAACGGACCTCCAGAACGAATTAAGTTCTTAACCCGAGGTACCACTATATTGACTCCACCAATGCACCCATACATGTTGACCTCTGCAGTGTCTCACTTCTCTGTGTCTCCCAGTAAGCAGCAGTGCCCAACCTTCAGGGAGGCAAGTGTGGTGGCTCCACTCCACCCAGTGAACCAGTTCTGATCATATCTCTGGAACCAGTGGTTTCTTAACATCCCCCAGGACAAAACACCCACCCCCAACCCACTTCAGCTGGTAGAAGAAAAATTAGAGAGAGCCTGGCCCTTTCAATTGGCCTGGCAAGAGACCTAGTACATTTAATAGTACTTGTGTTGTGTGAGAGCCAGTGTGGTGTAGTGGTTAAGAGCGGTAGTCTCGTAATCTGGGGAACCGGGTTCGCGTCTCTGCTCCTCCACATGCAGCTGCTGGGTGACCTTGGGCCAGTCACACTTCTTTGAAGTCTCTCAGCCCCACTCACCTCACAGAGTGTTTGTTGTGGGGGAGGAAGGGAAAGGAGAATGTTAGCCGCTTTGAGACTCCTTAAAGGGAGTGAAAGGCGGGATATCAAATCCAAACTCCTCCTCCTCCTCCTCTTCTTCTTCTTCTTCTTCTTCTTCTTCTTCTTCTTCTTCTTGGTTTTCCGTCTTTCATGGAAGAAAGTTGCCATATAAATATGAAGAACTAAACAAAAATGCCAGGGGTCAGAGAGTGCTTTGGCCGTCCATCATTTTGACTGCCAGCTGTTTTTCAGCTTGATGTTAGCCGTTTTTTCGGTTTGATGCCCCCTTCTCATCCTTTGACCCCTCCGAAACAGTTGCGCCTCCCTTCAAAACAACTGATGAAATAAACATCTCCTTTACTTTAAACGAAAGAAAAGGGGTGGTGCTTTGGCACTAGTCCACAGTACCACTCACTCAGGAGCGATCCAATTATGGTAATAGGACTACTTTGGAAAGAACTGCCATAATGCGTGGGGAAACAATTGTTGCGATTATTATTCCTCCGAGTTGCATTTCTTATTACAGTTGCTGCTGGTTTGATCAACGCGGGCTGATTTTGCAAGAGACACTAAACAGCTTTGTGCGTTTCTGCACAATGCCTTCACACCAACCCCTGACAGTTCATGCGTGCATGCTAATGTTTTTGTCGCCTTAGAAATAGCACCCTCTCCATCTTCTGGTGCAGGAGGGGTCAGACAACAGGAAGAGAGACAAGTAAGTTATAATCTAATAAAGGTAATAACTAAGGAACAGCAGCCAAGAATGTGGCAGTTTAGTTCAAATCAGCACGTGAAATTCACCCTGCCTTTCACACTTTGCCCCAGTTCTTATTGGCTATAGGGCTCCCTTTTTGTGAAATTCACAGTTTATATACATCAGTAAATGAATGGCCCTGTCAGTGCTTTTATTCAAATGCTTAAAGGTTTTTTTCCAGCTGTCTCCACCTCTGCCCTGGCCATAGGTCGCAGGGGAAGGAATGTGGCTCAGGGGTGGAGGACATTACTTTCGTGTAAAAGTTCCCAGGGTTGATCCAGGTATGGCTGGGAAATACTCCTTCTTGAAACCTTGAGAGTTGATGTCAGTCACTGTTGGCAATACTAAGCTTGATGGACTTGGGTGGGGCAGATGGGAGGTTTGGGGAAAGGGCCATAGCTCAGTGGTAGAACATCTGGCTTATATCTGGCTGCTCAATCCTCCGCATCTACAGGTAAGGTTAGGAATGTCCCTTGTCTGAAACCTTGGAGAGTCACAGACAGTCAGTGTCAACAATTCTGAGCTAGATGTGTGGGATGTGAAACACAAGAGCAGTCAAGTACAACATTCCCAGAGTGAACATGTTTACAGATGGGGAGGAATGTTTGTCCAGCCAGCAGGTAAACTCCCTGTTTCCTTCTGGGCTGGGACAGACTTCCTCTGCATGTGACTAGAGGTGGGTGTGGCCTCACCTGTGCAGGTAACAACAAAAGCACAGGGCAGGGCAGCCATCTCTCTCTCTTTCACCACATGCATCAAAGAAGCAACATCTACTAAGCCAAAGATGCTCTCTTGGCTCTTGGCTTCCAGCCAAGAGAGGACAAAGGGACTGTCTTCTTAAGAGATAGATTCCAAGTGTATGTTGCTTCATTAAGCTAAGTCTGCCTTCTGGGATCTGATTGTGAACAGAATGTGAGTAAACTCTTTTTTATACTTTTGTAAAAGACTGTGTCGTCTCTTCTATTTTATGAGGGAATAAGGGGAAAATACCAGAACAGCTATTATAGAGGCTTTAGCGAGCCTGAGCAAACGCATCCGTTGCAAAACTTAAAATAAAGGGGAATGTGTTACTCTGCTGAAATTGGGGAACTTGTTAACCAAGTTGGATAAGGATATAATCAGACAATATATCCTCTCCTGCATCCCTGAACATTCCCACAAGATGGACCAATGGACTGGCTGTGTTGACTGCTGCCCATTGTTGAAGAGCAAGAGCAGACTACGCTGGTTTACCTTTTCCTTTAAAGCAGACTGTTCCTTAGACCTGGATTCCACACAACAAATGAGCAGCATCTGGATTCCCCCGGCACAACTGAGTGATGTCCGTCTGAGCCCATCTAGCACTGAAAATGATTGTGTGGGAGGCCCCTTGGCAGCCAACCCCTAGGCCTTATCTGAGAGCCCAGGGATTGAGATATATGATATCTCAGCAGGCCAAAAAACAATCAATCCATCACTTGTTTTTGCTCAAGACGTCTAAACTATTGACACGAGTTCTAACCGAGAAGATTAAGAGCTGTCCCCCAAACAATTTAATATTGAGAGCTGGGCCTCGCATGTGCCATAAGGGAATGAGATTGCCTGACTTTCAGAAACTCTGCTTAAATAATGGGACTCTAGTTGCTGGAGGAAGGAGTGATGGGTTGGCTTCCTTTCCTATGTGGCAACAGAAAAAGGAAAGACTTCCCTGAAGTCATCACTTCTGAGATTCAGTTGCTGCCATAAGTGAGGCAGGAACATGCTGAAGAATAGGGGGTCAATCCACCCTCAAATGATAACTTTTTTAGTCAATGCTGGGGGAGGCGGATGGGAGTTATTATCACCAGGTTCCACTATTGCTACCATTTCACTAGAAGTTCATGACTCCATATCCATTAATACAGAAAGACTGAACTAGTCATCAGACTGCAGACTAGCACAAACCTGTGGCCTTCCCAACATTTCTGAACTACAACTCTGGTAATTCCTGACCATTGGCCATGCTGGCTTGGGCTGGTGGCAATGGAGTCCAGCAATATTTAGGGCCATAGGTTCCCTGCCCCTGGGGTGAACGGACACCGATCTACCAAGATGATAAAGGGTCTGTAAAAACCAAAGCTAATGAGGAACAGTTGAGGGAGCTGGGTATGTTTAGCCTGGAGAAGAATAATAGAATTGTAGAGTTGGAAGGGACCCCCAAGGGCAATCAAGTCCAACCCATCGCAATGCATTCAATGCCCTGCCTGTGCCCCTAATCCATGACCCCCTTCCCAGCTTCAGACCCCTGAAGGTGGTGGATTCTCCTTCATTGGCAAACACAAGTTGGATAACTGACAGGAGCGAGCCAGCAGTAAATCACACCGAGCGAGTTGGTGTTAACTCTTCATGAGCAAAAACAGGTTCTGCACAGGAGTATCAGGCCTAAAGGGCACAGCAACTCATCTCTGGCAGGTCCTGCCTCCATGAAGCAGTTGCTGAGACTGAAAGTCACTGCCTCCCCACAACAGTCTCCCTCCTCTCCAGGGTTTTCCCCAAGCAATCCGATACTGCGCCTGTGCGAAGCTAACTTCTCCTCTGCCCTCTTCATGCCTCTCGTGATTCTGGGAGACTGGGGAGGTAAAGGTAAAGGGACCCCTGACCATTAGGTCCAGTCATGACTGACTCTGGGGTTGCGGCGCTCATCTCGCTTTATTGGCCAAAGGAAGCCGGTGTACAGCTTCCGGGTCATGTGGCCAGCATGACTGAGCCGCTTCTGGCAAACCAGAGCAGTGCAAGGAAACGCCGTTTACCTTCCCGCTGGAGTGGTACCTATTTATCTACTTGCACTTTGACGTGCTTTCGAGCGGGGATTTGAACTGCCGACCTTCTGATCAGCAAGTCCTAGGCTCTGTGGTTTAACCCACAGCGCCACCCACCTCCCACCTGGGGAGGGGAGTTTATCACAGCAGGAGGGGGAACACCTGTGCCTCTTCACTAGATGGACTCATCTCTGCTTCTTGGCCTCCCTCCTCTCCTGCTTCAGCTTCTGCCCCTGATTCTGGACTTCTCTCTGCCACAGATGCCCCCGCCCAATAACCCCCCCCCCCAGTCTTCTCCCTCTTCTCCCTCTGACCACTCATTGTTGTCCCACCACCAATCTCCTGGCTCTGAGCCTTCTTCCCTTGGGGGTTTCCCAGCTGGTTCATCCCACCATTCCTGTCCATCCAACCAGTCTGCGACAATGTCCATCTGTCAGGGATGCTTTAACTGTGATTCCTGGATTATAGCATGGGGCCAGACTAGATGAACCTGTGAGGTCCTTTCCCAACTCTACAGTTCCATGATTCTATGATTATAGCTGAAAACTTCTGACACCGATACCCATGCAACGGTATCTATTACAGATGCAGTGGTGAACCCAACCTTTTCCCATTTCCTCAGGCTACCTGGATCAGAAAATGATTAGAATCATTATAATCAAGTTGGAAAAACTGTTCGCCAATAATTGCTCTATTATGATGTATCTGTAAGAGCAAGGTATTCTACTTCTAACCATAATTACTATGATTTTTTAAAAAGCAGTTATAGGGGATAAAAGGTAGACTGTACTGGGATCAAGGGAATCGTTATTAATCAATTCCTGCCGCTATACAGTGCTAATTAACAGGGAGCAGAACCAGGAGTAGCTAATAGGTATTGCTGTCACAGATGACAGTAATATCAAAATTGGAAAGCAAAGGGCTTTAAAATATGTGCTATTGGCAAATGAATTGAGAACCATATACGCTTAAAGTGCAGCCAGCTTTGTCCCAGTAGTAAGAGCAGAATATGGATTGGTTTGGTATCCAAGGTTATTACATCATTTCTTGGGGGGGGAGGGGGAAATGATGGCACACTAGAAATGTTTTGTGCAATGCAAAAGGGAAACAAGACCAAAGCAATCAGTATTATGCCCCCCACTCTCCCTGATTTCCTCACCTTTGGCATTATGTTGAAAGAGAGACTTTTCGCATGGACCATGGAAGGCAAGGCAACCAGTTGTGATGGCTGTATATTAGGAATATGCACCCGATTTGTCTGAAGCCCAAACCGAATAAAGCCAATCGAAAGCGACCCAAGCTTTAGCTGAGTTGGATCAAGACATCTCCGGACCACTCCAGGTTGGCATCAGGCAATGAGCCTATTCAGAGGCACATTCCCAGGATCGTCGCAGGGGGCTGGAGCAGATGACCCATGGGGTCCCTTCTGACTCACAATTCTATGATTCTTTGCTTCTATGATCATGAAGGTGGTTTGTATTGAAAACCCCGTGAAAAGGGATCAGCTGCTGGGTGGTTGGAGACTGCCTTGGTGCACCATCACAAAGGTGGTTTGCACTGACATTCCTGCTAGAACGGATTCCTCCTCTTTTTTTTGCCAGGAACAGCCTGGTGGGCCAAATTCAGACCCCTGGTGAGCCAAAGTTGGCCTGTAGGCAGGAGGCTCCCAACCCTGAGTCATATTCTGCTTGATAGCCTCAAGATGCTCTCGCCCAAGATTTGCAAAACACACCGCCAAAAGGAGTGGTACTTATAATCGGAAATAACATGGTGCCGCAGGTTTATTCAGGCAGCGTTTAGCATTGTATATTTTTGTAGGAATTACATTCTGTTACGCCTTTTTCTGTTTTGTTTGATTGTTTTGTTAAGGCTGTTGGTTGGCGTACAATTCTTTCTATATGCTGCGTGGATTTGTGTTATTCACACCATTGGTACTTATTCACACATTGTCCTTTCGATGAAGGGTGGGTAAGAAATATTTGAAATAAAACAAAACTGAAAAGAAACAGCGCAGCTACTAAATCTTTATCAGAAAATAATGCGGCTAATTTGCAAATGCCAACTACAACTGCAGCATAGAAGCTTTATTGATTGCTGGAGGTTATCTTTCTCCAACCTTGTGCACTCCAGATCACAGAATTGTATAGTTGGACGGGATCACTGGGGGTCATCTAGTCCAGCCCCCTGCAATGCAGAAATCTCAGCTAAAGCATCCATGACAGAAGGCCATCCAACCTCTGCTTGAAAACCTCCAATGAATGAGAGTCCACCACCTCCTGAGAGAGTCCCTTCCACTGTCAAACAGCTCTTACTGTCAAAAAGTTATTGCTGATGTTTCGTCAGAATTTCCTTTCTTGTAGCTTCAATAATGTAGGACTCCAAATTCCCTCATCCCCAGACAGCCTGGCCAATGTCCAGGAATGATGCGAGTTTGTAGTCCAAAATTGTTGGAGGGCCTCAAGTTGGGAAAACCTGCTCTGAGTAGAGAGGTTCATAACGGAGCCACCACAGAGAAGGCACTGCTCACTTCCCCACATTGAGAGATGGAATTTGAAACACAGCCTTATTTGGAAGGACAGGTGGTATATAAATGTAACAAAACACAAGCTCTTATTTTTTTTGAGGGGTAGGCAAATCATTCTATCCCCCCCCAATACATTTTTATTGTTTTTCCTTACTCGATTTTTCAAACAACACATTGATCAACATATAAACCTTTTTTTGCTCCGCCGAGCTTACGACTTCCCTCCTTCCCTTCAACTGGTATCCCATATCAAATCCACGCACACATTCTGACTCTTTACAATTTCTCTGCATTGTAGGATTTACTTCAATCCTGCTAGTGTCTTCAAATTTTTACAATTATCATTTAAATATACAATAAATTTACTCCAATTTTTCTGAAATTTCTGATCGTCCTGATCTCAGATCCTGCAAGTCAGTCTGGCCAACCCAGCAAAGTCCATCATCTTCGTCTGCCATTCCGCAACAGTAGGAGTTTCTTGTAATTTCCATTTTTGGGCAAATCATTCTATTTCCAGTCTTTCGTATGCATTCACCCATTGGCCAATTCGATTTCGTTTGCTGCATAGTTAACTGGCACACAACTTGCATTCAAATATGTGTGTGAAGACATATTTCTGAGCATCCTTTCTCTCAAAATGGGCACTTCAAGGCATGCGGAAAACACTTTCTTTGAGCTAAGGCCTGCATTGTAACACACGGAGAACTACTAAACCCAGTGGATAGCTGTGTCCTCCTGATTTGCACATTAGCCTGAGAGGTGTGCATCAGGGCAGTTTGTAGCGGTATTTGGGAAGACCAAATACCTCGAGTATCCCCTCTGCTTTTGTAAAAGCCTAGCTGCCCTCCTGAAAATGCAAACGCTGGAGTATTCCCAGTTATGTAAACAGGGTTGCTGCCGAGTAAGCATCCTTTCTTGCAGAATACATAGTGGCATGTTTATTCCATCAAACTGTTTCTTTTATAATAGATTCCCCGCGGCCTGTTGTTTTCCGCCAAAGGGCACCTTGCTTGGGGACAGCCTCCATGCGCTAAGCCAGAAAAGCAGAGTGCAAGCAAACAAACATTATGCCTAAATGGATCCCTCGGAAACCTCCAGCAACCTTGACTTTTAAATAAATGCTTAGTGCAAACGGCAAAGTATATCTGACTTGCCTGCGTCAGGTGGCAATTATACATTTCCATTATCCTTGGGTCTGCTGGGTGTTTGTCAGGGGGAGAGGGTCTCTTTCTTTATCCATTTTCTCCCATGGTATTTGGCGAGTCAATATTTATTCTGCTTTTCTACAACAAAGGGCAATTGCTTATTTCAATGGAATGCAGAGGAAGCGCTTGTTAGACAGGGGAGTGTCGAAACCTTTCCCATGCTGGGAGTGTGCGTCGGAGCGCAGAGATGCACACGCAGTCTAGTTCGGGGCTTCTCCCCACCCCCACCCCATCCTCTTTGATCAGGTGAAGCAGCTTTGGGTGGCTCCCTCAGCTGAGGAAGAGAGGAGAGGGCTGTTTGACTCGTCTCCGCAGTTTTCTTGCTCAAACTCATTGCCTTGGCTTCTTTGTTTCCCAAGGAAGATACCCACACAGACTGCTGCAATTTGAACATCATAATACTGGCCCGCTTTATGAACCTGTTGTAAGAAAGGAGGAAGGCAGGCCGGGGGCCTCTTATATAGTGTTGGTGCTGGCCTTTAAAGCCCTAAACAGCCTCAGTCCTGTATACCTGAAGGAGTGTCTCCACCCCCATCGTTCAGCCCGGACACTGAGATACGGTGCTAAGGGCCTTCTGGCGGTTCCCTCATTGCGAGAAGTGAGGTTACAGGGAACTAGAAAGAGGGCCTTCTTGGTAGTGGCGCCTTCACTGTGGAACGCCCTCCCATCAGATGTCAAGGAAATAAGCAGCTATCTTATTTTTAAAAGACATCTGAAGGCAGCCCTGTTTAGGGAAGTTTTTAATATTTAATGCTATACAGTGGTACCTCGGGTTAAGTACTTAATTCGTTCCGGAGGTCTGTTCTTAACCTGAAACTGTTCTTAACCTGAAGCACCACTTTAGCTAATGGGGCCTCCCGCTGCCGCGCCGCTGGAGCACGATTTCTGTTCTCATCCTGAAGCAAAGTTCTTAACCTGAGGTAATATTTCTGGGTTAGCGGAGTCTGTAACCTGAAGCATATGTAACCTGAAGCATATGTAACCCGAGGTACCACTGTATTGTTTTTAACACTCGATTGGGAGCCACCCAGAGTGGCTGGGGAAACTCAGCCGGATGTGAGGGTATAAATAAATTATTATTATTATTATTATTATTATTATTATTATTATTATTATTATTTTCTGCATCATCCAGTAAGACAATGCATGGGAAAGGGCCATGCCAGTGGTATTACTAAATGGTCAGCAGTTGAAATTTTGGGGGCAAGTCCGACTTTCTGATGGTTTAATTATTCTGGATGGAATTCAACTAAATAATTTCACCACCAGAATGACTTCCACTTGATCAGTGAAACTTCCCTTCCTCTTCTCCTCCCCCCCCCACCCCCAAATCTGCTCCAGAGGGCTGGAAGAAACCCCAGAAAAGATGTAGGGCCATGCAAGGAAGGTAGAGATTTCCTTAAAGTTTTGCTACCAAACATTTCCTTCCAGGTTTCTTTTTCTACTAGCGCATTTACTGTTCTGTTGGAAGGGAAAAGGCATATAAAGAATGGCTTCTGAAAAGCCTCTGTGCACTAAAACTCCTTTACATTACAATGAAATGCTATCCTTACCAAGTATATGACACTCCATATCTAGCCAATTCATTGCTATTACCATATATTGAATGTCAAATGAAACCATAATGGTGGCAAATTGAAAGTATAATGTTAGGCGAGATTCAAACGACTGAGTAAGCGTTGGAAACTCAAACCATTTGTTTCACAAATGGGGAGTTCAAAAACAACGAAGGAGGAGGTGAGGCAGGTGAATGGATTACCTACTCAGAGGCTGATCCCAGAAGAAGTTGAAATAGGGCAGTTGCACGGAGATGTACATGCTCTGGTTATCTCCCCCTTGGACTACTGCAATGCGCTCTACATGGGGCTACCTTTGAAGGTGACCAGGAAACTACAACTAATCCAGAATGCGGCAGCTAGACTGGTGCCACTGGGACCATATAGCACCAGTCCTAAAGGACCTACACTGGCTCCCAGTACGTTTCCGAGCACAATTCAAAGTGTTAGTGCTGACCTTTAAAGCCCTAAATTGTCATGGGCCAGGAGTCAGCTTCACCTGTTGAGCAGCAGCCTGAAGGAGCAGAAAGCAAAGTGACTCCATCTGCTGCTCATCAGCCTTCTTGCTCCTGATGTGAACCAGCTGGCTCCAGCTTTCTTCAGCAGGGCTTCCCACCTCAGTCAGTTGCTAAAAACAACATTCATTGTTCCTGGGCAGATCTTGCTGCTGCTTCTTGATTCTTGAGACCTTGGACCTTCAGCTTTCTTGACCCCCTGATCATCTGACTATGTGAACTGAGATACTCTTGACCTTAGGACTGAACATTGTATACAGACTCTGTCTCCAGGCAAGTACCAACCCCCCCCCCCCTGAGACTCAGCTGGTGGTCTAGTTTCTTCCTCCACTTAATTCTGCTGTGGCTGGCAGTAGAGGACTATGACATAAATGGCCTCGGCCCAGTATATGTCTCCACTCCCCATCATTCAGCCTGGACACTGAGATCCAGCTCTGAGGGCCTTCTTGCAGTTCCCTCACTGTGAGAAGTGAAGTTACAAGGAACCAGGCAGAGGACATTCTCAGTAGTGGCACCCGCCCTGTGGAACACAAGGAAATAAACAACTATCTGAATTTTAGAAGGCATCTGAGAGCCAGTGTGGTGTAGTGGTTAAGAGTGGTAGACTCATAATCTGGTGAACCGGGTTCACTTCCCCGCTCCTCCACATGCAGCTGCTGGGTGACCTTGGGCCAGTCACACTTATCTGAAGTCTCTCAGCCTCACTCACCTCACAGAGTGTTTGTTGTGGGGGAGGAAGGGAAAAGGAGATTGTTAGCCGCTTTGAGACTTCTTTGGGTAGTGATAAAGCGGGATATCAAATCCAAACTCCTCTTCTTCTTCATCATCATCATCCCTGTATTGCAAAGTTTTTAATGTTTGATGTCATATTATGTTTTTATATGTCCACCCACATGGGTGGGGTATAAATAATGAAATGATGATGCAAGTTTCCAAAGAGGATCTTACTTAAAGGAGATGTGGGGTTTTTATTCACTTCTCTATCTGACGGGGCCACACCAATAATTCCTGCTTGAGAACTTTCAGCTTCAGTGTGGGTGAGCTCTTAAACTGTGGGTCATTTCAATACCCCAGTTCAATTCCCAGAGAACCTTCAGGGAACTCTGGGAATTGTAGCTCTGGAAGGGGCATAGGGATCCCCTAACAGCTCTAACACCCTTAGCAAATGCCCATGGTTCTTTGGGTGAAACCAAGACTTTGGGTGAAGCCACATTCCTGGGATACAGTGCTCACATGTTCAGGCACATGTTGTGATGTAAGAGTTCTGCTATTCCTTCAGACACTTGAAAAAGCCTTAAGAAGTTTTCCAGTAGCCTCCTAAGGGAAGTGTACTTATTCCCAAAGAATGCAAGCAGAATTTACCAGCATGTATAGCAATTTCTCACAGTCACTTTTTTTTAAGGGGGAAAGGTAAAAACATTCACAAATCTCCTCCCCTTTCCTGAAAATATTTGTGTCTACTTAGATAGTTCTTAATTATAAGTATCATTCTGTTTCCTAAACCAGGCCCTTTTTAATGGCACATGGAAGGAAACTAACATGACAGAGGTCAAACTAAGGCAGCCAAGCCCTCTGCCACATGTTTCCGCTGAATGAATATATATATTTCCATCACATTGCTTAGGCTGAATTTAGCAGTGTGCATAACCCACAACCAAAACAAAAACAGAGCCATGGAGAAAAAGGTCAGCTGTCAAAAAATCCCTCCCCAAATGGGAGTTCATGCAGGACATTCCACCTACGTTTGCATCCATCCGCCTCTGGAGAACAATATTGTAGAAATGTTTAATTGTGATTTATCTTTAAGAATAGTTATTATACAACCTGTGGCACTTAATCTCAGGGTAGGGTATGTGGCGCATGTCAAACAACAATGCTTCTCAAAAAGCATATTGTGAGGAAGGGATGGGGAGGGGCCTCTGGTCTTCCAGATGTTGTTATACTGCAGCTCACATCAGCCCCAGCCAAGGATGGCAGGCGTTGTAGTCCGTCAACATAGCGGCACAGAAACATATGAAGTTGCCTTATAACAGGTCAGTCTATTGGTCTATCTAGCTCAGTATTCTCTACACCAGAGTTTCCCAAACTTGGCCCTCCAGCTGTTGTTGGACTACAACTCCCATCAACCCTAGCTAGCAGGACCAGTTGTAGTCCAAAAATTGTAGTCCAAAAACAGCTGGAGACCCATGTTTGGAAACCCTGGTTTACACGGACTAGCAGTGGCTCCATAGGGTTTTGTTGTTGTTGTTGTTTAGTCGTTTAGTCGTGCCCGACTCTTCATGACCCCATGGACCAGAGCACGCCAGGCACTCCTGTCTTCCACTGCCTCCCGCAGTTTAGTCAAACTCATGCTGGTAGCTTCGAGAACACTGTCCCACCACCTCGTCCTCTGTCGTCCCCTTCTCCTTGTGCCCTCCATCTTTCCCAACATCAGGGTCTTTTCCAGGGAGTCTTCTCTTCTCATGAGGTGGACAAAGTATTGGAGCCTCAGCTTATGGATCTGTCCTTCCAGTGAGCACTCGGGGCTGATTTCCTTAAGAATGGATAGGTTTGATCTTCTTGCAGTCCATGGGACTCTCAAGAGTCTCCTCCAGCACCATAATTCAAAAGCATCAATTCTTCGGTGACCAGCCTTCTTTATGGTCCAGCTCTCACTTCCATACATCACTACTGGGGAAACCATGGCTTTTACTATACAGACCTTTGTTGGCAATAGGGTTATAGGGTTATAACCCTATAGGGTTCTAGGGTTCTAGGTAGGGGACATTCCCAGACCTACACAAAGAGGCCAGTGATTGAACCTGGAGACTTCTGCGTTATAAAGGGAAGCCCAGACACTTTAGGCATATAGCTGTCAACTCCAGTTTTTTTTTTTTGGGGGGGGGGGGGGAGGCGTTCCTTGGGTAAAATGCCCTTAGGAGGTCCCCCCTCCCAACTGAATCTGCCTCTTTGTCAATGTCAAATCTCTCCATTCACTAGACCTCTCCCTTCAGGTCCAATATGCACTACCGTCCAGAGGAACAGGGCAAGGAGGCAAGTAAAAGCTGCATCTTATTTACCTTGTTCATAGGTAGATACATCAAGAAGGAAGGTGTGGAGGTCACCAGTGGTTTCTCCCACTCTGAAGTGTGGGCTTCAGCAGGTTCCCAGTGATGCTAACCACTGGTACCCGCGCTGTGGAGGACTCTGTTTCGACCAGCAGAAGTGCATCCTGTTACAGGAGGAATGCATTATTCACAACATACCTGGCACAGACTAGGAGACGGTGGAAGCCATTATCTCGGGGAGAGGCGCAGCTTAGGAAAAAAAGCTTTTTCCTTGTTACTGCAAAGTGCTATCAGTAGGAGTTCCGTGTGATTTACAGCTATTCTGAGGAAAATGCATTTTGTCATCAAGCCGAGTGGGAAATTGCCCAGATTGCAAGCCTCTTTTTTTTCTTTTCTTTTTTAAGAAAAAGAGAGGGGGGGAATAGATACATTCTATATTCTGTATAGGGCCTGGGAGGAGGGCAGAGGAAACAAAAATCTCAACTTGCTCCCTCCCACATCCTTTCTCCACTGTCTTTCTCAGTTTTGGTTCACAGTTTCGTGTGATTCCCCTTTTCGTATGTTCTGCGTTTCTCCGGTGCTCCTTACTTTCCTGCCAGTAGCTGGAATATTGGAAATATACCTTCAGTGTGCTTATCTTCTGCGTGAAGAGCTGGCTTATGATTCTTTGGTGCCGTTGGTAAATCTATCAATGGCTACGACCCATGACAGCTATACAGAAAGGAGCCTGTGTTGGGAGACCTGTTTGCGGTTTTCAGGGAAACATCTGATTGGCCCCTCTGGAACACAGGATGCTGGGATAGAGGGGACTTGACTAGATCAATGATGGGGAACCTGTGGCTCTCCATAAGTCGCCGGACTAGTTGATGCTGTTGAAGATGAAGCAAAGCAGAGGTTGGATGGCCATCTATCATGGATGCTTTAGCTGAGATCCCTACATTGCAGGGGGTTGGACCAGATGACTCTTGGGGTCCCTTCCAACTCTACAATTCTATGATTCTGAAATTCTTTAAGGTCTGTGTTTGGAGAATACATGGAAGATGCTCAGCCCAGACTCTGAGATCCAGCGCCGAGGGCCTTCTGGCGGTTCCCTCATTGCGAGAAGTGAGGTTACAGGGAACCAGGCAGAGGGCCTTCTAGGTAGTAGCCCCACCCTGTGGAATGCCCTCCCTTCAGATGTGAAGGAAATAAGCACTTATCCTATCTTTAAAAGACATCTGAAGGCAGCCAAGTTTAGGGAAGTTGTTAATATTTAATGCTGTACTATTTTTAACATTTGATTGGGAGCCACCCAGTGTGGCTGGGGAGACTCAGCCAGCTGGGCGGGGCATAAGTAATAAATTATTATTATTATTATTATTATTATTATTATTATTATTATACTTAGCATAGGGTGGTTCCAAAATGGTAGCAGTTCCTGAAGAATGTACAACACTTAAGTGGTTGAGCAGCAGAGCCTGGTTTGCAATTTGGCTTCAGGACATGGAACTGTTGCATAATGTGCATTATGCATTGTAATATCTATGCACTAGAAACTGAACTGTTCAATAGCTCTGTAAAAAAAAACTCTGGGATTTTTTCTGCTGTATATAAATACTTGATATAAATAGACTGCCATTACCCCTGGCCATTGGTCATGATAGTTGAGGCTGATGGGAAGTGTAGTTCAAAACATCTAGAGAGGTCCAGGCTAGGAACCGCTGATCTAGAATGATCTCTTCACAAAAATGAAGGATCTCTTATACCCAGCAAACACACAAATCCATATAAAGAATCCAGAAAACATTGAGAAATGTTCTTCAAATATACCTATAGAACATACACTCTTTCTAATCTTGACTATTTCCAAGAGAGTACCGTTTTGAACTTTGCTACAAAACCTGTCCTGCCTGTTCTGAAATTCACACATATACACCTCTAATCCATCACCTAAATCTGAAATAACACCTGCTGAGATAAAGGTTAGAGGAAGAAGTTCAGTTTGCATTCCCAAAACAATATGCACACTGAAACATAGTTATCCTTCAAAAACACACTTCTCTGAATTTTGTGATGCAGTCTTTCAACTAAAAAAACCCAAAAAAGTGCGCTCATAAACACAGGAGAAAAATTAAGAGAAAATGTGCACAAAACATTTTTTTTTTTAGTGAAAATAACATATAAAAATTCATTAGATGAAGGGAAAATATATTGCAAAAATGAGTATTAGGCAAAGTTGCATACAGAAATGGGTAAATTAGGAGGAATGCACTCTAAAGTGCCGGCATTTGTGGAAACTGTTGCAGAAATGTGACAAACTGTACTTAACATTGTAAAAATGAAAAACTGACAGAATCTACAATTGACAGATTTGGCCATCCTTTCCCTGAGATTGCAAGGATCAGGAAGCTGTGGGCATCCAGATATTGCTGGACTACATCTCTGGTTATCCCTGACTATCAGCCTTGATGGGGCTGGTGACAGCTGGACTCCAACACCTGGAGAGCCACAAGTTCCACACCCCTGGAGTAGATGTTCCACCTTGGAATGATCACCTAATAATCCTGCAATATTTAAATTTTTCAGGTGATGGGAGTACAAACAAAGTCATTTTTGCATCACAACGATGCTATTTATTGAAAACAATCCTAGTCAAAGGGCAAATCTGCAACATGGAGTGGAGGCCAGCAGAAAGCGGGTGAAAGTATGTTGCCCAAAAGCAGCTTTTGCTGTAAACATATAGAAGCAAGTTGCTAAATTCCGCATTGGCTCAAATCCTAGATGAGTGTAAGCAAATAAGCCCATAGCATCTAGAATTGATGCTTTTGAATTATGGTGCTGGAGGAGACTCTTGAGAGTCCCATGGACTGCAAGAAGATCAAACCTATCCATTCTGAAGGAAATCAGCCCTGAGTGCTCACTGGAAGGACAGATCCTGAAGCTGAGGCTTCAATACTTTGGCCACCTCATGAGAAGAGAAGACTCCCTGGAAAAGACCCTGATGTTGGGAAAGGCTGAGGGCACAAGGAGAAGGGGACGACAGAGGACGAGATGGTTGGACAGTGTCCTCGAAGCTACCAACATGAGCTTGACCAACCTGCGGGAGGCAGTGGAAGACAGGAGTGCCTGGTGTGCTCTGGTCCATGGGGTCACGAAGAGTCAGACACGACTAAACAACTAAACAACAGCATCTATTCCTTCTGGAGCAGTATAGCTTCATTGAGTAAATGCAACAACCCATCATTAGTGTTCAGTGATTTTTTAAATCAGCTTGCAGCAGTCTGCTAGGGCAATAATGGGAGGAGTGTATACATTTATCTGTAACCGGTTATGCCATAACATGGTGGTTTTTCTGATTTAAAATCCCACCAAAACTAGGGGGGAGGGGGTTGTTTCGAGTGACCCGGTATCAAATGCAGCCTATGTGATTCAAAGGTATCATCGAAAATGCCAACACAGGCCAGCTCCTATTATTGCAAATAAAATAGGGCACGGGGCTATCGAATGCAGATCAATATACAGTGAAGCTTTCTGGTTATGAAGGTCTGTCCCTCTCTTGCTGTATACAAGCTATCTTCATACCCCAGCTGAGATCAGCACAGATTAAAATGGCTGTCAGATACCAAATTGACCTGCAATTAAGTCTCCATGGATGCTGAAAAGGCTGATGTCCTCAGAGAGCCATCAGTGATGGATGGGGAAAGTGGTCGTCCCTGTACTAGGAGCCTAGCCAAATACAAATAGGAGGTGAGAGTTCAATGTGATACAAGGCACATGACCGCACAAATAAGAGTGGAAAGAATGGAAAGCTGTTACTACAGTGTTTAGATGGAGGTGCCCCAGGGAGCCATTGGACATTTGACTGGTTGCCAGTGAAAATTCTGGGCATGCCAAAAGCTTTCAACGTTTGCAAAAATCTGGCTCAAGCTACGTATCCCCTGTTGAGACTGTCTGTGGAAAACCAACAGAGGTAGGAAGAGTCAATAATGTCAAGGCTCTTTTCAGCTGGCAATGGCAAAAGGATTCTGCATGGAATGTGTCATGAGATTCTTTGGCATATTTAATATTTCTCTATGACATGCTTTAGTTGCTTTTCCAGTCTAGCATTGCCCAGCTCAAAGCACTTAATAATATTTAGTGTTGTTGTTGTTGAATAGGCCGTCCCTATTTTCATCTGTTTATTTCCACCCCTCCCATCCATAGCGGTCAACTTTTCCCTTTTCTTGCGAGGAATCCTATTCGGAACAAGGGAATTTCCCTTAAAAAAAGGGAAAAGTTGACAGCTATGCTCCCATCTGACTGGGCTGCCTCAGCCGTGTTGGGTGGCTTACAACATATATAAAAACATAATTAAAAATTAAAAATTTAACACCCCCACCCTGAAAATGCTGTATTTATAACTGACAATGTATCTCCCTTTAAAGTGGTTGCCATCTAGTTTGGAAGGACCAGGCACAACGGTTTCACGCTCTGCCTTTCGAGGGGGCATGGGGATTGGCATTGGGTGGGGTGGGGTGGGAGCTGGCATAGTTGGATATGTTTTCTCTGCTCCCCCTTTTCCCTTGCCTTGCTCCCCCTTGTCCCCCACCTCCATGGAATGCCCACACCTCTTTCCTCCTTGCCTGATCAGGTGGTTTTGGTCACATGCCCCCTGCCTGCCCCGACTCCTGAGCCCATCAACGGTGTTTTAACTGGCTGAGCGCAAAAAGACCAAAGTTGTCTGTAGAGAACCGTTAACCTCTTTGTTTAGTAAACCTTAAAAAACTTCCCTATACAGGGCTGCCTTCAGATGTCTTCTAAAGGTTGTATAGTTACTTATCTCCCTGCCTCAGGGGTCACGCAACTCCATACCCTGCAAAATTTCTGTGGTGAAAATAGGGACATGCTAAGGAAAAGTGGGACATTTCGGGATCAGTTCTGAAACAGGAATGCCTTCTGTAAATCTAGGACTGTCCCTGGAAAATAGGGACACTTGGAGGGTCTGGTGAGGTAGGTTAGCTTAAGCAGCAATGACTGGCCCAAAGTCATCCAGTGAACTTCATAGCCGAGTGGGGATTTGAATAGTCCGACACTCTAGCCACCACACAACACTGGCTCTATGGTCAACCATAATTGACCAAAGACTATGCCAGCTTGTCCTCATGGGAGGTGGAGTCCAACAGTATTGGCAGTATTGGCCAGGCAACAGATTCCTCATCCCCATGACATACAGTGCCATGAATTCTGCACTAAGCTAGAGTCTTTCCAGCAGACTATTTGCCCATCTAGTCCCGTATTGTCTCTTCTGTCTAGTAGCAGTGCTCAAGTGTCTCAGAACGAGGTCTTCTGCATCACCTGTGACCTAAGCCTGGGAGATGCCAGGGACATGCTTTGTTATCACTCAGTGACAGTCTCTCCTTGAATCTTGCACAAATGGGAAGGGGTTCCTCAGCAAAGCAATCATCGTGGAGAGGCTCCCTGAAGATTAAAAAGAAACAATTGCAAACCGCTGCTGTGGCAAAGCCCACAAAGGCGACGCAAAAGGGAAATAGCAAACCAAGATCTCATTTCACAGAAGCGCATTGACTTGAGTTCTCGACATGGCCTCCGATGATCAATTCTTTTCAAAACTTCCCTCTTTCCATCAGAGAAGGAAGGGAGAGCCATCACATTCATCACAAAGAAATGATCAGCCGCAATATCCTGCGTCTGAGCTGAAACGCGGCCTCCCAGCTCCTTACATTAATAAAACAACACCACGTTTTGGAAAAGGATTAGTTATTTGTTGAATGAAAGGATATTTCTGTCAATAAATCATTCTGGCTTCTGTGGGGGCATTTCAAAGGCCATTTTAAATTAAGGGAAGGGTGGCTGGCCTGCTCCGTCCACTGCTGAACAAACAAGGTTTTTGTCTGTAAACACGAACTCAGATTCTCCCCACAACCAGCACCACCCTGATCTTAACTAACACAACATGCCATAAATATTGCAGGTGGAATTTTCCATGTTCCATGAGCAGGACTTTGTCAATGTGATTTTCCACTCCCAAATGGAAAACATAATAATAATAAAATGAACTTACTACGCAAAGGAGGGTCCTGAGTTTATGCCATGGTTAGGCAAACTAAGGCCCGGGGGCCGGATCCGGCCCAATCACTTTCTCAATCCAGCCCACGGATGGTCTGGGAATCAGTGTGTTTTTACATGAGTAGAATGTGTGCTTTTATTTAAAATGCATCTCTGGGTTATTTGTGGGGCATAGGAATTCATTCACTTTCCCCCAAAAATATATTCCGGCCCCCATAAGGTCTAAGGGACGGTGGACCGGCCCCCTGCTGAAAAAGTTTGCTGACCCCTAAATTAAGGAGTTACAAACTATGGCAACATCAGAGCACATGGTAATTTTTTCTAGCCTTGTTCAGATTTTTTTATCTTTCTTCAACGTTCCTATAGCTTTCTTACCTTAGCAAGTCAGTATCTACGTTATAAACCCTAAATCTGCATCCAAAGATTATGCAACATGTGTACATCTCCCTCTGCACTGACTACTACACTGATTGACAGCAGGTCTCCAGGGTTTCAGGCACTGGTCTATCCCAGACCTACTTGGAGATGCCCAGGATTTAACGTGGAACCTTTTGCATGCAAAGTAGACACAGTACCACTGAACTATGACCCTTTACCAAACTACAAAAGGTAGCATACTTTTATATTTCTACTATTTTCCTCTATCTTCCATAAAGCACATAAAGTAGCTTTGATTCTTGAAGGCGTCCGGGCAGGGGAATTAGAAAGATTGATTCTATTCTTGTCTCAGACATTTTCTTTGTGAACCTGTACATATTACTTAACCTCTTGATTTAACACTGCTGCATCAAGTCTCTCTCTCCTCCCCATCCTTCTTCTAGGATTGCTGTGAAATTCACAGTTCAAAAATGGCAACTGACTATTATTTGTAGTTTTTGTCCTGCTTTCAAATTATCCAAGAGGAAATGATAGTTACTTTCAGGAGGCTGGTTTCGAAAACATTGTTTGGGTAGCAGAATGTGTACACATCTGTCTTTGTTACACATTCAAATATTGATCTTTTGCAGCTCTTGTCAATCAGCCTGCTGTGTTGCTTTCTTATCCTGGAGTTAGAGGAACCGAGGGCTGTTCCCTTCCTCAGCACAATGGAGAACAAAAGGAGGCATAGGATAAAGAAAAGGTGAATGATACTTAGTAAGACTGCAAGCAAATACAGATTCAAGCCCATTGTAGGAGAAGAACATACATCTTAGCAGAAGCAGCTTGCTGGGTGGGGTAAGAGCCACTACACTAACTTCATTCCAGGTGAGTCACAGTTGCTTACTGGAAGGCCAAGCTGGAAGAGAGGTCAGCATGGTGCAAGCACACCAGCAGCAGCATCAGATTGGTTCTGCCAGGGTGTTTGCACCATCCACCACCTCACCTGGCTAACTTATGGTGCTTCACGCATACATTCTTGAGGAGAACCTTGAAAGGAGGACCCTGGAGATATGCTGTTTGATAGATAACTTGAAATAATTGATACTGGGGAAAATACCAGCTATGGCAGTGGTGGCCAAACTTGGCCCTCCAGCTGTTTTTGGACTACAACTCCCATCATCCCTAGCTAACAGGACCAGTGGTCAGGGATGATGGGAATTGTAGTCCCAATACAGCTGGAGGGCCAAGTTTGGCCACCAATAAGTTATGGGAAAGGCTTAATGAGAAGCCTTTAAGATAAGCTAATGTGGTAAACTGAGGATATGACTCCCCTGCTGAGCGCCTAAGGGCCCCGTTCCTGCCTCTCCCCACCTGACCTAGGGCGGGGCCTGACAGGCCTTATAAGGACTGTTGCTGTGGCTACGGCCCAGCAAGGACTGTGGTATTTGTGGGGAAGTTTTGTTGGGAGTTTTTGCTGTTGTTACTGATATTAACTGATACAGTGGTACCTCAGGTTACACATACGCTTCAAGTTACATACGCTTCAGGTTACAGACTCCGCTAACCCAGAAATAGTGCTTCAGGTTAAGAACTTTGCTTCAGGATGAAAACAGAAATCGTGCTTTGGCGGTGCGGCGGCAGCAGGAGGCCCCATTAGCTAAAGTTGTGTTTCAGGTTAAGAACAGTTTCAGGTTAAGTACTGACCTCCGGAACGAATTAAGTACTCAACCTGAGGTACCACTGTATTACCTTTTTGTAGCTTTCTTTTTATATGGAAGTTGTTGGTAATTAGTTTTTAATATGTTTTATTTATTTTTATGACTGCTTTGCTATGTTTGTAACTATGTAAATCTTTTCATATTGTAAACCGCCTTGAACATTGTTTTAACTATGGAAAGGCTGCATACAAATAAGATGATGATGATGATATGAGATAGATGTTGAAAGAGTGGGGATGGTTCAGCTAAAGTATAGTCCTTTGTAAACAGCTGATAGCAAGAAATAGTAAATAAGCTTAGGATGAAGGAGACTGCTGACGAACAACGCAGCAAAAACAAATCAAAACCTTAGTCATACATTTGGTCCAATAAGATAGTGTGAAGATGTGACATATTGGAAAAACACACGAGGGGTGTAAGTTTCCAACAAGCCACATTATTGGCTAGCCAAGTGAGAATCACCCAAGGTGAGGACAACTCTATAAATTGACCAGTGTTAGCATTTGGGAATTAATTGTTTATAGTCAGCTGCAACCGAACGCTTGAAAGTGGATCACTCAAAAATCTGTGTGATCCAACATCAAGAGAAACTGATCCAATTAGTGACATCTCTCCTGGGGACAACCTCTCCTGCTCTAGGCCCTGTCCAACTGGTGAAGTCGCCTTTAAGGACCCATCTCCAGGTTGTTTTTTTAATAAAAAAAATCAGGAAATTAAAACATCTTTCGCTGAGGTGGCAATACATTTTCAAACCAAGGGTCAGATTCCCTTGTGGGCAATTTTCCAGGGCAGTATGCCAGTGGTGGGCAAGGCCACAGACAGAAGTGGTTGGAGCAAAGGCTTGGACTCTAATTTCTCCAAAGTAGGGTTTGCTTCTGCTGTGCAAAAATCAAAGGTACACACACACACACACACACACACACACACACACACACACACACACCTACCTCTTCACCCTCAATCAAGAGGCATCAACATAGGGAGGCAGTGGCAGCTGCTGCAAACTAGGACTGGTACTGCAGTAGGTGGAGCCAGCAGTAGGTGGAGCCAGAGCCAATGAGAGCTGGAGGCAAATAATTCTTGTTCTGTCACCATCCTCCTTCCTGCTCAGTTCTGCAAAGGCAAGACCGAGACTAAGGAGGAGGAAACTGACAGTCAGGGCCACCCCTTGGGCTGGCTGTAAGTAAGGCAAGCAGGCAGGTGGAGGCTGGTTGAGGGATAAATGGAACAGCCTCCATGGGATTCCAGTCAGGCCATAGCACTCAAGAAGCAGGCAGAGCAGGACTACTGGTGTGTGTGGCCTTGAGAGAGAAGGTGTGGCCTCTGGAGAGTCTCAAGGCTCAAAGAGATGGGCTGATGGGGGCTGCCTGAGGTTCATTACCCTCAATCTGTCAAAAACATATCCTTCTCTGTGCTTGCCCCTGTAATATGGGACCCACCTTCTCAATGTTAGGCTCCTGTGTATAAAGTTTGTCAGTTCTTAAAAGCACTTGGAGGGGTGATTAATAGAGCTTCATTGTCTGGTGGCTTTTTTTTGGTGTGATTGCTGGTGCAATTTAAAGCTTGCACTTTAAAACAAACCTTTAATGTAAAGGATTGTTTTTTCAATCATGCAGTCAGCTGCCTTGAGCATGCAGGAACAGCAGGACAGAAGAGTTTTCCTTATGATCCTTAGATTTTCTACAGACTGAGCTGAACTCTTCCTATCAAATACCCAAAGCGTGAATTATTATTATTATTATTATTTGCACAGCTGGTTGTAGCTGGTTGTAGCATTTGCTCACCGTAGCCAAAGGCACTGATGACTGACAAGAAGAATTCCTCTGTAAAGTCACTCACAGAAGGAGGCAGTAATGGGTATCTCTCCCTGTTTGTTTACAGCAAGATAAGACAGTTCTTCGGCTACCAAATAAACTCCATGACTGCCCACAATAATCTTCATGGTAAGTCCCAGAAAAACAATAAACAGCACCCAGTGCATTTTGTTGCTTCAGGCTTTTCTCTGTTGATTATAGTGAAAAACTGAAGGCTCAAACTATAGGAATTTTTAAAAATAAAAACATCCATAACAACATTTGCATATATGACTCCCCCCCCCCAAGCATATTTTTGAAGAATTGTTTATCTATTTGTTTGTTCGCTATACTCTGCGCTTCCTTTTTGCCAAAGCACGCAGGGTTGTTTGCAACTTAAAGTAATGGCTAATGAAGAAGAGTTTGGATTTGATATCCCGCCTTTCACTCCCTTTCAGGAGTCTCAAAGCAGCTAACATTCTCCTTTCCCTTCCTCCCCCACAACAAACACTCTGTGATGTGAGTGAGGCTGAGAGACTTCAGAGAAGTGTGACTAGCGCAAGGTCACCCAGCAGCTGCATGTGGAGGAGCAGGGAAGCGAACCCGATTCACCAGATTACGAGTCCACTGCTCTTAACCACTACACCACACTGGCTCTCATGGACATGATACAAAAGGGGGAAGGGGACAGAGAGATGAAAGGAAAGGAATCAAATTCACATTGCAGTCCTATACCTGTCTACATTGAAGGAAGTCCCATAGGGTGGCCAAATGTTGTTGGACTGCAACTCCCATCATCCTTGATCACTGGCTATGCTGGCAGAGGCTGATGGGAGTGTTTGAGGAATGGCTGTAACTCACTGGCAGAGCAACTGCTTTGCATGCTGAAGACCCCTGGTTCAATTTCAGTAGTGGGGTAGGAGAGCTGGGAGAAAAAAAAACACAACTGGCAAGCTATGCGCCCTTTGGTTTCAGATAGTACATGGGTAAAGGTAAAGGGTAAAGGGACCCCTGACCATTAGGTCCAGTTGTGACAGACTCTGGGGTTGCGGTGCTCATCTCGCTTTACTGGCCGAGGGAGCCAGCGTACAGCTTCCTGTTCATGTGGCCAGCATGACTAAGCCGCTTCTGGCGAACCAGAGCAGCGCATGAAAACGCTGTTTACCTTCCTGCCGGAGCGGTACCTATTTATCTACTTGCACTTTGACGTGCTTTGGAACTGCTAGGTTGGCAGGAGAAGGAACCTAGCAACGGGAGCTCACCCCGTCACGGGGATTTGAACCGCCGACCTTCTGATTGGCAAGTCCTAGGCTCTGTGGTTTAACCCACAGCACCACCTGTGTCCCTAGTACATGGGTAGGCAAGTCTAATAAGCCTGGGAAACAAATTTTCACGGCCCTCTAGCGACTTTGCCAAAATTTATTTAGCATTAACTCTGGAAGTGTATACAGTGGTACCTCTGGTTGTGAACGGGATCTGTTCCGGAGGCCTATTCACAACATGAAAAGAGCGCAACCCACAGCGGTGCATCTGCACACGTGCGGGTTGCAATTCGCTACTTCTGTGCATGCACGTGATGTCATTTTGCGCTTCTGCACGTGCACAAGCAGTGCAACCTGGAAGTAACCCTTTCCGGTACTTCCAGGTCGCCACGGGACGTAACCTGAAAGAACGTAACATGAAGCAAACCTAACATGAGGTATGACTGTACTTGATTCTGACCAAAATAAGTCTCCTAGAGCAAAATATCTGTGGAGGTTTAGTTTGGTCAGAATTGATGTCAGGATGTCCAGTCCCCGGCTTGATAACACAATGATCGTAATTAATTAAAAAGGATGATTTCTTGTCAAAACAAACAGATAACTCCAGACGGCTTTAACACAGCCTCTGCCATCATCAATCAAGATGACCCATCTGAAGACTGCTTCCTGCGAGACCAGAAGCAACTGAACTTTCGCTTCATACGTCTTTTGCTTTGCTTCCTATCTTGCAGCCCTCCCATTCGTGAAGACTTTGGACTGAGTGGGTCAGCTCCCTCGTCTTCCCCATTCTCTGAGAGGCTGTCTCTTAACTCTTTCCCTGCTGTTTCTGCTTCTGGCAAGCTTTGACTGCGTTCTAGCTTGCTCTCCACCATTCGCTTAGTCATGCTGGCCACATGACCCAGAAGCTGTACACCGACTCCCTTGGCCAGTAAAGCAAGATGAGCGCCACAACCCCAGAGTCATCTGCGACTGGACCTAATGGTCAGGGGTCACTTTAAGGGAGTCGACTCATGTACTATCTGAAACCCAAGGGGTGCATTGATTGCCAGATGTGAAATATATTGGCATGATCTCCAGCTCTCCTGCTCCCACTACAGACATAGCCCGGGTTGAGAGACAACCATGTCTAAAATCCTGGAGAGTCACTGCCAGTCCATGTAGATATTGCTGATGGGCCACCTCACTATAAGGCAGCTTCCAATGTTAACACATGTACATAACAGCATCAGAAGAGCCCTGCTAAATCGGACCAATGGCCTGTCTAGTCAGTCCAACCATATGCCTATGGGAAACCTGAGTCCCACAGCCTTCTTCTCTCCTGCAGTGCCCAGCAACATGTTTTCAGAGGTATGGCTATGGAGGCAGAGCCTAGCCATCATGTCTAGGAGTCACTGATAGCTTTATCCTCTGTGAATTTGTCTAATCATCTCGTAAAGCAATCCAAATCAGGGGATGCTTGGGAGAACCTTCAGGTTTGCAGAAATACTGTCCCTCCCCTTATTTCTGTAAACCTCTCTCTGATGAGGAGTAAACATGTTCAGTGATCGCACTGAGTGTCAGCTGAACAACCAACAACTGAGAGTGGCTGGCTAGAACTCTGGGCAGGAGCACTGCCATTAGAGGATATTCTGCAATTCTTTGTCACAGTTCATAATCTCCACAAACCAGAAAATTCAGCCATAGCTGTGAGCTTTTCTTTTCCTGGCTAGGGCTTTTAAAACTTAACAAACATCCAGGAGTTACTGCTTCACCCGCCGTGGAAATTCACTGGCAGCAAAAATTTGGCCGGCAGATTTCATTATTTCATTTTGTAAATTCTGGCTTTTATCTTTTATCAGTTCCTCTATGCCACGACGGCCCAGATACTGCAGTCCACATGCCAGACAGGTTCTGTGATTTGCCCTTGGCCTCAGAAAGAACAACATCCTTGCAAATGACTCTCCCCCCCATGAATGAAGCAGAAGATAAGATTTCTATGGATGGAAACTGAGCCACGCGCTCTGTACAAACTATTTGGCTTCTGAAAATAATGGAACTGGCCCAAATGGGCAGGCTTCCCTACTTTCAACCACTTCCAAGAGCAACACTTTCACCTCGCAAGTGGACTGAAGGATGCAGTTGCAGCAGCGATTTAATTTTAATTTAGGGCTGCCCCAGCTGCTAGGAAACCATCTGTTTATTTCTAACATCGGCATACCACTTTTCCATTAAAAAACATCCAAAGTGGCATGCACAAATGAAAATGGCAACAATAAAAGCTTCCGTCATAAGAACATAAGAGCCTCCTGGATGAGACCAAAGCATAGCTGTCAACTTTCCCCTTTTCTTGCGAGGAATCCTATTCGGAATAAGGAAATTTCCCTTTAAAAAAGGGAAACGTTGGCAGCTATGGGCCAAAGGCCTTTCCAGTCTAATCAATTCTTCCATATAAATATGCATTTATGTGTTGCCTTTCTATTAAAAAACAACAACCCCAGAAGAACCAGCAGCAAGATTACATTGAAAAATATGTGTATTAGGATGGAGAAATAAATGAATTTTCATGTTCATCTTTCCCTGCTCCTCATACTCATTCCTCTTCTACAATTCTCTTTTGCCACTGACTTCCTCATTGTGGTGCATCTTCTGCTAAGGAGTAAATCCTATACACATCTGGAGTGGGGGCCCTAAGATGGTTGGATGGTGCCTTATACGTCTCCTTCCAGAAACTCCTGCAGCCCAGCTGTTGCCAAATGTTTTGCTCTGCTTTCCTTTGGTCCTTGCTAATGCAGCGGTTTCACTTCAACCCCAGAGGTGTAGTCCATTGTCTCTCCAGGCAGATGGGTGCCAACAACTGCCTTTGACAGTAGGGGAAGAACTTAGCCATCATGACTAGCAGCTTTCTCAGCAGTCACCCCGAGAACTATATGGAACAATCTCCCTCAATATCTTTGGCTATGCTGCTAGCGAATGTGCGAAGCTCATTAGTTGAGAAAGGCCTTTGAAAAAGCCTGAAAGATATGGCTGGACTGGAAGTTCTGCTGGTGGTGGATTGGCGCTCAATCACTTGTCATGGGTCATGTCACCCTTTGGGTGTTTATTTATTTACCCAGATTACATAAAACAATATAAAATATGCATTCCAAATAATCCGATAGAATCAGCCTTCAGAAGCAAGTAGATGTAGAAATGACCAAACTATAGATAAAATCAGCATAGATAAAATTACGTGTCTGACCTATACAGTTTATTTATTAGGCACTGGAAATAATACAGTAAAAGCACCCGGCTAACATGGAGACAGGGAGTTCCAGAGATTAGATGCCGCTTCTCTGAATGATTAATTCCTTGCAAGCGGTACGTAGATGGCTTTTCTTTTTCTTTTGATTCCGTTATTTGAATGTGAACTCCTTTCAGCTCACTTGGGACATCAGCATTGGCCAGTGTACAGAGAACCACAAGAAGTGCTCTTCTTGAACAACTGTGCTTTCTTCTCTTCTCCCCCCCCCCCCCAACTGTTCTTGTGGGTCAAGGGACCTTCTAGAATAGAATAAGACGTAGGAATGGAGGGAGGAATTGCTGGCATTAATCAGCCAGCACAAATGGACTCTCTGGATCACATCCCTTTTAAACAAATGCAATCACATCATTTGCAAAAATGCAGCACCACCTATAGGTTTGTTCATGCTCCTCTTCTGCCACGGTACTGAAAACCATTCTTAAGAAGGGACTGCGTGACACATCAATAGGAGCAATGTTTCTTGATCAATTGGTGCAAAAGAACTGTAATGATCTGGAATGCATTTGCTGTATATTGGGGTACTTCCCCTCCAGTATTTAAGTGCGTGTATTAGCTTTCCAGTTTTGCAATGTATACCCTTATGTACTCATGTACAGTATGAAAATATCTGAACAAAAAAATATGTATAAAAAAGAAAATCAAGGAATTTAGCATCTCACAAGCTCGGTCAGTTTGCATCCCTCATTATTGCAATATTTTGGTTCCAGCAAATGTCTTTGTTGACTATAGTAGTATTAGTATATGCAGAGGAGGCTTGTCTGGATGAATTCAGTAATTATGCTTTTAAAGACCTAACTAGTCAATTAGTAGCTGCCTTGGTGCATACACACATATGCCGACAATATTCATGCTCATCTGTTACTGTCATTGCCTATTCTCTGTCCATTCGCATTGCCTGTTTCCTTCACCTACCCAGAGAAGTCCTATTCCCTCGCAGGGAGTGTCTGGCAGCTGCACTGCTCCAAAGCCAACGTCTGGAATTGGCCTGGGAGGACCTGCCTCTCGCCTGGCACTGCTCTCCTCCAGGTAGGAGACTTCCCTACGCTGCCCATTTTGATGGGCCGATGCTGAACACCATCTTGGCAGCTGGGTGGCAGCTGGATTGTGAATCTGGCATGGGAGCAGTTTGCTGATGGATTACGTGGCCTTTCGCAGTGACATTTCTATTTGACCCACCCTGAATTTCTCAACCTTTACTAATAATTAGTATGTGTACCTATGCGTGTGTGCGCACATGTGTGTGAAATAGTATCAGGAGACATGCGCGCTGACTGCCAGATTTGTCTGCTTGACAAGAATGCTCTCCTACGATGCTAATGGGAAATAATTAGTCTGGAGGAGAAAACGGCTGTTCGGTGGTAACTTATGGGTCTCTGAAATGGTTGGATTTCCATCCTTTCTCTGGTTAAGGGCTAATTCAAACGTGGCAGCAGGACGCTGTTTATTATGCAGCTGGAGAAGCGGTAGCCAAAGTGGTGCCCACTAGGTGCACAAACGCCATCTCCAACTCCTCGAAAGATTCCATCAATGGTGTCTCCGAAAAATCTTACACATCACTTGGGAAGACAGGCGAACTAATATCAGTGTACTGGATGAAGCAATGATCACCAGTGTTGGAGCAATGATTTTTCAACATCAACTTCGTTGGACTGGTCATGTTGTGCGGATGCCTGATGATCATATTCCAAAGCAACTACAGTGGCACCTCAGGTTACATACGCTTCAAGTTACATATACTTCAGGTTACAGACTCCGCTAACCCAGAAGTAGTGCTTCAGGTTAAGAACTTTGCTTCAGGATGAGAACAGAAATTGTGCTCCGGCGGCGCGGCAGCAGCAGGAGGCTCCATCAGCTAAAGTTGTGCTTCAGGTTAAGAACAGTTTCAGGTTAAGAACGGACCTCCGGAACGAATTAAGTACTTAACCTGAGGTACCACTGTACTCTATTCCAAACTTAAAAATGGAACGCGTAATGCAGGTGGTCAACAAAAGAGGTTTAAAGACTGTCTCAAGGCAAATCTAAAAAAATGTAATATAAACACCGACGACTGGGAAACACTGGCCTGCGAGCGCTCCAGTTAGAGAACAGCCTTTACCAAAGGTGTCATGGACTTTGAAGACACTCAAACTCAGGATGTAAGGGAAAAACGTGCTAAGAGGAAGGCACGCTTGGCAAATCCACAACGTGATCAACTCCCGCCCAGGAACCAATGTCCCCACTGTGGAAGGATTTGTGGGTCCAGAATTGGCCTCCACAGTAACTCATTGTTAAAACCGTGTTTATGGAAGACAATCTTACTCGGCTCTGAGGGATCGCCAAAGAAAAAGACTAGGTGCTGCAGACTACAGCCGGCATCAACCCTTGATTCTTGGTCATGCTGGCTGGGGCTGATGGGCGTTCTAGTTCACCTCTGGTTGGCACCCTATTGGCTATCCCTGATCTACAGGGACTGAAAACCTTTGAACCTCGCCAACAAAGCTTTTGGCCAGTTCTTAGAAGCGGGTCTGCCATGCCACACACCCCGTGCTGTAAACCAACAAATTGAGTCAATTGACTGAAAGCTTGCGACGGCTTGAGAAACAGATGTCTGCGTACTGCAGATTTTCTGGCTTGGGGAAGTACTGGATAAGAAGCTTCAGGACCAAATCGTTTGTATTCCCTGTTCTGCAATGTGTGTCACTCCAGCCTCCAGGAAAGATTTTTTTAGCAAACACGAGGATTGGTAGTGGGAGCATACACATGGCACTGTTCATGTGATGATTTAAGTTAGGGATTTGGAATCTTTTTCAGCCTGGGGGCCTCATTCCCTACTACGCAATTTTCCAAAGGCCACAGGTCAGTGGTGGGTGGGGCCAAAAAAACCTCCCAAAAAAAGACTGGGTGAGAAGGACCAGTGAGGGCCGTGACATGGAAAGACCAAGGTCATGTTCATAACATACATCTACAGTTGTACCTTGTTTTGCAGCCAGGATCCGTTCCGGAGCCCCGGCCGCTAGCCAAAAAGGACGCAGGGCAAACAAGCTGTGCTGTCGTAATGATAAAGGCCTTAAATGATAACTTTAGGTTATATGTTAGTGACTAAGTTTTAATTTATATATTTTTTAACTGTTGCTATATCTGTATTGTCCCTGTTAAACCTAACTGCAAATTCAAATGTATCCCAATCGTGTTTTATGACTTCCTTGATATTGTATGTGGGCTGGAACTGGTCTATGACGCAGGGCAAATCACCGTGTATGTGCATGGGCAGAGCAGTTTGCGCTTCTGCGCATGTGCAAAGTGTGATTTAGAGCTTCAGCGCATGTGCAAGTGGCAAACCCAGAAGTAACCCGTTCCGGTACTTCCGGGTTTGCCGCAGACATTCACCAGAATGGACCCTAGACAAGGCGGATGTTTGTGGAGGTATTACTGTAAAGTGCTACAATGCCACTTTAAAAAGTTATGGCTTCCCCAAAAGAATTCCGGGAGCTGTAGTTTGTTAATGGTGCTGAGAGTTGTTAGGAGCCCTGCCCCCCATTTCCCTTACAACACATTCCAAAGTTGCCCACAAAGAGGGATTGATTGTTAAACCGTTCTGGAAATTGTAGCTCTTTGAGAGGAACAGGGATCTTCTAACAACTCTCAGCACCCTTAACCAGGGCAGCCAACTTGGGCCCCACATTATGGGTGCCCAGTGTGTGTGTGATGTCACATAATAATGTGACATTATGACATCATACACGCCCCCCAGCCTCAGAACCTGACTTCCAGTGGTACCGAGGTTTCAGAAGGCCTTAGAAAGCATCTCTGAGGCCTCTTTGATGCTGTCTGAGGGCTTGCGAGACCTTGAAAGTTGCATGGGGGCCCTGTGGTGTTGGGTGCCAACCACCCACAACAATTTTTGGTGGGTGGTCAGGCACCCAGAGCTTGGCGCCCCTGCCGTTAACAAACTGCAGTTCCCAGAATTTCTCTGGGGAAGTTATGAATGTTTAAAGTGGTATCACAAAGCTTTCATTGTATGGTGTCAATGTGACCCAGGTGTGGCTTGGGGAGAGCTGCAGGGGACAGATAGAGTGTCCTGGGGCCCAACGTTTAAATTCTGACTAAAGAAGGTTTACCGTGAATGCTCCGTCTTTACATTGAACAAATACCCTGACCACTGAATATAATCATGATGCTTTGCTCTCTTTGATATTTCAGTTATTGTTGTATCTTTCCGTTTTATTTATACCTTGTCGACCTTCATTTCTTTGCCTAGTTGTGAAGATCAAACCCATTCATCCTGCAGCGAGGAGGCCGAAAGCCTCCCTTTTCAATTATCATTTTATTATATACCTTTAAATTTATAAGAAGTCCCTCTAAATTTTGAATTTAGGCCCTGTGGCCCGCAAAGCAGGGCATTTCTTCTCAATTAGCAGTGGAGGTGAAAGGGCCTTATCAAAGTTTATTTGTTCATATCAAAGCTCCTTTTTTTTGATCTCCTGAAAGGGATTGGGGAACGAACCATTAAGAAATCCCCTCTTATGTTCTTCCCCCAAAGGACAGAAAGCAACCTGCTAGGGTCCATTAGCATTTCAATATATTTCTCACCTCAGGAAATGAATTGGCTTCCCAGGCTAATTTAGCAAAAGGAAAAAGGAAAAATCATGCACATGAATATCTACATCATGTTTAAAGGCCCACCACATCAATGGGACTACTGTATTCCACTTAGTCTGCTGAGGATTGAGCAATCATAGCAGTGCATTAGAAAGGTCAAATATATAACCATTTCAGCACTTGACAAGGGGTTTGAGGTGTGTGTCATGGCCCACTCTGACTCTTTATAGTGGGCTTAGGTTTGCAAACTATCAACCCAGAGGTCCTATGTGTCCCCTTAAGCCATCACCACAACAGCTCTACCTCCACTGTCAGACGCAGTAGGCCTCTGAATACCACTTGGAGGGAATTACAACTGGCGAGAACAGTGGGTGGCCTCTTGGGCTTGCTGATCAGAAGGTTGGCGGTTCGAATCCCCGCAATGGGGTGAGCTCCCGTTGCTCTTTCCCAGCTCCTGCCAACCTAGCAGCTCAAAAGCACACCAGTGCAAGCAGATAAATAGGTACTGCTGCGACGGGAAGGTAACGGCGTTTCCGTGTACTCTGGCACTCATCACGGTGTTCCGTTGCACCAGAAGTGGTTTAGTCTTGCTGGCCTAATAATAATAATAAATTATAATAAAAATAATATTATTTCTACATTATTATTATTATTAATAATACCCCGCTCATCTGGCTGGGTTTCCCCAGCCACTCTGGGTGGCTCCCAACAGAATTAAATGTCATCTAAACCAGAAAGCTGTCTGTGGACAACTGCCAGCTCCCTCAGCCTGAAGCGAGATGAGCACCGCAATCCCACAGTCGCCTTTGACTGGACTTAACCGTCCAGAGGTCCTTTATCTTTACCTTTTACCTGCTTGTGGGCTTCCTGCAGGCATCTGGTTGGCCACTAAGTGAACCAAATCCTGGACTAGTTGTTTTCAATGTGACCATACCTCGGAAGTGTCCTGGAAAAGCCGGGACATCCCATTTTTTATTGTGAGAGAATGGCAGCATTTCCCCCCTGAAGAAAGTGCTTTTGGGGGTCACAATCTTGCGCAGTACACCAAAGCATGTGTTTTGGGGCATCGTGCCTGTTAAAAAACCAATCCTCTTCTTTTTGGGGGGCGGGACCATGGCACAAAGTTACAGCAACCCAAATGACTGCTGTGCTTTTGTGATAAAAAACAGGAAGATGGCGTCCCGGATTTTGCCATCAAAGTGTTGGAGGGTATGTATGACTCAACAGGCAACATGGTCTACAACATCAGGGGCACTTCAGGAAGTAGTGTGTCGTAGGGGCAGCATTTCTTTGTTCTGCCCCTTTAGTATTTCATGGGTTCCCTCATAGGTAGCACAGTGGCCAACTATGCCTCACTTAAGAAGAAATGCACCAGTGCAAAAGAGGAATTTTATAAATTTTGCATCTGCTAATATATACGTATAAACATAAATTTAGAAATAATTATTGCAATTGCAATTGAAATGCAGCAATCTCACCGTAATGGGGGAGATGGTGACTGGCCAACTGGGTTGCCTGCTGAGTTTGTTGTCTTGTTGATCACTGTTGACAAGCGATTTCAGGGACCCAGGATTTCTTTATGGGTTTTTTTTTTTATCTTCAGGTAGAAAGCAGTTCCCTGACATCCTTTCAAACTGATGAATGCCCTCTGCAAAGCAGGACCCTATTCTATGAAGCCAGGGCTGAAATTTCAGTGATATCCCCCCCCCCCCGAGAATGTTCTTTTTTGTGAGTCCCACTGGTCTTTGGGGAAAATACCACCCCCTTCCTGTGAATATGCAGCACCTAGCACCAGGAGTTTCTCTGCCCAGGAATAAGGGTGGAGAATTGCAGGTGCAAATGTTGATCCTTCAGCAAAGGTGATGAATGCATTGTCTGCATGGCTGTTTAGAAAGAAACGTGCTTGTCGCCCAGCAATCGATAAGAATTCATTTGAATTTCAAAGCGGTGACGGCAATCAGAAAGGATTCATTAGGGAGTTTGTAGGCAATGTCATAAGCTCTTCCGCAGTCATTCCGCCATCATTCAGGATTCATTAAGTGCTATTTCATGTTGGAAATAATGAGCTGTGGAAGCACTGTTAGCAGAGAATAATGGAAGGAAAGCAGGTTTACATATTGTAAATACTTTTCTGCTAGAGGTCTTGACTGCTTCACCGCAAGAGAAGATGCAAAAAGGCTACCCTTCTCCTTCTCCCCCACCCATAACCCGATCTTTGCTAGTTGAGTACACCTCAATTAAGTAGCGCATTAGAGTCGTGCAAACTCAAAATTGGAATTTTTAAAGTTCTCTCTGACTTAGTGGCTTCAAAATGTCAATGGTTTAATTATCATATTGTTTCCAAGTGAGTACCGTTTGTTCAGGAATGCGGCTGCTTAATAAGAGTTTTACTGTAATTGGATCTGCGTAAAACTCCTCCTCGTTTATAACAGGGAAAATTTTCCACTTCAGCAACAAAAACAACCTTTCTCTCTTTTTTGTCCTGCCTGCCACTGAGCTGCAGCTCTTCTGTTGACAAAGAGCCTGGCTGCTGAGTTAGGCCAAGGACCCATCTAACCAAGCATCTTTTTCTCACAGTGGCCAACCAGAAGCCTATGGGACGCCGAGAAATAGGACCTGAGCTCAACAGCACTCTACCCACGTGTTTCTTAGCAGCTGGAATTCGGAAGCAACAGAATTCAGTCATTTTATAAAATATTAGTAGAAATAGAGAATCAAGAAGATCAATTAAAAGAGGTGTGGGGAAAGGAGGCAGCAGGGCATATAGATAGTCAAAGCTGGGGGGAAATAGGGGAGAATCGTACGTTGAAAATGTCTGTAAGAATAAAAGAAAATTATTATATATATTTTAAAAATATTTAACATAATTGTTACAAAATATAAGCAAAATATTGCAAATACATACATATATATTTCAAATAAGCACATATATATATAAAAAGGAACAAAAGAGAAGAAAAGAAGAAAAGAAAAAAGAAGAAAAAAATAAAGAGAAAAGAAGAAGAAGAAAAGTTGGAAGAATTTCTTCCAAGTTTATTCTACAAATCTCAATATGAAAATAATAATAAAATTTCATTGACTTCCGTCACTTACAGAAAATTATTATAAATTAGTTTGGAGATGGTATTTAACACTAGACAGATTAAATCAAATAAACAAGGGATATTTGGTGTTATGTTGGAGGGGATGCCAGGAAACCGGGAATTATGTTCACATGTGGTGGAGGTGTAAATATGTACAATTTTTTTCTAGCAAAGCGTGTTTATGGAGATAACACAAATCACTGGGTTAAAATTGACTGAAAGTCCAGAGGTGGCGTTATTATCAATTTACGATAGGGTGGAAGGTTCACAGGCTATGAAGGACTTGCTCACAAATTTATTGACAGCTGCACAAATTATGATAGCTAGGCAGTGGAAGGGGCAGACACAATGTAAAATGGAAGGATGGTATAAAAAGGTGTGGGATATAGCTATTAATGATAAACTAACATGTTCCGTTAAGGTAAGACGAGGAATATGCAGGAGAAATGATTTTGAAGGGATATGGAGGGTGTTTGTAGAATTTGTACTGTTAAAATGGAAAAGGGTCAAACCATTGCAAAAGGTGTTGAAATTTTGGGAGGTTGGATAGTTACAATGGAATGGTCTCGGTGGTGTGGTGCACATTTTTATTCTTATTTATGTATGATTCTTATTTTGTCAAAAACAAAACAAAACCCAGTCATCATGGCTAGTAGTCATCCATACATTTGCTTGCAGAACGTCCCAGGTTTAACCTCTGGCATCTCCTGGTAGCTATGGGAATATCTTTGAAGAATCACTGCTGAGCTACACTGACCAATGGTCCTATATGCTCAAGTCATACATGCAAAATCCAGTGCAGAGATTTGCACCATTGCCAATTTGCTACCGGGCTAAGTTCAAGGTGTTACTATTAGTATATAAAGCCTTTAACAACTTGGGGCCAGTTTATCTACGAGATTGACTTACCTCATATGTGCCCACCCAGCCGCTTTCATTAGTAGAATTGGCATTATCACAGGTGCCCCATAATATCCGTTCTGCTTTTGTAAGAACTTGTTTAGTGTGGCAGCACCTGCACTTCGGAACTCCCTGCCTATTGACCTCAAACAAGTGCCTTCAATGCATTATTTTTAGACCGCTAAAATAAAGTCTACCCACGTGTTTAGAAAACTAATGTGAGCTTTAATTTGTTCCAGTCTATTGTTGTTCCAGTCTATTGTTGTTCCAGTCTATTGTTGTGGTGGGACGTGGGTGGTGCTGTGGCTTAAAACACAGAGCCTAGGACTTGCCAATCAGAAGGTCAGCGGTTCGAATCCCCATGACGGGGTGAGCTCCCGTTGCTCAGTCCCTGCTCCTGCCCACCCAGCAGTTTGAAAGCACATCAAAGTGCAAGTAGATAAATAGGTATTGCTCCAACGGGAAGGTAAACGGCGTTTCTCTGTGCTGCTCTGGTTCATCAGAAGCGGCTTAGTCATGCTGGCCACGTGACCCGGAAGCTGTACGCCGGCTCCCTCGGCCAATAAAGTGAGATGAGCCCCGCAACCCCAGAGTCGGTCACGACTGGATCTAATGGTCAGGGGTCCCTTTACCTTTACCTTTACCTTTATTGTTGTTTTAACTTTCTATATGTTTTAAATTATTGCCATTTTTTTTAAAAAAAGTGATAATTTTATTGGATTTTCTTTTGGGGGTTTCAACTGTGAGGTCCCTCCTCCCCCATAATCGAGCAGTGAATACATATTATGAAAAAAAAAAAAAACTAAAACCTGAAGAACTGCAATATATTGTCACTTAGAGGAGGTAATGGAAACATCCTTTATCCGAAGCTCTGGAAGTTTTTGTTTAATTGGAGTTTGTTCAAGGTGCATTGTTTTCAGAATGACATTGGTTGGTGCTGTTTCCACCTCTCAATCAGCCTGGCATTTGCTCTAACCTTTATTGACTTACAACACCCGTCCATTTCCTCCTCTAGCTCTCCTCAGCTCTGAAATCCAATATACAGGAGACAGAGATGTAAGAAGGCTTTGAATCTTAAATGAATCAGCCTCTCTCAAATGAGAGGTTCAGTACACTACATTAGCAAAGATCCCCTCTTCTGTTCCCTCTCTATTTCAGTCTTGATATATATGTATAGCTTTTCGTTCAGCTATGACCTTCTGTTAAAAGGGAAGAGCCTTTTTGTGAAGGATCCAAGAGACGGAGACCGTCTGAATTTAGAAAAACATGCTAGGGGCTGATGAGAACTTGAGTCCAACAACATCTAGAGAACCACAAGCTTCCCGACCCTTGATGCAAAGCATGTTCTCTATCGCCGAACACTAGAAGCTGCGTTATATCAAGACTGATCACCGGTCCATCTAGTTCAGTATTGTCTACACCAGGAAAGTAGAATGTGGGTACAGTGGTACCTCGGGTTAAGAACGTAATTCGTTTTGGAGGTCCGTTCTTAACCTGAAACTGTTCTTAACCTGAAGCACCACTTCAGCTAATGGGGCCTCCCGCTGCCGCCACGTAATTTCTGTTCTCATCCTGAAACAAAGTTCTTAACCTGAGGTACTATTTCTGGGTTAGCGGAGTCTGTAACCTGAAGCATCTGTAACCCGAGGTTCCACTGTACTTCTTTCTGAGTAGCTGTTTATAGACAGTTATTGAGCTGCTTTATCTGTTGGGGTAGAAGGTATGAGAGCAAGCTTGCCCAACCAGTCACTTTGTTTAGGCAATGTTTCTGACTGACTAGTTAAGTACCATGATCAGCATCACCAAAGAAGCTGCTCTGTGCCATAGAATGAATGAGTTAGCCTTCCCCACTCATCTGGCTGCTAGGTGGAAGAACAATTGTGAGAGGGGGTGTGGGTTCGAGTAAATCTGTGTTCAGATCTCAGCTGAATCCCTACATAATACCACTTGTACATGGGCTGAAGTCTTTTGTTTGGGCTTCGATTGCTGCGTAAAGTGTGTGCTTCCCCCTGTTGCTTCTTTCCATTTCTCCAAGCGGCAACTCCCCCCACCCCCCGGCATACTTGGCTTCAGACAAAAGGAGATGCTGCAGCTTTAATGAAAATTTAAAAGTCAATGAGACACAGACGGGAGTTGGGGTGGTCGGGAAGAGAAAGGGAGAGATGGAGAGGGGGAGAAATGACCCGGGATGAGAGTAGTCCAATGAATAAATTCAAACCATTTAGAGAATGTTTGGAAAGATCAGAAGGGCACCTTTGCTCGCAGCATTTTAACGAGCCTTGGAGAATTAGCGAGAGGGCTGAAAAATGAGTGGCACTGGCAAAGAGTAATTTGGTTGCGATCACTTGAGGGTGATGAATGAGGATGTGGCATAGCCTCTGCAGAGAGGGATTGTCTCTTCTCAAACAATTGTGTTTCGCCGACATGGGAGGGAGACATATTGCAGCGGGGGCAATGGCTGGCGTTGGATGCAATGGTGATGTGGGACGCATCGGAATTGCCTTGCTGGAATGACACTGAGGATCCGATCTGCATTCTCTTGTTTACGGTGGCCAGGCTCCTGGAAGCTCAAGTTCAGGCTTGAAAGCAGGGGTGCACAAAATAGTCTATCTAGATTTTTCTCCATATCTCTCTGATGCAAAACCCTTCCCCATATTTTTGCACACAATTTTTCTTAATGAACACATCTTTGCAAACAATTTCCCCCTCCTTAAAAAGTGTGTGGCTTTCATTACAGTGCACTTTTCAGCGTGTGCTTTACCCAGATAGATGCATTTTTGCATTGGCTGGAGAATCCATTGGCAAGCTCAGGGATGTGCAAATTTTGAAGGCTTGTTGCACCTCAGTTTGAGTCCTTCTTCAGGAAGTACATGCTAGGTAAGTTAAAACTAAGGCCCCGAGGGCCGGATCCGACCCAATCACTTTCTCAATCTGGCCCGCAGATGGTCTGGGAATCAGCATGTTTTTACATGAGTAGAATGTGTCCTTTTATTTAAAATGCATCTCTGGGTTATTTGTGGGGCCTGCATGGTGTTTTTACATGTGTAGAATGTATGCTCTTATTTTAAATGCATCTCTGGATTATTTGTGGGGCATAGGAATTCGTTATTTTATTTTTTTCCAAAATATAGTCGGCCCCCTACAAGTTCTGAGGGACAGTGGACCGGCCCCCTGCTGAAATGTTTGCTGACCTCTGGGTTAAAATGAAGGGGCTGGTTCACAGCCTGGGGTACTTCTGGATTCAGCCTTGTCCCTGGAAGCCCAGAAGGGTGAGACCTTGCCAACACAGAATCATAGAACTGTAGAGTTGGAAGGGACCATGAGGGTCATCTAGTTCAACCCCCATATAACAGCTCAGAGCTCTGAACAGGTTGCCAATCTGCTACAGGGCTGAGTTCAAGGTGTTACTATTAGTATATAAAGCCCTTGACTGCTTCAATCTGTGGAACTGGCACCGTTACACATGCAATAAATAAACTTCTTCTGCGTTTGCATTTTCAATGGCATTTTCACTAACATTTTTGCATGAATTTCTGAACACACCCATTGGCTGACGGACTGCACTGCAAAATCTGGGGAAATGCAGATTCTGGAGGATGCCTGTGTTTCGGTTCACAAACTGTTTCAGAATGCAAACCGGATTAGCTTGCCTTGAAATGTGAACCGAATTATCCCCCTTCGTCACCCATTGCTCTGTGGCAAGAGATCTAGATTCAATTCCCAGCGGCATCTCCAGTTAAAAACCCTGGAGACCTGCTGCCGTTCAGAGTAAACAGTGCTAGGCCAAGTGGACCAAAGGCAGCTCTGTGTGTTCAAAACCAAGAAGCCTGTGGAGGAGAAAAAATCCAAGTCAATTGATCTCCAAAGACTGAAATATTCCTTAATAGTCCCTGCTGCTGTAGGAGGCTGATGAATTCATCTTGAGCCAGGAAGATTGAACTCAGTTTAAGAGCAAGGGGGGAGGACATGAGATATGTATTAAGGTAGATGAAGGCTGAATTAAGATTAATGATAGCCTTTTGGAGTGGACTGGGATCTTCAGCCCTGATATGAAAGCAGGAAGTCCAGAGATGGAATACAAATTACTTGTATTACCTACTGGTAGCCTTCAGCTGTTATTAAGTCTCACCTAAAGCAGCCCATTCATATGCAGGCTGGAGAAGCATGAATGTCCCCATATTTCCTTCACACCTACAGTGGAAGCCATTAGACTGAGAGCACACAAGTGTTCACAACACCCCTTTCCAAAATACCACTTCAGGTGAGGGTATAAATGAGGTCTAAGCAACAACAACAACAACAACAATAATAATAATAATAATGCACATTTCTCTTCAGGCTTTCTTCCATCATGGTACTCAGAGCAGAACACTCACAATTCCCAGGAGATTTCCCATCCAGGCACTGATTAGGGCCAACCCTACTCATCTCACGAAACAAATATGGATTTTGGAATTTTGGTTGGCCTCATATGGATTATGTGTCAGCATCACCCTTGAGCCAGTGTCACCAACTGGACTCATCCACTTCAGCTTCAACTGGGCTAGGCGAGCTGGGTAGCACTTCCAGAGACCACCTTCTGCACAGGAACAGGTCAAAGTGCTGTGGACTCACAGCTTAGAGTTGTGAGCACCGGATTCATTTCCACAAGAAGACAGTCGTCACACAGCAGAGTACAGCAGAGTCTAGCAGAGTATAAATGACTCGGAGAGCAGCTCTGTAGAATATCTTCTTTTATTCTATCTACAACTGTAATACAACTATATACAGAGCTAAGTAGGTCTAAGCATAAATGAATGCTGAACCGCACTGAGTGTCTGCAGCTGCTCTTAGCAGCAACCTTATCTCTACACACGATCTCTAACACTCAGTCTCTCTCTCTCTCTGACACTGACTGACTGACTGACTGATGTGCTGGAGCAGATTAAGTAGAGAGCAGAACACCGCCCCCTCCTCTCTGGAGAATCAGCAGACTCATCAGGAGATTCTTGGATATGGGAGGGGTGAAATCTCCTCATCATTTGTGGAGGGATGTTCCTCCACAAAAGGCCCTGGACCTATTTCTCTGCTGTTTGGCAGACTTAATCGAGAATGGATGGCTTAATCGAGAATGGATGTGTATCCACTTTGGCCAAAGGGGGGGGGGGAGTTACAGCTGTTTTCAGGGGACCCATGATAGTGAATGGGGAACATGGAACTTCATTTTGTACAGAGCAGCTTGGAACTTAAACACAGATCAAAGTGTAGAGAGAACAGAGACTTAGAAACAGATTGGATAAAAAAGAAAATCATAAAGAGTATAAAATCATAGAATTTGTAGAGTCAGAAGGGTCATCTAGTCCAACCCCCTGCAATGCAGGAATCTTTAGAGATAATAATAATAATAACAACAATAACAACAATAATGATAATTTGTTATTTATACCCTGCGCATCTGGTTGGGTTTCCCCAGCCACTCTGGGCAGCTTCCAACAAAATATTAAAATACAGCCCCCCCCCCCACTTCTGCTGCAGAGGCATTTGGAATTGGCAGCAGGGCAGGCCATGGACCTTTCTTAGGACTTGGGCCATTAAGAGCCACCCAGTCTTGTTGACCCTTGCGCTGAGCCTGAGATATGGCTTCCCCACTCACCAAAGTACCAAGATGGCAGCCAGGTACTCTTGGTAAATGTCCCCCTCATGTGCCAGGGCTCACCTCCTCACCATAATATTCCATTCCCCCATTACTTTTGCCTGCCTTTTGCCCTTCCCAGTAGACATTCTGCCTTAGTTCCACCACCGCAGCCTCTCCCTCCCAAACTCTGAACTTGGCCACATCCTGCTATTAGCTCAACGTACTGAAAGCTAACTAGACCTAACAAAGCGGCCTTCAAACAAGGCCGCAACGGTAAGGGTTTAACGACACCGTACAGACACCCATCCCAGCAACATAAGTATTAAAATTTGTCAAGCATAGAAAGGAAATGGCAAAACATTGCCCTGGAGCTATTCGCTGTATCAATGCAACAAGGAAAACTGCTTAAAGTGGCTGCTTTGGATATTTGCTCCGCAATCTGAAGTTGCAGCACTCTGGTTCCATCTCCTCGAAGGGCATGGGTTCACAGTTTTTCATGGGGAAGGAAGGATTAAAGGGATTCACCTTCCATGACGGGTTACTGCGGCTCAGCTGAAGATTAGTGCAGAATTTCTAATAAGAAAGCTGTGGGACAATAGCAGTACGTACGTCTGGAAAAATGTGAGAGATGCCGAGCGGGTGCTTTACGGAGGCCTTTGAGTTCCCAGAAGCGTGTGGGCCTGATTCCACATAAAATATCCTTTGCATCGAAACAGTTGGCGAGAAAATTGGTAGCCCAGAGGATCAGGTCTCTATCTTGCCAACACAGATAATCATTATTATGCAGCCCGAGCTCCAGGTGTGCAGTCATGTACTGTGGAGTTTACAGGTGTCTCTGGAACACGCAGCACCACGGGCATTGACCAATGGAGGCTGAAATTGAGAAAGGCCCCAGTGTCTTATGAAGCTCAACAAGGGAAGATTACCTCCGGCATTAGGAGAGACATGAACTACGGTTTGCCAAAATAACACCTGCCCTACGTGCTTGATAGTAGGCTCGTTCTCCAAGCGTGGATTCTTGTGCAGCTGAAACAGCACCAGCCCTGTGCAAAAGGAAGGTATTAGGAGGCTCAGGGGAAGTCCAAGTATTAAAAAACAAAGCAAAATAATAAAACACCTTTGCTGGGGCAGGGGATCAAAATGGGGGAAAGCTGCAAAAAGTGCCATGAGTTTTGAGCTCACTTGACAGACAGGGAATGCCAGCTGATTGTTGAAAAGAAAAATGGGGGAAAGGGAATAGTATAGAGGAATGATTGGAAATGACATGGGTGGAGGGAACCCTGAAGGGTGTAGCTGTCCACGCTGCAACATTTTGTTGCAGATACCTCTTGTCAAGAATATCAGGATAAACAGCCAGAGCTGTGTTGTAATTCATGGATTTCATTTTTCTACAGCAAAAACAGTACCATTGAAAAAAAGAGTGTTGTTTTCTTCTTCTTCAAAAGGGCAGTGATCCCCAGGGAGGAGGTGATGTCACCCAAGTGGCTTCCTCTGCCGCTGCATAGAATAGGAGAGACAGAGGGGTGGGACTCACTGGGAGCAACACCACTATCTAAGAGAGACTGCATTCTTTTGTCTCTCTGTGTGAATATTGAATAAATACATGGTAAGAACTCTTCTCCTTTATGGATTGTGGTTCTCATCAAAGAGACATTTTAGACTATGGAGCAGGAGAGGTCTAGAGTACAAAGCGATACCATGTTGGTTTCGTGGTTCACTTAACTATCTGCTGAGTCAATATACAAAGCTGCTGAGCACTGTCTGAGTATTGTCTGTACCAGGGTAGGGAACCTCATTACAGCTGAAATCCTACTGAAATGACCCGTGAGCTGAAATCCTACTAGAACGATCGGTGAGCTGATAGCCTATTGGAATGGCTATTCAATCATAGTTGCATCTAATGCCAGCCATACTCAGAGTAGACTCACTTAAATTAGGAGGCAAGACTAATTTAAGTCCAGTAATTTTAGCAGTTGCATGCAACCCATAGTCAGCTAGTGTTTTCCTAGGACATTTACATTTCTTGAGTAAAACTGATTTGCAGATCCACCAGGTAAATAAAGACAACATTCTTAGCTGTGAAGGTACTTAAGAGCAGAGTAAAACATACCAATTTTTTTTTCCTTGTTGGAGCTCGGTTTTCAAAAATCAATGAGATGAGAAAGGTCTGCTGTCCAATTTGGTTCTCTTGGTACTCAAACATTGCGAAGATTAATGACAGACATAAGAACGGAAAGGTGTGCCCTCCTTCGATCTGGACTGGCTAATGCTGCTTAATGCCTCCATCCATGCTGTGAAGTCAGGCAAGAGGCCTCCTTGAGATCCTCCTAGGTTCAAGGGAAGTCCTGCTCAACCACAACTTTCTGGCTCATAATAAGGGGGTCCCCTATGCATCTTTGACAGAACATCAATGTTTGCACTGAGAAGCCTTTGATCTCCAGTAAGCATGCCCATGTTCAGAGTAGGCAGCAGCGAAGGGGGGGGGGGGGGGAGGAAGCAAGCAAGCCCAACCTTATAATAGAGAAGAATCTATTCCAGTTGCAGGTCTCCTCTAAGAACTCAGAGGTCTTGCTGATTTACTAGAGGTTTGCAGATTTGCTCCCATTTACAGGATTTCTTCATTTCTGAATGAATTGTGCAATAGATTAGGGATGTTCACTTCTGTTCAGGAGGAGGGGAAGCAGTGGAATTGTGTGTGTGTGTGTGTGTGTGTGTGTGTGTGTGTGTGTGTGTGATAAGATTTGGGCAAATAGGCTTTTATAGCATTTTGCTCCTGGCTTTGGAAGAAACCTAAACAGATGATGCTGTAAAGAAGATGATGTGTGTGTGTGTGTGTGTGTGTGTGTGTGTGTGTGTGTGTAATAAAAGCAACAAAAGTCCATTTTTTCCTCCCCCACCCCAATCTGGAGTTGCGTACTGAAAGACCACCTCGGTGGATTGTACCTAATCACAACCTTTCAACACTATCAGGCATGGCCCATTAGAGGCACCAGTCTTCCAAAACAAATTACTTACTGTAATCCCTCTCCTGATGTATGCAGTAAAAGACAATAGCACAGCTCATCGGCCAGCACTGCTCTTTGAGATTTATAGTGTGCAGCTAAGCAAACTTCCATTTATAGTTATATCCCCAAACTGACCCACGAGCCACAAAGAGTATTAAAACAGTTGCACTCTTAATGGCACAGGCCCTTTACTGCTACAAAACTAATGTCGGCTCATTGTGGATTCATGGAACAACAGAGGTTTACAGCCGATAAGGATCTCAAACACCTTTTCCCTCTGCCTGATACTGTGCTGTCATTTCAGCAGTGCAAACAGAGGACTCTTGACGGTTGCAACAGGATCAGTACCCCCAAGTGATGCCTTGCTAAATTTATGGAAGCAGCGAACACTTCCTTCCTCCCATTGCCACTGCTATATATTTCAAAGGGACAAGCATCAGATCATATAAATATGTCCTTCTCACAAGTGCTGCAGGACATATTAACTTGTGGACATGCCACTATCCTGCTGTCAAAAGCCTCTTGCTATCAGAAAGTTATTCCTGATGTTTAGACAGGATCTCCTTTCTTGTAATTTGAAGACATTGGTTCAGGTCCAACCCTCCAGAGCAGAAGAAAAACAAGCTTGCTCCATCTTCCATGTGACAGCCTGCAATGGTTCTAGGGGTTACTCGTGCGTAAGCCTGTCCCAACACCTTGCTGGGTTGCCTGAGTGAACCTTTCCTATCCGGACAGCCACTCACCACTCACTCGTGGCTGTCTCAATCGCTGGCAGAATCCGTCAGTGGGCGTTTCTTAAACTTCTTCCAGCAAAGAAGCTCTTTGACGCCCAGTCTCCTCCTACTCTCCCTGCGGGGAAGCCTTCTGCACAAGGAGGGCGTAGGCAGCGGAGGACCCTTCCTCTCCCCGCTGGTCCCCAGCAAGGAGTCATGGGACCGCCTCGCCGCTTCCCCCATCTGCCCCCCTTCTCCACTGGAGCTACGCTGATTCCCTTCCCCAGAGGATGGGCTGCCTCTCCCACTCCCGGGACGCTCTCCGGAATCCCTCTGGATTTTGCTCTCTCCCTCCGGCACTGATGGCAGTTCCCTGACACAGCCCTTGAGATATTTGAAGATAGCTATCATATCTCCTCCCATTCTCCTATTTTCCAGGCCCAACTGCCTCAACTATTCCTTTAAATCCTTGGTTTCCAGATCCTTGATCATCTTGGTTGCCGTCCTCCTCACACATTACAGCTTGTTGTTATTTTTCTTAACTTGTGGCGCCCCAAACTGGACACACGACTCCAGGTGTGGTCTGACCAAAGCAGAATAAAGGTAAAGGGACGCCGTTTACTTTCCCACCAGAGTGGTACCTATTTATCTACTTGCACTTTGACGTGCTTTTGAACTGCTAGGTTGGCAGGAGCAGGGACCGAGCAACAGGAGCTCACCCTGTCGTGGGGATTCGAACCGCCGACCTTCTGATCAGCAAGTCCTAGGCTCTGTGGTTTAACCCACAGAGTGGTACTATTATTTCCCTTGATCAGGACACTAAACATTTGTTGATGCAGCTTAGAATAGCATTAGCTGTCTGTTGTTGTTGCTGCGGCTGCAGCACATTGTTGACTTGTGTTAAGCTTGTGGTCTACTAAGACTTCTAGATCCTTTTAACATGTACTACTGAGAAGCCAGGTGTCCCCCATCTTATATTTGTGTAGCTGGTGTAGAACCTTACATTTGTCCGTATTGTAATTTACTTTATTAGTTTTGGCCCAGTTCGCCAATCTGTTAAGGTCATCTCAACATATGTGATATAACTTTATTTCACCTGGGAAAAGACACAGGAGAAGTATTAACACATTCTTCCAATGGTGTGACAGGGGTGGTCTGCGAGCTCCAAACCAAAATTTCAAGGTATTTCGGTTGCAGCATATTACACAGATCATTAGAGACACAGAAAACATTCCTTGAGTTCAACTTGAATAAACTTCATAACGCACAATCAAGGCACGGCCACTTCTGAACCCACCTTGGCCTTTGATTTGGAAAATTAGCCACCCTTTTCTCTTCATTAGTATAATGTTATGGGGAAAGTGCAGTTGTAGCCTTGCCTGCATCCCCAATCCGTTCATCCTTTGTGGGTATATGTTTCCCTTTCCAATTTTTCACGAGAAATAACCTTGCTACAGCAGTTGCACATAAAAATAATGTTTTCCTGTCTTGTGGTATTTCTTTACCTATTATAAAAGGTAAAGGGACCCCTGACCATTAGGTCCAGTTGTGACTGACTCTGGGGTTGCGGTGCTCATCTCGCTTTATTGGCCGAGGGAGCCGGCATACAGCTTCTGGGTCATGTGGCCAGCATGACTAAGCCGCTTCTGGCGAACCAGAGCAACGCACGGAAACGCCATTTACCTTCCCGCTGGAGCAGTACCTATTTCTCTACTTGCACTTTGACGTGCTTTTGAACTGCTAGGTGGGCAGGAGCAGGGACTGAGCAACAGGAGCTCACCCTGTCGTGGGGATTCGAACTGCCGACCTTCTGATCAGCAAGTCCTAGGCTCTGTGGTTTAACCCACAGTGCCACCTGCGTCCCTTACCTATTATACTCAGTAGATATACCTCTGGTTTTCCCCTCTAAAATAACTCTGAGCATTTTTCTATTTCCTCATTAATTATACCCCCCTTTTTAAAAACTTTTCCGCATCCCCACCATAAATGTATCAGTGTGCCCTCTGCCTCCTTGCATTTCCAGCATAAATTGGAGTTTGATTTGTATATTTTGGAAAGTTTTACTGGGGTCATATGCCATCTGTAAAACATTTTCATTATATTTTCTTCTATAGTATAGCATGCAGTAAATGTTATATAATTCCATTCTTTAACAGCCTTTCCCACTGCTCCAATTGTATGACATACCCATGTCCTGTGCCCATTTAATCTGTACTTTTTTTACTTGCTCATCCTTTAAACTCCATTCCAATAATAAATCATACTCTTGATAATAATTTTTGATTACTTCCTAATAAAACTTTTTGTAATAACAAATCTTCTTTTCCAAATCCTCATTTTTTTATCAAAGTTAGATGTTGCTTAATTCGTGATATTGGAACCAGTCTGTGATATAATGCCTTAATTCTACAAATGTTTTCACCTTTGGTTGTCCCCAGTCCTCCCTTAATAATTGACTGTATGTTCCCAAATTTCCAGTCATATTTAGTTTTTTAGCTGAAAAGGCCTCTAGTGGTGATAGCCATTGTGGTGTGTACAGTTGTAACAATGATTGATAAGCAGTCTAAACCTCATACAGCACACCTCTGATTACGGTGGTACCTCGGGTTACAAACACCTCAGGTTACAGATTCCGTTAACCCAGAAGTAGTACCTCGGGTTAAGAACTTTACCTCAGGATGAGAACAGAAATTGTGTGGCGGCATCAGGAGGCCCCATTAGCCAACAGTGGTACCTCAGGTTAAGAACAGTTTCTGGTTCAGAATGGACCTAGGGAACAAATTCGTAACCAGAGGTACCACTGTATATGATTTGTAAAACCTTTATGGACTTTAACTTTATTGTCAAACATATCTATTGTTAAAACTTTATATATCCAAAATATCTAATTTATCTTAACATAATCCTATCTTTAATCCAAATTATACACTCTGCTACATAATACATTTTTAGATTTGGAAGGGCGAAACCTCCTCTCTTTGTCCTATCTGTCATTAGTTTATATTTGATGTGGGGCTTTTTTCCTTGCCAGATAAATTCTGTCAAAAATTTCCTCCATTCCTTGAAGCAATCATATTTTGATATTATTGGAATCATTTGAAATAGGAAGAGAAACTTTGGAAGCATATTCATTTTTAACAGAGATTCTTCCCCATAGTGATAATTTCAATCTTGACCAGATTTCAAGGTCTTTTTAAATTTCTTTCTAAATCTTTCTATAATTGTCTTCATATTAATTGACCTTTTTCATCGTAATTTCAATACCCATATATTTTGCTTTAACTATCTCTAAACCTGTCCCCCCCCCTCTAATTCTATTTTCTCTTGGTTCTGCATATTCTTAACCATTAAGTTTGTTTTTACTTTATTGAGTTTGAACTCTGAAACTTCACCAAATTCTGTTATTTTTTCTAAAGCTTTGGGAATGCTCTTTAATGGATCTTCTAATGTTAGTATCAAATCATCAGCAAAAGCTTTTAGCTTAAAATACCGACTTCCTAGTGTTATTCCTTTGATTTCTTCCTCTTTCCTGATTACCGAATTTAGTATTTCCAGTGTTAATATACATAATAAAGGGGATAAGGGGCAGCCCTCTCTTGTTCCTTTTTCAATCAAAACGTGTTCTGTCTTTTCATTATTATTAAATTTGCTTTTTGCTTCTCATAGATGGCTTTTATTCCATGGGTGAAGCATTCTCCCATTTCTGATAGGTCTATCACCTTTCTTAAGAATTTCCAAGAAAGATTATTGAAGGCCTTCTCAGCATCAACCAACATGAAGGCAGCTTTTTTATTAGGTCTCCAGTCTAGATATTCTACCCGGTCTATAGTAGTAGTAGTAGTAGTAGTAGTAGTAGTAGTAGTAGTAGTAACATTTATTTGTACCCTGGAGCCAGGCTCAGGGTGGCTAACATCATAAAACTAACACAGTATACAAAGAACATAAAAACAGGCAATCAATTAATTAAAATACATCTTAAAATTAGATCAGAACAAATGAAAATCTGGACAGATGGCAGTCTACGGGTAAAATTGAGAGTGGTTAATTTTCTCCAGGGCCAACTGTCACCACTGGTCTTATTGCCCTCATATTGTTTTTCATATGGTGATCCAGAAGAAACCCCGCCTGGTCTTTGTTAATTATTACTTTTAAGACCAATTTTAATCTATTCATTAAATACCTGTATAAATCTTGTAATAGTTATTTAGAAGTGAAATTGGTCGGTAGTTGCTGACCATTTCTCTGGATGACCCGTTTGTGGATTAAAACAATGTTTGCTTCTTCCCATGTATGTGGAATTTTCCCTTTTTGTATTCTATCATTCATGAGTTTTTGGAGTGTTGGTGCTAAGACTTCTTCCAATTTCTTGTCATGTATTATGGGGAGCCCGTCAACATGCAAGTTCTTTTATAAATTTGGCTTCTACGTCTTCGTTTTGCTTTTCTGGTATGCCTCTGATGCGCAGAATAAGTTCTCTGTGGTACATCTCAAGTATAGCTATTTGATCTAATGTTTCTTCTTGCACTTTTAAAAACTCCATCATTTCATCTGTTAAATCGCCCATCAGAATCTTTTTCTGGTCTGCAAATTCCATTAAATCTGTTTCTTTTTTTCTTTTTTAAAAACATTGTCCCTTATTAACTTGAAGGTTCTCCGAACTGTCTCTCAGTGGAGGTTTGATCTCTGCTGTAACAGTCATCTCAACAAGTGCATCCTGAATTATTTTACACACATAGTGGTACTTTGATGTGCTGGTTCTTGTGTGGAACTTCTCACTCTGCAATAACTTCAGGCAAATCTGTTTATTTTCCAGTAGGCCATTGGTTTTCAACCAGTATGCTGTGGCACCCTGGGCTGACTTGAAGGATGTTCAGGGGAGCCCCAGTGACTGTCCTTTCATTAACTCGCAGCCCATACCTTTCAGCATTCTCTCTCTCTCTCTCTCCGGGGAACATTTGGGGAGCAGGCAGCTTTAACTTGTAGCCCATTATCTTCCTGAAATAAAACAGGAGCAACATAAAAGTGGGGAAACACTTTTGTATGAGTTTTTATCTACTTAAAATTCCCCCCCCCCTGAAAAAATCCCACAAAAATCCTCCCCAGCTTCATTAACTTAACAGTTCCTTGGTTTTAAACAGAGGGCTTGAAAAATGCAAGAAAACAGTAAAGTAGCTTGATGATGTGCATGTCTGGATGTGTGTGTGCTCTATCAGGCGGAATTTAAAAAACAAAACCCAGAACGGGGAAATTTATTCATCTACACAAGTATAGCAGATTGAATGATATATGCTCAGAAATGGAAAGAGGGAACAATACCAACAAAGGAGGAATGGCAGATGAGATTGGTGGAATATATAGCACAGCTGTCAACTTCTCCCTTTTCTTGCGAGGAATCCTATTCAGAATAAGGGAATTTCCCTTTAAAAAAAGGAAATGTTGACAGCTATGATATATAGAATTAGTTAACTCAACTTATAAAATAAGACATTGGTTTTCAACTAGTGTGCCGTGGCACCCTGGGGTGACTTGAGTGATGTTCAAGGGGAACCCCAGTGACTGTCCTTTCATTAACTCGCAGCCCATACCTTTCAGCATTCTCTCTCTCTCTCTCTCCCTCCAGGGAACATTTGGGGAGGAGGCAGCTTTAACTTGTAGCCCATTACCTTCCTGAAATAAAACAGGAGCAACAAAAAAGTGGGGAAACACTTTTGTATGACTGTTTATCTACTTAAAATCCCCCCCCAAAAAAATCCCACAAAAATCCTCCCCAGCTTCAGTAACTTAACTGTTCCTTGGTTTTAAATAGCAGGGTTCGATTAAACACTTACAATTAATAGAATAAATATAGCATATATAAGGATGGTGTATAAAGCATGGAAAGTTTAACAAGATTAAAAATCTAATACACTAAAAATGTAAGGCATACTAAAAAATGCAGACGACATTATGTAAAAACAAACGAGAAAAGTAAGTTAAGGGAAGTCATAGAGGGGAGGGTTTTTTTGGGAAATTGTATTTTTTTTCTTCTTTATATGATGTGATAAATTGATGTATTAAAATATAAGGTAAAGGTAAAGGTACCCCTGCCCGTACGGGCCAGTCTTGACAGACTCTAGGGTTGTGCGCCCATCTCACTCAAGAGGCCGGGGGCCAGCGCTGTCCGGAGACACTTCCGGGTCACGTGGCCAGTGTGACATCGCTGCTCTGGCGAGCCAGAGCCGCACACGGAAACGCCGTTTACCTTCCCGCTAGAAAGCGGTCCCTATTTATCTACTTGCACCCGGGGGTGCTTTCGAACTGCTAGGTTGGCAGGCGCTGGGACCGAGCAACGGGAGCGCACCCCGCCGCGGGGATTCGAACCGCCGACCTTTCGATCGGCAAGCCCTAGGCGCTGAGGCTTTTACCCACAGCGCCACCCGCGTCCTAAAGCGCCACCCGCGTCCTAAAATTAAAATATAAAACCTAATAAAAATGGATGAAAAATAATTTTAAAAAAAATATTAAAAAGGACTTTAAGAAACTTTCCCTTGTCTTTATACTTTCCTGGGCAACCAGCCAGGAGCCACTAATAGCATCCTGACAACACCTCAATCTCAGCTACATTGTCAGAATCTGTGGAAGATAAAACTGCACAAGTTACCGTACTTTTCTGTGTATAAGATGGCCTTTTTTTACCCAAAATTTAATCATAAAATGGGGGGGGGGGTCGTCTTATACATGGGTAGTGCCTTTTGGGGGGATGTGCAATGGGTGTTGCAGCAAGCAGGAGAGCGTGAGGGGTGATTGAATGGGGGGTTGGTGACTGCGACAATGTCCACTGTTTATTGGCTAGCGCTGCTGTCAATCGGGAGTGACTTGCAGCTGCTTTTGCTGATCGGGCAGGCGATAGGCTGCTTTAGCGACATGTGCGATTGAAAGTGGCGCTTCACAGGGTGAGTGATTTTTGCTAACTGCCTCCCAAAGACAACTCTGGGCAATCTCCCCCCATTTCCTTAATTTTTTCGTCCCCAAAAATAGGGGGGCATCTTATACATGGGGGCGTCTTATAGACAGAGAAATACGGTAGTTTACAGCTGCTCTGAAAAATGGGACTATTTACACACATAAAGACATACCTACCTGTTGATTTGTAGTCCTTAATGTACCCTTAATGTTGTGGAAGTGGAACACTTCTGTCGCGTCTTCATAAGCATCTGGCATCTGGTTCTGGAACTGCACCAGCTTTCTCATCACCCTCAAGTGGCAGCCTCTCATCATCGTTCTCCATCCCATCTTGTCGGATGGCACTGCTACTTGGAGACTGGTTATCTCTTTCTTCTTGTTCATCATCTCTTGTAGGTGGCAGAACAGTAGAAGGCAGATCTGAACCGCTACGTATTACTTCAGGAAAGTACACGAAGTCTTATGTTTCTCCCTCTGACTGCTGAGAAGTTTCCTCTCTTGTCAGATTTACTGTGTTCATCAAACCTTGACTTTTCCTGTTTTCAAGTCCATAACTCTGCAACCCAGAAGAAAGTTCTACCATAATTTCTTTTTCTGCTCTGGAGTCAAACTTGGGCCTACTTGGGCACACAGACATAAGTGATGCTGTCTAATACAGGTATGCGTGACAAGTTAGGTTCTCTTCTGTTCCAAAGTTCAATGTAGCTGGCTACTGCATCTTCCCACCTGTGCTTGGGAAAGCCTGTACGAGTCAGCATGCACTGGGTCATCATCATAAGAGACCTAAACTGTCTCTCTGCAACTGAGTTCTTCTTGTAGAGCGGGACAGGTCCTTCTCTTCTGAGTACACGGAGGAAAAAAGGGGTTCAACACTTCTCAGCTTGATGCACCAAGGGTTACCTTCATCCATCTTGCGAACTTCTTGCATTGCAACTCTTAAATGCCTTTAATGTCTCTGTGGTCAAGCTTTCTGTGCCAAAGTTCTAAGTCTGCTTCATCATTCTGGCTGATAAAGCACTGCAGACTGGAGTTATGAAAGATTAGTCTCATATACACTATTAAGTAGACTTGCTTCTGTATACAGTTCCCCATCTCTGGTCACCTGGCACTTTCCATTCTCAAGCAATACATGGAAACCTTTTCTGTCCAAGGTTAGGAACATTGTCATCTGGCTGTTACAATCTTGGATTCAAGCCACGAACTAAATAAATATTTCACAAACATGGGATGAGATGCTTTCTTGCAAATCCAAATGCACTTTCCAGATTTTGAAGCATTGGAGTAGCTGGTCCACCTTGTTTGGTTTGAATCATCTGGGCACCTCTGATATTATCGAAGATAACAGAGACTGCTGATTTATTTTGCTTTCCCCATATCTTTGAGGCGTCATTATCACTGAGTTTTTCTTTCTTAACACATTCTAAAATGCCTAGTTTATCAAATCCAGCCTATAGGCATCTCCTCCTATGCATAAAATTGTTCTGAGTTAGCTTAAGTAATTTGAAGCTTTCTTCCTCAGTTGGATTCTACACACACACACACACACACACACACACACACACACAGAAAGAGAGAGATTCTCCACACACACACACACACACACACAGAGAGAGAGAGAGAGAGAGAGAGAGATTGGAAAATTAAAATCAGAAAAAGTGCCAAAAATCCAAAATTCACAAAAGCAAAAAATTAAAATGCCAAAATATAGCTTCTAAAAGAAAAAAGGGGGGCACTAAAAAAACACTCTGTGCCAAATTACTATGTTGCAACAGAAAGGGAGGAGTTAATCCCTTTACAATTAAAATGGCACCACCACGTGGTTACCAAGAAATAATATTTATCTACGTTGGTTTGAGTCAAGTTACCAAAATCATTTTTTGATTTAGTGGACAATCTTGGATTAACTGATGTTTGGAGACTTAAAACCCCTACAACAAAACAGTTTACATTCTTTGCTGAACCAAATCAAAGTTTGGGAAGAACAGATTATATATGGCCCTCCAGGGAGTAAATTCCAAGAGTATCCAAAACTGAGATTCTCCCAAGGCCATTAGCAGATTATAATTTGTTATATATGGAGTTAAAAGGAAAAGAACAACCATCCTTTAGATGGAGAATGAAAGTCTGTTTGATGATTAAAAAATAGTGGAAAAAGCAAGAGACAATAGCAGATTATTTCAAGTGGAACTGAAATAAACGAACTGGCATTGACATCGTATGGGATGCAAGTAAAGCAGTAATGAGAGGCTTTCTGATACAAAATAATAGTTTTCAAAAAAGAGAAAGAGAAAAAAAGAAAGAGGAAATTCTGACCCACCTCATGGAGAATGAGAGATTGTTAACAATAAAGCCTAAAGATGAACCAATAAAACAAAATATTAAGATGTTGGAAACTCAGTTTTCCATGATGGTGAACCAAGAAGTGGCGTGGAAGATAAAATTAATGAGACTAAAGAATTTTGAATCAGCAAATAAAACTGGCAAATTATTAGCATGGCAATTAAAGCCACATCAAAGTCAAAATACAATCAATAAAATAAGAGAAGCAGATATGGTAATTGAGGTTCCAAAAGAAATCAGAAAGATCTTTCAGAAATTTTATAAAGACTTTTGTCGGGAAAAGGAGGATACAAAGAAAATAGAGAGATGTTTACAAAGATATAAATTATAGCAAATCCCACGAGAAAAAAGTGAACAGTTGAATCAACAAATAATGGTGGAGGAAATTTAAATGGCAATAAAATGTATGAAGTTGGGGAAAGCCCCAGGACCGGATGTTATTTCGGCAAAATATTATAAGATTCTTAGTGGACAACTGACACTAGTATTGTGGGAAGTTGTGAATAATATCCTGAATAAAGGAAAATTCCAAATACCTGGAAAGAAGCATATATTACTTTGATCCCCAAGAAGGATACTGATTCCTTGAATGTAAAGAATTATAGACCGATTTCATTACTGAAGAATAATTACAAGTTGTTTGCTGATATTTTGACCAATATATAAAAGTATCTTAAATGAGCTAATCCATAAAGATCAAGCAGGTTATATTCCTGGTTGACAATTGAAAGTATAGTGGACATAATTGAATATTTGGAGACCAGGAATGAGACCAGGAATTGACACGGAAAAAGCTTTTGAAAGAAAATTTGAAAATGATGGGAGTAGGGGGGACTCTTTTGAGAGGAATAGGAGTTATATATTCAAAGCAAAAAGCGAAATAGATATCGAACAACACTTTGACTAAAAGCAGCCTTTTCTCCTCTCATGGAGGGAAGAGCCCCCTTCCTTAATAGGGGGAGCAATCTCCTCCTCTCATGGGAAGAGCTATTCCTTTTCTCCTGGTGCAAGCAACTCATGGGAATAACAGCCCTTCACCTACGGGGAGAGCTGCCTCCTTCTCTTCTGAGTTGAGCAGCCTCATCCTCTCATGGGAAGAGCTATTCCTTTTCTCCTGGTGCAAGCAACTCATGGGAATAACAGCCCACCTTCACTCACGGGGAGAGCTGCCTCCTTCTCAACCGAGACGAGCAGCCTCATCCTCTCACGGGAAGAGCAGCCTTTTCTCCTAAAATATACTCAGAGTCGAGTGTGGATTTCATGCTCTTTATTCAGCTCCTAGTAGCAAGAAAGTTCCCCCAGAATGTCTGCTTTATATACATTATTTACACAATTGGCCCCATGTGATTGGCTAATTCTGGGATTCTCCTGTAGGCCAATCAGGTTGCAGATTCACTTCCACATGAAGCTGGATTGGGTGGCTCCTGCAGACCAATCAGACTGCTGCATTCTGAATGCTATTGTTCTAGGACCAATCAGACTGCTGTATTTTGGATCCTATTCAACTCAGTACACAACACCCCTCCCCTTTAAGTTCCAGTCCTGCCCGGGAGGTTGCATTCATAGTCCTCAAGGTATGCCGGCTGCCTATGTATGCGTTGAGGCCTGGGGTGTTCTCTGGTCAGGGGTTCGGGTTCTCGCTCGTTCTGAGGATGCTGGCTGTGATGGGGCCGTTTGGCCTGGCGCAACCAGCTCACTCAGTCGTGGCTCTGGTTTTGGTGTCATTTTGGTCTCACGGATCGTCTCTGTATTTACTGATTCTGCCTCCCCTGCTGGTCCCTCCTGCTCTACGGGCCTCACTGCCCTACTGTTCCGTTGGGACTCCTCTGACCTGTCCTCCTCCTGGTTTTCCCCCAGGAATCATCACCATAGCTGCTTGCAGTGGCAGCGCCAGCATTGCCCCCCTTCCGTTAGCACCGTGTACAACACAGGGCCCGTGACCCTGGTGACTGTGGCGGGTACCCATGCAGGGCCTGCCCCAAAATTCTTTGTGTACACTGGGTGCTGGGCCATGAAGGTCCGGGGGTTGCTGCCTTCCCCCACCACTGCCTCATCCTGAGCTCTGTCGGGGTGAAGGTGGTCCAGTCTGATTGTGAGTTGCTGGCCCATTAGTTCAGCGGGGTTCCGGCCAGTCGTTGAGCTGGGGGTGCTGTGCTGTGCTAGAAGGAATGTGGCAAGGCAGTACACCCAATCCCCTTGCGTCATGTAGCGGAGGATGTCCTTGGTGGTCCACACCATGCGCTCTGCTTGGCTATTGGTGGCAGGGTGGAATGGTGCAGAGTAGACGTGGTGGATGGTGTTCTGCGCTGTGAAGGTCTGGAATTCTCCTGACATAAATGTGGTTCCGTTGTCTGAGATGACAGTGTCAGGGAGTCCGTGGGTTGCAAACAGCCTGCATTGTACCTGGATGGCTGCCGACATAGAAGTGGACAGTACTAGTGTGACTTCCAGCAATTTGGTGTAGGAGTCCACCACTATGAAGAATGTTTTCCCCTGAAAGGGGCCAACAAAGTCCACGTGCAGGTATGACCATGGTGCTCGGGCGGGCTTCCAGGATTGGAATGGGGCCCTTGGGTGATCTGGGCAGGATTCTTGGCAGGCCTGGCAGTGTTTGACCCAGGCCTGTATCTCTCTGTCAATCCCTAGCCACCACACATAATGCCTGGCGAGGGCCTTCATTCTCACTACCCCGGGTGTGTCTCATATAGGGCTGTGAGGACCCTTTTGCGGAGGGGCTGGGGAATGACTTCCCCATAACAGGTACCCTTTGTGGCCCGACAGTTCATGTTTACGGGTTGTGTAGCCTGCAAATTTTGGCCCAGGGCTGCTGTTGGGCCATCCTCACCACACCCAGTCCAGGACCAGAGAGATGACCCTATCTTTCTTGGAATGGTGTGCAACTTCTTGTGCCTGAATGGGGCAGTCGGGGAGCAGCTCCAGGATCATAACCTCTTGCGCAAGTGCTGGGCCGGGGCCTGTTTCCAGTAGTAATAGCCTGCTGGGGCTGTCCGCGTGGCCCATCTCCTTCCCAGGGCAGTGAATCAGTGCATACTGGTAGCCAGCAAGGAAAATTGACCACCTGAGGATGCGAGGACACAGCACTTGGGGGGGGGGTCTGCTTTTCAGAGGCAAACAAACCAAGCAATGGCTTGTGGTCAGTCTCCACGGTAAAGGGCCGGCCGTACAATAAATCATGTAATTTTTTTACTCCCTTCACGATTGCCAGACCCTCCTTGTTGATTTGCTAGTAGTTCCGCTCGGCTGTGGCGAGTGTCTGGGAAAAGTATGCCACCGGCACCTCTCTTCCATCTGGGAGTTGGTGTCCCAGGACTGTGCTGATGCCGTAGGGCGAGGCGTCGCATGCTAGCACCACCGGCAGCCTCTTGTCGAAGTGTGCCAAGACTGAGTTTGAGACGAGCAAGTCCTTGACTGCCTGGGCTACGGCCTCCTGGCAGTGCCCCCATGCCCAAGGAGCCCGCTTGTCCAGGAGTCTGGGTAGGGCTCCGCTACCGCCGCCTTATGGGGAAGGAAGGCATGGTAAAAGTTCAGTAGTCCCAAGAAGGCCTGAAGTTCAGTCTTGCCCTTGGGCTCTGGGGCATCACAAATGGCCCGTACCTTGACCCCGGTCAGGTTGACCCCTTCTGCGTCCACCATAAATCCCAGAAAGTCCACCTGAGGCACACTCAGTAGACACTTTTCCCGCTTCACCTTGAGACCCGCCATCTGGAAACGGTGCAGAACGGTGCAGAGGCAGTCCTCAAACTCCTCTGGCATAGGCCCGGCAATCAATACATCATGGAAGAAGGGGGTGCCAGGAGAGAGTCCATTAGATTCTGGAATATGCCTGGTGCCACGCTGACACCAAATTGCAGCCGCTTTACCTTGAACGCTCCTCTATGCATCACAATCGTCTGTGCCTCTGCTGTGGCCTCATCCACTGGCAACTGTTGATAGGCTTGGGCAAAGTCCAGCTTGCCAAAAAAATTTGACCCAGCCAGGGTGGCAAGGACATGGCTGACCACAGGCACTGGGTATGTGTGGGCCGTGAGGGCCTTGTTTATGGTACATTTGTAGTCTGTGGAGGTGCGGACCGAACCATTAGGCTTGACGGGTGTGACGATCGGGGTTTCCCAGGGGGCATTAGGCACAGGATCCAGCACTCCTTGCTCCACGAGCCAGTCCAATTCCTCATATATACAGGGTTTCAGGGCGAACAGGATCTGGCGGGCCTTGAGCCTGACAGGTCATACTGCGGGGTCAAGCTGTAGGGCAATGGGAGGGCCGTATACTATCCCAATTTCCCATCGAAAATCCCTGAAAATGCCTTGCATATGAGATCCACATCCACTTGTAAGCTAGTGCGGTTCACCCCCGTGATGGCTAGCCCCAGTGGTCCAAACCATGCCAATCCCAGTAAGCTAACGTAGGGGCCCTTGATCACAAGCAAGTCCAGTTGCAGCGTCCAGCCTTGATATTGCACCCTGAAGGTCCCCACCCCTATTGTGGGGACCTTACATTTCTGGAAGTCCCAGAGAGTAAATGGGGCCAGCCTGAGTTTAGGACCCCTACTAGGGCATAGTTTCCTTAAGGCCCTTGCCGAGATTATGGATAGAGTTGAACCCATGCCAAGCTCCATGCGGCATGGGGCCCACTCTATCTGTACCACTACATAATTTTTTTCTATGTTGGGGCGGGGCAACTGGTATACCTGGCAGTCTGTGATCTCCATCGAGTTGCCTTGGTGCGTTGAGCCCCAGAACCTGGGGCTCTTGGATCGGTCATCTGATGTCTGGCATTGGGTGGGCCAAGCCCGACACACCTGGGCAATGTGTTCGGATTTTCCACACTGCCTACACTCTGCATTGCGGAAATGGCAGGTTCTCCTCTCATGACTCTCCCCGCAGCTTGCGCACTTCCCTCCTTCTCATTGAGGCAGCTGTGGTCTGTGCGCTGCTTGAGTGCACCTCCCTGTCGGATCCTGAGTTGTCGGTAAGGTCTTCGTGGTGGACCCTCAGTTGGGATGGCAGGTTCGCCCATGCCTCTTGTGTCGACCTCTTGGCAGCTTCAGTTGCCAAGTCCTTCTCCAGAGCGACCTGGAACGTTCGGTCCTTCTTGGTGTAGAGGCGTCGTTGCAGCTTCTCATCTTTCAGACCAACAATGAGGCGGTCACGAAGTATGTTCTCCAATTCTGAGAAGTTGCAGAACCGGGCGGCTTCGCGGAGGTAGCTCACATACCCAGTTATGGTTTCCCCAGGGGCATTTCGACAAGCCACCACTGAGGGCTGCAGCGAGAAGTGCCCCTTCAGTCGTTCCATTATTGTTTTGTAAGGAACACTAGTGAAGTCTTCAAGTGCAAGGAGGGCCTGGGCGATTTCGAACGTCTCGTCTCCGCAGACGCTGAAGAATATCACCCTCTTCTTGGCATCGTTGGTGACCCCTTTGGCTTCTAGGAGGAAGGTGAGACTGGAGACGTACGTTTCCCAGTCTCGTGATGCTGGGTTGAATGGTGAAAAGCTGCTGATCATTGCCATTCTGGGTTCCTTGGGGCCCAGAGCTGAGGCCTAGATACACGGTGTGAGGCAGGGGTGCGGCAGGTGGCGGTGCTGTGTGTGGCGGTCAGCTTCCTCTCATGGGGAGAGCAGCTGTTTCTCCTCTTATGGACGGAAGAGCCCCCTTCCTAAATATGGGGAGCAACCTCTTCCTCTCACGGGAAGAGCAGCCTTCTCTCCTCTCATGGAGGGAAGAGCTCCCTTCCTTAATAGGGGGAGCAACCTCCTCCTCTCATGGGAAGAGCTATTCCTTTTCTCCTGTTGCAAGCAACTCATGGGAATAACAGCCCACCTTCACTCACGGGGAGAACTGCCTCCTTCTCAACCGAGACGACAGCCTCATCCACTCACGGGAAGAGCAGCCTTTACTCCTCTCATGGAGGGAAGAGCCCCCTTCCTTAATAGGGGGAGCAACCTCCTCTTCTCATGGGAAGAGCTATTCCTTATCTCCTGGTGCAAGCAACTCATGGGAATAACAGCCCACCTTCACTCACGGGGAGAGCTGCCTCCTTCTCAACCAAGTCGAGCAGCCTCATCCTCTCACGGGAAGAGCAGCCTTTACTCCTCCATGGAGGGAGGAGCCCCCTTCCTTAATAGGGGGAGCAACCTCCTCTTCTCATGGGAAGAGCTATTCCTTATCTCCTGGTGCAAGCAACTCATGGGAATAACAGCCCACCTTCACTCACGGGGAGGGCTGCCTCCTTCTCAACCGAGACGAGCAGCCTCATCCTCTCACGGGAAGAGCAGCCTTTACTCCTCTCATGGAGGGAGGAGCCCCCTTCCTTAATAGGGGGAGCAACCTCCTCCTCTCATGGGAAGAGCTATTCCTTTTCTCTTGGTGCAAGCAACTCATGGGAATAACAGCCCACCTTCACTCATGGGGAGAGCTGCCTCCTTCTCAACCAAGTCGAGCAGCCTCAACCTCTCACAGGAAGAGCAGCCTTTACTCCTCTCATGGAGGGAGGAGCCCCCTTCCTTAATAGGGGGAGCAACCTCCTCCTCTCATGTGAAGAGCTATTCCTTATCTCCTGGTGCAAGCAACTAATTGTTCCTTTTTTAAGATATGAAAGATTCTTTTCCTCTTACTAGGGGAGTTCAGACCCCTGATATTCCAGGTTAACATCTGCAGAGACATGTTGTGATTACCGTGGGGTTCCTCCGACCGCTCCTAAAAGTTGCTCTTGTTCTGACGGTTGTGTCTCTTTCTCTAGTTGATCCAACCCCAAGGGGTGTCTTCCCAAGTTGAGTGGTCCCAGTCCCGGTGTTTCCGGTTCTTTTGTTCTGGCCTCTTTTCTCAGGTCCTCGCCAAAATCTCTCAAAAAGCTTACTTTATCTTCCTTTGATCTTATCCTTATTTTCTTTCCTTTAAATGTGAATGAGAGGCCTTGCGGGAATTCCCACCTGAACAGAATGTTGCTTTTCCTTAGTAGGCCTACCAAATCCGCGTAGTTGGCTCTGAGATGCAGTAAGTATTTTGGGATGTCTTTAAAAATTTCAGTTCTCTCACTTGCTATCACGAGTGCTTTCTGGTAGTGAATATTCAAGATTTTATCTCTTTCTTCCTTTGACCTTAACAAAATCAAACAGTCTCTTGCACTATTTTTCCTTTTTACCCTTCCCAATCTGAAAGCACTCACTATCTTGAATTCTTCCTTTTGTGGATCCAGGTCCCAGAAGTCTTTGAATTCCGCTGTAAGAAATTCTATTAGATCCCCTTCTTCGGATTCTGGGACTGCTCTTATTCTCAGATTAGTCTGTTTCTCTTTCAATTCAATCAAAGAGAATTGTGCTTTGTAAACATCCAATTTTCTATTTATTGGTGGTATCTTCTCCTCCACCACCAAAACCCTCTCTTTCGCTTCCTCTGCTATCTTCTTTGTCTCCTTGGATTCCTGCAGCAGCTTGTCAATTGCCTGAGTGTTCGTGTTCACTTTCTGTCTCACATCACTCACCTTCTGTCCAAGATCGTTAATAGATGAAGTATTTAAATCAATCTTGGCTGTCAGATTTTGTAGTGCTAAAAGAATCTTATCCAATGTCGTGGAGTCTGTTCCTGTACCTTTTGGATCTTCTCTATCTGTTGCTTGTATGGTGGAAAATCCTGTTACAGATGCTCTTCTATGCAGTTGTTGTTGTTGTGCCTGTAATTGCGTCTGTTGTCTAGTTTTAATTCTAACCGCTTTCTCTTGAGCCTTCTCCAACGCCTTATCTTGTTTATCCTGATCCATTACTTAGTCTCTGGGAACCAAGGTCAGTCACACAGCTCACACAACTCCCAGGCTTGTCTCTTTAGAAATGACAGCTGCAGTGGAAAATCCCCAGCAGTGACACAAAGTTCCTCTAGGGGAGCAGAGTAGCAAATTGTTTCAAGATGGTGATTTTTAAACAGTTAACTTCCCAAATGTTTTACTAATAAAAACTAATGTAGACTCAGATATATACAAAAGAATTGCCAGTCTCTTGCAACAAGGTATATCCTCAAAAAGTTACCAGTCTCTTGCAAAGTTCCACAGCATAAGTTGCAATGGCTATAAAGTGGTGCACTCAGAATGACCTTAAAGTTGTTTAAAGCATCCCGATATCAAGGATGGAGTGATGGTTTCTTCAGCCCCTTCCCAACTTATGGGGGGGGGGTCTTTAGCCGGGCAATGGATTTTAACTCTTTATAATCAGTCAGTTTCTTTGGTTTTAAGCTCCTTTATCCCTTGCTTTCAAGCTATTTACAGGATCGGCAAAGCGGGCTTCCTGTTTGCACTTTGCTGGTTTCAGATCCGAATTCCACAAATAACGTCCAAGATCAAAGCCAAAATCAAGTTCAAAAGTCTTTTATATCGGTTCTTTTACTTTGATCTTTTCCTGGTTCCCCAATTCTTACTCACGGATAGATGTTTTGGATCGTTGTTTTACAGGAAAAAGGTCAGCGCTCTCCGGTAATTGCTATGCAGCTTCACTCCGTGGAAGTAGCGATCGACCCTCAGCACAGCGCACCCCTGCTCCGCTCCGAAGCTCTTTGCAGAGTTTCTTTGACAGCTCGGGGGTGCAGAACGTGCCCGCTGGGTCCCACGGCCCCAGGCTTCCTCCACCTGCGGGTTTTTTAAGGGTCCTCCGCTTCCGCTGTAGCGGAGGTCCCGATTTCCGCGGAGCCTCTCCCTCCGTTCAGGAGGAGACCGCCATTACCGTTGGCGCCGCCTCCGGAAGCCTCAGAGCTATTCCTTTTCTCCTGGTGCAAGCAACTCAGGGGAATAACAGCCCACCTTCACTCACTGGGAGAGCTGCCTCCTTCTCTTCCGAGATGAGCATCCTCATCCACCCACGGGAAGGGCAGCCTTTACTCCTCCCATGGAGGGAAGAGCACCCTTCCTTAATAGGGGGAGCAACCTCCTCCTCTCATGGGAAGAGCCACCGTATTTTTCGCTCCATAAGAGGCACTTTTTTCCTCCTAAAAAATAAGGGGAAATGTGAGAGCATCTTATGGAGCAAATGGCGCTGCACAGACAGGTAGAGCTGTGCAGCACCCTTAAGCGAAGTGGGAGGAGGAACAGAGCTCCTTTTGTTCCTCCTCCCGCTTCGCTGAAGGGGCGCTGTGCAGCTCTCCTTCTCTGCGCAGCACCTGCCCTGCAAAGCTGGAGGAGGAACAGAAGGGACTCCTTCTGTTCCTCATCTGGCTTTGCGGCGACGCACCTGTACTGGAAGCCGGAGGAGAAACAGAAGGGTATCCTTCTGTTCCTTCTCCGGCTTTGCTGACGGGGCACTGCGCAGTTCTCCATCTCTGCGCAGCGCGTCCCCTATGAAGGAGAGCTGCTGTGCGGAGAGAGAGAACTGCGCAGAATCCCTTCAGCGACACACCTGTTATGCGAAGCTGGAGGAGGAACGGAAGGGACTCCTTCTGTTCCTTCTCCAGCTTCGCTGAAGGGGCGCTGCGCAGTTCTGTGTCTCTGCGCAGCGCCTCCCTTGTGAAGGAAAGGCGCTGCCTGGAGAGAGAGAAGTGCGCAGTGCCCCTTCAGTAAGGTGCCTGTACTGGCTTCTGCCTTAGCCGTGCACAGCCTCATCAGGCAGGGGGAGCCTTCATCTTGCTGCCCTGAAGGGGCTTGGCGCGGTTATCCCAGAAGCCAGAACAGCCACGCGGTATCCCAGAAGCCAGATCCCTCTTGCTCTTCTGGCTTCTGGGATTCAGAATAATTTTTTCTTGTTTTCCTCCTCCCAAAACCAGGTGCGCCTTATAGTCTGGTGCTTCTTTTGGAGCGAAAAATACGGTATTCCTTTTCTCCTGTTGCAAGCAACTCATAGGAATAACAGCCCACCTTCACTCACGGGGAGAGCTGCCTCCTTCTCAACCGAGTCGAGCAGCCTCATCCTCTCACGGGAAGAGCAGCCTTTACTCCTCTCATGGAGGGAAGAGCCCCCTTCCTTAATAGGGGGAGCAACCTCCTCCTCTCATGGGAAGAGCTATTCCTTATCTCCTGTTGCAAGCAACTCATGGGAATAATAGCCCACCTTCACTCACGGGGAGAGCTGCCTCCTTCTCAACCGAGTCGAGCAGCCTCATCCTCTCACGGGAAGAGCAGCCTTTACTCCTCTCATGGAGGGAAGAGCCCCCTTCCTTAATAGGGGGAGCAACCTCCTCCTCTCATGGGAAGAGCTATTCCTTTTCTCCTGGTGCAAGCAACTCAAGGGAATAACAGCCCACCTTCACTCATGAGGAGAGCTGCCGTATATTTCGCTCCATAAGACACACTTTTTTCCTCCTTAAAAATAAGGGGAAATGTGAGTGCGTCTTATGGAACGAATGGCGCTGCGCAGAGAGGTAGAGCTGCGCAGTGCCCCTTCAGCGAAACGGGAGGAGGAATGGAGCCTCTTCTGTTCCTCCTCCCGCATCACTGAAGGGGCGCTGCGCAGCTCTCCCTCTCTGTTCAGCGCCTGTCCTGCGAAGCCGGAGGAGGAACAGAAGGGACTCCTTCTGTTCCTCATCTGGTTTCGCGGTAGCGCCCCTCTCCTGGAAGCCAGAGGCGGAAGAGAAGGGTTTCCTTCTGTTCCTTATCCAGCTTCGCTGAAGGATCGCTGCGCAGTACTCCTTCTCTGCGCAGCGCCTCTCCTGTGAAGGAGAGGCGCTGCCCAGAGAGAGAAAACTGTGCTGCACCCCTTCAGCGACGTCCCTGTCATGTGAAGCCGGAGGAGGAAGAGAAGGGACTACTTTTGTTCCTCCTCTGGCTTCGTGGCGTCCTGGAAGCTGAAGGAGGAAAAGAAGGTTCCCCTTCTGTTCCTTTTCCAGCTTCGCTGAAGGGGCGCTGCGCAGTTCTCCCTCTCTGCGCAGCACCTCTTCTGTGAAGGAGAGGCATTGCACAGAGAGAAAACTGTGCATCGCCACTTCAGCGACACACCTGTCATGCAAAGCCGGAAGAGGAACAGAAGGGACTCCTGTTCCTTCTCCAGCTTCGCTGAAGAAGAGCTGCACAGCTTTCCGAAGGAGAACTGCACAGGGCCCCTTCAGCAATGTGCCTGTCCTGGATTCTGCCTTAACTGTGCGCAGCCTCTTCGGGCAGGGGGAACCTTCATCCCTCTGCCCTGAAGAGGCTTGGTGCGGTCATCCCAGAAGCCAGAACAGCCACATGGTATCCCTGAAGCCAGATCCCTCTTATTGTTCTGGCTTCTGGGATTCAGAATAATTTTTTCTTGTTTTCCTCCTCCCAAAACTACGTGCGCCTTATGGTCTGGTGTGTCCTGTGAAGTGAAAAATACGGCATTCCTTTTCTCCTGGTGCAAGCAACTCATGGGAATAACAGCCCACCTTCACTCACGGGGAGAGCTGCCTCTTTCTCAACCGAGTCGAGCAGCCTCATCCTCTCACGGGAAGAGCAGCCTTTTCTCCTCTCATGGAGGGAAGAGCCCCCTTCCTTAATAGGGGGAGCAACCTCCTCCTCTCATGGGAAGAGCTATTCCTTTTCTCCTGGTGCAAGCAACTCATGGGAATAACAGCCCATCTTCGCTCACGGGGAGAGCTGCCTCTTTTTCTTCTGAATTGAGCAGCCTCATCCTCTAACTGGAAGAGCAGCCTTTTCTCCTCTCATGGAGGGAAGAGCTCCCTTCCTTAATAGGGACAGCAACCTCCTCCTCTCATGGGAAGAGCTACCGTATTTTGCACTCCATAAGAGGCACTTTTTCCTCCTGAAAATTAAGGGGAAATGTGAGTGCGTCTTATGGAACGAATGGTGCTGAGCAGAGAGGTAGAGCTGCGCAGCACCCCTTCAGCGAAGCAGGAGGACGAACCCCTTCTGTCCCTCCTCCCGCTTCGCTGAAGGGGTGCTGCACAGCTCCCCCCTCTCTGTGCAGCGCCTGTCCTGCAAAGCCAGATTAGGAACAGAAGGGACTCCTTCTGTTCCTCCTCCGGCTTAGCACCGACGCGCCTGTCCTGGAAGCCGGAGGAGGAACAGAAGGGTCTCGTGTTCCTTCTCCAGCTTCGCTGAAGGGGCGCTGCGTTGTTCTCCCTCTCTGCGCAGCGTCTCTCCTGTGAAGGAGAGGCCCTGCCCAGAGAGAAAGAACTGTGTGGTGCCCCTTCAGCGACGCACCTGTCATGCGATGCCGGAGGAGGAACAGAAGAGACTCCTTCTGTTTCTCCTCTGGCTTCGTGGGTTCTAAAGGGTTCTAAAGGGGCGCTGTGCAGTTTTCCCTCTCTGCGCAGCGCTTCTCCTGTGAAGGAGAGGAGCTGCACAGAGAGAGAACTGCGTAGCTCCACTTCAACGACGCACCGGTCATTCAAAGCCGGAAGAGGAACAGAAGGGACTCCTGTTACTTCTCCAGCTTTACTGAAGAGGAGCTGCACAGTTTTCCGAGGGGGAACAGCGCAGTGCCCCTTCAGCGACATGTCTGTCCTGGCTTCTGACTTAGTCGTGCGCAGCCTCTTCAGGCAGGGGGAGCCTTCATCTCGCTGCCCTGAAGGGGCTTGGCGCGGTTATCAGAGAAGCCAGAAAAGCCACACGGTATCCCAGAAGCCAGATCCCTCTTGTAGTTCTGGCTTTTGGGATTCAGAATAATTTTTTCTTGTTTTCCTCCTCCCAAAACTAGGTGCGCCTTATGGTCTGCTGCGTCTTTTGGAGCGAAAAATACGGTATTCCTTTTCTTCTGGTGCAATCAACTCATGGGAATGAGAGCAGCCTCATCCACTCACGGGAAGAGCAGCCTTTACTCCTCTCATGGAGGGAAGAGCCCCCTTCCTTAATAGGGGGAGCAACCTCCTCCTCTCATGGGAAGAGCTATTCCTTATATCCTGTTGCAAGCAACTCATGGGAATAACAGCCCACCTTCACTCAGGGGGAGAGCTGCCTCCTTCTCAACCGAGTCAAGCAGCCTCATCCTCTCACGGGAAGAGCAGCCTTTACTCCTCTCATGGAGGGAAGAGCTCCCTTCCTTAATAGGGGGAGCAACCTCCTCCTCTCATGGGAAGAGGTATTCCATATCTCCTGTTGCAAGCAACTCATGGGAATAACAGCCCACCTTCACTCACGGGGAGAGCTGCCTCCTTCTCGACCGAGTAAAGCAGCCTCATCCTCTCACGGGAAGAGCAGCCTTTACTCCTCTCATGGAGGGAAGAGCCCCCTTCCTTAATAGGGGGAGCAACCTCCTCCTCTCATGGGAAGAGCTATTCCTTTTCTCCTGGTGCAAGCAACTCATGGGAATAACAGCCCACCTTCACTCACGGGGAGAGCTGCCTCCTTCTCTTCCGAGTCGAGCAGCCTCATCCTCTCATGGGAAGAGCAGCCTTTACTCCTCTCATGGAGGGAAGTGCTCCCTTCCTTAATGGGGGACCAACCTCCTCCTCTCATGGGAAGAGCTATTCCTTTTCTCCTGGTGCAAGCAACTCATGGGAATAACAGCCCACCTTCGCTCACGGGGAGAGCTGCCTCCTTCTCAACCGAGTAAAGCAGCCTCATCCACTCACGGGAAGAGCAGCCTTTTCTCCTCTCATGGAGGGAAGAGCCCCCTTCCTTAATAGGGGGAGCAACCTCCTCCTTTCATGGGAAGAGCTATTCCTTTTCTCCTGGTGCAAGCAACTCATGGGAATAACAGCCCATCTTCGCTCACGGGGAGAGCTGCCTCTTTCTCTTCTGAGTTGAGCAGCCTCATCCTCTAACAGGAAGAGCAGCCTTTTCTCCTCTCATGGAGGGAAGAGCTCCCTTCCTTAATAGGGACAGCAACCTCCTCCTCTCATGGGAAGAGCTACCGTATTTTGCACTCCATAAGAGGCACTTTTTCCTCCTGAAAATTAAGGGGAAATGTGAGTGCGTCTTATGGAACGAATGGTGCTGAGCAGAGAGGTAGAGCTGCGCAGCACCCCTTCAGCGAAGCAGGAGGACGAACCCCTTCTGTCCCTCCTCCCGCTTCGCTGAAGGGGTGCTGCACAGCTCCCCCCTCTGTGCAGCGCCTGTCCTGCAAAGCCAGATTAGGAACAGAAGGGACTCCTTCTGTTCCTCCTCCGGCTTAGCACCGACGCGCCTGTCCTGGGAGCCGGAGGAGGAACAGAAGGGTCTCCTTGTGTTCCTTCTCCAGCTTCGCTGAAGGGGCGCTGCGTTGTTCTCCCTCTCTGCGCAGCGTCTCTCCTGTGAAGGAGAGGGCCTGCCCAGAGAGAAAGAACTACGTGGTGCCCCTTCAGCGACGCACCTGTCATGCGATGTCAGAGGAGGAACAGAAGGGTCTCATTCTGTTCCTTCTCCAGCTTCGCTGAAGGGGCGCTGCGCAGAAAGAGAGAAATGTGCAGCACCCGTTCAGCGATGCGCCTATCATGCGAAGCCGGAGGAGGAACAGAAGAATCTCCTTCTGTTTCTCCTCTGGATTCGCGGGTTCTGGAAGCTGGAGGAGGAACAGAAGGGTCTCCTTCTGTTCCTTCTCCAGCTTTACTAAAGGGGCGCTGCACAGTTTCCCCTCTCTGCGCAGCGCCTCTCCTGTGAAGGAGAGGAGCTGCACAGAGAGAGAACTGCGCAGCTCCCCTTCAACGACGCACCGGTCATGCGAAGCCGGAAGAGGAGCAGAAGGGACTCCTGTTACTTCTCCAGCTTTGCTGAAGAGGATCTGCACAGTTTTCCGAGGGGGAACAGCGCAGTGCCCCTTCAGCGACGTGCCTGTCCTGGCTTCTGACTTAGCCGTGCGCAGCCTCTTCAGGCAGGGGGAGCCTTCATCTCGCTGCCCTGAAGGGGCTTGGCGCGGTTATTAGAGAAGCCAGAAAAGCCACACGGTATCCCAGAAGCCAGATCCCTCTTGCAGTTCTGGCTTTTGGGATTCAGAATAATTTTTTCTTGTTTTCCTCCTCCCAAAACTAGGTGCGCCTTATGGTCTGCTGCGTCTTTTGGAGCGAAAAATACGGTATTCCTTTTCTTCTAGTGCAATCAACTCATGGGAATGAGAGCAGCCTCATCCACTCACGGGAAGAGCAGCCTTTACTCCTCTCATGGAGGGAAGAGCCCCCTTCCTTAATAGGGGGAGCAACCTCCTCCTCTCATGGGAAGAGCTATTCCTTATCTCCTGTTGCAAGCAACTCATGGGAATAACAGCCCACCTTCACTCACGGGGAGAGCTGCCTCCTTCTCAACCGAGTCAAGCAGCCTCATCCTCTCACGGGAAGAGCAGCCTTTACTCCTCTCATGTAGGGAAGAGCTCCCTTCCTTAATAGGGGGAGCAATCTCCTCCTCTCATGGGAAGAGCTATTCCTTATCTCCTGTTGCAAGCAACTCATGGGAATAACAGCCCACCTTCACTCACGGGGAGAGCTGCCTCCTTCTCAACCGAGTCAAGCAGCCTCATCCTCTCACGGGAAGAGCAGCCTTTACTCCTCTCATGGAGGGAAGAGCTCCCTTCCTTAATAGGGGGAGCAACCTCCTCCTCTCATGGGAAGCTATTCCTTATCTCCTGTTGCAAGCAACTCATGGGAATAACAGCCCACCTTCACTCACGGGGAGAGCTGCCTCCTCCTCAACCGAGTCAAGCAGCCTCATCCTCTCACGGGAAGAGCAGCCTTTTCTCCTCTCATGGAGGGAAGAGCACCCTTCCTTAATAGGGGGAGCAACCTCCTCCTCTCATGGGAAGAGCTATTCCTTATCTCCTTTTGCAAGCAACTCATGGGAATAATAGCCCACCTTCACTCACGGGGAGAGCTGCCTCTTTCTCTTCTGAGTTGAGCAGCCTCATCCTCTCACGGGAAGAGCAGCTTTTACTCCTCTCATGGAGGGAAGAGCACCCTTCCTTAATAGGGGGAGCCACCTCCTCCTCTCATGGGAAGAGCTATTCCTTATCTCCTGTTGCAAGCAACTCATGGGAATAACAGCCCTCCTTCACTCACGGGGAGAGCTGCCTCCTTCTCAACCGAGTCAAGCAGCCTCATCCTCTCACGGGAAGAGCAGCCTTTACTCCTCTCATGGAGGGAAGAGCTCCCTTCCTTAATAGGGGGAGCAACCTCCTCCTCTCATGGGAAGAGCTATTCCTTATCTCCTGTTGCAAGCAACTCATGGGAATAACAGCCCACCTTCACTCACGGGGAGAGCTGCCTCTTTCTCTTCTGAGTTGAGCAGCCTCATCCTCTCACGGGAAGAGCAGCGTTTACTCCTCTCATGGAGGGAAGAGCACCCTTCCTTAATAGGGGGAGCCACCTCCCCCTCTCATGGGAAGAGCTATTCCTTATCTCCTGTTGCAAGCAACTCATGGGAATAACAGCCCACCTTCACTCACGGGGAGAGCTGCCTCCTTCTCAACCGAGTCAAGCAGCCTCATCCTCTCACGGGAAGAGCAGCCTTTACTCCTCTCATGGAGGGAAGAGCTCCCTTCCTTAATAGGGGGAGCAACCTCCTCCTCTCATGGGAAGAGCTATTCCTTATCTCCTGTTGCAAGCAACTCATGGGAATAACAGCCCACCTTCACTCACGGGGAGAGCTGCCTCTTTCTCTTTTGAGTTGAGCAGCCTCATCCTCTCACGGGAAGAGCAGCTTTTACTCCTCTCATGGAGGGAAGAGCACCCTTCCTTAATAGGGGGAGCCACCTCCTCCTCTCATGGGAGGAGCTATTCCTTATCTCCTGTTGCAAGCAACTCATGGGAATAACAGCCCACCTTCACTCACGGGGAGAGCTGCCTCCTTCTCAACCGAGTCAAGCAGCCCCATCCTCTCACGGGAAGAGCAGCCTTTACTCCTCTCATGGAGGGAAGAGCTCCCTTCCTTAATAGGGGGAGCAACCTCCTCCTCTCATGGGAAGAGCTATTCCTTATCTCCTGTTGCAAGCAACTCATGGGAATAACAGCCCACCTTCACTCACGGGGAGAGCTACCTCCTTCTCTTCCGAGACGAGCAGCCTCATCCACTCACGGGAAGGGCAGCCTTTTCTCCTCTCATGGAGGGAAGAGCACCCTTCCTTAATAGGGGGAGCAACCTCCTCCTCTCATGGGAAGAGCTATTCCTTTTCTCCTGGTGCAAGCAACTCATGGGAATAACAGCCCACCATCACTCACTCTTGGACTTTACATTCTTGGTAGAGTTTGAATTCCAACAGATATTGGGGTAGTTGAAGTCACCCATGGCTACTCTATATCTCCTTTTATAACTTTTGGTAATCTGCTGTAGGAAGGCATCACCCACGTGTTCAGTTTGGCTTGGTGGTCCTCAGCAGACACCCACAGGAAAGTCACTGTTTTTTCTCTCTCCTCCAGTTTTCATCCAAATACTCTCAATACGCCTTCCAGGCTGCAGGTCATGGATTTCTTCACATATAGTGCTCCTCCTCCTCTCTTCCTGCTTGGTCTATTGCTTCTGTACAGGTTTTACCCCTCAATTTCTACATTCCAGTCATGAGTCTCATTCCACCAGGTTTCAGTAATGTCTGTTAGATCATATTTGCTATCCTCTATTTAGAGTAGGATTTGCTTCACTTGTTTCCTGTTCTCTGTACATTAGTAGAGAGACAACTGAAACCACAAGTCATTCTCTCCAGGTGTTTGCTTCTTGAAATTTCTTGTCCTTTTAACAGGTTTCTCTAGTATAACATCTGATTCCTGTGCATGAGTGAAGCTCTTATCCCCAGTACCAGGTGCCCCCCTCTTGTCTGCAGTGTTGTATCCCTCATCCTCAGGATTTAGTTTAAAGCTCTGCTGATCATGTTCCTGAGCCTCTTTGCTAAGACCTTCTTGCCAATGGCTGTGAGGTGCAATCCATCTCTTGCCAGATATCCTTCCTCAAGGAAGTAGGGACTATGGTCCAGGAAGCAAAACCTCTTCAGACATCTCCACCTGTGCATCCAGTGCTTTATTTCCAGTATTTCTCACTCTCTTCCTGGGCCAAGAGTGATGAAACAAATTGTCTGTTCCCCAAGACCCTTCAGCTTCCTGTGCAGCGTTTGATAGTCCCTTGCTGTATGTTGGAAGCCATGCCTGGCAGTATTGTTTGTGCCCTGATGATTCAGATGGAAGGGATTGTGGTCAGTGGTCTCCATAATACTTGGCCACTTCTCTGTCACATTGTGAATCCTTGCAGCTGGAAGACAGCACACCCCCTGGGACACCCTGTTACCTTCACCAACTGCTGCCTCTGTCCCTCTCAGTAGGGAGTCACCTATTACCACCAAACGTCTCCTCCTCTTCTGGCCAGTGGCAGCAATTCTTCTGCAAACTCTGCCAGCTCAGTGACACACCACAGCTCCAAACTGTCTTTTTGTGTGTCACCTCCTTCCAGCGGTTCGTTTCCTGCAATGGGTGATCTTCCTTCTCCCTTGGGGCACTCCACTTCAGTTGCTGATGCAGGAGACTTCACTCTTCTCTAACAAGATATTCCTCGTCTTGTTCAGTAGTTGGGCTTCAACTTGCTGGACCTTCTCTTCCAGCAAGGCAACCAGCTTGCACTTATTGCAGGTGTACTTTGACACATTCTCAGGAAAGAAGACCATTATGGCACAGGCATTGCAGGGCATTGCAGGAGCTGCCTTGCTATTCATATGTCTTGGTCTCCTCAAAATGCCCTCGCAAATGGCATTTACATGGTTTATTCTGTTATTCTTGGGTTGGGCACTGCTTCCCTTTTGGGTGAAGACAGAGGCGAAGTAGGTGTTGAATAGTTCTGTCTTCTTTCTGTCACCCAATAGCTTTTTCCATGTTCTCCATGCAGTTGAACTTCTACTTGTTTGTTCTTCCTCTTACTTTGAACATAGGCAAAGAAAGCTTTATTACTTTTTTTCATTTCTTGCAAGTATGAACTCTCTCTGAGCTTTGGTACGCCTGACCTTCTCCCTGCAACTGTTGCTACTCGTGTATCCTCTTCCTTCACGATTTCACCTTTCTTCCATTTCTCATTTATGCCCTTCTTACATCTCAGCTCATCTGTAACCTTCTTACAGTGTGGTTTAGTGGTGTAGTGGTTAAGAGCAGTGGACTCGTAATCTGGTGAACCGGGTTCGCTTCCCCGCTCCTCCACATGCAGCTGCTGGGTGACCTTGGGCTAGTCACACTTCTCTGAAGTCTCTCAGCCTCACTCACCTCACAGAGTGTTTGTTGTGGGGGAGGAAGGGGAAGGAGATTGTTGGCCGCTTTGAGACTCCTTAGGGCAGTGATAAAGTGGGATATCAAATCCAAACTTCTTCTTCTCCTTCCCTATGCAGCCACTTGGGTTTCTCTGGAGGCCTGCCACTTTTCATTCTGCCTGCAATTGCCTGCATTTGTGCCTTCAACATTTTACCTTTAAGAGACTTCCATCCACCTTGGACACCCTTCTCTTTGAGTATTTCTGACCATTAAATCTCATCCAATAGTTCCTTCAGCTTTTTGAAATCAGCCTTCTTAAAGTCCAGTGTATATCTGATGACACTCTGCTTTCTGCTTTCTTTTTGGTTGAAGTCAAAGTAGGTGCTGAGCAGTTCTGCCTTTTCTCTGTCCCCCAACAGCATTTCTCCATCTTCTCCAGATGGGAGACCTACTGCTTGCTTGTTCTTCCTCTTGCTTCAAATATGGAACAATAAACCCACTCATATTCTTTTTAGCCTGTCTTGCTTGCCAGACCTCATTCAGAGCTTTGGCCCGTCTGCCAATCTCCCTGAAACTGATGGCTTTCCTCTTTTTCCCATTCTAACATCTCAGTTCTTCTGTTAGTTCCTTATGCAGTCACACCTGGGTGGTGGTTGTTGTTGTTTATAGCCTCCCACCTTTCTTTCCTGTTGGAAAAGTCTGCCTTTGTGCCAGCAAAATTTGTGCCATTAAAGAATGCCCATCCATCCATTTTTTTAAATATTTCTGACTGGGTAATCTCACCCTGTAGTTCCTTAAACTTTTTGAAATCAGCCTTCTTGAAGTCTAGAGGGCATGCCCAACTACACTCTGCTTTCCCTTGAAACCCAGGAGCACACAATCGCTTCCTCCCAAGTCTCTTGGTGCTTCCAACTCATCAATCAGTTCCTCTGTGTTGGTGAGGACCAGGTCCAAGAGAGACGATTCCCTTGCTGCTGCTGCTTTCAGCTTCCGGGAAATGAAATTGTCAGTGAGGCTCTAGTTGAAGTCTCCCATGGCTACTATACTGTATACAGTGGTACCTCTGAAACCTGAAACCGTTCTTAACCTGAAACCGTTCTTAACCTGAGGTACCACTTTAGCTAATGGGGCCTCCTGCTGCCGCCGCACCACCGCCACACGATTTCTGTTCTCATCCTGAAGTAAAGTTCTAAACCCGAGGTACTATTTCTGGGTTAGTGGAGTCTGTAACCTGAAGTGTCTGTAGCCTGAAGCATCTGTAACCCAAGGTACTACTGTATCTCCTTTTAGAATCTTTGGTGATCTGCTGTAGGAAGGCATCACCCACACCTTCAGTTTGGCTTGGTGGTCTCTTGCAGACATCCACAGGAAAGTCACTGTTTTCTCTCCTCCAGTTTTCATCCATATACTCTCAATACACCTTCCAGGCTTCAGGTCATGGATTTCTTCACAAGTATACACATCCTTTACATATAGTGCAACTCCTCCTCTCTTCCTGCTTGGTCTATTGCTTCTGAACAGGTTTTACCCCTCAATTTCTACATTCCAGTCATGAGTCTCATTCCACCAGGTTTCAGTAATGTCTGTTAGATCATATTTGCCATCCTGTATTTAGAGTAGGATTTGCTTCACTTGTTTCCTGTTCTCTGTACATTAGTAGAGAGACAACTGAAACCAAAAGTCTTTCTCGACAGGTGTTTCCTTCTTGTAGTTTCTTGTCCTTTTAACAGGTTTCTGTAGTACCACATCTGATTCCTGTGGATTTATAAATTTTGTATTCAACATAAATCATACACAAACAAATTATGAGATCCCCATTCTCCCCCCCCCATCCACCCCCACCCCAACTTCCCTCAACATCCCCTTTCTGGTTTTTGATAAATCAATACTGCTGCTTACAATCTTTATCCTAACTCTATAGTCTTTAATCTAATCACCTTCTTTTTAACATTTTATGTCATTGCATTAAAAGTCCTTGTCCTTATTAAATGTTTTAAAACCTTATTCCTTATCTTCTTTTTTTTTTTAAGTTGTGATTGCTCAAATCCTGCTAGTGAGTCTGTTTCTTTACAATATTTCTTCACATATAAAGGTAAGGGGACCCCTGACCATTAGGTCCAGTCATGGCCAACTCTGGGGTTGCGGCACTCATCTCACTTTATTGGCCAAGGGAGCCGGCATACAGCTTCCAGGTCATGTGGCCAGCATGACTAAGCCACTTCTGGCAAACCAGAGCAGCACACGGAAATGCCATTTACCTTCCCGCCGGAGGGGTACCTATTTATCTACTTGCACTTTGACGTGCTTTCGAACTGCTAGGTTGGCAGGAGCAGGGACCAAGCAACGGGAGCTCACCCCGTCGCGGGGATTCGAACCACCGAAATTCTGATCGGCAAGTCCTAGGCTCTGTGGTTTAACCCACAGCGCCACCCTCGTCCTTCCTTCACATATAGTATACCATAAAAGATCCCCAGTCTTTTTTGAAGTCGTCATTGTCTCTGTCTCTTCTGTAAGCTCCCATTGGAGCCATGGGGAGAGCACCCACAATTGTGCAGCTACCACAAAAAAGGCCCACGGACATGTTGCTACCCTCCAGTCCTTTTGTGGACTCAGTTGATGATTGCTGGGTCCAGGTCTGTTCATATGGGGAGCAGGGCAGTAGCTAGGGGGTGGTGAGGTGGTGCCCACAGGGGCACAGGTGGGCGGGTGCAAAATCAGCTGCCGATACCCTCCGACGGATGCCCTGTCCAGCCAGCGCTCCCTGACTGTAGCCCAGGCAGGGCAGGAAAGAGGGTGCACTGGGTGGCAGCTGCTCCCAGCTGTACTCCCGCCCCTTGGCCCCCCTGGCAGCCAGGCAGCGCCGCTGGGCTGGCAGTGGGCAGCCGAGAAGGGGAGCCTGCGTGTGTCCCAGGCCCCATCCCATTTTGCCATGAGGCAGTGGCTCTGCCTCACCCAAACCTTGCTTGGGGGAGGGACCAGGAAATTCCACCAGCCTTGGCCCCTGACGCTGCCCAGCCCACCTCACTGCCCACGCCACTTCCTCTCCTAATGCTAATCTCTCAGATGGCGGAAATTCTTCCTAAGGGCAGAAGCGTCTCCTTAGACAGCAGAGGAAACTCCTCACAGGCTTTCCCACGTTGGGAAATGGCCATCTGAATGTGTTAGGTCAGCTACCCTGGCTACACACCACAGAGAGGCAGTGGTATTCCCTCGCTTTGAGAACAGCCAGAACACGCTCACTCCCCTTTCTGTTCCTTGCCCTGAAAAACTGTGATGGCCTGGGATTCAGACTCGGATGCTGAACCTGTGGGATCCCAGCCTGCACAGGATTCCCTGCCTCCAGAACCATGAGGCTGGGGCATGAGCCTGAAGGGTCCTCACCTGTGCTGGATCCTCAGGTGCAGGCACCAGCTGAGTCTGCTCTGGCTCCTGAGGTGATGGAGGACCCATTGCCTGCAGGTGCTCCACTCTCAGCCCCGTCAGGGGAAGCTGAGGTTGCCTCTGGGTCCGGTAACCCTCCAGCCTCTCATGAGCTGCAGAGGCTCAGGGCAGAGAGGCGGAGGGAACTAAGTTCCCGCAGGAGGAGTGCTCGCCTCCAGGCCAGGAGAGGCGAGTCACCAGAGGATCGGGGCCGCCCTATGGCTCGGGGCAGATAAAAGCTGGCCAGCCCCAGTCCTAAGTTGCGTAAGCAACATTGTTGGTTGCTAGTTCCTGCCTGAACCTTGTCCTGCTTTCCTGCCTGAGCTCCTGACCTGCCCTGCACCCAGCTTCACCTTCTACGGACTGCCTCCTTGTTGCACCTTTGACCATGGACCGGACTTGGACCTTGCCTCTCGGGTAACCCACGGGACCAGCACAAAACCAATGAAAGGAGTTGGCGTACTAAACACTTTGACCTAAGATGTTTGGCTTACTGGTGGGGGGACAGCAAAGTGCACCCCTTCTCAGCACCAGATTTAGGGTGGTGTTGGGCAGATCCCCTGCACAGGGTGCCAAGTTGAGGGGGCACAAAATTGAGAAGGTGCATAACTGAGAAGATCCATTTGGCAACGCCAAAGTTTGGCCTCCCACAGTGTGGGGAAATAGATCTTTGGGGCCTGATTTGTTATGTCTGCATAAGAAACTGCTGGGATTCTTGAATACTGAAGCTGAGCACAGGTGTCCCTTCTTAGGCCTTCAAGGTTAAGACTAATGAGAGTCGGGTGATGGGAGAGGCAAGTACTCATTATCGGGAAAGTTCTACCAATTAAGCCCTATGATTGGTCATACCAGGTCTTATGATTCCGGTCAATTTTGCTTAAACTCGGGGTTTGGGCTGTTGTAAGACAGTTGTGGGGATGCCATGGAGGCAACAAAGCATGCCTTCGATGCAGTCTTCACCACCACCAAGTCAGCTCAATGATGAGCCCTCACCAGTGTTTGGTTGCATTCACTTACCTTCCACTTACCTTCTCTGATGAAAAAAGAGACATCCAGTGGTATTCTTCTAGAAAAAAGAGGTGCTGGGATACAGCATGAAACCTCCCTCGTTCTCTGAAAGGGTCCGGAAATGAGTTCCGGTGAGTTCTGGCCAGAAAAAAGCCCCAGGAGAAGCCTCACTCCATTCCCTCCAACATCTCTCCAATGATAATAGGGACCTATCAACATTCCCTCCAGAATTTCTCTGAAGAAGCAGGACATTCCGGTATCAAATGAGAAACCGGAACGGCTTTTGTAAATCTGGAACCATCCCAGGAAAATAGTGTATGCATTTAAGTCACCTCCCAGTTGGTTTCTGCACCCTAGACTCTGAAGTATGTAAAGGTGGCATATTTGTGTGAGATGCCTGAGCATGGGAGGCAGTTAGTGCTGGCAGGAGCCAAAGGATGTTTCTGGTTCAGCTGAGGACCCTAGGAGCAAGCAGGCTATCCACAGAGGAGGGAATCCCTTTCTGTGGGCTGTCCTTTAAGAACCCTCCTTGTGGTTCAGTCCAAGTCCCTTCATCCTCCCCCCACCCACACAAAGGCAGCAAATGTCTTTGAACAAGACCTCTTCCTGGGGGTCGCTGTACTGGGAATTCTGTCATGCTGCTTGTGAGCTCCTGGGAGAACAGACCACAGGTCTAACTGAGCCACCTTGGGCTTGACCCAACTGCCAAGGGCTCTTGTGGTGTTCTGCTCCAATTGTCCCTCTGGGGGGCTTGGGAGGGAATCTCGCCTCCTGCTTCCAACCCACCCATGTGGAAGCAGCAGCCTGTTCCAGCTACAAAACAGGGACCTGGTCTGTGTGGACTCTGGTTGAGCAAAGGAAGTGGACTTACTGTGATTCTTCTTGAAAACGCAGTGATAGAAGAGAACAGTCAGGACGCCCAGGAACGGCAGGTGAGAGGCAGTTCTGAACAAAGAGGGCAGAAAGGAGGGGAATGTCAGGAAAAGGGCAAAAGTGCCAATCTCAGCAGGGTCTGGAAAATGAGCTAACGTGGGTGGGTGTTTTAAGTATTGGGTTCTGCCTTCTCAGGTCTACCTGGGAGGGCAGTTCAATTCTTGGTACCACAATTTAAGGATACTGATAAACTGAATTTACCTGGTTTTACCATCTGTAGAACCCACCAAAACAGCCCCACATTGTACAACCGGGTAGCCGAGGTGGATTTTGGGCAGTGTGCCCAGTTCCTCCACACCGAGCGCTGAGCCTAGGGGATGCTGCAGGGCATCGTAGTGAATTGAGCACAATGGAGGGCGAGAGATGGGGGACACTATTGAATGTTAGCCTTGCACAGGGTGTCGCTGAAATGGGAAAGACCAAGGTCTGCCTGTGAGGGGAGGCTGAAGTCCTCCCTGCTGGCTTTCAGGTGAAACAAAGACAGTTAACTGAAGGAGTCTGTGCTGCCAACTGATCTCAGAATCAGTTCAAAGCAGGCATCTGGTTGCCAGGGAAACAGAATTCCACAGGATTCCACATCCCTCTGTGGAGCCAGAGCCTGGCCAAGAACTAGCCAATGGACTCTGGGCTCCAGGACTGCTCTGTCTCCCAGGCCCTTGTCACCCCTTGAAGGGAGCCACAGGCTCGGAAACCAACAATTGGGGCGGGGGAGTATGAAAGGGAAACAAGCAGCAAGGAGATCGTGGTTTAAATGCCCTTTTACAATAAATAAAACCTCCTGCCCGTCCACTACAAGGATGCTCAGTAATGGTGAGGAATGAGGAACTGAGCTTTTTAGGGGAGTGGGGGACAAGCCCTTGCATGGGGATGCAATGGAGGCAGCAAAGCATGCCTTCAATGCAGCCTTCACTACCACCAGGTCAGCTGAAGGATGAGCCTTCACCAGTGTTTGGTTGCATTCACTTACCCTCCAACTTTTCTCTGATGAAAACAGAGACATCCAGTGCTATTCTTCTAGGAAAAAAGATGCCGGAACTCACCATGAACACCTCCCTCGTTCTCTGAGAGGGTCTGGAACTGAGTACCAGTGAGGTCCGGCCAGATAAAAGTCCCAGGAGAAGCCTCACTCCACTCCCTCCAACATTTCTACGATGCTAATAGGGCCCTATCAACATTCCCTCCAAAATTTATCTGAAGAAGCAGGACATTCTGGTATCAAATGAGAAACTGGGATGGCTTCTGTAAATCCGGAACCATCCCAGGAAAATAATACATTGAGCTGGATATTTCTCCCAGATGCATTCAAGTCATTTCCCAATTGGTTTCCGCACTCGAGACTCTGAAGTGTGTAAATGTGGCATGGGAGGCAGTTAGTGCTGGCAAGAACCAAAGGATGTTTCTGCTGCAGCTGAGGACCCTAGGAGCAAGCAGGCTATCCACAGAGGAGGGAATCCCTTTATGTGGGTTGTCCTTTAAGAACCCTCCTTGTGCTTCAGTCCAAGCCCCTCCATTCTCAACACAAACACACCAAAGGTGGCAGATGTCTCTGGACCACACCTGTACCTGGGAAGAGCTGTACTGAGGCTCCTGTCATGCTGCTTGTGAGCTCCTGGGACAACTGGCCACAGGTCTAGCTGAGTCACCTAGGGATTGACCCAACTGCCAAGGGTTATTGTGGTGCTCTGCTCCAATTGTCCCTCTGGGGGGTTTGGGAGGGAATCCTGCCTCCTGCTCCCAACCCACCCATGTCGAAGCAGCAGCCTGTTCCGGCTACAGAACAGGGATCTACTCTGGGTGGACTCTGGTTGAGCAAAGGAAGTGGAAGTGCTCTGAAAATTAATAAAAATTATTTATAAAAAAAAATATACTCTGAAATACGTAAATGTGGCATATTTGTGTGAGATTTCTGAGCATGGGAGGCAGTTAGTGGTTGCAAGAGCCAAAGGATGTTTCTGCTGCAGCTGATGACCCCAGGAGCAAGCAGGCTATCCACAGAGGGAATCCCTTTCTTTAAGAACCCTCCTTGTGCTTCAGTCCAAGCCCCTCCATTCTCCCTCACACAAACACACCAAAGGCAGCAGATATCTCTAGTCCAGACCTGTACCTGGGAAGCGCTCTACTGGGACTCCTGTCGTGCTGTTTGTGAGCTCCTGGGACAACAGGCCACAGGTCTAGCTGAGCCACCTAGGGCTTGACCCAACTGCCAAGGGTTATTGTGGTGCAGATTCCAATTGTCCCTCTGGGGGGTTTGCGAGGGAATCTCGCCTCCTGCTGCCAACCCACCCATGTGGAAGCAGCAGCCTGTTCCGGCTACAGAACAGGGATCTAGTCTGGGTGGACTCTGGTTGAGCAAAGGAAGTGGGAGTGCTCAACCGATACAGCCCCACATTGTGCAACTTGGAGCTGAGGCAAATTTTGGGCAGTGTGCCCAGTTCCTCCGCACTGGGTGCTGAGCCTAGGGGATGCCACAGGGCATCATAGTCAATGGGTGGACTCTAGTCTGGGTGGACTCTCGTTGAGCAAAGGAAGTGGACTTACTGTGGTTCTTCTTGAACATGCACTGGTGGAAGAGAACAGTCAGGATGCCCAGGAATCGCAGGAGAGGGGCAGTTCTGCACAAAGAGGGCAGAATGGAGGGGAATGCCATCGTAGTCAATTGAGCACAATGGAGGGCGAGAGATGGGGGGACACTGTTGAATGTTGGCCTTGCACAGGGTGCCGCTGAAATGGGAAAGACCAAGGTCTGCCTCTGAGGGGAGGCAGAAGTCCTCCCTGCTGGCTTTCAGGTGAACCAAAGACAGTTAACTGAAGGAGCCAACTGATCTCAGAATCAGTTCAAAGCAGGCATCTGGTTGCCAGGGAAACAATAGAATTCCACAGGATTCCGCATCCCTTTGTGAAGCCAGAGCCTGGCCAAGGACTGGCCTATGGACTCTGGGCTCCAGGACTGCTCTGTCTCACCCCTTGGCATCTTCAGGCCGCTGCTAAACCCATCTTTGTGACCTCACAGTAGCCACCCAGATACCTCTTCTGGGAAGCTCAGAGAACAATAGCCGCAGCAGAGTTTCACCTGTTTGTGATTCCCAGTAGCAACTGGTGTTCAGGAGGGTGCATGAAAGTTGGGGCAGGGGAACATGCAGCCAGGAGAGCATGGTTTAAATGGAGGGAGGCAGAGGCAGTTCCCCAGGCTCCAAAACCAACAGTGGGAGGAGCAGGCTGACAGTGGAAGGCTGCAGAGACAGCAGCAAGGAGAGCACCGTTTAAATGCCCCTTTACAATAAATAAAATAAAATAAAATCTGCACGTCCTCCATAGCGGATGCTCAGTAAGGGTGTGGAATGAGTAGCTGAGCTTTTTAGGGGAGTGGGAGGCAAGCCCTGGTCTGAACTGGTCACTGCTGTAGCCTTTTTCAGCTGGCTACAGCGTTTGGGACTTTCTTATTTGAGAGAAACAGCAAGGCGGTGGCAACATGACAGACCTTTGTAGAATCACGCAAAACATGGAGAAAGTGAATAGAGAAAAGTATTTCTCCCCATTTCACAACAGTAGAACACACGGACGTTGAATGAAGCTGAATGTTAGACGAGACGGGATGGAGAAAATTCTTCTTTGGGCAGTGCATCGTTAACCTGTGGAACTCTCTGCCTCAGGAAGCAGTGATGGCCAACAACCAGGATGGCTTTAAAGGGGAGATCAGAAAAGTTCATGGAGGAGGCTATGGGGGGGGCTATTAGTCACGATGGCAGACCCTCCAAGTTGTCAGCAGTTTCATTGTCTCCCGTTGCTGGATGTGTGTGTGACTACTAGATCACATGCTGTGTTTTGCATTCCATTCTTTTTTAGCATGAGAACAGAAGAAACTGTGTGCCACTTCCACTCTTTGTTCTTTGTACTTTCTGTTTTTGTTGTTCTCTCTCGGGAGGAGAAGACACACGCCATGATTGCTCTGTTTATTTTATTCCTGTAAATAAATCACTAAACTCAGGTGCCATGTGTCCTCAGTCTTAGCTTCTGCTAAACTCTGCTGTTTACTACGTGCATGCATTTTCGGATGCATGTCGTGCTTAGACGTCCAGAGGAGTGAATGCATTTCGTACGTTATTTTCACTAATACATGTGCCTTTTTATGCTTTACACACTTTACCCTAATACAGTGGTACCTCGCAAGACGAATGCCTCGCAAGACAAAAAACTCGCTAGACGAAAGGTTTTTCCGTTTGCGAGTTGCCTCGCAAGACGAATTTCCCTATGGGCTTGCTTCGCAAGACGAAAACGTCTCGCGACTTTGTTTCCTTTGTCTAAATAATAATTCGCAAGACGAAAAATTCGCTAGATGACAAAACTTGCGGAACGAATTAATTTCGTCTTGCGGGGCACCACTGTATATGCATTTTGTATCCATTGCTTGACTGGAGAACTGCACAGCAAAATTCAGAGGAGGATAAATTCTGAAGGATGGCTGTGTTTGGATTTGTATATTATTTCAGAAACTGCGAATTAGGTAGGTTCACTTCTAAATGCGAACGGAAGTGAATTTCTCCCCTAGTTCTATTTAGCCTTGAGACAGCTAACTGCAAGGAGCTTTGCCATGTGCAGTCATCAAGCAGGAGAAATTAAGTGTTCCAATGTTGTCTGAAGAATGGATTCTCTACTATTTCTCCTGGGATATACTATATTGTTTTTGCAACATATTGCACCTGATAACCTAAAATAGCTGAGTAGACATTTTCTCTCAGAACTTTGGAAAAATGGAGGTGGAGAGTTTTTTCATGGTTGTTTAACTTTTTTTTGAAAAAATAGACACCCAAACCTTCAACAGCCAACAGATTACCTACACTGTGCATTGCTCAACTTCCCCAAATGATGCTGGTAATATTTTTTCAATTTCTTTGACCACCTCTCCCCACCCCCCAAGATACTACAGATATTTTCTCTAAGCAATGCCTTGCATATTAAGCCCTGGACTTCAGGCTGAATTTTGCTAGCAACCTAAACATGTTCAAAGAATCCTTGCATCTTTCCTTGCAATTCCTACAGGTGTTTCAACTGAGCAGAACACTTTAAATTAGTCTTCACCAACCCAGTGCCCTCCAGATGTTTTGGACTGCCACTCGCATCAGTCCCAAACAGTACAGCCATGCTGATTGCCCCAGACCCACCACCCCCCCCCTGTAGACATGCCTCCTATGTGTGCTGGCTGGAGTTATGACCCCAAACATCTGTTTTTAGAAGAAATGGAAAGCGTCTTAAAAGCTGCAGTAGGTAGGTTGATCATTGGAAGGGACAAGCTGGTGCTGTCATGGCAGGAGGAACGAAGCGTTTCACGAGTGGGTCTATGGAGGAAAGGAGTTCACGGGAACACCATCTAGTGGGGGGGGCGCTGAAAAAAAATCACATCTGGAAATCAATGCACCCTTTTGGTTTCAGAGAGAACATGGGTAGATGAGTCTAAAAAATAACAACTGGACACAAATTTTCATGGCCTTCAAAATGGTGGCTCGTTTGATGTATTTAGCGTTAAATCTGGAAATGTATACTCAATTCTGACCAAACTAAGCCTCCTGAAGTACTGTATATTTTGCTCTAGGAGGCTTAGTTTGGTCAGAGTCCAGCACAGTGGTACCTCGGTTTTTGAACATCTCGGAAGCCGAACGTTTCGGTTTTGGAACGCCGAAAACCCAGAAGTAAATTCTTCTGTATTCAAGTGTGCCTCAGAAGTTGAATGGCTTCCACTGCATGTACATGTTATTTTTTTTCCAGTTTTCTGCAGACCACCCTTTATGCCTCGGTTTTCAAACATTTCAGAAATCAAACGGTCTTCCGGAGGGATTTGTTCGAAAACCGAGGCACCACGCTTACTTCCAGAGTTAACACTACATACATTACTTCTGGTGAATGAGCCACCATAGAGGGCCATGAAAATTTGTGTCCTGGGCTTTTTAGACTTGTCTACCCATGTACTGTCTGAAACTAAAGGGGCACATTGGTTGCTAGATGTGAAGTATATGTCAACATCTAAGCTCACAGTCAGAGGTTAACTGGCCTCCCCCGAGGCAATTGAGCGAGATACTGTGTTTACCTTCCGTCTGCGACCCCCGGCAGGCTAGGTAAACAAACCCGGCGATTCTTCTCATTAGACGTGAGAAAGAACACACCCTCTGCTTCTCTGCTTCTCTCCCTCCCTGCATTCTCCCCAGGGAGGGGAAATGAGACAGACAGGAGTCCTTTTTACATGTTTTATTACTGTCCATTCAGCAGCACATAGAAATGCGACTGCTCCCTTCAGACTCCATTAGAAGAGACACCCAACTCCGCCCCTGCACTTCCAGTACAGGTCAGATGACACACTGAGCTAACATCCGGTGCTCAGTACAGAGAAAAGACTGCCCCTTTTCTCCAAGAGTACATCTCCAGACAGCAACATCCTGTTTTGCATTCCAGCCACCTGCTGCTGGCTTTTGCATTGGTGCTTTTTCCTGACAGTATATTGGCATTGCTTTCAGCTCTCTTACCCAACTAATCAAAGAACTTAAGCCTAGAACAGCAGCCATTTTGAGACCAGGTATAGTAGGTTATCTACTGCAGCATTTTTGTAGTTAGGTTTGCTCCTCCTCCTGTTGCATCTCCTCACAAAGTGTGAACAGCAACGAGGGCAGGCCTCCTAAGTACCAATCAGCCTCCTCTTCATACTTTGATTGATACGGTTTGCCGTGAGATGTTGGCACTGATATGTCAGACAGCATAAATTAGCCAAGATGTGCTGAATCACATCAACACAGCATCTGCGTCATTACGTTTGTAAGAGAGACCTTTAAATTATTCTTTTCTTTTCTTTTTTATAATCTCGAAAATAGTCCTACTTATCCCTTTCTGAGCCTGGCCACTTGGATTATCACAAAGCCTTCATAATATCATTAAAACATTCAATTGCATCATAAAATAATTCTGAAGCAAATGAAGCAAGAGTGGCTTAAATTATTCATTAATGCAACTGTGGGAATGGAGTGATAGGCTTGCATAGTTGGCGGTAATTGGAATATTGTAAGCAATCATCTAAGTAAAAGCAAAAGATACAGCCCGGATAATCACACTTTACATAATGGAAGTGTGTTGACAAGCTCATGCATCTTCAGGGCGAATTAACACAGATCCTAGTGCTTGATATGACTCCCAGCCTGATCCTAACCCTGTTTCTTTAGATTCCAGTGGTATTAATGTCCAACAAATGGTGTCCAGGACTTCAGACATGGGCTGGAATTCGATGGTCTTGGGAGGTGAATGCTTGCCACTGAAAACAGCAACGCTGCATCTCATCTTCTGTTACTCTCACAGTATCAAATCACTTGCTATGCACCTAAGAAGAGCCTGGCAGGATCAGGCTATAGGTCTGTCCAGCATCCTGTGCTCACAGTGCCCAGCCAGATGCCCACGGGAAGCCCACAAGCAGGACCCGAGTGCAACCGCATCTCCCCACTTCTGATTCCCAGGAACTGGAAATCAAGTCATACTGACTCCAGCAGTAGAGGGAGAACATAGCAATTGTGGCATGGAATGGAAGCAGTTCTGGGGTGTGCCTGGGACATGGACTTTAGGCTGTGCCTACTCCCAGCATACCCCCTTTCCTGCTCTCCACCAATGATGTGCCACCAGTCACAAGTTGGCCTCCTTCCATGTTCCTCTACTGTGCCACCTGCACAGTATCACATATTCTGCCAAATAATCTACCTGAAAAAGCCGAATAATATCTGGTACTGGTGTTTACTTGATTCATTGTGCTTTGATTAGGGCTGAACTGAGTCTACTTACCCTGTTTCATTATTGTTTGTTTTCATGAGCATCAAGTAGCGCCAACCCCAAACCCTTTAGCCCCTATCAAGGTGGCATTAGAGAGTTACAAGATTCAGGGCAGATCATCCAGTCTACTTCTTTACATAGAACATAGTTTAACTGTAGAATTCATGCAAAGTAGTGGAGGCCACAAACCTGGGCCTCATCCACACTTGTCCCGTGCCTAGAAAGCATGAGTCCAAGTGATTATCTGCTGAGTGGTTTTCCCCTTGTCCTGCTCCATTCCCAGGGAAAACCTGCTCTTTAGTGCTAAATCAGAACAAATGTCAATCCAGAGAAACCCCTAATTGCCATTGACAAGAGGAAGTGTGGATCAGCCCTTGGATGGCTTCAAAAGAGGATCAGGGAAATTCATACAAGATAAGGCTATGATGGCTACGTTCGCTGTCCACTATTGGAACTAGAATGCTTCTTGATACCAGATGCTAAAGGAAGGAGAAGCAGGAAGAGCAGTATTGCACTCAGGTCTTGGTTGTAGGCATCTAACTGGCCATAGTGAAAGCAGATTGCTGGACTAAATGGGTCTTTGGTTTTACGCAGCAGGTCTCCTCTTATGTTCTTAAAACCTTGAGATAAGTCAACTCTCCCTTTTTGGAGGGCTGCTTTGCGGGAGGGAATCTGGGGCCCCACAGCGACCCGGCTGTGGGCAGAGGAAAGCTGCCCACGTCAGAGGCATCCCTGGCCACGTCATGCCCACAGACAGCCAATCAGGCTGTCTGGGGGCGTGGCTACCCATGGTTTAAATTGTGGCACGGCCAGGGAGGCAGCCTCCTTTTCTTCCAGTTCAGGATCACCCAATTGCCTAAGCCAAGCTGCTCACATCTGTAACCAATAAAGTTGTGGCTTTATTCATCCCATTAACCCAATATTCTTGTGTTTGTGTATTTATTTCGGGGAGCTGGGGAGTCCGGGGCCTCCCCAGGCAATAGAGTGCTAGAAGACTGAATACAGGTCTATTAGAGACCACCTCCACTTGATATTGGAGCAGACACTAGCAGGAGAATCCTCCCTGCACAAACAAATAGCAGCGATAGAGCTGATGCCCTAGTCAGATAAATGAATGTGACAAAGTGCATTACTTCCTTGCATGCAAACGCTAATAAATCTGAATGACAAAAGGCTCTCTTGGAACAAAAAAAACAAATAAACAAAACCAAGGGCCTGTTACTGTTCTCCCATGCCAAGTGCAACAGAAAAAACATTTGCGTATGGGGAGAGCCCCCCCCCCCGCAAGAGAACCCAAATGGATGGGCTATTCAACAGATCTCATTTACTAGAGTAGATGTTACCCAGACAAAATCAAAGAATGACCAAGCGAGTCGGGGAAAGAATAGAAGGATAATGAGGTCAGATAAACTGTGAGCCCCATTAATTCCAAAGGGCTCAGCCCACCAAGAGCCCAGGAAGGAAGGAGAAAAATAGGGGGAATTCTTGATTCATTTATTCATGGGTGGTATTTATAAGCTGCCTTTCAAACAGAAATCACTCAAGGTGGCACACGAGAGAAATGTGACTTTCCTGTGTCCTTTTCCTCCCAGTGTCATCATATCATCATAATCTATCCCCCCCCCCCACCAAAAAAACCCCCACTTTCAGATCAAAGCAGTGTAATCCAAAGCATTCAGGACAAGGGTTTTCAATCTACCTGAGTTTTTATTTGGGTATTGGGAGACACCCAGACGTTGTTAATCAAGGCACAGACACCTCCCAGCAACAAGAGCTCCACCTGCAATACTTTTTCATTGGAGGGGGAAATGTGGTTTCAGATTTCAGCCAGTGTTTCATTGCAATGATAATGTGCAGAATGTGGCTGTATGAAGTTGACACCCCAGGCATTTATAGGGTCTGTGACATTAGTAGCATGAGCAGAAGGTTGGATGAGGTGACCTCCAACTCCCTGATCTTATGATGCTCGTACCTTGCCTCTGCATGCGCAATGTTTGGTGAGCTTTCAAAGCACTTGTAGAGCGTGATCACTCCCTGCCTGCAATTAGATCTGAATGGTTCTCCGTGTTCCGAAGAGAAGCTCAAACTGAGATCCCTCTGACGCGCAGCGTAAATTAATAATGCACAGTTTTAAAGAATAAAAGCTTTACTGAGTTAAAATAAACTTCTTCATAAACAACATGGTTCCAAACAGTTTGGCTGAGATTACATACTGACTCTGTTCATTGCTGAAACAGACAGACTCTGCTGAAATCTTACAGAGAGCACAAAAGAGAAACTGGCTACTAGGTCACATGTCAGAATGACTCAACAGTTAGCAGTTAGGCCTGAATAACTTTAGTAGGTCCAAATGATTGTGCAGTCCCAAGCACTTCCCAGCCTGCTTTGCTGCTTCTGCTCTCATGTGTCTTTGTCACATGACGCCCTCCCTCCCTCTTATTGCTTGCCCTCAGCAAGCTGTAATGTGCCCAGCCATGCCCCTTTTTATTTGTTTGTTTAACAGTAGGCTAGTTTTTACCATATAATTAAAGCTATGGCTTTCCCAGTAGTGATGTATGGAAGTGAGAGCTGGACCATCAAGAAGGCTGATCGCCAAAGAATTGATGCTTTTGAATGATGGTGCTGGAGGAGACTCTTGAGAGTCCCATGGACTGCAAGAAGATCAAACCTATTCATTCTGAAGGAAATCAGCCCTGAGTGCTCACTGGAAGGACAGATCCTGAAGCTGAGGCTCCAATACTTTGGCCACCTCATGAGAAGAGAAAAGACCCTGATGTTGGGAAAGATGGAGGGCACAAGGAGAAGGGGACGACAGAGGACGAGATGGTTGGACAGTGTCCTCGAAGCTACCAGCATGAGTTTGACCAAACTGTGGGAGGCAGTGGAAGACAGGAGGGCCTGGCATGCTCTGGTCCAGGGGGTCACGAAGAGTCGGACATGACTAAACGACTAAACAACAAAAAGTTTTTACCTGTTGTCAGAGACTGCCTCCAGGTCCCAGCTCACAGAGGACCAACGCTAGCCAGTGGTAATATACAAAAGTCTTTATTAAAGTACATTATCCATTTTCAAACCCTAGCGTGCGTCTCTACGTCTGGACACTAGACCGGCGAAGCTCCGTCTGAGTCTCCGCCCCCTGTACACCAGCTTAAGACTCTAGCCTTACTCCACCTTTTCCGTCTCTCCTTCCGCCTCTGGGTCCTACCACCCCCCGGGGTCCCTTCCTTCCTGGACGCTTCGGAGGCGGACCCCTCGGACTCTTCCCCCTCCCTTCGGCGGGCTTTAGGACTTGGCTCCCTATCCGGGCTGCTCATTGCGCCACCCTCTTGTACACTTGAACTTGGCGCGCGCGCGCTGCCTCCGACCTTCCTTTTGACCGTTTCCTCGCTCTCTGATGCAGGCGTGGCTAACCCTGACTCATGTCCTTCCGCTGACGGAAGGCTGCCTGATGCCGATGCCTGGGATTCCTCCCCCCTACTGCTCTCCGGTGGGGAAGCTGGTCCCGATTTCCAGCTGCTGCTCTCTGAGTCCCCTCTGGCCCCTCCTTCCTGAGGTGTTCCCTCTGGCAACCCTCTAGCTCTGACCACGGGAGCCCCTTTCTGTGAATCCTCCGATTCGCTGGAGAGACTTAGAGACCTCGGGAGGCTCTCATCGCTCACTTCCCCCTCGGATTCCTCCCCCTCGGTCTCTAATTCCTCCCTTTCCTGTCCCTCTGCTCCTGAGCCCCTGACATCCATCCCCCCCTCGAAGCCCCCCCTTCCCCCCTCCCCTCCTTCCGGTGTGGGTACTGGGTGCTCCGTCGTAGCGGGGGTGAGTGCCGGATACAGTTCGTCCCCCGTGTCGTACATCAAACCGGCTAGGTCCGGCTCGTTCTCCGTGCACTCGTTGACGTCGATCTCCTCTGCTTCCATGTCTCTGCCTTCATGTTCGAACCCCACGTCCTCCCCCCACACGTCCATGTCCATCTCGCCCCCGTTCCCCTCTGAGGGTGATGTCTGCCAAGGACCCCCCAGCCACTTCCTGCGCCACTGCTCCTCTGGTCGATCGTCCCACCAATAAGAGCGGTCTGAGGCAGACCCCGAGGGTGAGCCCTCCGGGGAGCGTGTGTCTGGTGCCGGTTCCTCGTCCGAGGCGAACCCCTGGAACGTTCTGGCTGAAAGTGTGGGTGTGAAGAGCCAGTCGTCGAAATACTCGGCTGGCATGGGCCTGTGTGGGAAGAGGGCATGAAATTCTTCCTTGAGCAGAGGCTCCTCCAAGGCATAGTCCGGCACCCAACTGTTGGCACTGGCCGGGGTACCCTCTCTGGCTAGGAGATATTCTACTCCCTCTTCCCCCCATCTCGAGTCTAAAATCTCTGTGACCTCGTTGATGTGCCCCCCTCTTGGCGACCCTCCCTTTCTGGGCCCTTCTCTTAGCGGGTCTGGCGCTGTGCCTGGCTCCTGAAATTTATGAGGTGCCTTGTAGGGCGTGAGCACCGATCTATGGAACACCAGATGCATTCTGGAACCCTCCGGAAGTGCTAACCGGAAGGCCACTGGATTGACCTGTGCCTGGACTTGGTAAGGCCCTAGCTGCTTATGCCCTAGCTTCTTCTTCGCTAACAATCTGGTCGGCACTGCTTGCGCTGCTAACCAGACCCAGTCTCCCACCTGTATGTCTTCCCCAACTCTTCTGTGTCTGTCAGCCTGCAGTTTGTATGCGTGCTTTGCTAGTTCTAACTGCCTCCTGAGCTGTTCGTGGACTTCCTGCAACTCCGACGCTAAGGCTTCCGCTGCCTGTGGCTCCCCCTCCCCCACTCTCTCTAAACCCGGGAAGGTTCTGGGATGCCTCTCGTTGTTGGCGAAGAACGGCGTCACCCCTGTCGACACGTGCTTCGTATTGTTGTAAGCGAACTCTGCGAGGGGCAAGTAGTCTACCCATGTCGTAGGCTGCTGATTGGCGTAACATCTCAGGTACTGCTGCATGATGGCGTTGACCCTCTCCGCTTGCCCGTTGGTCTGTGGGTGTCTCGCCGACGCTAGGTTGATCTTGACGTTCAGGATGCCCATCAGCTTCTGCCAGAAGTTCGAGATGAACTGTCGCCCCCGGTCGGAGAGAATAGACCGTGGCAGACCGTGGACTTTAAACATGTGGTCTATGAACAGTTTGGCGGTCTGTTCCGCCGTGGCCACCTTCGCACACGGAATGAAGTGTGCCATTTTGGTAAACATGTCCACCACCACTAGCACAGCTGTCTTTCCCCTCGAACTGGGCAGGTCCGTGACAAAGTCCAGGGCCACCCTCTACCACGGTTCCGATGGTGTCTGCAGCGGTTCCAGCAGTCCCGCCGGCGGTTTGTGAACTGACTTGGCCCTCTGGCAGGTGTCGCATCTCGAGACGTAATCCGCTACTTCCCCCCGCATCTTGGGCCACCAAAAGTCTCTGGCCACTAATTCTACCGTCTTTTCTTTGCCAAAGTGCCCGGCGGTGGGAGCGTCGTGTAGCTGCTGCAGTACCCTTGCGCGGAGGTCGTCTCCCGGCACGTAGAGCGCTCCCTTGCGGATGAGTAACCCGTCTCTTATCTGGAACTCGTCGTCCTTCGCCGTGCCCTTGTGCACCTCCTCCATCTTGGCTCGTGCGAAGGGGTCCTCCTGCAGCGCTTGACGTACGGCGTCCAGGTCCACGGTTGCCGAAGCGCATGCCCACGCTTCCGGTGCGAAAATGTGCTTGGCCGCCGACGGTGCCGCCTCCTCGAGGTATTGCGGCTTTCTGGACAATGCATCCGCCATTACGTTGTTGTCGCCCGGGATGTACTCTATCTTGAAGTCGAAGTCCGCGAAGAACTCCGCCCATCGTATGTGCCTCTGGTTCAGGAACCTCGCCGTGCGCCAGTACTCTAGATTCTTGTGGTCCGTGCGGACCTGCACTGTGTGTCTGGCTCCGATAAGGAAGTGCCGCCAAGCCTTGAACGCTGCATGGATGGCTAGCAACTCCCTGTCCCAGATGGTGTAATTCTGCTCCGACTTGCTGAGCTTCCTCGAGTAGAAGGCGCACGGCCTCCAGTCCCCCTGCTGGTCTTGTTGCAACAGGACGGCTCCCACGGCTCTGTCTGAGGCGTCTGTCTCCACCCTCATCGGTCTGCTGGGATTCACATGCAGCAGCTGCTCTTCGGACGCGAAGAGGCGCTTGAGTTTCTGAAAGGACTGCTCCGCTTGCTCCGTCCAGATGAATTTCTTCTTCTTGGAGCTGAGCGTGTCGGTGATGGCCGCCGTCTGCATAGCGAACCCCTTGATGAACTTGCGGTAAAAGTTGGCAAAGCCGACAAACCGCTGGACTTCCTTCCGATTGCGCGGGCTTTTCCAGTCCAATACTGAGCGAACCTTGGCGCTGTCCATGGCGAGCCCCTTGTCCGACAGTTTGTAGCCCAGGAAATCCACCTCCGTCATGTCGAACTGGCACTTCTCCAGCTTGGCGTACAGCCTGTGCTCCTTCAGTCTCTGCAGAACTTCCCTGACATCCCTCTCGTGCGCCTCTCGCGACTCAGAAAATATTAGGATGTCGTCCAGGAAGCATACGCACTTCTTGTAAAGGAGTCCCGCCAACACGTGATGCATGAAGGCTTGAAAACAGTGAGAGCCATTTTGTAATCCGAAGGGCATAACTCTGTATTCGTAGGTGCCCAGTGGCGTGAACATGGCCGTCTTCCACTCGTCGCCCTCCCGCATGCGAATCAGGTTGTACGCCCCTCGCAGATCCAACTTGGTAAAAACGCGTCCTTTCCTCACCGTCGCGAGCAGGTCGTCTATCTTGGGCATGGGGAAGGCCGAGGGCTTGGTTTTCGAGTTCAAAATTCTATAGTCCACCACAAGTCTTTTTTGGGGCGTATCCCGCTTCTTCACAAAGAATACTGGGCTGCCTCCCACCGCTTTCGACTCCCGGATGAACCCGCGCTTCAAATTGTGATCTATGAACTCCCTGAGTTCCTGCAGTTCATCCTCAGACATGGAATACAGTTTCCCGGTTGGCAGCGTCGCCCCCGGCAGGAGGTCAATCTTGCAGTCATAGGGTCTGTGTGGAGGTAGCTTGTCCGCCTCCTTCTCACAGAATACCTCCAAAAATTCCGCATACTTGAGAGGCACTGCTTGCAGTGTGCCCAAATGTAGCTGCGGGTCATCCTCTTCCCCTTCTGGGCTAGGCAGGATGCAATGCTCCGCACAGTAGGAGGAGCCAAAAGTCAGTTGGCGTTGGTACCAAGCCAATGCTGGGCTGTGCCTGTGCAGCCAACTCATGCCCAAAACTACGGGCGTGTCCGACAGTTTGGTGACATTGAAGCTGATGACTTCCCGGTGATTCCCAATTTGCATCACCATAGGTGGTGTCTGCTGTACCACCTGCCCCCCCAGCAGTTCCCTGCCATCTACTGTGACCACCTTCAGGGGCAGCGTGGCTGGCAGTAGCGCTATGTTGTGTTGCTGAATAAACTCCAGTCCTATAAAGTCCGCATTACTGCCAGAGTCAATCGTAATAGGCACTTCTAAGGTGAGTCCATTGGGCAGCTGGAGCGATGCGGTGAGCTGCACCACTGGTTTGGGCGGGAGGGGGTCTGTGGGCTGCAAAATCTCTGGGGACTTCTTCACTGACTCGTCTGGCTGGGCCCCAGTGCCTCCGTTTCCAGCCAGACTCCGTCGTTTCCCTGCTGTGGTCCTCTCTGCTGAGTTGCTTCCATTACTGTCAATGAAGCTGCAGTGTGCTTGTGGAGCCTCTGGGGACACTCTTTCGCCATGTGCTGTCCACTGCCGCAGATATAGCACTTCCTGTTCCCTCTAGGCGGCTTCGTTTTGACTGCTCCCGGTGTTAAGGCTCTGGTTGCTGAGTGAGCCCTAGCACCGCCAATCTCCATCGGCTCTTCGCCCCCTCCCTGTGGAGGCGTGGACTGCGCACGCGCGACATCCCTGGGCAAGAGGGGGGGCCCTCTCGCTGGTGTGCGTCCCCAACGCCCTTCTTCTTTGCTCCATGGGCGTTCTTCCAGCCGCACCCCCACCGTTAGCGCTACTTGCTGAGTGCTTTTGGGTCTCTCCCCCCTTGCGATCTCATCCTTGACCTGGGGGTTCAATCCCTCCCAAAAGAGGTCTCTAACAGGCGGAGAATCCTTATCCCAACCCAGGACGTTGACCAATGCAAAAAAGCGGGAATGAAACTGCCTTACGCTGGCTTTCCCTTGTCTTAGCCCAAATATGTCCTTCCGGGCAATGTCAATGTCAATGTTTGATAAAAAGCAGGAATCCATTGCTTTAATGAATGCATCTGCGCTCCGGAGCGCTGGATCCTTATCTCTCCACAGATTGCGCAGCCATGCTTTCGCGTCCCCTTGCAAATGGGACAAGATAAACCCCACCTTCTCTTGCTCATCTCTAAAGTCTTTTTCCAGCAGTTTCAGCGCAAACTGCACGTCTGCTCGGAAATTGGGGTACTGCTGTAAATTCCCATCGAACTGAGATACAAGGCTGCCTCCTCTCCTCCCCAACCCAATCCCCTCGGATCTGGGTCCCGGTTGCCCCTGCTTCGCAAGCACTTCCAACCTGGCTTGGAGATCTCTGCAGGCAGCAGCCGCTTCGTCTTCTCTCTTCCTGGATGCGATTACCTCCGCGTTGAGTTGTGTCACCGCATTTTGCAAGGCAGCTATTTGCTGTTCGGTAGTCATTTCGCCTGACTCTTGTGAGCTCGCGAGGCACCAGTCTTCTTCCCGCGCTGCGTATACTCACGCAGCGACTCCTTCGGTGAAGAAAACTGATGAAATTTGAGACGGAGCTTACTGTCAGAGACTGCCTCCAGGTCCCAGCTCACAGAGGACCAACGCTAGCCAGTGGTAATATACAAAAGTCTTTATTAAAGTACATTATCCATTTTCAAACCCTAGCGTGCGTCTCTACGTCTGGACACTAGACCGGCAAAGCTCCGTCTGAGTCTCCGCCCCCTGTACACCAGCTTAAGACTCTAGCCTTACTCCACCTTTTCCGTCTCTCCTTCCGCCTCTGGGTCCTTCCTGGACGCTTCGGAGGCGGACCCCTCGGACTCTTCCCCCTCCCTTCGGCGGGCTTTAGGACCTGGCTCCCTATCCGGGCTGCTCATTGCGCCACCCTCTTGTACACTTGAACTTGGCGCGCGCGCGCTGCCTCCGACCTTCCTTTTGACCGTTTCCTCGCTCTCTGATGCAGGCGTGGCTAACCCTGACTCATGTCCTTCCGCTGACGGAAGGCTGCCTGATGCCGATGCCTGGGACTCCTCCCCCCTACTGCTCTCCGGTGGGGAAGCTGGTCCCGATTTCCAGCTGCTGCTCTCTGAGTCCCCTCTGGCCCCTCCTTCCTGAGGTGTTCCCTCTGGCAACCCCCTAGCTCTGACCACGGGAGCCCCTTTCTGTGAATCCTCCGATTCGCTGGAGAGACTTAGAGACCTCGGGCGGCTCTCATCGCTCACTTCCCCCTCGGATTCCTCCCCCTCGGTCTCTAATTCCTCCCTTTCCTGTCCCTCTGCTCCTGAGCCCCTGACACCTGTGCTCACCGCACCCCCTCTCTCCAGGAAAGCAAAATGCACTATCAGAGTTCAAGGGCATCTTCCAGCCAGGTAAAAAGAACTGCCTCTTAACAGAGCCAGTGGTGGTGTAATGGTTAAGAGTGTTAGGCTAGGACCTGGAAGGCCAGGGTTCTAATCCACATTCTGCCATGGGTGACTTTGTGCCAGCCACTATCTCTCAGCCTGACCTACCTTACAGGGTTGTTGTTGAAGATAAAATGAAGAAGGGGAGAACCACGTATGCCACTGTGAACTCCTTGGAGTAAAGGTGAGTTGTATAGGTGGTAGTGATGATGGTGATGATGAAAATAATAAGGTAAGCACAGATGTCCTATCCCAAAATTTTCAACAAAATTCTCCTGCCTCACCATGTTTTGCAGGCAGGCGAAAAAAGGGAAATGAAATTATCAAAACAGCTTTAAACTTAATTGGTTGAGTAGTTGACAGTTCTGTGGTTGACAAAGAACCGAAGAAGCCAACGCCTTGGTGTCCTCGATTACAGGGGTCAAGGGTGTGTAGAAAGAGATCAGAGGGCAACATCCACGGGTGCCTGCATGGATTCAGACCACAATTCTCATTCCAGTCAGAGGCCTTGGCATCTCATGGTTTGGAACCATGATGTGACAACTTTCAAACTAGTTCCCTAGCACACATACATTTCCCAAAACGCAAGAAATTTTTGAAACAGAAGCAAATGGAGGATGTGGACTTGTGTATATGTTGGCATGCGCTTTTGGAGGTGGGGATGCTAATTGGTTCTCATCTGAATCAGTTTCCTGGTTGAGGGCACATTTATAAAGGGGATTTCAAGCGTGGAGCCGGTGCCAAAGGTAGCAGATGGTGACCGGCTAGCAAATTACATGAAGGAATACTCATTCTGTTTCTTTTCCACTTTTGTGTTGGAAAAGAGAGGGGGGAAGGAAAAAGCCAATAATTCCAGCTACTCAGGGTAAGAGCAGATGCGATCTCTTGTACGCCTCTGTTCCTAATAGTTTCATGGAGTAATCTCGGAGAATAAGAAACAAGTTTTAATAACCCGCCCCAAACAATCTGACTAATCCCCAAGCAATCATTGCTTGTTGTTTGGAAGCTCAATTTTGGGTTTCCCAAGATTCATTAATGCGATTGTGACTTCTGAGTGTTCTGAAAGGTTTCCACCTTTGCAATTTGGAGCAGTTAAGCTTTTCCCATTGTGAAGTACAGTTGTACCTTGGTTTTCAAACTGCTTAGTTCTCGAGCGTTTTGGCTCCCGAACGCTGCAAACCCGGAAGTGACTGTTCCGGTTTGTGAACTATTTTTGGAAGCCGAATGTCCGCCGGGGCTTCCAATTGGCTGCAGGAGCTTCCTGCAGCCAATCAGAAGCCACGCTTTGGTTTCCGAACATTTTGGAAGTCGAACGGACTTCCGGAATGGATTCTGTTCGACTTCCAAGGTACGAGTGTATCACCAAGTCTATACTAGGGCTGGGTGATATCAGCTTTTCAACATCGTGGTGTATCACCAGCCAAACATTGTGGTTTGGTGATATACTGTGATGTTGAAAAAACAAGATGCATTGGCCTCTGTCTGCGAGACACCGGGTGAAACTGCCCTAGCTTGAGAGCTCGATATATCACCCAGGCCTAGTCTACACAGCACCCATGACCACCATACAAATAGGTAGCACTCCTGGCTATTGTTGGTCTGTGGTCCCTAGATGGGTGAATGCTGACTGCAAAAGCTACAAAGCAAGAAAACACCTTGTCCAATAATTTTGACTGATACATGTGTAGTACTTTGTAAGCCGGTCTTGGAGATTTAGATTCAAGACCTTCATGGCAAAATTGGAGTGACACCTGAAATGCAGTATAGCCATGTCATTCCATGACACACACACAGCCTAAGATTTAAGCTCCAGAAGGAGCAGGGAGGGGAGAGGTGAATGAAAGAGCATAAGAAGTGCCTCCTGGATCAGCCCATCTAGTTTTGCATCCTGTTCTTGCAGTGACCAATCAGATGTCTGTGCAAGCAAAACCTGAGCACAAGAAGACTCCCCACTCCCATGATTTCCAGGTTCAATCATCAAGATCTCCAGAAAGGGCTGGGAATGTCTTCTGCTGGAAACCCTGGAGAGTCACTGCCAGTCAGTGTAGACCAGTGCTTCCCAAACATGGGTCTCCAATCATTTTTTTGGACTACAGTTCCCATCATCCTTGACCACTGGCCCTGCTAGCTAGGGATGATGGGAGTTGTAGTCCAATAACAGCTATAGGCCCAAGTTTGGGAAACAGTGGTGTAGACCAGCAGTGGTTTGGGTCCCCAGATGTTGTTGGACTACAACTTCCATCATCCCTGAGCTCTGGCCTTGCTAGCTAGGGGTGATGGGAGTTGTAGTTCAACAACATCTGGGGACTCACAGGTTAAGAAAGGCTGGTGTAGACAATAGCAAGCTAGAAGGACACATGGTCTGGCTTTTTATGAAGCAGCTTCCTGTGTTCCTACGGACCGTGGGGGGCTGTGTTTCAAGTGATGTTTGCTACCAGCCCAGAGAGGAGTTCTGAAAAACAAAGTTGTTCTTTTATTAACCAACGAGGGGAGAAGAAAACGTGAGGATATATGTTCCTTCGTGCCCCTCCCTTCACCAGCTGTTGAGGCCAGCAGGCTTTCCGGCTGCAACGGCTCACTGGGGGACAATACAAAGGAGACCACAAGGTGTGTGGCTCTTTCCACATACGTTCCTCCACTATTAGGGCTCATAAATCCCTTCTTTAAAAAAATAAGAAGCATCCTTTGGCCGATGTGCTTGGAATGTTTAATGACCTTCGTTCCGAAACTGGACAAGTCTTCCCAATAAAGAGAAGGCAATCTGATGCCCAACCTGGAGCCTGCGCATACAAATACTCATTAAAAAACTTGAAAGTCCTTTGAATAAATTACTGCTACTGAAGAGCAGATGCATTAATATCAAGGACACCCGCGGTGTACTCTCCGATTATAGTTCCGTTGGCTGGTGATTTATAGGCACGTAAGGGGACACTGGTGCAACCGAGTAATATATTCACAGGTCAGGAGACTGATAATCTAACATTTGCTCTCGCAGATCCTAACACGCTCGAAGGGAAAGAACCATCTCTTTTCATTAACTAAACGGCTGGTACATGAAACAAACCCAAAAAGAAGTACCCTCCGCGTTGAGAGAATTATAGTCATTATTAACAAAAGATGGCTGGCTCTAGACAACAGTACCACTGAAGAAACACAAACAGTCCAGCCAAATAGTCAGGGACACTGAAAGACTTGCCAGATTCAACAGACTCTTTGGGTGATCAAGAGAGGCAATACAGTGGTACCTCGGGTTACATACGCTTCAGGTTATATACGCTTCAGGTTACAGACTCCGCTAACCCAGAAATAGTACCTTGGGTTAAGAACTTTGCTTCAGGATGAGAACAGAAATCGTGCGGCAGCAGCAGGGAAGCCCCATTAGCTAAAGTTGTACCTCAGGTTAAGAACAGTTTCAGCTTTCAGATTTGTTTTTAAATGTTTTCTATTTTTCTGCATTTCGTATTTTTTGTTCTTTTTTATTTTTTTATTTTTTCTATTTTTGTAATTTTTTCAAAACTTTAATAAATATTATTCAAAAAAAGAAAAGAAAAAAAGAACAGTTTCAGCTTAAGAACAGCCCTCTGGAACGAATTAAGTACTTAACCTGAGGTACCACTGTATTGGGAAGATATTGCCACAGCTTGAAACCCCAGGGCCTAGAAAAAAGCCAATGTTGGGATGTCTAGTCAATATATGTCTAGCAGTCAGGTGCGAGCCAGCAGTCCAGAGGTCCTTTACCTTCTTTTTTTTTTTACCTTCAAGATCAGAGGCAATTTTGATGGAATTTTGACAAAAACAGGAAGATGAGAGTTGGCATGACATAGCACTCAATTTCTTTCTAAAAAAACAACACTTTTTCTGAAAAAGGAATTTCTAAAGTGGGCCGCATTAAGACTCCTGGAACCAGTGCCGGATTTACATATAAGCTAAACAAGCTATAGCTGAGGGCCCCACTCTCTTAGGGGGCCCCCAAAAATTTAAAGGGGGAAAAAACTGGATGTACATTTTCAAATTATAAGATAACTTCAACAATTACTTTGATAAAATACATATTTTGTTATGTGCAAAAGGCTCTAGATACCTATTAGGTCCATAAATTACAATATAGCATATATTCAACACACAAAAAACCAGCGACAATTTGTTGTTGACAAAGGACAGCTGGACATATAAAGGGCCCCATTACCTTCAGTAGCTTAGGGCCTCATCAAACCTAAATCTGGCCCTGCCTGGAACTACCCAGCTGAAATACAGCAGAGTTCATCTCCTCTGCAGAGCTATCATGCCCCTATACAGTGGTACCTCGGGTTAAGTACTTAATTCGTTCCGGAGGTCCGTACTTAACCTGAAACTGTTCTTAACCTGAAGCACCACTTTAGCTAATGGGGCCTCCTGCTGCCGGAGCACGGTTTCTGTTCTCATCCTGAAGCAAAGTTCTTAACCAGAGGTACTATTTCTGGGTTAGCGGAGCCTGCAACCTGAAGCGAATGTAACCTGAAGCGTATCTAACCCGAGGTACCACTGTATTAAAAAAAACAAGAAAGTTATGGCTGTTTTGGCTTTGCAATGCAAGTCAATGGGATTTCTAGAGGTCTGCCATTTCTAGATTGTGATCTGGGGCAGGGCAGAACAGGTGCAGATCAGATCAGGTCTGATTTGCAAACTGGGGCCACAGATTGGATTGCAAAGCCTATGCATGGTCCTAGTAACAACAACTGGTGGCCCCAAATGCAGATAGGCCACTTCATTTGCATGAAAAGTCGTATCCAGCTAATGGGGGGGGGGGCTAGTTGAGCATCATGATGCAGGCGGGGCTCTGCATCCATACAGCAAACTGCATCAGCAGCCCCCATGGAAGGTGTGCTGATATCCCTTCCTACTTCTTTTAATGTTTTGAACTACTATTTGGACCCAGCCAACTTTTTGCATGGAAAAATGCTGGCTCCCAGCTTTCAAAATAACATTGCCAGATTCCTAAATGTCAACCTTTAATAATAATAATAAAAAAAATAATTTTAATATATATCAAAATGTCACCTTTTGGATCAAAATTTCCTCTGATTGGGAAAAGAAATACCATAGCAATTAATCTAATTATCTGATTAATTAATGGTGCACTGGAGCTGGCTACACAGCTAGGGGAACAGATGAGTGAAAATCTATTTGGAAGATAATGTTTTAAATTGTCGGAGCAGAATTATCTTTAGGACAAAAAGTAGCCTCATAGACACCTTGAGCTTTACTCATTGTTTGTACTCAGCATCACCATTTTACCCCATTCTCCTGGGCGGTTGGTATCTTTCAGGAAGCTGCATTGATCCATCTAGCTCTAATTTTGCCCACACTGACTGGCAGCGGTTCTCCAAGCTTCCAGGCAGGGAGCTACCAGCCCTAACTGGAGACGCCAGCATCCTGTTCTCATAGTGGCCCATCAGATGCCTCTGGTAAAACTGCAAGCGGAGTCGGCTGCCAGTGAAGTTATCTCTTTATTCAAGGAAATGGCATACAACTCAGCAACAGTTCCCAGCATGTCTTGCCCCTATGGTGCAGTTGCCAGGGTTGAAGGTCCCTGCCTTCCATCCTTTCTAAGGCTCCCAGATAGTTCCCAAGCAGTCTCAACCTGTGTCTGCCCATCTCTGTCTTCTGTCCCGCTGTCCTCATTTTTCTCAGCATTCTTGGAGACCAACGGTGGTGGTGGGGAGGGAGCTTGTCACGACAGGAGAAGGAGAACTCCCAGGATTCTTTAGCAGCCTCTTGACTGCCCTCCTCCTCTGCTTCAGCCTTGGAGTTTGAACTGCTCCCTGTCATAGGTTCCTCCTGCTCACTAAACCCTGCCGCCCCTTCAGCATCCAACACCTCCTTCCAGTCTTCTACCTCTGACCTCTTCTCAGTGTTCCACCACCAATCCCCTGGCTCTGAGATCTCCCTTGGAGGTTTCCCGGCTGGTACCTCCCCGCATTTTTCTGCATCCAACCAGTCCCTGACAACTTCACTGGATGTCCAAAAGTTCTATTTTTATGAGGGAGGGAGTAAAAAACAACAATTTATTCACTTTCTCTACGCTGTGTTGCTTCTTCTTCTTCATTTATTTATACTTTTCTGCAGGGCCGTCTTTACCTGGGGGTGCAGGGCACCCAGGCGCCGAATTCTGGGGGGCGTCAGTTGCCCACCGCTGAAGCCGCCTAAGCTCTTAACTATCTACCTGTAATGAAATGATAAATAATGTTGATCAAGCTAGAAAAAACAAAATACATATATACCTAGGTATTACCAAAGTGTATACCTACTGTTTCACTAAAGGACTTTTGACTTTGTGCACTCATTTACCAAAGACTTGTCATTCACAACGACGGCGCTTGTCAGACTCGACAACAGCGCTTGTCCTTCACAACAAGAGATAAGCATAATAAAAGTTAATTTGGGGGCTAAACTAAATATGGGGGCGCTGGGTGGATCTTTGCACCCTGGTGGCACATATGCTAATGACAGGGCTGCTTTATACATTTCACTGATTTTACGATCATTTTGACAATTCAAAACTTGACCTCCTTCCCCCACTTTCTGCGGTTCCTTAAATATATTTTTTAATATCTGCATATCCAAATTAAATTAATTTGTTCATTTATTCATCTTCTTTAAATATATACTCTTATGGAACTGCAGGTTATTACAATAAACCTGCCAATGTTTTTATCTGTTTGCAATTTATCTGTAAATATTCAATAAACCATTTCCATTCTTTTATTTAAAAAGTTTGCTATCTCGATTTCTTATTCTTATAGTAAGTTTTGCCATTTCTGCATGTTCCATAAGTTTTTGTATCCATTCTTCCTTTGCTGGGACTTCTTCTTCTTTGCATTTTTGGGCAAGTCATCATCATCATCATCATCATCATCATCAACATCAAACCTTTTATTGGCATCACATACAAACATCCATAGTAAATCAATACAGAATTACCACCTCCCCAATGTCACAGAACATTTGTCAAATGAAGAGGCAAAAAAGTCTAATGTTACATCTCTAGGTCTCCAGGGATATCAGACGTCTGCAATGTGTTTCTGCGACAAAAAACCAAATAAAGATATCTAGCCACTAACTTGGTGAGCTCCTGATCATTCCCCAGTAAAAGAAAATGTATGACCTCCAACTGTGGATCCATTTGGGGATGAAGAGTTGATCTAGAAACTGCTGGCTGAGCATATAGTTTACATTTAAGCACCATATGAGTAAGAGTTTCCAGCAGGTGGTCTTCACATGGGCAAATTCTTTCTCCTTCCACCATTCCTGAGAACCTACCCCAAAGGAGGTTTGATGGGTTTGAATTAAACCTGGCCAACGAAAATGCCCTTCTTTCTTGGGGGATAAGCAGAAATTCAAGATAATTATAATTAGTTTCATGTGCCCAAGAAAGTTGAAAGTAAAAAGGGGAACATGTTTTCACGGCTGCTGCTGCTAGTTCCTGGCGTTCAATGTCCCACAAGCCCCCAGATGGTGGGGGCATCGATTGCAAAAGTTTCATTGACAGTCCAAGTTGCTGTACCTTTACGTTAAACTGTTGTAGCCCTAGGGAAAGAAAGGGGTCTGATAAGACTTCGCTAAGGAGAGGATCTTTGTCTTATGTGAGGTAGATGTTTAAGCAACATAGAAGAAATCTCGCCCAGGCAATGGTCTCTACCTTGTGTTGACCTCCCTCTAGACACAAGGCTGCATAGGGTACACAACATGGGACAGCAAAAATCTTAAAAAGGAAAGCTGCCTGCACTTGTTCTACCAGCTGGGTAAACCCTGCGAATTACCTCTTGTTATGAAAAATCACATTATGGCCTGCATAGAAATCTTACTGGCATTCACCGCCGTTGCATGGTGCGAGGAACATAGAAGCCTATGATGGAATGTAATTCCCAGATACTTAAATTCAAATACCTGCTGGATGGGTTTTCCACCAAATACCCAGCTATAGTTCTTGCGTGAATTCCCCAAAACCATTATTTTGCTTTTATCAAAATTCATGCACAATTTCATTCTGGACAGATAGTCAATACAGGAATTTAACAATCGTTTTAGGCCAATTCCTGTCTGTGAAAGCAAAATCATATCATCTGCATATAGGAGGATGGGAATGCTTGATGTGTTGAGTTTTGGGCTATGGGCATCCACCTGTTTTAGTGAAGAAGCAAGGTCATTAAGAAAAAGATTAAAAAGAGAGGGAGCGAGTACACAGCCCTGCTTTACTCCTCGGTTTATAATGACAGGATCTGTCATTACATTCCCTGGTGTTGTTCTTATATGACAGGTGTTCTTTGTATAAAGCTTTTTGATCAAGTATAGTAATCTAGGTTCTAGGCCCATTGTCTCCAATTTGGTCCATAACAGCCCCCTGTCAACAGTGTCAAAAGCAGCATTGATATCTAGGAAGGCCACATAAAGACAGGTAACGTTCTTGCCGTACTTTCTCTATGCTGTGCTTAACTACGGAACATAAAATTGGGACACACATTTTAATAATAATAATAATCTATCAGAAAAGACATGTGCCACATTCACTGTGGTGGTGATGGTAAAATCTGCCTTCCATCTTTGACTCTGACTGGCTCAGTCCTCATGGACAGGAAAACTGCAGCTCAGTTTATGGAAAGGTCAGAACACATGTTTTTAATGCAGAAGGCCTTGCGTACAATGATCAGGCAGTAGGTTCTGGGTGGGGAAAATCTGCCCAAGATTCACCATTCAAGACTAGCCAATGCTGTCTAAAGGGACCAATGGTGTGATAAGGCAGCGTCATCCGTTAGCAAGGTTCAATGTGATTCTCTATATGCAGAGGTGTACTTTATCTTGAGGGACGCGGGTGGCGCTGTGGGTTAAACCACAGAGCCTAGGACTTGCCGATCAGAAGCTCGGCGGTTCGAATCCCCGCGACGGGGTGAGCTCCCATTGCTCGGTCCCAGCTCCTGCCAACCTAGCAGTTCGAAAGCACGTCAAAGTGCAAGTAGATAAATAGGTACCGCTCTGGGGAAGGTAAATGGCATTTCCGTGCGCTGCTCTGGTTCACCAGAAGCGGCTTAGTCATGCTGGCCACATGACCCGGAAGCTTTACGCCGGCTCCCTCGGCCAGTAAAGCGAGATGAGCCCCACAACCCCAGAGTCGGTCACGACTAGACCTAATGGTCAGGGGTCCCCTTTACCTTTTTACTTTATCTTGAGGTTTTTGCAAGATGTAAGCCCTCTCTCCACACACAAGCACAGCCTGCCCATCATAATGACAGGCATTTTGTTAGCATGGTCAGAAGATGCACGGACCCGACTACAAAACAAGCCTGATTGCTTCATTAGCATCAGAATCCAAGAGGCTTCTTCTCTGCCCCCACCTTTCGGAATTCCTCAGTAGTTACTTATCACACAGACAAGATTGAGTGATTGGCCCCATGCTGTCATTTCAGAGGCAATTCATCACAAAAAACTCCCCCGCCGCCAAACTCATTGAAATAGACTCAAGCTGGTGGACAGAGACCAGTAAAAAGGGACTTTGATTGCACAGACCAAGCTGCTTGGGGGGGGGGGGGAACCAACGCAATCGTTACAGAGATGCTCGTTTTCAAAGCAGCCTCATTGTTTGTGGAACTCCATATTCTTCCCCTTGAATCTAACTCTGCTGATTCAGGGCAAAACAGCTGCGAGTTCTGAGGTCCAAAGGAGAAAATTCTAGTTATTCACCAAGTGCATATGCCTACTTGGGACCTGTGAGTTGGGGGCATCAGTGCAGTTATTGATCATGCTGTGGTGTGTGTATCTTCTTCCAAAATTCCTGAAAATATTTCCCTCCTATGAAAATAGGACACAATTTTCTTCTGGTTTTTTAGTGGGAAGGGGAAAGGGGTAGAAATTGTGCTGATTCGGAGGAATGAGTTACAGTGGTACCTCAGGTTAAGTACTTAATTCGTTCTGGAGGTCCGTACTTAACCTGAAACTGTTCTTAACCTGAAGCACCACTTTAGCTAATGGGGCCTCCTTCTGCCGCCGTGCCTCCGCAGCATGATTTCTGTTCTCATGCTGAAGCAAAGTTCTTAACCTGAAGCACTATTTCTGGGTTAGCGGAGTCTGTAACCTGAAGCGTCTATAACCCGAGGTACCACTGTACTGCATTCTGGGAAGTGGCTGATGGGGAGCTGTGGAGAGGGCCTTAGGTCACTTTGAGTGTAGTGCTTTTTTGTTTGTTTTAAAAGCAAGGAAAGAACCTCCCAAAAATACTTGACCGCCTTGTATGGTTAAATATGATTTGTTGAGAATGGATTGGGGAAGTATATTTAATCCTGAAGTCCCATGTGTGTGGGAAACTACAAAAGAAATGACTGCCTGCTGGAAGCGCAGAGCTTGACTCAATCTCTAAGCAAAAGAGCCCCCAGTAGAGTTTAAAAATACAAATCTATGCAGCATTTGTGAAGCACAGAAAATATGGGCTATTATCTCATTTTCCTGTTTTAGTTGCTTTACTTACACAAACAGAGGTCTTATTCATGCATTGTTCAATATTGCAGCAAAAACAACACAGGTAGATTATTCTTGAGTACAGAATACAAAGAAGTATCCTGAAATATGAAATCTGGTCTCGGAGCGCCAGTCTCACATGTCTGATCAGCTACATGGTTTGAAGAAAAGAGACTCGCATGGGTAGGCAAACTAAGGCCTAGGGGCCGGATCCGGCCCAATCACCTTCTAATCCAGCCCATGAACGGTCCGGGGATCAGCATGTTTTTACATGAGTAGAATGTGTCCTTTTATTTAAAATGTGTCTCTGGGTTATTTGTGGGGCATAGGAATTCATTCATTTTTCCCCTCTTCAAAATATAGTCCTGCGCCCCACAAGGGACAGTGGACCGGCCCCCTGCTAAAAAAGTTTGCGGACTCCTGAAAGAGAGGGTAGAGATGAAGAAGATAAACTCTTACATAACATATGACATAACTGAATCTACTCTACCAATTACATTTCTGTGGTCTGAGCCTTTCAGCAAATACAGCTTTGTCAGGTCTTGAGTCATTTCATATATTAACTAATATTGTGTTTGCTAGTTATGCTTTAATTGAAAATCTCCCACAAGGATAGGGTTGGTGACACCTTCCCCCAAAAGTCAGATAAATCTCTCTCTCTCCTCCCCACCTGCATGGTAGAGCAACAGCCTGACTTAATAGAAGGCCCTTTCCCATGTTCCTAAGTGGTTGCATTGTTTTTTTGTGTTAAGCTTGCATGTTTAGTTCAAAGGCTTATTTATTTAATGTGAGCATTTGAAGGGTCCATTTTATGCCAAAGTGGCACTCAAAGTGATGGACAACTAGTAATTTCCATTGCTCATAAGCAAGACAGTGACTCTCCCCCCTTGCATAAATCTACTTAATAAAACACTGGATGCTAAATCCTTTGTGTTGAGATTCTCACTCTGAAATATTAGCCTATCTCCCTGGGATGGTCTTACTGGGCCTATTCCAAGCACACTGATCACCTTAGTAGTTTGGGGGACCATGTAACACCACAAAAATGGGCAATGTTGCTCTCAAAGACCTACCTTTAAACACTGTGCTACCATTTTCAAACCAAAGTGGATACTATTATATTGCATATTTATGAATTCTGGTTCTATGGTTGATTCATTTGGAGTAACTTAACAACCAAGTCCTGTAAATCTGTATGTGGTCATTTTACCCGCCTCCAACTTAAAGTTGGAAGGCAGGGGTGCCAACTCCCAGGGGCTGAACCCCCTTGAGCCCCTGCCCAATACAGTCATACCTTGGTTTTCGAACGCCTTGCAACTCGAATATTTTGGCTCCCGAATGCCGCAAACTCTGGGTGAGTGTTCTGGTTTGTGAATGTTCTTTGGAACCGAACGTCCAATGCGGCTTTCGCGGCTTCCTATTGAGTGCAGGAAACTCCTGCAGCCAATCGGAAGCCGCGCCTTGGTTTGCAAACATTTTCAGAAGTCAAACAGACTTCTGGAACAGATTCCGTTCAAGAACCAAGGTACAACTGTATTTGTTAACGGGGTGCAGAGCCCCCACAATGTTCGTCTGGGTGTGTCATGATGTTGTACATGATTCCCAGATGCCAGACGTGATGCCAGGAACATGGCACCTTCTACTCCTCCTGCCACGGAGGCGAAGCAACCCCTGGCCTGTGGTGGTGGATGTTCTACTTAGCAGAGTGTCTCCAAATATCAGTTGTTGGGAATCACAAGTGGGGAGAGCACTATTGAACTTGGGCTCTCCATAGGCATCTGTGTGACCACTGGAAAAACAAGATGCCGGACTCAACGGGCACTAGGTGGTCTTCTTTCAAATCAACTGATGGTGATGAAGGAACAGTTCTTATCAGGAACAGTTGAGGGAGTCGGGTATGTTTAGCCTGGTAAAGAGGAGACTGAGAAGAGATATGATAGCCATCTTCAAATATCTGAAGGGCTGTCACGTGGAAGAGGGAGCAAGCTGCTTTTCTCCTGCTCCAGAGGGTAGGGCCCAAACCAATGGCTTCAAGGTACAAGAAAGGAGATTCCAGCTAAACACCAGGAAGAACTTTCTGACAGTAAGAGCGGTGGAACGGACTCCCATGAAAGGTGGTGGACTCTCCTTCCTTAGAAGCTTTTAAGCAGAGGTTAGATGGCCATTGGTCGTGGATGTTTGAGTTGAGATTCCTAAATTGCAGGGGGTTGAACTAGATGACCCACCGTGTCCCTTCCAATTATACGGTTCTAAGGAGAGTCTTTACAAAACAACCCGCTTTCCTGCATCGGTGCCTGAATGTTATGTCGGACTTGATGAGGGCCAATTAACTGAGTTTGAATCCTGGAAAAATGAAGGTTCTGTACATAGGCAGTTCCTACATCTGGAAGATAAGACAATTGTTTGTCCTGGGTGAGGTTGCCCTTCCTCTGAAGGAGCAGCTTGGGGAAACTCCTGGATTTACCTGCCAGGTGATATTTTCGACTGGGAGTACCTTTCATTGGCCATAAGCTGCCTTGCATGCCTCCGGTCAGCAGAGGGCAGTTTTTGGCCCTGGCAGTCATAGCTATGTTCTTTGTTTATGTTATTATATTGCCATTCCTCCTGAAGATGCTGGAGGTGATGTGCAGCGGCATTCAATCAAACACAAACAATTCAAATCAACAATTGCATCACATACGAGTGTGTGTGTTAAAACAAAAAACAAAAATTCCCTCCAGTAGCACCTTAAAGACCAACTAAGTTAGTTCTTGGTATGAGCTTTCGTGTGCATGCACACTTCTTCAGATACACACTTCTTCAGAAGTGCATGCACACTTCTTCAGATACACTGTGTATCTGAAGAAGTGTGCATGCACACGAAAGCTCATACCAAGAACTAACTTAGTTGGTCTTTAAGGTGCTACTGGAGGGAATTTTTTTGTTTGTTTGTTTTGACTATGGCAGACCAACACGGCTACCTATCTGTGAGTGTGTGTGTTGTCAGCTAATTTCCATAATATAATATCATGGCCACAGGAACTGTTTGGCACTAAATCCCCTTCGCCACCCTCTTCCCCAAGCTTGGATGAACAAATTGCATTAAAAATAGAGGACATTTCTTAACAAATGGACTTCAGCATGACTTTTTGTGCTACATATATGCCCTTGGTGCAGCATTTCAAAAACCTACACATGTCCTCTTTTTCCATGCTGCTTTTATTTGGCAAGCCAGCAAGTTTCCCAGGGGAACTTTTCCCCCTTTTTGTACATTAGTGACATAATTGCCTACACTGCTAACTACACCAAAAGCAATATTGCAGGAGGTAATTTATTAAATTTTTATGCACATTAACTGGATAAATAATGATTTGTAAAATTGTGCAGAAGTTATATTAAATTGCTCAGTGGTTAAATCTGACACTGTTTATATTTCTCTTCTCAAATTATTAAGCCACCCTTTTCATTTCGGAGTTCATGTCTTGTAAAATCGTTAAGATGCGTAATATCTTTATGGCACGTCGTTTTGACTTGGAATTCTAAACTAAATTAAGTGTTGGGTGTAAACTTTATTTAAGGTCCTCTGGCTAAGCATACTGTTTCGGAGGTAAGGAAATAACAAGAGCTGGATACCGCAAAGGGCATTTCATTGCAATTGCCTTTTTGCCCTTCCCGACATTCAACAGTGAATTGCTGCAGAAATGTTCAGGCACTGCCCAGCTCATTTCTATGCAAGCAAGAAGTAGAAAGATTGTGGATCTTCCTAATGTCAAATGGTTTATGATGGATCACTGCCTTTAGTTTTCATAGGCAGAGAGACAAGGGGGTAGGGAAAGGAAGGACAAAGGCACTTGAAAGAGATAAGGAAGCCATAACTGAGTGGCAAGAAGATTTCAGAACTGCATAAAAAAATCCAGATTAGCGTTAGTGCTATAAAAAGAAACTCTATAATTCTTCACATTTATGTAACACATTTCAAGCACTCATATACAAATTCCAAATACAAATTGTGGGGAAAGGGGTGTTTGGATGAGCCCAAACTTCTCACTGGGGCTTTTGAACTACTTGCCTTTCAGTCTCTCTATCCATCCCTGCAGAGGGAAACCTGGTCTGGGGAACACCTGACCCAGCCTGGATCTGGGAGAGACGCTTTCAAAGAAGCACTCCACAGTCCATAGGGCTGAATCTTTCGCTCAGCAGCTTGGGAGTGGAGGATTGAATCCTGTGAGGTCTGCTTCTCCAGACTCCTGCAGCCTTCCATCTCAATGCCCTGCCCCCTGGCAGCCCCGGATCACTCAGTCAGGCAGCCTGATCCAACCCAGGCAATCTTGACCCAATTTGGGCTATGCTCAGATCTGCCCCACCTCCCAAATTGGCCTGATTTGGCCAAATCTGGTGCACTGCCCTATCCAGCAGTAATCAGCTGGTGAACACATGTAAACAGATGGTGAAAAACATGAGAGTTTCTGTTATCTACAATGGTGGGGGATACTTGGCTTCTGTCTCTAAAGGTAAGTTTGTAAGTGATGGTACCTTAACTCCTCACCAGATGCGCTTGGACTCCATGCAGGAGTTAAGGTACCATCACTCACCCTGCTTCAATCTGACCATTGGTCTTGTTGGTTGGAGCTGATGGGACTTGGAGTCCAAGAAAAACCGGAGGGCCACAGGTTCCTCATCCCCAATGTTGCTGAGTTGCAACCCTCATCTCTCACCATTGGCCATGCTGGCTGAGGCTGATGAGAGTTGGGGTCCAGCAACATCTGGAGGGCCACAGGTTCCCCACCCCTGCACTAACTTATTAGGAACTGGCATGTCACTGTACTTCTTCACGGGCATCAAATTAAAAAAAGACAGCTTCTGGGTAGGAAGTGGCACAGAAATTATTGCTGAGCTGGAGTGGAAGGAAATGGTCGCTGGGGAGGGTAGCATAAGTAATTCTCCTTGGGACAATATTTTTGATTGATAACTAATGGGAATGGTACTCCAACAGCTTCTGGAGGGTGTTGCATTGGCTACTTGGAGGTGGGGGAGAGAAAAGTCAAAAGCAGCAGCTTAGCAAAATCTCTCTTACCTTACCTGCTCCAGACAATCCCCTCCATTTAATGCAAAGTTGAGCTCTTCATTGGTTGGCATTGTCAGAGGCTAACATGGACGCTATTTATATACCTGGATATTTGCGAACATCTGCTTTATCGAGATACATCGTCAGAAAGACTTAATTAAAATAATTCCAAGTTGGAGACTCAGCATGTATTTACCAAAGCATAGATTTGTTTTGCTACAAACAATTAAGAATGTATTCATGAAAACAACTCCTGCATGGAAATCTGTATTATTTTTTAATCCCTTATGCTAAGCTCTTTGGAATTTGCATTAGCATGTTAGTTCCGCTGAACTGAAGACTGCCAACCTGATCCGCGGAAGCTGATTTAACCAAGCTGGTGAAAAGAGGGGCAGCAGAATTAGCATCTTCTTCTTTGCCAGGAGGGCACAGCCAGCCGGCTTTGCCCATGCCAACCCCTCCTTGCCATGCAAAGTCCCCGCTATACGAAAACACAGGCTCTGTATTGACATGATCAGTGCTTGAGGGCAGGACTAGATCTAATGGGCTTAAGCTGCCAGAAGGGTAGATTTGGTTGAACGTTAAGAGGAAGCTAATGGTGAAGGGCCATAGCTCAGCGGTAGAGCAGCTTCTGTGCATGCAGAAAGTCTCAGGTTCAACTCCTGGCATCTCCAGGTATGGATGAAAATGTCCCCTGCCTAAACTCCTGGAGAGCTGCCTCCCATTGGTGTAGACAATATTGATCTAGAAGGACCAAATATCTGACTCCCATTGGCACCAATTCCTTGGGGCCAAGGATTTTCGTTAGGGGGCCAGGCCCCCACATTGGAGGAGGGCAAACACATAGCTTCAGTAGTGAGTCCTCCTCCTGCTGCTGCTGCTCTGGCCATGGGTGGCTTCCCCCATCTTTCCCTTGCATGGCAGGGGGAGGGGGAGGACAGGGGCTGCTGGCCGCTGTGGCTGCACTGCCACTGTGTTCGGCTCCTCCCCTGGGTCCTTGCGATGTCACATGATGTCACGCGCATGACGTCAGGATGTCACGGCAGCCCCCGCAATCCTTTTGAGAAGTTGGAGCCTCTGCGACTCAGCATAGGTTCCTATGGGTGAGGACCTTCTCCAGCTTGTGAGCTGCATTTTCCTCTGGGTAACCTCCCAGGAGCCACATGCCAGAGGAAAATGTGGACAGAGAATGTGATTTTTTTTACCTTTGTAGAGTAGGCTTGTTTCTGTCTACACACACCCACATGCCACTTTCTGTCCTCCATCCAGGGAATCAGAGTTCGAGGACAAATTCCAGCCAGGCAAGAATACTCAAGGAAGTTGCAGAGAAGGGCTGGTGAGAGGTTTGGCCTGGAGAGAGTTCCAGTGGAAAGTTGGAGAGGGCTGGAGGTTCCCCAGGAGGTTCTCCAGTCCTGCCCTAGGAACTTATGAAGCCACCTTATACTGAGTTAGACAATTGGTCTGCCAAGTTCACCATTGTCTACATGGTAAGAGCTATTCAACAGTGGAACAAACAACCTCGGAAGGTGATGGAGTCACCTTCATTGGAGGTTTTTCAGCAGAGGTTGGATGGCCATCTGTCATGGATGCTTTAGTTGAGATTCCTGCATTGCAGGGGGGTTGAACTATGCACCCAGATCAAGGGAAGTAATAGTACTGTTCTATTCTGCCTTGGTCAAGCCACACCTGGAGTGTCCAGTTCTGAGTGTCATAATTTAAGGATCTTGACAAGCTGGAAGGTATACAGAGGAGGGATTTCAGGATAATTAAGGGTCTGGAAATCAAGCCTTTTGAGAAACAGTTGACAGAGTTGGTATGTTCAGCCTGAAGAAGAGGAGATTGAGAAGAGGTATGATGATGGAAAGAAGACAAAGTCCCGACCAGAGACGAATGGTTGATGAAGATGGTGGACTACGCTGAAATGGTGAAAATGACCAGGAAGATCAGAAACCAGGAATATAAAAACTTTAATAAGGAATGGGGGGGGGGGGAGTTATAAGTTACCTAAGAGAACACTGTAAACAACTAAAACTTTGGCAGGATTTGAGTAACACTTGTAATGTATTAAAAACTAAGGTAAATAAGGACTATTTTAAGAAAAATGGAGAAATTATATGATGCAGTAGAAAAAGTTTGATAATGGAAACCATGGAGGGGTGGAGGGAAGTCTAAGGATTCAGGGAATCCTAAATGCTTATGATTATGATTAATGTTTGAATTCAAATGTATAGTGTAAAATTGAATAATTTTTTTTAAGAGAGAGAGAAAGAGAGAGAGAGAGAGAGAGAGAGAGAGAGAGAGAGAGAGAGGAGGTATGATTGCCATCTTCAAATATCTCAAGGGCTGTCACATGGAAGATGGAGCAAGCTTGTTTTCTCCTGCTCTGGAAGATAAGACTCAAACCATTCACTTCAAGTTGCAGAAGAGGAGATTCCAACTAGACATACGGAAAAACTTTCTGACAGTAAGAGCTGTTCAACAGTGGAAAGGTCTCCCTTGGGAAGTTGTGGACTCCTTCCTTGGAGGTTTTTAAGCAGGGGTTGGATGGCGATGTGTCATGGATGCTGAGATTCCTGCATTGTGGAGAGTTGGGCTAGATGACCCTTGGGTCCCTTCCAACACTATGATATTATGATTCTAGGACACTTTGGAAGGTGGTGGACTCTCCTTCATTAGAGGTTTTTAAACAGAGATTGGATGGCCATCTGCCAAGCATTCTTCGGTTGTGATTCCTGCCTTGAAAGATGCCCCTAGGGGTCCCTTCCAACTGTACAATTCTATGATTCTACACACTGATTGACAGTGGTTCTGCAGGGCACAGTTCAACAATATTGTTGACTTCTACATATGACGATCGTGGAGTATCAGGACGTGTGCCAGCAGAGGCCTGAGGATCCCGGACATTATGTTGCTGTTGAATCATTTAAATGACCTGGATCTGTGAGCCTCCGGGGACCCAGAGGTTTAGTGCCTAGTTTGTTTAAGGCCAGCCCTGCATGGATTAATTGCTTGGCTGGAGACTTGCTGGCAAAATTTTGCCCTTGGCCAAAACAAATTTCATTTGTATTTACGAGCATCCAAAATTTGGACCCAAACGGTTGCAAAGCTTAGCCCTCCGCCTGCTGTGACCATTCCAGCTACAAAATGAGTTGGAGGCCCAAATTAAAGGATTTACAGATAGAGGAAAGGGGTGGTGTTAGTCTCCCCCTCCTCTTGCAAGTGAAATGCCCGTCACGCCAACCTCCCACCAAGCCTCAGAGAAAAGAGTCTGAGAGAGCTAGACCAAGGAAAATGGGATCACGGAATGAATACATGCCTCAGCTGATAAACATTGCCCACCTATTCTTCCCTTTATAAACCAGGAATAGGCGAGACACTATTTTTGTCTCTCCTCCCAAGCTTGGGGTTCTAGGCACTATGAGATCAACTACTTTAAGGCATTTTATAGTATTTTACTAAATATTTACTAGGCTGTTCCGTTGAATTAATAACATCAGCACCTACAGCTATTTTAGAGGGGTTTTTCTCTCCAGAAAATGGTTTCACAGGAGGCCTACACTATGATAAAGCAAGCCTATTTTAAAGTGTTTATTTATTTAGATGACTTCTATACCATAACCTCCAACATTTCTCCGATGAAAATAGGGACGTCCCATAATGATAATTTTACTATTTTTACCCCACACATCTTACTGGGTTGCCCCAGCCAACCTGAGTGGCTTCCAACATATATAAAAATATAATAAAACATTATTCCCTTCCCTATACAGGGAACCCTTCAGACAGCTTGGGGGTCGGATAACTCCATACCCTCCAACATTTCTGCAATGAAAATACAGTGGTACCTCAGGTTACAGACGCTTCAGGTTACAGACGCTTCAGGTTACAGACTCTGCTAACCCAGAAATAGTACCTCTGGTTAAGGACTTTGCTTCAGGATGAGAACATAAATTGCGCGGCGGGGGGGGGGGGCGGCAGTGGGAGGCAGGAGGCCCCATTAGCTAAAGTGGTAACTCAGGTTAAGAACAGTTTGAGGTTAAGAACGGACCTCCAGAATGAATTAAGTTCTTAACCCAAGGTACCACTATAGAGACATCCTAATGAAAAATGGGACATTCTAGGATCAAATCGGAAACCAGGCGGCTTTTCTAAATCAGGGACGTCCCTGGAAAATAGGGACACTTGGAGGGTCTGTTATACTGCACTTTGTGCAACCCCTAGGGTTATTTACAAGAAAGTGGAAGAAGGTAAAAAGAATACATAAAATTGACACAATGACATCAAACTTAAAATGGCAAAACAACATGTTCTATCATGAAGTATAGGTGGGTTCAATCATGACTCGGGGTCCAGATTCAGCTCAAACAGTTTTATTGCAGCAACAGGAGCAAGATTGACTAACGGGGCACTCCATGGTACGCCTTAAGCGGGTCCAGGCAAAACACACACCCCACCTATGATAGGTCGCCTTTATGTTGTTAATTAGCGAATCACAACACTGGCCCAATCTCAGCAGGGATTGGCTAACTGCCAGCCACCAACATTGCCATTGGAGCGTTTTAAAATCATTCCAGTGTTTTGTTAGGTAGCTGAAGCTCCTGAGCTCCAGGAGGCATCAAGGCACAGGCCTGCGCACATAGGGTTGCGGTATTTCAAAAACTGAAAATCCAGACAGAAAGGTTTTTTTACCCAAAGTTGTTGAGTGTTTTTGAGCTATTTCTGACAATAAACGGCAAAAACATCACTTCCGACATGGGCTGCCGTGCATCCATATTTTCCTGGATATTTCTCTGATTTCTGCCTGGCCTGGACACCGTTTGCAGCTGCAGTATCCGGATATGTCCAGCAAATTCCAGACATATGGCAACCCTGTCACTAGATGGCAATTAGTGCATGGGTGTCTATAATAAGAAGTGCACGGGGGTTTATAATAATAATTGTCATAGCTTTCCTGTTTCTCCAGTTCACTTAATGTTGCACATTCTTCCTTTGTATTACTATTGTTGTTATTATTTGTAAAACTCCCATCTGGGAATCCTCAGTTCCCCTTAGCGCTGAACTTAAATCATCCTTCCATGAGTGAGAAGCCTCACAACAGGTATCTGTCCCTGAAGCTAGCAGGATGATCTAAGCAAACCTCTTCCAGCTGATCCCAACCCCCAAAGTCCTATCAAACAACAGAAGACCCTGTGGGAAAGGCACAGAGCCAAAGCAAACCGAAGGGGGTTGACAAAGAGGCCATCTATCTCCACCTGGGATATTTGCCAAGGTAGGAGGATTTATAGCCGCGAGACACTATTAAAGTCAATGGAACTAATTGCACACCAAAGGAATGCTTACGCTTGTGTAGCACTGGGTGCCTGGGACTTTGGGGTTCTGGAATGGCCTGGGTATCATTACTGATAACTGCATTGTTTGTGTGCAAATTAGCCAATGTCGTAAAGCCAGTCTAAATAAGAATTTTGCCCCTCTAATCCACGAGAACGTGGTTTCCATGTAATTCAGAGTCTCACCATGTGTGCAAATGTGGCTTGCGGCATTTACTTTGCCTCTCTACACAACCGTATTGGCAGCAGACTCCAGGCAGTTGCTTTAGTCATTTCCATATGGCTCCCTCTCCGATAGTGTCATAATGCAGAGAGTTGATAAAGTGATGCTCATAGCCACAATCTTTCCTTTCCTCTTGTGTGGCTCTGTACATCACAGGAGCCAGGTGCAAGGACCACAGGTGCACAGCCAGGGTGGTGGAGAGGTTAAGAGTATCGGACTAGGACCCAGGAGACCAGGGTTGCTCACTTTGGGTGACCTTGGGCCAGTCACTGCCTCTCAGCCTAAACTACCTTACAATGCAGTTGTGGGGATGAATTGAGCAGTGGGAGAGCTATATACAGTACACCACTATAATCTTCTTGGAGAAGAAGGTGGGGAATACATGCAATACATAAACAAAAATAAATAGGGTTGAGGACCAGGGAATAAATGTGAGACATTGTCCAACTCCCTGAGCAACAGGCTTCACTGTCAGGGATGGGAATTTATTTATTTTTTTGAAATAATTTTTATTTGTTTTTTACAATGCAAATTATAAAAAATTCAATTCATATCCATACAAAGAGATTCCTCTGAATCTCAGGACTCCCCCCCCCCCTTCATGGGAGTCCCATTTTAATCATTTAAAACTGCCTCTTCTCCAAACTCTATTGTATCAATCCATATTTTCCATGATAATTTTTACATTACAAGTGAAATCAAAATCTTGCCAATGTTTCTATCTGCTTACAGTGGTCTCTTAGATAACTTACGAATGTTTCCCATTCTTTTATAAAGTTTTTCTCATCTTGGTTCCTGAGTTTTCTAGTCGGCTTTGCCATTTCAGCATAGTCCATCAGTTTGGTTTGCCATTCTTTTCTGGTAGGGACTTTGTCATCTTTCCAACTCTGGGCTAGTAGCATCCGGACAGCTGTTGTTCCATACATAAAAAGTCTTTTCTGGACATTTGGAATATCTGTACCTGTAATTCAGGGATGGGAATATTTTTTAGCCTGTGGCTGTGGGTCATATTCCCAGTGAGCAGCAATGGCATGACTGACCAGAGGTCAAGTGACTGCCTTGTCCCAACACTTTGTCCACTACAGGCCGGAGTTACATAAAAATATTAAGTTCTTGCAATCAAACCTATATCATCTTGGTGTTTTATTGTTTCTCCTGTCCATAGCTTATCCAAATTTCTGCTAATGAAAAGCACCTCTTCCTTGACTGTTTTGGAAGAGCAAACCAGTGTCAAGAAGTTTCCCAGAACCCCAAACACCCACACCTGGAAAACAGACTCTTCTCACTGCAAACGCTGATAGGATTTGCCATAACAGATCAGACGAGCTATCCATCAAGTCTGACATTGTCTAGCTTGACCAAAGCCACAGAGGAAGGCAAGACTCCCTAAAGGCAAGTAGTTAAATGACATATTAAGGGTATGAAGATGAATTATTTCCTTCACCTGTCTAGCAAATACTGCTAGCCTTTTGATGCATGAGATTTGTTCACCTTTATCTTATCGCTTATGTCCACATAAATATTAATGGCTAAAAAGTTATCCTGCTTCTTCGTGCACTCTAGCAAAGACAAAGAGTGAGTTCAGCCTCAGGTAGCTATGGCACAATGTCTCATCATTTATGTCCCTAATTGTGCCCAGGAGCATGGTAGTCCACAGGGAAACAGGGAGTGCCTTGGTTGACCGGTCAGTATGGATTGGCTTGTTTGGAAATAAGCCATGATTTTTAGGATCAGTGTTGGGCTACTTCGGGATGACATCTCTCAAGTAAAGGTAAAGGTACCCCTTCCCGTACAGGCCAGTTGTGACCGACTCTGGGGTTGCGCGCTCATCTCGCTCAAGAGGCCAGGAGCCGGCGCTGTCCGAAGACACTTCCGGGTCACGTGGCCAGCGTGACAAAGCTGCATCTGGCGAGCCAGCACCAGCGCCGCACACGCAACATGAACCCAGTGCTTTTTTTCTCAAAAAAATTAAAAATGTTTAGGGGTACTCTCATTTTGACTCAAGAAAATCACCATTTTATACTTCAAATCGGGGAAGATAAATACAGTAAATGGAAAAAAGTACAAAGAACATGCATTACCTCGTATTGCACAGCTGACAGCTCAGAGGTGGTAACAACAAAACTGACCAATCACTGTGCTAGATTCCAACTCCTACTTCACACATTAAACGCTCGCTTCTGTCTGAGACTCAGGAAACACCATGACAGGAAATGAGGCTGCCATTGGGGGTAGCAACGGAACTGACGATTCACCATGTTAGAAAAGCAACTAATTTTTTTTACATTTTCTTCTCCTGTTAGATTCACAAAATGTTTTGGGGTATGCATACCCCTGCGTTCACCCCCCCCCCCCAAAATAGCACTGGGTGAACCTAATACATACATACATGCTATGTAGTATACTATGCTAGCTTGCTGTAATAAAAACTACTAACAGACTTGTGGCGCGCACGCACACTCACACATTTATTTTGTTTTATTCTCAAATGTTCTCCATTGATTTTCAAACAAAGAATAAACAAAGTTACACCATTGTGGAGTGCATCCAGGCTTGATTCTTTTCTTTTTTTAATAATAAATTTTATTAGTATTTTCCACACAACAACAACACGAAAAATATCGAAAAATAACAAAACACGAAAACCAGCATACAAAAAAACCACAAATCCGTATCTTACAAGTTAATAATATAAACACTAAAAAGAAAAACAAACATTGACTTCCACCAATCCCACAGCACCTCCTTTACTTCTCATTGTGTCTTCCTGTCTTCCTTATCATCTCTATCCTACCATCTAGATATAAATCCCTCTTTCTTATCCTTTCACTTCACAAGGTTATTCCAGACTCAGCCAGATTTCTGTCCTCGAACCTTGGCTTTTAAGGTATTCATTTAGGCACTCCCATTCCTTTTTCACTTCACTTTTTGGTTTTTGTCTTATTATATCTGTCAATTTGGCTAATTCTAAATATTCTGAAAGCTTACATAACCATTCTCCCCTAGTGGGTAACTGATTCCCTTTTCAGTACTTAGCCACCAGGACTCTTGCTGCAGACTCCGCGTATAAGAAAAAAATAGTTTTGTCTTTTGGAATATCATCATTTAAAATTCCTAAAAGGAACTCCTTGATTCTTAATGTCCGGGGTCAATATGGGAAGAGAGAAGGCAGAAGCAAACATTGTCTGCGAGTACATCTTTTAACTTTATCCCATGTAAGTGAAAGGTTGTGATTCAGGCCTTAGAAAAAAGTTGACCTCGGCAATCTTCGCGGAGCTCTGGCCCAATGGTTGTCAGTGGCTTGAATTAATTAATTTTATAATGAATGATTTTAGAATGTTGCTTATGCTGTACTTTTGTACTGTTTTATTGTTGTTAGCCGCCCTGAGCCCGGCTTCGGCTGGGGAGGGCGGGATATAAATAAAAATTTTTTATTATTATTATTATTATTATTATTATTATTATTATTATTATTATTATTTGTTGTCGTGGGAGGAAAACCGATTCCCACAATGAGATATCTTGGCCCTTCCCAGACAGTCATCTTGAAGATGAGGAGTCATTTCCCCCCCTTCAATATTCCATCCATCACATTGATGGGCATTTTACTAGTGTTTTTAAAGTTTTTTTTAAATGCAAGCCCACCTTGCATTAATGCGGCTTCCAGATCAGATGGGTTAATTCGTTTCATATCAGATCTAATTAACACACCCCCTGCTGGCGACAATTTCCCCCAACTACCTGCTGCTCAGCGGTCCTTCGAAAAAGTGTGAGGCTTCTGTAGCAGCTCTGAGACTATGAAAACAGCTAATTTCCAATCAGATCTCTATAAACAACAACCCAAAAACCCCTGCGGTGATCAGTAAAAAGGGAGAACCGAGGCAGGAACCGGTGTTTGAAAGTGTGAGATCTATTATTTATTTCCCTAGATTGATAGGTATTTATTATTTAGTTTGTTAGCTCGTTGCACCGTGGGTCTCATATTCTGGCTTCTCGCCACATGCATGCGGGGGGGGGGGGGTCCCCCCGCAGCTATATAAATAAATAATTATAGGCAATTAATATTTGATCGCCATAGCCGAGAGATCTCGTACAGAGGATATTGGTGAGACTGCGGGACTGTTTTCCCCGCCCCTGCCCCCTTGATTGACAACGGCCATGTGTCAAATGAATTGCCTCCGCTTTGATGGAGTGTCCCTCTGGCTTGCAACAGTGTTAGTTGAACTGCGCAGTTAATTTGGCTATAGTGAGCATTTTCTAGGTGCTCGCTAGGACGCAGAGAAAGAGCGAACCAACCATTTTTTTAAAAAACCAAAATAATAAAAATGAAATTAACCTAGCAATTTCAGGGGGAAATGGTTTTGTGAAATGGTTTCGCTGAATAATTTTGCTGATTTATCAGAATTGGCCAATTCGCCAGAGGGGCTTGTTCTGATTAGGTATGCATAAGACTTGTGTTGTCCATAAAACATTTTTTTTTAAGCGGGGAGGGGCAGTTCTGCAGGTTTAAAAATAGGAGCTTTGACACAGCACCTCTGAAATAAAACGAGCCACTGTCTGAACAATCTAACCAGTTTGGGGGGCGAGGAGTGTGTTTATTTTCTAAATAGATTCAAATGCTGTCCCTTATAATAGTCACCCTCTGTGGGTTGCAAAAGAGGCCACAATTTCTATGGGGCGGACATTTTGAACATCCCATTTTATTTTGTTTTTCAACAACCCAATCTAACCCTCAAAGCAGAATTTCCTGGGAACTCTGATTCGCTTTTGTCTCACCCCCAAATTATAGCTAAAAATGAATAGTCAAATTTTGTGATGGGTGAAGGAGCTGAAAGCTTGTCCTTGTCGATTCAGTAGAGCCTTCATCCATCATCACTTGAATAAGTCCTTTCTATGACCATTGTTCTGCTTTATATGTATCATCTGCATCCAGAGCTGAGATACACGACCTAAACAACCAGGTTACTTGAGGGTCTACCTTGCTCTTCTCAGATGGGGCCCATGCTGAGAAGGCCACATGCCTCAGAGGTGCATTTGATTTGTACTAAAAACCAGGCTTTTAGTGTTGGAATCAATGATCTGCCGAAATTACACAGACATCCAGTATCGTGGTGTTTGGTAAAGACATTTTTGTCTAAGAAGACTTATGGAATTGTAACTGCGCACCTGTGTTTTAGAATTTGCATTATTTGTGGTTTATATTACTACTTCTATTCTGTTCTACACTGGTTTAATGGCCTCGGGCTTCGAAGTGGTTTATACGATCATAAAACGGGTAAACAAGCAAACAGACATTCCTGCTTGGTCTTAGGAACCGCAACAGAAACAACAACAACAACAATAATAATAATAATAATAAATTATTATTTGTACCCCGCCCATCTGGCTGGGTTTCCCCAGCCACTCTGGGCGGCTTCCATAGAAACCAAAAAACACTAAAATATCATACATTAAAAACTTTCCTGAACAGGGCTGCCTTAAGATGTCTTCTGAATGTCAGGTAGTTGTTTATCGTTTTGACATCTGATGGGAGGGCGTTCCACAGGGCGGGCGCCACTACTGAGAAGGCCCTCTGCCTGGTCCCCTGTAGCTTTGCTTCTTGCAATGAGGGAACCGCCAGAAGGCCCTCGGCGCTGGACCTCAGCGTCCGGGCAGAACAATGGGGGTGGAAACGCTCCTTCAGGTATACTGGGCCGAGGCCGTTTAGGGCTTTAAAGGTCAACACCAGCACTTTGAATAGTGCTCGGAAACATACTGGGAGCCAATGTAGGTCTTTCAAGACCGGTGTTATGTGGTCTTGGCGGCCGCCCGAAGTCAAGTTTGAAACAATGTCAAGTTTGAGCATCAGGCAGCTCTTAGAGAGGAGCCAGAAACTGTGCTGTGGGCTTAGAGGCGAAGGAAGAAGTCAGGAGCAGGACTCAAATCCAAGGAATGCACAATCACACAACAGAGTCAGGAAGAAGGCTTTCTCGTTCAGGAAATGTCCCAGCCGAAACATTGAGATGTTTATAGCCCTTCTCATCCAAGAATTTCCAATGGCCATCCAGGTGGCAGAGGTCAAATTATGGGTGAATCATCATGAATCCATAGGCCTCACTCACCAGTCACCATTTTTAGACAAATAATAATCTTTATTTATCTACTAAAACAGAAGCTAAAGGGTCATGACAACAGGTGAAGGAACCAAACTCGCTCTGCCCTGCTATGGCAATTCAAGCACTGCAGAGCTGGTGGGACCTATACTGAGCTCAATAACACCTTACTGCTGGGAAGGTCCAGGAAGGAAGGCACAACGGAACTGAGCAGGTGCGAGCAGAAATAATCCTCAACAAGGAATCTGTACCTGGATAGCTCAGTTGGTTAGAGAATGGTGCTGATAACCCCAAGGTTGCAGGTTCGATCCCCATATGGGACAGCTGCATATTCCTGCATTGCAGGGGGCTGGACTAGATTGTCCTCAGGGTCCCTTCTAGCTCCACAATTCTATGATTCGATGCTCTTACAAAGCCTAAACTGACACCTGAAGCTGGGGGAATATTGTCCACCTCTGCTCCCCACAGTTTGTTGGAGTTATCTGCGGAGACAGGATTATAATGTAGGAGGCAGCAAAAGTATCAGGATCATATGACTGCAACCCCCCAAAGAGGGTGCATATGGTGGTACGGCTGTACTGATAAATATTTCAAATGTCAATGCACAAGGCTGCCGTCAGGCCAAGCTGTTTACTTTACTTTGAATGATTACTAGCAAAATATTTGTCGTCCTGAAAGAACATGTACAAATCTTAACAGTCTTAAGCCCCTCTGCTCTTTTCTCTCCCGACCAATATATTTTATTAGCGTATGGACACCCACCCACATGAACGGTAGCTAATGATGATTTAGCAAACTACATCAATATGGGGAGGAGTAATCCCTCATCACCTTTTGTTAAGCAAGGACATTTGCATGATTCGACATCTTCTCCCGAGATCCGTGGTGGCTGGTACCCTTTGGGACTGGTAGGTTGGTGGAGTCAGAGTCAGTGATCAGGCAGAGCCAACTATTTATCGTTTTGATTCCATCCTCCTTTATGTTGAGTTCCACAGGCACAACACTGAGGCTACATCCGCACCATGCATTTATAGCACTATGGTAAAAAGCAGAGACATCACCTTGCCAAAAAAGGTCCGTACAGTTAAAGCCATGCTTTTCCCAGTAGTGATGTATGGAAGTGAGAGCTGGACCATAAAGAAGGCTGATCGCCGAAGAATTGATGCTTTTGAATTATGGTGCTGGAGGAGACTCTTGAGAGTCCCATGGACTGCAAGAAGATCAAACACATCCATTCTTAAGGAAATCAGCCCTGAGTGCTCACTGGAAGGACAGATCCTGAAGCTGAGGCTCCAATACTTTGGCCACCTCATGAGAAGAGAAGACTGCCTGGAAAAGACCCTGATGTTGGGAAAGATGGAGGGCACAAGGAGAAGGGGACGACAGAGGACGAGGTGGTTGGATAGTGTTCTCGAAGCTACCAGCATGAGTTTGACCAAACTGCGGGAGGCAGTGGAAGACAGGAGTGCCTGGCGTGCTCTGGTCCATGGGGTCACGAAGAGTTGGACATGACTGAACAACTAAACAACAACAACATATTCGTAATATGTATGTATTAATGATGAATTATTTTAATAATAAAATATTTGTGTTTAAAAAAATAATAGACCACAGCGCCACCCGCGTCCCTGCCGAGAGCAGTTAGGAGGCACTTATTCCCCTCACACAGCTACAGTTTCAAGACTCTGCTTTCTGTGAGGGGAATTGGGCTCTCCTAACAACTCTTGGCACCCTTAACAAACGACTGCTCCCACAATTCTTTGGGGGAAGCCATGACTGTTTAAACTGGTAGCATAGCACCTCACTTTCTACTGCCCATGGCAGCCGTTTTGTGCCAGCAACACTTTTATCATTATATGAGCACTGGTACCTTAGTGTTTGCACACACGCAAACACAAACTATATATTTGGAGTGAGCAATTTAAGTCTTGTATTATTGCTGTTTTATACTTTGCTTTATTTTGTGTTGTTTCTATTTTAATTATGTGAGATAAAATAAATGAATAAATAAAATGAATTTACATGAATTGTGGAATGGAATTTATTGCATAAAGTTTATCCCATGGAGTTCACAATTGGGGGGTGGGGAGGGAGTGGCGGCAGGGAAGGCGTTTGCCTTCCTTGGCAAAATCTGTAGATCCAGCGCTGATTAGAACATATTGTTTGACGCTAAATACAGTTGCATCTGCTGTTCGTGAAATCTTAAATACCTTAGCTGTCAACTGTCAATTGCAGTTAACAATCAAACAAGGCAGATCAAGCATAATTAGATGCCAAATACCTATATAAAATATCTGATGAACATTAAGCAAACATTGAAGTATGTATTGAATATTTGACAGAGGATTTTGCAGCAGAGAATTTGGAGGTGAATTTCTGTTCTTGTCTAGATGGTGGTCTTACAATCTAAACATGGGGTGCTTTCAGAAAGGGGCTTATTATTGCAAATGGGCCATTGGTAGAATTGCCACCTTTGGCTGGGCAAAATATGGGACAGGTCAGGGAAAACAAAGGACAAGTTTGGGGGAGAATTGGGGGCTAAAAATTACTTTACCTGGTGCAGAAATGACTTCAAAGCAAATGATTACAGTGACCAAATGGAAGCTATCAAGAGCTGCAAAAATTCCAACAACAATATTAAAAGGAAATCCTCCCCACCTGCTGAATTTCTGCCTGCCGGAAGGACAACAAACGTAGGGTAGAAACCCAGCCAAAAAAGAAAGAAAGGGCAAGGGGGAGCCACAAATTCTTAGCTTTGAAGGGGCTGAGGCTGCTGCTCCACAAAACATTTTACTCAACCTCTCAGAGCCATTGGCAAAATATCTGCCCAATTCAGAAAAACCTGCTGGCTGGTGAGCTCTATTGGCTAGCCTGGAGTGTCAATCAGCCAGCTTTGGGGGGCAGGATCAACTTCCGAGGTTGCACAGGACAAGCAAGTAAGGTTGAGCGCACAATTAGAAGTCTCCAAGCAGGGATGGGGATCAGTAACCCTCCAGATGCTGTTGGACTCCAAACATCCATCTACCCATAGTCAGCACCACCAGAGGCTAGGGATTATGGGAGTTGTACTCCATAAACATCTGGAGGACCACAGCTTTCCACATCCCTTTCTTAAAAGATGAAAGTGAAGAAGCCCTTCAGGTATCCGGAGTGAGTTGAAAAAGAACATTCTGGATACTGGCCTATACTGGTTGCAGATGAACTGGTGTGAGCATAACTGTAACCCCACCTGTGCTGCACTTTTAAAGCAGTATCAGACCACGTTAAACAGTCAGGTTCCATACCCTCCAACATTTCTCCAATGAAAATAGGGATATCCTATTCAACTGCTGTTGTTTTGTTGTTGTTGTTGTTTTACTATTCATACCCCACTCATCTGACTGGATTACCCCAGCCACTCTGGGCAGCTTCCAACATATATAAAAACATAATAAAACATCAAATATCTAAAAACTTCCCTATGCAGGGCTGCCTTCAGATGGCTCAGGGGGTTGGATAACTCCATGCCCGCCAACATTTCTCCAATGAAAATAGGGATGTTCTATGGAAAAGTGGGATATTCTGGGATCAAATCAGACGGCTTCTGTAAATCCAGAACAGTCCCTGGAAAATAGGGTCTGAGATACAACCCCAAGATTCCTGAGAATTGTAGTTTTTTTAATGGTGCTATGAGTTGTTAAGAGACCCCCTTAGCACCCCTAATTGCAAGAGGTGCAATTCTTGCAGTGGTTTGACCATCAGTGCTTCTCCCAGGGAGCTCCTGGGATTGTAGCTCTAGGGGGGAATAGGGGCAACACTGTTCTAAGAACTCTAAGCCCCCTTAGCAAAACTACAGTTCCCATGATTTGGAGGGTTGGTGGGGTAGGAGAATTCATGGCCATTTAAAGGGGTATGATACTGCTTCAAACAGTATCAAAAGTGAGAGCTGGACCATAAAGAAGGCTGAGCGCCGAAGAATTGATGCATTTGAATTATAGTGCTGGAGGAGACTCTTGAGAGTCCCATGGACTGCAAGAAGATCAAACGTATCCATTCTGAAGGAAATCAGCCCTGAGTGCTCACTGGAAGGACAGATCTTGAAGCTGAGGCTCCAATGCTTTGGCCACCTCATGAGAAGAGAAGACTCCCTGGAAAAGACCCTGATGTTGGGAAAGATGGAGGGCACAAGGAGAAGGGGACAACAGAGGACGAGATGGTTGGACAGTGTTCTCGAAGCTACAAACATGAGTCTGACCAAACTGCGGGAGGCAGTGGAAGACAGGAGTGCCTGGTGGTCCATGGGGTCACGAAGAGTCGGACACCACTAAACGACTAACAACAACAACCTGCTTCAAACATATAGTGCAGATGAAGTCAACCACACCGTATGCATTTTGGAACAGTCTCCTAGAAAAACTTGCTGAGTGTGTCTGCCCTGCAGTTCATCAAATCCATGCTGGGATGAAGGGTTCTATTAAAATTGTGGGGTTTTTAACCCTACAGTTGCCAGCTTAATAGCCGATTCTCCTGCTTCAGAAGCTGGTGCCAGTCAACGAATACAACTGGAGTCAGTAAGGAAAGAAAGCCTTTGGCCACATGTCATGGGGCACAGAACTCAGGCGCACACAGCTTGGCAACAAGAACAGGAGAGCTGCGAGAATGCAAGGGTGTCCCTCTTCCGATCCTCTTGGCGTTTGGAGGACGCCGTTTTGTTGAAAAGCGCAAGCCTGACACATGGCCTGACGCAGCAGACGACACAGTTCTGTTGCCGGAGCCGAGCGTGTTTGGCTCAGAGCGCAGCCTGGCATGAGGACCGCCTGGGAACCATACGCAAAGCCACTCTGAGCTCTTTGGAAGGAGTGTGGGATACACAAGGCAATACATAAATAATTCTCCAAGGGCTCTTTTGCCAACACCAGGAGAGTGACTAAACAGCTCTTTGTATAACAGCACAGGAGGAGGGGGTAAGCAGGATGAGCCGTAAGCTCCCCCAAAAGGTCTTGCTGCTCTATTGCTGATAATGGGCTTAGTTCCTCCTTTTTCCAGTGCTGGTGCTCTTGTAGAAAGGTTAAACAACTCCAGGCTCCATTTACATAATTTAATCCTCCTTCCTAACACCCCCTCCTCGCCGTCTGGGAGTGAAAATAGAAGGTTGCTTTTTTTGGAGACGGATCAGATGAGCAGTCGTTTCAATATAGCCATTAATCAACTCAGCTCCCCACCCCACTCACTTGGGCTGCGTTGGGTGACCTCTAAACTATTGACACCTCTGTCAAAATTTCCATAGCATGTCTCGGAAAGGCTGCGCCGATTGTACGAGGCCTGGACATAATTGCACCGTTCTAATACTCATCCGTAGGATAATCCTGTTCAAGCAATCCGACGTGGGGTTAAGGTGTAATCCATCCTAGTAAAACAGGAGATTTCATCCTCATCTGTCAGGCTTCCAGACTACTTTCCTGTCTCATTAAATTGGTTAGGAAGGATGAAGATCTGCTTGTCATATTTTTAAAGAGAGAGGGGTGGGTTATGGTTGTTTTGGAGTGGGGGGATGGCACCAAGCTCTTGAGCTGATGAAGAAGAACTCTTTGCAGGTGAACTGTTGCCTTTCAGGAAAACAAGGAGTTGGTTTAGGATTATTGATATGATGTTCAGTTCCAGAATGTGATAGAGGTCAGGTACTTGCTGGGACCCCCAAGATGTATAAATCTTCCACATGCCCAACCCAAATCTCCATTCTCCTTCTGCACAGCCAGAAAGGTCAGAGGCTGCACAATGGGACTTCTCCCTTCCTCCCTCTTTTGTGTGCCCCAATCTGATCCAAATCAGCCCAAATCTGCCCAATTCATTTTGGGACCCAAGATTTGGCCAGATCCACTGCCCAATCCTATTAAATACAATTTATCATACTGATTCAGGTGCAGGTGTTTTGTTTCAATTTTTTTAAAAATACATTAAAAATTGAAACAGGATGAACTTATGAATGGACACATTTGAAAGAGACATGGATTGGAAAGGTTCTCATTCACCCATGCCACCTTGGGCTCCTTTGAGAGGAAGGGCAAGATATAAATGCAATAAATAAATAAATAAATAAATAGGTGTGAACTGGGTGTATGATTTGAGAACATTCAGCACATCCAGGAACATCTTGGAGGTCAAAGGGTAACCCATAGGGACAAAATGCATTCTAAAAGGCAGTTGATTAATCAGCTAAAGTTCTTTATTGGTCAATGGCCTTAGTTTCTTTTCTCATAAGGTGCCAAATGTCTGCAAACAAGCATGTCTACCAACTATGCCACTTTTACAGGAAGAAAAGGAGAGTCAAAATCAGAAAGCTGAGAAGGATGGGCATGGGATAGACTTGAGTTTGGGAATGGGAGCTTCCATATAGATCCTATGCCCTCCCATCAAAAACTGCACCCTCTTGGCAAAAGCAGTAAAGAAATGGCTCTGTCCGCACAGAGTTAAAGGTCACTGCAAGATAAGCAACCGCTCTTGCATCCTCTTGTCTATCTGCCTGTTTCAGAATTCCAATGGCAAACTGAAGCAGAATGGACAAGTTATGCTGCAGCTTTCAAAAATTCCAAAGATCACTGAGACAGAGTGTGTGATGGCATCCCCAGAGGTTAGGTTGACCACTTTCACATCACAAAAAGGAGAGGAGGAGAAGAAGAAGAAGAGGAGGAGGAGGAGGAGGAGGAGGAGGAGGAGTTTGGACTTGATACCCCACCTTTCACTCCCCTTGAGGAGTCTCCAAGCGGCTAACAATCTCCTTTCCCTTCCTCCCCCACAACAAACACACTGTGAGGTGAGTGAGGCTGAGAGACTTCAGAGAAGTGTGACTGGCCCAAGGTCACCCTGCCGCTGCATGTGGAGGTGTGGGGAAGCGATCCTGGTTCACCAGATTACAAATCCACTGCTCTTAATCACTACACCATGCTGGTGAAGAAGAAGAAGAAGAAGAAGAAGAAGAAGAAGAAGAAGAAGAAGAAGAAGAAGAAGAAGAAGAAGAAGAAGAAGAAGAAGAAGGCAAAAGAGGATAACAATTGCCATAACATAATTTATATGCAAAGATGCAAATTTAAAAACAAATCAAATGCCATTCTTCTCACTTTGTGGGGAAGACTGTGGCAGGGTGACTTGTTTGCCTGCTTGCCCTTCTGTCCAGGTACTTACTGTTGGAGAGCAACTTCAGTGAGCACCTGCTCTCCCTTCTTACGATTTGTTTGTTTGTTTGTTTGTTTAACCTGTCTGCCCTTCACAGACAGAGGACTCCTTCAAAGAGCCCCCTATAAAGAGTCTTCAAAGAGTCACATGCAAAGTTGGGTGCGCAGCGGAAGGGCTGTAGCTCTGCAGTAGAACATCTGCTCTGCATGGAGAAGACCCCAGCATCTCCAGGTAGGATTGGGAAGACCCCTGTCTGGAACCCTGAAGAGCCACTGCCAGTCAGTGGCTGCTGGGCTGGTAGGGCAGAAGGCCTAGAGGCCAACTATAGGTGGAGCCTGAGCCAATGGCAAGCAGAGCCAACTAACCCATCCTCTTCCCTGTTGAGTTCTACAAGGGCGACACTGAGAATAAGGAGAAGGAAGCTAGCAGCCAGTGCCTCCCTCTAGACCAGATGCAAATAAGAAGAGCAGGTCCCCATTTGCCCTAATGATGCAGTTTCCAAGGCCAACTTCCACCTTGTGAGAGGAGCTAAAAAGGTGTGAAAGATCTCAAGCACAAACATGGAGTTGTAAAAGACCATGCGGCTCCAACCATTGGCTGTTGCTCAGCTTCAGAAGAGAGCTACGCACTCCAGGAGCCGCTTTTGGAAAAGCGATGACTGACAGCATGGAAAATACCAGTTGGCTACCCTCTTCCTCCAATTCCTAATAAGAGACATTCCCCCTCGGCAGCTGGCTTGGCTGTTTGAAGATGCAAATGTCACCCGATCAACAAGCCTTTGAATCTCGGCCTAAACCTCTTTGACTTCTGGCACTCCTTGCCTAATTAGTGCGCGGAGCATCCATTTGAACAGATCCTCCACATAATTAATCTGCCATTGTTTTAATGAACATTCTCCCGATAGCTTGTCACACGCTGCTCCCCTCGTCAGGCGGGTCGCCTGTCCTCCACTCTGCCTTGTGCAGAAGGAAGAGCCCGGGGCACCGTTGGAGGCAAATGGGGACCTGGGATTTGGGACTTAACCCATCAACATCAAGCGGCGCCTTAAGGACAAGTGAGGCGGGTGAGGATCACCACTGAAGAAATACGGCAGGGCTCTTTCCGGAAGGGCTGGTAGAAATCAAAGCCCGATCTCTGATTGTGGTTCATTTCCTGAAACCTTTGGCTCCAGTTTGTGAGTATAATGGTTGACACCACTAGATGCCAGGAGAGGAAGGTCAGGCTGGTCAGTTCAAATGTACGCGTGAAATTCTCTCACCTCCCTTCCCTTCCTTCTTTCAGGGACTAGCAAGTTCCAGCCCCCAGCAGCTGGGAGAATAGAGAAAGTATCTGGGAGAACAGAGAAAGAGAGCTGTAGGGTCAGTTGAGGAATAACCTTGTACATTTCCCCTCAGTCAGCTGTTCTCTAGACTAAGTGAAGGTGCCTACAGAATGTCAGTAGCTTGCAGGAGGAATTCAAGTGCACACCCGGAAATTTAGCTTTGTGCAGCCGAACTATTTTTTGGCCTCTCCTCAAAGAAAATCAGAATGAATGTGCATCAAAGACCACACTGTATTCCCGCCTCTGCATAGTGCTTTTTTCAAGCAAGTCAGTTTGAGCGCTCAATAACCTGGTCACCTGGAGGAACCCTAAGAAACAGCAGCAAACTTGGGTGCATTTAGCAGGTGGCGGCAGGGGGATGGGCTCTCTGGCATGTGAGGAACCACCATGTGGCATCTTCAGGGAGCTGCCAAGACCCCAACAAGTAGAAACCCTCCAACGTTTACATAGCTGGAAGGTTGAATTCTGTGCAAAGATAGAAGCTGCACCTGCTACTTCTCCCACTTTTATTTATTTATTCATTTGCCTCTTTAAATACGTCACAATATCATACAAGAAAATTATTTGTTTGTTTGTTTGTTTGTTTGTTTGTTTGTTTAGACATACCCCGCCCATCTGGCTGGGTTTCCCCAGCCACTCTGGGTGGCTTCCAACAAAAGATTAAAAATACCGTATTTTTCGCCCCATAGGACGCACCAGCCCATAGGACGCACCTAGTTTATTGGGGGGGGGGGAATAAAGGGGGGAAATTATTTTTCCCCCAGGCACGGGGCTGGGGCGGGGGATGCCCGAGCTTCCCCCGACCCCAGCCCCCAGAACAGGCTGCTATCTGCAAGCCTAGGGAGCCCGGCGGGAAGTCGCGCCTGTCTCCCCAGGCTTGTGGATATCTGTCCCCTGAGCTTGTAGGGCTGGCGGTGGGGAGAAGCACGCTTCTCCCCAGTGCCAGCCTCCAAACTAGGTCAGGGAACAGCGGGATGGCGGCGCTCCGCATCCCCGCTGTCCCCCGAGCTTGTGGAGCTGGCACTGGGAGAAGCCCCTTCTCCCAGCGCCAGCCTCCAAACCAGGTCGGGGAACAGCGGGATGGCAGCGCTCCACCTCACCGCTGTCCCCTGAGCTTGTGGGGTTTCCCGATATCTGCACGAAGCCCGGGGTGCGCTGTGCAGCGTGCCCCGGGCTTCGGGATGCAGGCTGCTATCCGCAAGCCTTGGGAGCCCGACGGGAACTCCCGCGCAGCTCCCAAGGCTTGCGGATAGCTTCCTGAAGCCTAGAGAGCGAGAGGGGTCAGTGCACACTGACCCCTTTCGCTCTCCAGGCTTCAGCGAAAGCCTGCATTCGCCCCATAGGACGCACACACATTTCCCCTTCATTTTTGGAGGGGGAAAAGTGCGTCCTATAGGGCGAAAAATACGGTACATTAAAACTTCAGTCATTAAAAACTTCCCTAAACAGGGCTGCCTTCAGATGTATTCTAAACGTCAGGTAGTTGTTTATTTCTTTGACATCTGGTGTGAGGGCTTTCCACAGGGAAGGCACCACTGCCGAGAAGGCCCTCTGCCTGGTTCCCTGTAACCTCATTTCTCGCAGTGGGGGAACCGCCAGAAGGTGCTCAGAGCTGGACCTCAGTGTCGGGGTGGAGACGCTCCTTCAGGTATACTGGGCCGAGGCTGTTTAGGGCTTTAAAGATCAGCACCAACACTTTGAAATGTGCTCAGAAACATATGGGGAACCAATGTAGGTCTTTCAAGACTGGTGTCAATATCAAAGCATTTACAGTAAAGTATAAATAGTAATAATAATAAACACAAAACAAAATTTAAAATCCAACTCTACAATTCCATTATTCTATGATTCGCCAGGTTAAAACATCTTGTTTCTTTTCTTTCTTTCTTTAATGGACATACAACTCATGCGTAGAAAAAAAATATTCCAAATGGTCTACAAAAAGAATAAAGCAATTAACTTATCAGTAAAAGGACACCTGATAGTTAAGTCTAGTTGCGAATGACTCTGGGGTTGCAGTGCTTGTCTCGCTTTACTGGCCGAGGGAGCCAACGTTTGTCTGCAGTTTTTCCGGGTCATGTGGCCAGAATGACTAAGCAGCTTCTGGAAAAACCAGAGCAGCACACGGAAACGCCATTTACCTTCCTGCCAGAGCAATACCTATTTATCTACTTGCACTTTGACATGCTTTCGAACTACTAGGTTGGCAGGAGCAGGGACCAAGCAATGGGAGCTCACCCCATCGCGGGGATTTGAACTGCCGACCTTCTGATCGGCAAGTCCAAGGCTCAGTGGTTTACACCACAGCGCCACCCGTACAAACATTATTTTAAACATTCAAAAAATATTTAAAGTCCACAATAAAGTGAGAGCCAGAATAAAACACAAATCAACATTTCATATATGTGGATAGGCTTGCCTAAACAAAAATGTTTTTAGCAAGGGTCGAAGAGGGTGTGACATCAATAGGCAGGGAGTTCCACAGGGTGGGTGATGCTACACTAAAAGTTGATTTCTTACAAATGTATTATGTGGCAGTTGCAACAGAGACAATTCCATAGAGTGGGGCGGTTGAGTGGGCATATATGGAACAAAGCAATCTCAGATGTAAACTGATCCCAAGCTGCTTGGGGTTTGATATATTTGATATACTTTTAGGGCCCATACAAGGAGCAAAGACATTTTTTAGGAGTGGAGATGGTGTTGTGAATTGTTTTGCATCAACAAGACGTGCTCCAGGTTGTACACAGAGAAATCCAGGGCTTTGGACGCAAAGCCTCCACAGATGCCGCTATGCGTGACAAAATCATGACACATCTTGGCCCGGGTTGGAAATTTTCGTTCGTGTTTCTTTCATTTTGCTGGAGCGCAGGGTCCGTGAGGCAGAAATTCAGTCAGGGAAGAGGAGCGTGATGGGGACAGAGAGACACGGGTCTCGATCCAGCAGGCTTTGTTTTCAGCCTTTTTCGGCTCCAGAAGGACCCAGATGTTGAGTCTGCTGCCTGCAAGTCTATTCAGATGAAAGCTCAGCCTGCTAACGGCTGCCTTGCGACAATACCAAATCGATTCAACGGGGGACCTGCTGACCTGATGCTGCCAAGCTGGCTAGAGAGTCAGGAGAAAAGAAGAGTAGGAGGAAAGGAATTGATGCAGATGAGCTCCGTGCACCGTGTGTTTCCCCCTAGTTTCCAATTCTACCTTGGCAAGTGTGCAGTCTTTTTTCTCTGAGCCATGCTCAGAGTGCTGAGGGCTTCAGACTGAATTAACTCGCTGCAGTGCCACCCTGTCATGAAGAAATTCAGGAGGTGACAGACTGCTCTCCTTGCCTGAATACACTTACCAAGCTGGTAATGAGAAGGCCGGCTGCCAGGCGCCAACAGAACGGGCTGTGGAGATCCTGGAATGGCCTACTGGGGACTGCAACCCATGTTTTCTTTTTTTAAAAAAAATACTGGATTATCCCTGTAAATCACTCCCAGGCCTCTCCAGAGAGGAGAACGTGGAGCAAGTGGAGTGGAATGGCAACACACATTGATGGCCACGTAAACGTTTCAAAGGATCATAGAACTGTAGAGTTGGATGGGACCCTGGTGGTCGTGACCGACTCTGGGGTTGCGGAGCTCATCTCGCTTTATTGGCCGAGGGAGCCAGTACAGCTTCCGGGTCATGTGGCCAACATGACTAAGCCGCTTCTGGCAAACCAGAGCAGCGCACGGAAACTCCGTTTACCTTCCCGCCGGAGCAGTACCTATTTATCTACTTGCACTTTGACGTGCTTTCAGACTGCTAGGTTGGCAGGAACAGGGACCAAGCAACGGGAACTCACACCGTCGTGGGGATTCAAACTGCCGACCTTCTGATTGGCAAGCTCTAGGCTCTGTGGTTTAACCCACAGCACCATCTGCGTCCCTCTATGTGTGGAGTATAAATAGCAAAATTACCATTATGGAATGGGACGTCTGTGGGATATAATCCATTGGTACATTCCTTATTTCCCTAGAGTGGACACAGGCAGGGGGACATCCAGTCCAGTCAGGGTAACTTCCTGTTCCACTGGTCTGGAGCTTCTTCCCCCTGCATGTGACCTGGAAGATGGGCGTGGCTCAGGCTGACTCCATAAAAGAGCCAAGTCACACATCCATTTTCTCACTTGCAGTTTTGTCTCTTGTTCATCTTGATACTGCTGTTGTCTTGTTATTACCTTTTGCTGCCATGCTGTTCTCCTGCAGCCATTTTGTTGTCTTAATATAATTTTGCTGTCTGCTGGCTCTCAGCCAGCAGCACATGAGTTCAGGCTCCACATGATATGAACTCACAGTTTGTGTAACTACTAAGAAAAGCCTGCCTTTCAGGGATCATATTGTGAACTGAAATGCACGTAAACTTTTTGTTACTTTACTCAGAAAAGACTCTCGTGTCTTTATTAAAGGGGACACCAGTAAATTATCTTAACTAAGAGATTCAAATGAATCTGCAAACTAGCTTCCAGTCATACAGTGGAACCTCAGGTTACAGCGGGGATCCATTCAGGAGGCCCCGCCGCGAACCTGAAAATGACGCAACCCAAAGCATCACGTCTGTGCACACACGCACACAATTTAGTGCTTCTGTGCATACACGAACAGCGTGAACCCAGAAGTAACCCATTCCGGTACTTCTGGGTTTGTGCCAGTCTCAAGCTGAGGGTGACGTAAGCCAGAGGCAATGTAAGCCAAGGCTCCATTGTATTGAGGAGAATCTGCTCTGCTACATCACTTACTAGCGTGATATATATATTTATTCAATATATCCTTCCCTACTATTCTTAACGAAGTTATTCTTAGGGATGCGAGTGGCGCTGTGGGTTAAACCACAGAGCCTAGGACTTGCCGATCAGAAGCTCAGCGGTTCAAATCCCCGCAACGGGGTGAGCTCCCGTTGCTCAGTCCCTGCTCCTGCCAACCTAGCAGTTTGAAAGCATGTCAAAGTGCAAGTAGATAAATAGGTACCGCTCCGGCGGGAAGGTAAACGGCGTTTCCGTGTGCTGCTCTGGTTCACAAGAAGCGGCTTAGTCATGCTGATCAAAGTGCAAGTAGATCAATAGGTACCGCTCCGGCGGGAAGGTTAACAGCGTTTCCATGTGCTGTTCTGGTTCGCAAGAAGCGGCTTAGTCATGCTAGCCACATGACCCGGAAGCTGTACGCCGGCTCCCTCAGCCAATAAAGTGAGATGAGCACCGCAACCCCAGAGTCGGTCACGACTGGACCTAATGGTCAGGGGTCCCTTTACCTTTATTATTCTTAACATTCCCACAATGTCCCTATTTTCATCAGAGAAATGTTGGAGGGTAACGGCTTGTTCATGGTGTTGTTTATTGCCTTCTGACAATGTTCTCAGAAAAAAAATACCTAATTGCACTAGTTGTGTTCCAAGCCTGGTTTCTGCAATGCCTCAGTTTCCTGGTGAAAAGTGAAAAGGAGGGAACATTGTGGGAAAGAGTGAGGGCACAGCTCTGTGGCTCCGGTGAGGAAGTGGATCCATCTGTTTCGCTACCCAGTTGCAAACCAGGCTGCAACGTTCCACAGGAGTGTTCCTTGTTACAAGACTATCCCTTGGGGGCGTGCGGGGAGGGGACTGCTGTGTAGAGGTAGTCACAGATGGTGAAAGGAGATCTTTCGAAATGGATCATCGAAGAACAAGACAATTTGCATGGAACAATTCAGTGCACAGGGATGCTAAACAAAGACGTTACAGCATAGTGACAGGGAAGGCAGGACATCTGCTGAAATGGACTTGGCAAACATTGCCAAAACATTTGGGGTTTGCTAGAACCAGTGGGTCTAAACCAAACAAAAAATTCATTCTGGAGGTCCGTCCTTAACCTGAAACCGTTCTTAACCTGAAGCACCACTTTAGCTAATGGGGCCTCCTGCTGCCACCTTGCCACCGCCGCACAATTTCTGTTCTCATCCTGAAGCAAAGTTCTTAACCCGAGGTACTATTTCTGGGTTAGCGAAGTCTGTAACCTGAAGCGTCTGTAGCCTGAAGTGTCTGTAACCCGAGGTACCACTATACATATTTTTGCTACATACCATTAGGCCCCAGGCAAAAGCTTTTCTCTTCTCATTGGCCTTTGGCAAGTTAAACAATCTATGGCAAGTTAAACTGTGGCAGGGAAATTCTTGTTTTTGTTTGTTACTATAGTATGTATTTTTGTGTTCTTGCGGTTTTATATTGTAAACTGCTCTGTGATCCTTGGATGAAGGGCAGTTAGAACTCCTATTTATTTATTTGATGATGGTGATGATGTATCCATTAAAACCATCCCATTCACACCAGGACTCAGTGGAACATCCACTTCTGCCTATCCCCCTGCTCCCCCTGTCTGTTCTTGGGGTCCCCCCCCCCACCTTCAGGAACAGATTTGGGGGAACACGGGGAGAGAGAAAGGGGAGCTTTCATTGGGTAAATAGAATTCCTTGCATGAACAAGATGACTTCATTAGATACCACCCATAATAAATACAGTGGTACCTCGGGTTACATACGCTTCAGGTTACATACGCTTTAGGTTACAGACTCCGCTAACCCAGAAATATTGTTTCAGATTAAGAACTTTGCTTCAGGATGAGAACAGAAATTGTGCTCCGGCGGCGTGGCAGCAGCAGGAGGCCCCATTAGCTAAAGTGGTGCTTCAGGTTAAGAACAGTTTCAGGTTAAGTACGGACCTCCGGAATGAATTAAGTACTTAACCCGAGGTACCACTATAATACGAACTTGATCTACTTGTCAATATTGGATCATGTGGCCCAGCCAAATCCAAATCATATGATAAAGTATTGGGGAAAAGAAATCATAATTAAGTTGTTTTTTAAAGCAACTTAATTGCACTTGAGAAATGGTTTGCCCGTATCTGGAATGCTGTCAGTTTAGGGTTCACGAATAAATGCATATTTTTCTTTCCTGGATATCTGCCCTCTTGAATCCCTTTCCCCCATAAAGGGCAGGAATATTATATGTGTTCCTTACGTAAACATAAATATATGGAGCACATCACATACCTTCATGTTGTATACTGTTCAGTGGGAAATGGATCAGCTGGGCCTGATGCCTCACAAATCCCATCCCAAGAGTCTGTCACATCCATTCTGCAGCAGATGCTCTATATTACAGGCCCCAGTATCTCATCATAAAAGGTATGTTCATTAAATCACAGCCCCACTGCGCTGCTTTATCTTTTATTGTACTCTTTCATGCAGCAGGGACCAGAGCATTGCAAAATAAATTCAGACAGCAGAACAGCAATCCAGGTTCAGGGTGATATTTCAGAGATTATAGTCCTGCCAGGAGGAAAAGAAAAGGGTAATTCAGAAACAACAGCGAGGTTAGAGCTTTGCAGCAACCCCTCACTGTCAGCTGGGCTTCACTTTGCGGTCAACTACAGTGGTACCTCAGGTTGCAGACGCTTCAGGTTACAGACTCTGCTAACCCAGAAATAGTACCTCGGGTTAAGAACTTTGCTTCAGGATGAGAACAGAAATTGCACAGCGGCAGCGGGAGGCCCCATTAGCTAAAGTGGTACCTCAGGTTAAGAACAGTTTCAGCTTAAGAACAGACCTCCAGAACGAATTAAGTTCTTAACCCGAGGTACCACTGTACCAGGTTCGCTCCCTGCTCCTGCCAACCTAGCAGTTCGAAAGCACGTCAAAGTGCAAATAGATAAATAGGTACTGCTCCGGCGGGAAGGTAAACGCCGTTTCTGTGTGCTGCTCTGGTTTCACCAGAAGCGGCTTAGTCATGCTGGCCACATGACCTGGAAAAACTGTCTGTGGACAAATGTTGGCTCCCTCGCCAGTAGAGTGAGAGAAGCGCCGCAACCCCAGAGTCGTCCGTGACTGGACTTAACGGTCAGGGGTCCCTTTACCTTTACCACGTCCATCACGATGCTATCAGGGCCTGATTTATAACCATGACATTGGTGTCATGCGGCCCCTGCAAGGTTACCCAGGAGCCAATGTGGCCCTCGAGTTGAGAAATGTTCCCTAGTCCCTGCCTCAGATTTTAATCATTTTATTTATTTATTACATTTATATTCCGCCCCTTCATCATAAGGTCTCAGGGCAGTTCATAGACTAAAATACAGGATAAAAACAAGTAAATCATTCAAAGCAAACAGCAAAGCAATAATCACCTCCCTTTCCACAGACACATTATTTATTTTATTATAATAAGCAGAAAGAAGAGTTTGCATGACATGGAGGAGATGCCCAATTTTTTTAAAAAAATGAAGCTAGCCGAAACAAACAAAACCTTTGGAATATACATACCATTCCACTTGTAGCAATAAATTAAATGTATTTACATTTAGCGCTGCAATGCATTGAAAGGTGCATTAACGAAGCAGAAAGTTCATCAACATGATTTCTCCCCCGGTCATCTGCAATGCTCATGCCAGGGGTGGGCTACAAAATGAAGAGTGTGATCAAATAAAAGGCATGGGGGGGGGGGGGAGAGAAGATTGAAGGTTTTTATACCATGAGTTAATGAGCAGTTGTGAAACTCTTACAGCGCCTTTAAGAGCCTAGTCTGTAACCCTTGGCTGCTCTATAAAATATGTTCTTGCAGACCAGTCAAAGCGAGCTTCTGAGAAGGTTCAGCTCTCTGGGGAGCAGGTCAATGCAGCAGTAATTTAATGTAAGGACAGAAAACCTGTCATCTACCTTCAGATTTGTCAGGGATAACTACCAGCTTGTCGTTCGTGGAAATGGCTCGTTTTCCCTGGCCTAGCTGATCTGACATTTGCAGCGGTGAGTTTCTCAAAGGAAATCAGCCCATGAACTCTTCCTCGACCAGGGAGGGGAAACTTGTGGCCTTCTAGATCTTGCTGGACTACAACACCCATCATCCCTGATAATTGGCCAGTCTGGATGATGGTCATGGGTAGTCCATCAAGATCTGGAGGGACATTGATTCCCCATCCCTTGGCTGAGAAGATACAACCTTTTGACCCAGGGACCACGACTTACCCACTTACTGAATGGCACGAAAGTGAGTTCATGGCATCCTGTCATTTCATGATGTATATATAATAAATGCTTACAAGATCAGGTCCAATAGCACAGATTTCCCCCACCTGGTTGACACATTACCAGGTTTGCACTGTGTGAGAAAGGTCTCTGTGGTGGATGCTTTGCTGTAATGTGACAGTGTCTGTATTTCAGTAGCAGAGTGTGTGCATTGCACAAAGATGGTCCCAGTTTCAGTGTCCGGCACCAGTAGTTTAATGCATGCATCAGGACCTCTGTTGCAGAGCTGCTGCTGACGTAGAAAATAGTGCTGGACTAGGTGGACAAATTGACCCCCAGGGTCTCTTCTAAGTCTATGAGTCTATGGTGTATGATCTGTTGACATATTGGGCAACTTCCTATTTTAATTCACACACTCTCACTTAGCAAAGGTGAAGGTAAAGGACCCTGGATGGTTAAGTCCAGTCAAAGGTGACTATGGGGTTGTGGCGCTCATCTCGCTTTCAGGCTGAGGGAGCCAGCGTTTGTCCACAGACAGCTTTCCGGTTCATGTGGCCAGCATGACTAAACTGCTTCTAGCGCAGCAGGACACCATAATGGAAACCAGAGTGCATGGAAATGCCATTTACCTTCCTGCTGTAGTGGTACCTATTTATCTACTTGCACCGGTGTGCTTTTGAACTGCTAGGTTGGCAGGAGCTAGGACAGAGCAACAGGAACTCACTCCATCGTGGGGATTCGAACTTAGCACACCATGGGGTCATCCAATAGGAAAGCTCTCCCACACTGCTGGGGACATGTGTGAAGGGACCTTTCTTTTTCCACAACTGTGAACTGATTCTGTAAGAGGCGTTGTTTTACCTTATCTATAGTGTTGCTTCTTAGAATACTTCAAGGAATAACCCCGCACACCTGTTAAATACTCCTGCATGCAAACACCACTGCAATGAGATCAGTGATTCTAAGATCGGGCTTCCTCAACCTCGGCTCTCTAGATGTTTTGAGACTACAATTCCCAGCATCCCTGACCACTGGTCCTGCTAGCTAAGGATCATGGGAATTGTAGGCCAAAACATCTGGAGGGCTGAGGTTGAGGAAGCCTGTTCTAGATAATGTGACAGCTTGCTCTACATAAATCCAGAGGCATCAGCATTTCAACATGGTGAAATTGGCTGTTCTTACAAGGAACAAAATAGGCTAGGAATTCTGTGTGTTACCAATGGGCTGGCACAATTCTCTCTCTCTCTCTCTCTCTCTCTCTCTCTGTGTGTGTGTGTGTGTGTGTGTGTGCCCTGAAATAACTAAACTGTTCTCAGAAACCAAAGCTGGCACAGGTAATAGAGATGGAGAAAGAGGAAGCCCACAAGCCGACACGCAGATGTTGCTGCTGATGTTTGGCGCTCGAGTTTGTAGCCTGAGGATTCATTGGAATGCTTGTGCACACTATCTGCTCTGAGGTCAACCTTCGCTAGAGATGCAACTACTTTATTTATTCCGCTAAGCCAGATAACATCAAATTACTTTCTGACTCGTGACCCGGCAATGGGAACAAAGGGGAAGTCAAACAGGGAGGGTTCAAAGAGCACAAAGAAGCAGGATATGAATAACAGAAATAAAAGTCTTGGTGTACTGGATCCTTGGATATGAAAGAAGCTGAAAGTGAAATGACTGTGCTTAAGTAGCACAGGAATAGTTTCTCTGAAGTGAATTCAGTTGAATTCCTTGGTTCAAAACATCAGCCTTGGCTTCAGTACAAAAGTGAGCATAGTTGGAGAAGCGCGCCCAGCACCAATCAAAGCTATAGAATGGGTTTTCACAGGATTTCATCATAAGGAAGTAGGACAGGGAGACATATTCATACCAACCGTACTTTGTAACTGGGGTCAACAAACCAGTTCATTTTCCTGTTGAATGTAGCACAATTTTGGTTTTCTGCAGATTGCTGTTTGCTCCGATTGAGCTTTAAAGAGTGGGTTTTCATGGGGAGCATGCACACAAAAAACAGTGCTTGGACACACAGCTTTAAAATGCAGACCATGCCTGAAAAGAGCAGAGGAAGTGTAAGGGTGGACAAGCCCCAAATTGTTGACCATCACTATATCTTGTGGGAGCAAATACACTGGTTTAACTATGGAGATTGTGTGGTTGCGATGGGGAAGGGTTTCCTGTAAGTAATAGTGCCATTCCAGTAACTTAAAAGCACAATATCTAAAGGAAAATCAGTCTCCAGGGCCCTATCAATGACCCTGTAGTTGACTCATCCAGTAGCCTGAGTAAACTCCTTCACTGCATTGTGTCAGGATTTATTGGTCTTCCAAAACACCTCTGAGAAATTTGTCTGAGATGCAGTTTCTTGCTTTGCAACCTCCCACAAAAATGTGTTTCTTTGTTAAGTGTCATACAGCAACACACAAATGAATAAAGTTGCACACTCTGTAAAATGTAGGTAGAAATGAGCAGGTATTTATCAAGCATGTTTTTATTGAACATCCTCCATTAATCTCTCTCTGTGTGGGGAATTTCTCGGAAGGGTCGTTGTGTGGTTTTTGGTTTTTTAACACATTGGAATTCAAGTCTTCCCATCCCTCCTTCAGGAAGCAAAGAGGAAAAAACCAATGCTGCATATCAAGTAGTCAGTGAAGTATGTTTAACTACGGTCTTCCTGGAACATGATTGCTGCATCATTTGTGAGCATTCCCAAGGGGAGGCAAAAGTAGGAAGAAGCAATAAATCTTCAGGCAGTTCTTTCTGCAGTGGAGATCAATTGGAGACATCTTTGCTTTCAGAGGCTCGCTAATTTCTTCTCAGAGCAGGTGACAAAAAGCTTAAAGCACTTGTAATACCTTTTTTGCTGGTGATTGGGAGCGGGAGGGGGGTCATTTCATTCCAGACAAGAACCTGTCCAGAGAGAAATTCCTTCCACTCAGCCTAAGGATGAGAGAATTTTTTATCATTTGAGGGATTTCCTTTGAAATTCCACTGATGCTTCATCCATCAACTTCAGATATTGGCTTCAGCATTTCAGTCTAGGCAAGGCTGGACCACCCATGAGGTGGGATGAAGTTGTGCTGCCATCAGCACCAAATTCTGGTGAGATGTTGTGTGTGAGATGTTGTGAGATTTCAGCTAGATCTTGTGAGATCTCTCCGGAATCTACTGTCCTCGCCACTGCCATGCAACCTAGCTAAAGGATGCTTGGCAGTGGGATTGGCAGTGCCAGCAGGGCAGGGTGGCACTTTCTGTTTTGGGATAACTTGCCTTTGAGTGTAGGTGAAATCCAGCAGCATCAGAAGGCAGTGGTGGGGAACCATACCTGGAATACTGTGTCTAATTCTAGGCACCACAATTTGAGAAGCATGTTGACCAGCTGGAACATGTTCAGAGGAGGGCAACCAAGGTAATCAAGGGTCTGAGAACCAAGTCTTATGAAGAATGGTTGAAAGAGTTGGGCAATGTTTAGCTGGAAAAGAAGAGACAGAGGAGATATGGTGGCCATCTTCAAATATCTCAAGGGCTGTCACATGGGAGATGGAGCAAGCTTATTTTCTCCTGCTCTAGAGGGTAGGACCAGAACCAATGGATTCACGTTACAAGAAAGAAGACTCCAACTAAACATTAGGAAGAACTTTCCGATGGTAAGAGCTGTTTCACACTGGAGCACACTCCTTCAGGAAGCTGTGGACTCTACTTCCTTTGAGGTTTTTAAGCAGAGATTGGGTGATCATCTGTCATGGATGCTTCAGCTGAGATTCCTGCATTGCAGGGGGTTAGACAAGATGACCCTTGGGTTAAGGTTACCAGATGTTTCCGTTTCCTGGGGACAGTCCCCGGATTTACACATCAGTCCCCATACAAAATCCATCGAAGTTAAAAAGGATTCATTGAAAAAAATCTGGTAACCTTACCTTGGGTCCCTTTTAACTCTACAATTTTATGATTCTATGAACCTTTTGTCAGGCTGAAGGCTGAAGGTGAGTATGGCCAGACACACACCACTTTTCATCTTCCATAAAAGGAAGCAAGGGTTCTTGCTATCATGGTTCAACAGCACAGTCCACACAGGTGGAAACAAGAGAGAAGGGCTCAATGAAAAATCAGGGAGGGGTGTGGCCAGTCTTCCTGAAGAGGAATGCATGTACATCTGTATGTGAGTACAAAGAAAAGCTATGCTTTACTTTGATTTATTCAGCTGAAGACAAGGCAGTCAATCACAAAAGACGGGATTGTAAGCATGATGGCTGATAGTAATATTTTATTGCAAATGGATCATTAGAGGCTAAGCAAGCTGATTGATATCCACCCCCGGACTTTGGGATGGAGTGATCCATCTAAATAGAGCAAAACACACAAAACACAATTGACGTAGGAAAAAGTAGGGGACTTCCCCACTCCAGCTCACCAAGGAAAACCCTGATCATTTCCAAGTTAATCCAACGAGAACTTGGAATAAGTTTGAATATATCTAGTGAGGGCATCAAACCCACTTGAAAATTGCTGAAGGCCTTGGTAGAACTCTGTAAAGGTTTTTTTAAACTATTGTAGCAATCATAATATCAGGCAGGACCTCAGTTAAGTATTCTTATTTATTTACTTGGTTTGGGGGAGGGAGGCAGCTAACCCCCTCCCATCGCTTGGCTATGCTATCCCATGATCCCCTGTGTCATTTTATTTGTATGCCGCCTGTTACATAGTTAAAACCATGCTCAAGGTGTCTTAGAACATGGAAAGATGTACATAATTACAAACCTGACCTGTGTCACAAATTAGATTTAATGAGCACTCATATCAGCGTGCTCTGTAGACTGATAGCTATAGTCTTATATATATTAACCCCTAATGCTCTGCCACTCCCTAATGCTCTGCCACTTTCCTTGCTTCCTTTAGATTTTTATAGACTTTTAATTCTCTTTTAGTTTTTCAAATCATTTCTCAGATTTTAAATGACTGTACCCCTCCTTCCTTTTGCTGGTCTATGACTGTAATAAAGATTTCATTGGATTGGATTGGATTACAAACATAACAGAAAAAAATCATAAAGAACAGCAATAAGTACAACCAGATCTAAACAATTTCCATTTGAATAATATGCTGTGCTAGGTTCTGTGTTTCCATTGCTGCCCTTCCTTTCTTACATGTCATATTATAAATTGAATTGTAATAGAATAAATGGGGTGTACAGGGTGTTTGGGAGGCGGGTGGCGCTGTGGGTTAAACCACAGAGCCTAGGACTTGCCAGTCAGAAGGTCAGCGGTTCGAATCCCCGCCACGGGGTGAGCTCCTGTTGCTCGGTCCCTGCTCCTGCCAACCTAGCAGTTCCAAAGCACGTCAAACTATGGTGGGAAGGTAAATGGTGTTTCCGTGCGCTGCTCTGGTTCGCCAGAGTCATGCTGGCCACATGACCTGGAAGCTGTAAGCTGGCTCCCTCAGCCAATAGAGCGAGATGAGCGCCGCAACCCCCAGAGTCGGTCACGACTGGACCTAATGGTCAATGGTCCCTTTACCGTTACCTTTGCAGGGTGTTAAGGGAGAGGTAATACCTTTGGTGAATATGTCATGCTCTTTCTGGAATAGTTTGTCCATCTTTGGTCGTCACCTTACACACAGTTCTCACCTGTGGCTCCTAGAAGTTGTCAGCATGCAACAGTGGCCACACCCAAGAAATGGCTTCAACTGGATGGCTAAACCAGGTGAGGGTAGCCAAGAAGTCTCAAACCCTCAGTGAATTATGGGCTTCCCCTGCATGTGAAGACAGGTTCTGGCAGATTGAGCGGATGAGACTAATAGTAGGTCCAATGGTCAAGAAGGCAGATGGGGCTTGTCCACCTGGGAAGGTAGCCCATCTAGGAGAAGAAAAGTTCTGATCCTAAACCTCTGCTGCCTTGTGGGATATCTTCGGGAGAAGAAAAAGACTAAAGAGTAAACCCTACACCATTCCTTTGGTCCACATCAGCAAGCCTGAGAGTGGGGTCTTGTCCATAGCTGTCAACATTTTCCTTTTTTAAGGGAATAGTTGACAGCTATGGTCTTGTCATCTGGGTGACCCAGATTTGTGCCCCAAGGGAGGTCACTTTGGTGCTGCAAACACAGCAGTTTGACTTCACCTCTGTAAGCACACTCCATTGTGTCTCAGGACAGATGGATGCCAACAATAGAATAAAACAATAGAATAAAATAAAATATAAAGCAATACAAGCACAATTAAGCATCAATGTGAATATATGATGTGATGTGCCCTCCAGCTACAAATCCACAGATGCCATGGATCACCAGAATAAAGCTCGTGGAGTACTGGCAGTCCACTGAGCACAGTTTATGAACCACTGCTTTAGGATACATACACAGAGATGCCACCTATTCCACTGGATGCGTACAGTATATGAATCTACTGATTTTGATTCCATGATCCTGGTCTCCAAGGAAGTGAAGAAAAGAAAAGTGATGATGTAAGTTCTTGATCATCATTCTGATTGCATTAGAAAGCTAGATGGCAAGAGAGATTTCAAACAATAGACTCAGTTAGAGAGGCAGGCATTATGCACACTGAGATTGTGACAATGGAGAAGCTGAATTAAATGGAAGACAAAGATGATTTGGGATGGTGGAAAAGCTGGAACATGCAAACATCCTAGGCAAGGTTGGAGATTTCCATCCAGTTTAAATACAATGAATTCCGCTTGGCTGCATCTTGAACACTACATGAACCACGTGGTCTGGAAGGAAAGGTCTGATGCCCCGACTGTTCAGTATGACAGAAAGAATATCATTATGTATTGACCCACACTTAAAGTCAATTGTCCAGGTGACCATTAAATGCACGTGATATTCTATGCAAAATTAAACAACGTAATGGACTAAGCAATGTGTTAATTGTTACTTTCCCTCACCTTTCCATATGAAACAAACTAATATTTGTGGAAATAGAGGGCTGTATCTAACAGAGTTGTCTCATTCCTGAAACACCTTCCCTTGTGCAATGTGTGCACCACCCAAAGAGATTCTGAGGATTCCCCTAACCTTCTGGAGAAGATTTTTCGAAGTGGGTGGATGGGGACAGGAGACAAAGAGGAAGTTCAATTGTGTAAGTGGTTGTCCTTTGCAAACGGGTTGACTTTGTTTGATACAACCCATTTCTCTCTATCTTTTAAATATAAATTAAAGTTTGCAGAATCTATGGATCCAAATATATTATATCTGGCTCCATAGCTACATGGAGCAGGGTAGTTGTCATCAGCCCCTGCAGCCTCTGTGGTAGCTCCCACATTATTCCCACTAATGCCTAAAGTCCTTCTCAGAAAATCATCTCCATGCAGTAATTGAATAAACTGGGCAGGGGGAGGAGGGGTCTGTGTACACTGCCCCTGTCCCCAAGTATGAACCACAAGCTATCCCTACACATGTATGGGTGATTGTGTGATGGAGTTGATTTGTACGCCTCACCTATTATGTACACAGACTGTACACTTGTTGGATTTAAGTGAATAACCGTACAAGTGTGCGGCCCAATTTTTGCTCTCAAAGGGATAAAGATGGTGTGCTCACTGAACTCTACATATGTCTAGAGTCTAAAATAAGCAGATAGTATGAAACCAATCGGGACACGGGTGGCGCTGTGGGTAAAAGCCTCAGCGCCTAGGACTTGCCAATCGAAAGGTCGGTGGTTTGAATCCCCGCGGCGGGGTACGCTCCCGCTGCTCGGTCCCAGCGCCTGCCAACCTAGCAGTTCGAAAGCACCCCCGGGTGCAAGTAGATAAATAGGGACCGCTTACCGGCGGGAAGGTAAACGGTGTTCCGTGTGCTGCACTGCCTCGCCAGATGCAGCTTTGTCACGCTGGCCACGTGACCCGGAAGTGTCTCCGGACAGCACTGGCCCCCGGCCTCTTGAGTGAGATGGGCGCACAACCCCAGAGTCTGTCAAGACTGGCCCGTACGGGCAGGGGTACCTTTACCTTTACCTTTATGAAACCAATCACCGTTTCAACATCCCAAAAGTTCTCACTGGCTTATTAAAAGCTGTCAAAGTGTAGCCCTGTTCTGGCTGAATGTTTCCCCCTTCGGCTTCAAGGATGATTGAATTTATATTAAGTATTTCAGATCCTGGTTTGACTGTTGCGCATTTAAGGGATGATTGTATTTTAGATTAATTGCTCATATTTGACTTGATTGCTTTGCACATTAAATGTAATATTCCCAGTTACATGTATGTTATCAGCAGCATTTTAATGATTCTAGCTGCAACGGTGAGTTTTTTCTTTTCAGGTTTATGAAGTTCTTTATTTAAGAGGTGGCGGTGGGAGGAAGATTTTCAGAGTTGCTCCTTTAACGCACGCTTGTGACTTTCAACCACAGTTTGCTCCCTGGTGATCTATCAGCGAAGGGTGATCTGATATGTGAGATTGCCATGCTCAGGTTCCACATGCCACAATGAGTCACTTTACAGATGTCAGGCAGACCTCAGCAGGAGGCTTGACTCATCACCAGCCACTGCAGCCCTCCACTTAAAGGAGCAGCTCCATCTAACAGTAAATCCCAGATTCACTGCAGTAGGACTGCAGCTTCCATAATCCCTGACCATTGGCTATGCTTGCTGGTGGGGACTGTCGATCAGCAGATTCTGGAGGACCAAAACATTCCCCACTTAAATCAGAAGCAAAAGAAAAAAGCTGGAGTGTAGACTTCTTGCCGCATGCTGTGGAGGTGGAAGGAGACACTTTGGATGGATGGATGGATGGATAGATGTGCAGCTGTGCAACATCATTTCCTTGGCTATTCCAGGAAGAATGAGCAGGTCAGACAGATGGCAGTTAGGTGCCCTCTGTAGGCAGTGCCTGCAAAACTTCCTTATTTTGGAAGAAGTGAGAAAAGATAAAGCCCACCCAACTTATAACATCAAACCCCTCACTCCCTGAGAACTTCATGGAATTTTCTCCTGCCCACTTTTAAGCTAATTATTATTATTATTATTATTATTATTATTATTATTATTATTATTATTTATACCCCACCCTCCCCTACCAAAACCGGGCTCAGAGCGGCTAACATCAAATGTATAACAGGCAATCAATTAAAATACATCCTAAAATCTGATCAAGATCAGAATAAAATCCAATCAGACGGCAACCCGCAGATTAGGGTTGGGGACCTTAAATGCTCACCAGGCCCAACTGTTTGTGCTGAACTTATATGGGCCTGTGAGAAAAATTGCAAGGCCACTTTCATGTAAGTTCTTATGAAGGGGAGTCAGATTGAACCCCGACCAAAGGCCTGGAAGAGGGAGCTGTTCCGCCTGGCCTTCAGTCCGGGCTCAGTGTGATCCCCCTCTATGGGACCCTGTAAGTTACCTCTCTGGCCCTTTTATTGGCTCATGTGGGACCAACATGGATAGCTGGCCCTGATGAATACTTGAGGTTCCCGACCCCTATGGTTGTAATTCGTGGGCAATCATTTAATTTTATCCTGATTCTAATTTTTAAGCTGTATTTTAATCAATTGATTGTGTTTTAATGTATTTGATATTTGATGTTAGCTGCCTTGAGCCCAGTCTTGGCCGGGGAGGATGGGGTATAAATAAAAATTTACTTACTTACTTACTTACTTCAACATTGTCACTCCAACTCATTTTCTCCCTATTTAAGCAAAGAGGAGATTCCCCCTTACCAAACATCCTGGAAATGGACTTCATGATGCATGTTCTAAATCTCAGTTCATTCACCTAAGCTTTATCCTTCAAAGTTGTCCATGATGGTTATTGTGTCTCTCATTCAACTAGATGGACCAGATGGGTCTATGACTTGATCTAGCAGGGCTCTCGTAACGTTCTTAAGTCTCCGCCTGACTCAGCAGCCCATAGATTTGTTTATAAGTTCTCTTCATTGTTTCCAGGATGATGTACAGGATGCATCTACTGAAGCTCTTCAACCAATCTGCATAATTTCATTAAATGCAGTGATAATTACGTGAGGCACTCAACATTGCTTTGTCTTTGTCTAAAGGATGCCGTAATGGAGAGGGAGACAAGGAGGCCTCCAGGAAGGAAGGTTCTCTCTTCCCACTTTGTTACGGAGGAGAGAGAGAGCCAAGGGTTCAGAGTCCCCCTGATTTGATCCCATTATTAGCTGGCAGTGAAAGGGTACGTCCTTGAAATAAAGCAAACAGCCCACCTTATTGGAACAAAAGACAAACGAGAATAAATCGCAACCCCTTTTAAAAGTCCAGGAGGAAAAATAATTATGAAAATTGAAGGCTCAGAAACATGATTAGACACCATCGAGAAAACAACAAAGGCAGAATATAACAGAGTCTGTGGCAGTTTTAGTGCTGGAGACACAGCATGATTTCCTTGATGTGATTTTGGAAGGAAGTAAACAGGCTGTGATATGCTGGAGTCTCTCAGGTTGGCAATTAAGGACAGAAGAACAGGCCTCCTGGATCAGGCCTGGATCAGGCCAAGGGCCCACCTAGCTCAGCATCCTGTCTTCAGCAAGCAGATGCCTCTGTTGGAATATTCCATTCCACCTTAAGAACAGACGTGAGAGCCAGTGTGGTGTAGTGGTTAAGAGTGGTAGTCTCGTAATCTGGGGAACCGGGTTCACGTCTCCGCTTCTCCACATGCAGCTGCTGGGTGACCTTGAGCTAGTCACACTTCTTTGAAGTCTTTCAGCCCCACTCACCTCACAGAGTGTTTGTTGTGAGGGAGGAAGGGAAAGGAGAATGTCAGCCGCTTTGAGACTCCTTAAAGGGAGTGAAAGGCGGGGTATCAAATCCAAAAACTCTTATTCTTGTTGCATGTCACATGTCTGTTTACACTCCAGCACAGTTTGCTGGGAACTTCTGTTTGTGTATAGCTTTTGCTTTAGCTGTCTTGCTTTGGACACGAAGGAGATCCGACATGTTTCCTTTTGTCCTGATGTATACTGAATAAACTGCTTGTGAATATGCTCACGCAGCCTCTCCAGCCACTTCTGTTGCGTAGCGTTTACTCTGCTGAGTAGCGTGCCCCAGCTTCTGAAGCTTGGATTGCAGATGCTGCACCAAGGACTGGAGATCGCCCGGCTCACCGGCCGGTGGGCTGGAGCCAGCTGGGGACCTGCCAATTGCCCCCGTTTCCTTGGTTGCATGCCAACAGCCTCAATAGGAAGCCCACAAGCAAGACCTGAGCAACAGCAGCAACTAGCATTCAGAGGCATGGTGCTCTCCAGTGGAGGTAGAACATAGTCATCATGGCTAAGAGGCAGTGATAGTCTTATCCTCCGTGAATTTGCCTGATCCTCTATTAAAGCCATCTGAGCTGGTATGTCCTCACTGCGTCCTGCAGGAACAGGTTCCACAGCTTACCGTATTTTTCGCTCTATAGGACACACCTGACCATAGGACACACCTAGTTTTAGAGGGGGAGAACAAGGAAAAAAATCTCTTCCTCTCTGCGCAGCGCCCCTTCAGTGAAGTGGCAGGAGAAACGGAGCCCCTTCCATTTCTCCTCCTGCTTCACTGAAGGGGCGCTGCGCAGAGAGGGAAAGCTGTGCAGCGCCTCTCCAGCGAAGCGAAGCCAGGAGAGCAAGAGGGATCGGTGCGCACCAATCCCTCTTGCTCTCCTGACTTCAGCGAAAGCAACACGAAGCCTCCAGAGCACGGCAGGAGCACTCCCACTGAGCTTCGGAGGCTTCACATTGCTTTCGCTGAAGCAATGGAGCCTGCATTTGCTCCATAAGACGCACACACATTTCCCCTTAATTTTTGGAGGGGGGAAAGTGCGTCTTATAGAGCGAAAAATATGGTAACTCTACAATGTGTGAATAAGTGCTTTCTTTTGACTGCTTCATTGGATGTCCATGGTTTCTAGCATTATAAGCAAGGGAGGAAAACTTGCCAACCTGTTGCCTGTGCATGTTGTGACACCCTCAAAGGCCTTCTTTGGTGCCCCCAGCTTGAAGCACAATTCCAAGATTGCCAGGTGTGTTTTTTTAATGCAAGTTTCTAGCATTTTTAGAACCTGAGATGTAAGGTTTCATTCAGTTCTGCTTGGGGCTCTCCAGTGTACCACCTGGGTCCATTTGTATGCTGGCTGCAGGATGCTTTCTACATCCTCTTTCTCTGCCATGAGACCTAAACTCAAGTATATATTTAAGTCTTTTGCCTCTTTGAAAGAAACCCATTTGGGATGCTGTGAGAGCTGCATCGAACTTGGAAGACACTACGTGATGTCAAGAAAATATGTAGTCAAGAAAATATCAAGCGTAGTCAAGAAAATACCTGCTGCTCCTTGTTGTTTTATGCTCTAATGCTCACCACTGTCTCAAAGGGCTTGGCCACTTCTGCTTGCATGGGAGAGACTTCTAGTTGTGGGGATAACTTGCAGAAGAGTTCCAAAAATGTGCACAACTGAATAGCTGATATACATAAACGTGTTTTATAATGTTGTTATGTTCTTCTTATTGGTTGTAAGTCACTTCAAGGGCTTTTGTGACAGAGAATATAGCATGTAGATCTAAACTGAAACAAACGAGGGAACAAATACAGTAACATTTCAGCCTGTTTATTGGGTTTGCTGGGAAAGAAGGATAAAAGCTGTGGCCACAAGACATCTGCAGGCTTTGAGAAATGATGAGTTCACTGGGTCATGCATTGCCAGGGAAGCACTACGCTGAGTTCTGATGAGTAGCAGCCCCAAGTATTAACCACAAGACCATCTTTCCTCGCCTCGAAAGTATCTTCCAAGTCTTCCAATGTATGAGATAAGCTCCCAATATGCAACACGTAGTTTATATTTTCATTGCTCTTTTGCTCAGGGAACTTAGTAGTTAAACCAACATTCTCTCATATCGATTCATCCAGGCTTTGCAATAGTGCAGCAAATTCCCATTGTTGCAGAGTGTGATTTTGCAATAAACAGTGCTTCCGTTTTAACTATTGCTGTGCTGAATTTTTGTGAGATTCAGCTTTCAGTGCAAAAAAAAAGAGAGACAGGGATAGGGGGAAAGACTGTGATATTCCGTCTTCTTTTTGCTCATTTGCCTTCTCCCAATTCACCTCTAGCAATGCATTGCTGCAGCAGAATAGGAACAACGATGCACATTTGAATGCTCATCTGATGAAATGAAATGAAATGAAAATGGATGACTTCTGAATTCAGATGTGTTTCTTTTAATGAGATGGGCACTCAAATGCAAAAAGGGATTCTGTATTCTTCCCCAGTTACTCTACGATGCACGCATGGACTAGGGCAAAGAAGCATGGGCATGACAGTCGCCTGATACCCAACAACTCACAAATGGTTTTGCAATGTCACCACAATGGCTGTGTTCTACCCCGACTACCATGCCTCTGGACACCAGTAGCTCACAATCACAGGGAGGCAGTGTGCTCTTTTGTTCATCTCCAGTTTGCAGGCTTCCCACATACATCTGGTCAGCCTCTGTGGGAACAGGATACTGGACTAGAAGGGCCATTGGCTTGATCCGGCAGGTTCATCTTATAGTCTTAGGTTTTCATGAGGGTGAGAAAATGGCCCGGGAAATTGTTATGAAATGGCCCCATGCCTCTCTGCATTTTCAGCTGAGCACCAATTTTAGCAACAAAGCAAATAAGATCTTCTCAGTATCTGAAAGGATGTCACACAGAAGAAGGAAAGACTTATATGCCACTGCACCAGAGGGCAGGATTAGACCTAATGGGCTTACATTACAGGACAGAAGATTTTGGTTCAAGTTTCTATCATGTCACCTCTTACTTGAATTTCCTTGAAACTAAAAAGTCCCAAATGCTGCAACCTTTCTTCATAAGGAGTTATTCCATTCCCTAGATTATTTTGGTTTCCCTTTTCTGAAACCACCCTCTTCCTGGGGATCGCCATAGTTGATCTGTACTTTCTCTGACAGATCCAATAGATATGCAACTTTCTTTCACAATATTATTTCTGAAAACATTCCCAAAACCATGCTCATGGCACCAAGAGGCTAAATTATGTTAATATAGCATTCATGTTACTTCAGAGTTGAATCCAAAACACAAACAAAGGGTGCAGAAGGTGTTGTATGCAGTATGTCAAGTTGTAGGAGAATGTCCAGAGTTAGGAGTTGCAGAACCAGATCAATGATCATAGAATCATAGAGTTGGAAGAGACCACAAGGGCCATCGAGTCCAACCCCCTGCCAAGCAGGAAACACCATCAGAGCACTCCTGACATATGGTTGTCAAGCCTCTGCTTAAAGACCTCCAAAGAAGGAGACTCCACCACACTCCTTGGCAGCAAATTCCACTGTCGAACAGCTCTTACTGTCAGGAAGTTCTTCCTAATGTTTAGGTGGAATCTTCTTTCTTGTAGTTTGGATCCATTGCTCCGTGTCCGCTTCTCTGGAGCAGCAGAAAACAACCTTTCTCCCTCCTCTATATGACATCCTTTTATATATTTGAACATGGCTAGCATATCACCCCTTAACCTCCTCTTCTCCAGGCTAAACATGCCCAGCTCCCTTAGCCGTTCCTCATAAGGCATCGTTTCCAGGCCTTTGACCATTTTGGTTGCCCTTCTCTGGACACGTTCCAGTTTGTCAATTTTGATCAGTCCTGCACAGTTCATGCGGCGATTGATAGGCTGAAAAAGTTGCTTCCATTCAAAACAGCCGCATCTTTCCCTCTCTTTTTGACTGGTGAATCCTTTCACCCTGTGAAAATAGAAGCTGATACCTGATAGGGATCTCTGTGTGAAATTAAATTCATTAGAAAACCATCATGTTAATTGGAGTGTTTTGAGTTGTTTGACGGTACACGGTGGTAAATACCGAGCAATTGTAATTGAACGCTAAGGAAGTGTTGGAAAGAGTCCCCAGAGCTCATTCCTAAAAGATGAACGATCATGTTAGAACAAAAGTGGAACAGAATCTGTTTGCCCTTCAGGAATCCTTCTGAGGTTTGTCCCCAAATGGATATACAATACAGTGGTACCTCAGGTTAAGAACTTAATTCATTCTGGAGGTCTGTTCTTAACCTGAAACTGTTCTTAACCTTAGGTACCACTTTAGCTAATGGGGCCTCCCACTGCTGCTGCCACACTGCTGCCACGCAATTTCTGTTCTCATCCTGAAGCAAAGTTCTTAACCCGAGGTACTATTTCTTGGTTAGTGGAGTCTGTAACCTGAAGTGTCTGTAACCCGAGGTACCACTGTATTCAAATGAAGAAGGTTTCTATCCTACCTCTCCCAAACTATTCCAGTTTTATTGTTGCTTTATGTCAGTTTAACAACTCTGTTTTCCGATGACTTTACAAGTGAACATAAGAAGAGCCCTGCGGGATTAGGCTGATAACCCGTCTAGTTCAGCATCCTGTTCTCACAGTGGGTGACCAAATGTCCATAGGAAGACCGCAGGTAGAACATTTGTGCAACTATTCTCTCCACATTCCCAAATCTGATTTTCAGCAAACAATTTCATAGACACATTACCTCTGAGAACAAAGGTAGATGTCAGGGACCGTGCTGATTTGGAACAGTGGTTTGCAGAGGGGCATAGTTCAAAAAGCAGAAGCTGGGAAATACTGGATGGGGAACAGCTAGAAGAAGAAGAAACATTGGAAGAGAGAAGGTTAACACATTGGACAGCATTCCTCCACCACCCTCCCCAAAGTCAAGAAGAGCTCAGAAAGTCGCAGAACAGAAAGCGCAGAGGGTACAAGCTCAGATTACAAAATGTAGGAGTGCCGTAGATTAATAGGGACAGAGGGGGGAGTGAGCCTTAATTGGGAGCACCGCCATTTGTCTCTCATTGTGATTATTAAAGAATCTAACTGGTAAGACGTTCCTTTCATTTGATCTTATTTACTGCCATGGGGGAGGACGCTAATTCCCCGAAGCCTGACAGTAGATCTTATCTATCATGACTAGTAGCCATGGATAGCGTCATTGAAATTACTCAATTCTGGTTAAAGCCCGGTTAGAGTGTTGGACAAGGGTTCAAAGTTCCACTTAGAAATGAAGATCACTGGGTGACTTTGGGCCAGTCAGTCACTCTAGGCCTAACTCACCTCACAGGGTTTTTGTGAGGATGAAATGGGGAGGAGAATTATATATGTCATCTTGAGCTCCTTGGGTGGGATATGAATGGATTTGGTATGGGGGGGGGGGGAGTAAATATCCACCACTGCATCTTCTCATCTCAATGGAGAAAAAGGAAATGGAAGCAATTGCTTGGGTTTTGAATTGACACTGAAATTTTGTTAAATGTGATGTGCGTTTGGAGGTTTCTGCTTAGACATAATTTCTGAGGGATTTCAAAAGGAGACAAATAGAAGGGGGGGACATGTTTGTAATGGAAGAAAGAATGTGGGCATCAAGGAGAGTGACCAAGACGATCAAGAATACAAAAATGTGTATAGATTTTCATGCAAACTTTAAGAAAGAGAATGGAGCACACGAGCAGATTGGGCAAACTGAAGTAGAGGCTGGAGGAAAATGAGAAACTTAAGAGAAACCAAAATTGACCGATTCATCCATTGATCATTGTCTGTGAGGCAGAAGCTCCTTGCTCTGTGATAACAGAGGCAGTCATCCCTGATTCCTTAACCGAGGAAATAGTGGTGCAAATAGCAACACTCCTGTCAGTGTACCATGTAATCCCAAAAGCTGTTCTAGCTAATGACTAATGGTAGTTTATGATACCAGTTATGGACCAATTACTGCCACTCATTTTGCACTGAGCAGATTATCAGCTCTTGCTCTTAGAATAACAAAAACCTCATTTCATGGGGAACAGGGGAGGTGCAGAAACGTTATCTCCTACTTGGTGTTTACTCAGGGATAGCATTGTGTCAAGCGCCTGATCCTGCCTGCATCTGCTGTTACAGCTGGCCTCTCCATCCCACCAGTCTTTATTTAGCTGGATATTACGGCAGTAACATTTCATTACAGTTGTGTTCAGAAGAAGTCATAGCCCATTGGTTTTATTGAAGCTTACTTCTCATTTACTTCCATTTCAGCCGAAAGGACAGCTGCTTCACGATGTACTTGGTGCAACACCTAAAGGCCTCTGAGTGTTAATTAAGTTGGGGGGAAGTGTTTTTAACAAGCACCTTTTTTATTTTTAGTTTATTTTTTAGTGTAAATGCCAAGATGTTCAATCATGTTCAGTGCTGGCATTAAAGCTGAAAATTAACAAGACCTAGAACAGGAAAGGGCTTGACACTCATCTTGTTTGCAACAAGGAGGTCTGGGTAGAATCGGGGGGGGGGGGGGAGGATACAGCATGTTTTATATGCCATAACTCTTCACCCCCCCACATGACACCTTAAAGAGACCACAATACCACTTTAAATTATTATGGCTTCCCCCAAAGAATTCTGGGAGCTGTGGTTTATTAAGGGTGCTTGGAGTTGTTAGGAGACCCCTATTCCCTTCCTACAGGTGCAATTCCTAGAGTGGTTTAGCAACCATTCCATTTTTGCAGGGAACTCTCCAGGAGAAGAGTAATTATTATTATTATTATTATTATTATTATTATTATTATTATTATTATTACCCCGTCCATCTGGGCAGCTCCCAACAGTAGAGAGGCCCTGACAACTCCCAACACCCTTAACAAATTACGGCTCCCAAAATTATTTAGGGCAAGCCACTACTGTCTGAAGTGGTATGATAATGCTTCAAATATATAGTGCAGATGCGGCCAGAATTGGGTTATAGAAGACTCCCTGGAAAAGACCCTGATGTTGGGAAAGATGGAGGGCACAAGGAGAAGGGGAAGACAGAGGACGAGATGGTTGGATAGTGTTCTCGAAGCTACCAGCATGAGTCTGACCAAACTGCGGGAGGCAGTGGAAGACAGGAGTGCCTGGCGTGCTCTGGTCCATGGGGTCACGAAGAGTCGGACACGAACAAACAACTAAACAACAACAACAACAACAAGGCTTCCTCAAACTCAGCCTTCCAGATGTTTTTGGCCTACAACTTCCGTGATCCCTAGCTAGCAGGACCAGTGGTCCGGGATGATGTAGTCTCAAAACAGCTGGAGGGCCAAGTTTGAAGAAGCCTGGTTTATACAGTGGTACCTTGGTACTCAAACGGCTTGGCTCCCAAACAAATGCTTCAAACCCAGGAGTAAGTGTTCCAGTTTGCAAATGTTTTTCGGAAGCTGAACATCCGACATGGCTTCCGCTTGAGTGCAGGAAGCTTCTGCAGTCAACCGGAAGCCATGGCCTGGTTTTCGAACCGTTTCGGAAGTTGGACGGACTCTCAGAACAGATTAAGTTCGACAACCAAGGTACCACGGTACATCGCATAGCCAAAACCCGTCATGCCAGGCCACATCTTCACAGCTGGTTCTTTTGGAACCTAGGCTCACCCAGGCAAAGGGTTATCAAACCCAAAGGAAGTGATGAGGAAAACTGTCCCCCATTTGTCCAGATAAGGGTCTACCCCTGGGAATCAGCCACAATATGGTAGGCCTTGGTCCCATTCCAGAAAAGTTAAAACCTAAGGAGGTAGGAAGCTGAGGCATGGGGTACCAAATGAAGCCCTCCAAACTGCTCTGTCCGGTCCACAGTACTCTGTTGATGGCACATCTCTTACCTAATAACACAGACTCTCTTACCAAGCCACCCTGGTTCACCAAACCTGCTTCACACCCTCCTTGATTCCCCCCCCCCCAGCTGCAATGAGCCCCTGATCTCTGATAATACCTCTCACTTTGTGTGTATGTGTGGAGGAAACAAAAGCTAGTTGATTGCACAAAGATAACAATTACATTTGCTTCTGGCCCTGACATGTGGATCCCCAGAAAGGAATGCCACCTTTGGGCTGAAAACTTCGCCAGCCTGGTTACGACTAGCACATTCCAACCCTAATTCCAGTCAGTGGGCAAGAGCACTGAACTTGGCTCAAAAGGGCTTTATCTTTGATTTGAAGGGACTGTGTAGAATTGTTCAGAAAGGCAAACCCAGGTTCAGCTGCTTTTGGGGTGTCCACAATGCCTTGAAATTACAATGGCATTGTGTAATACAGCTGAGCTAGGCATTTTAGCAGAATACATATTCCCAGAACGCCTCACTGTTGCTTGTGTGTTATGATTTGACCTTGGTCTTTTGCTATAATTTTTTTTATTATCGTATAAACTAGAATGATATAAAGCTTGTCTAAGGTCTTTGAGCACAGCCTATCAAACAGATGTGGCCATCTTCTCCACGCATTAAAACCTGCCATGATTAATTTCATCTGTAATGAAGTTTTATAAGAAACTTAGCAGCCAACCCAGTTTATCGCCGGCGTTATCAAATCTTTGTTAGTGTCACTGAAGGAGTTTCAGGGTATAAATCTTTTGAGAAAGAGATAAAACAAACAAATCATAACAACATGGGATTAGGCAACGATCTCAGCTCCAGGGCATATAAAGTCATCTTGTAGATAAACACAGGAGGCTAATATAAATACGCCAAACAATTTATTTGAAAACTTATATTATGAGGGATGATCCAAACTTCGTATGGCTTTGACCCGCAAGATCTCAAATGAAGTTCAAACACCCACCCTTCAGAGGTTCGGCAGAATCATTGGGGCATATGAGAAACCTTTTGCACTAAAACACTCGATCCAATTTTGTGAGGATTGAACCTGGAACCTTCTGCATTCAAAGCCTCTTCTTCTTTGGCGATCACTCGTAGCCAAGTAAGATTGTCTTCCATAAACACGGTTTTAACAATGAGTCCGTAAGTGACTGTGGGGGCCAATTCTGGACCCACACGTCCTTCCACAGTTTGGACATTGGTTTCCGGGTGGGAGTTGATCACGGTGAGGCTTTGCCAAGCGTGCCTTACTCCTAGCACGTTTCTCCCTTGCGTTCTGAGTTCAAGTGTCTTCAAAGTCCATGATACCTTTGGTAAAGGCTGTTCTCCAGCTGGAACACTCACAGGCCAGTGTTTCCGAGTTGTCGGTGTTTATACTACATTTTTTTTAGATTTGCCTTGAGACAGTCTTTAAACCTCTTTTGTTGACCACCAGCATTATGCTTTCCATTTTTAAGTTCAGAATAGAGTAGTTGCTTTGGAAAACGATCATCAGGCATCCGCACAACATGACCAGTCCAACGAAGCTGATGTTGAAGAATAATTGCTTCAACACTGGTAATCTTTGCTTCATCCAGTACACTCATATTAGTTCGCATGTCTTCCCAAGTGATGTGTAAGATTTTTCAGAAACACCGTTGATTGAATCTTTTGAGAAGTTGGAGATTGCATTTATAAGTGGTCCATGTTTCACAAGCATACAGTAAGGTTGGTAGTACAATAGCTTTGTAAACAAGCATTTTGGTTTCCCTGTGAATGTCTTGGTCCTCAAACACTCTGCACTTCAATCAGGAGAAAGCCGCACTCATAGAGCTCAGGCATGCCATATGCATATGAATGCTGGATTTTGGCATCAATGTTGACTCTTGTGGTAGGACCCTAGGTAGGAGAAGTGATCAACCTTTTCCAATGTTACACCATTGAGTTGGATTTGTGGCACTGCAGAGGGGTTATTTAGAGCATTCAAAGCAAATGCTGTACCATCACCCTTTGACCCTTCCCCCACAGGGGCTGAGAGTGGGGAGATCTCTTCAGCTTGCTCCAAATCATGTCAACGCTGGATGGGTTATTTTGGGCCCAGCCAAGCCTAGAGGTTTCTACCCATCAATTAGAGTGTCTAATGTTTTTAGGAGGTCTAGAAAATAAACGAGGCAGTAATCGAGCCAATTGAACTTGCGATGAAGTGAAAGAAGAAGGGAAGAGGTACCTTGTAAAAAGCATGATTTGACTATACAAAGAGCCAGGCGCATAGAATTTTTGGCTCGTCCATGGGCTTTTTGGAGAACAAAAAGCGCTCTCCACGCCTCCCTCATTTTACACCTCCATTCTGGCAAGGCAGCAATGGCTTTGGGTCCAATCCAAAAAGCTCTTCAATCATAAAACCATATGGCAGTGAAGGGAATTATTCCCTATAAAAACATGTGTGCATCCACCAATTCCCCCAAGCGTTTATACAGGATATTTAAATAAACATTTTGTATGGCCTGCTATTAAATTTTATTACTGAGCCTACTGAGTCCTGCAGCCAGTTGGGCTGCTATGAATGGCAAATAAGCAAACATCTGATTGGAAAAGCCCAGGAAGGGGAGAAAGGGATGGATTCCAGTATGAAAGGTGCTCAGTGTGTTATAAGTAGGGGTGCATGGCATGGCCACACTCTGCCCCCCTACTTGGGAATGTCCCCCCCAAAAAACTTCTTAATTCTAACCTTTGTTTTGACTATTTATAGCTGAATGGTACCATTTATTCCCCTCTCTTGTTGCTTCCATACCATTTGCCTTTCTGCTTCCCCCATGTCTTAGTGAATTAGGGATCACATCATGAACCTGATGGTGTCACAACAGTTACAGCTCATTGGCAAGGCTCTAAAACACAGGCATGCTACAGGGGGTCTCCAAGCCCAAGAGGAGAGAGGGAGAGGGGTCTGGAGACTGGACCACACCTAGGGTGACAGTACACACTCAAGGCTGCAATCTGCTGCCCTCTTTGTCTCAGTAAAGGGCATGACCTCTCAGTGTGCATGTGTAGGATTTGGCTGTAATAAATCCCTATGTAGCCTTATTGGAGTTCACCGATTGGGTCTGCGTTGCTTCGGGACAGGAGGAAGGAAGTCAAAATGACACCGAGGTTGGTTCAAAGAAAGAGTTTATTCTGCTCTCCGGATAGCAGAAGGCACCTGTGTGGTGAGTCCACAGCAAGTACAAAGAAATGACAGGTTTCATGCAGTTTATATATCCTCCAGGCACCCTCTCACTCCTCCCCTAGGAGCCCAACCACGTCGGCGTACGTACACAGGTTGACATCACATATGTTCCTGCTCTGGTACTCTCAACCATAAAAGGATCTTCCTTCCTGTACTCCTGACCATAAAAGGATATTCCTGTTCCTACTCCTATCTTGGAGCAAGAGGTCACTACTTCCGAGAACATGCTCTGGCATTAGTCCCAGACTTGGGTCTCTGCGTCATTTGTGGTGAGGACATAAGATATGTCTGCGTCTGTTCTACTGGTAAAGTCAAGGCCAGTCTTGCCATCCAACTGATAAGGGAGAGAGCTGTGTTCTTGTTTTGCATTTGCTCAACGGCTAAAGTTTATGCATTTTAGCTAAGGAGAAATGGGGATTTTGGTGCAGTTTAAAAACTGCCTGCACAGTCAGTTTTGGGGTTTGGGAAACCCATTCCTTCACCTATGCAAGGATACAGTGCAGGAAGTGGGCAAAATATAGGGCACAGCTGTTGATTTTGCTTCCTTTTCTAGGCTTTTTGAGGAATATCTGCTTGACCATTGTTGGAGATGTGGTGCTGGATTAGGTGGACCTTTGTCCAGTGCTATTTTTCTAGAAAAAGAGGTGCCAGAACTCACCACGAATGCCTCCCTTGACACCTGAGACGTGCCAGAACTGAGTTTTGGTGAGTTCTGGCTGGAAAAAAACCCAGCCTTTGGCCCATTACAGTGGTTTCCAAACTTGTAGTGTGGATCCAGGAATACTCTTCTTATGTTCTCAATGTTACAAAAAGTTTGGACAAAGAATAAAAGAATGGAAATGTTCACAACATCCTCCTTTTGGCCCTCTTGCAGTGACCTTACGTACAACCCTGCCAATGATGTCTCTATGCCTAACCTTCTTGCCAGCTAGGTCAGGAAGGTACAGAAAAGTCCACCCCTCCTAAGGAAGCTAGGTTGTGATCAGGTTAATGAGACAATTGATTAGGAAATGCAAGGGCACCAGGGGCAGGTTCTGAAATCCTGAAGCCTCTGCTTTTGACTCCAGAAACAGTTTCCTTCAACCAACTGGGTACCCCACCAATTTGCAAATACAGATTAGACAATGGCAGTTCTAGGCTGAGCCACACTACTTGAAATTATAGACATTGTTTTTGCAAAGTAAATCCATTCAAAAAGGTCATTCCCTCAGGTCAGCCTTCCAAGTGAGTATGAAGTGGGGATTGGGTAGAAATGAAAGTCTAGAAGGGGATTGGGAAAAATGAAGGAATGAATGGGGAATGGGTAAAATCTAGGAAAGTTCATGGGAGTTTGAGCAGGTAGATTTTACCCATTCCCCATTCAATCTGTAGCTAATTTTCTCCTTTTTAATTTACAGTTCTTATTTCTCTAAATTAGTAGTGTGCTTTTGTTAATATATTGCTTTGTGTGTGCCCAGTAGTGTAAAATGTGTGGTACTGCACTGTATGGTCAAAATTTACCTTTATCGTTTACATAATTCCTTCTTTTCCTATAATCCCTATGTGGGCACACCTTTGCTGTCTGTGAAGATTCAGATACAAACACAGAACAGCACTCAGTTTGACTTCAGCCAAAGGTCTAATAGCATGTTTTAAGGCCACGTGGGGGAAAGTTTCACACACAAGGGATTCCCAAATACACATGTTTATCAGTTAATACTGTTTTGAAGTCAAATCAGAGTGAGGGTAAGAATGGGAAGGAACACTTCTCACCCTCACTCTGGTTTGACTTCAGGAAAGAAAACATCAGAGAGTGAGGGTAGAAGAAGCAACACTTCCTGTCTATAAGAATGGGAGGAACCTCGTGTGTGTGTGTGTGTGTGTGTGTGTGTGTGTGTGTGTGTGTAATGGTGCCCAGTCACAGCAAGATGAAAGATTGAATATGTAGCAATGGCAATGGAAAAAGTGAGTGGGGTAGCATGGTTTTGGAAAACCTTTTTCTGCCTCCAGCCTCCCTCCCAAATGTAAGCTGGGAAAAGTTCCTTTCATCGTCCAATTCAGTTTTAGTATTTGATAGATAATTCACATTGGCACTGGGAATGTTTCATTTCACACAGAGGCAGAGGCTGTGAAAATCACATATTTGAATGCTCTCGTATGCTCTCATATATTGAAATCTCTTTATGTGTGGAAAAACCTACCATGTCAAAAAGAAGGCTCTCACTTATTCTTCTATCTGACATGCTGGTTTTCTGAATGTAGGGAGGAGGTGTTTGGTTGTTGTTGTTTTACATGAAGGGACATTTCCATCACCTGCAGTCCCATGTCTTCTGTATCTCATGACTTATCTGCATGTTTGACCAGGTAAAATTATATGTGTTTTGGCTGTTTGATTCAGTGAGGTGCCCAAAGTGTCAGGAGTTCAGCCTACACTCGAGTAGGACCCTGGCAGAGACACATGCCCAACTGGCATGTTCTCTCCCTCCTGGTCAATTGTTCAGGAGCTTCAATAGCTTTCTTCAGCCCGAACATCACAGCGACCAATGCCAACTGACACCGGCACACTTAGGTATCTGCAGAGTTTGCGCAACTTGCGCGTGACAGACCTCAACAACTCAGCATTTTGGCTAATCTACTTTATTTACATATAAACACACACGGAGTACTGCAACATGGCTCCCTCTCTCTCTAGCATCAGACAGCAAAGAGAAAAAGGACAATAGTCCCACTTCACGGAACACAGTAACACAAACATCCTGTCTCCGTCACTTCCCACTCTGCGGAGTCAAAACATATACCTTCATGTGATAGACAACAATCCTATGAATGCAATCATGGAGCAGGAATTCTAACACAAAGATGACTTCTATAACCAACACACACACACAGTTACCTGGGTTTTCCCTGTCCGTACACGATGATCAGCATGCAACCTTCTCAGAATGATTGAGGCAGCAAAAGCTGCTTTGATAATAGATGGCCTGCTGGAAGTTAGATTAGACATCTGTTCTGCTGTGAAGCTAAATGATACAACATAGGGGTTGAATGACTCTTTTCAGCTGGGGTCTGGGGTTGCTGTAATCCCTTTTTATTCTTCAGAAACTGTGACCAGCCATGTGTTTTGAGTTACAAGCAAATGCAAATCCATCTGCCTGAAGGGCGCAAAGACGACTCATGTTATTCTGTGTGTGTGTGTGTGTGTGTGTGTGTGTGTGTGTGTGTTTTAAAGCCCTGTAATATTGCAGAGAGGGCAGGGGGCTGCAGATGGGTTTGAAGATGGTGTCATCATAGTGAGGCTTCATTTCATTTAGGATACTAGGAGCTCACTCCTAGGCAAAGCGCTATTAATGAGCGAGCCAAGCACCAGGGTTAGCTCAGTAGGGCAGTGGCCAATGATCCGAGCTCTGAGGAGGGGCCTCACTGCATTCCCTGATGCTGACCCAGAATTCAGCAAAGTCACCCAGGTCTAGGGATGAAGGAGAAATTTGATCCAGTTCTCAACTAAATTTGTGTCTACCTAATTTGTGCTTTCCAAAACTTCACCCTTCAAAATTGGCACTCCTCCGAATTTTGCAGTGCAGTTCTCCAGCCAAGTACTGTGTACAAAAACAATGTATTTATTAGGGTAAAGTATGAATCAAAAATCCATAACATACAAAAGTACATTATATTAGGGGGAAATGCTTTGCCAAAATATATACATAAGGCAAAAATTGCATGCAAAAATGTGTATATTAGCCAGAAGAAAAGCACTGGTTATTTAATTATTTTATTTTATTAAACGCATTTGTCACTTTCTTTTGCCAGTGCAACCCAAAGCGCCTTCCACAATCAATCAATCAATAACATACATTAAAAACATCATAAAACAAAGCATTGTAAAATCTAAAACACGTTTTTAGGAGGCAGGATTGAAACATCCCACCCACTCTTCCAGCAGGTCTTCTGATATCCTTAACCGCTAAATTGATTGACTCCAGTAAATCATAGACTTCCAGAATTACATCAAGGAAAGCATGCTGCATTGCCAATACAAAAACTGCCCTGAACTCTGTTATATTCTGCTAGGTGGGCAATTGGCATTATCTAGCAGGGCTCTCATGTTGCAATATTCCTGATGTAATTTCAGGTAAAAACTGCTTTCGTCCAGCTTGCATGAAATCTATCATAAAAGTTCCTCCAGCATTTTAAGCCCCTTCTCTCCCTCAGGCTTAGCATTGGCCTCCCCCAAAGGGATGCCCTCCAGATGTTGTAAGACTACAACAACAGCCTGAACTAGCATGGTCCATGGTGAGGAATGATGGGAATTGTAGTCTAGCAGCATCTAAAGAGCACCGGAAGTTAGGGGAGGCTGCTGTGTCACATTTCTACAAGGGATGTCCAGCATACCTTACAACATCTCTCTTGTTGAAAATATGGATGTCCTATTCCATAAGAGGAACAAGAATAATTAATCTGTGTGGCTTCCAACATATATAAAAATATAATAAAACTTAAACATTAAAAAAACACCTTCCCTATACACAGCTGCCTTCAGATGTCTTCTAAAGGTTGTACAGTGGTACCTCTGGATGCGAACGGGATCCGTTCCAGAGCCCCGTTCGCATCCTGAAGCGAACATGTGCACGGGTTGCGGGTTGCGTTTCGCCGCTTCCGCACATGCTCGTGACATCATTTTGACCGTCTGCGCATGCGCGAGCAGCGAAACCCGGAAGTAACGCACTCCATTACTTTTGGGTCGCCGTGGAGCGCAACCCGAAAATATTCATCTCGAAGCTACTTCAACCCGAGGTATGACTGTATAGTTACATATTCCCTAAGCTTGGGGGTTGCATAACTCCATATCCTCAACATTTATCCAGTGAAAATAAGGACATCCTAAGGAGAAGCAGGACATTACAGGATCAAATCTGAAATTGGAACGGCTTCTGTAAATCCAGGACTGTCCCTGAAAAATAGGGACATTTGGACAGCCTCTCACTCTGCAGTCCTTCTCAAACTTAACCCCACTTGACTGTTGATTTTGGAAAATGTAAGAGCTATACATACTAATTAAAGTGCATTTGATGCTTTTAAAAAAATTGGTGGGGTTTAAATGTATTCCCACCCTGAAATAAAGATGTTTTACACACAGCCTGAAGGGTCTTATTCTTTCCTACACACACACACACACACACACACACACACACACACACACACCATTTCCCCCAGAAGTGCCAATGCATATGCAAGCTAATTTGTTCTGGCTATTATCACAATTTATTTCAGTCGCTACAAAGCAGCCAATCACTTTAATAAAGAAGGCTCCAGCCACCCAATCTTGCCCAGTTAATAAACCGCATTGAATCGCCCAGAATAAATGGGCTCTCGCTTGCAACCAATATAGAGAATTTCCACCCCGTAGTGTTATCACCGCTACCCAGGTACAATTAAAACGCATGTTATGCATGGAGCTGCAAGGCCATTACCAGAGCCGACAAACACAATTAGAAAAGGTGCCATTGTGTGAGGCCCAGCTGAAAAATCGGCCTGTTTGTGTGCACCTTTCAACGGATTGCTTGCTGGGTGGCAAAGTATTGAACCGGTAGGTGATTAGGAGACCAGGAAGACAGCTAAGCAAACAAAAGGCCGCAGCCTACCAGGAGACAGCATGAATACTAGGTGAGTTAAGGATGGGCTCCCCAAAGCAAGATGGATTCCCGCCTTTTCAGCATTTTGGTTCATTAAAATATTGATTTTATTGGGTACACAGACTGGAGGCTGCACTCAATTGTCTTTTGTGTTTTCCTCATGCATCTGAGCTTACACCTTACATATAATGGGTTGTCTCCTCGGGCTTATATTGAAAGTAGGAAATTGCTCACTGTTGCTGATAACATTTTGGGTGGTGTTTAGGGATATATTTGCTTCTGGAAATTATTCCGCTCACAGTAGAAAAACACAATCCCTTGTAAAAAATATATGTATTGTCCTCACTTGCCTTTGTTATCATCTTTTACTCCCATCAAACAATCGAAACTGATTCTTTGCTGGCAATATCATTGGATATCACTGTTTTTATGGTGTTATCTTTGCTTAAGAAAGGAAGAAGATCATGCTGGATCAGGCCAGTGGCCCATCTAGTCCAGTATCCTGTTCTCACAGTGGCCAACCGGATGCCTGCAGGAAACCCACAAACAAGATTCAAGCACAATATCACTCTCACCTCTTGCAGTTTCCCACAATCATTGTTCTGCAGCATTGTGGCCCAGTTGCAGAGCTACCCCTTCCTGTGCAAAAGCTACAGCTAGATGTAAGAAACAAACTCAACGAGACAAGAATCTGGGGTTAATGAATGGCCACGACTTTATTGATTCCAGATGTAGGTGGCCTTTGGCTCAGGCACTGGGTGTATATCCATTTCAGCCTCCTGCCAGAGGGCTGAAATATTTTGATAGGGGCGTGCCAAGGATTATGGCCTCCTCAAGATGCCAGTCAACTAAGGTGGCTGTTCAAAGGCTACTGCTGGAAGCTCTATGGTCCCATCTGTCACACACTTGGCTTCTCGATAGAGTTTTCCACCTAGATCCCTTTAACGGGGTACCCTGCATATACACCTGCTCCAAAACCCTGCATTTTAATTGTACATACTTTTTATGCAAAGTGCACACTTTCAAAGCATAAATAGCACACTTTCCAGTGCATTCACCCTTAATATATGCATGCTGTGCACATTTGTGAAGTGCGCTTTTCCACCAAACAAAACTGTATTGCAAAATTTGGGAAAGACTGCAGCCCGACTAGGAGCTGTGTTCCAATTTGCAAGCAAGCTTGAGAGCATCAGGTCAGGTCAGTCCTGCCCAACACTGACAATAAGAGTTTCTTCCTTCATACCTGGTAGCCACTGCAACATCCTGTGGCAGCAAATTCTACCATTTAACTATCCTGGAAGGGACAGAGACTTCATGCTAATACCATTTGCACATTGCCTCTTGCAAGTCCATTCACACCACCCAGGGCTGCCATAAAGAAAGCAGATACAATACAAAATGAATGTAGCTTGGTAAAGAGTCCATTGAGAGGTCACAGAATCATAGAATTGTAGACTTGGAACGTCTAGTCCAACCCCCTGCAATGCAGGAATCTTTTGCACAATGTGGGGCTTGAACCCACGACCTTGAGGTTTAGAGTCTCAAGCTCTACCAACTGAGCTATCTCAGATGCCGATGACTCAAAAGCCAGCCCAAACTCAAACATGTTGCATCATGCATTCTATATGTGAGCAGAACTTAAGGAGCCCATTGAACTATGGGGAGGGTGATTGTAGCATGTTAGGAGACACGCTTTCAGAGGCCAACTTCTCATGGTTGGGATGTCTCAGGGGAGAAGCAGTGAAATCTAGGTCATCATGCTGAGTCCAGCTCAGGTCAGTAGTTCCCGAAAGTCATTATTCTCCAATAGCTGTTTGGCAGCCCTTGGGGAAATGAGCTGGTCTATTGTCAAGTCTTGGCAGACACAAAGGGTCGTGTCACATACCTTCCCCCACAACTGGGGATAATTGTCAGTGTCAGCAGAGGGCAGAAGGTTTCTCATGGATGTCAAGGTTGAAGCACATTGGAAAGGAAGGGCAGTGATCGTTGAGCGGCTGTTGAAGTGGTCCTGTTTGGTGGAGAAATGCAAAATGTCAGTTCCTCCAGGCCTGCCAATCAAACAGTAAATGAATGAATAAAAAAGGAGCAAGGACAAGTGCTCTCGGCTGATGCACGTGAGCTGCAGCTGTACACAATAGCTGCAGGATTTTTCTACAGTGAGCCTTCACTACTAGTGGGACCGTGCAACCTTGCAGCTCAATTATAGGTGCTTGAGAGTCCCCCTAGTTTCGCAGACCTAGATAGGAAGACATAAAGACCCCTGAATCTGACCTGTCCAGCTTTTCTCCTGGCATGGGTGCTCAAAGCATCTCCCCCCTCTCCCCCTTCCACAAGGGGAGAGGAAGGAGGCAAATGACAGTGGACGCTTAGACACCCCAACAAAGCAACTCAAAATCATTTTGATGAAGGGGACCATAGCACAACCCCAGTACTAAATTATAATTGAGGCTGGCCCTTTAAGAGCCACAGTCTTTAGACAAGCATAAGTCCGCTCACCCATCTTGGTGCAGCAGTGTTGCAGGATGGCATAGGCTTCATCAGCCCCCTCTGCATATCCGGAACTGGATCCTAGCCTGCACCCAGCTTTGGCTAATGGGGATGCAGGGACTTGGGCTGTGCCAGGGGGCAGAGCTGACATAACAGGTAGGCTTCCTTTGGATCCGTCCCTTACCCATTTAATCAGCCCGCACCTGGGGCACTACCGGTTTGTTCCTTCGCCGGGTCCCCCCCACCCAGCCACGCACTCTCAGTTTAAGCTGATAGTCAATAGCTTTGATACTGCTACAGTGGTCGCCATTCTTTAAAGAGCCGGGTTGTCTGATTGGCACTGACCCAGTGGTTCTGCCTACCTCATAGCAATTGTCATAACTGGTTAGGCATTGGAGCAATCCTTTGTTTTGGATGTGGGGGGAGGTTGTCGTCTCCACCTGCCCCTCCAAACGCTGGGGTATCCCATTAAAGGGATCCAGGGGGAGTGGCCATGTCTGCTTGCCCAAGGGGGCCAGGGCGGAAGGCACTCCCCCAAACAGTGGCCCTATTTGATGCAAGTCTTAGGAACCCCTCCTGGAATGACCACACGTCACTTCTGGCGGGTGGGCCGGAAGTATTTTGATTGCCCCATGCCTAAGCCAAACCTCTTTCATCATCATCATCATCATCATCATCACCATCATAAATAAATAAATAAATAAATAAATAAATAAATAAATAAATCTTATTTATACCCCCCCCCCTCCCTGGCCAGAGCCGGGCTCAGGGCAGCTAACACCAGTAAAAATTACAGTAAAAACATAATGGGGGGGGGGGACAAAACAAAAAGCAAAACAAAACAATTTAAAATACACGTTAAAATGCAGCCTCATTTTAAAAGTAGCCCATAGATCACATAAAGGGAGGGAAACATAAGGGTCAGACTGAGTCCAAACCAAAGGCCAGGCGAAACAGCTCTGTCTTGCAGGCCCTGAGGAAAGAAATCAGATCCCGCAGGGCCCTGGTCTCATGAGACAGAGTGTTCCATCAGGCTGGAGCCAGTGTTGAAAAGGCCCTGGCCCTGGTTGAGGCTAATCTGACTTCCTTAGGGCCCGGGACCTCTAGAGTGTTGCTATTTATTGACCTTAAGGTCCTCCGCGGGGTATACCAGGAGATTCAATAAAGTTGTGCCCTGTTTTGACCCCCCAAAACAGCCTCATTGTCTCTTATTTGCATGGGTTGGAGTATGGGAACCCGACGCCTGGTTCTGCAAGTGAAAGAAGAGAATTATAAACTTACTGTCCACCTCCACTCTTTGTTGGGAGCCAATTGCTTATTCACAGATATCTGTGGCAATTCAACCACTCCCCTGCTTTGCTATGTTGGTACCTGGGACAGAACACCTGGTGGATCATGGGAGGAAGTTACATGCTGATTTCTTGAGGGATATGATAAGCAATAGGTTTTTGAGAGAGGGCCAGGGTTTGGTTTTTTGTTTGTTTGTTTGTTTTGCAGGCAGTTCATAAATGCGCCTAGCGATCAGCATTTGAGGAAGTTATTAAAGATTAAAGTAATTATCAGATTGGGGAGATCTAGCACTGGCACACGATGTAGGAGGAACATAATGAGTTCCCAAGGCAAGATATAACAGAGCTTTTGGAATAAATGATGATGCTATTACATTTTTAGGGTCGTCCCCCCCCCCCTATTCTGATTACTGGTCATGCTGTCCTGACAATCTTCAAGATGGGCTTTGTGTTATTAAAAAAAAAATTTCTAAGTGGGTCATAGTGCTGTGGCACTATGTGATGACACACTCAGGGCCATATAACCAAAGCATGTCATTGAACAATGGGGCATTGATGACTTTGTTTGTGTGCTTATGGTTGGAATATAATGTTCCCTGGATGGGAGGGAGAAGAAGAGGCATGTGAGTTCGTCTTAATGCTTCTACAGTGCCAGCTAAAGTAGTAGCATCCCTTTGCAAAGCGGAGAGATAGAGAGTCCTGCGGCTGGTAAGATTGCATCGCCTCTTAGCTCTTGCGATTCTGCCCATTAGCAGGCAGAATTAGCCGGCCAAATCTCGTCTAAGCCCTTGCTGTTTCCCCCCGGCTTATGTGCTCTGAGTGCAAACAAGGCACTGCCACAGACACATCAGCTGACTTATATCAATCCCACACCCCAATCGCTTTGCCCTTCACAGACGATAGTTGTCTTTGTAGGCAAAAGGCCAAGATGCTGAGCTGATAAAATATTCAAGAGGCTTTTGCTGTGACCTCCAGTGCGAAGGCTTTCCTCCTGCTTTCAAGCACAAAAAGCGGAGAACCATGAAAAAATAAGCTCATGCTAGACGTGTCAGTCTTTAAGACTCTACTGCAAAAAATAAAACTATCCACCGCCATCCAAAAAACCAGTCTACACCTGACTGTTTGCAAACCATGTGTTTTAAGTTGCAATCTGCAGTTCAGAAAACCTACCGCTGAAAAGTACATTTGCAAGCACTACGTGAGATTGATAATAAAATGTGTCAGAGATGTGCCCATTCAGGGTTCTCCCAGTCTTGTAAAAACTGCTTCTCTATAAGCACCTCTCAGAGGCCAAGAACAGGGTTGAGAAACCTGCAGTTCTCCATAGGTCCCATTAGTTATTACAGTGATACCTCAGGTTAAGTACTTAATTCGTTCCGGAGGTCCGTTCTTAACCTGAAGCTAATGGGGCCTCCTGCTGCCGCTGTGTGATTTCTGTTCTCATCCTGAAGCAAAGTTCTTAACCCGAGGTACTATTTCTGGGTTAGCGGAGTCTGTAACCTGAAGCGTCTGTAACTTGAAGCTTATGTACCCGAGGTAAGGTAAAGGTAAATGAACCCCTGACCATTAGGTCCAGTTGTGGCCGACTCTGGGGTTGCGGCACTCATCTCGCTTTATTGGCCAAGGGACCCGGCATACAGCTTCCGGGTCATGTGGCCAGCATGACTAAGCCGCTTCTGGCAAACCAGAGCAGCGCACGGAAACGCCGTTTACCTTCCTGCCGGAGCGATACCTATTTATCTACTTGCACTTTGGCGTGCTTTCGAACTGCTAGGTTGGCAGGAGCTGGGACCGAGCAACGGCAGCTCACTCTGTTGCGGGGATTCAAACAGCCGACCTTCTGATCGGCAAGTCCTAGGCTCTGTGGTTTAACCCACTGTACTATTAGCCTTGGTTGCTGGGGCAGAAGAGAGCTGGAGCCCAACATGTATCACTGGACTGCACCTGTTTGCATGGGCTGTTCTTTAACCCATTCACTGCACCCATATAGTTGGGCCATCTGAGCATCCTCCCAGTCACTCAGGAATCACCTGCTGCAACATACAAACACCAAAAGCTGTCTCCACATGAGCCCTTTTCTCTGGCACTGTCAGATTACTGCTGTATTTGTTGATATTTTTTCTTGTTGTTGTGGTGATTTTGTACAATGTACACTTTACTGCTACACACAGACACACATAAATGAAAGTCAAAATTGGGCCCAACATCAGATTTTTTTTGGAAGACTACTGATGTAGAGGGTGGGGAACCTGCGGCCTGTTGACAGCTGCTGTACTACAACTTCCGTAATTCCTGACCATCAAATCATAGAATTGCAGAGTTGGAAGGGACCCTGAGAGTCATCTACAAAGCTGGAATCTCAGGTAATGCATCCTTGAAGTCCCAGATGTTCTCGGGCATTTTAAGGAGTGCATTTAAGCAGGCTCCTGACATGGGGTTTTTTATTATTATTCTGGTTATATTGCATTTTTATGACTCTGCTAAGTAGACAGTTGTCCTTTTGTGCTGGCTAATTTTAAAGTTTGGGGTGTTTTGAAGTTTCACACTGTATTTTGCTATTATGATCTAGGTTTGCCGCTTCCTGATGAGATTATTCCAAAACGCGAGGCAACCCATCAAATATTCTGGGTCTTCAGTAAGGCAGGGCCATAGCTCAGTTGTAGAGCATTTGAATGCACAAATTTCCGAGTTCAATCCCTGGTCTCCCCAGGTAGGGCTGGGAAAATCTCCTGCCTGAAATCCTGGTATGCGGCTGCCAGCCAGTGTCAACAGCACTGACCTAGATGGACCAGCTGTCTGACTTGGTAAAAAGCAGCTAGGTCCCCGTGTTCCTAGTTTCCAATAAAAATTCAAGTGACTGCAGCAACATTATGTCATTTTTGAAGTGTTCCCAATTGAGGCACACCTCATTCTTGACGGCAGCTGTAGCCAAGACTCACACCCCAGCCTGTAGCTGTCGGCAAAAAGCCACTTCTTAACTGCCACCCGGTTTTGCACACTTATTTCATGGTGTCAGCCGCCGTGAGCATTTTAATCTGTTAAGAGGGCTATCCCCCCCCCACAACCCCCAGCCCTTTAACACAGAACCCATGTTTTATTTATCAGCCTTTGATTGAGAAATGCTTAGAAGGCAGGCCACGTCCTTCTTTAGATGGACGAGTTCTTGTGGGTCTTCTTTTATGATTATCATTATGATTATTATTGGGTTGTTGGTGCTCCAACATCTGTGGCCAGGCATCTTTATGTAGAGAAAAATGGGCTTCTGCGGCAGGGAAAGACCAGGGCGGAGGTAAGGAGAAAGCACTCAGCGAGGCCTATAAAGCTGTCTGTAAAAAAGAGAGGCTGATCTAAAGGCTGGTGTTCTATAAGGGAGTTGCCTGTCTCTCTCTCACATACACACACCAATGCACACCTGACTTTGCAAGAGGCTTTTGGTTCCTGCCCAACAACTAGAGAAGAATGGAAGTATAAAGCAAAGGCAGGGAAAGTTTATTGTCCCCTTTTCTCGCGGGACACTTTTAAGCCTCTCTAAAAAGAGCGAGATTGATGATCTGGTGCTTGCAAAGGGCTCAGAGAAACTTGTTTGTCCAGACAGGAAAAAATAAATCTTTTCTTTTGTGCCTATGTGTGTGTGGACACAAAGGCGTGGAGGTCCTTCCAAGAGGTGTATTTTGGAGGTGAACTGGAACTCGGGGGTGGGGGGGCAGTGGCGTAGCGTGGGTTGTCAGCACCCAGGGCAAGGCAAGTAATTTGCGCCCCCTAACCCGTGGATTTTAGCAGGGGGAGCTGCGAGTGTGAGCGCCCCCCCCCCGATGTTGCGCCCGGTGCGGCCGGCCCCCCCTGCACCCCCCACACTATGCCACTGATGGGGGGGTGGGAGGGGGAATCAACATACCAGTTCTAATTTGAACATGAAGATTTAGGATACAGCTCTAAGCATACATAGGACATACAACTAGGTGCCACATTAAAATACATTATCTCATTTAATACACACATTTAAAAAACAAACAAACCAGGGAGAAGGTGCTCTAGACCATAAGTTGGCAAACGAAGGCCCGGGGGCCAGATCCGGCCCAATTGCCTTCTGGATCCGGTCCACAGACAGTCCAGGAATCACTGTGGGGATTCTGATTGTTCAGGCTGCGCCATTTCCCCCTCCCTCCCTCTCCCTCACACACACCGTGGCGGCGCCTCCTCCCTCCCTCCCTCCTCCTGCCTTCTCCTCGCCCTGCCTAGAGGAGGAAGGGGGCTGGGCTTTGTTGAGCCATGGTTGGCTGAGCACCATTTTAAGCAGCTTCTCTCCGGAGCCAGCCCTTTTGCACCACTCATCGTCCTGCCGCCGCCGCCAGCCCCTACCGCTTGCAAGGCACAGATAAGCAGCCACAGGGGCTCGTCCGGTGCTGTGGAGAAGGGAGGAGAGAGTAGTGGGTTTCTTTTTTTTCAAAATATAGTCCGGCCCCCCACAGGGCCTGAGGGACAGTGGACCAGCCCCCTGCAAAAAAAGTTTGCTGACTCATGCTCTAGACTATCTGACTGGCTTTCCAGGTCTGAAGCAGACATGTTTCTGTAACACCCAGTCTGTTAATGGGAGATGCAAAATTCTTCTGATAAATATATGCATATGCAGTTTTGACTCACGTGCATATTTTTGCAAGCAATCTCCCCTAACATAATGCATTTTTGTATGTTATTTTCACTCACATTTGTCCGCTTTCTGCACATTTCCCTCTAATATTTGCATTTTGTTCGGTTGGAGAACTGCTTTGCAAAATTCGGAGTTGTGCGAATCTCAAAGGATGCCTTTGTTTCGGTTCTCATCTAACTTTGGGAAGTGTGAATTAAGTAGTTTCATCTAGAAATGCAATCAGGATCAAATTTCTCCCTCATCTCTGCTCCACGAATGGAGGTCCCCACACTGCTTGGGTTCTTGGCTGTTTCTCCAGCGCATCTCCTCCTCTCAGGGCCACAGGAGAAGAAATAGAAGAAACCAGGCAGGAACTTCAGGCCCCCACAAAGCTTCCAGGTAGCTGCATGTAAAGCTACATGGAATGAGAGGAACGAAGATGGAAATTTGTCCATATCAGAACTGAATTGGGTTTTGATGAAGTGAGACACAGTGATAACAGCAAGAGACTTTATTGACTTAACAGAACTGAACAACAGGGGCAAAGCAACTGCTTATATGTATTTCTGAAGGCCTGGGGCACTCCCACTTCCACTCCCAATGTGATTGGCTGTCTAAACCCCCAAGCTCCAAATCATAAGAGCTTAAGAGCCAATGCCAGTAGCCCCAAACCTGATAATGCTACATGATTGGAGATCATGTATCAAATCAGAACACAAGGGCTTAGAATCCTTAGCCCAGACTCAAGCTCAGGCAAACACAGAGCATTGAATATATATCAGGGACCAGGAACTGGCTGAGAGGTGGTAAGAGGCATAGCAGTTCCTGTATTTTCTCCTGGTCTGAGCTGCTTTGTTGCTGAAGCAACAGCTCCTTTGTAGTTCCAAGCTTCCTGAACTGGGGGAAAGAATTCTGCCTTTTTTAAGTCCCCACAGTGCCCCCAATTTAGCATCACTCAGGGCATTGTGGGAAATTAAGATGGCACCTCTCAGAGCAGGCTGCCATTTTAATTTTCCACAATGCCACAAGTGTTGCTGCATAAGGAGCCATTGCGGGGAACCAAAATGGCACCTCCCTGAGCACCACTAGGGGCTGGCATCTTGATTTCCCACAGTGCCCTCAAGTGATGCTACATTAGGGGCCTTGTGGGAAATTAAAATGGTGCCTCCCAGACCCAGTGTAGATGAGAACCCTAAAAGAAAAGAAAAAGTTGACATGGGGATCCAGGACATGTATCATCAGTGGGCCATGGCAAAGGCATTGGGGCACTGCCAACTGCCTGAAAGTGTTGTGTGCTGACACCAGGCTTGCTAGACTTCTGGGGACCAGGCCCTGCCCACCTACAGGAAACAGAAGATTATTGATCACTGGTCAGTGGTTATTAATAAGACAGTAGCTGCACTCAGGGGACGCGGGTGGCGCTGTGGGTTAAACCACAGAGCCTAGGACTTGCTGATCAGAAGGCTGGCGGTTCAAATCCCCACAATGGGGTGAGCTCCCGTTGCTCGGTCCCTGCTCCTGCCAACCTAGAAGTTTGAAAGCACATCAAAGTGCAAGTAGATAAATAGGTACCACTCTGGTGGAAAGGTAAATGGCGTTTCCGTGCACTGCGCTGGTTCGCCAGAAGCAGCTTAGTCATGCTGGCCACATGACCCAGAAGCTGTACACCGGCTCCCTCGGCCAACAAAGCGAGATGAGCGCCGCAACCCCAGAGTCGGTCACAACTGGACCTAATGGTCAGGGGTCCCTTTACCTTTAACTTTAGCTGCACTCAGTGGTTCATCCGATGCTGTTTGACCCTGCCCATCCATTGTCTCTCTGGCAAGTGCCATGTTCTTGTAGTAATCTCCATCCCATGGCGATTACCTCACAGGAAAGGAAAAACAAACAAACCGCCCTTTGATTACAATTACATTTCTCCACTCCGCTTCGCCACCAGGCAGTGCAATTGCACACGAGGCCGACCAAATAAATGGCATTTCTGCATATGCGAACTAACAGTCGGGAAAATGCCACGCAGCGTGGGGGCCGCAGAGAGCCTGGCAGGCAGCACAAATTGCTCAGCAGGCCCATCTATTATATCTATCATCTAGTTCTCCTTGTGTAGCACGGGAGAACATTTCGGATAGAGGAGATTGCGAGTGGCGGGGTGGAGAGAGAGAGAGAGAGGTTGGGAGAGAGCGATGTCCTCTCGTTTAACGCGGCACGGTAATTGTGTTGACTTTGGTGGAGTACTGTTAATTTCCAGAAGGCATGTGGCTGGTGGGGAGGGGAGGGAAGGAGAACAAAACAAAACACAGCTCTAGCCGAATCGCCAGACAGCCCGTCCACCCACCCGCTTTTCCATCACTCTCACGCGATATCTATTTAACACACAAAACAGTGCATTTTATTCTTCTCAGAGCTGCCAGATGGCGAGGTCACACCTAGTCTCACATATTTTATTTTCTCTGAGTGTGCAAGCATGTGTTCAGTCTTTAAAAGAAAGGGGCTGGGGGGGGGACAGCACAGATTGTCAAGATATATCCGCATTAATTACAAGACGGTATCATGGGCAAACAGGCATGAATACAGACATTTCACAATCCTGACATTCGTAGGAATCATAGAATCATACAATTGTAGAGTTGGAAGGGACCCCCAAGGGCCATCTATTCCAGCCCCCTGCAATGCTGGAAACTCAGCTAAAGCATCCATGACAGATGGCCATCCAACCTATGCTTAAAAAGGTCCGAGGAAGGAGAGTCCATCACTTCCCAAGGGAGACTGTTCCATAGGAAGCTGGCTTATATGGAATCAGACCATTAGTTCACCTAGCTCAGTATTATCAACACTGAGGCAAGGCTCTCTCAGTCCCATCTAGTGAATGAGCTTGACTTCTCAAAAGTCTTACCTTCCCGCTGCAGTGGTACCTATTTATCTACTTGCACTGGCGTGCTTTCAAACTGCTAGGTTGGCAGGAGCTGGGACAAAGCAACAGGAGCTCACCCAGTCATGGGGATTCAAACTGCCGACCTTCTGATGTGTGATTTCAACTCCTGCCTATTTCTTGCCTCTGGCCCTGGCCACCATTCACATGTGCTCCCCAGCAAGTTGACCGTGAGGAAATGCAGCACTTGGGCTGGAAAATGTTCCCCTGCTCAGATCTAGGCCTGAGGCACCAGGTGTGGGATAGGCAGGGACGATTACATGAAAGCAAAAGTAACCATTGCAGTTCTTTCTTTTTTGCATTTTAGTTCCCTCTGAGCTCACTCCTCTGCACATTCACAACACACATAAATATATCTGCCAAGTTAAAATTATACTTCATGCATCTGACACAATGGGCTGCAATCCTCAAAAGTTTACAGTGGTACCTCGGGTTAAGTACTTAATTCGTTCTGGAGGTCCGTTCTTAAGCTGAAACTGTTCTTAACCTGAAGCACCAATTTAGCTAATGGGGCCTCCTGCTGCCGCCGTGCCGCCGGAGCCCGATTTCTGTTCTCATCCTGAAGCAAAGTTCTTAACCTGAAGCACTATTTCTGGGTTAATGGAGTGTGTAACCTGAAGTGTCTGTAACCTGAAGCATATGTAACCTGAAGTACCACTGTACTTCATATTCCATATTCTTATCCTCATAGGGAGAGCCATGATGAATCAGGCCAAAGGCCCACCTAGTCTTGCATCCAGTTCTCATGGTGACAGATACAGGGGCCTGTATGACACATGGCCTGAGCACCTGAGTGCACCTTCACCCTCCACACCTGAGATATCCAGAAACTGGTGACAGTAGAGGTGGAACTTGTGTCTATTTGCCATTGATAGCCTTCTGTTTTGTCTAAACCTCCTTTAAATCTGTCCCAATTTATGGCCATCACTATCTATTGTGGGAGGAAATTATTATTATTATTATTATTACAGTAGTATCTGTTGATATTTTCACCCCTCCCATTGCAAGAATCTCCTGATCTGATGTTTTGAGAAAAGAGGGGGTGGAAACTGCTCTTCTCCTCTTCCTCTCCTGCCTGACTGCCTGACTCTGTGTGTGGAGAGAGTCTTATCTATGTAGTGGCTAGATGGCTGAGTGGGAGATATAACGTTCATGCAAGCCAGTAGTTCGTTAGTTTGTAGTAGCTATTAGAAATGAAAGGAGTTATGCTTCACAGCTAGCTTCTGCCTTATTTATACTCTTCATGAGTCTGGTGCTCACAATACACAGTTGTGAGTCCAGTGCACTAGGACCTGTTTTCCAGGACTGGAAGGTCTCTGAAAGTGCTCCAGTCGCCTAGCCCAGTCAGGGCAGAACCAGTTATGGAGCCCAGTCGCTGCACATCAGTTGAAAGGCGTACTAACAGTATCTCTGGATACGAACCGCCCCTTTGCGAATGCTTCGGGATACGCATGCAGCAAACCTGGAAGTAAAGGAAAGGTTTCCGCGACCTGCGCAGAAGCGGGCTACCGCCACCCCGCACCTGAGCAGAACAGCATGCCTCTGGATGCGAATGTTTCGGGGTAAGAATGGACTCCCGGAACAAATTAAGTTTGTATCCAGAGGTATCACTGTATTATTATTATTATTATTATTATTATTATTATTATTATTATTATTATTATTATTATTTCTACTACTATTATTATATTTTAATTATTTTAATTTTATGCCACCATTCATCCAAACATCACAGGGTGGTTCACAACGTAAAAACACAAAATTCCAGCATTTAATTATGTGCTGTATGAAGGACTTCCTTTTGCCTCTCCTGGATCTTCCAGTATTAAACTTCATAGGATGGCTCCAGGTTTTAATATTGTTGCAAGCATCCCTATCTCCAAGTTGCAGAGGACTCTGGGGGTTCTAACACTTGCCCGGGGTTTGGTTTCCTTGAAACGAAGGCCATTGGAGACTGTGGTGACTTTGGGACATAGGTTTTTATTAACACATCTATACAACCTGAGCATAAAGGTAAAAGGTAAAGGACCTCTGGATGGTTAAGACCAGCCAAAGGCAACTATGGGGTTGTGACGCTCATCTTGCTTTCAGGCTGAGGGAGCCGGCGTTTGTCCATACACAGCTTTCCAGGTCATGTGGCCAGTAGGACTAAACTGCTTCTGGCACAATGGAAACACCGTGATGGAAACCAGAGCGCAATGAAATGCCGCTTACCTCCCCGCCTCCTTATCTACTTGCACTGGTGTGCTTTCGAACTGCTAGGTTGGCAGGAGCTGGGACAGAGCAACGGGAGCTCACCCCATCACAGGGATTCAAACCGCCAACCTTCTGATTGGCAAGCCCAAGAGGCTCATGGTTTAGTCCCATAATCTGAGCATAGGATGAAGGGGCTCACAGCATCAGCATGTCAATGGCTCTTCCCATCCCATTAGGTTCCCATAGTTCAGGGTCCAGCACAGATTCTAGTTTCCAGAATCAGCCAAAACTCTCTCACACACATTCCCCTTGGCTCTCTATCCTAGGAGATGTGAAGCCCATGTTGGTGAGGTGGGAAAAGTCCAAAGTCCTGTCCAATTCTTGCTGGTGACAATACTTAGCTGAGTTGCTTAGCCTTAACAAAGGAACTAGCTTGACCAGCAAACAGGTTCTTCTACTAGATTCTAATAATAATAATAATAATAATAATAATATATTATTTATACCCTGCCCATCTGGCTGTGCTTCCCCAGCCACTCTGGGCGGCTTCCAAAAAAATATTAAAATACTGCAATACATCAAACTAAGTTTCATGGATCCAGAAACACAGGCCTGGAGGAAGCCAACAAGAGACTGAAACACATACCCTCCAACAGTGCCGGATTTACATATAAGCTAAACAAGCTATAGCTTAGGGCCCCATTCTCTTGGGGCCCCAAATTTTTTTAAAAGAAATAAAATCTGGATGTACATTTCCAAAATATAAGATAAAAACAAATAAAATAAAACCTACATACAGCAACATTTAATAATACTTTTAATTTAATATTTAATATACTTTTTCTTAATTGTATTTCAGTCCAACAATTACTTTGATAAAAGACATATTTTATTATGTGCAAATGGCTTTAGATACCTATTAGGTCCATAAACTACCACATAGCATATATTCAACACAAAAAACAGTGATTTGTTGTTGACAAAGGACAGCTGGACATATAAAGGGCCCCATTACCTTCAGTAGCTTAGGGCCTCATCAAACCTAAATCTGGCCCTGCCCTCCAACCTGTAACAATATTATGAGAAAGGGACCAAAACCTTCTCTCCATCCACTTTCTTCATCTAATTTTTATATGTCTCTGCCATGTCCTTCCTTATTCACCTTTTCCCCCCAAACGGATAAAGTCCAAACAAAGAATGCGTTTGCCTTTGCCACAGGTTGCTTTCACCGCGACTACTTTTCTGGAAACTGCTGTTAACAGGATAAAACCGCTAACCACCGTCACATTGGGAAGCAACAATGAAAACCACCAAACGAGAAAGGAAAGATCAATAGCCAATCATGCTCAACATCAACAAACAGTGAGAAGAGTGCCGGTTCTCCCCCAGCAAAGATGGGTATAGCTTCCATCACTGGCAACGCTCTAAGCGGAAGGCTTAATAACACAGCAGGAACAAGCCTCATCGCTAAAGATGAGGTAAGTGTTATTTCACACTCCCTTCAAAGCATGCCAAAGCTGCCATGGACACAAAGCCATGCGCTGCCTGCCACGTTGGCTCAAAACAGATCCTTCATACTTGGGTTTATCCCTTGACAGAGTTGGAGCAAAGGCTCAAAGAACTTTGGAGGAAACTCTATTTTGCTTTACAGGCGTCTCTGTCTCCAGATATACTTTTTCAGGAGTTGTAAGCAGAAAACAAGCCCCATCCCACCCAAAGCTCCAGGGGGAGAGAATGGCTGTTGTTCGGGTGCCATCTAGCCTGCAAGATGGGCACTCAGCGCTGCCAGCTTCCGAGTCGCCTGAGGCTTCGTCAGATGGTTGGTGGCAGCTTTGGAGCCCTGCTAGCTCTTTTCCTTTCAAGCCCAGCTCATTGTGAGGGGGAGCTGTTCTTATTTGCTTGTTTAAGAGCTTTATGCAAAGTCCTCGCAATTTGCCGGGTATTAAGCCTGCCTCCTGTAGGAAAAGCAATGTCCCCCCTCTGGAATGATGGCTCGCATTCAATGCAGGCTGGGCCATTATGCAATCGCGCCAACTGGGTGCCAATCATCAGTGCTGCCGAGTGCCAAAGCGGGCATCGCGGAGAAGGAAAGAAGCCTCAAGAAACCAACTGAATGGGTTACTCCTACTCTGGGGACACTTTTGTGTGGTGCTGTTGATGGAGAAGGGCACTTCAGGCAGCACCCCTGGTGCTCTCATGGTGTCTCTGGGCAACTTTTTTATTATTATTAGTTTTATTAAATATTACAAGAAAGTAAATAGAAAAGGAAAATCAAAACAAAATCCCTACACAACAATATAAACACAATCGTCTACATATTTACCTAATGCAGACTAAAGAAGAAAAAAGACAAAAGATAAAAGGAAAAAGGAAAAGGGAAACGAAAAAGAAATACTTTCCATAATGAATAATACCAAATTTATACTTTAAACATTGCATTATATAATCCTAGTTAAAATATTATAAAAGACTTCCACCCCATTCACCACACGTCTCTTAATTTCTAATTCACCTTTACATCTGTTCTTCAGTCACTTCTTTTCCTTAAGTTCTTTCATAGTCCATCAAATCTTTGCATTTTTTATATTCTTCACAAGGTTAGCCTAAGCAGAACCAAACTTTCGTATCTGAGCCCTGCTTGTGTAAATATTCATTTAGACAATGTCTCTGGGCAACTTTGATTAAATGCCGACTGTGTAGTCGACACCAAGCTGTTTTGGGGTTGCCTGGTGGCAGGAAGCGCCCACAGCTTGCCTGTGAGATGGGCAAAAGCTCATTTGCCTTGCATATAGAAGACCCCAGGATTCAAACCCTAGTAGTTCCAGGTAGGACTGGGGAGATATTGCCTGAAACCCCAAAAAGCCACTGCTGGTCAGAGCAGCTAATACTGAGTAGATGGACAAGTGATCTGACACACAATCAGGCGGCTGCCTATGTTTCCCTGTAGTGCTTCTGTGGCATTCAGTGTCATGAGCCCCACAGAGACATTTTGGTGGGACTGGACAGAGCAGGTAGAGCAGCGGTTCTCAACCTGTGGGTCCCCAGATGTTGTTGGACTACAACTCCCATCACCCCTGAGCTCTGGCCTTGCCAGCTAGGGGTGATGGGAGTTGTAGTTCAACAACATCTGGGGACCCACAGGTTGAGAAAGGCTGAGGTAGAGGAATGAGGGGAGAACAGAGGACTGCAGGCTTTGGACTTTGCAGAGGTGCTCAGCAAACTGAGTGGGGACATTGACTAAGGAAGGGCTAAGGGGACTAGCAGAGCAGAAGCCTGCCTTGGTGCCATGATCGCTGTTTAAGAAGGAGGTTGACAAGCTGGAATGTGTGCAGAGGAGGGCCACCAGAATGATCAAGGGTCTGGAAACCAAACCTGATGAGGAACGGTTGAAGGAGCTGGGTTTGTTTAGCCTGGAAAAGAGACTGAGAGGAGATACAATAGCCATTTTAAAATATCTTAAGGGCTTTCTCGTGGACAATGGAGCAAACTTGTTTTCTCATGCTCTGGAGAGTAGCACTTGGACCTATGGCTTCAAGTTACAAGGAAGGAGATTCCGACTAAACATCAGGAAGAACTTTCTGATGGTAAGAGCTGTTCAACAGTGGAACGGTCTCCCTCGGGAGGTTATGGTCTCTCCTTCCTTGGAGGTTCTTAAGCAGAAGTTGGATGGCCATCTGTCATGGATGCTTTAGTTGAGACTCCTGCATTGCAAGGGGTTGGACCAGATGATCCTTGGGGTTCCCTTCCAATTCTACAATTGTTTTTTTAAAAATATATCTTTATTAATTTAAAATAAATACATTTATGAAAAACAGACGTGCATACAAGTAAACAAACATACATACATACAATCAAACAAACAAACAAATAACAGAAAAATCAAACAAGCCACCACACTATAAGATATAAGAAGAGTAATATACCGTATTTTTCGCTCCACAAGACACTTTTTTCCTCCTAAAAAGTAAGGGGAAATGTCTGTGTGTCTTATGGAGCGAATGTGTGGTCCCTGGAGCTGAATTGCCCAGGGGCAAAAAGCAAATCGCCAATTTTGTTTTAGAAAGAGGGAAGGGGGTGTTGAAACAAAGCCACTGAGCAGCTGATCGGCAAGCGATTGGGGAGAGAGATAAGGGACTCTAGCGATAAAGGAGGCTGTGGCCACAGCATGAACCACAAAAATCATACATCCACTGTTTCATTCAGAATATTTTTTTTTCTTGTTTTCCTCCTCTAAAAGCTAGGTTTCGTCTTGTGGTCAGGTGTATCTTATGGAGCGAAAAATACGGTAATTATCATCATATATACGCCTGGTATTGAACACAATTATAAAATTTATAGAAAAGAAATTTAAAACTGACTTCCAATTAATCTCACTGTCCTTTGTCTATCCATTACTTTATACCGCACAGTTACCCAACTCTACAGTTCTATGATTCTGTTTCACCGCAGGCCTCCTCCCACCCCTGAAAAGCCATCTCCCAGTGTGCCAGATGATAGATCAAATGACATTCCACATCATACAAGGCTGTGGAATCAACTGTGCTGGGCAAACAAACTCAGTAAACCCGGCTTACTCACATGAGCGTCCACTTGCTTGCCCAGTACTGTGGTGCACGATGCCAACTGCACAAATATCTGTACCCACCCCACTCTTCAAAAGGAGAGCTTGTTGGGCTTTTTGAATGCTGGAACAATGTCTTGGCTTGCGCTGAGCCATGTATATTGACCTCAGCTGCATCAGTTGACCTACGTTCCTTGCAAAACTGACTTATGTGCTGCAGCAACTTACACATTGAATTTTTATTTTATTTATTTCACAAAGTTTATGTTCTGCTGGATTGTAAAGAACCTCAAAGTGGTTTGCAAACAAAATGATAAAATTATTAGCAAAGGAAATTAAACATTCTTCAAAAATCAAAACAATAAACTTTAAAAAAACCCACAGCATTCTAGATATCTGGGTAGGTTTGTCTAAATAGAAACGTTTTTTATCAGGCCCAGGAAAGAGCACAGCGAAGACACCTGCCTGAGATCAATAGGCAGGGAGTTTCAAACTGTAGGTGCTGCCACACTAAAAGATTGATTTCGTACAGATGCAGAGCAGGTATTATGTGACATGTGTAACAATAGCAGTAAAAATAAATAAATGAGTTCAGGGTCTGAGCATTGTGTCTTCCAGTGGAAGCCAGGCCATTCAGTAAAGCCAGGGAAACACAGATGGTTCTCTTCGCTGTGACAAAATGGCTGAGCACAGGTCACAGGAGAGATAACTTCTTTTCACGTGAAAAGAAGGAGAAGGAGAGGGAGGAAGAAGAAGAAGAGGAGGAGGAGGAATAGTTTGGATTTGATATCCTGCTTTATCACTACCCAAAGGAGTCTCAAAGCAGCTAACATTCTCCTTTCCCTTCCTCACCCATAACAAACACTCTGTGAGGTGCGTGGGGCTGAGAGACTTCAGAGAAATGTGACTAATCCAAGGTCACCCAGCAGCTGCATGTGGAGGAGCGAAGATGCAAACCCGGTTCACCAGATTACGAGTCTACTGCTCTTAACCACTAGACCACACTGAGAAGGAGGAGGAGGAGGAGGAGGAGGAGGAGAGGAGTTGAGTTGTGTCCCACTGGTTTTTAAAGTTTGTAATAGGAAGCAGGTTCAGGCTGAACTCCTAGACCCACTTACCTGGGAGTAAGCCCCACAGAATTCCGTGGAATTTACTTCTGAGTAGGCAGAGTTGGGCTTGCAGTCTTGGTGTGCATAGCCTGCCTTTGGCAACAAACAACACTTCAGAAATAAGAAAAGCAAAGAGACACCTGTATGCCTCAATGGCGTCCTCACACCTTGGCTGTCCCTTCATTAGCCCAAAACAAACGCCTTCTGCAATTCACTTCCCTGCGTGTTCTCTTTCAAAGCAAATGAAGCAGCTAACTGGCCCATCAATTAGCCATCTCCCCGCAGGGCTCTAAACCTCCACTGAGCTCCATCAGCATTAGGAAACATCAAACAAAGCGACATGAAAAAGAGTTGTTAATTACATATACTCTGAAGACTGAAAAACAAAACCAAACCAGGGGCAGGGACACCCAAATATCCTTGTGTGGTTGCCCCCCACTCCACCCCACTCAGTCCCCAACCTTTTTACGATGAGGGGTGAAGGGCAGTGTGGAGCTTGTGCTCTCATTTGCTTGTGAGCAGAACTTGGGAAGTGGTGGAATATCTGTCTTGCATGCAGAAGGTCGCAGGTTCGGTTCCTGGCATTCCTTAGGTAGGGCTGAGACCTAAAGACTACCATTGAAGGTGACCCGGAAACGACAACTAATCCAGAATGCGGCAGCTAGATTAGTGACTGGGAGTGGCCACTGGGACCATATAACACCAGTCCTGAAAGACCTACATTGGCTCCCAGTACATTTCCAAGCACAATTCAGTCTTGGTGCTGACCTTTAAAGCTCTAAACAGCCTCGGCCTAGTATACCTTAAGGAGCACCTCCACCTCCATCGTTCAGCCCGGACACTGAGGTCCAGCGCTGAGGGCCTTCTGGCGGTTCCCTCACTGTGAGAAGTGAAGCTACAGGGAACCAGGCGGAGGGCCTCCTCGGTAGTGGCACCTACCCAAGTTGGACAGGTCATAGTGGAGAGTTTTGACCAAACGTGATCCACCTGGAGCAGGAACCGGCAAGCCACTCCAGTATCCCTGCCAAGAAAAGTTATGACGCTGGAAGATGAGCCCCTCAGGTCAGAAGGCATCCAACATGCTACTGAGGAAGAGCGGAGGACAAGTACAAGTAGATCCAGAGCTGATGAAGCGGCTGGGCCAAAGCCGAAAGGACGCTCAGTTGCGGATATGCCTGGAGGCGAAAGGAAAGTCCAATGCTGTAAAGAAAAATATTGCATAGGAACCTGGAATGTAAGGTGCTGGGAAAGATTGAGGGCGCAAGGAGAAGGGGACAACAGAGGACGAGATGGTTGGACAGTGTTCTCGAAGCTACAGTACCAACATGAGTTTGACCAAATTGCGGGAGGCAGTGGAAGACAGGAGGGCCTGGCGTGATCTGGTACAGGGGGTCACGAAGAGTCGGACACGACTAAATGACTAAACAACTAAACAACACAACAAAAGGACCCCCATGCGGTTATGTGCAGTTGAATTCAACTATGAGGTGTGGCGCTCATCTCCACTTTCAGGCCAAGGGAGCTGGTGTTTGTCCACAGACAGCTTTTCTGGGTCATGTGGCCAACAGGACTAAATTGATTCTGGTGCATGGAAGACCATGATGAGTCCCAGTGCGCATGGAAATACCATTTACTTTCCTGCCACAGTGGTACCTATTTATTTACTCATGCTGGTATGCTTTCAAACTGCAGAAGCTGGGACAAAGCAACAGGAGCTCACCCCATCACATGGATTTGAACTGCCGACCTTACAATCAGCTAACTCAAGTGGCTCGATGGTTTGGACCACAGCGCCACCTGCATCCCTTAAGCCAATATACTTATGTTCCTGCAGATGCAGGGATTGAGAGAAGTCTGTATTCAAGTGAGTTTACACAGGCCCCACCACTGAGCCATGCTCCCCCTCCTGTGCACGCCCTGAATTTACTCCAGTGTTGGGGGAACCCCTACAACAGGTTTAGGGAGTGTAGGGGGGAGGAAATAGAGAGATCCTTCTGCTGCGCTGGCAAACATCCTTGCACTGATGGAACATGTCACACCATGCTTGATACAACCCCCAAAGAATAATAATACAACTTGCTGTCTTTCAATGGTACCCAAATATCTATCTGCTGATGCCACCTGCCCAACATTTGGGCCGGCCCTGATGTAAGAGCATTCGTGTCTAAGTTCCCACATGTCTAAGAATGCAGATTAATGTGGGCGTTACAGTTATTAATGCAATACAATTAAGCAAAAGGGGGAATGAAAAGAGAGGTAACGAAAGAGAGAAAGAGTGATGTTATTGTTTGAGACAGATATTATTTCCCTGCAGAAGAATAAATCAATTGCAATTATTGCGCTTTCTGGTAAGAATTGGCATAGTTTAACGCTCTGGGTCAAACTTATTAATGAAATGAGGCACTTCTATATTTTCCTGAAATTGAACGAAGGGCAAATCCAATGACAGGTACAATGCACTGCTAATCATGCTGTATGCTTAACACTTCGAGAATTAATGAAGACCAAAGTAGCTCTCCATGATCTCTCCCCTCCCCTTTCTGCACCACCCCAGAAGAAGTGGAAAATCTGAATATGTCACTGGAGTCATTTGCTTTGCCCTTCCTCCCTGATCTCCCCTGTGCAGGGTTTTGGACACGTTCCCACAATGACCTCCAGCAGCACCTGTAATTTTATATGCAACTGAAACAAAAGGAACAACCGGGAGAGGCCCTGCTTCCTTTCCTTAATGGCTTTTGTATGAAAAACGCAAACACAAAAGCACGCGCCGGATTGTTTGCATGGAAAAATGAGACCGAAGACTGATTGCCACTGAACCTGCTTCCCTTCCTGCTGGAAGCTCGGAGGGGCCGATCCGACAAGCAAGAGTGTTCAAATGCACAACATCTCTGTTCCAATTCAACCAAGCTGCTAAGTCCGTGCAAAGTTTGGTGCACAGTGAATTGAACCTTGTGAATGGTTTGCAACTTGAGCTGTATTAGATAGGTAGGTAAACAGGTAGATAGGGACACGGGTGGCGCTGTGGGTTAAACCACAGAGCCTAGGACTTGCCGATCAGAAGGTCGGTGGTTCAAATCCCCACAACGGGATGAGCTCCCGTTGCTCGGTCCCTACTCCTGCCAACCTAGCAGTTCAAAAGCACCTCAAAGTGCAAGTAGATAAATAGGTACCACTCCGGCGGGAAGGTAAACGGCGTTTCCGTGCGCTGCTCTGGTTCGTCAGAAGCGGCTTAGTCATGCTGGCCACATGACCCGGAAGCTGTACGCCGACTCCCTTGGCCAGTAAAGCGAGATGAGCGCCGCAACCCCAGAGTTGTTTGCGACTCGACCTAATGGTCAGGGGTCCCTTTACCTTTACCTTTAAACAGGTAGATAGATTAAAGTTGTGCACAGTGCCCTCCTAGATTTACTCCATGGGTCTAATTCAAGTCGCCACCAAGGGCCAAGCTGGAGACCACCCACTCCACCTTGGATCCAGTCCCAAATTAGTTTGGAAGTGGGACTGATGTCCAGTTAGTGCAAAATCACCCCGATTTACACATAATTGGATGCCACATCCTATGATGGACCAGCTGGCTGTTGGCCAGATTCAGTGGAACTTCTCTTATGTTATTTTGATCAAAATTACATTTGCATACATGTGCATTTTTATAGATTTCTTTTTCCCCAAAACAAAAATAATTGTGGTTTGAAGTGAAATCAGAAAAGAGCTAGACCGATCTGTCCATCTCTAGGGGGAAATCGGAATCGTGGAAGACTGCTGATTACAACTCTGCCGCTACTTACAAAATAATTTATTTCCATAATTCCCCTGAGGAAATAATCTAAAAATGCCTCCCTGCACTTTTTCAGCTGGCAGACAAGCCCAAGGGAGGGTTGTGGGGGTTTCCCCTCGGCCCTAATTTTCATAGCATGCAACAATAGCATAAGGAATTTTGCCAAGGAGAAGCAAGCAGTGTAGCAATAAAACTGCTGGCACATTTGCAGAGCTAAGCAAGGTGCAGTATGGTTTCAAACTGGATGAGGGAACTGCGTGTTGTGATTCCTGCTTTGCCAGGGGTTGGACCAGATGACCCTCATTGTCCCTTCAAACTCAACACTTCTATAATTCAGTGATTCCCATGCTGCACAATGGATGTGTCTATGAATACCATGATCGCTTGGTTATGGGGGGTGGGATTGTTAATGGGAATGTTATTTTCTTTTATTTTCACAGGCATGCACAGGTGTCTGATGAAGGCAGGTTTGAAATGCACTGGGGTAATCCATGCAAATTTTTATTAAAGATGGTTTTATAAATGTGAAAGGGCTATAGCCACTAGTGGAGGTGTGTGGGGAGCACTACTACTCACATGACTTCCATCACAGGGGGTTGGACTAGATGACCCTTGGGTACCTTCCAACACTATGATTCTATGTTGCTGTCACTTACTGGGAGAAAAAGGTGGATGGGCGAGGCAGCAGCAGTGCAAACACAGCAATAGAGCCCATCCAATGCTGCCAGTGCTGGTGTGTGTTTGTGTTTGTGCCGTGTTAATCTGGTTCCCCAGTTGCTCCTCCTCCTCTACCTCCCAGGAAGCAGCAGCCAAGTGGCTGGCTGGAGGTCAGCTGAGAAACAGCACCCCATTATGCCACCCACTACTGGGCATAGCTCAGGGGTAGTACAGATGATCTATTGACATTGATGCCAAAATCCAGCATCTCCTGAGCTCTGCGAGTGCAGCTTTATCCCGACTGAAGCGGAGAGGGTTTGAGGAAGGGGACATTTGCAGGGAAACCAAAATGCTTGTTTACAAAGCTATTGTTCTACCAACCTTGCTGTATGCTTGTGAAACATGGACCACTTATAAATGCCATATCCAACTCCTTGAAAGATTCCATCAACGGTGTCTCTGAAAATTTTTACACATCACTTGGGAAGACAGGCGAATTAATGCCAGTGTACTGGAAGAAGCAAAGATCACCAGTGTTGAAGCAATGATTCTTCAACATCAGCTTCGTTGGACTGGTCATGTTGTTCGGATGCCTGATTATCATCTTCCAAAGCAACTACTCTATTGCAAACTTAAAAATGGAAAGCATAATGTTGGTGGTCAACAAAAGAGGTTCAAAGACTCTCTCAAGGCAAATCTAAAAAAATGTAGTATAAACACCGACAACTGGAAACCACTGGCCTGTGAGCGCTGCAGTTGGAGAACAGCCTTTACCAAAGGTGTCATGGACTTTGAAGAAGCACAAACTCAGGGTTAAAGGGAGAAATGAGCTAGGAGGAAGGCACGCTTGGCAAAGCCTCACCGTGATCAACTCCCACCCAGAAACCTATGTCCCCATTGTGGAAGGACGTGTGAATCCAGAATTGGTTTCCACAGTCACTTACAGACTCACTGTTAAGACTGTGTTCATGGAAGACAATCTTACTTGGCTACAAGTGATCACCAGAGAAGAAGAGTACAGATGCAGCAGATCTCAAGCTGAACCCCAGCAGTCTCTGATTAAAAATGATCTCAGTCAGCAGGCTGGGGAGTGATCCCGCCTTTGACAGTCAGAGGAGGCAAAAGTGCATCTGATGGATGAGTGGCTTGAGACGGGGGGGGGGGGGGGAGTAACTTCAGATGTTAAAAAGGTATCAGCTCACCACAGAGGCCATGTTTCCGCAAACAGCAGGCAAGTTTGCAAACCAGAGTCTGGAGCGAACCACCTCAATCTGCAGGAAGGAGCTCCACACAACTGAACACTCCTGCATACAAAACAAATTTCAGAGCACAGGAGATGACCATGTCAAGGAGATGTGTTGTAGTTGCATTCAGAAACAGGTCTCCTATCTCATCTCTGGAAATGAAGTGTGAGTTTGTTTGAGAAGTGGCCAGCACAGAACAGCCTCCAGCCATCATTGGTCTTGCTGTCCAATGAGCTGCAGTTTAGCGTTTAGAGTTGATTTGCATGATTTACTGTGCATGTGCTCTCTTACTTCCAAAGAGCAGAATTATCTCTGTCTCTGCTCACAGATTGCCTTTGTCCTCTGCAACCTGTGTAATATCATTCACGGAATCCCAATCAGCCTGCCTGCTCTACCCCCACCCCACCCCCACCCTGCCACGTACTCATCAATAATCAAGCTGTGCTGTTTGGTAACCAGAACATATTGTAGGGAGGGATTGATAAGTACATCAAGCATCACAAATAGACTAAGCAAAAATGATCTTACTTCCTCCTTGCATTTTTCTAAAAACAATGGACCTCTCTGACCAGATGCAGGCAGCCAGCAGATTTTAAATCTTTGGGCTTTTCTTCACTTTGGCTTGTGCCTTGCTGACAAAGCACAGGTCTGAGCAGTTTCCCACTTGACCCACATTCTAAGCATGGGTCTGAGTGGTTTTTCCCTTGCCCCACTCCTCTCCCATGGAAAACCCTCTCTTTAGTATTATGTTGGAGCAAACATCAACCTGGAGAAAACCCAAATTGCTGTTTGTTCCAATTGAGCACCAAAGAGCAGTTTTCCTTGGGGAGGAGGGGAGGACACCGGGGAACAAGTGTGGAGAAGCCCCACATGCTCTGCAGTGCTTTTAAATAAATAAAGTTTTAGAAATAGGGATTGGGGAGAAAATTGGTTCTGTTTGCATTATGAACCTACTTAATCTGCACTTCCCGAACAACGTGCCAATCAAAACAGCAATTCTTCAACGTCTCACTCCTCCAAATTTTGCACTGCAGTTCTCTGAGCCAAGTGAAGTGTATAAAAATTAGGTATGCACACACTAACACAATCACAAAAACCCCAGTCTGGGGCCACCTTGCAAACAGCCCCTAGCCTCTGCACACGCTGCCCCGCCAACAACCCCAGATTGCTGTGGGAGGCTGAAATGTCTGGGGGTGATCTGGGATGTCTGAACCTGACTCAGCTGAAGTCTGGGTGCCCCCCGCAATTCTGTTTGAGATTGGCCAAATACAGGACATAGCCCTATTGAAAATGCACGTATTAGAGTAAAATATGCAGAAATATGCACAATACATATATAAGTGAAAATAATAAATAAATAAATAAATAAATAAATAAATAAATAAATAATAAATGCTTTGTATTATGGAAACCTGCTTTGTTAAAATGTGTGCATTGGCACTAAAGGTAAAGGGACCCCTGACCGTTAGGTCCAGTCGTGACCGACTCTGGGGTTGCAGTGCTCTTCTCGTTTTATTGGCCGAGGAAGCCGGTGTACAGCTTCCGGGTCATGTGGCCAGTGTTGTGACGTGGGGTTTGTGATTTCAGCTCTCTTGACATAATATGCTGGAGTCAGTTCTCTAGTAACACTTCTTTATTAAAGCAAACAACACTGAGACCTGAGGAGGGAAGAGCTACATTTATAGGGACAGGGAACTAGCTAGAAAGGATACATTTTGGAGGGAACAATATCAGGCAATCACAGTCCTGCCTTTTGGAGGAAACCAATAAGACAGAGGATCCAAATACAGGAGCTTAAATGAACCAATAGTAGCTGTACCCTCTGGAACCAAAAGGCAGTTACTTTACCCTAATGCAAATACAGACAATAATAACAATACAGATATAAAATCCTTTGACTCAATACACAACAGCCACCATGACTAAGTCGCTTCTGGCGAACCAGAGCAGTGCACAGAAACACCATTTACCTTCCCGCTGGAGCGGTACCTATTTATCTACTTGCACTGCATGCTTTCAAACTGCTAGGTTGGCAGGAGCAGGGACCGAGCAACAGGAGCTCACCCTGTCGTGGAGATTCAAACTGCCGACCTTCTGATCGGCAAGTCCTAGGCTCTGTGGTTTAACCCACAGCGCCACCCACATTGGGACAAATCTACCCCGAAATGCTGATAAATTTTAATGAGAACTTAAAATCATCATCATCACAAGTTGATCTGGAAATGTCGTGAACTGAATTTAAGACTGGAAAACTGAAATATTGTGAGAAACTTGCCAGATTCAACCATCCCTATACAAAAGAAGCAACTTTGCAATTGATATTTTAAAAAGCATCTATCTCTTCCACTCCACCCCGCCACCAAACTTGTGAATATGGCTAACGACTTACGCAGTGTGGGAAATAAACATGTTTTGTTCATAGAATCATAGGGTTGAAAGGTACCCCAACGGTCATCTAGTCCAGCCCCCTGCAATACAGGAATTTCAACACACAGCTCCCCATCCAATTATGAAACCATACTGGACCCTGCTTAGCTTTGCAAATGTGCTGGCAGTTTTATTGCTGCACCACTAGGAGGGTATAAAGGGCAAGCTTTGTGAATGTGGCTGTTTCAACTGTGTGGTTGGTGCTCAGCCTTTGTTGCCACTGTGAGCAGATGTGACCTCAGAGATTTGAGTTGCTCTTTTATCTTTTTCATTTCTTCACACAGGAGCACAGTGAACTCACCACCTTAGACAGTTACACAGAGGAAAGCAGGCAGATCCCTGCCTCCTAGGAGCTTACAATCCCGCTGAGGCATGGGAGGTGGAGGGCAATGGATAGAGAAGGAAGGCAAGACTAAGGAAGGATGAGTTGCACATTCTTAAAATTGAGTTTTTCAGTTTGGAATGAGGAGTAAGGGGATAAACCAAAGGCCGCTGGGGGGGGGGTAGGATAGACTTTGAGGGAGGATTTAAAGATAGCTGGTCATAATTTGTACCACTGGGGAACTCCCAAGTCTGCACCCACACCCAGAAAACAGAGTCAAGGCACAACATTTATTAGTATTTAACATAACAAGGAAACCTGATAGCTCGTAATAGTGCGGGAAGATTTCCTTTTTTATTCTTTAAAAGCTCAGAAATATGCTTCTATATCATCATTTAATCAGGTTGGTATAACGCCGTTATCTCATTGCTGCATTGTAAAAGCGCCTATTTAATCAAAAAGCCGAAAATAAATGGAGAGAGAGAGAAAGAGATACGGTTAAATGAAGAAGGTCATCAAAACAAGTATCATCAATCCATCTGTTTGAATATTATGAACCTATTGATATCTGAGAAAAGGAGGCTATATAAAACTAAATGCCTAAATAAGAAAAAGAAAGAAAGAAGAAAGGGGGAAACAAGCACATTTAGATAAATTGGTTTTTAAAAAATAAGGATATTTAAATCTAAAGGAGCTGTGTGAGGTAGGCTCGGGCCAGTCACTGTCTCTCAGCCTAACCTACCTCACAGGGTGGTTGTGAGGATAAAATGGGAAGAACTGTGTAAATCGCATTGAGTTCCTTGAAGGAAATTGGGATAGAAATGCAAATAAACTAACAAATGAATAAATAATAAAAATTAATCTGGAAAAAATCAATGGAAAGGAAGCTGTGCTGGAAGACACTTTCTAACCTGTGGCCCTCCTTGCTAGACTACAACTCCCTGACAAAACAACAAACAAACCTATGGTCACGTAAAGCATCCTCAATAAACACACGAGACATAACCGGCCATGTTCTTAGATAAATAAAGTATACTATTCATTGTATCAGATTGTAAATTTCAACAGATTTCAATCCGTGTAATGGTGCAATGGTGTCTGCTACTACTACGCCATAAGATCCACTGTCTTATAATATCACATATGGGCTTTAACTACTGATGAAGCCCAGGATGGCGAAACAAGGCCAATATTCCGGAAATCCTTGTCTAGACTCTGTGAAAGGATTTTGTGGAACTGTAACAACCTTTCATGTGGATTGTTTGGACTTTCATGAACAGACAGGTGGAACAGACACCATTACACGGATGGACCATATGAATGAACTGACTAGAGAATGATCTGATCCACTAAGTTCGTTTGTTGAACTTTATGAGTTACTTCTGTTGAAATTTACAATTTGGTACAATGAATAGTATACCTTATTTATCTAAGAACACAGTCGGTTACGTTTCATGTGTTTATTGAGACTACAACTCCCAGTATCCCTGACCATTGATCTTGCACACTGGAGCTGATGGTTGTCCAAGTTCAAGAAAGTCTGGGGGGCCATAAGTTCTTTGCAAGGCTGGGATTGAATGGTGCATGCCCCTTGTGACCTCCTCACCCCACCCACAGGCAACAGGGAGATTCACCCACCAAGGGACACGTTGACCGGCTGGGCTCCCTCCTGCACAGGCGTGCAGACAGCACAGCATGGCCCCACTTGGCTCCAGGGGGGTGGCACTCCAGGCGTGTCAACAGCAAGGGCTGGGCTGGCATGGTGAGCTCCTTTCACCCTCCGTGCCACCACCACCTGGTGGGCACATGTGTCCTGGGCACCAGCAAACCACGCTATTCTGCTGTCTGGATGAGTAACCCAGACCCTAACACGGTGCCTCTGGGTTGCTGTTGTCATTATAGTAGCATTTGGGACTTTCTAGTTTTGAGAAAAGGTGGGTTAAGAGGCAACATGAGTTTGTAAAATTTGTTTTGTAAAACAAGTTTGTAAAATTATTCGGCATCCAATGAAGCTGATCGCTGGAAGATTCAGGACATATTTTTTAAATGGATTTATTCACACAGCATCGCTTAGAGATTTTTGTGATTCAGTGGTTTATAAATCTTTCTAAATAAGTAAGGATTTCTATTTTTTTTAAAAAAAATTATTAAGATTTTTACATTACAAAATAGAAAGAGAAAAAAGAAAAAGTACAAAATAAAAATAGTTAAAAACAATCAATCTTTTCATCACATTACTTTTCATTTACTTGTTTCTCGGACCTCCTCGGACCTCCCTTTTTTGTATTCCAAAACCATTTTTTCATATTCTTTTATACCATTACAGCTAGAAACCACTTAATTTCAATCCAACATCATTCTAACATTCATTAATTTTACAATGTCTCTGTAGATAGTCTTTAAATTTCTTCCAGTCTTCTTCCACTGACTCTTCTCCCTGGTCTCGGATCCTGCCAGTCATTTCTGCCAATTCCATGTAATCCATCACCTTCATCTGCCATTCTTCCAGAGTGGGTAAATCTTGTGTCTTCTAAATAAGTAAGGATTTCTAAATGAATCACCCGCTCCTGCCCAGAGAACTTATAGTTTATTCACTGGTCTTAGTATTCTCATGGCCTCTCAACAACTACGTTCCAGATTCTGGTCTGTGTTGTCTGCAGGAAGCTACACCAGTTGGCTGGGTTGTCGTTCTCAGGGGCGGATGCTAAATTTAAAAGCAAAGCTCTCTGTAAGGTATCAGGCCACTTGGGATGATAACCTTTGAGCTTTCACCTCCTGTGACACTGGACCTAATGAGCACACTTATCTGGCCTGCCAAACATAACATGATACAGATGTGAAGTTTGCATTGTTGGCAAATTGGCTGGGAAGATTTGAGCCAGTTGTTGTGGGGGCGGAAGGGTCGAGTTGCAAGTAATCTTGAAAAAGCAAACATGAGATCACAGTGATTAGAATGTATAGGGTACTTGATACCTGCCTATCAGTTGCAAATGTTGCAGTAGGCTGAAAAGATTGTATAGATTTTTATACAGAGGTGCAAGATGAAAAACTGGATTCGACCACTGCCTTCATAATAGGGTTTCATGAAACTTGTTGCGCTATTGTATGGAGTTTGATTTCTGTAATAGGTTTCTGAGACCATTTCACACATGATTACCAACATAAGGCTGCCAACGAGTGTACACTCATAGAATCATAGAACTGTAGAGTTGGAAGGGACCCCAAGTGTCATCTAGTCCAACCCCCTGTGGAGTTAACAGGCAGAGGCAGATTTCGGGCAGCACAAATGATTCTGCTGAACTGGGTGCAGAGCCTAGGAAGTGCTGCAGGGTGTCACAACTATGACTTAGTGAACTAAGCAGAACAGAAGGCGAGAGGCAGGGAGGTGCTGAATTTGAGGCTTGCACAGGGTATGTGCTGGGCCTGGGGGTAACCTGACCACACGGTCCAGGTCCAGTCCCGTATCCAAGGGTTCCACAAGGAGTCAGTCCGACAGGGCCAAGGCAGGACACAATGCAGGAAACCAGGCAAGGTCAGGCACAGGGTCTCAGGCAGGTTCTGGCAAACAGCAGTGTTGCTCCTGCAACCTGGGGCGGGGTCCGGCAGTCTTTTATCTCTGACGGGGTACCGGCTGGTCCTGATCCCCTGGTGACTCACCTCCCTGCCTCACCCAAAGGCGAGCACTCCTCCTATGAGCACTCAGGTCTCTCCTCCTCTCAGACCTTCGTCTCTGCAGCTTGGGAGATGTTGGTGGGTTACTGCAGTGTTTTTCAACCTTTTTTGGGCAAAGGCACACTTGTTTCATGAAAAAAATCACGCGGCACACCACCATTAGAAAATGTTAAAAAAATTAACTCTGTGCCTATATTGACTATATATAAAGTAATTCTCTTGAATAGGAATCAAATAAACACAAAGAAAGTAGTTTATAATTACTTTATTATGAAATAGTAAGTAAACAGAAATATGAAAAATTATAAAATACTTTATTTTAAAATCTTTCGAATTTTTCAATTTTTCCCACGGCACACTAGGCAACATCTCATGGCACACTAGTGTGCCACGGAACAGTGGTTGAAAAACACTGGGTTACTGGACCCAGAGGCTGCCTCAGTTTGTTGGTGTTTGTTGCCGGGGAACCTGTGCAGACTGGGGCTCTTCAGAATCAGGCCCCAGACTAGGTTCAGATGCCACCTGAGGCAAAGGATCCAGTGCGGACTGAGACTCTTCTGGTTCCGAGTCCGAGCCCAAGTCCCAGGCCATCACAGGGTGCTGCCGAAATTCAAAAGACCCATCTGCCCTGATACTGTAGCCACTTACAGTTCTTCACATACCTTTCCTGGCACACCTATTTACAAACATTAATTTATTAAATTTGCATCTTTCAGCATACAATTAAGAAATCTTAGGAGTGTACATAACCCCAAACGTGTGAATTGCATCTGAACCCTTGACTGTGGTAGTGGAGTGTATTGATTATGTCCTGGTTACATTGCCAGGCCTTTGAAATCATAGAATTATAGACTTGGAAGGGACCCCAGGGGTCATCTAGTCCAACCCCCCAGCAATGCAGGAAGAAATGCTGGACCATATTTGCTTGGATCAGATCTATGAAACCCCTCGATGAAATCTGTGCATCACTGATATCTTTTCGGTTTATAGATTCATTGGTTGGCTGAGTGCCTTTTGGATAAATTAAGATGATGGACAGCCCCTGCAATGGGAGCTGAGCTTGGCTCCCATTCAAAAGCAGCACTGTGGCAAAAATGTTGTGTAGGGGGCTGGCAGGAGGGTGGTGAGCTGTGCTGTAGCTGCAGCAATACTGCATGGCTGAGGCCACATCAAGGCCATTCGGGTCAGTGGCACATCAGCAGCAACATATCGAAGGCAGCTGAAGTCTGGCACAGGCCCTGATCAGATCAAAGAGACCCAGGAGATCCAACTCACAAAGACATCAAGGGCTTGTCCACAATTCTGTGTGCCCCCTGCCTTGAAAGAGTGGGCTTTCCATTTGTCCTTTCTAGGCATGGGTACTAGAAAAAGAAGAAGAAGAGGAGGAGGAGGAGGAGGAGGAGGAGGAGGAGTTTGGATTTGATATCCCGCTTTATCACTACCCGAAGGAGTCTCAAAGCAGCTAACATTCCCTTCCTCCCCCACAACAAACACTCTGTGAGGTGAGTGGGGCTGAGAGACTTCAGAGAAGTGTGACTGGCCCAAGGTCACCCTGCAGCTGCATGTGGAGGAGCAGAGACGCGAACCCGGTTCACCAGATTACGAGTCCAATGCTCTTAACTACTACACCACGCTGGCACCCATTTCATTCATTACAAGCAGAGATGGTCCTCTCCCCTCTCCCCTCTGTTGTAGAGAATGTCTAGTGTATAATACAAGCACCTCACACATCATGGTCAACCAACATCCGAGATTCTGCAGCAGTTTTGCTTTTATTTTATTTTATTTTATTTTTCCATAAAATTTATAAAGTGCTTGATTGTAACAAGAACAAAAAAACAACCCTCAAAGCTGTCCATAAAAAAGAGGAAACCTATAACATCATCAGCTTTTTTAAAAAAATACACATTAAAAACAACTATTTTAAAGTTGTTTTTTTTAAAAAAATAAAGATTAATACACCAGATTAAAACATAGGTCAACATGTCAGCATAGGCTTGCCTAAACAAAGCATCCCATGGACTGCAAGAAGATCAAACCTCTCCATTCTGAAGGAAATCAGCCCTGAATTCTCACTGGAAGGACAGATCCTGAAGCTGAGGCTCCAGTACTTTGGCCACCTCATGAGAAGAGAAGACTCCCCGGAAAAGACCCTGATGTTGGGAAAGATGGGGGGCACAAGGAGAAGGGGACGACAGAGGACGAGATGGTTGGACAGTGTTCTCGAAGCTACCAGCATGAGTCTGACCAAACTGTGGGAGGCAGTGGAAGGCAGGAGTGCCTGGCGTGCTCTGGTCCATGGGGTCACGAAGAGTCGGACACGACTAAACGACTAAACAACAACAAAACAAAGCATGTTTTTAGCAGGCAGCCAAAAGAATTCAGGCAATGTGGCTACCTGGGGTCAAGAGCCAGGGAGTTCAAAAATGTGGGTGCCCCCACCCTAGAAGATAGATTTCTTCCAAATGGGAAATAGGTATTATGTGACACTAGTGAGTGCCAGTTCTACGGATCAAAGCATCAAGTGTCATCTACTCTTTCTTGCTTGTGCAATACTCCTACAAGTAAACAGAATTGCACTGACGGAAAAGCCCAGTCACAGCTCATTGAATCCAGCCTTCCCATGTTTAAAGACTGTGGCCTGATCTCATACGTGATAACTGCGCCGCGCGGTTCCTTGGACGTCAAAAATCACCTCCTGAATCACTTCCATGAGATTAGAAAGCTGTGGGAATGGGTTGGGTTTCTCTCCCTTTTATTTTTGTCTTCTCCCCCTCACCCCAACCACACGAAAAGAGCCGTAATTTATTGCGCAGAAAACTCACAACGTACAAGGCAAACCCGACGCCTCTTCACTTCAGGTTCCTCTGCTTCACGGAGGAGACAGGAGATTAGGAAAACACAATTTGGAGCAAATGATTCAGCAGAGGAAACACAGCCCAGAATAACTAAGGAGATAGTACAAGAATACTTGGCTAGTCTAGATGTATTCAAGTCTCCAGGGCCAGATGAACTGCATCCAAGAGTATTAAAAGAACTGGCAGATGTGATTTCAGAACCACTGGCAGTCATCTTTGAGAATTCCTGGAGAACAGGCGAAGTCCCGGCAGACTGGAGGAGGGCAAATGTTGTCCCTATTTTCAAAAAGGGGAAAAGAGAGGACCCAAATAATTACCGCCCAGTCAGTCTGACATCAATACCAGGGAAGATTCTGGAGCAGATCATTAAGCAAACAGTCTGTGAGCACCTAGAAAGGAATGCTGTGATCACCAATAGTCAGCATGGATTTCTGAAAAATAAGTCATGTCAGACTAACCTGATCTCGTTTTTTGACAGAATTACAAGCCTGGTAGATGAAGGGAACGCAGTGGATGTAGTCTACCTTGATTTCAGCAAGGCATTTGACAAGGTGCCCCATGATATTCTTGTAAAAAAGCTGGTAAAATGCGGTCTTGACTATGCTACCACTCAGTGGATTTGTAACTGGCTGACTGACCGAACCCAAAGGGTGCTCATCAATGGTTCCTCTTCATCCTGGAGAAGAGTGACTAGTGGGGTGCCACAGGGTTCTGTCTTGGGCCCGGTCTTATTCAACATCTTTATCAACGACTTGGATGATGGACTCAAGGGCATCCTGATCAAATTTGCAGATGACACCAAACTGGGAGGGGTGGCTAACACCCCAGAGGACAGGATCACACTTCAAAACGACCTTGACAGATTAGAGAACTGGGCCAAAACAAACAAGATGAATTTTAACAGGGAGAAATGTAAAGTATTGCACTTGGGCAAAAAAAACGAGAGGCACAAATACAAGATGGGTGACACCTGGCTTGAGAGCAGTACATGTGAAAAGGATCTAGGAGTCTTGGTTGACCACAAACTTGACATGAGCCAACAGTGTGACGCGGCAGCTAAAAAAGCCAATGCAATTCTGGGCCTCATCAATAGGAGTATAGCATCTAGATCAAGGGAAGTAATAGTGCCACTGTATTCTGCTCTGGTCAGACCTCACCTGGAGTACTGTGTCCAGTTCTGGGCACCACAGTTCAAGAAGGACACTGACAAACTGGAACGTGTCCAGAGGAGGGCAACCAAAATGGTCAAAGGCCTGGAAATGATGCCTTATGAGGAACGGCTAAGGGAGCTGGGCATGTTTAGCCTGGAGAAGAGGAGGTTAAGGGGTGATATGATAGCCATGTTCAAATATATAAAAGGATGTCACATAGAGGAGGGAGAAAGGTTGTTTTCTGCTGCTCCAGAGAAGCGGACACGGAGCAATGGATCCAAACTACAAGAAAGAAGATTCCACCTAAACATTAGGAAGAACTTCCTGACAGTAAGAGCTGTTCGACAGTGGAATTTGCTGCCAAGGAGTGTGGTGGAGTCTCCTTCTTTGGAGGTCTTTAAGCAGAGGCTTGACAACCATATGTCAGGAGTGCTCTGATGGTGTTTCCTGCTTGGCAGGGGGTTGGACTCGATGGCCCTTGTGGTCTCTTCCAACTCTATGATTCTATGATTCTATGATTCTATGAATTGATACCGGCAAACAAAGCCGTATTTTACCTTTCCGGTTCCTTGTCTCTGAGTCTGCCATGCGCCGCAGACTGATACTCAGAGGATTCCCATTTGATTTATTCCCATTTTAAACAAGTTTCACTGTTCTTCCATTCGTCACACGGCTCCTGGCCTAAGGAAACTCTACTTGAGAGAAGGAGAGGCCATTATCATGTACCGCGCAAGGTCCAATCTGTTGGCGTCTTGCTTAGTAATGGGAATAGGACCTTTGGAGAGCGCCTGAGTGACATTTCTGCTTGAGAGTATGTTTTTATGATTCATCGACGAGCCGGTCACTGTGGGAAACGATGTCAGGATTGATCTTTCCTTGTGTTGGTTTTAAGAGTGCCTGGTTTGTGTTTGTTCTTTAGGTTCTAAAAAAAAGAAGGGGAGAGGATTTGCTCATATCTCTGCTGGGGAAGATATTGTCAACAAAGTAAAGGAGTCAGGCAGAAAGGCCAGACAAGAAACACAATCTCCTGTAGGCCCCGGCTGTACAAATGGTGGCTTACCAAAGGAAAAACAGCCCATTAGTCATTGAATTGTAGAATTGTAAAGTATGGCAGCCCTAATCTAGTCCAGCCCCATGCTATGTAGGAATCTTTTGCCCAATATGCATCTCAAACCCACAACCCCGAGGTTAAGGATCTCATGTTCTACTGAGTCTTCACATTTGAAATCCTACTAGTGGCTGATGGGCCTAATAATTGCTGTCATGTTGTGCAGATGCCTGATGATCGTCTTCCAAAGCATCTACTCTATTGTGAACTTAAAAATGGAAAGATTAATGCTGGTGGTCAACAAAAGGGGTTTAAAGACTCTCTCAAGGCAAATCTTTAAAAATGTAGTAGAAACACTGACAACTGGGAAACACTGGCCTGCGAGCAGCGGCAGAGGAAGCCGCTCAAGCGCCTGAGGTTAGCCACCCATAGGGGCAAGGCAAGCCACCCATAGGGGTGGGGCAGGGGCACACTGCAGGGCCTCTGGAGTCTGCCTCCCTCCTCCCACTCAGCCGCCCTACAGCTGGGGGGGAGGCAGCTGGCAGACCATTTGGGCACTGTGAGCCTATGCATGCGCAAGCCACCATGTCTCTCCCAGGAGAGACACATGATTCGGGCGTACTGCAATCCCCATGGTGAGTGCCACCAGGCGGCCCACACCCACCACACAACCCTTCCTCTACCCCTGCCTGTGAGCGCTCCAACTGGAGAACAGCCTTTGCCAAAGGTGTCATGGTCTTTGAAGACGCTCAAACTCAGGACGAAAAGGTAGAAATGTGCTAATAGGAAGGCACGCTTGGCAAACCCTCACCGTGATCAACTCCTTCCCCGAAACCTATGTCCCCACTGTGGAAGGACATGTGGATCCAGAACTGGCCTCCACAGTCACTTATGGACCCACTCTTAAAATTGTGCTTATGGAAGACAATCTTACTCGGCTACGAGGGATCGCCAAAGAAGAAGAATCGTTGTTTCACAAAGTTGTTCACCTGAATTTAGCGTGCAAACTATAAAGCATAAGTCTTTTTTATTTGCATTGTAACCTGAATAAAGATGTATTTATTTTTTCAAACAAGAAAAAAGAAGATGCACAAAGCACTTTTTAAAACACCATAGATTCCAAAGGGAGAATGTTAAACACACACTTAACCCCAGGAGACATTCCTTAGTGTTCTGTACCTATCACAGATTCTCATTTGCAGCTGCTTCGATCATCATTTGTGGCTTTGTTCCATTTTTTGGAACAGCACTTTTGCATTATTTCTAGCTTCGGTTATTGCTTTGCCTCAATGGCAACATACTACATAACAGGCTTTAAAAGGACACCTGGACTGATGGAGAGAGAGAAAGATAAACCCTACACCCCACATGATTAAATAAGACCTTTTTTTTTTTTTTTTTTTTTTTTTTTTTTTTGCAGACAAACCAGTCAAAGTCAAATACAGGGGGATTTTTGCTCTGCTGCAGCCTAAACAAGATTGCCTTCCTTGATGAGCTGAGCATCCTTGCTCCTTGCAAATCTTGGCAAACAAGCTGTGCAGGAAGTGGAAAGGGTTGAGCCAGAGTCCACCTTCTGTACATTTCCCCTCTCCATCATCTTGAGTTCAGCTGGAAACCAGCCTGGTAAGGAAATAAGGGAAATTTGCACAAGAAGATGGAAAACAGGCACCTGCGCGAGAACGGTCATGTCAGGCGGGCAAAGCAATCAAGAGGTGCAATGCTGGATGCTTTAAGCCATTGGATTTTAAATAAATGCTTGCACTGCTTCTGCGTGTTAGTGGCAGTGAGAGACAAAAATATTGGAATAACAATTGTTATGATGGATTTTGTTCATGGAACGCAGGCAGCAGTGTAAGAGTGCAACACAATTCCAGCAAAATAATAATAATAGTAATAATCTCACAAAATATTAATTTAAAGTAATGAAATATAAAAGAAGCAGTTAATATAAGAAAGAGCAAAGAGAGAAAGAAATGCTGGAATTTGATGGTGAATGGTGGTGGTGACGACACTTGTTTGCTCATAGAACACACGTAGCAGCTTGCATAGGCATAATAATTAATAAAATGCAATATACTGCCCTTTATCCAAAGATCCCAGGAGCAGTTCACAACAGAAAAATACAAAATGAGAATACAAAATACATAATAAAACAAAAACTAACTAGTAACGCCTTCCCACCCTCTCCGCCACATTTTAAAAGCCTGTGTCTAAAAGGCTTTCTAAAATTTATTTATTGGTATGTGCTTACCTTTTTGTAAGTCTACCAAAAAATAAAATAAAATCAATAAGATCTGTGCTGTGTCCCATTGATGTAGTTATGGTGGCCCTCACCCTTCTTCTGATAGGAAATGCTAAGCCGGGGGGGGCGGAAAATTGGGGGTCAAGGAGGGTCAGTTGAGGGGGAGTGAGAAATGTCCCTATTTTCATGTGAGGAATGTTGGAGGGGATGCATTTCACAAATGGGGAGCCACCGCAGAAAAGGCCTGTTCTCCTGTTGCCACCCTCCAAACCTGTCAGCTGCTGGGTGACCTTGGGCCAGTCACACTTCTTTGAAGTCTCTCAGCCCCACTCACCTCACAGAGTGTTTGTTGTGGGGGAGGAAGGGAAAGGAGAATGTTAGCCGCTTTGAGACTCCTTAAAGGGAGTGAAAGGCGGGATATCAAATCCAAACTCTTCTTCTTCTGTCATGGAAGAGGCACACAAAGAAGGTCCTCAGGTGATGATTGCAGGGTTCGGGTCAGTTCATATGGGGAGAGGCGGTCCTTGAGATATTGCATTTCTGAGGCATTTAGGGCTTGTAGGTCAAAACCAGCATTTTGAATTAGGCCCAGTGCAGTTGGCAGCCAGTGCAGTTGGGCCAGGATCAGTGTAAGATGCTCAAACTGTAGCGTTCATGTTCGCTTATGGATAAATCAGGGTGTGCCTATTTGGGCATACTCAGCAGTAGACCAGCTACAACTCAGTCCATGATTGATGGTGTTTAATTCCCACCTCTCCTCTCTTGTCTCAGCTCTGACCACTTGCAAGTGCTTGAAACCCATTTGGAAATAGATCGTGTCCTCCCTAAAAGAGGGCACGTGTTGCGGTGAGACCTGGAGACTGACCTCCTGTGTTGTGGGTGGGTTGGATTGGTTTGCCACAACACCCGATTGGTGGGTCCCTCGATGTTGGGTTCAATCTGACCAATGGGGCGCAGTCCAAACGGATCAAGGGACCTATTTATACCCATGCACGTGACCCAGAGCTTCCTCTTTCGGCTCGAGCATTCGGAACACCCGCCCACCTCTCCCCAATTTTAGGGATTTGTGCGATTGACCTTGCTATGCCGTCCTGTGTCATCTGTCATTGGGACAGGGACACGGTAGGAATTTCCCCACTTGGCTGATGCCATTTGGGTTTCTCCTGCCGTGTAGCAAATCGTCACAACTTGTAAGGTTGCGGATAGGCTCTGGTTCAGGTGACAGGGATGGGAGAACGCTCTCGCCATCCTTATGTGAAGGGTATTCCGTTAAAGGAATCTAGGGACTCAACTGGTTTGGTCAACCCCTGAGAGGGGGTTGTGCCCATGCCTGAGTCCAGGGGGACATTTGGGTGGCGGAGTTAGCCCATTCCAGGCTTTCTGCTTATCCAGGTGTTCACCCTTGGCTGACCTATGCTGGAATTCTGGGTCGGCGCTACCTGCATGGCAGGGAGCTGGTCGAACCAGAGCCTATGCAACCAGTCACTTTCTGTAATCAATAATGTTGTGGCCTAAATTCTGTCAAAAACCAAAACTAAAATTTGAGTCATGTGTGAATTTATTTAGTGGGGAGATCTCTGGGTCTGAACATGCAACAGCAAAGTGACTTCAGTACAGTGGTACCTCTAGATACAAACAGGATCCGTTCAGGAGCCCCGTTCGCATCTAGAGATAAACGTATCTAGTGATGGCACGTCTGCGCACGCGTGTGCCGCTTTTTGCCGCTTTTTGCCGCTTCTGCACATGACGTAATTTTGAGCGTCTGCGCATGCACACGCGGCAAAACCCGGAAGTAACGCGCTCCGTTACTTCCGGGTTGCCGCGGAGCGCAACTCGAACGCACTCAACTTGAAGCAAATTTAACCCGAGGTATGACTGTATCAGGAATGCAAACAACCATTAACATAGCCAAACAGATGAACTCCTCTGGTTTTGTCCTAAGTGGTCTGTGGGGGGGTGGGGGGAGGCGTGGAGAGAGAGAATCTTGATCTAAAGTTCCTCTTATTTCTAATTGCTGCTTTCTTTTCAAATCTCAGGACATAAATCACCAATAGCTGACGCCTGTCACCTTTTACAATATCTAATTGCCTTTCTGCTCCAGTATAATCATAAAGTCTTTTAACATTTTCACTTTCCCCTCAGGAAAATGCTACCTAGATGTGACCTTCACATCCTTCTGTGAACGCCGAGGAGGCAAAGAAATCATTCAGGTTGTCAGTAATATTATCAGCCTCCCTGTTTCCTAACTTCCTATTCACAATCCTTAATGACTTCGGGAATCTTGTTTCCTAACTATTTATAGAGTTGTTAGCCTGAGTCTTGTCAGGGAAGGCTTCTTGGGAAGGGTTGAATCTGAATCTCGCTGAAAGGGAAATGTCAAGGCCGACACGGAGGATTCCTGATGAGGCATAAAAACATCTATATTTCTAACGCAAAGGACGAGTGGGAACAAGTCAAAATCATGATGTAAGGATATAGGATTTGCTGGATCAGGCCAGCAGCCCGTCTAGCTCAGCATCCTGTTCTGAGTGCCCCAATGTGAAGCTCGCAAGCAGGACCTGGGTGCAAAACCCCTCTCCCCACTGGTGATTCCTGGGAACTTGGTATATGCAGCCATACCAACTCTGACAGTGGAAACAGCTAGAAGCCATGAATAGCCTTATGGTCTATGATTCCCTCCCCCGCCCCGCCCCCCCCCCCATCCTCCTTTAAAATTGGTGGAAGTTGTCAACACATCTGAATAATAGCAAAAGGAGCAAACAAGAATTTCAATAAGACGAGCAAAACATCTGCTGGATGGAAAAGGCCTCAGATCTCTAATTGCCACCAACTTTCTCCTAAAGTGACATGGTTGGGGAAAGGGAAATACAAACAAACTGAAGGGCCTCAGAAATAGAAATTCCAGCATGCTGTTATCAAAGCCACTGTTACAAGACGGGCAAGGCCATAAGCAGGCAGACAAACAAAGCAAGTGTTATGAGACAGGGAAGGCCGTAGCAGGCAGACAAGCAAAGAATGAATAAATTAAGAAGTGTTAGCCTTCAAAAGGAGAAACATGGAATGTTAGAACCTGATTGGATAAGAATGTAAAGTCTCACTCTCTGTTTGTTTGTTTTTTGTATAGTCTATAAAAAGTGGGCGCACCTTGACTGGGGTGTGCAGCTTATCGCTCTGTGCCTTTGTTCTGCATATGCATAAATCCTGTTGAATCCTGCAAGGTTGGTTGCCACTTCGTGTGACTCTGTGCTCCGGGGACCCAATAGCAGATATGGAAAATGTCCAACAAAACCATTTCAAATGAAGCGGAATAGACAACAACAAAAGCACAGTTTCTCAGGACAGTTTCACACCTACTTCTCCCCTTGTTCTTGACTCAGGGGTGGCCAATGTTTTGGATTGGTTGGGTAGAAAATCCACAGCATCTGGATTTGGGGCAAGTTTACCACAACAAGGCCCCCAAGGCCATCTTTACCCAGGGGTGCAAGGGGTGTGGGGGCACTTGGGTGCCAAATTCTGGGGAGGCGCCAAATGTATACTTACTGTATCCTTCCTGATCAGCAGCAGTGAAAAGCAATGGAGCAAAATCCCCCCCCCCCCCCGTTGTTCTGTTACTCAGTAGCGTCAAATATTCCCGACCAGTCAGGAAACAAACTTTGGCTTCCCCTCTCCCAAAAAATGCTCAATAAAAGTTAATTTGGGGGTGCTGGGTGTATCTTTGCACCCCGGCGGTACATATGTTAAATATAGCCCTGAAGGCCCCACAAGTCAAGTCCCTGGTCTATTTCATTCGGCATTTTGTTTCCCAGGGTGGTTACAGGGAAAGCCCAAAAGTAGAACATGCAAAGTATGTTGAAATTGGTATAGCAACAAATAAACTATTGTTTGCTTTTGACACCCTTGGTGTCTCATATGAACCTCTTCCCTTCCCCTTTCTCTGCTTCATTTTTTGTAAGTTCCAAAGCTAATGCTTGTATTTGAAGCTCAGAGACAGATATTCCAATTGTCTTTCAATGGTACGTTTAGTTTTCCCTTTTCACTGTGGGTAATATCTGTTTGGCATCCATCTGTCTCAGGAGACAATGGCGAGTGTGCCTTCAAGGGTGAAGGAAAACTGTTGGAAGGTTACAACTGCAGTGAAATATAACCAGCAAACTTTGTTGTTGTTGTTGTTGTTGTTTAGTCGTGTCCAACTCTTCATGACCCCATGGACCAGAGCACACCAGGCACTCCTGTCTTCCACTGCCTCCCGCAGTTTGGTCAAACTCATGCTGGTAACTTTGAGAACACTGTCCAACCATCTCGTCCTCTGTCGTCCCCTTCTCCTTGTGCCCTCCATCTTTCCCAACATCAGGGTCTTTTCCATGGAGTCTTCTCTTCTCATGAGGTGGCCAAAGTATTGGAGCCTCAGCTTCAGGATCTGTCCTTCCAGTGTCCTTCCAGTGAGCACTCAGGGCTGATTTCCTTCAGAATGGATAGGTTTGATCTTCTTGCAGTCCATGGGACTCTCAAGAGTCTTCTCCAGCACCTTAATTCAAAAGCATCAATTCTTCGGCGATCAGCAACCGTAGGGGAAGTTAATGCATGAAGTGGCTAAGTCCACAGAATTGTATTCCTAGACTCAGTTTGTTTTTGTTTTTTTAATTAAATTTTTATTGAAGTTTTAACATATCAACACAACACAGTAACAAATAAAGAAAAAAGAAAAAAATTAGACATAATAAAAAATACAAAGAAAAATAAAACACGTATAACTTCTCAAGAAGTAGCCACTCTTTCAACCAGCAAAAAGCTGCTGATTCATAATAAAGTTTTAAGTCTGGCAGGGCAAATCCGCCCCTTTCTTTTATATCAGTTAATATCTTAAATTTTATTCTCGGCTTCTTGCCCTGCCAGACAAATTTAGCGATATCTTTCTGCCACTTCTTGAAACAATCCATTTTGTCCAATATTTGCAAAGTTTGAAACAAAAACAACATTCTAGGCAACACATTCATCTTTATAACTGCAATTCGACCCAACAAGGAAAGCTTCATATTTGACCAAACTTCTAAGTCTTTTTTGACTTCACTCCAAGATTTCTCGTAATTGTCTTTAAATAGATTCAAATTTTTTGAAGTCATATTAACACCCAAATATTTCACTTTCTTAACCACAGTTAACCCTGTCTCATTCTGAAACCTTTCTTTTTCAAATGATGTTAGATTTTCCCCCAATACTTTCGTTTTTGATTTATTCAGTTTAAATCCTGCTACCTGACCAAACTCTTGAATTAACTCTAAAACTCTTTTTGTACTAGATTCAGGCTCTTGCAAAGTAAGTACTAGGTCATCTGCAAATACTCTCAGTTTTCCTAGACTCAGTTTGAGTCTATTGCTAGACTCATTCCTAGACTTCTTCACCTCTGGTGAAGAAGGAAGTGAAGCTTCTTTCTTCATTCTCTTGCATCATGTGAATCTGACCTGGCAACATGTCTGGGCTTGACTTTTTCAAGCCCATTTCTGCTTGTGCAGAAATATTTTCTGTATTTTGTAAAGCTAAGATTTCTAATAGTGTTCTTCTTGCTGATGCATGGAATAATGTGCGAATCTGACCTTTGACGTTTGTAAGTAAAGCATTTAAACTTACTAAACGGTGTGGTCTCTTCATTGCAAGAAGGGTAGAGAACTGGTGTGAGTGGACTAGAATGGGATATTTAAAAGGTCTAACAGCCTATTATTTCCATGCTTCACTGTGCTGCATGATTCTGTATTTTTAATACTATGCTGAGGGCTCTCTCTTGCTGGAGAGTATTCTTAGCTCCAGGCTTTTTGGATCTAGGGAACCAGCCAATTTTTTTATTAATTACCCCGCACAGGTTATCTATCTACTATTTACCCCCACATTCACTTCATTCTCTTGTACAAAATCTTGTATTTTGTTCTCTTCCCACCCCAGAAACAGCTGCACAGATTGAATTAGGAATCTCTCTCAGACCGTATCCAAAAATATATTTCCTGCCTTATTTCCTCTGGTTAATGCAATATAGTCTGTGTTTAGGTAATTAAAATTGCCCATTACCACCACTCCTGTTCATTTACTTGCCTTATCTTGTTTAATTTGTGCAATCATTGCAGGGTATTTGAATTTCTCTTGGCCAGATGGGTGACTATGTTTTCAGGATGGCAAGACTTATCGTTGAAATGTATCTCCAGACGTGCACATTGATGATGTTATACAATGCGATTTTAACCCTTCCACATTTTACAGTAGGCCATGTAGCTTTACTCTAATGCTATCTAATAGTTTTATTCATAAAATTTCCTACCCAGCCTTCACTGAAATGTCATAGGGTGGGTCAAAACAATATTACAACATTAAACTCATTCAGAATAATAGGATGTGTCCTATTTTTTTGAAATTGAGCCCAGTTATCTATTGGAGCACTTTGGTATGCAGAACAAAAAAAATTCCTTCCAGTAGCACCTTAAAGACCAACTAAGTTAGTTCTTGGTATGAGCTTTCGTGTGCATGCACACTTCTTCAGATACACTGAAACAGAATCTGAAGAAGTGTGCATGCACACGAAAGCTCATACCAAGAACTAACTTAGTTGGTCTTTAAGGTGCTACTGGAAGGAATTTTTTTTGTTTTGACTATGGCAGACCAACACGGCTACCTATCTGTATTTGGTATGCAGAGTGTGCGGTACAGTCATACCTTGGCTCTCAAATGCCACAAACCCGGAAGTGAGTGTTCCAGTTTGCAAATGTTCTTTGGAACGCGAATGTCTGATGTAGCTTCCACAGCTTCTGATTGGCTGCAGGAGCTTCCTGCAGCCAATCAGAAGCCGTGATTTGGTTTTTGAACGTTTTGGAAGTCGAACGGACTTCCAGAACTGATTCTATCCAACTTCCAAGGTACGACTGTATATGGTTTCTTAATTTTGGTTAGAAGGCAGACTTTACACACAAAGAGAGAGATGTCGATAGAGTAAGAAAAGAGCAAAGTCGTTTATTATAGGAGGTATATAGCTTGGACAGAAAAGTTTCTAGTTCTAACACAGGCTTCCTCAACTTTGGCCCTCCAGATGTTTTGAGACTACAATTCCCATCATCCCTGACCACTGGTCCTGCTAGCTAGGGATCATGGGAGTTGTAGGCCAAAAACATCTGGAGGGCCGAGGTTGAGGGAAGCCTGTTCTAACATAACTAATCTAGAAAAGACAAAGACAGCCATGCTTGTTCCTTTGTTCTAAAAGGATAGATCCAAAGTGTTCCAAGACAGAAGTGGGAGGAGGAGGAAGTTGTAAATCGGATACAATCTAAGACATACAGTAGCAGCCTAACATGAAAGAGATAGGAAGTTCAGCCAAGAGGTTAGAGGTACAGGGATGGTCTGGGAATCATGAGGTCCCTTACTCTCTCTGTCTTAACCTCATGTGAACCAAGTTGCACCCAAACTTTAGATGAGAGAGAGAGGGGGGGGGGGGGAGAAATAGATTAGATAGAGAGAGAGAGAGAGAGATGATAGATGATAGATGATAGATGATAGATGATAGATTAGATAGAGATAGATAGATGATAGATAGATAGATAGATAGATAGATAGATAGATAGATAGATAGATGATAGATAGATAGATAGATGATAGATAGATGGATACATAGATAGATAGATAGATAGATAGATGATAGATATAGATAGATAGATGATAGATGATAGATGATAGATGATAGATAGATAGATAGATAGATATAGATAGATAGATAGATAGATAGATATAGATGATAGATAGATAGATATAGATGATAGATGATAGATAGATAGATAGATGATAGATAGATTAGATAGAGATAGATGATAGATAGATGATAGATAGATAGATGATAGATGGATAGATAGATATAGATAGATGATAGATAGATAGATAGATAGATAGATAGATAGATAGATAGATAGATAGATAGATGATAGATAGATGATAGATAGATAGATAGATGATAGATAGATATAGATAGATGATAGATAGATGATAGATAGATAGATAGATAGATAGATAGATGGTAGATAGCACTGTCAAAGGCCAAAGTAAAGATGTGTATCTTCAGCATATACAGTGATGTTTCCAGACAAAACTCTGTAGGAAGGGGATTCCACAGCTTAGAGCAGATGTGGAGAACCTTTGGCCCTCCAGACATTGCTGAACTACAACTGCTATTGGCCCTATCAAGCATGGCCAGAAATGGACTGGCAACCAGTGCAGTTGTTTAAGAACATGGGATGTTTGAGTTCTAAAAGGAACCCCAACCAGTAAACCGGCTGCTGCATTTTGGACCAGTGGAAGTTTCCAAGGTGTCTTCAAGGCCAGCTCCCAAATCTTTATTGTGCTGGATGTTACACCAAGCAGGGGGAAGAAGGAAAGTATTAACTCCTATGGGGTCCCACAGACCCCTGATACCTTTTTGTAAGTTTGCCTTCAGTTCAGAACATATTTGGTGTGGGTGTGTTCAGCAGCATAGCTAGCCATTTGGGTGCCTGGTGCGGGGGCGTGTCCTGCAGTCGGGGGTGGGATGATCCACCCATGGGGGCGGAGCAAGCCTCTCCGAGGCTTGGAGCCTCTCCGTCACCTCCCCCTCAGCTGTAGGGCAGCTGAGGGAGGGGCAGTAGGCAGACACAAGTCCCTGTCGCGAATTTTCCGCAGTGCTTTAGCAGAAAAGCTCAGAGTTCCAGGTTCTTCAGTGCAATATATTTATTGTGAGCTATATATATATATACAGTGGTACCTCGGGTTAAGTACTTAATTCGTTCCGGAGGTCTGTACTTAACCTGAAACTGTTCTTAACCTAAAGCACCACTTAAGCTAATGGGGCCTCCTGCTGCCGCCAGAGCACGATTTCTGTTCTCACCCTGAAGCAAAGTTCTTAACCCGAGGTAATATTTCAGGGTTAGTGGAGTCTGTAACCTTAAGCGTATGTAACCTGAAGTGTATGTAACCCGAGGTACCACTGTATATACAAATATCTACAGGCTATAATACACAAGCAGTTCATACAGTCAAACAGAGTACCTGGCTGCACCTTAAGGCAAATAGGAAAACCTCTATCTCTCTCTCTGACCGCACACTTCTACACCACCCCTTTTACTGCTGGACAGGTTTCCCTTTTAAACCAATGAGTCATTCTGACCCAGCACTTCCATAGAAAGTATTGCAGGCTGATTGCATCAGCCAGTTGCATCAGCTAGCAAACTCAAGCCTGCAGACTTACTATCTCACACAGAATTCTGTGAATCCCGACAGTCCCATGCTGCTGTTTCAGGCAGCGCGGAACCTGCAGGCACCTAAACCACCACATCACTCTTAAAAAGTTTTGTGAGCCCCTTTTAAAAATAAAAACAAACACACACACACCCAGTGACGACACCCGGGGTGGACCGCACCCTCCACCCACTTCCTCCGCCACTGGGTGTGTTGGCTACATGACCACATCATGCAGCTATTTTGTTTTAAAAGATAAAAGATCTGTACCCTGTCATTACTGCAAGGAGCTCAGAAAAACATTAGGTGTTTGTCTTGTGTATTGTGCTTACAACGACCCTGTGGGAGGGGGAAAGGAGGAGGACTTCTAACCACACCCCTTGATGGCGATGTGCTCCTGGTGGCCACACATTCAGCATCAGTGTCAAAGGGGCCTCTGTACATGCATGGAGTGAATCTCCATGTGAGTGGGAATCCTGACCAATCACGGTTCCTGCTTGCACTGGTATCAGGGTATGTGACTACTCACTAACTCATTGGAGTGGTCTTAACGCTCTGATAGTGTCTGGACCAAGTTCAGCCACTGAGCTTTACACCCAAATGGCAACACTGATCTCATCTCCCCGATCCCAGTTCCACTACACCACAGAGACTTTTCAGATTTCTCTGCTCTGGGGTCACCTCCCTCTGTACTATTTCTCAACTGCTGGAGGCTCTTGCCAACAGCTGTAATAATTTACTTTCCCCTGGACATATTTGCCTGACATCATCCCTGTTATCTTTCAGGTGTGAGGCCAAGTTTGTCCCATTCGCCTGACTTATAACAGCCATTAAGGCCCTTTTGTCTTTAAAACATACCACATAAAAGGGGGCAAGCCAGCCAAAATTAGGTACTTTTAAGCCACATAATTCTCTTTCCCACTGAAATGTGGGGCTTAAAAGTCTTTAGCTTTGGCTGGATCATAGCCAGTTATAATAGTAAGCTGATATCAAATGGAAGGAAGCAGGACTCAAGCACAAGAGGGGTAGTCTCTGCTCCTGTGGTTCCAGCAACTGAGGCAGAGCAAAGCCATCATGTTGCCATTGATAGCCCTCTCCGTAAATTTGTATAACCCTCTTTTAAATTCGCCCATGTAGGTGGCCATCACAGCCTCTTGTGGCAGCGAGTTCCATAATTTAACTATGTGCTGCGCAAAGGACTTTCTTTTATCGGTTCTGAATCTTCCAACATTTCTCCTTCATTCTAAGAACTTTCTCTTCAGTTGCACTTGCTGAAATTGTGTCTTGAGCTCTTCCGTTTTGTTTATTAATCCAGTTTGTGGTTTGCATTGTCTCTTTAAAAAAAAAAAAAGACAAAGCACCCTTTTATTGTACTTTGTAATGCATTGCAATTTTGCTGCTTTAGTTTTTGGCTATGTACTGCTTTGGAACCATATATTGAAAGGCAATATAAAAATCTTGAAAATGAGTTTTCTAAAGTGCCTCACTCTGGTGAGAAGCATTGGAGCTGCTGGTGGTGGAATCCTGATGTATATTATTTATAAACAAATTACTTAAGATGAGTAAGTTGACCAAAAGGACAATGAAACAGGAAATGAAATAAGTAGGTGCTTTTTCTTCTCTTAAATCATACCATGCTGAGAAACCTAATGATATTTTTTTGTTTGTTGCTGGATATATTCATTACAAAATGCTTGTATGCCCTAATTTTTTTTAATAGTTCCCCCCCGACAAAAGCACCCCAAGGTCCCATTATGTACTAATGACTTTCACCATTACATTGCAAAAATAATTTCTAGTGTGGATGAAGAAATAAAGCACTCTCGGTATCTTGTACGCATTGGGGGGGGGGGTCAAGCCAGAATATGTCTTCTCTTATGGTGCAATCCTGTTTCATTTACCTGGAAGTTAAGCCCCGTTGAACCCAGTGGGACATTCTTCTGAGTAGACATGCACAGGGTTGCACTGTTTGGGGTTTATTAGACTGCTTTTTCCTTTTCCCCTTCCCTCTCTTCCTCTTTCTCCTGAACAGACATCACAAAGGCCACCCATGGAGAGCATTTTAAGCGTAGAGAGATAGCGATTTATGAGGTCAATCAAACATCCATTGATTTCAGAGGAAAATCTCCTATTGGCATCAAGTGAGGATGGGATGAGACACTTCTTGTTGCCCAAATGGACATTGCTATAATGAACTGGACAAGATGGCATTTGAGCAGCAATTGTAAAAGCTATATTAGTAGTGCCCATTCATTGTGTGTGTGTGTGTGTGTGTGAGTGAGAGAGAGAGAGAGAGAGAGAGAGAGAGGTGTGTGTACAGGAGGATCAGTTTTACAGTGAATTTCCCCTATCCATAAACCTTATTCAAGTCCTGTTTATGAGCTTTCTATGGGCATTTGGTTGGCCACTGTAAGAGAACTAGATCAGCCTTTGGTGTGATCCAACAGGGATCTTCTTATGGTTTTAAAATCCCAGCTCTTTCTTTTCAAATACAATTCACCAACCTCGTCATCCTCATCTGCTGTTCGTTTGTATCTCACATCTTTACATAACTGTGCCCAAAGTGGCTCGAAACATATCAAAAGACAAGTGGGAAAATATTGCAAAAAAATTGTAAACAAACGTCAACCTGATGGTTGTGCTGAATCACTGAGAGACAGTGCGGTGTAATGGTTAGAGTGTTGGACTGTGACTTGGGAGACCAGGGTTTGAATCTGCACTTAGTAATGAAACTCACTGGGTAACCTTGGGCACACCGCCATCTCTCAGCCCACCTTACCTCGCAGGGTTGTTGTGAGGAAGAGAACCACATAGACCACCTTGAGCTCCCAGTATATAAACATATATTGGGAGTAGAGCTTGCACACACTAGAATCATCATCATCTTCTTCTTCTTCATCTGCAGACTGCTGTGTAAAACTGATCCTTTAGCAATGGTTGGTCAAAAGCTGTTATTTTCTCGCTTTTTCTCACGCCTGCAGCCAATTGGAAGCCACGGAAGCTGCGCCAGACATTTGGGTTCCAAAGAACATTCACAAACCAGTGTGATAGGAATTTTATGGTCTTAGATATACGGTAATGTTCATAACCGCACATACATAGATCAACACAGGAAGACCAACCTGGGACCATTTTGATTCCTAAACTGAGCAAATGTTTTCTCTGCAAGGTCAAAACTGGAAAAGCCTCCCCATTGTCTTTTCCTTCGCAGGTCCTGTCTTGGGGGTATGCCTGTGTTTGAATAAGTATTTATCACTACAAAAGACTGGCCAGGCTACCAAGGAAATCCAATCAAGTAACCTGCCAGACAGGAGATAAACAAGGACAAGAGAAAAACAACATTTAAATTTCTGTGATGTAGATGGGATGTATCTGAGGGGGTGGTCTTAGGTTACACCCCTTCTGTGATGTATGTATCATGTTTCTGGGGGTGGCCTTGATCTACAGGAGGGGAATTTCAAAAGTCTTTATAAGCCCTTGCACAGCATTTTTGTGGGTCCTCCTCCTCTCCTGTGTGTGAGGGGAGCACCTTGTTGCAACAGATCAATAAAGATCAAGCTTACTAGCTGCTTTGCTTCTCAATATTCTCTGGTTGGCCTCTGTTATTTTCTCCTACCAATAGGGAACCTATGTAAGGACTCTATATGGGCTCTTGGATACCCCATAAGGGAAAAGGGCATATTTTTATTTACAACACCAGAACACTCACTTCCAGGTTTGCGGTGTTTGGGAGCCAAAACGTATGAGTGCCAAGGCATTCAGTTTCCAAGGTACGACTGTACTCTTATGACTGAACCCTTTGTACAGAAGACTCCATGCCCTTTGTCAATTCTACTCCCTTTCCCTTATCAGCCAGAGATCTGGGATGTTCTTTGCGCTGTGACACATTACGGAAAAGATGGGGTATTTTGACTGTTTGCCGTGGGTTTTCTCCTCCAGCCCTTTAAGGCCTCATCTGAAGTGGCAGACACGTCCGCCCTCTCTCCCCCCTCCCGCCCTCCACAGACAATGCCCTCCCTTTCTCAAACACAAATTCACGCCGCCTTAGAAAAGTAATTCATACGAAGGGGCGATAAGATATCTCAGGCTTCATAACATGTTCCTGTTTGTTGTTCCCTGAGAACGGGCAGATAGGATCGCTATGCCTGGATGGAATTTTAAAGAGAAACAATCAGCATGTCGGCAGCGTGGCAAGAGTGTTTTTTAAATACAAAGATCATAGCGCAGATTAGTTTTCCCGCTCTCGCAGCGAAAACGAAGAAATTTAATTCCCACGTGGGGATGCCACATAAGCTCGAATTCTCATTTTGCCATGACGGGCTGCCATAATCAGTGCAGCTACGTGGGGTTTTTTTGTTGCCGCAGGGGAACAGAAAGGGGTTGATAATGTGGCGAAGTTACATTTGTGATTTCAAAGGCACAGAAGGAGAAGAGATAAGGGGACATCTATCGAGCTGCCTTAGACCAATGGACCACTGGCCTTCTCGGTAGTGGTGCCCATCTGTGGAACACCCTCAGATGTCAAGGAGATTAAGAACTACAGTGGTACCTCGGGTTACAGACGCTTCAGGTTACAGACACTTCAGGTTACAGACTCCGCTAACCCAGAAATAGTACCTCAGGTTAAGAACTTTGCTTCAGGATGAGAACAGAAATCGTGCACCGGCAGCGCAGCGGCAGCAGGAGGCCCCATTAGCTAAAGTGGTGCTTCAGGTTAAGAACAGTTTCAGGTTAAGAATGGACCTCCGGAACGAATTAAGTACTTAATCCGAGGTACCACTGCACATAACTTTTAGAAAACATCTGAAGGCATTCCCTATCAAGAATTTTTCAATGTTAGATGCTTTATTATGTTTTATATATTCTGTAAGCCGCTCAGAATGGCTGGGGAAACACAGCCAGATGGGTAGGGTACAAATGTTGTTGCTGTTGTTGTTGCTGCTACTGTTATCTATGCTGCAGAGCTGGGATGGAGAAGCTCCAACTGTTAGATGCAGAGCATAGACATCATTCTTGCAGCCTTCTCCATGAACTTGTCCAATCCTCTTTCTAAAGCCTTCTGAGCTGGTGGCCATCACTGTGTCCTAATTTAACTATGTGCTGTGCATAGTCAATGCTTTTAACCATAGCAGCTGTCCAGTCCTTGGCATCTCCAGGTAGGTCTGGGAGCAAACCTTGCCTGAAACCCTGAGAAGCCATTGTCAGACCCTCTAAGGCCATTGTTTCCCAAACTTGGGTCTCCAGCCACTTTTGGACTACAATTGCCATCATCCCTGACCACTGGTCGTGCTAGCTAGGGATGGTGGGAGTTGTAGTCCAAAAAACAGTCGGAGGCCCAAGTTTTGGAAACCCTGGTTTAGACAGAGCTGAGATAGATGAACCAATGGCTCTCACCCGGTATAAGGCAACACCCTATGTTCCTGTGAAGACATTAAGACACAGGGATTTTTAATATTTTGGGATGCGGGTGGCACTGTGGGTTAAACCACAGAGCCTAGGACTTGCCGATCAGAAGGTCGGTGGTTCGAATCCCCATGACGGGGTGAGCTTCCATTGCTCAGTCCCTGCTCCTGCCAACCTAGCAGTTCAAAAGCATGCCAAAGTGCAAGTAGATAAATAAGTACCGCTCCAGCGGGAAGGTAAATGGCGTTTCCGTGCGCTGCTCTGGTTTGCCAGAAGCGGCTTAGTCATGCTGGCCACATGACCCGGAAGCTGTACACCAGCTCCCTGGGCCAATAAAGCGAGATGAGCGCCGCAACCCCAGAGTCAGCCATGACTGGACCTAATGGTCAGGGGTCCCTTTACCTTTACCTTAACTAAGCTGTCCTACCAGATCCCAAGGTCTCAAGTCTTCTGGAACACAGTCAACATCAAATCAAATTCAAATCGGGACTAGCAAATTAAGTGAGTCCCCCCCCCCCCCGCTCTTTCAACGTGGTGTGTATCTCTCAAGCAAAAACATAAATAATGTGAAAACTCTTGAGAACATGGCTCGGAGCTGGAACACATGTCTCTTCCTTTGTACATGATTTCCACAGAACTGTTTCTGGTCTCCAAAGCTGCTCATCTCTTCCTTGGGTTTCCATCATTTCAGAACAGCTGTCAGAGGGTGACACATTGCACAAGTGTGTGTGACGTCCCCAAGGACACAGTAACAACAAGGAGGAACTTAGGTGTAATCTGCACACATATAAAACACATTCTGAAAATGGTTTTTTAAATTGAATTTTCCATAAGGCTCAGCATTGCCATCTAGTTTCACATTGTAAAGGTAAAGGGACCCCTGACCATTAGGTCCAATCATGACCGACTCTGGCGTTGTGGCGCTCATCTCGCTTTATTGGCCGAGGGAGCCGGCATACATCTTCCAGGTCATGTGGCCAGCATGACCAAGCCGCTTCTGGCGAACCAGAGCAGCGCATGGAAACGCCATTTACGTTCCCGCCAGAGTGGTACCTATTTATCTACTTGCACTTTGATGTGCTTTTGAACTGGTAGGTTGGCAGGAGCTGGGACCGAGCAACGGGAGCTCACCCGGTCGTGGGGATTCGAACCACCAACCTTCTGATCGGCAAGTCCTAGGTTCAGTGGTTTAACCCACAACGCCACCCACGTCCCGTTTCACATTGTACATTGCACTTAAAATGTTTTCTTTGCAGCTGTATAGCTGAGTCCCTAACATCTGAGCTTGGGGGAGACTGTTTGTTTTTACAAAACAACAGCAAATCCATCCATTTGAATCTTCCCAATGAGGAAGGTCAAGAAGATAGTCTTTCCTGAAGCCAATCTTTGGAGCTCCGGACCTACAATCCAGCCAATGAGCCTCTGCTGTCGGCTGAGACTAGGAAGATCATGAGAGGAAGGAAGGCTTTTTAAAAGAATTGGACAAATTCATGGAGAAAAAGGCTATTTTATATACCCTCCAACATCTCTCCGCTGAAAATAGGGACATCCCATTCCACAATGATAATACCCCATTTATCTTACTGGGTTGCCCCAGCCACTCTAGGCAGCTTCCAACATATATAAAAACATAATAAAACATTAAGAATTTAAAAACACCTTCCCTATACAGTACAGGATTGCCTTCAGATGGCTCGGGGGGTCGGATAATTCCATATCCTCCAACATTTCTCCAACGAAAATAAGGACATCCTAAAGAAAAGTGGGACATTCTAGGATCAAATCAAAAACCGTGACGGCTTCTCTAAATCAGGGACATCCCTGGAAAATAAGGACACTTGGAGGGTCTGCTATTAATGACTACCACTAGACATGTTGTCTGTGCTCTTCCTCCATGTTCAGAGGCAGCAATGCTTCTGAATACATCATCAAGATCCTTTATTAGGCATAGCAAACCACACTTTTTCAAACAGACACCGTATACAAATTGTGCAACATACAAGCTCAACATAACAAGGTTTGTGCCGGTCAAATCTTTTAACTCCAGAGAAAATCAATTTGCATAAATATGCTTCTGAATACAAGTTGCTGCAAGCCACAGAAGGGGAGAGGGCTCTTCTGCCTGCTGGCACCCCATAGGCATCTAGTTGGCCACTGAGGGAACAGGATGCCAACCTAGATTGGTCTGATCCAACAGGCCCTTCTTATGTTCTTAAGGGATAGGGGCACCACTGTACCTCTTCCTGTTCTCTACCCAATCTGCACCACCGGACTGCTCTCCCTCTCCCTCCATCTTATTTCAGACGGTCTGGAAGGCTAGATGAGAAAGTCTGAAAGCATTACAAGAGAAGAATGGCATAGGGGTGTGAAATATACTCGGAGTCAAGTGTGGATTTCATGCTCTTTATTCAGCTCATAGTAGCTAGGAAGGAATGGAAGTTCCCCCACAATGTCTGCTTTATATACATTACAGTGGTACCTCGGGTTACATACGCTTCAGGTTACATACGCTTCAGGTTACAGACTCCGCTAACCCAGAAATAGCGCTTCAGGTTAAGAACTTTGCTTCAGGATAAGAACAGAAATCGTGCTCCAGTGGTGCGGTGGCAGCGGGAGGCCCCATTAGCTAAAGTGGTGCTTCAGGTTAAGAACAGTTTCAGGTTAAGAACGGACCTCCGGAACAAATTAAGTACTTAACCCGAGGTACCACTGTATTTACACAATGGGCCCCATGTGATTGGCTAATTCCGGGATTCTCCTGTAAGCCAATCAGGTTGCAGATTCACTTCCACCTGGAACTGGATTGGGTGGCTCCTGTGGACCAATCAGACTGCTGCATTCTGGATCCTATTGTTCTAGGACCAATCAGACTGCTGCATTTTGGATCCTTTTCAACTCAGTACATAACACAGTGGTAGCAACTGCAACATACTTGCTCACTCACACAACCCCATTTGACTATGTCATTGCTGCACCAATGGCTTGGGCTGGCCAACATGCTATGGACACTGATGGCAGCAGAACCAGGGGAGGTGGGCTTTCTCTATATCCGCCTGCACTGTACTTTGCGGTGGCCGGTGATTACACCAGCAGAACACGCACCCCCTTAGCATGTGGGCTGCGTGTTGAATACAGCATGCAGGAGGTGCATATATGGGAGAATGTTAAGTGTGTGAAATGATGCAATTGTGTGTCAATAGGCTACTTCAAGAGTGTGTGGGTGGGCAGGCTGCTCAAAGGGTGTGTGTGAATGGATGAGACATGTTTAATATGTGTATGAGTCTCTCTGGGTAGGGATGTGGGTGGGGAGAGAGAGCAGGGTGATTGTTCATTTTGATGAACAGGTCTAGCTTTCAATCACAGTGATTTGGATGATAATAATAATAATAATAATAATAATAATAATAATAATAATAATTTTTATTTATATCCTGTCCTCTCCACAATTTACATAAAATCACAATCAATTAATTGAAATGCATTCTGAAATCAATTCAAAATCAAATTAATGGCAACCATTGGGCTAGAGTTCTGTGAGGATTACTGAAGACTGTGCCTTGGCCAAAGGCCAGGTGGAACAGCTCTGTCTTGCAGGCCTTGCAGAAAGACGTCAAGTCCTGCAGGGCCCTCGTCTCTTGTGACAGAGCGTTCCTCCAGATTGGGGCCATGGCCAAAAAAGCCCTGGCTCTGGTTGAGGCCAGCCTAACCTCCCTGTGGCCCGGGATCTCCAATATGTTTTTATTGGGACATACCAGGAGAGACAGTCCCATAGGTATGATAGGCTTAAAAAACTGCCCCCCAAAAATCTGCGGTGGGGAAGAAATCCTCTCCACCCCCAATGACCCTTGGGGTAATAGGGTGCTTGCTGGGACTAACAGTTTCTCTACCCCCTTTTTTCCTGGGGATCTATGCTTTTGTCCCATAACACCACTCATTTCTTTTGTATTGTATCTGCCCCCAAATGGGTAAAGTCTGCCCTCGTGGGGAAACCACTGCAGATATCAGTCGGGAATTTGGCAGGCTTCAATCCCTCAGAAGTGGTGGTCATGTCTGTCAATTGTATCATCACCTGATCCTAACTTCTGGTCCATGTCCCTTTCACATGTGTTGACTCATAAGTCTATTTAGCCCCATTTCCCTTGTCGATCTGCAAATCTTTAAAAACAACAACAACAACAACAACAACAACAACAACAACAACAACAACAACAAAACACACGCTTGAAAAATTCACATTTATGCCAGTAAATAAGCATTTTCCAGTGCCTTTTCTGTCGAAAGTACACATTTTAAATACATTGGTTTTAGGCAAAAACGGCAGTGGGACATTCAGGAAGTGCTGAAGGGATTGGGCCACTAAATTCCAATCTGCACCTTAGTCATAGAATCATAGAATCATAGAGTTGGAAGAGACCACAAGGGCCATCGAGTCCAACCCCCTGCCAAGCAGGAAACACCATCAGAGCACTCCTGACATATGGTTGTCAAGCCTCTGCTTAAAGACCTCCAAAGAAGGAGACTCCACCACACTCCTTGGCAGCAAATTCCACTGTCGAACAGCTCTTACTGTCAGGAAGTTCTTCCTAATGGAATTAGGTGGAATCTTCTTTCTTGTAGTTTGGATCCATTGCTCTGTGTCCGCTTCTCTGGAGCAGCAGAAAACAACCTTTCTCCCTCCTCTATGTGACATCCTTTTATATATTTGAACATGGCTATCATATCACCCCTTAACCTCCTCTTCTCCAGGCTAAACATGCCCAGCTCCCTTAGCCGTTCCTCATAAGGCATTGTTTCCAGGCCTTTGACCATTTTGGTTGCCCTCCTCTGGACACGTTCCAGTTTGTCAGTGTCCTTCTTGAACTGTGGTGCCCAGAAGGGTCCAGGAGGGGCAGATCAGATCAGCTAGTCCAGGAGGGGCAGATCAGATCAGCTTGCATCAGAAACCACACAGATCAAATTCCTCAAGCATTCTCACCACGGTGCGCTTTGAGTTTACCAGAACCATCCATTCGTTGATTTATTTATTTCTCACAAGAGCACACGGGGAAATCTCTCGGGGCACCAGTGTGTGTCTCAGCATACTATTGGGGGATTACTGGTGGTGTAGCTATTTCACTGTTGATCAGGAAGAGGAAATTGGTGGCAGGTGAGGCTGCAGGGCTGGAGCATCCTCCTTCAGCCCCGAGATGTGCAGAAGATGCTGCAACCCTCCCCAAACCTGCCATCTTTCTTTCTTTCCTTTTTTTTATTTCCTGGAGAGAAAGCGAAATGCTAAAGAAGATTTTCCACTGCACCAGAGCAGATAATAAGGCAATTAAAGCTTTTAGCACTGTGAACAGTTCGACAGGCTACCCAGCTCGGAAGAAATCCATCATGGCATATATATTTTTTTTAAGCAGAGGGAGCAAGTGAAATAGAACAGCCTTTGGTAAAGAGTTTTTGATAGCCCGCTAACGACAGCCTTGGCACCAGAAGGTAATGTCATTACAATATCAGAGAAAGGAGAAGGGTTAAGAAGAGGGCACTTTTTACCAGGTTCCCAAGAAGTTTATTTCTTAATGTGTCTCGAGATGGATTGGTTCGAAAGGTCAAGGCTATTTCGTGTTGGAGCCATTGTTGATGGGCAGAAATTCTGCTTGCAGCCAAAAAAGCATCAATAAAGACCACTGGAAAAGGTCAGAAGTTGTTGGGACCGTGTGTGTGTGTGTGTGTGTGTGTGTTAGGAGCATAAGAAACTGTCTCATACCAGGTTAGATCATGCATCCATCAACTTCAGTACTGGCAACTGTGCTCTCCTGGGTTTCAGATGGGAGTCTCTCCCAGCCAAGGATTGAACCTGCGTGCAAAGCTCTGTCACTGAGCTATGGCCCTTTCTCAAACACCTGTGAAATTATAATTCTCTGTGGTGCAGCTCCTGGGAGCTGCCAGGTTGGGGCTGAACCATGGCAGGGCCTTCTCGGTTGTGGTTCCCCAGTTACGAAATGCCCTCCCTAGTGACTGTGTCTGTCTCCATCACCATTACCTTTCAGGAGCAATGTCAAAACATTCCTGTTTACCCAAACATTTGGTGACTGAAGAATACTGTTCCTGGAAAATCTGTGATCATTGAATGGAAGTATGTTTTTAAGTGTGTGTGTGTGTGTGTGTGTGTGTGTGTGTAAACTGTGCTTAGAATGTTTTTGCTTTTGTTTGCCACACTTGGCTCCTTGGTGGGGAATAAATTCTGTTATGTACTGAAGTTCTCACCCTGGGCCAGCAGGGGGATACTGTAGATAGTTATGCAAATGAAGGATTGAAAGTGACGTTCAGTGATTGGATAGTTTGTATGCAAATGAAGGATCGAAAGTGACGTTCAGTGATTGGCTAGTTACAGAAAATGGTTACTGTTGCATTCTAGTGGAGCTCTATATAAGCAGGCTGACTGTGCTCCTCAGTTCAGTTCAGTTCCAGCTTACAAATAAAGAGCTGCTGGGAAGAATCGCTGTGTCGTCTGATATGTTTGCCCACAACTTAACAAATTGAGTAACAAAACAAAACAAAAAAATCTGTTACATGGATGAACCTTGCAATGAAAAGTGTGGCCAAATGCTGACCAAGAAAATATTGGCTAGTCCATGGGATTTAGAAGGATAATTTCAGCCACAGTGAATCACAAGCCTTGCTTCCTGAAGTGGGTATTCATTCCCCACTGGTCCCTGTGTCACAAGGAAAACCCAGAGCCTGCATCTCCAGGAAGATAGCAAGGATTGAAACAGTCCAGCTTCTCAGCAGCTTAAATTAAAACTCTGAAGGGATGCATCCTGTATTGAAAACTGGTCACCCTAATAGCATTCCCAGTGCGGTGCCATAAACCTGTCTGTCGAAACACTTGTGGGATGAAGAGACAGGGAATTGAGATGATGTAGATGCATTGCTGACGGCTACTTGGGGGTAATTGCACCTTGGCCTCCCAGCTGAGGACACTCGAACAGGGCCATCCAGGAGCACTGCGCTCACTGCCCCCTTGCTCTAGGATACAATCAATACCAAATTAGCCTTTAATTACAAGTCTTTTAATTATTCAGTGTTGACTTATGGCATGAAGTCAGCAGCAGTAAATCTTCTCAGGAGCAATTGGCTTGGCTGCCTCCACCTCCGCCCCGCGATCCCTTGTACAGGGAAATAAGAGAGCTGCCATTGGCGCCTTTTCCATAATTCCACATGGCTAATCGGAGAAAGATGCCTCTCCTCAGCAAGTGGAATAATAAATTTGGCAGCCTCTGGCCATCCCAGGCTGGTGTCACAAGGCAGAAAGTGATTTGTCTTCGACTTGATAGCAGATCCGGGTCAATTTTCTTAGAGCTCCCCTAAGTGGGCATGAATGAAGCTCATGATATAAGACCGGTGTGGATGCAACTTGACTCATCTCAAATTCTAACCATGGGTCAGAAGTGTCCACCAGGCTTGCAAGCTCTGTCCCTGCCTTTCTCTCTATCCAATTCATGTGCTTGCTACCAGTTCCTCTGTGTCTATCTTCTCCTCTTGTGTTCATTTCCTAAGGTAAAGGGACCGCTGACCGTTAGGTCTAGTAGTGGACGACTCTGGGGTTGCAGCGCTCATCTTGCTTTATTGGCCGAGGGAGCTGGTGTGCAGCTTCCAGGTCATGTGGCCAGCATGACTAAGCCGCTTCTGGCGAACCAGAGCAGCTCACGGAAACACCATTTACCTTCCCGCCGGAGCAGTACCTATTTATCTACTTGCACTTTGACGTGCTTTCAAACTACTAGGTTGGCAGGAGCAGGGGCCGAGCAATGGGAGCTCACCCCGTCGCGGGGATTTGAACCGCTGATCTTCTGATCGGTAAGCCCTAGGCTCTGTGATTTAGATCACAGCACCACCCACGTCCCTGCGTCATTGCCTACCACCCTTCTATTTTCCAAAGCCAATGATGTTGCAGTGTTTCATTTGCGTTCAAGTTAACATCAACCACGGTTAGCACAAGGCCCCTTTTCGCAACCGTGGTCCAGAGGTGGGTTTATACACTGTGGTTTGAGCAAACTGTGATAAGCAAAAGTGTTTGTGCAGATATAATATTATATCTTGGATCCCCAGATTTACACCTGGGGGTACCGTGGCACCATATACACACAGCCCAAATTTACTATCACTGAATATTATCCCTGGCCCCCTGGAGTCTCTAAATAGGCTTTTTCACCCTTGCAATCCCTCCCCCTAATACTCAGATTGTTGTTGTTGTTTAGTCTTTTAGTCGTGTCCGACTCTTCGTGACCCCATGGACCAGAGCATGCCAGGCACTCCTGTCTTCCACCGCCTCCCGCAGTTTGGTCAGGCTCATGTTTGTAGCTTCGAGAACACTATCCAACCATCTCGTCCTCTGTCGTCCCCTTCTCCTTGTGCCCTCCATCTTTCCCAACATCAGGGTCTTTTCCAGGGAGTCTTCTCTTCTCATGAGGTGGCCAAAGTATTGGAGCCTCAACTTCACGATCTGTCCTTCCAGTGAGCACTCAGGGCTGATTTCCTTAAGAATGGATGCGTTTGATCTTCTTGCAGTCCATGGGACTCTCAAGAGTCTCCTCCAGCACCATAATTCAAGAGCATCAATTCTTCGGCGATCAGCCTTCTTTATGGTCCAGCTCTCACTTCCATACATCACTACTGGGAAAACCATGGCCTTAACTATACGGACCTTTGTTGGTAAGGTGATGTCTCTGCTTTTTAAGATGCTGTCTAGATTTGCCATCACCTTTCTCCCAAGAAGCAGGCGTCTTTTAATTTCGTGACCGTGGCACCATATACACACAGCCCAAATTTACTATCACTGAATATTATCCCTGGCCCCCTGGAGTCTCTAAATAGGCTTTTTCATCCTTGCAATCCCTCCCCCTAATACTCAGATTGAAATTGTTTAAATAATTGAACATGCATTTCAGCATAGCCCTACATGGTGTTTCTTCTTCTACAGGACAGTCTCTCCTCTCCTCTCCTCGTGATGATCAACAGCCTTGTGCCTCTAATTTTTGGGATTTCATTGCTGTAGCTTCCAGAGAACAATAAACTCCACTTGGGGAAGTTCTGCTTGTTAAGTTATTTTTGATGGTTCACACCAGATACTGATTTTAGGAAAAGTCAGATGTGAAGCCAGAAGTGCATTTTCAGCTGTCAACCATGAGAAATTCCTCATTTCAGAGTTGGTTTTTGATGAAGCAATCAAGCAAGATCTAATCCAGAGATCTCATCAACAATACATTCTTTTAAGACTCAATTTCACAAGGACGTTTATACTATTGTTCTTTCTAGTGCTTCTCTTTGCTACAATATGAATCTATTTTACATATGAGCCCATTTCACACATGTTATTACAAACCTATTGCTGTGATATATTGCATTGCTATATCTATCAGTTAAATTGATTACCTCTTATACTGTGTTTATGGGTCTCATTGTCTTCAGTTTTTGTGCTTTGGGATCTGAGCAATGCCATGTGCATTTGCAAACCCAATCCAGGAGGAATCAGAAGCCCAGAGACCTAGCAGGCTACTCATAACAAATTATCAGGACACGGCAAGTGGATATTCAAGGAAGTAGGTGCATGTTCATGAGATGTTGCTGTCACCCATCCCATCACCAATCAAGAGAAGTGTTCATTTTTTTCTTCAGAGGAGAAGAAAGTCTTTCTCTGACTAAAGACAAGTCCCGTTCCTTTAGGCTATTGGGATATGGATGTGGCCAAGAACTTAGGAGAGTGCTCTACAAGAACCAAAGACTGATGGTGTAAAGGAGTCACTAATTCTGACCCTCCCATATGACTAGCCAAGTTAGTCCCATCACACCTTGACTAACCTCCAATGAAGAATTTGCTGAATCCCAACAGCTTTCCCCCCTAACAGCTCCCACCTGCCATATATCTTCTGCAGTGAGGGCAAAGACAACCTGGTTCCAGCTATCTTGTGTTGTGCCCACTCTGTATGAGTGATTCACCATGTAAGTGGCCAAGGGTTGGCTGAGCAGAAGCGCCTGTACTGGAGAAGCTTTTTGTGAACATTGAACATGTGCAGCAAAAATCAAGGTGGCTTGGTAACTTTTTCTGCTCCTTCGAACTGTTCTTGGAAAAGAAAAGTGGTGAAGAAAAAAGTGAATCTTCAAAATTTAATACTCATGGGTGTCGCCAATCATATGTTTAAAAAGGTAAAGGACCCCTGACAGTTAAGTCCAGTTGCGGCGCTCATCTCGCTTTACTGGCTGAGGGAGCAGACGTTTGTCCGCATACAGTTTTTCCGAGTCATGTGGCCAGCATGACTAAGCCGCTTCTGGCGAACCAGAGCAGTGCATGGAAACGCATTTACCCGTATTTTTCGCTCTATAACACGCACCCGACCATAACACGCACGTAGTTTTTAGAGGAGGAAAATCCGTAGGCATGCCACCCGTAGGCATTCCCTCCATAACACGCACAGACATTTCCCCTTACTTTCTAGGAGGAAAAAAGTGAGTGTTATGGTAGAAAAAAATACGGTACCTTCCCACTATAGAGGTACCTATTTATCTACTTGCACTGGCATGGTTTCGAACTGCTAGATTGGCAGGAGCTGGGACCGAGCAACTGGAGCTCACCCCGTCGCAGGGATTCCAACCGCCGACCTTCCGATCGTCAAGCCCAAGAGGCTCAGTGGTTTAGACCACAGGACCACCCGTGTCCCAATCATATGTTTACTTATTAATACATTCTTATATCCTTTTGCATTTACAGAAAGAAATAACAAAGCCGTTCACATAATAATACTCTATAAAGATAATAATCCACCATCACAAAAAAAAGTCAGAAAAAATCACCACACTGACAAGAACATCACAGTCATTTTCTAGGATATCTTCCATTTACGTTTCTGAAGATGCTGAAAGAGTTCTGTTAAGACTCTCAAGTAATGTTCTCTTCCACCCCACTTTGATTCAGCTCAGCTATATAGCTTTTCCTCTGTGATGGGGCGGGGGGGGGGGGGAGAGCCATAGCCCTTGGAAACCATAGATAATTAAATAAATAAATCCTTCACCAGGAAGGTTATAAATCCTATATTCCTTTGCCCAATCTCAGCAGTAGCATTCCTAGGATTAATTTCTTAAGGCTCTCTTAATCACTTTTGTAATTACCAAAAGCAGAGCGAACCCGCATTATCAACAAATTGTGTGGTCTACTTTCATTTTATTTGGAAGGAAAGAAGTGAGAGGAGAAAGGAAGGAAATGGTTTATTATTAGCCAAATAATAAAGAAATGTCAATCAAAGAAACTAACATTTAAAATACGAGATCTTAAAATGCCCGAGCTTTTAAAAAATAGCATGGGGGGAGGGGAACACCCTGCTCACTCTTATATCATAAAGTTCGGTTTAATTAAAGGCAGGGATTTGTAAAATTGAGGGATGATCTGGAGTACTTTCTTCTTTCTTTGGGGAAAGTAGGGACTCGTTCTCTGAGCCACATCCTGGTTATTATGGGAGTTCTCTTGTATTAGATATAATCCATTGTGATCAAGCATGAAAGAGTCTCATAGCTTCATCTCCCTCACTGTGTCCCTCTGTGCTTGCAGCGTGATCAGTGTATGCTTACTTGGACGTAACTCTTACTCAAGGGAAGCTCTCTTGCAAGTAAGGGCATATAGTGGAAGTTGTATTTTCCCCAAATCCTAAACACACTCCAAAAACTGGAGGCTCTTATCCCACAGTCCCAAACCCAGCATAGAGAAACATGAGCCAGAACTTTGTAGTAAAGTGAATGCATAAGTAAATAATCCAGTTTAACCACCCACCCTTAAACGATTTGGCTAGCTCAGCACTGCTAATATTTCCATGCTGATATATGTTCTAGAGAAGAGGGAAAAGAAGACTAGGAGAGGAAGAATATTACCATGATATGTTTACTGTTCTCTACCAGTACTTCTGATCTAGTGAGAGTTGGATTAGGACCTAGCAGACCAGGGTTCAAACCCCCACTCAGCCAGGAAGCTCAGTGACTTATGGCCAGTCAGTCTTTCAGCCTTACCTACCTTGCAGGGTTGTTGTATGGGTGAAGAATAGTATGAGCGGATGGTATTTAACACCAGCTAAATTGGCTAAAATGTACAAAACTATAACTAATGAGTGCTGGAAATGTAAAGAAAGGGAAGGTATCTTCTACCACATGTGGTGGACTTGTAAAGAGGTAAAGGCTTTCTGGGAAATAGTAAAATAAAAAAATTCCTTCCAGTAGCACCTTAGAGACCAACTAAGTTTGTTATGGGAGCCAGTGTGGTGTAGTGGTTAAGAGCAGTGGACTCGTAATCTGGTGAACCGGGTTCGCATCTCCGCTCCTCCACATGCAGCTGCTGGGTGACCTTGGGCTAGTCACACTTCTTTGAAGTCTCTCAGCCCCACTCACCTCACAGAGTGTTTGTTGTGGGGGAGGAAGGGAAAGGAGAATGTTAGCCACTTTGAGACTCCTTCGGGTAGTGATAAAGCAGGATATCAAATCCAAACTCCTCTTCTTATTGGTATGAAAGTGTGCATGCACACGAAAGCTCATACCAATAACAAACTTAGTTGGTCTCTAAGGTGCTACTGGAAGGAATTTTTTTATTTTGTTTTGACTACGGCAGATCAACACAGCTATCTACCTGTAACAGGAAATAGTATATAATGAGCTAAAGAAAATGTTTAAAAATACTTTTGTTAAAAAACCAGAAGCCTTTTTATTGGGTACAGTGGGTGAAGAGATACCAAGGGAAGATAAAAGAGTGTTTATGTATGCAACAACTGTGGCAAGAATTATTTTAGCCCCAAAATGGAAAGAACACAAAGTACCAATGAAAGAAGAGTGGCAGATGAAGATGATGGACTTTGCAGCACTAGCAAAGCTGACAGGAAAAATCCGAAACCAGCATGATCAAGTATTCCAAAAGGACTGGAGTAAATTTATACGATATCTGAAAGATTATTGTAAGCAATTAACATCACTAGCAGGGTTGTCTGAAGACCTGTAAATGAGAAATTTTCTACCTTTCTATATTTATTTAAAGTTTGAGCCATTGTATGAGTGTAATTAAAATTGGAAGACATATAAAATGAATGATATAAAGGTTAATTTTGAAAGCCATGAGACGGGAGGAAAGGAAGTCGATAGGCTCTAAAGAGCCAGGGCGGTAAACTGGATAATGATGATGTGAATGTATAATATTAAATGGAAAATAAATAAAAATTATATATATAAAAAGAAGAATAGCACGTGCCACCTAATCACATATAGTTCTAGGGTGCCAGGCCTTCCTCTGTCATTTAATCTAGCCCTTTAATTTATTGCATTTGCCTCTTTCCATCCAAGTTCTTGTCAGTTTGCATTTCCTAGTGCAGAAAGTATTGATCTGATGTGTAGAGATCTTGCCTGTTCTAAGTAGTTCAAGAGGGTTCTGGAAGCTTCTCTATGTGAAAGAAGCAAGCAGAAGGTTCATGACGGTTTGGGTTATACCTTCTGGGAAGCTGAGTACAGCTGATTTAAACTGGTTCTGCTATCTCTTCTGCAAGGTCATGCTGACAATAATAGTAAGGGCAGGAGGAGCCTGGGTTTCACTTCTTCTCTTTTCCTTTTGGTGTGGTGTTCTGTTAATGCTTCGTGTTAAAGTTTTAGTCTTATTGTAAGTTATTGCAAGTTTAAGTTACCGGTAAGTCTGCTGTAACTGGATTTCTTATGGACAGAGCCAGTCCTGAATGTATTGAATCTGTGACCATTATGTTCATTTGCCTTCAGCAACAGTAAAGCTCTGCTAAATGAAATTGCCTCTAGTCTATTTTGGGGGAATCCTGCAACGTGTTTAAGTTTTTACTCTGTTAACTAACTATACATCGGAATCTGCTCTGGATCAATATTTAGTAGAATTCCAATGACAGTTCTAACCTCTTCCTCTCCCATTGCAATATGGCCGGTTACGAAATACAGCAAATGAGAATGCTTTTAAAAAATAAATAAATCTAAAGCTGCAGTGTATCTCAATTTATACTGAGTTGATTTCCATAACTGTTCTTCAGGAATAACATAATTTGAGAAGGAAAAGGTCAACGGAGTCATAATACCCTGAGAGAAATTCTCTCTCTGCTGGTCGACATATGACAGTCTCCAAATGATTCCAGAAAATAATGCCCAGAAACCAACCACCGCTTAATGTTGTTATTATGTGCGCTGTCTTCCATTTTGGTGCGTATGATGGCCTTTAAAATCTAACTTTATTACCTTGGATGTGAAACCACGTGAGTCAGAGCTTAACCCCTTCTAGTGAGGATCAGCCAAGAGCACATGACTGTAGAGGAAAAGAAGATGGCATCATCCTCTTGAAATGAATGTCCCTATTCTGTTTTAGAAAACTGGAAATGAAATGAAATGACATGAAGAGCTGTTGAGGGTATCAGCCACCTGGAGGTTCTGGTGCACAGGCTCCACTGAAACTATTGGAGTCTGTGCAACAGTTGGACCTGAGTTCAAATCCATGCTCAGTCAGAAAGGTTGCTGAGTCACCTTGGAGGAAACTGCAGAATGCAGTCTATAAATACAAATATAGCAAGTTGCTATACCCCAGGTCAGAGGATGGGTAGAATCAGTGGGCTTTTTTCTGGGGGACGCAGGGGTATGCATACCCCTAAACATTTTGTGAATCTAACGGGAGAAGAAACTTAATTTCTTAAGTTTCTTCTCTAGCACGGTGAACCGTCACTTCCATTGCTACCCCCGATGGTGGCCTCATTTCCTGTCACGGTGTTTCCTGAGTCTCAGACGGAAGCGAGCATTTAATGTGTGAAGCAATGTGGAATGTGGATGTGTGGTGTTTTATGAGGTATTGCATGTTCTTTGTACTTTTGTCCATTTTGTTGTTTAGTTGTTTAGTCATGTCCTACTCTTCGTGACCCCATGAACCAGAGCACACCAGGCACTCCTGTCTTCCACTGCCTCCTGCAGCTTGGTCAAACTCATGCTGGTAGCTTCGAGAACACTGTCTAACCATCTCGTCCTCTGTCGTCCCCTTCTCCTTGTGCCCTACATTTCCCAACATCAGGGTCTTTTCCAGGGACTCTTCTCTTCTCATGAGATGGCCAAAGTATTGGAGCCTCAGCTTCAGGATCTGTCCTTCCAGTGAGCACTCAGGGCTGATTTCCTTCAGAATGGATACGTTTGATCTTCTTGCAGTCCATGGGACTCTCAAGAGTCTCCTCCAGCACCATAATTCAAAAGCATCAATTCTTCGGCAATCAGCATTCTTTATGGTCCAGCTCTCACTTCCATACATCACTACTGGGGAAACCATAGCTTTTACTATATGGACCTTTGTCGGCAAGGTGATGTCTCTGCTTTTTAAGATGCTGTCTAGGTTTGTCATTGCTTTTCTCCCAAGAAGCAGGAGTCTTTTAATTTTGTGACTGCTGTCACCATCTGCAGTGATGATGGAGCCCAAGAAAGTAAAATCTTTCACTGCCTCCATTTCTTCCCCTTCTATTTGCCAGGAGATGATGGGACCAGTGGCCATGATCTTCGTTTTTTTGATGTTGAGCTTCAGACCATATTTTGCACTCTCCTCTTTCATCCTCATTAAAAGGTTCTTTAATTCCTCCTCACTTTCTGCCATCAAGGTTGTGTCATCTGCATATCTGAGGTTGTTGATATTTCTTCCGGCAATCTTAATTCTGGCTTGGGATTCATCCTGTCCAGCCTTTCGCATGATGAATTCTGCATATAAGTTAAATAAGCAGGGAGACAAAATACAGCCTTGTCATACTCCTTTCCCAATTTTGTTTTTTTTATTTTGTTTTTTTTTATAAATATTTTTTATTGAGTTTCTTTTCTTAGGTTCATAAACACAAGATAACAATAAGAAAGTGCAAGAAACAAATACAAAAAGAAGTAATAAAAAACAAAAAAAGGTTATTTCTGTTCAACTTTCAATAGTTTTTTCAGTATTCCAGGTGGACTTCCCCACATCCTCCAGACCCTGCGTTCTTTGCCATAAAAGTTTCAGCAATTTGTTACCTTGTTTCTTAACTTGCTGTATCTTTCAGTTATTATGTTTCCGAATTCACAATCTCATATCCCAAAACTTTGTACATTTAAAATTAACATAATAAAGTTGATTCATATTACCACCTCTTTTTTCTTGTCTTAATTTTCAGTTTACCTAATCAAGTTGCTAAAGCAAAAATTTCCTAATCGTGCATATTTCTTAACATTCATACAACTTATAATGTTTTTGCAAATAGTCCTTAAATTTTTTCCAGTCCTCTTCCATTGTTTCCTCTCCCAGATCTCGGATTCTGCCAGTCATTTCAGCTAGTTGCATATAGTCCATCAACTGCGTCTGCCACTCCTCCAGCGTGGGTAGATCTTGAGTCTTCCAGTGCTTTGCAAGAAGAATTCTTGCTGCTGTGGTAGCGTACATAAACAAAGTTCTGTCCTTCTTTGACACCCTCTGGTCCACCATGCCCAATAGGAAGGCCTCTGGTTTCTTAGGGAAGGTATACCTAAATACCTTTTTTAACTCATTGTGAATCATTTCCCAGTAGGCTTTCACTTTTGGGCAGGTCCACCAAAGGTGAAAGAATGTCCCTTCTGCCTCCTTACATTTCCAACATTTATTATCAGACAGATGGTATATCTTAGCTAACTTGACTGGGGTCATGTACCACCGGTATATCATTTTCATAATGTTTTCTTTCAAGGCATTACATGCCGTAAACTTCATACCGGTGTTCCATAACCTTTCCCAGTCTTCAAACATAATGTTGTGTCCAATATCCTGTGCCCATTTTATCATGGCAGATTTAACTGTCTCATCCTGTGTATTCCACTTAAGCAGCAAATTATACATTTTCGATAATATCTTAGTTTTTGGTTCTAACAATTCTGTCTCTAATTTCGATTTTTCCACTTGGAAACCAACTTTTTTATCTATTTTAAACACCTCTTGAATTTGAGCATAGTGTAACCAGTCCCGCACCTTATCTTTTAACTTGTCTTGGCTCTGCAGCCTCCAATTGTCTCCAGTTTTTTCAATTATTTCCCAATATTTTGGCCAGTAGGCCTCCATATTGGGTCTTTTTCTAGCCTTGGCCCTCCTTTCCCAATTTTGAACCAATCAGTTGTTCCATATCCAACTCTAACTGTAGCTTCTTGTCCCACATAGAGATTTCTCAGGAGACAGATGAGGTGATCAGGCACTCCCATTTCTTTAAGAACTTGTCATAGTTTGCTGTGGTCTATAAAATGGTGATTTTCATGAGTCAAGATGAGAGTACCCCTAAACATATTTTTTTAAGGGGAAAAAAGCAGTGGGTAGAATCCAGTGCACTAGATAACTCATTCTGTTAGCACAATAATTTACATTTGTGCACCCAAGCCTTCCAGTCTGTCTTGAAGTTTTCCCCAACCTTGTAGGTGTGATTCTACTAGGAATATACATTCCTTGCCATATCTGCACCATACATTTTAAGCACTATTATACCATTTTAACCACCTCCAAACCCACAAAGCATGCTGGGAACTGTAGTTAATTAAGGGTGCTGAGAGTTGTCGGGACACCCCTATTCCCTTCACAGAGCTATAATTCCTAGACTTGCCTTGGAAGAGAAGCTGATTGTTAAACTAATCTGGGAACTGTGGCTCTGTGAGTGGAATAGAAGTCTTCTAACAATTCCCATCACTCTTGAAAACAACAGCTCCCAGGATTGGGGGAGAGTCATGACTGTTCAAAGTGCTATAAGAGTGTTTTCTATGTATGGTTTGAATTAGCAATCAGAGGCAACGCTGGCGTTTTCCCACCCACCCACAGAAGGAAAGATATATCTCATCCCAGATCTTCAGCGAAACAGCTATACATCAAGGTAACGTGTCATGTGCTACGTTTTATTTTGTCACTTAAAATTAAATTCATCTGAAAGACATGATGAACTAAAATCAGAATTAGTATCCAATCCATTTCGGAAGCATGTTCTGTTACTAAGAGAAGCACGGAGCCGGGATTCAGAATGGAGGTGTATATTTGCAGTAAATATTAATGAAGCTGCTGACTGGCTCCTATGTGCACAAAACTGACCTCTCTATATATACTGTTCCGGTAGTCCATTCCTTAGCAAAACAGTGAAATACTGTTGTAATTACTTGTTTGCAGACTTTGCCGTGTATTTCTTAGCAGGGAGGCATCTGCGGCTATTCATCAAGTGCAAGCTTTATTAAATGCTGCAGTTGAATCGCCCAGGTTGCCTGTTGACAACATCGCTCCATAATGTTGCAGTGCATGACCTCTCAGGCTGCCTCCGGACTCTCGCCATTTTGCAAGGGGTCGAGTGCATCCCAGAACTTTCCGTTTCTGCAGTTAAAATGGATTCAAGTGGTCTGTCACTCTACTGCAGGCACCTCCAAACTCGGCCCTCCAGATGTTTTGGGACTACAATTCCCATCATCCCTGACCACTGGTCCTGTTAGCTAGGGATGACGGGAGTTGTAGTCCCAAAACATCTGGCTGGCCGAGCATGGGGATGCCTGCTCTAGCACAAGGAACCCACTTTTAAAAAGAATAAGATTCTTTGCAGTTTGCAAAATGATGGGGAACAGCACTACAATGTGTGGCGAATGAGCAACAGGAAGACATGTAAATGCTTCGTAAGCAAATCAAGATGACTGCAGGATGAATCCCATAACTGTCTTGTAAGGTAAAGACATTGAAGGTAAAAGCCCCCTGGATGGTTAAGTCTGGTCAAAGGTGACTATGGGGCTGCGGCGCTCATCTCACTTTCAGGCCGAAGGAGCCGGCTTTTGTCCATACACAGCTTTCCAGGTCATGTGGCCACCGTGACTAAACCTCTTCTGGCACAACGGAACACCGTGACGGAAGCCAGAGCACACAGAAACACCGTTTACCTTCCCGCCACAGCAGTACCTATTTATCTACTTGCACTGGCGTGCTTTCGAACTGCTAGGTAGGCAAAGGCAGTCACATGGAAGATGGAGCAAGCTTGTTTTCTCCTGCTCTGGAGGGTAGGACCCAAACCAGTGGCTTCAAGTTACAAGAAAGGAGTTTCCGATTAAACAACAGGAAGAACTTTCTGACAGTAAGAGGTGTTTGACAGTGGAACCGATTCCTTCAGGAGTTTGTGGACTCTCCTTCCTCGGAGGTTTTTAAGCAGCACATTCGAAGCACATGGCTTCCCCTAAAGAATCCTGGGAGTTGTAGTTTGCTAAGGGGGCTTGGAAGTACAGGGGTAAGCTACAGTTTCCAGAATTCTTGGGAAAGGAGCTTTAAATGTGTTTTTATTGCATGGTGTGGATGTGATGTCAGTCTGGCCACTGTTCAAGCCTTTTCCAAGCACGTCAGGATGAATTCTGAACAAAGAGGTCCTCTGGAGGAGCTGTCAATCAGTCAAAAGATGCAGCTCTCTATTTTGCTTTGTCTCCATGGAGTTCTATATTCCTTTAGCGTATTTTTTATTTTTATTTTTGTAGGCGGGGCAGATTAAAATTCTGCCTCCAAAGTGATCAGCTGCAGTTTTGTTCCTGGATTCATCAGAGCCAGGAACAAAGGTGGAGATGCTTCCAAAACAATACATGCCACCCTTGATGTAAGGATCACAGGGTGGTTGACAATATAAAAACGCAAAAAAAGCATAATAAAGGAAGAAACAAAAACAATACCACCCCCACCCCAGTTTAAAAGTCCATAGATGGTTTAATTAGCCAAAGGTTGTTGTTGTTTAGTCGTTTAGTCGTGTCCGACTCTTCGTGACCCCATGGACCAGAGCACGCCAGGCACTTCTGTCCTCCACTGCCTCCCGCAGTTTGATCAAACTCATACTGGTAGCTTCAAGAACACCAACCAACCATCTCGTCCTCTGTTGTCCCCTTCTCCTTGTGCCCTCCATCTTTCCCAACATCAGGGTCTTTTCCAGGGAGTCTTCTCTTCTCATGAGGTTGCCAAAGTATTGGAGCCTCAGCTTCATGATCTGTCCTTCCAGTGAGCACTCAGGGCTGATTTCCTTCAGAAAGCCAAAGGTTAGGGAGAAGATAAATGTTTATGCCTGGCGCCTAAATTATGTCATCATTATCCTTGATTAAAGCATTCCACAAACGGAGCCACTGCAGGAAAGACCCATTCTTGTGTTTCTGCTCTCCGAACCTCTTGCAGCATTTCACAGCTTTCAACCGAAATAACTTCAGAGCTAATTTATACAGGATTATGCATTAAGGTGCCTATGGACAACCTGCAGCCAACAAATGGTCTTTGGAAGCAATTCAGGATAGAGCTGCTTCTTGCCACTCCATTCCCTTGCTAGTTGTTTGTTTGTTTTTTTAAGGCTTTAATTCGTTGTTTTTAAATCGTTGCTTTTAACCCTCATACTTACGGGACCGCCTCTCCTGGTATGTCCTGCAGAGGACCCTAAGGTCCATGAATAATAATAGCTTAAAGGTCCCAGGCCCTAAGGAAGCCAGACTATCCTCCACCAGGGCCAGGGCCTTCTCAGTCATGGCTCCGACTTGGTGGAATGCTCTGTCCCATGAGACTAGGGCCCTGCAGGACTTGATCTCCTTCCACAGGGCCTGTAAGACAGAACTATTCCGCAGGGCCTTCAATTTGAATTAGCCTGATCCTCTATTCCCTTTTCCCTTTCCTCTTCTGTGAAGAAACCCTTTCTGGGACCCCACATTTAAATTCTTCCCTGGTCTCCTTGCTGGCCCTAGTAGGACCAACTTGGCCAGTTAGCCCTGGTGATCATTGGATGTCTACTGATTGGGTCCCCCCCCCCTTTTTCCTCCCCCCCCCAAATGATCCCTGAATTTTTTAATTTTATTGATATTGATGCTGCATTTTATGTTGTATTTTATGACGTTTTATGCTGTTTTTAAATTGTATTTCGATAAACGTTTTATATTTGCTGTTAGCTGCCCTGAACCCGGTTTTTAAACCGGGAAGGGCGGGGTATAAATAAAATTTTATTATTATTTATTATTTTAAAGTGGATGATTTCGTTGTTTTATTCTTTTCGTAAACTGCTTTGAGGTATGTTTGTTTGTCGGTGTACATTCAAGCGATATATAAATTTTATGAAATAAATAAATCCAACGCACTGCATTTTGTATGTATTATCAGCAACAGGAAAAGGACTGTGGTTGCAGTTTCCTTCCTTCAAACCCAAATCAGGGGAAAACACTGCTAGCTACTCAGAGGATTACGGAGGCCTTGGAAGAATAAAATTACAATTCTTATTCTTCAGAAAAAGCCAAAACTATCTAATATTAATTATGATTTGAGGTCTTTAGATCTTCCCAGGGTTATAAGCTGCTGCTGCTGAGTGGAATAAATTAATTAGAACTCAGGAAGTTATAAATGTAATTTTAAAAACTCAGACGGAATAAATCTCCTGGCCCAGGTGGGCTTTCCACAGAATATTATAAAACTTTTCTCAGATGTTCTGGTTAAGCCCTTAGTTAACATATTCAGTAGCTTTCTGCAGAACCATGTAACTTCCGAAAAGGAGAGAAGCTTACATCGAGCTTTACAAACAGAGCCATCTGAACTGGTTCAGTGGAAGCATTCCTCTGCCTTGCTGAGATCAGTTGGCCTTCTATCAGCCTCTGCCTATAGACTGATGCCAATCTGTGACTCCATTGATGCCAATCTGTGACTCCATTGATGCCCCTATCCCATTCACTGAAACAGCGCTTTCATACCCTCCAGCATGACATGGCCAAAATCAGGGACACCATCTTCTGGGTCTGAAATCCTGGGCAAGTCATATGACCTGCATGAATCACAGACCTGGGGAAAGTGCTATTTTTGTACACTGCACTCAAAATGCACATTTGGGGGCAGCACATGAAATAGTGTACCTGAAAAAGGGGGGTGTTTAGATATTGGCCCAATATCATGTGAAGGCAAGGTGCCCCAAATGGCTACCATGCTCTCGTGGGGGGAAATGGGATTCCCCTGTTTTTCTGGAGCAGTTGATGGGTATGTGCTTTCTGGGGATAGGGCAGGGCTGAGCTAACCTGGGATCCACTGAATCCCAAGCTGGCCCCACTGCCATAATGGGTTGTGATCAGGGCCAGTCATCATTGGCCAAGAGATCTGGCTGCCCCCATTCCACCCCATGCTCATCTAGTCCAGAGTCCTAGTTGCCCAGCTGCCAACCAGATGCCATGGGAAGTTGGCAAGCAAAACCTGAGCTCAACAGAACTCTACCCTCCAGAAACTGGTGTTCAGAAGCAACCAGAGTGGAAGTAGAACATGGTCCTCAACTTGGAGTCCTCAACAATTCCCCTCTGGTGTCATGGGACCTCTCTAGAGCCTTCTAATCTGGCCTGCTGTCTCAGTTGTCACCAAGTAAGATTCCGCTGCTAGTCCAGTCATTTCCTGAACATGGAATTAAGAGAAGGCGCCATCTTGCCCTTCACTTTTTGCACCAAAACAGTCTTGAATGCAGTACCGTAGCTGAATTGGGTTGGATATCCTTCACTTGTCTACATCTACTGGGGATATTCTAGAAGTTTTTTTTAAAAACAACAAAACCAAAGTAGTAAATATGGCATTTCCCCCAGAGAAGATATTCATTAAATATTTCTGTGGTTTCATCCACAACAAGCATAACTAGATTATTCTATTTACCATCCTTCACTAAGAAAAGTAATTAGAATGCAAGGTAATTTCCATTAAATGCATTATGACTTTAATATCAGTAAACTCCACTTAAATATTAAACAGAAAGAAAAATATTAGTGAAATTATCATAGATAATACAATCAGTTATTCCGGGAGAATAAAGTGATAAATGCATTTTAATAAAACGTGCAAAATTATACGTATCGTGCGCGTGCCTCCTGTCAATTTTATTTAGAGTTAAATGCCATTGTGATAATTAGTTGGGTTTTTACTGTGTTCATTAAAAGCTTTTCTAATGATCATACGGAGGAATAAGTAAAATTAATCTCTTTCTTGAAACTCACTGGAATCTATCAAGTGCATAAACAAAAGTACAGCCTGATGCACACACAACTTAAAGCGATTCCTTCATCTTTGATAAACAAGGACAATGAGCACAGAAACATTTGTACAAAAGGCAGCTGGAATTCTGCCAGCAGCTGAACGAGAGAGAGAGAGAGAGAGAGAGAGAGAGAGAGAGAGAGAGACTGTAGGGCCTTGAGCTTTAGGATTTGCTAAATGAAAAGCAGGAAACTCCTCATTGCTCAGTATGCTGGAGAACGAGTAGAGGAACCCCTCAAAAGAACAGGACAAAAACGGGGGGAGCAAGCTTTGGTGCTCAATAAAGCCATATTCTTTACTGTAGCTGTACACACACTGGAGTAAAGAAGTCCTATTCTATTATCTATAGGCCAGGGGTAGGGACGCGGGTGGCACTGTGGGTTAAACCACAGAGCCTAGGACTTGCCGATCAGAAGGTTGGCGGTTCGAATCCCCGCGACGGGGTGAGCTCCCGTTGCTGGGTCCCTGCTCCTGCCAACCTAGCAGTTCGAAAGCACGTCAAAGTGCAAGTAGATAAATAGGTACTGCTCCGGCGGGAAGGTAAATGGAGTTTCCGCGCGCTGCTCTGGTTCGCCAGAAGCGGCTTAGTCATGCTGGCCACATGACCCGGAAGCTGTACACCGGCTCCCTCGGTCAATAAAGCAAGATGAGCGCCACAACCCCAGAGTTGTCCGCAACTGGACCTAATGAACAGGGGCCCCTTTACCTTACCTTTAGGGAAACTTTTTGGCCCAGCAGGACTGTATCTTTATCTCCTATCGCCCACCCTGTGGGCTAACTTTGACAGGGGTGGGGAGCCACCCATCTGTCAATGATCTGACATTGTGATGGCATCAGGGGACTGGGAGGTGGGTGGTTCGACCCTTCTGTCAAAGGTAACCCCCTGCCCCCAAGCTGGGGGAGCTGGTTTGCAAACCCTCCAACATGCCGCAGAGGAAAATTGGAACATGCGTCTTTCAGGGCTGGGCTTCCGCAGAAGCCAGGTGAATGAAGTCACAACATTACGTTTGTGATTGTGATGACATCACAGAGGGCACTGAGGGCAAATCATATGCGCAAGACAGCATTTTTGCCAGGAATTCTGAATGTAACTGAAATATACTCGGAGTCGCGTAGTGATTTCATGCTCTTTAGTGCAGCTTGTAACAGTGAATTCATTTCCCCCAAAACCTCAGGCTTTATATACATTATATATACAATGGGTCCTTTGTGATTGGCTGACTCTGCTTTTCTCCTAGAGCCTGATTGGGCTGTTCCTGCAGGCCAATCAACTGCTGCATTCTAGGATCCTGCCAACCTAATAGGCTAATCAACTTCCTCCTGAGGTCTGATTGGTTTGCTCCTGCAGGCCAATCAGCTTGTTGCATTCTAGAATCCTACCTGCCTATTGTTCTAGGATCCCAGCTCGGTACATAGCAGTAACCAAAAAGGGAGTGGAATTGAGCACTCTTGAAAACGTTCATAAAATTATCAACAGTTTCTGCTTAAAATTCAGATTCTAGGTAGTTTTGCCATTGCAAATTCTTACCGATTTTATTTATTTTACTTTTGTCCACTGTGTCTTAACTGAGAAGAACTCTTCTCATATTTCTGAGCACTGTTTTGTGTTTTGCTTGATTTCTTTTAGCCACCTGAAATGATTGAGGGTGTGAGGGGGAAGACAAGACAAGCAAAGATCTGGGAATGCTGAAATCCGATAGCCATCCCTCTGGGAGAAGGAGAAAGTCACTAGACCCTAATGACAGGTTCTGACCTCAGGCTAAGCTAGGAGAGGACGCTTCATTTCTCTCCATTGTACTTCCCTTCCCATGGCTGCAGTTAGGTTAACTTCAGTGCATCTGTCATATATTTGAATAAGCCAGCAGCTTCTCTGGGGATGCTGGACAGTTGGCAGCAGACAGTATGTTTATTTATGTGGGTATGTCATATTAATATGTATATCTTGCAGCAGAAATGGCTGGAATTGTGGAATCTTAATGTTCCAAAAAAAAGGGGGGGAATTGTGGAATCTTAATGTCCCCCCCCCAAAAAAAAAAAGGGTTACGGAGCTGGTTCATAATTGCAGAAGTGAGCCTTATAGCTTAGTGATGGTAGGGTAGATATAGACAAATCTGTCAATTTCAGTTTTTCTCCTTTTCTCCTTTTCGTTTTCAGTTCTCCATATTTCTGCATCTATTTGTTTTGCAATTTCTTTAGGAGGAAAAAAAACCTCACAAAAATTCATCAGTGGGTACTTACAAACATTTGTGAAAGCCATTTCCACCAATATAATGCATTTTATATTATTCTCACTAATAGAATTATAGAATCGTAGAGTTGGAAGGGACCATGGGGCGGAAATGACTGGCAGAATCCGAGACCAGGGAGAAGAGTCGGTGGAAGAGGATTGGAAGAAATTTAAAATTTATCTACAGAAACACTGTAAAATTTTTGAATGTTAATGACATTGAAATGAATTGAAGGGGTTCTAGCAACAAGATAAAAAATAAGATTGGATTGATAATAGATAAATTAATTGGATATGAATTTGCTGAACTAATTTTTAAAAGGGATACAAAAAAGGGAGATGTGAGGAAGTCAGGAAAATAAGTGAATCAAAGAATGTGGAATTAAAAAGAGGGATTTTTGTGTGTTTTTTCAATGTTTTTTTTTCCTTTTCCTTTTTTTTCTTTTTCTAAGTTAAATATTTGTATTTTTTGTATTTGTATTTTTTGTATTTTATATGTATGTGTTATGTTTTTTCTTTCTTATTTTTGTTTGTTGTGATTCTTAAAATCTAATAAAATATCATTTTTTTAAAAAAAGGAAGGGACCATGAGGATGGGTAGCCAAACTAAGGCCCAATTGCCTTCTAAATCCGGCCCGCGAACAGTCCGGGAATCAGCGTGTTTTTACATGAGTAGAAAGTGTGCTTTTATTTAAAATGCATCTCTGGGTTATTTGTGGGGCCTGCCTGGTGTTTTTACATGAGTAGAATGTGTGCTTTTATTTCAAATGCATCTCTGGGTTATTAGTGGAGCATAGGAATTCGTTCATTACCCCCCTCCCCCGAAAAAATAGTCCTGCACCCCACAAGGGACAGTGGACCGGCCCCCTGCTGAAAAAGTTTGCTGACCCCTTATCTAGTCCAACCCCTGCAATGCAAAAACCCTGAGATTAAGAGTCTCACACTCCACCAACTGAGCTATCCCTTTGGAGAAATGTGTATATTGATCAAATTGGCATAAAAAATTAGTTCATTAGGAGAAATTCATACCCAAATGCTGATGAATTTCCATGAAGATTTTTTCCATCACCTGTTTGAAGCATCAAAGACTGTATAGGTCAGAAGTTTTTGGGTTCAAGCCCTATGTAATTGCCTGCAAAGACAGAATATGCACGGCCAACTTCTTCTGAACTGGGCTGGTACAGTAATGCAAATAAAAAGGCTGATATCTAGTAAAGGTGATCGATGCTGCGGCAGCCAATCAAGTCCTTTTATTGCTTCAAAATAAAATAATCATAAGGCAAATTGCTTCACATCAAGACACCAGAGAAAACCAATTTAATTTCTGTAATATAAGACAACAATGAATACTAAATCTCAGGAGAGAATAAATCTGGTGACTTTAAGACGCGGCTGTAAGTGCTGAGTATATCATGTCCAGAATTAACATATGAACTTCAAATCTATGTGCCCATTCAAAATCTGATTTAACAAACTGCTCTTATTAAAGTCAATTCAAGTGCGTTCCATTAGAAAAACAAATGAATGCTCAACTGTATGTGAGATAAATAATTTTTTCACACACTAAGCAGAATGCATTAACTTAACAAGTAACGATCTAAATTATGTATTAAACCCAATTACTTTTTATTACTGCTTTCCAATTATGGTGACATGATTGATTTCATTTTTATTAGAGTACCAGTTTTGATTTTACCTGGATCTTGACTTTGACAACTACAAAGGAGACATTACTCACAGGGATTTTGTAATTGGGTTGATTCTCTGAGGTTCTTCGAGAGCAATAACGCAAATGTTTGTAATGAGAGCAAGCGGCATTATGATTACGAGATAAGTGCATTATAATCATATCCATGGTTGTTTGGAGCCATTACTGAACAGAAACTGTTTAATAGGTTAATGTTCCATGATTCAGCCTTCCTTCAAGATAACCTTCAAGATATATTTGATCACGATCGTATCCCCTTCATTTCCAACCAATTCACTAATTTGGGAAACAAATAATAGAATTGTAGACTTGGAAGGGACCCAAGGGTCATCTAGTCCAACCCCCTGTAATGCAGGAATATCAGCTAAAGCAGCCATGACAGCCGTCCAACCTCTGTTAAAAAACCTCTGAGGAAGGACAGTTCACCGCCTCCCAAGGGAGACCGTTCCACTGTTGAACAGCTCTTCCCCTCAGAAAGTTCTTCCTGATGTTTAGTCGGAGTCTGCTTTCATGTAACTTGTTATGTACTGAGTTGAATAGGATCCAAAATGCAGCAGTCTGATTGGTCCTAGAACAATAGGATTCAGAATGTAGCAGTCTGATTGGCCCTAGAACAATAGAATTCAGAATGCAGCAGTCTGATTGGTCCTACAACAATAGGATCCAGAATGCAGCAGTCTGATTGGTCCTAGAACAATAGGGTCCAGAATGCAGCAGTCTGATTGGTCCACAGGAGCCACCTAATCCAGCTCCAGGTGGAAGTGAATCTGCAACCTGATTAGCCTACAGGATAATCCCAGAATTAGCCAATCACATGGGGCCCATTGTGTAAATAATGTATATAAAGCAGACATTCTGGGGCAACTTCCATTCCTCCTCACCACTATGAGCTGAATAAAGAGCATGAAATCCACTTTCGACTCTGAGTATATTTCATAATTTGAAGCCATTGGTTCGAGTCCAACCCTCCAGAGCAGGAGAAAACAAGTTTACTCCATCTTCCATGTGACAGCCCTTGAGATATTTGAAGATGGCTCTCATAATCTCCTCTTAGTCTCCTCTTTTCATTGAAAGACGGTCCCAAATATTTATTCATTTGCTCTTTCTATTTAGTTATGCCATGAAATTTATATGCCACTTGATTGTAAAAAAAGGGGAAACTGAAAGCAATGTACAAAAAAAATAAATAAACCAGGCATAGGCAAACTCTGGCCCTCCAGATGTTTGGGACTACAATTCCCATCATCCCTAGCTAACCGGACCAGTGGTCACGGATGGTGGGAATTGTAGTCCCAAACATACCTAATAGAAAGGTATCTGAAGTAGTTTGTCTGCCGTTGGTCCCCAACCTGCACTTAGCTCTCACCTCTGGCTCCTAGAAGCTGTCGGCATGCTACAGTAGCCACAAGCCGGGACACAGCTTCAACTGGCCGGCTAAACCACGTGAGGAAGCCAACGGGTCTCAAATCCTCAGTAAGTTAGGCAGATGGGGCTCATCCACCTGGGAAGGTGGCCCATTAGGAGTAGGAAAACTCTGATCCTAAACCTCTACTGTCTTGCGGGATATCTTCTGGAGAAGAAAAGGTGCACCCTGCGATCCTTGGATGAAAGTTGGTGTAGAAATTTAATAAATAATATTAAGCAAATAATCAATAAGTTTCTTCATAACTGGTCAGCCAGTTCTCTCTGGTGCTATTTCTACTGCGGTCAACAGCCAGCCGCTTATGAAATGCAGCAATTTTCTTACCATGATAACAGATCTCTGCTGTTACGGTGACATTTTGCTTAAGTTAATAGCGTTACTCCATTGATCCACCTTGAATTTTCTTCCTTGTTCCCACTCTCCATATATTTATGTTCCCCTTTAAATCATCGTTTACTAGACATTTCTGCTTGTTTTTAAGTGCTTCCTTTCTCACACTTTCCCAGGAATGCATCCGACCCTTCAGAGTTATATTCACCTTTTCATCTATAATTGAAAAGACAACCACTCTGCGCAGTCAAGAGAGTTTTTTCTGCTTTTGTCCACTGTCTCACGCGAGGCACGTATTATCCTTCCTCATTTGAGCATGCTCAAAAACATGCTTCCTTTACCCCTGATTTTCTTGAAAGGCACAGTGGTCTGACAATATCACTGAGCATTTACTCTCTTATATAGATGGATGGGCACATTGCCATCACAATGTATATTAATAGTGATCTCAGTTCTTTAAGTGCCAATACTTAAATATGGGGCCATTCAAGCACAAGTGTTAGACATCAGCAGGCTTGGGCGAAGAAGAAAAACAAAATTCCCTAGGGAAAACCTGAGGGTGGAGAATCCAAACTGCCCAATGAGTACTGAGGATGCTCAGTATACAGTGGTACCTCGGGTTAAGAACTTAATTTGTTCCGGAGGTCCGTTCTTAACCTGAAACTGTTCTTAACCTGAGGTACCACTTTAGCTAATGGGGCCTCCTGTTGCTGCTGTGCGATTTCTGTTCTCATCCTGAAGCAAAGTTCTTAACCCGAGGTATTACTTCTGGGTTAGTGGAGTCTGTAACCTGCGGAGTCTGTAACCTGAAGTGTCTGTAACCCGAGGTACCACTGTACATGGAATATTTACCGACTGTTGAGGAAGATAGTGGGGAACAGGGGAGATGGAATGGAGTGCCCAGAATCCTGAACATGAGAGCTCTACCCTACAATATTTTGTTGCCGGGGGGGGGGGGGATCAGCCAGTTTCAGTTTCTCGGTTTCTAATCCAAGATAGATGGCTATCATATCTCTTCTCAAGTTCTTGCAGCAAGTTCTCTCTGGGTATCAGTCTGGCTCTGTTGATCTGTTGTCTAACTTCATCTGCTGGGTATTTTAGTTCTAAAAAGGTTTGCTGTAGATCTCTTAGGTGAGAGTCTCTGTCTGTAGAATTGGAACAGATACGGCTGTAACGTAGTGCCTGGCTATATACAATGGACTGTTTGGTATGTTTGGGATGGTAGCTAGAGGCATGTAGATATGTTTGTCGGTCAGTTGGTTTACGGTATAAGGTGGTGTCTATGCGCCCATCCTGTATTTTTATAGTAGTGTCCAAAAAATGTATTTCTTGCATAGATTGATTCATTGTTTAGGTTGATTGTGGGGTGAAAATCATTGAATTTCTGGTGGAGGGTGTCCAGGGTCTGTTGACCATGTGTCCAGATGATAAAAATATCGTCAATGTATCGCAGGTACAAGAGAGGTTTGAGTGGGTAGGAGTTTAGGAAACGTTGTTCTAAATCTGCCATGAAGATGTTGGCATACTGTGGGGCCATGCGGGTGCCCATTGCTGTGCCGCTGATCTGAAGGAACAGGTCATCACCGAATTTGAAGTTGTTGTGGGTAAGGACAAATTGGCAGAGTTTGGTGGGACATTCTATACAAGATCTCAAAGTAGCTGTTTTACTACAAAGGAATTTCAGAAATAGACTGGAAAGAGAAGCTGCTGAATTGCAACTCATTACCAAACTTAAAACCATGGAGAGACCTGGTCTGAACAAAGACATTGGATTCTTATCTCATTATACATGACAAAGCCATTTTTCACCTTCTCACCCCTTGCTTTTTCCTGTAAGACCTATTGCAGTCGTTAAGAGTCGTCAACAGGCTCATCACAGCTATCTGCCAATCACCCATTCCCACCACCCTTCTGAGTAATACCCCTCCCCACCTTCTCACTATATAGAAGGATCTGGCAACTTCTGTTTCAGTGTATCTGAAGAAGTGTGCATGCACACGAAAGCTCATACCAAGAACTAACTTAGTTGGTCTTTAAGGTGCTACTGGAAGGAATTTTTTTTGTTTTGACTATGGCAGACCAACACGGCTACCTATCTGTAACATATCTCTTCTCAGTCTCCTCTTCTCCAGGCTAAACATACCCAGCTCCTTCAACCATTCCTCATCAGGCTTGGTTTCCAGACCTCGATCAACCTGGTTGTTCTCCTCTGCACAATTTCCAGCTTGTCAATAGATTGTGGCACCCAGAACTGGACACAGTATTCCAGGTGTGGTCAGAGCAAGGCAGAATAGAGCAGTACTATTCTGGACAACTTCTGTTGATGCGGCCTAGAATAGCATTAGCTTTTTTGCTGCTGCACCAAACTGTTGACTCATGCTAAGCTTGTGGTCTGCCAAGACCCCCTAGAACCCTTTTACATGCTAATTTTACTGTGAGTTGTGTAGCTTCACATCAACATGAGAACAGAATAGAATTCCTCCCCACAGTGGCCAAAATCTGGTGTCACCCCCAGTCCTTGGGCAAGGAGGTACCCAGCTTTTGCAAGGAGGCTTGAGGCTCTTGCAGAGTCCTAAAGCCCTCCCACCTCCTTCCCAAAGCCAGAAACGCACTTGACTAGGTTTTGGGAAGAAGGCAGAGGACTCTAGGACTCTGTCAGGGCCTCTTGTCTCCTTCACAAAGCCCAGCCCTGTTCATTGCTTGCACAGACTTAAATCTTCCCTTTGCCCCATTCCTAGTTGCAACTCCCTCATAGTTCTAAATAGCTTTGAACAGTTTGATGATGGTTTATTTAGAGATTGCAATAAAACACCCATTTTAAAACAATTTTTATAAGATACGTATTTAAATAGACGCTTAGATACAATTTTTCATGTGGTATTTTCTTTAATGCAGATTAATGCAAAAATTGGGTCGAACAGATGAACGAACATGTGCATTTGTTATGGACCAGAAATCAAGTGATCCTTCCATCCCTATTAGATGCAGCCCTGATGATAAAGACTTATGTGAAAAGTCATGGCTATTTTACTCTGGAAATAAGCTAACCACAGGTGTGAGAATTCATTCTGCACCTTCCTGTTTCAGGCGCAGTTCATTGTTGCACATGCCAAAGGTGCTAGATTGCCCCTGCCTGTGCCATGACAAGTGACAGATCATGAAGTCATCATGAATTCTCGCAACACGTTGCTTCAAGTATGTGTGTCAGCAATAGCAAATTGTTCGCACCGGATTCTGGGCTCCTCGTTGCAGCTCGGAAGACAGCGGAAAGGTGGGAGGGTGAAAGAATGCAGGTGTTTCCACCTTGTCGGTGACATAAAGGAGATCATTAAAGAAGGTGACAAGCTTCTACTCTGAGCTGTGTAATCTCATTATCTACTGCAGTGGAGGGCGGTGTGCCTGTGAAACAAGATTTCATGGCTGTAGATTGTACAATAAATATTAATGCATCAGTAAATAGATCTGTGGATTTCAGATGAATCGGGCATCTGCAAGTTCTGACCTAACAAGACAAACACAGGTTGCCAAGCATGTATGGTGACCCACCAGAGATTTGATTGATGCTTTGGGGCTCTTGTCACCCAGAAGGTCTGTAAAAACACACATAATTACTGGAGGTTGAGAGGGGGGAGCAATGACCCAACCACTTGGCTGCCTGACCATATTCACTGGCTCCCAGTACGTTTCTCAGCACAATTTAAAGTGTTGGTGCTGACCTTTAAAGCCCTAAACAGCCTTGGCCTGGTATACCTGAAGGAGCGTCTCCACCCCCATCGCTTAGCCCAGACACCAAGGTCCTCCTCCGAGGGTCTTCTGCTGGTTGCCTCACTGTGAGAAGTGAAGTTACAGGGAACCAGGCGGAGGGCCTTCTCAGTAGTGGTGCCCTCCCTGTGGAACGCCCTCCCATCAGATGTCAAGGAGATAAAGAACTACACAACTTTTAGAGGACAGCTGAAGGCAGCCTTTTATCAGGAGGTTTTTGATGCTTGAAGTTTTTATTATATTTTTAGATAGGCTGTAAGCCACCCAGAGTGGCTGGGGAAACTCAGCCAGATGGGTGGATGATGATGATGATGATGATGATGATGATGATGATGATAACAAGAAGAAGAAGAAGAAGAAGAAGAAGAAGAAGAAGAAGAAGAAGAAGAAGAAGAAGAAGAAGAAGAAGAAGAAGTTGTTAATATTGGGATATTATTCCATTCTCCTTTATGCCTCTGAATAGTAACTGTGGAAGACACACAGACTCTGGGTTGTGCCCGACATCTCCTATCTTGTGGTTTCCCGCATCTGGCATTCAGAATCATTAATGTCCATGAAGGCAGAGAACAACCACCTGTTTGCTAAGCTGTTTGAAGGAACGGAATGTGAACACTCGGGAAAGATGTTCACAGCAATGTTCAGGCAGGGCCTTTTCAGCACTGGTACTGCTGAGTTCAGGGAGGAGGAGGAGGAGGCGGCGCTTGCAGCCGGTGCTAGCGCTTGCAGTGGTGCCACGCTCTCTCATGAGTCAGCTGGCCCTGTGAGAGTGTGTCACCGGAAGACATGTGTCCCGATTTTCGCCAGGGGAATGTTGGAGGGTATGGCATTAGTAGAGCCATGGGGCTCATCCAGCCAGATCTTCTTAGGTTCTTATGTAAGCCAGGTGAGTGTTGGAGGGAGGAGTGGGAGTTACAATAGAAGTTTTGTTATTCTTTTGCTATGCTTCACTATTTTATGGAACGTAGGCTGATGAGTATACAAAGTGGAATAATGCACCGAGTCACAGATCCTGTTCTGTTCCACAAATCTTCCGCAAAACACAAAACACCTTGCCTGACATTTGGGCCCAGCAAGCTTTGCTTAAATCCAGGCTGGACCACGGCAACTGTGTCCCTTGGCACCTTTATGCTTACATTGGATTTGAAAGGAAAGTCCATTCCAAAAGCTAGACTTAGGCACTATTGACACAGGGAAGTGCCAGCTAATGGGCTGACAGCAGGATTGCTGGTTTATCTAAGGACCTGTGCTGTGGAGTACTTTGTGTAACAGTTAATCCAGCCCTGCTGTTGGACGACTCATCATCACTTATCCCAGGAAGGGCTTGTGCAGTTCATATCGTTGACTGTGAACCAAAGCTTTCCACGGACTGATGTTTCCAAATAAAAGGAAGCAAGTTCCCCAACCCTCACATTCTTAGAACCTGCTGCCCCCAAATCAAGCTCAATTTGCCTGTCTCTTCCAGGCGTTGTAAAATTAGTATGCGCGCGACTCTTCCCATCATGTGCTCAGCGCCATTAGAAAGAGCCATGCTGTTCGCGTGGCATTGGACTCATTTCAGCGTTGGGTACTTTTTTGCTCTGCTGCCAGGAATTTCAATTGGGTATCACAGCTCTTATTGATCCAGAGGAAGATGTTTGTTTGTACGGAAAGTTGAATGCATTATGTTCCACCTTGTAACACTACAAAGCAATATCACAGGAAAAGAAAACGGTCGCTGCAGAAGCTGATAAGATGGTCGCAGAAGTATCATTTCATGGTTTTCATGGTGTGGGGGGTGCCCCGAATGAAAGGTTTTACAGCCTGTTCACATTTAGGGTGGTCTCTACAGGGTTAAAGAAACAACTTTAATCAATAGGCCCAGATACACAATGTCCCGATCATACCATTTCCTGTCTCCACTAATGTAAATAGGAATAAAGACATGCGGCAGCCTTTAAAATGCCGGGTATGGTGGGATAAGTAAAGAACAACCCACAACTTAACACCCATTGGCAAAAGAGGGTCTCTTGTCTGCCTTTGCCCACTCCACGTGTTTCTATTTCTCTATTAATTTCAGTAGAGATGTCCAGGGCACCATTTTGGAATTCTTTACATTAAAATTAAGGAGCAGGGTGATAATGAGCACTCACACTTTACATTGTGGGTGCCCTTTGCAGGATCGCGTGTGGTGCTACAGTTTCCAGGGAGCTTACTGGCAAACAGGAGCTGGCTTGCCTCCCAGCCTCTGTAATTACCGTATTTTCGCTCTATAAGACGCACCTTTTCCCTCCTAAAAAGTAAGGGGAAATGTGTGCGCGTCTTATGGAGCGAATGCAGACTGTGCAGCTATCCCAGAAGCCAGAACAGCAAGAGGGATCACTGCTCAGCACTCCCTCTCGCTGTTCTAGCTTCCAGCTTAGCTGCGCGAAGCCTCCTCAGGGCAATGGGAGGAACGCTCCCCCTGCCCTGAAGAGGCTTGGCACGGCTATCCCAGAAGCCAGAACAGCAAGAGGGATCGCTGCTTTCGCTGCGCAGTGATCCCTCGATGTTCTGACCGCTTCGCTGGAGATGCGATGCGCAGAGGGGGAAAGCTGCGCAGAAAGGGAGAGAATTCCCCCCCCCTTGTTCTCCTCCTCTAAAACTAGGTGCATCTTATATTCGGGTGCATCTTATAGAGCGAAAAATACAGTAAGTATTTACAGCCCCATTTATAAGTAGGGGGTGGAGCTGACAATAGCCAGGCAGTCAGCTCTTGAGATTCACCCTCCCTACCCTCCCTTTGTTTAATGTTTCTTGTTTGCAGGTTAACTTTTTCTTCCTGTTTAGCGGGCGCTGCTACAGACTTTGACTGTTTGCTGTTGAAGGACAAGGAAGAAATTTTCCTGCATTGGCAGGTTTTGTCTTCCCCGTAGCAATTCGTCACAACTTTGGTGGTTATGGCCTTGGGTGAAATCCTTTAGTCTTTTCTTCCCTATATGTGTGTGTGGGGGGGGGGGGTGAAGTGGTGACTCACCCCCCTGTGGCAGCAATTCCAGGGTCCCCCTCTTAAAGGGGTTATATATATGGCCATACACTGAAAGGTTGTCAGTGAACTACCCTGCATGCGGGGATATGGGCTTGGCTGCCTGCTACACTTATGTCTCGCAGATCACCCCCATATACCATTTACCCTGATGAGCCCCAGTGTCCCCCCCCCTCCAGCTAGGGGGCTGGGAGGGAGACACGCCCAAGGCCTAAGCCAAGGTCTTCCTACATTCAGAAGTTTAATAAAGTTGTGGCCTAATTTGAATACCATATAACGTTGTCAGAGTCTTTATTCCTTCCTTATGATCCCTGGGGGCTGGGGCTGTCGCCGCCTGGTCACGCAAACAGAGAGTCAGTGTTGTGTCAAATTGTCGCAATAGGAGCTGGGAGACCAGAGTTCAAATTTGGACTCATCCATGAAACTCAAACCAGGGGACCAGGGACCAATCACAGTCTCTCAGCCTAACCTAAATCACAGGCTGGTTGTGAGGGTGAAAGGGAGAAGCAGGAAACCATGTTCGCTATCTTGAGCTCCTTGGAAGAAAAGTAGAATATAAATGTAACAACAACAATACTCAGGCACACTTAGCTAGATAGCTCAGATTGTTAGAGAGTAGTGCTGACAATGCCATGGTTGCAGGTTCGATCCCTGGGACAGCTGCATATTCCTGCATTGCAGGGGGTGGGACTAGATGACCCTCGGGGTCCCTTCCAGCTCTGAGATATTTATGAGATGCAGCCATTCAATGAAAAATGTATTGAAAGAAAGTTACTGGAATATGACTTACAAAAAATGTATTCCAATAGATTGTGATGTGTGCATGTAGCAACCTCTGCCATTGTTCTGCCCACTTTTACATCAGAGCCTGCCCCCGCCCCAGTATGTCCCCTGGAAGTTTACTGGGGATGGAGGGGAAGGTGGCCCTCTGGCTAAAAAAAACATTCCCATTCCTTATGGAAAAGGTAGTTGGACCCTCCCAGAAATATCATAGCTGCCAAAACACATGCGGGGACATATGTGCATGGGAAATATCATGCAACAAGATTTCTTCCCCCTCCCCCCCCCCCCGCAATAGTCCTGTTCTGTGGACATGGGCTGAGCTGCGGGCTAAACCACTGAGCCTCTTGAGTTTGCTGATTGGAAGGTTGGTGGTTCAAATCCCCGCCATGGGATGAGCTCCCGTTGTTCTGTCCCAGCTCCTGCCAACCTAGCAGTTCGAAAGCACGCCAGTGCAAGTAGATAAATAGGTACCGCTCCGGCGGGACGGTAAACAGCGTTTATGTGTGCTGCTCTGGTTTTCGCCAGAAGCAGCTTAGTCATGCGTTTCTGTGCACTCTGGTTTCTGTCATGGTGTTCCGTTGTGCCAGAAGCGGTTTCATCATGCTGGCCGCATGACCCAGAAAGCTGTCTGCAGACAAACGCCGGCTCCCTTGGCCTGAGAGCAAGATGAGCGCCGTAACCCCATAGTCGCCTTTGTCTGGACTTAGCCATCCAGAGGTCCTTTACCTTCACCTTTTATACCTGTTCTATATCCTTTACCCTATACCTAAACCACCAGAGCAGATTTAGGAAGCAAGAGGGTGGGAGAAGGGGAACGTCATCTTGCATGAGCTGACCCTGTTCTGTGCATGCAGCACCTTAGCTGGATCTATTGTGGTTTTGTATCTAAATTGATCGTTAGCAGTAAAGTTCTCACTGAGGAAAAGCCAGTGTGGGTGGGCAAGCGCAGAAACGCTCTCGCTGTGAGCATGTGAACTGAGATGCACCGTTTTGCAAACTGCCGGTGAAACTTGTACAAAAACAATAATCCTGGGAAATGTAATTATCAGTCCCGAGGAATGGCATATGCAGAGCACACACACCAACCCACGCGCAGAGAAAAAAGAACAACCACCGGTTTGTGAAACTCAGCGGTGCAGCAAATATGTCTGGGAGCTGTGTGCCATTGATTCAAAATAAACCGCATTGTAAAATATGCCTGACTTTTCTTCCTTTCTCGTTTTTTAAAGAACAGGATGGGTTGTGTTAAGTTGTGGGTGAACATATCAGACGACACAGCGATTCTTCAAACAGCTCTTGTTTATTCACAGGCCAGGACAGAACTTAACTGAAGGGTTCAGTCAGCCTGCTTATATAGAGCTCCAGTACAACGTAACTGTAACAATTTTCTAAAACTATCCAATCACTGAAGGTCAGTTCTGATCGCTTATTTGCATAACTATCTACAGTATCCCCCTGCTGGCCCAGGGTGAGAACTTCAGTACATAACAGGTTGCACCCGTACCCTGCAGAATGGAATGATCTATCAAGTGTCCCTGCCTTCAGAAGTTGGAAGATCACCCCTAGGGAGCCATCCTAATCCTTCCTTGACGTCCTAATCTACAAAAAACCTGATGGCTCCCTAGGACACACTATCTACCGGAAAAAAACACACACCAACCGCTACTTACATGCACAATCACACCACCACCCTGCACAAATAAACTCCGTAGCCAAGACTCTCATCTCCAGAACCAAACGCCTGGCTGACAAAGACCACTTGACAACTGAGTTACAGAATCTCTCAAATGTGTTAATTGCCAATGGATACCAGCAAAACAGGGTTACGAAGCTAATCCAAAAAGAAACACCCCCCAAAAACCAAGACACAGAAGAAAACAATGGCATGGCCCTCCTTCCTTATATCAAGGGCACTACAGATAAAATTAGCAAAATCCTCCATAAACACAATATCAAAACAGCCTTTTGCGCCAACCAAAAAATAGCCAATATCCTCAGAAACCCCAAGGATAAAATCCAGTTGGAAAACCAAGGGGTCTATGAAATACCCTGCAAAGTCTGCCCAGCCACGTACATTGGACAAACAAACAGACGAATAAATGCACGTATCGCAGAACACAAGAATGCCGTCAAAAAAGAAGAAAAAACTTCCTCTCTCTTCCAACACATGAAAGAAACAGGACACGAAATTAATTTTGCAGATTCCAAATTGCTCTCTAACATGGAACATCACCACAAGAGAATAATCATGGAAGCCATCGAGATAGAGAAACACCCTCACAACATGAACAAGCGTGACGACACATCCCGCTTGCCAGACATCTGGAAATTAGCCCTCCCCACAAAAACTGACACCAGATCCAGAGGCACACAGAACGCCATCACCAATCAACCACACCAGACCCAAACCCAGACCCTCTCCACAGATAAATTACAGACACCATCCAGTAGCCAAACCATGGTGGCACCTCCGGATGCTGCACCCCCCTGCAATCCCTACACAGATCTGGCTGGCACAGGCCACAAAACCACAGCTCGCCCCTATACACGAAGCCAAGCCAGAGCACAACTAAATGTAGTACACCCATCTTCTCAGAAAAACTCTTCACAAAGTTCAAGAGGTCAAGACACAAAGGCTTTAGCAACTAATCCACACCTAATGACCCACCTAAGTGGTACTCAGGATATCACTCAAGAAATCACTCAAGATATCCCTCAAGCAATTAAGGAACAAAAGAAGAAAAGGCACACTAGCCTGGGAACTTCCTCTCTGCCCAGAACATTGGAGGCCACACCTCCTCAACAGTATTTATACTTTTGGTCATTTATGGAGACCATCCTCTGAGTTTTGGCAGAGGGCAACTGGGGGGAAAGTCATTGGAAAACTCTCCCCTAAGAGGGCTGTCTTGACAGACCACATGCAATACTTGGTGTGTGTATTTTTTGGTGCTAGGCAACAAGCTTTTTTATTATTATTCTCATGCTATTGAGTCTTCTTTTGTTTTAATACGCTGTTTTCTCTTTTGTGTATGTGTTCATTATATATATATATATATATATGCAGGTTTTGGTGTCCTCGGGTGTCTTCCCGTGTAAAAGTTGGGGTGTCTAGGCGACGTTTCGACGAGGTCTCACTCGTCATCTTCAGGCTGGTGCTTTCGGCTTCTTGTTACTGGAACAGAGCAGGATCTCAGTGTTTGAGTTCCTATAAATACTGTTGAGGGGTGTGGTGTATAGCCTCCAATGTTCTGGGCCAAGAGGAAGTTCCCAGGCTAGTGTGCCTTTTCTTCTTTTGTTCCTTAGTTGCTTGAGGGATATCTTGAGTGATTTATATGCTTTCGTAGATTTTCACGGGTACAGGAATGCAGGTTTTGGTGTCCTCGGGTATCTTCCCGTGTAAAAGTTGGGGTGTCTAGGCGACGTTTCGACGAGGTCTCACTCGTCATCTTCAGGCTGGTGCTTTCGGCTTCTTGTTACTGGAACAGAGCAGGATCTCAGTGTTTGAGTTCCTATAAAAACTGAGTTACAGAATCTCTCAAATGTGTTAATTGCCAATGGATACCAGCAAAACAGGGTTACGAAGCTAATCCAAAAAGAAACACCCCCCAAAAACCAAGACACAGAAGAAAACAATGGCATGGCCCTCCTTCCTTATATCAAGGGCACTACAGATAAAATTAGCAAAATCCTCCATAAACACAATATCAAAACAGCCTTTTGCGCCAACCAAAAAATAGCCAATATCCTCAGAAACCCCAAGGATAAAATCCAGTTGGAAAACCAAGGGGTCTATGAAATACCCTGCAAAGTCTGCCCAGCCACGTACATTGGACAAACAAACAGACGAATAAATGCACGTATCGCAGAACACAAGAATGCCGTCAAAAAAGAAGAAAAAACTTCCTCTCTCTTCCAACACATGAAAGAAACAGGACACGAAATTAATTTTGCAGATTCCAAATTGCTCTCTAACATGGAACATCACCACAAGAGAATAATCATGGAAGCCATCGAGATAGAGAAACACCCTCACAACATGAACAAGCGTGACGACACATCCCGCTTGCCAGACATCTGGAAATTAGCCCTCCCCACAAAAACTGACACCAGATCCAGAGGCACACAGAACGCCATCACCAATCAACCACACCAGACCCAAACCCAGACCCTCTCCACAGATAAATTACAGACACCATCCAGTAGCCAAACCATGGTGGCACCTCCGGATGCTGCACCCCCCTGCAATCCCTACACAGATCTGGCTGGCACAGGCCACAAAACCACAGCTCGCCCCTATACACGAAGCCAAGCCAGAGCACAACTAAATGTAGTACACCCATCTTCTCAGAAAAACTCTTCACAAAGTTCAAGAGGTCAAGACACAAAGGCTTTAGCAACTAATCCACACCTAATGACCCACCTAAGTGGTACTCAGGATATCACTCAAGAAATCACTCAAGATATCCCTCAAGCAATTAAGGAACAAAAGAAGAAAAGGCACACTAGCCTGGGAACTTCCTCTCTGCCCAGAACATTGGAGGCCACACCTCCTCAACAGTATTTATAGGAACTCAAACACTGAGATCCTGCTCTGTTCCAGTAACAAGAAGCCGAAAGCACCAGCCTGAAGATGACGAGTGAGACCTCGTCGAAACGTCGCCTAGACACCCCAACTTTTACACGGGAAGATACCCGAGGACACCAAAACCTGCATATATATATATATATATATATATTCTATCGTTTTGTTGAATGTATGTGAGCCAGCCTGGAAGCACAACACGTGAAAGGGCTGGGGATAATTGCATAGAAGAAAAATAGTATAAAATAGCATTTTAGCTATTTAATACTCTCGCTCACCTGCTGGAGTCCACTGGCCTCTTACCTGCCTCGGCCTCGAAAGCCAGCAACCACGCGAAGCAGAGCGGGAAGCCTTGGATGGAAGATGGACAACCCGCTGTGTTATATTTCCCAGAACAGATCAAGCCATTCAGGGGTAACCAAGTGAATCGACTCCTCTCTCTCCCTCCTCTCCTTCCTTCCCTCCATCTCACTCCCCACCCCCCAGCCCTCTCTCTCACACACCACATGACAAAATTTCCAAGCTACTGAGCCTTTGCCTTCACAGAAGGAGTGATTATCTCAGAGGAGTGACAGGTTACATACAGGAAAGGCAAACAATTAGCTCAGCAGACAGAATTAGAAGCCAGCCGCCTTCTGCTTGCCCCCACAGTTCTTACTAAGAAGCGCCTGGCTCTCAACTCCTGGCTCATTTCAGGCAGCTTTGCCCATTCCTGAAAGGGTACTAGAAGAGACGTCAGGAGTGGGTAAGGGGTGGATCAGCAGTGGTGCCTGCCCAGCAGAGGCAGTGCTACAGGATGGGGTTGGGGTGTGAAATATACTCGGAGTCAAGTGTGGATTTCATGCTCTTTATTCAGCTCATAGTGGTGAGGAGGAATGGAAGTTCCCCCAGAATGTCTGCTTTATATACATTATTTACACAATGGGCCCCACATGATTGGCTAATTCCGGGATTCATCTGTAGGCCAATCAGGTTGTGGATTCACTTCCACCTGGAGCTGGATCGGGTGGTTCCTGTGGACCAATCTGTATTCTGTATTCTGGACCAAGCTGTATTCTGGAGCCTATTGTTCTAGGACCAATCAGGCTGCTGCATTCTGAATCCTATTGTTCTAGGACAGGGGTCGGCAACCTGCGGCTCCAGAGCCGCATGCGGCTCTTTAACGCCTTTGCAGCGGCTCCGGGGCGGAGGCGAGGGGAGGAGGCGCATTTTCCGCAAAGCCATTTCCGAGCTAGGGAGGAGAGGGGGTTGCGAGCTAACCCCTCCCACACTCCACTCGCGGGGGCTGGCCTTTTGCCCCCGCGAGAACAGGGGAATCCCCGGGCGTGCCTGCAACCCTGCCCGCCAATCGGCGGGGCCGGGGAGGCGTGGCCTAGCCCATTTAAGGCCAGGCACGACCGGGGACCGCCCTCTTTGCCCCGTTCCAGCTCGCACCCTCTCCCTTCCTTCCCCTCGCGGTGTGTGGGATTCCACTCCCGGCAGTCCTTCTCTGCCGTCCTCGCTGCTTTCCTCCCCCCCCCCGCTTTCCTCCCTCTCTAGCCTCCTCTAGGCGTAGGTTGAAGCTGCAGTGTCCATTTCTTTAAAGGGCACCGATAAGGGAAAATCGTCGGCGCCATCTTTGTGGGCGCACGTGGGAGTCGCGGGAGCGGCCATTTTGGTTGAGGGCTGTAAGCAGGCTGCATTGAAAGGGGGCATGTAAGCTGGTCACTGTTTTGAAGGGGAGTGAAGAACACACACTCAAAAAAAGGTAACTTCTTAATTTAACGTTTATTCTATGAGGAGGAGTAATTCTGAGGGGTCAAACAAAATAATAATAAAGTGTCAAAAAAGTTATTTTAAAATGACGAGGATGACATTGGGCCCTCATTATTAATTATTATTTACATCAGGCACTGATTATGATTTATGGTACACTGGGGCCCTGATTAATTTTCTATGGCATTTTGGGGCATTGATTATTGGGCATAGCAAATTTTGCTATGGGGCCCTCTGATTTCTAATTACGTCCCTCTTTTGGACCCCCGGTAGGCCAGCCATGGATAAAGGGAAGAAAAGAAAAATTTCTGAAGAAAACAGAATGTTTAATGATACATGGACAGAATCATTTGCCTTCTCTACTGACAAGACTGGTTTACCAGTATGCTTAATATGTGGTGAGAAATTTGCAAACAACAAAAAGTCAAATATTGCAAGACATTTCCAGAATAAACACACAGCCTTTGCTGAAAAATATCCAGATGGAGATGAGAGACGAAAAGCCATTGCAGAACTTATGAGGAAGGTTGATAGGAGCAAAAATAATTTCAAGAATTGGGTGAAGTCTGCAAATTCCACAACATATGCTAGTTTTGTAGCCGCTCAGGAAATAGTCAAGCACGGTAAGCCGTTCACAGTGTTATATTTGTTTTAAATGTCGCAATGGTTTTGCGGCTCCCAGTTGTTGTTTTTTCTTCGGAAACGGGTCCAAGTGGCTCTTTTTGTCTTAAAGGTTGCAGACCCCTGTTCTAGGACCAATCAGACTGCTGCATTTTGGATCCTATTCAACTCAGTACATAACACCGTGGGAGGGTTGGAATCACACATGGTGGTGCAGTAGCAAGACAGGAGGAGTCTCCAGAGTCACAGTGGCAGCCCTGCAGGTAGACATCCATGCTGCCATCAACTCAGAGCTCCCTCAACCTCACTGCTGCACCACCATGCATGATTCCTGCACCACTGAGAAGTAGCGCTGCCATTCAAAGGGTACTGTTGATGCTCTCCCTTCTTAGACATCACTGCTGAGAGCAGTGGTGGAACTAGCTGCTCGGGCACCCAGAGTGGCACACATGCCAGCCACCTGGAGAGCCACTCAGGGGGGTGATTGGTGTGGTGATCCACCCAGGGGTGATTTTGTCACCCCCCCTCATTGATGACACCCAGGGCGGATTGCTCCCACCGCCCCCCCCTTCCTATGCCCCTGGCTGAGAGTACAGATGATCTGTCCAGTTCAGGTTTTTCCAGTCTCTTCATTTTCCAATCTTAAATTTGGATTGCCCCATTGCCACACACTTTTGTGATTTTTTTTAAAAATAAAACAGTCGACACAACATTTTAGTGTGCATTTTTCTCAATAAAACAGTTTGCATATACAGTGGTACCTCAGGTTAAGTACTTAATTCATTCTGGAGGTCCATTCTTAACCTGAAACTGTTCTTAACCTGAGTTACCACTTTAGCTAATGGGGCCTCCTGCTGCTGCCGCGCCACCGGAGCACAATTTCTGTTCTCATCCTGAAGCAAAGTTCTTAACCTGAAGCAATATTTCAGGGTTAGTGGAGTCTGTAATCTGAAGCGTATGTAACCTGAAGCGTATGTAACCTGAGGTACCACTGTACATTAAGTCCGCAATTTATGTGAGGGTTACAATCTGGGGATTGCATATGTCATGTATAATGAAAACACATGGGGTGCAGTAGCAGGTGGAATTGTCCAAGGTGTTTTTTTTAAAGGTTTTTTTTGGGGGGGGATGCCTGCCCCTTTTAATTTTATTAGAATTTTATTTTATTATTTTTACTTTATTATAATTATTTGCCAAGCACATAAAGCTGAATGCACACAATTTAAATGCACGTAAATTGTGGGCTTACTGCATTTTTTCGTAACTAGGGGTTGCCACCTCTGCTAACCCTGCTACTAATCCCACCTACCCTCCAACCCATTTGCTAACTCCCTCCACCCCCCACTTGACCAACCCCCCTATATACAGCACCCACTCCTTGCCTATCCTATCACAGCTCACACAAACCTCCCCCCCTCCCCTCACATCTCACCCAAGTCCCATGCATTTTAGAGGTTGGGAGGTGCTTCAGAGAACAGTTTGCCAAACTTCTTTCTGAAGCGCCTCCTCCCTCCTTTAAACTTTGCTACAGCTGTGTTTAATGGGGGGTGAGGTGAACTGCAGTGTGACGCTTTGTTGTTTAGTCGTGTCCAACTCTTCGTGACCCCATGGACCAGAGCACGCCAGGCACTTCTGTCTTCCACTGCCTCCCGCAGTTTGGTCAAACTCATGCTGGTAGCTTCGAGAACACTGTCCAACCATCTCGTCCTCTGTCGTCCCCTTCTCTTTCCCAACATCAGGGTCTTTTCCAGGGAGTCTTCTCTTCTCATGAGGAGGCCAAAGTATTGGAGCCTCAGCTTCAGGATCTGTCCTTCCAGTGAGCCCTCAGGGCTGATTTCCTTCAGAATGGATAGGTTTGTTCTTCTTGCAGTTCATGGGACTCTCAAGAGTCTCCTCCAGCACCATGTATATAGGAAGATATGCACATTTTAGCAAGCATGTTTCTGCATTATTGTTTAAACACACATTATTTTTGATTACTGTTTAGGTGTGATTATTTTATACACTTTTTAATACATTATCTGGTTAGAGAAATGCCTTGCAAAGTTCAGAGAAGTGTGGCATTTGATGCAGCCTTAAGCAGGATACTACAGAGGAGAGAATGCTCTGATCACTGATGGGCATGGGAAGTTTGACGTGCCTCTTCCCCCGACACAGTGACAGAGATGAAGATTCCAAATGGAAAATCTGGCAACGCTGGGGAGTCTTGTTATTAGTATGTGCTGAAGGCCTGAGCAATAAAGATCGGCTCTTTTCTGATGCTGTCAAGCTGAGTGCATACAAACTCAGATGCAGAAAATCCTCGGATCACTTGCAGAGTCTGTCTATTTTGTCAAAGGAGAAGACAGGAAGCAGCTTTGTAACAATGGTGTCACCAGGTGAGAAGCAACGTCTGTTTCATCAGTTGCATTGAAGGAAATGGTTTCTGGGGGGCATTCTTCAAGGGGGGGGGGGAATAAAGCCGTGTGATATTTGCTGCTGAAACTTTGTAAATATTAAAAAAAGGAATTTGCAATAGTTTGCAGCTATTACAATGATAGAATAAAATAGCTGCTGCACTAGGCTTAGGCTGAGTTTTCCTGAACATGAAAGACTTCGGTTCCTCCTTTCTTCACACCTAGAGTAACCGTCTTGATGTAATGTAAGAGATTCTTCACACAGCAAAGATCCTTCATTTCAGACTCTGGTGTCCTACTTGCAGAACTTCATATAGTTTGCTGTCCTGATTTGAGACTGGGCGTTGATCAACCCATCTGATATCACCCAGTCACGCAGGGTGGGGCTGCCTTACATTGAACCTGGCAATTGGAGTTAACAGCCACTGTTATGTACTGAGTTGAATAGGATCCAAAATGCAGCAGGCTGATTGGTCCTAGAACAATGCAGCAGTATGATTGGTCTGCAGGAGCCACCCAAACCAGCTCCAGGTGGAAGTGAATCCACAACCTGATTGGCCTACAGGAGAATTCCGGAATTAGCCAATCACATGCAGCCCATTGTGTAAATAATGTATATAAAGCTGATACTTTGGGGGAACTTTCATTCCTCCTCACCACCATGAGCTGAATAAAGAGCATGAAATCCACTCTCGACTCTGAGTATATTTCAGCCACTCAATGCTTTTACAAATATAGTCCCCATTACCTAACTGTACAAGAAAGGAGTCACAAGTTTCACAATTCCATCACAGCAGTTACTAACATCACACATACTTATGCACACTAAATTATTCTAAATCCTGAAGTGCATTGAGAAAATTACTCTTCACGGTTGTTAAGGTGCTGGCACTGGCAGTTCCAAGTATTTTAATGGCACAAACATTATTTTAATATCAACTAAAGTGCATTTGATAAAACGTCTGTCCGGGGAAATGATGGAAATAATGTCCAACGGAAACGCGAAAAATGAGGCTCCACCCCCAACATCTTACCCTCTAATCACTTTGGAGAGCTTTAGGAAACCAAGTGCTCCCCATTGTAGCGATAAGAAAGGGACTTGTTTACAACTCGTACATTGAAATTTAAGTTACTAGCCATAGCAACAGGTTTATAGTGACAGGTCACTTTAGATTGGACTTTAATTTATGAAGATTGCTTTACCTGGAGCTATGGTAATCTATGCCTTCGGAGTAATTCACACACTGGCTCATTTCGAATGCGGTCAAAAAGCATCGTATTTCACTATGACAATGTAATCACAGATCCACATTAAAAAGTCATTATTGTTTAGAATCCAGCTTGGTTTGAAAAACACTTACTATAAAATTCAACAGCCTTTGTAAATTACCCAAAGGTTTACTCAAAGAATACAAGGTGCAGTGATTTAAATCTGGAACTTACAACTTTATTGATTGTATGGGATTTTTTTGGTCACTGCATTTACGGGAAATGATTAGTGAGTAATCAGAGTAATAAACTCTCTAATGCTAGTTCATAAATAAGTATGAATTGAATTTTCTTTATCTAGACCCAGATCTGTAAATGAAGTTAAGCATCTCCTATTTTGTCTTTTGGTGATTTTCACAGTGTGGTCTGAAAAAATCAATAGCAATAATATGAAAACACTACCTATATAATTTTGTGATTTCTCTTGCTTTTCTGGAAGAATATGCAGTTCATTAAATCTGAGTTACCAAGTCTGCTGCTTTTGTTGGCTTTCAAGATTATCACATAGCAACAAATTCAACTTCACACAAACTATGCTTTGCTGAACTTTTGTGTGACCAGAACCACACAACCCACAAATCAGTCAAATCACTTGTGTTTAACTGATTCTAAAGCCATCAAATTCTGCAGCTGCAGAACACATGTTGTTTCCAACGAACACCATATGGAGTTCTATAGAAACTGAGGCTTGCCATTGCATGTACAGAGTTCCATAACTGACTTGCAGTCAGTGCTCCACCCCTCCAGTTGAAAAAGTGTTGTGGTGCTCTGAGACATGTTTTCTCTTCAATAAAAAGCAATGCAGTTGCAAAGACGTAGTCACATAAGCATTAGGTGGTGAAACTGTTCTGGACTCTACCATTATTGTAAACTGCCCTGTGATCCTTGGATGAAGGGTTCTGTATAAATTTAATCAAACAAACAAATAGTTTCAAAGTGCAGCTTAGAAATAATGTGATTAAATTCCCTGTGTTATATAAATACTGTTGCACACACCCACAATCTCAGAGTGTTGTGAGTCTCCAGGTATTATAACCATTTACTGAGAGGGTGCTTTCCTTGGAATGAAGGACACAAGAAGAGGGAGTGAGGCAAATTCACTTTGCTTAGAGTGGGAGCATTATTCTACCTTCCTAGATTGGTCACTTAAGCAATCCCAGGCATCAGGGAACATCCAGCAATGGATTTGGCTAAGTGATCAGCTTTGTCTAAGTGATGACTAAGTATGGGCATATCTGTCAATTCCAGTTTCTCATTTGAAAGTCCCAGGTTCAGTTCTCCACAATTCCATATAATTTTGTGGTTAGGATGGCTACGTTTCGGCCCCGTCTAGTTTTGGAAATTGCAGACTAGGGAGGTCTGCCTTCAAATACAAATGGAATCGAATGTCTTGCTCAGGGCAAGAGAAGTCAACTGAGAGCGAGGACAATGCTTCATGGGTTATCCACATAGTCCAGGCTTGGAGATCATAGTCAGTGAGTTGGATGATGTCGCTAAGATTTGGCACATGAAGTCAGCTGAAAGAGAACAGGAGAGGGAAATGTAAACAACAGGTGAGCATTTGTCACAAGCAGTGAGCGCAAGTCATTTAAAAAGTGTGTGTTGGGGGGGGAGGGGCTCATGTTGCAGAAAATATTCCCGAGAAATGATGAGTAGCTTGAATTCAATCCTAAACACTAGCACCCTAGAATTTGTGGCAAAGACAGCTGGCAGCTTCCTTTTCCGACATCGACACAGAAATTATTGTATTCTATCCACCTTGTGAAGATTTAAAATGTGCTCTCATAAACTAACTAAAGTGCCCCGCTAACATATGGCTTTATATAAAGGTGACTGTTGAACTACCATTCGTATTTTAAATGCTATTTGGGATTCTTTATTTACCTGCAAAATGGGCTGCGAGCGGGCATCCCTTGATTCATTTACTGTGCAAAGCGTTAAAGCATAATAAAAACAAATGAGCCAATGAGCCAATTAAAACTGTTGTATACATTTCACTTTAATTGGGCATTTATGAGCAGTGACTTTGATCAGATATTCCCGGTGCACACGACATGTTGACCTGTAGCCAAATCTTTTGAGGAGGGGCATGGGCTTTTAAAAATGGGGAGGCAGGTTTCCTTTCTTTCTGCTTTTGCAATAATTGACTTAGATGTGGTTTAAAGAACACAAACAGAAGAATAGAGACGAATCAAAGTACTTCTTCACACAGTGCTACAGAGGAGTGACTGCTGGAACCATCAACCTGGTCCTGCCTGAGGAAACTCTTCTAAAGAGGAGCTGTTGCCTAAATAGTTTTTTTGGGAATTGCCCTTTCCAGTTTTGGGATGAACATCCATGCATTTGTTTGTGTAGGTAAGTACGTAGATAGATAGATAGATAGATAGATAGATAGATAGATAGATAGATAGATAGATGTTGTTGTGTTGGATTTTTATGAGTTGCATTGTGTTTGAATTTTGTATTTTGTGTGCTATTCTGTGATGATGATGATGATGATGATGATGATGATGATAATAATAATAATAATAATAATTTATTATTTATACCCCGCCCATCCGGCTGAGTTTCTGACCACTCTGGGCGGCTTCCAATCAAGTGTTAAAAACAATACAGCATTAAATATTAAAAACGTCCCTAAACAGGGCTGCCTTTAGATGTCTTTTAAAGAGAAGATAACTGCTTACTTCCTTCACATCTGGAGGGCGTTCCACAGGGCAGGTGCCATTACAAGAAGGCCCTCTGTCTGGTTCCCTGTAACCTCACTTCTTGCAATGAGGGGACTGCCAGTGGGCCCTCGGCGCTGGGCCTCAGTGTCCGGGCTGAACAATGGGGGTGGAGGCGCCCCTTCAGGTATACAGGACTGAGGCCGTTTCGGGCTTTAAAGCTCAGCACCAACACTTTGAATTTATTTATTTATTGTCCTATTCAGTGTGTGCTGCCTTGGGGGCCTAATAAGTCAGAAAGTATTCATGTTGTTAAAACAATGCTGTGGATTTTAAAAGCCAAGGAAACTAAAAAAGAAAAAAAAGTATTATTTTGGTGCCAAAAATTGTATGCTATTGCCACCAAACCTCCTGCTCATCCTTCTCTTTCTTCTCCTTCTTTATAACCCACTTTTTTCCCTGACAGGGACTTGAGGCAGCACACAGATAAAACAGACACAGCTAAAAACATTGGGTTAAAAACCCATCATTAGAAAGCAATTAAACACTAATAGAACTAAAACTATATGTGCATATGTGTGTGTTTTCTATTAAAACATACAGATCATTACACCTGCCAGCAGGAGGACAAGGAGGGAGCCAGTCCAGCTTCTCCAGGGAGGGAGTGCCAAAGTTTGGGAGCAGCAACCAAAAAGGCCCTTTTCTGCATGCATGTGAGGTTGATGGGACTGAGAGAAGGGTCTCCCCCAAAGATCTCAGAACCCCAGCAGGTTTTTATGAGGGAATGCGATCTTTTACATATCCTCAGTGCTTTTTTTCTGAGGGGACGCAGGACACTTTCCAGTGAAAGGGAGTCTGCTAATTCTCTCTCTCCCTGTTCTTCTTCTCCTAGCTGTTCCCCACTCAGTTCTGCCCAGCTGTTGTCTTCCGAACTATGTCCCTCTGCAAACCGCTGCTCCAAATCTATACTGCTCCACTGCTCCTGGGCAGCTTCAGGATCCTGGTCAGGAGCAGAGGGGGCAGGGTGAGGCCCTTACCATTCCTCATCAGAATAGCTCTCCTCAGCTTGGTCTTTGACAGCTTTATAGGTAACAACCAGCACTTTGAATTGTGCCCAGAAACAGACCATAACCATCAAAGCTGTTGTTCTTAGTTTTACTCACACCTTTGTACACTGCCGCAGAATCTTATCACTGAATCTTATGCCTTAAGAAATATTTAAAATTACTGAATGAAATTCCAGGCAGCAAAATATGATTCCCAGTTCTTGAAAAACTGTTGGCGGTGTGGGGGAAATAATGGAGACATGTGCCACATGTGGTGGTCATGTAAAAAGATTAAAGAGTTTTGATGCCAGGTCTATGATGAGCTGGAAAAAAATATTTGGGCTAACATTCTTTAAAAAGCCAGAGGCCTTTCTGTTAAGCATTTTAGGCAATGACATACCAAAAAACCTTAAGAGTCTTTTTATATATATACCATGGCTGCAGATCGAACATTGGTGGCAATGAATTGGAAAGGGGGAAATGTTCCAATTATATTGGACTGGCAAAGCAAGCTACAGGAATATGTAGAAATGACACAATTGGCCGACAGCCTGAGAGACAATTCAAGGCAAATATTTGTTCAGAAGTGGGATAAGTATAGGAGATATCTACAAAACCACAACAGCAGTATAATGTCTATGGCAGCATTCTATTGACCCTTGTTTAAAGATACATATGAGAAAAATGATAAAAGGCAGAAATTGTTGTAAGAATGTATTAGAAAAAAAATAAAGAGCAAGCTAATAATGATATGTACATTCACTATTAGAAAGAGAATATGCACGGGGAAATGACAGGAAGTATAAATTTATTCTTTTTATTTAATTTATGCTAGCAAGAATTTACAGACAAGAATATAAGAAATATCAGAATACAACTTTAATTTCTGTAAATATCTTAACGGTATAAGACTTTTGTTTACATGGTTGAGATCTTGGTATATGTAAGATGATGTACAGTATATAAGTTATACAGTGGTACCTCGGGTTAAGTACTTAATTCATTCCGGAGGTCCGTTCTTAACCTGAAACTGTTCTTAACCTGAAGCACCACTTTAGCTAATGGAATCTCCTGCTGCTGCCGCACCGCTAGTGTCTGATTTCTGTTCTTATCCTGAAGCAAAGTTCTTAAACTGAAGCACTATTTCTGGGTTAGCGGAGTGTGTAACCTGAAGCGTACGTAACCTGAAGCGTATGAAACCTGAGGTACCACTGTATATGTAATATGAAAAATTCAATAAACCATTTCCACTTCCCGCTTATCCTGTTGCTCTTAGCCCAAAGAAGTCATGCAAAAGCCTGCAGTGCTACTCGGTAGCTTCCAAAACGTTTTCTGCACATGCGTCCCTAATCACATCCACACCAAGGCTCATTGAGCTGATGCCTCTTTGCAGGTCCTGAACACAATTGAGCAATGTGTAATATCTCAATTCCCAGCTTTTCTTCCTTTCCACCCCCCACAACCAAGTAAATAAACCCCTTGACTCGGATCGCGATACAGTAGAGGTGCCATGTATAGCCATGTTACCCAACCATGTAGATGGCGGTTAATTCCCTGATTTGCATAATTAGCTATAGCACTTCCTTCATGGACCTCAATTTCTAATTGAGGTACAGCTGTGAAACCAAGATATATCTCCAGTAAAGCATGCCTTTTGATTACAAGGGACAAGGGCTTTTATTCCCAAAGTAATTGCGCCTAGGGTAAACATGTAATTGGAGGGAATAATTAACCCCAAAGTGAAGACTTCTGAATAAATCTATTCATTACTGTCAAGATAGCAACTTCTACCAATAACGTGGATGCACAGGCAATATATTGATGAAGCCAGGAGGGCAAAAAGAAGCGTTCATATTTAGAAGTCAACTCTGGCAAAATAGTATTCCGCTAAAAATCATGTCAAGAGCTCAGAGCATTTTGAAATGTTCAGAACCTAGCAGAATGCAGATAATAAATTATAGGACTGGCAATAGAATATATATATATATATATATTCCAAATACTTTCATAGCATACTACCAGTTCAAGAATGCTAATTAAACTGATGGTAGATTAGAATATGGAAGGAAAATAAGCACCTGAATTTTATTTTATTTTTTGCTAGTTTCGTTGGAACTCTGATCACTTTCCTTTGGATGTGTTACCTATGGAGGGACCTCAGGTGTTGTTGTTTTTTGCTTTGGAAGATGCTTTAAGTTTAAGAGAAGGAAATTGGCTGAGGAATGCATATATTCTTCCAGGGAAATTTAAACTGAAACTTTTCTTGGCTTCCTCTCAAATTCCCTTGGATGTGATGGCATAGCAAAAGTTGACAAAGGTACAGTTCTGCTCAAAGTGATCTGCAGAAAAGGGTCTGACAACACAATACAGTGGTGCCTCGCAAGACGAAATTAACCCGTTCTGCGAGTCTCTTCGTCTTGCGGTTTTTTCGTCTTGCGAAGCACGGCTATTAGCGGCTTAGCGGCTATTAGCGGCTATTAGCGGCTTAGCGGCTTAGCGGCTATTAACAGCTTAGCGGCTATTAACGGCTTAGCGGCTTAGCAGCTTTAAGAAAAAGGAAACAAACTCACAAGAACTTGCAAGACGTTTCGTCTTGCGAAGCAAGCCCATAGGGAAATTCGTCTTGCGGAACGACTCAAAAAACGGAAAACCCTTTCGTCTAGCGAGTTTTTCGTCTTGCGAGGCATTCATCTTGAGGGGCACCACTGTAGTGCCAATAGCCAAAATGCAACATCCATCTTACAATATCACTACAAGCCAACAATTCAGAAATTAGCAATTGGTTTAAAATATATCAAAGCATTGGCAAGGTGGGAGGAAGACTCTATCAATTCCCCTTCTGGAAGGATTCTATCTGACCTCAAGTCAGATGCCTGAGAGAAGAACTGTTTGGTAGGTAGGCATGTCTGAGAAACAAAAGAAGAAATTCATTTATTCCTCCCATGTCCAAAATGGAAATCACTCCAGCCAATACAATTGGTATTCACTGTTGTTGCTGCTTTCAGTCTACAAATGATGTAAGTTCTCTAATTTTGCCACAGTAGACAGCAAGCAGAAGTCCTTGCTGAGGGTTTCCACTCAGAAGATCTCCCTGAAACCTTTAAGTGTCACTGTCAGTCATTGTAGACCAGGGTTTCCCAAACTTGGGTCTCCAGCTATTTTGGAATACAGTTTCCATCGCTGACTTCTGGTCCTGCTAGCTAGGGATGATGGGAGTTGTAGTCCAACAACAGCTGGAGATCCAAGTTTGGGAAACACTGCTGTAGACAGTACTGACCCACATGGACCAGTGTTGGCCTAAAGATGCTTCTTCTGTTCCTATGGAATCAATGGAAGACCAGGAAGAGCCTTGTCCACTTGGCAAAGGGCCAAAGGTCAGTGGTGGAGCATCTGCTTTCCCCTGAAAAGGTCCAAGTTTCCATCTCCAGCATCTCCAAGTAGGACCACACAAAAGACCCCTGAAACATGGGGAGCATCTACCAGTCCCTTGAGACAATTCTGTGTTTCATGGACCAATGGTCTGACCTGGTATAGGTCAGCTTCCTCTGTTTATCCTTTGCAGTGGCATTCCCAGACAGATTTTTGGAAGGAAAATGCCAACTGCCAAGCAGACGTTTCCGGGAAAGGGTTTGCTTGCCATGGCCACTGCAAAATAGGCAGAGGTGGCATCAGAAGCAGCAGGAAAAGGGGAGAATTGGAGCTTTCCATTTCACGTTCCCCTGTTGCCCCCTTCCTCTTCAAACTCAAAGGATGACAACAATAATATAATCATGTTATGTGAAGTCCTCTGGACACTGTAAAAGCCATCATCGTGGACTGGCCAGCATGCAGACTTCCTGGACAGACCTTTAAGTGAGTCTTGCGGCATTATCAGGAGCAGAGGAAGGAACTGAACTTGGGAGCAACAGCAGCAAACAAGCCGCAGACCCGAAGCCACAGTAGGTTCCCTAGACAACAAACTATACTTACAAAGGAAATGGAAATTTCTGTCTCAAGGACACGTTTGCATTCCACTCTGAAATAGCCTGCAGCACAAACAAGGGATTGTTGCTGATTGTTCTTTCTTTATAAAGAAAAGGACTAACAAAGGTGCATTCAGGACCTGAGAGCCAAATCTGGCCTCCTAAGGGATTTCACCTGGCCACCCAGCTGAAGACCCTGAGGCAGGGGAGTGGGTGGGGCACTTGCAAGGGTCTGCTTGGAGCAAAATTCCTGGTCCGACAATAAAATCAGTGTTCCACTTTAGTTTTTCCTGGTTCATATATTCATGCACAGTCATCACTGGAGGACTGCAAACAAATAAAAAAAAAAGGCACCCACTTGCATGCGTGAGTTAATAAACATGGATCTGAAGCCACACAAAGATGCTTCAATTGTCATTTCAGACACAATAGCTTAAGAACATAGTTTGCACGTTTGATGGTATCCGTGTGTACTGATTATAGGGGGGTTGCTCGTGCATAAGTTGCCGCCACTCCTGGCTAGTGTGCCTGGTTAAGCCTTTTCTGTCTGGACAGCCCTTCACTTTGTGGCTGTTTCAGTCGCTAGCAGAATCCGTCAGTGGGCGTTTCTTAAACCTTTTCCAGCATAAAAGCTGTTTGACTCCAAGTCTCCTCCTACTCTCTCTGCGCAGAAGTCTTCTGCGCAGAGAGGGTGTGGGTAGCGGAGGACCCGTGCTCTCCTCGCTGGTCTCCGGCGAGGAGTCCTGGAGCCCCCTCGCCGATTCTCCCATCTGCCCCCCTTTATCCCTGGTGTTACGCTCATTTCCTTCCCCAGCTGATGAGCTGCCTCTCTCCCTGCTGGGCCCTTCTCCAGCATCACTTGGGAGCCTTGCCTCCGCCTCTGGCTCCGATGTCAGTTCCCTGACACGTGGTTCAGTCACACATGCATTGCTCATCACTCAGTTGTTCTCCCCTTAGAGACAGACAGATGCCCATCAAGTTACTATGCACCCAATGACTGGCAACTGAATGTGTGAATGGATACCACTGAAAAGCATAGTGTACGGAAACTTCTGTTTATGATGACGGCTTGTGCACATTCAGTCATCCCTTGATATTGCAGTGATCAAAGGGTGAACAGTCATATGGTGACCAGGTATTGATGAATGACATCTAAATGTTTGAACTAACTTCATGGGGGCAGGACAGAGGATGTGTGAGAGGTGGTATGAGAATATATTTGTGATAGCCCATTAATCCAAGGAATACTGTTCAACAATGGATGGTGGTGAGATCTCCTTGCTTAGAAAGGCTGGAAGGCCACATATCAGGGAAACTGGGGCAGTGAGATTTCTGCATTTACAGGTTAGGACAACCCTCCCCACTCTATGAGTCCATGAATAACGAAAGCACCCCCAGGTCACATTTTGAAAAGCTCAAGGAACTCCAGCTCCTTCTATCAAAATCTTCCTGCCTCTTAACAGTTAAGCCCAGTACATCTCTGGCACAATTTCAGTTTGAGTTTATGGGGCTTTACAATGCTGTGATTAGGGCTGGACCCCAGATTCAGCTGAAGCCTGGATCCCAAACCAAATGGGGCCAGTTTCTGGGGATCCAGGCTTTGCATGAGTCAGGTGGACAAGTTGGGTCAAGTTGCCTGGAGTCATCCAGAGCTGTAAGGAGAAGGGTGTTGAATGGAAATGAGAGGCAGATGTCGGGCAGGAAGGAGGAGAGGCCAAGTGGGAAGCAGGAGAAGGGGCATTAAACATTAGCCCCACTTTGTTGTTGTTGTTGCTGAGTCAGGGAGGTAGCAAGATGGCGACGAAGGTAGCAGCCTAGTTAACTTCGTCTGCCTTTAGATTAAGTTTTAAGTAGTTTTAAGTAGCCTTTTTTTAACCCCCTCTGGGCTTTTATTGCTTTATTGCTTTAGATTAAGTCTCAAGTAGTTTTAAGTAGTTTTTTTTTTTAACCCTCTCTGGGCTTTTATTGCTTTATTGTTTTATCACCTGATTCGAGCTTCAGCCTTGCTGCCTTGCCGCTCCCCCCGCTGTGCATTTGGTGCTGTGGAGCTGAGTAATCTCCTGAAACGAGTGAGTGGGGAAGGGAAGAGGTCTGGCCTGACTCCCCTGCCGTGAAGGGACCCCCCGTCACTGGAAAGGAAAAAACTCAAGGTGGGTGATCGGAAACACCGAAAAAAAGGGTTGAAGCAAGTCCCCTTCGAGTCCCGTCTGTGTGAGTAAGACCGTCTTCAGCAAAGCAGGCTGATAAAGAGGCTCGGCTTGGAAAATAATTACCATCCTTCACCTTATATCAATTAACCCCCAGCTTCTATCAGCTTTTATCAGTCGTTTAGTCATGTCCGACTCTTCGTGACCCCATGGACCAGAGCACACCAGGCACTCCTGTCTTCCACTGCCTCCCGCAGTTTGGTCAGACTCATGCTGGTAGCTTCGAGAACGCTGTCCAACCATCTCATCCTCTGTTGTCCCCTTCTCCTTGTGCCCTCCATCTTTCCCAACATCAGGGTATTTTCCAGGGAGTCTTCTCTTCTCATGAGGTGGCCAAAGTATTGGAGCCTCAGCTTCAGGATCTGTCCTTCCAGTGAGCACTCAGGGCTGATTTCCTTCAGAATGGAGAGGTTTGATCTTTTTGCAGTCCATGGGACTCTCAAGAGTCTCCTCCAGCACCATAATTCAAAAGCATCAATTCTTCGGCGATCAGCCTTCTTTATGGTCCAGCTCTCAAATCCAGAGTGAAGTGGGGGGTCCCTGGGTTGGCCCAATCCAACACCCTGAATTGGGAGCCTAGGCTGTGTATCATGAGGGGCTGTGCTGGTTTTAATCTTAGTGAGATCGCTGTTGTAACAGTGCAGAAGTGCTGCTTTTCTTATTTTATCCTGTCTATTTTCCTTTTTCTTTTGTGCTGCAGAAAAAAAAATACACCAAAGGGGGGTGGGAAATATGTCAGAGTTGGCCAAACACCATCTTGGGCTTCTTCTGCCTAGCTGCCTTGAAAGAGATGCACTGATCCCACCATCTGCCTCCTCTGCAAACTGAACGTTACAAGCAACAGCGAAGGCTGTTTCATGTGTTCTGGTGATGGCAACCTAGGAAATTTCTTTTGTCAGGTTGCCGGTGGCCTTGATTTTTTGACACCGTGTAATGTAATAGAGAGAAGCTTAGCAGGCTCCCCACTGGGCAGGCAAAGAGGCAGCTCGCAAAACAAGCAGCGTGATTTATTAGAAGGCAAGGGAGATCTGTCAATGATACAGGTATTTCTGAGAAGTAAGCAAAGCCCTAATAAAATGCAGGATGCGAGCAGAAAAATTCTGACACAAATGTTTGACAAGTCTAAGACTTGGGAACTGCAGATTCAGGGTTCTGAGAAGAGGTGATTAGTAAATTTTGAAAACAAATAGTGTTAAATATGGCAAAGGAAAGCCCATTAATGGAGTTTTCTTCAGAATCCACTTTTATGTGGGGAATTAGGAAGGCTTGGTGAGGGATGCGGGTGGCACTGTGGGTTAAACCACAGAGCCTAGGACTTGCTGATCAGAAGGTTGATGGTTCGAATCCCCACGACGGAGTGAGCTCCCATTGCTCGGTCCCTGCTCCTGACAACCTAGCAGTTCGAAAGTACGCCAAAGTGCAAGTAGATAAATAGGTACCGCTCCAGTGGGAAGGTAAACAGCATTTCCATGTGCTGCTCTGGTTTGCCAGAAGCGGCTTAGTCATGCTGGCCACATGACCCGGAAGCTGTACGGCGGCTCCCTCGGCCAATAAAGCGAGATGAGCGCCGCAACCCCAGAGTCGGTCACGCCTGGACCTAATGGTCAGGGGTCCCTTTACCTTTACCTTTAGGAAGGCTTGGTGGTAGGAAGAGACAAACCTGTCCACTTCCATTTATCTCATTTTCATATTTTTCCAGCCATAACTTCCCATCACCACATCTTTTTGTTTAAATAAATAAATATAAAGTCCTAATTGGAGTGGATTTTGCTGTTGCTATACCCAGCTCATTTTCATATGCCTGGTATACACATTTCTGAAAGCAGTTTCCCGTAATAGATTACTTTTTTTATTACTAATATATATCTATATAGATATAGATGATATAGATATAGATATAGATTTTGCACGGAACTGCAAAATTTGGAGAAGCGTTCATTTTGAACAGTAGCTGTGTTGTTTTGCTTTCTGTGTTGTTCAGGAAGTCCGGATTAGGAAGGTTTGGATTAACATTTGAATCAAATCAACTTCCTTGCCCCCTTCCCATCTGTACTTCGTAGGCAGATAACTTTGCTTTCAATCTTCTTTCTCCCTTCCATTCCTATGAGTCTATGAGGGACAAAATGGCGGAAGGGCCATAGCTCATTGGAAGAGCACCTGCTGGAAGTCTCCCCAATAGCCCCAATCCCCCTCAAATTTACATAGCTTTCAAATGCAGCCATTAAGCGGTGGTGGTGGTGGTGAATTCTTTGGCAACAAACTTAATCTGTTTTGGATTTCGCCATCGTAGCTTCCTCCCAAGAATCCTTGGGATTGTAGTGCAATATCCATGATTTTATCTGCTTGTTCATTTATTTATTTTATTAGGCATCTTACCTATCCCTCACTGCATTATAGCCATTAGAAATACGCCATTATAAAACAGTTACAAACAGTTACAACCATTAAACAAATGTAAAAACATAATCATTAAAAACAATTTCATAAATATAAATGTTTAAAAACATATCCGCATAGGAAAACAATTAATCACGATGGTGCTGAGAATGTTCAGCTACAGTTCCCAGAGTGGTTTAACAATAAACTTCTCTTCTGGGAATTGCAGTTCTGCATGGGGCCTCCTAAGAACTCTCAGCACCCTTAACAAACTACAGTTCCCAGGATTCTTTGCTGGAAGCCATTAAAGTGGTGTAATAGATCTTTAAGTGTATGATTTGGATGTGGCGTCTGGCTGGGGCGAGGAGGGAAGCTGGCAACTTAATCCTAACAAATATTTTAAATGTTAGCCCCCTTCCCCCCTTCCATATGCCCAATGCTCTGTGGTTTCATTTCAGTCTGAAAGTAGCCCCACAGGGTTCGCATCGCAGAAAGTGCTTGTTGGTTACAAATAAATAAAAAGAAAAAAAATCATACATGCAGTATTGCTCTGAGAATCCCTCAAAGCTGTTAAAGAGCCAGGAGAATATGAGGCTGTCATTACTCTCTCTCTCTCTTTCCCTGCTAAGGAGCATAAAACCTCCACCAGATACTCAGGCAGAACAAAACACTTAATCAGTATTAAGGACGCATCTGTTCCCCCCGGAGAGATGAGCTGTTCACTTATGCTTGTTTACAATATGTTTATAAACATTAGTGGACAGGGATAGATTACCTCAGTTTACTGCCACCGAAAAGAGTCAGCTGCGCAGCTCGCTTCCCATCACACCTCTCCGCTTTTTCTCCATTTCTGACGCAAGCGGCACTTTGCGGCAAGCGGCCTCTGCGAACTGTCGGCCAGAACACCCCGCCATAACCCCTGGGATAATGCCGCCAGTCCTTTCAAAACCCCCTGGCTTTCTTTTGGTGTTTTTCCCTCAGACGTTTCTCCTCAGGAAGAGCCCCGCTGTCTGCTTTGCAATTTGCTGTAGGGGAGAGTTTGGTGGTCATCCATTGACATCCTACAACGTACCAGTTTGGCCCCTCACAGGGACATCGGATCATAGCTGTCAACTTACAGATTTGAAAATAAGGGAGCAGCAGCCTCAAAAATAAGGGACCAGCAGCCAAAATAAGGGATTTTAGTCAACCACCTGAAATACGAAGTTAAAAGGGACCAGATAATTTTGGAGAGCAGCACCGGTTTTTAGCCCTTCGTTTCCAGAGGTTGCTGCTCAAGCTGACTGCAATTAAATAACTACAAGCAGCAACCACTTTTCGCGCAAAACGAAATCCAAGCTACGAAGATGCTACCCCAGGCAGAGATGCTCAGTTTGGCGGCCACGAGGAGGATGGTGGCGGAAGGGCCCGAGGCTCCCGCCAGTCCCGGCGGGGAGGGGCTCTCAGGGGCCGAGGCTAGTGAAAGGAGGCCGGAGGGGGGCGGGGCGGCCAACCAAGCAACACAGTTGGAGCCTCCCTCCTCCCTGGCTGGCAGGGAGGGAGGGAGAGGAGCTGCTTCCTTTGAAACCCAGGAAATTTAAGGGACATCATCAATAAGGGCATCAGCAGCAGCAGGACACTGCACTGGGATAAGAGAGTTTCCCGCCAAATAAGGGACGGTTGACAACTATGCATTGGGTGCTAAGCAACTACTCTATTCCGAACTTAAAAATGGAAAGCGTAATGCTGGTGGTCAACAAAAGAGGTTTAAAAACTGTCTCAAGGCAAATCTTAAAAAAAATGTAGTATAAACAATTGGGAAACACTTGTCTGCAAGCGCTCCAGTTGGAGAACAGCCTTTACCAAAGGTGTCATGGGCTTTGAAGACACCCGAACTCAGGACACAAGGGAGAAACATGCTAAGAGGAAGGCACGCTTGGCAAATCCACACACCATGATCAACTTCCGCCTGTAAACTAATGTCCCCACTATGGAAGGACGTGTGGATCCAGAATTGGCCTCCAGAGTCACTTACGGACTCATTGTTAAAACCGTGTTTATGGAAGACAATCTTATTCAGCTACAAGTGATCACCAAAGAAGAAGAATATGCTGGGTCAGACCATTGATCCATCTTGCTCAGTGCTGTCTACACTGACTGGCAGCAACTGTCCAGGGTTTCAGACAGGGAGACCTTCTCACCCTCTTTATAGATTTGTTTTGTACACAGTGCTCCCAGACTCCGGAACTTTCTCCCCAGAGAAGCTAGTCAGGCTCCATCCTTGTTGTCCTTCTGCCATAAGGCGAAGACTGTTTTATTCTAACAAACCTTTGGAAACTGATGGATGTCTCCCCCTCCCCCTTTTTTTCTTTTTTTAGGAAATTGTTTTTTGTTGGGGTTGTGCTGTTTTAAAATCTTCATTTTAATGGATTTGTTTTTACATTGTTTTAATTCTGACAAAATTTAATTACTTCTATCACCTACAACAAGGGACATGGGTGGCACTGTGGGTTAAACCACAGAGCCTAGGAGTTGCCGATCAGAAGGTCGGCGGTTCGAATCCCCACGACGGGGTGAGCTCCCGTTGCTCGGTCCCTGCTCCTGCCAACCTAGCAGTTCGAAAGCACGTCAAAGTGCAAGTAGATAAATAGGTACCGCTCCGACGGGAAGGTAAATGGCGTTTCCATGTGCTGCTCTAGTTCTCCAGAAGCGGCTTAGTCATGCTGGCCACATGACCCGGAAGCTGTACGCTGGCTCCCTTGGCCAGTAAAGCGAGATGAGTGCTGCAACCCCAGAGTCGGTCATGACTGGACCTAATGGTCAGGGGTCCCTTTACCTTTACCTTTATCACCTACAATATATCTTTGTGTCCATGACACAAACAGAAAAACAAGACAAATTTGATAAATATTCCAGGTTCCCATGGCATGCATGCCACTTAGCCATTGCTATGTAAATTAGTCACACCCGGTGCTTTTTTTCTGAGGGGACGCAGGGGTACGCATAACCGTAAACATTTTGTGAATCTAAGTTTGGCCTCATTGAGGGGCGGTATTTCAATGTGAGTAGGAAAATGAGAGTACCCCAAAACATTTTTTTTATTTTTTACAAAAAAAGCACTGGACACCCCCCTTCTCCATGATGGTGCTTCATTTTTGGCAACTGAACAATTCTTTTGACCATTTCATTTGTGTTATTGATCTTTGAGCCTGGCAATAAGCTGCTCTGAGACAGTTAAGAAAATAAAAAAATAGGCATGGGAAGCTTCTGCTAGCGCTCAGCAGGTTATTATTTACTCAGAAAGTCTCTCTCTCTCTCTCTCTCTCTCTCTCTCTCTCTCTCTCTCAGTTTAACATAATATTTTGCTCTAGTAGAGGGAAAACTATGGCGTGGAGTTGATCTTTCATTCCCTTTTTAAAAAAGAAGCCAGTGACAGTATTCTTAACAAAGTCACCTAGCATGAGTTACTTCTTAAACACAGGAACTTCCAAACATTGCCTTGCTGGATAAAACTAAAATCTATCTAATCCAATATTCAGCCTCCAGTGCTGATCAACCCTATTCGCTGGGAAACTCAGAACCAGAATGTTGTGGAAATAACTAGCTTCCCTGAAAATATGTAGTTTTGTCCAATGCGAATGTTCTGCCAGGGCAAGAATCTCTGCTTGCACAGCGAAGCATTCTTCCCTGCTCCTCCCCAACTGCATGTCCTTAAATTTGGAAGTTATTTGGCTTTAGTAGAAATGTTATAAGGAATTAAGTATAAATAGATTAATAGAAAATTAAAGGGAAAATAAGGCAAGAATGTGTTAAGATAAGTATAGGATAGAAAACAGAGTAAGATGGAAAGGAATTGCTGAAATAATTAATAGAAGTGGAATACAAAAAGGGAGGTGTGAGGAGGTCGTTGGAAATAAGTGAATGAAATATAAGATATTGAAAATGTTTGAGGTGTTTTTAAATTGTTTTTGTTTGTTTTTGCTTTGTTTTGTTAGTCTATGTAGCGTTTTTGTATTGTATTTGTATTGTTTTTTTCTTTCTTTTTTTGTTTGCGTGTTGAGTTCCGCAGTGCCACCCCCCAAAAATTCACACAGCACACGTTAATTTTTGTTTAAGGTTTTTGGCATAATTTTTGGCCACAACTTTATTTAAATACAGAAAATGTGAGTGGTTGCTTAGGCATTGGTTATGACTATCTGTCCTTGCCCCCGAGGACAGAGCTGAAACTTCCGGGCACCACCGGAAGCCAGCGTGGGAAACAAGTATTGGGGAGAAATGAGGCTGGGAAATTGCAGTCCAACACCTCTCACCCTCATGTTCCGGTGGGGCTTGCACGGCCCAAGCCCGGCTCCACGGACAAGGACGAAAGAATGGCAAGCCCCTGGATTCCTTTAACGGAATTCCCATTCGCATCATTTGGAGGGATAGGCACCTTACCCCTCCAAGCACCAATTTAACCAATGCCTAACCGCCAACCTTACAAGTTGTGACGATTTGCTACGCAGTAGGCAAAAACCAAATGGCAACAGCCAATCAGCCAAATGGCAAAATTCCTACCAGGCCCCCGCTCAAAGGCGAACGACCCCATGACAGGCATAGCAAGGTCAAATGAACCCAAGAACCACCCTATAAAAGGGAGGGGGGCGGGTGATCCGATGCAAAACGGCCAAGAGGAAGTCCCCTAGTCTAGCTCCTCAATTTATAGACTCTAACCCCTCCTCCAATTTTGCAACACCCAAAATTCCCCAGCAACCCATTTAACCCTTTTCCGGCTTGGGTTCCCAAATTTGCCTAGTCATGATGGTGGCCTGCTCCCCAACCGCAACACGTGCTCTCTGCTAGTGAGAACACGCTTTGTAGTGATGTGTTGAAAATGTTGAAAAAGTAATAAATATCATTTTTTTTAAAAAAAATTGTTCACGGACTCCCCCAACCCTCTCAAGCAGATTTTGAGAGTGCGCTGCGTATATGTGGGAAGGGGAGAGTGCCAGAGGTCTTGTTGCGCAAGCAGAAATTCTTGCCCTGGCAGGATGTGTTAGTTAAGTACCACCCCAGGGTATCTAAAAGACTGCCATTTCCTGTATGAATCTGCTGGCCTATTACCCCACAAAAACCCTCTGTTTACCACTGAATCAGAACAAATGTGAGTGCTGTTGTTGTTGTTTTTCTAGAAAAAGATATGCTGGAACTCACCATGAACACCTCCCTAGTCCTCTTATAACGGCAATGGCACCCACCTGAGGTGCAGGAACTGAGTTCCGGTTAGTTATGGCTGGAAAAAAGCCCTGACAAACATCAATCCGCAGGGGGGGGGGAATTGACTTCAGTGGTAAACAGAGGGTTTTCTTGAGGGGAAACAGCTGGACAAATGGCAGTGTGGGTGAGTCCACTGTTAGGGGCATTCGTATGTGTCCCAGAATCCCCAGAAATAAATTGTACCTGGGACTAGGAAGAGGGCCTTCCCCCAGGCTCTCAAAGAAATTTCATCGCCCACCCTCTCTGCAAGATGGTTTTAAAAAGCAAAATTAAAAGCCTTTTAGGAAGACTTTGTGGCACAGGTGCCAATTCCCTGGGACCCGGGGTGCCCAAGTACCCACAAAATCCCCCATGAAGGGACTGGGCACCCACAAATTTTGGTGCCAGGGCCATGCATGTTGCATGGAAGCCACAGCCCTGGGCACCCATGGTTGCAGGGCCAAACTGGCACTCCTGCTATGTGGCACTACAATTGGGGTATGCTGCTTGTTATCCCATGCTTAGTCATCATCCTGACAACCTGACCCAGCACTCATTCTTCCAGTGTGCTTCCCATGTGCTTCACTGACATGAGGCAGGCGTTCCTTGCCACACTCCCACTTCTGCAAGTAACAAGAGTTCCAGGACAGCTTTTGTCGCTCAGTTTCTTTGCAATGAAAAAGTCCTGGAGATCTGTGTGCTTTGGATAATACAGTGGTACCTTGGTTCTCAGTCTTAATCCGTTCCGGAAGTCCATTCCAAAACCAAGGCACGCTTTTCCATAGGAAGAAATGCAAAACGGATTAATCCATTCCAGACTTTTAAAAACAACCCCTAAAACAGCGATTTAAGATGAATTTTACTATCTAACGAGACCATTGATCCATAAAATGAAAGCAATAAACAATGTACTGCAGTCACACAATCAATCAATCAATCAATCAATCAATCAATCAGTAGCTGAACTGGGTTCCACACAGTCACAAAAACCAAAAAGAGCCACAAAAAACAAAATAGCAAAAACAGACAGACCTCAGCATAATACTCAAAACGGAAATGTGGCACTCAAAACGGAAGTGTAACACTCAAAACAGGAGCATGTTTGGCTTCCAAAGAAAGTTCGCAAACTGGAACACTTCTGGGTTTGCAGTGTTTGGGTTCTAAGTTGTTTGAGTACCAAGGTGTTTGAGAACCAAGGTACCACTATATATGTTTTCTTTAGAATTATACCGGTTGAGCAGGTGGGATGCAAGCAGATTCACAGGCAGATAGTGCTCATTCCAAAGTGAAGGCAAACAACTTAAGTTCTTAAAAAGCCTTTATCCTTGAGTTAGGTGAAAGCCAACTGTATCTCTCCTTAAATCTGGAAAATGGCAGCTAGTGGGACATCTCATCCATGTTGAACTGTATATATCACCCAATAAGGTTGCTTAATGCATATGTAATGGTTGGGGAGGGGAGAGGCGGAAACAGGGATGAGTAATGGTTATAGCTGATTTGACCTTACTTTGTACGATGTGAGGCGATTTCTGGCAGCAGTGATCTCATTGCCGCTTTAATGACCTCATCTAATTACGGCTAACTCTAAAGACCTTTCGTGTTTTAATGTAAGCGAGAGCGCACACGCCAGAAAACTAATGAACTCATCATACTGTGCTAGTCTTTAACCAGAAACAGAGATTCATTTGGAAAATGGTGGGGTAAAAATGCATTAGGGAAGGCTGTGATGATTTTGCATGTTTCCTTAACTCAACGAAGGAAGCAATAATGACACTGGTTGAGGGGGAAATGTAGCTGAAGGTTCCATTATTGATCACTGTAAACTGTTCTCTTGAGTGTAAAGGATAGGAAACAGCCTACTGCTTCAGAATGAAATTCTGAATGGTGCCTTTTAAAATAAATAAATAAATTATTTAAAATAAATCCCAGAGTGAGATTCAATATACTATTGGCAGAGGTCCCCCTCATGCAACGGGTGTCTTCCTTCCCTCCCCCACTCTGTTCAGTCCCCCCCTCCAGAGCAGATTTTGGGTTTGTGAAGGGACACAAACACAGACAATCTCAATCAGCTCAGCTATGATTACAATGGCAAACTTCCAAGCACCCTGGAAATCCATGCGATTGCAAACAGGATATGCAACACAGAATGTCACAGCGCGTCCATACCATTTGATTGACAGAAACATTTTTTGCCCTACCCGGCTGTTGCAAGTATAGATGGAAGTGAGTACATCAGCTCACACCAAACACAAGACAAGATTGTCATAAGCCATCAAAATGTATAAAACATACTCAAATGTATGCTGGAAATGTAAGGGGAAAGAAGGCAAGTTTTATCCTATGTGGTGGAATTGTAAAGTGGTAAAAGGATTTTGGGAAATGATATATAATGAGTTGAAAAAATGGTTTTAAATCACCTTTGTTTAAAAGCCTGAAGTCTTCCTTTTAGCAATTCTAGGTGCCGAAATCCCAAAGGAGCAGAAAAGACTATTTATGTATGCATGCGACAACGGCTGCACGGATGTTACTGGCCCAGAGATGGAAATAAGATGAAGTTCCTACCAGAGAAGAATGGCAGATGAAGTTAATGGACTATGCTGAAATGGCTAAAATGACCAGAAGAGTCAGAAATCAGGAAGACCAAAATTTTAATAAGGGGAAAGTTTATAACTAATCTTAAAGACCATTGTAAACTGTTAAAATCATTAGTAGGATTGGAATATCACTTGTCGTTTAAGGTTGATTCTGGACATAATGGAGGAGGTAAAGGGTTTGGATTATTATAAAAGATGTGGGAGGAACTGATTAATAATAGGACCCAGAAAGGGGAGGACGGAAGTCCAGGAGATTCCTTGGAATCTTGTTATTATGATGTATGTTTGATATATCTCTGTAGAATTTAAAGTTGAAAAATCAATTTATTTATTTTTTTAAATTGCCATAAGCCGTCTTCCACATACACTGAGGAGCTTTTCAGATTTTTCTTTGCCCAGCAGCACATTATTTACATGCCTGCTTGTTTGGAATCTGATCGACCTATATATTTGCAAATAACAGTTCAGATTCCATTCAGTGTTGGCTTTGCCTTAATGGGGGGGGGGATTCAATGATTTTTGCCAAACTCTCTTAACCAGCAAAGATAAGTGTACCATATCCCATTCTCTTCTGGTCCTTCTGGATTTTAAGTATGGGTAGACAGAACTGGGGGGTGCAGGTGGCGCTGTGGGTTAAACCACAGAGCTTGGGCTTGCCGATCAGAAGGTTGGCAGTTCGAATCCCTGCAACGGGTGAGCTCCCGTTGCTCGGTCCCTGCTCCTGCCAACCTAGCAGTTTGAAAGCACGTCCAAGTGCAAGTAGATAAATAGGTACCACTCCGGCGGGAAGGTAAACGGGGTTTCCATGCGCTGCTCTGGCTTGCCAGAAGCGGCTTAGTCATGCTGGCCAAATGCCCCGGAAGCTGTACGCCGGCTCCCTCGGCCAGTAAAGCGGGATGAGCGCCGCAACCCCAGAATCGGCCACGACTGGACCTAATAGTCAGGGATCCCTTTACCTTTACCTAGGCAGAACTGGCAAAAATCAAGCACCTCCTCTTTTGCAGATAGAAGTGCTTTCTGCCTAGGCAAGGCCATCATGAAATGCAATGGTTTCTTATAAAAGCACATAGGTCTTCAGTGTATTGGGACGTCTCACCCTGGGGCGTACGAAACCCTGGTGTGCTTTCTCTGCATCTTTTAAAAGTGATAGCATTCACTCAAGAGTGTTACGAACCTGGGCAGCTTTTCAAAGTCACTTTTTACAATGTCTCAGGTCAGTGAGCCTCCCATCAAATATTCAGGATGGGTGGAAGTTATACATAAAAAAAAACTGGGATGCCGCATTTGGCTAGATCGTATTAAAAGTAATCATTAAATTATTTCTTTAAGAATAATAAAATACCATATCATTAGGAAGTCATAAAAATGTAATAAAAGGGTGTTCTTGGGGAGATTTTAAAGGGAACCATAGTTTTTAATGTTGTAATAACTGCATAATTAAAATTATACAGTTGCATGCAGTAATTAAAGCACAGAGTTTCCCCAGTAAGCAAAAGCCGGGTTCAGACACTTAACGGCACAATCCTAGCTTTGTCTGCTTAGCATTAAGTTGTATTGAATTAAGTTGGGCTCATCCCAAGGTAAGTTAGGATTTCAGCTTTAAGTCAGTAAGACGTGATGTGATATTATCTATAAAACTATACATTGTTACAGAGATTACGGGGGGGCACATCTTTAAAGTTGTTAAATCTCAAAAATATTATGCATAAATGTATCCTTTTGACTTGACAGCTCAGGGAAGTTACCTAGCTTCAGAAATCATATAAAAACAACTCCTTTGCTAGTTTCCTTCATTCCACCGCCAATTTGCTTCAAGGACTTGGAAACCACTCGTCCCCGCCATAATCCCTCAAGCGGGAGGTCACATACTCACAGGAAGGTACTTATAGGTGTCAATCACTGGGCAAAGGCCCTCCTCCGGACTTGCCCAGATGGCAGACTAAGCAAACCAAAGTTCTATTGTCCCTTTGTAAAGGTAAAGATAAAGGGACCCCTGACCAAGTAGACGTGCATGGACCACAGTGGTGTAGCGTGGGCTGCCAGTACCCGGGGCTGCAGGGAGGGAGGAAAACAGATGGAGGACGCAGGCACATGCAATTGCCTAACACTTTCCGCATCACCTAGGGGATCACAACCACAGAGATAAAGAATAGTTGTTCCATTGTCTGGAGAGGTCGCTTCCTGGTTCGTATGGAAAAACTGTTTTCTATACAGCCCAGTGACAGAAGTGTGCAGCTGTACTGAGGCAGCACCGGGTGTTGAAATTGCATACCCCTAACAATTTCCCCACCCGGGGCAACTGCTCCATGATATGCCACTGATGGACCAGGACACTAGTTTGTGGGGGAGATGTAGACATACACATCTTTCCCTTCCAGTATGCATACACCATGTGGAAGCTTGACTGTGTGTGTGTGTGTGTGTGTGTGTGTGTGATAGTCCACGTGTGCTGATCTCGTTCTGTTTTGGGGGTAGTGACACTTACGGATTTCCATTCTGGATGTAACATGATGTCCATTAACAAAACAAAGAAAGTGTGCCCACTCATCCACCATGTGATAAACCTAGATTGCTGACTCTAGGTGTGACCTTTCTACAATCTCTCTCAGCTCTGGGACTTCCTATACGCCTGCTTCTTGGGAGAAGGGCAATGACAGGCCTAGACAGCATCTTGAGAAGTAGAGACGTCACCTTGCCAACAAAGGTCCGTATAGTTAAAGCCATGGTTTTCCCAGTAGTGATGTATGGAAGTGAGAGCTGGACCATAAAGAAGGCTGATCGCCGAAGAATTGATGCTTTTTAATTATGGTGCTGGAGAAGACTCTTGAGAGTCCCATGGACTGCAAGAAGATCAAACGCATCCATTCTTAATGAAATCAGCCCTGAGTGCTCACTGGAAGGACAGATCATGAAGCTGAGGCTCCAGTACTTTGGCCACCTCATGAGAAGAGAAGACTCCCTGGAGAAGACACTGATGCTGGGAATGATGGAGGGCACAAGGAGAAGGGGACGACAGAGGACGAGATGGTTGGATAGTGTTTTCGAGGTTACTAGCATGAGTTTGACCAAACTGCGGGAGGTAGTGGAGGACAGAGGTGCCTGGCGTGCTCTTGTCCATGGGGTCACGAAGAGTCGGACACGACTAAACGACTAAACAACAACAACAACATGCACATTGGTACGTTTCTTTGAGATGATTATGGCATGATGGAGAGTCCAAACTCATATTCCCCCTGAGTAAGTGCAGTCAGAGTAACAAATGATACAGGTATAAAGCACTTGTAGCTACAGGTTCTACCTGAACACCCAGTAGAAAATACAGACCTAGATCCGGTGCATAAGGTCTTGCCTCTTTCCATCACTAGATGGCAGCATTTTGAGGCATGCAATTTCTTGAAGTTGGTGGGGGAGGGAGAGGGGGAGGGAGGGAGGGAGAGACGAGGGTCTTTTCAATCTGCCAAATGGAAAAGAACAAAACACTTCTTTGTAGTATTCAGAAATTATTACTTAATCATGTTGGCAGTGGCTGAAAAATGCGCTTGTGTATGCAATTGAGGCTATTAAATTATCATTGCCTGGAGAAATCGTAACTGATAACGTGAAATTGCATTTACATGTATGAATGTACAAAGCCCCCTTTTGCATTAATGTCACAAAATCAACATCTTAGACCAACAGCCAAAAAAACCACCAAAAAATTGAAATGAAATAAAACAAAGAGCAAGAGAGATTTAAAATCTTTTCTGAGGAAGGAAGAAGCCGAAAGAGTTAATCAGCATTAAACCACCCTCTGTTTGACTATTTATAAATGTATATAACCTTTTCTCCAGAAGACTCGGAGTCTTCTTTTGGGTGTGTGGCCAAGTGTGAATTCTGAAGAATAGCTATGTTTCAGTTCTTATGAGTGTAAATCTGGTAAAGTTCACCTTTAAATGTGAAGTGAACTGAATTTCTCTCCCCCCCCCCCAATTATACCTACTTAATTTGAGTCTTAGGTTTAATAATAATAATAATAATAATAATAATTATTATTTATTATCCATCTGGCTGGGTTTCCCCAGCCACTCTGGCCGGCTTCCAACAAAACACTAAAATACAATAACCTATTAAACATTGAAAGCTTCCCTAAACAGTAATAATAATAATAATAATTTATTATTTATACCCCGCCCATCTGGCTGGGCCTCCCCAGCCACTCTGGGCGGCTTCCATAAAAACCAAAAATACAATAAAATATCACATGTTAAAAACTTCCCTGAACAGGGCTGCCTTAAGATGTCTCTTGAATGTCAGGTAGTTATTTATCACTTTGACATCTGCTGGAAGGGCGTTCCACAGGGTGGGCGCCACTACCGAGAAGGCCCTCTGCCTGGTTCCCTGTAGCTTTGCTTCTCGCAATGAGGGAACCGCCAGAAGGCCCTCGGCGCTGGACCTCAGCGTCCGGGCAGAATGATGGGGGTGGAGACGCTCCTTCAGGTATACTGGACCGAGGCCGTTTAGGGCTTTAAAGGTCAGCACCAACACTTTGAATTGTGCTCGGAAACGTACTGGGAGCCAATGCAGGTCTTTCAAGACCGGTGTTATATGGTCTCGGCGGCCGCTCCCAGTCACCAGTCTAGCTGCCGCATTCTGGATTAGTTGTAGTTTCCGAGTCACCTTCAAAGGTAGCCCCACGTAGAGTGCATTGCAGTAGTCCAAGCGGGAGATAACCAGAGCATGCACCACTCTGGCGAGACAGTCCGCAGGCAGATAGGGTCTCAGCCTACGTACCAGATGGAGCTGGTAAACAGCTGCCCTGGACACGGATTTGACCTGTGCCTCCATGGACAGCTGTGAGTCCAAAATGACTCCCAGGCTGCGCACCTGGTCCTTCAGGGGCACAGTTACCCCATTCAGGACCAGGGAATCCTCCACACCTGCCCGCCTCCTGTCCCCCAAAAACAGTACTTCTGTCTTGTCAGGATTCAACCTCAATCTGTTAGCCGCCATCCATCCTCCAACCGCCTCCAGACACTCACACAGGACCTTCACCGCCTTCACTGGTTCTGATTTAAAAGAGAGGTAGAGCTGGGTATCATCCGCATACTGATGAACACCCAGCCCAAACCTCCTGATGATCTCTCCCAGCGGCTGCATGTAAATGTTGAAAAGCATGGGGGAGAGGACAGAACCCTGAGGCACCCCACAAGTGAGAGCCCAGGGGTCTGAACACTCATCCCCCACCACCACTTTCTGAACACGGCCCAGGAGGAAGGAGCGGAACCACTGTATAACAGTGCCCCCAGCTCCCAGCCCCCCAAGACGGTCCAGAAGGATGCTATGGTCGATGGTATCAAACGCCGCTGAGAGATCCAGCAGAACTAGGAAACAGCTCTCACCTTTGTCCCTAGCCCGCCGGAGATCATCAACCAGTGCGACCAAGGCAGTTTCAGTCCCATGATGAGGCCTGAATCCCGACTGGAAGGGATCCAAATGGTCCGCTTCTTCCAGGCGTGCCTGGAGTTGTTCGGCAACCGCTCGCTCAATCACCTTGCCCAGGAATGGAAGATTTGAGACTGGGCGATAGTTGGCCATCGTGGCCGCATCTAAAGATTGTTTTTTTAAGAAGCGGTTTAATAACCGCCTCTTTCAGCGGGTCTGGGAAGGCTCCCTCACGGAGGGAAGCATTCACCACCCCACGAAGCCCATTGCCCAGTCCTTCCCGGCTAGCTTTTATAAGCCAGGATGGGCAAGGATCCAGGAGACAGGTGGTTGGTTTCACTCGTCCAAGCAGCCTGTCCACATCCTCGGAGGTAACAGATTGGAATTGATCCCACTCAACTTGACTAGACAGAACTCTAGCACTCTCCCGCCCCGGCCCTGCTCCCACGGTGGAGTCTACTTCTTCCCGAATCTGAGCGATTTTATCTGCAAAAAACTTTGCAAAATCATTGCAGGAGAACATGTGGCCCGTACTGGGCCCCGATGTTGCAGGTGGTTCCGCTAAATTGTGAACCACCTGAAAAAGTCTCCTGCTGCTGTTTTCTGCAGATGCAATAGAGGCGGTGAAGAAATTCTTCTTCGCCGTCGCTATCGCCACTTGGTAGGCTCGACGTTGAGCTCTAACCTGTGTCCGGTCAGATTCGGAATGAGTTCTCCGCCACCGGCGCTCTAGCCGTCTCAACGATTGTTTCATTGCCCTCAGATCCGTGGAAAACCACGGGGCTGTCCGGGCTCCATGCAATCGGAGAGGGCGCTTCGGAGCCAAACAGTCAATAGCCCTGGTTAACTCCACATTCCAGCGGGCCACCAGGGAATCAGCTGAAAGGCCATCAACATGGGATAAAGCATCCCCTACCACTCTCTGGAAACCATTTGGATCCATTAAGTGGCGGGGGCGGACCATCCGAATTGGTCCCACCTCCCTGCAGAGGGGATGGGTCGCAGAGAAGTCCAGTTGCACCAGGAAGTGATCTGACCATGGCACTTCTTTCGTTTCGCTTTTACTTAGTGTCAGATCACCAACATCTATAGAGGTAAACACCAGGTCCAAGGCATGTCCACGGCTATGGGTTGGGCCAGACTTATTCAGGGACAGCCCCATGGAGGCCATGCTTTCCACGAAGTCCCGAGCGGCCCCTTGTAAGGTCGTGTCGGCATGGATGTTAAAATCCCCTAGGACGACCAAGCTAGGTGTCTCCAGGAGAACATCCGCCACGACCTGAAGCAGCTCGGGCAGGGAATCCTTGGTGCAGCGGGGAGGTCGGTACACCAAAAGGAATCCTGTACTGCCCCTATTGCCCAACTTCCAGAACATGCACTCAGAAAACTGGGTCTTCCCAACAGGACGCCTGGTGCAAACTAATGACTTCCTAAAAATCACTGCAACCCCCCCTCCCCGCCCACATGACCTGGGTTGCTGTGCGTAAGAGAAACCTGGTGGACAAGCAGCGGCAAGGACAGGCCCATCTGCTTCATCCAACCAGGTCTCTGTTATACATGCCAGGTCAAATCCTCCATCCATGATCAAGTCATGGATGGCAGTGGTCTTATGAATCATTGACCTGGCATTGCACAGCAGCACCTTCAGGTCATGTGGGTATCCCTTGCTGATTCTAGTATCCATCCGGTCAGGACCAGACCCGGAGGCAGGGATAGTCCTCAGACAACGACTAAACCTGCCTCCTCTGTAATGACAGGGTCTGGTCTTAGCGTAACTCCTCCTCCTACCCGTGATCACTGAGATCGGTTGTCCCAGTGCATCCCGCCCTGTGGAACATGCCCCAGCCATTTTATGGGCTGGGGCCCACTCCCCGGCAGCCCTGAACCCTCCCCCTAAAAACAAAATAACACCTTAAACAAACAAACAAAACCAATAAAACAATACAAACGAAAAATGTAAAAATTACAAAAACATCAAAATAAAAAAATAATAATTCCCCAAGCCCAACCAACATCCATCCCACCCCCACCCCGCACATACAAAAAATCCAAAGAATTAAAAAAACAAAAACAAAAAAAACACACATTTTAAAAACACTCTGTGCCTCTCCGGCAGTAACAACTGTCCTAGTGAGGCCTGTCAGGCCCCGCCCTGGGCCAGATGGTAAGTGGCAGGAAGGAGCAGGGCCCTCAAGCACTCACTCAGGGAGTCTTCCTGGGCAGCAGGCCGCAAGCCGCACGCAGTCCTTATGAGGCCCCAGGCCCCGCCCTGGGCCAGATGGTAAGTGGCAGGAAGGAGCAGGGCCCTCAAGCACTCACTCAGGGAGTCTTCCTGGGCAGCAGGCCGCAAGCCGCACGCAGTCCTTATGAGGCCCCAGGCCCCGCCCTGGGCCAGATGGTAAGTGGCAGGAAGGAGCAGGGCCCTCAAGCACTCACTCAGGGAGTCTTCCTGGGCAGCAGGCCGCAAGCCGCACGCAGTCCTTATGAGGCCCCAGGCCCCGCCCCAGGCCAGATGGTGAGTGGCAGGAAGGAGCAGGGCCCTCAAGCACTCACTCAGGGAGTCTTCCTGGGCAGCAGGCCGCAAGCCGCACCATGCAGTCCTTATGAGGCCCCAGGCCCCGCCCCAGGCCAGATGGTAAGTGGCAGGAAGGAGCAGGGCCCTCAAGCACTCACTCAGGGGAGTCTTCCTGGGCAGCAGGCCGCAAGCCGCACCATGCAGTCCTTATGAGGCCCCAGGCCCCGCCCCAGGCCAGATGGTAAGTGGCAGGAAGGAGCAGGGCCCTCAAGCACTCACTCAGGGAGTCCTCCTGGGCAGCAGGCCGCAAGCCGCACCATGCAGTCCTTATGAGGCCCCAGGCCCCGCCCCAGGCCAGATGGTAAGTGGCAGGAAGGAGCAGGGCCCTCAGCACTCACTCAGGGAGTCTTCCTGGGCAGCAGGCCGCAAGCCGCACGCAGTCCTTATGAGGCCCCAGGCCCCGCCCCAAGCCAGATGGTAAGTGGCAGGAAGGAGCAGGGCCCTCAGCACTCACTCAGGGAGTCTTCCTGGGCAGCAGGCCGCAAGCCGCACGCAGTCCTTATGAGGCCCCAGGCCCCGCCCCAAGCCAGATGGTAAGTGGCAAGAGCAGGGCCCTCAAGCACTCACTCAGGGAGTCTTCCTGGGCAGCAGGCCGCAAGCCGCACGCAGTCCTTATGAGGCCCCAGGCCCCGCCCCAAGCCAGATGGTAAGTGGCAAGAGCAGGGCCCTCAAGCACTCACTCAGGGAGTCTTCCTGGGCAGCAGGCCGCAAGCCGCACGCAGTCCTTATGAGGCCCCAGGCCCCGCCCCAAGCCAGATGGTAAGTGGCAAGAGCAGGGCCCTCAAGCACTCACTCAGGGAGTCTTCCTGGGCAGCAGGCCGCAAGCCGCACGCAGTCCTTATGAGGCCCCAGGCCCCGCCCCAGGCCAGATGGTAAGTGGCAGGAAGGAGCAGGGCCCTCAAGCACTCACTCAGGGGAGTCCTCCTGGGCAGGTCTGTCTTCAGATGTCTTCTAAAAGTTTGGTAGATATTTTTCTCTTTGACATGTTGCACAGGTTTCCACATGGCCATTTGATCCATACGGTTCCACGGTTCATGTCCAAGCAGTGGTGTAGTGTGGGGAGGGGCACAGTGGCAGTTGCTGCAGGCGCACAATTGTAAGGGACACAAAATTTCACCGCCAAGTACTGCCTCAGTACAACTGTGTGCTTCCATCACTGGCTTCTGTTGAAAATACAGTGGTACCTTGGGTTAAGAACTTAATTCGTTCCGGAGGTCCGTTCTTAACCTGAAACTGTTCTTAACCTGAAGCACCACTTTAGCTAATGGGGCCTCCTGCTGCTGCCTCCGCCACATGATTTCTGTTCTCATCCTGAAGCAAAGTTCTTAACCCGAGGTACTATTTCTGGGTTAGCAGAGTCTGTAACCTGAAGCATATGTAACCTGAAGCATCTGTAACCCGAGGTACCACTGTATGTGTGTTTTGAAAGCAATAAAGGCACTTTCAAACCACCCCCAACAGTCTGCATGCATTCCCTCTTAACCTTGCATGTCCCATCATTCCTCTCTTTGCTCTCTTTCCCCACTGTCAAAGTGTAGATTGCAATCTCCTGGGGGCAGAGAATCAGGCATCTGTTGATCACCCTGTATCAAGCAGGGTTTTTTCCCTTTTTTGCAAATAGCAATAATAGTCTGCCACTATCTTGCACATTCCCTTGAAAGTGCCATGACTAAGAAAAATGTCCAACAACAAACCGATATTGTGGAAGATTCGTCATAATTAATCTGCTGGTCATTCTGATTGATGACACTCAGTTCAGCCCGAGGAGTGAACAACGTGAGGTTAGATTGCCCCAGAACAATCTATGCTCAGTCTCCATGCCCACCTTCCTCCATGTGAAGAGGAAGTCCAGATAATATCTAGGGGCATTCAGCTGAAAACCTACATGGAAGAGAGAGCAAAATAAAACACTGGTGCCACAGCTCTTCACAAAGGACCAAAACTCAGGACAATTTTACAGGTTGTTACTTTTGCCCATGCATCAAGATGATTTCCTAAAGGAATATAAGGTAAAGGTAAAGGGACCCCTGACCATTAGGTCCAGTCATGACCGACTCTGGGGTTGCGGTGCTCATCTCGCTTTATTGGCCAAGGGAGCCAGCGTACAGCTTCCGGGTCATGTGGCCAGCATGACTAAGCCACTTCTGGAGAACCAGAGCAGCGCACGGACATGCCGTTTACCTTCCCGCCGGAGTGGTATCTATTTATCTACTTGCACTTTGATGTGCTTTCGAACTGCTAGGTTGGCAGGAGCAGGGACCGAGCAACGGGAGCTCACCCCATTGCGGGGATTCGAACCGCTGACCTTCTGATCAGCAAGTCCTAGGCTCTGTGGTTTAACCCACAGTGCCACCCGCATCCCTTAAAGGAATATAAGAAGAGCCCAATTGGATCAGGCCAGTGGATCCAGTGTCCTATTCTCACAGTGGCTGAGCAATGTCCATGGGAAACCCACAAGAAGGACACAAGCACAGGAGAAACATTCCCTCCTGCAGTTTCCAGCAACTTACAAACCATGGATTGTGTCCAGCTACAGCCACGTTCACACCAAACATTTCAAGGGTTCTCCCCAAAAGAATCCTGGGAACTATAGCTTCTCAAAGGTGCTGAGAGCTCTGCAGGGAACCCTATTCCCCTCCCAGCACTCCAATTCCCAGAGCGATCTAAGAACCAATCGCTCTTCACAGGGAGCTCTGGGAATTCTGAGCAGGGAGGAGAATGTGGGGTGTCAATGGAGTTAGGTGTGGCATATGCAAGTCTGATAAGTAAGATAGATCCTGTTGCAATTGCATAATTTTATGGGTCCACCTCCCCACCACCACCAACCATTAAATCACAAGTCACATCTATTGCCATTGACTGAACCTTAGAAACAGTAGATCCAGTTCTTTTTGATGCGGCCATGGATCTGAAGGGATGGATCCTTGCAGATCCTCATAATGTTTACAAGGGATTTCCCACATATGTGTTCTGTGATTGGTTTGAGATGTTGTTATCATCTATGTAAAAAGTCACAGGCTTGTGGATCTTTGCCTTGGATATGGCCTCTTGGGTTAATGTTTTCTTCTGTTGCTGGAAAGAACTAGATCTGTGATTTATTTATTTTTTGTTATTCAACTTACCAATGTATGCTTCAGGGTTTTATTTTAGTAGGGGGTAGGGCTATGTAAAACCATGCATATTCAAGGGGAACTGTTTTAAACCTACTGGTTCCAACTTTTACTCAGGCATCATGGAAAAACCTCATGCCCTAATAAATACCAACAGAAAAATAGCTTACGGTACTTCTTGTACTTAAGCAGTTGTAAACCCATAACTGATAGCGAGCGAAAAACACTTCTCTGATGCAATTTGAATAAAGGAATCCCATCCAAACAAAAAGTTATTCTGTATGACATTCTGCTCACTTGATCTAAGGAAGCGTGCTATCTTAGCCATCAGGGTATAAGGTAAAGGTAAAGGACCCCTGCACGGTTAAGTCCAGTCAAAGGCGACTACAGTATGGGGTTGCAGTGCTCATCTCACTTTTCAAGCTAAGCTGTCACAGACAGCTTTCCGGGTCATGTGGCCAGCATGACTAAACCACTTCTGGTGCAACAGAACACCATGATGGAAACCAGAGCTCACGGAAACACCATTTACTTTCCCACCACAGTGGTACCTACTTATGTACTTGCACTTTCGAACTGCTAAGCTGGCAGGAGCTGGGACAGAGCAATGGGAGCTTGCTCCACCTTGGGGATTCAAACCGCTGACCTTCTGATCGGCAAGTCCAAGAGGCTCAGTGGTTTAGACATCATCAGGGTATAATCCCAACATGTGCTAGATCATTCTGTGTTGAATGGAAGAAGGAACTGTAGTTTCTTAAAGGTGCTGGGAACTGTGGTTATGTGAAAAATAAACTACAGTTCCCTATGTTCTTTTTTTCCAGGGAGAATGTTTGCTTAAAATGCGGTTTAAATGTATGTTGCCACCATCAGCAGTTATTATTTCCCTAGCTGCAGTCTTTCCTTTTTCTCTTCCATTCACATGAACTGTACAAATGTCATTCCCTTAGAAAATGTCCACAGGCACGCTGCAGACTAGCAGCTAGCACCGGAGGGGATTCTTTTGCTCTCTAAATCACAGCCTTTCCCCCTGATGCCCTCAAATCCAATGGGCACTTAAATTACATTTTAAGCAGAAGTACTGAACTCCTAACAATACAGCTTATCACATTTCTCTCCAGCGTGGTTAGCTGCTGACCCCAGGCGCCTTAGCAATTAATTAGACAAACATTTGTTTATTCAGAATCCCGTCGGCAGAAACCAGGATATATTATCCTGGAACAAAAATATCTAAGAGACACATAACAGCGTACACCGCTTGCCGCATAAATCTAGGGGGAAAGGAGACCTGTAGAGATCGACTGGGCTTTTGAATTTAAATGACCAATTTGGTCAATGAATCAATTTCACTAGGATGAGGAGAGTGAGCTCAGATGAAAGCGGCTTTCAAACGTATTTAAGGCTGTAAGAACCTATTTGTTCACACTTGCTTCATTCGACCTTCTTTCTAATATTTCATCTATATTCATTTTTATAGCTTTTCAAATTGTAGGTGTCACCTGCTACCGGAGAGGTGGGGTGGGGTGGGGAGTAGAAGGCGTTTTAAAAAAGGAACGTGCTATAAGAATAGCAAGAACATGAATTAAATCTACAAAAGGCGAGAGATCAGAGATGGGTGTTGCCGTCTATAAAGCCGGAAGGAGAGGACTGCGCTCAGATCGAAAACATTCCTTCATCATTAGAAGCCATTTCATATGCTAATGCATTTCCTACAGAAAGTGCTTCTGTATGAAACCTGAGCATGGACTATTAGAGCATGGAATATCAGAGGTGATAGCGTTGTATGCTCATGTTTTGTCACTCACATCACGGTGCTGGGAAGTTGCTTGTTGTTGTTTAGTCGTTTAGTTGTGTCCGACTCTTTGTGACCCCATGGACCAGAGCACACCAGGCACTCCTGTCTTCCACTGCCTCCCGCAGTTTGGTCAAACTCATGCTGGTAGCTTCGAGAACACTGTCCAACCATCTCGTCCTCTGTCGTCCCCTTCTCCTTGTGCTCTCCATCTTTCCCAACATCAGGGTCTTTTCCAGGGAGTCTTCTCTTCTCATGAGGTGGCCAAAGTATTGGAGCCTCAGCTTCAGGATCTGTCCTTCCACTGAGAACTCAAGGCTGATTTCCTTAATCAGGTTTGATCTTCTTGCAATCCATGGGACTCTCAAGAGTCTCCTCCAGCACCATAATTCAAAAGCATCAGTTCTTCGGCGATCAGCCCTCTTTATAGTCCAGCTCTCACTTCCATACTACTGGGAAAACCATAGCTTTAACTATACTGACCAGAATTTGCCAGGACATGTGCACCGAGGTTGCATCTAGAAGAAATGGCATCAAATGGTGTCTGGATTTCATAGCCCCTTTTCACCAACTGTGAAACTGGGCACCATTTCTCCACTTTAGGTGTGACACACACCTACATTTGCAGCCATGGGTTTAGGATGTTGGTGGTTGAAACATAACTGAGCAGGAAATGATTCTTCTCCTCACTCTCATAGTGGAAGCAGCAGCCCTTTGCTCTTTCTCCAAAAGTTCTGCTGACATTCCAACTACCCCAGACTTTCCCAGGCCAGAACGGAGAATTGTTCCAGGGGGAGAATTTAGAAGGAGAGGAATGGTGGTTCTTACGATGTTCTCGTAACTTGCTGACCTTGTACAAGGTCGGGATAGGTAATAATAATAGTAATAATAATTTATTATTTGTACCCCGCCCATCTGGCTGGGTTTCCCCAGCCACTCTGGGTGGCTTCCACAGAGACCAAAAGAGACCACAGAGACCAAAAATATCATCTACTGACATATGACCCAATATTCTTGCTGCTAAGAAGAACTTTAATGCATTGGCCACCATGGGCCCACATGAAACCAGCAACTACTTACACCGAAGCAAACACTATGCATTTCTTGCAGTTCCATTGATGCTGGAGACAGGAGCCCTGCAGAGACCCTGCTGCAGAAATAGCAATGGGACTTCGATCTTGCCTGCACCAGTGCTCCAAACATTGCTATCAATGCTGCATCGATTCCCTGTAACTGTCCCCTCGCAGACTTCCACCCCTCAAACTGCATGGGAGTCATGCTTGAAATCCACAAGAGCTAAACATCACTCTTGAGCAAACCCTGCTCTACTGCATATTGAGCATCATGGTTAATCCCGTTCATCGTATTCCTAAAACAGCAGATGACTGATGACATATTGATCACATGAATCAGCCCTAAACATGGAGAAAATTGAAGAGTTATTGCCAACTCCTGGAAGCCAGTTTGCAGTCCCTTGAGGGGTCATAACCTTTGACTGAGAGATCAGTGGCTATGTTAATGGAATATGGTGTCTGTCTGCCCTGGTTCCAACGCCAACCTCACACAAGAGACCCATAAATGTGATTATCACTTCAGATCTCCTGGAAGCCTATGGAAAATTAATTAGAGGTCTTAATTTAGCCCTCCTCAGATATGTTTCGACACAACTGCACAGTGAGGACAGTGAGTTAGCTGTGAACATGATTAAAAACATCAGAGATATAAATCAAGATGTTAGCCCTTGCTAGGGGCCAATTTACACAATCCATTTATGTTCCATGCGAGCAATCTGGACCATCCCAAAGCACATACTCAGATGGTCAAACATGACATACAATCAGGGATACAGGCAGACAGAGAGTCACAAGAAAAATAGACCAGCATCTGAAAACCTGTGGCTGTAAATTGTCAATCCTTGTCAATGACAGAGCTGTGCCTACCTCTTTCCAGGTGATGGCAGTTCCCTTCCATGAGCTTAAAATACCTTGATTGTTACCTGTGAGCACATTTACCTGTCATCCTGTGTTCATCACAATCAGCACTGTTTTCATTCTGCTGCAGTTCAGCTTCTGAGACTTGTCTCACTATACATTACAGCTGAAACTGAAATACCTAATTGCACAATTAATTCAAATGCATTTCAATGGAAGGGAAACATCAAAAACAATGAAAAAATAATGTGTGTGTGTGTGTGTGTGTGTGTGTGTGTGTGTGGTTGCCAACAGCAGGGTCTCAGGTTTCCAAATGTGCCTACAGGTCCAAAATTTTGTCAACCTCTGGCCTAAACACTACACTTCACTTTCATATTCCGTAGGGCATTTTATATAGCATCCATTAGGTGGATCTGGTACCAAACATTGGCATACTGGCAAGATTCTTAGTTCAAAATGTAAACTGTACATGCACCATATTATTTTGCCAACATTTGCTGCCATAGCTTTAACGGGGCAGGAAAATCTTAATCACTTTTAAAATGGCTGCTTAGAACTTCACCAAAGCAATGGAAATGTGATGAATAACATGCATTTTTTTCACACACAAAAAGAAAATAAATATTTGATATGCCTGTATAAAAATTGAAATAAAAACATGTCAGTATGTCCATTTTCAGAACTTCCTGGGCCTGTTGTAGTTTTTAATGGATAAGTTTAAAAATCTGGCACACAGACCTCATCTGTTAGCTCATATATTACAGCTTTCAAGTTATTAGCAAATGTCATTTGCATAAGCTGTAGCATTTTGAGGCTTATAATGATAGAACTTCTTGTTGTTGCTCTTTGGCTTGTGGGTTGGAAGTTTAACCCAGATTGTTTCAATTTGGGAGGTGGAAGAAACTCCCAAATTCCATAAAACAACCTATTTTTTTAAGGCCTGCCCTGCACTGATGCTAAAGTTATGAAGTCTGCCACTCTGCCTCATTAGCTGTCTTTAGCTACCTTTTGAAAAGCTTTCTGTTCAACAGCCTTTTAGTGCAATGTTTTAAATCTGTTGCTTTTAGAGCAGTCAATATCTGCTTTGATCATTTTGATCATATCCGTATGCTTCTGTCTCTTATATTTTCAGATCCTTCAGCTGTAGTCATACTGCCTGCTTTGTGTGTATTCCTTTTTTGTACGCTGAGAAGTACAATGTTCAGAAAAAGTATCATCATCATCATCAATGATATTTTTCTAGAAAAAGAGCTGCTGGAACTAACCATGAACGCCTCTATCATTCTCTTAGAATGGCAATGGCTCCCATCTGAGAAGTTCCAGCTGGTCATCATCATCATCATCCCAACAAGTGGGACCCACACAACCAAAAGTCATTCACTGAAGTGCTGCTGTGCAGAATTGTGCCGAAATGTCCCCAAACCCAACAGTCCGTCAGCATTCTGTGCTGACCAAACACTCAACCGCCTTTGGGGTTCCTCTCCAGTCGTTTTGTACTCCTGTAAAACTTGATTCTTTCCCCAGCCTCCTCTCAGGCATGAGTAGTGCTGCTTTGGCCTCATAGGCAATGCCACACACAGCCTGAACATAGGCGTTAGGTAAAGGTAAAAGGTAAAGGGACCCCTGATCATTAGGTCCAGTCGTGACCAACTCTGGGGTTGCGGTGCTCATCTTGCTTTACTGGCCAAGGGAACCGGCGTACAGCTTCCGGGTCACGTGGCCAGCATGACTTAGCAGCTTCTGGCAAACCAGAGCAGCGCATGGAAATGCGGTTTACCTTCCCGCCGGAGTGGTACCTATTTATCTACTTGCACTTCGACGTGCTTTCAAACTGCTAGGTTGGCAGGAGCAGGGACTGAGCAACGGGAGCTCACCCTGTGGCGGGGATTCAAACCGCCGACCTTCTGATCGGCAAGTCCCAGGCTCTGTAGTTTAACCAACAACGCCACCTGCGTCCCAAACATAGGCGTTAGAGGGTATAATAACAACAGCAACACTTACCAAAATACAGGGAACTTGTAGCTCTCCAAATTTTATTGGACTGCATCTGCTATCATTTTTTATTGTATTTCTATCCCACCTTCTCTCCAATGAGCTTAGTGTGGTGTTCATGGTTCTTCCTCTCTCTATTTACACCACACAACAACCCTGTGAGGTAGGTTAGACTCAGAGGCAATGACTGGCCCAAGGCCATCCAGTGAACTTCACAGCCGAGTGGGGATCTGAACCCTAGTCTCCCACATCATAGTCCGACACGCCAGCCATCACACCATACTGGATCTATGGTCAATCATCGTTGACCAAAGACCATGCCAGTTTGTTCTCATGGGAGTTCAGCCATATTGGCTGGGCCACAGATGCTTCATGCCTATGACATACAGTTCCTTGAGTACTCAGAGAGAAGAAAGGCAGGGTATAAAATAATAATTGAAAGCACCTTCTTTCGTATGCACATATGTATTTATGCACAACATACAGATGGCTTTTTTTTTAATAAGCAAAACTCTTTCCACCACATCGAAAATCTGCCAATTGCTGCACCTTGCTGAAACATAAATTGGACTCTGCCCTCTTACTCCAACAACCGTGGGTTTATTTCGGTGGAGGGGAACACTGATTTGAATTTGTAATATTTAATGCACAAGGGGTGTGTGTTGGGGAGGGGGAGTTTGAAAGAGAATCACCAGGCCTTCAAAGAGATAAATTGGCCTGGGAGAGGGAGGGAAATGTTTTTGATGACTGTTTTAAATCTCCTGGGAAATGATGAATTGAAAGGTACTCTAGACGGAGGAGTGATATAGATTACCCACAAAGAGCTGACTCTAGTAGGTCACCAATTACGCTTAGGCGACAGAGGCTGCTATTTAAGGCCAGCCACAACTTTGCAGCTTTAGCCATTTCAGCATCATTTCTTTCGTATAATACAGTTCTCCATCAAATAATCATCTCCGGCAATATCGCTATTCATTGGGCTCCCCGATTCTGCATGAGTGGGGCTGGGGAAACGCTAACAAACAAGAAGGAGTCGGCTGCATATGGCTCCATCCCAAGAGGATGTGATTGAAAAGATCAGTATCACGTATGCGTCACTGTACTTAGAGGGTAATTTTGAGACTTGATGACATAACAATCCATGAAATGAGATTTTAAAGATGGATTTTGAAGAGAAAAAGAAAAGCACACATACCCCCCAAAGGAAGAAAAAATACTTTTTCAACCGAAAGTTCATCTCAAGCTGAAAACTAGACGTATATAGAGAGGTGGTATTTAACTCGAAGAAGATCCACTGAAATCGATGGATGAGGTTCAACGCAATGCAAGCAGGCATTTGCTTGTGCAACAGGGCTTCTCCTCCCTCTCCTCCTCCTCCTTCCATCCCCCACCACCCAAATGTGCTCTGGAGCGGGGAGAAGAAAAATGGGAAGTTCCATCCAATGGAATTATTCATATAATACAGTGGTACCTCAGGTTACATACACTTCAGGTTACAGTCTCCGCTAACCCAGAAATAGTACCTTAGGTTAAGAACTTTGCTTCAGGATGAGAACAAAAATCGGGCTCCGGCGGCACAGCAGCAGCAGGAGGCCCCATTAGCTAAAGTGGTGCTTCAGGTTAAGAACAGTTTCAGGTTAAGTACGGACCTCGGGAATGAATTAAGTACTTAACCTGAGGTACCACTGTATTATATACCTCTCTTTCTTACACCACACGCACAGGTAAATAAAAAGAAATTAGGTAATCTTACTGAATGTTGTTGGGTCAAGCCAATGGCCCGTTCTTACAGTCACTGATGGTGTTGCCCGCTACGAATTTTCTAATCCCCTTTCGTTTCCTTTCGCTGTATTTTTATTGCAAAGTTATTAATTAATTAATTAATTAATTAATTAATTAATTGGCTTGTGTTGCTTAGAAACTTTTGTTATATTAAACACTATAAGGTTATTATAAGTGAGTCAATAAATCAAAGGTGCACTGAAAACGATGAGGTAAATTACAGTGATTTGCAGAACACTCTTGTGTTCCCAGTTCATACGGTTTTAACAAGGTGTGCAGAGTATTGCCTCGGATTTTTCAAAAGGTTAAGCACATGTGACTTGACTTTCCACCTTTCCCCCCTCCCCCTAAGAAATGAGGACACGCTCACTGTGGAAATGCCCAGAACTTGAGAGGAGAGGAGAGAGGATATAATAGCCTTGAATTTAAGAGATCAGATTTGAATGCAAATAGTCAAATCGGAATGACCCAGAGCAGATCTGAAACATCTCCCAAATGCTACAATTACAAGATGAACCTAGTAGTCATGGCACACTCCCACTATTGCAAAGTGCTAATGGCCCTTAGAAGTGCTGAACTTTGACCTTGCACCACAGTCAGACCAAAAAAGAAAGTAGGGGAAGAATCTATAAAATGTTATGAACGTTATAAAATATTGTGAGTCCAAGAGGCCTTGGGGGAGGGAGCTTAATAATAATAATAATAATAATAATAATAATAATAATAATAATAAACCTTTATTGTCACTACACCACCTGTGTGCAATGAAATTAAATGAGCCCCCCCCCACACACTCAGTCTTGTTCGCACTCTGTGTGCTTGTCAGAAGTCAATTACACCACTATTTTTTTTCCATTCAGCAGTCCAACAGCCCACAGATAAAAACCGTTCTTTAACCTTATACTTTTTAACAACAACAACAACAACAACAACAACAACAACAACAACAACACACACACACACACACACACACACACACACACACACACATATATATTTATTAATGTACTTCTGTATCTCCTGCTTCTATCAAGGGCAATGTAAATATATAAATAAGAAAACTAGGGGGCGGGGAACTGGTGCAAAATATAATGGAGTGAAATATATTCCCAGAAAGTGATGTTACACCATTAACATAGCAAATTCAGAGGTGATTTTGTGCATACTTCGTATAATCCTGAACCTTTGCATTTCCTTTAGAGTTGTCATATTTCAAGAAGTAAAAATCCGGACACCCCCTCCCCCAGGTTGTTGAGCTTTTTTTCACGAAAACGCCAAAACCCCCGCAGTTTCTCAGTTTACTTGGCAGGACGTACGGCAGCCCTAATTTCCCTTGACTTTTGGTAGCTTCTGTCTTTTGAGTTCCATGCAATTTCCCCAGTGCTGAGAAACAAATAGCTTGGTTTTCATGGCTCTGAAATACCAATAGCAATGGCTGCCTGTGTAAACTGCACCGAGCTTCTCTCGGTCCACGCTCCCCCAAATATGTTTCAGGAGGTTTTATTGCTAGGTAGGTCTATTTTATGTTTTGGAACAAAGCCCAGTGCAGTTGTGCCAATTCTCATTACAGCTGATTGTTTGTTTTCAAAGGCCTTGACACTCCTCCATTCACGAAACCAACAAGGCATGTGGCAATGTATACCGCTAGATGCCTCTCAGCCTCTTAAATCAATGCACGTAAGCCCCATTTTCTGTGATCACTAGTGAACTGAGAGCCCTATCGATCAATATAATGATCCCACTATTTATATAAAAACCAATATACGCGACCTCTCCAATGCCTACATAGGACTCTATTCATTTTAATAAAGCAAGAGGTTTGGCAAAGAGGTGAGTTCCATCAGCTTCCATAAACTGCACGAGGATATTGCCATACGCAAGTCTAGGTCAAGCAAGACTCCTTTGATCTCATCCTATTTCCATAATAATCTCTGTCATTTCGGAAAGAATAAGAAGGTATGGGCACTTTTATTGAGGCAATAAAAACAGCAAAGTGATCTTCTGATGGTACTTAATTAGATTCATTTTATCTTCTCTGACTGATCATGACATACTGTAGCTCTTATTTATGAAGTAAAGAAATGAATGTCTTATGGTTCCTAACACAATTGGAAAAGAAATTACCACGGTATTCAGCTTAATCTGTGTTTGTATCTGACATAAATGATCTTAAGATAAATTACAGGAAATTATTTTCTACTCCTGGTAACCATAACAACAGATGAGAATCGGGTTCTAGTTCAACGTCCTGGCTCTTCTCTGACTCTTCCACGAAGGCTGGGGAAGGTGGAGGAGGCAAAGGCGACTATCAGGCATGGCTTTTGGAGAGGCAAAAAATTGCTCAGTTTCAAGAGAAGCTGGTTTTGAAATTGGGTTTCAAGAGAAGCTCTTGTGCTGGAGTCAACACAGCCTTTGAAGAAGAAGCAGAAATTTAGGAGAGCTGTAAACTACAATGTTGGGCAACACGAAACGATGCTTCTTGAGCTCTCAGCATCTAAAAGTGAGGATGAAAACATGTGATGTATTTGGTTCTCTTCCCCCATGCCAGCTGTTCAGAATCAAGCCCACGTGCATGGAAGGAGTGCAGGGGTGGAAGGATAGAGGTGTTGGAGGCATGTTTCTGCTGTATAAGCAGCAGGGGAAAACAAGGAAAAGACGCACACTGTCCTGAGTCCCATAGAGGTGTCATGGAGAGGTTGGGGGAGGAACTCAGGGAGTTGGACCTGGATGACCCTGGGGAGATTTCTAGAGGGATGGAGGAGGTGAAACCAGGATCCCAAGATGTGTCTGAGGCCGAGGAGGCCAATAGTCCATGGAATGGAGAGATGGATCCAGGGGAGGGATCAAGTGGGTTGGCAGAGGAGTCTTCTGCTCATGTGACACCAGACACCCCTAGTCATATGCCTCCTGATGTGGAGCTGCTCCTGATGCCTTCTCCTGCCAGGGACACCTCTGTAGTCCAGGCTAAGTGTGAGGGCTGCTTTTAAGCTGTGTTACATATCTGATATGAACTCTTTCAAGTGCATGACTTTCTCCGCTGTAGACTCATTGACCAAGAGCAATTTTTTAAAAATCACAACTACCAGACTGCTTCCCTGCAATGTTATTTAATTTTGAGCATGCTCAGATCCTGAATTGTTGGCTCTGGCTAATGTAACTTTGGTTATTCCACATGACTCATTTAGTAGGACAATTAACTACAGTTCCCAGAATCTAGATCAACAATGGAGGTTCTGAGCATGCTCAAAAGTTTTGAGCTATAGAGAGCTGGAAACCCAGGAAGAGCTATATCTAGTTTTGGCTACCGTTTCCCTCCTCTCTCACTCCTGTGACTCAGTAAAGAAGGGAAAGGGGGGAAGGGAAAGTGATAGAAGGAAAGGTTCAGAATTTTAGCATGGTTTTTTTGGTCTGAACTCTGGGCCATTGCAAGCTTCTGGGAATTCTGAGGAATAGATTGAACTTTTTCAAAGTATTCTCCAAAAAATCCTGGAAAGATCTAGACCAGGTTGGATTGAGATGGGTATCAAGTTAGGGGATTGTCCAACCCCACCTGGAATTTAGTAATTCAGCCTGAAATCCATTGGGGCAAATTTGGAATATTCCATATATTTGGAGCCAATTTCCTTATCAACTCCATTGAGGATCTGAAATGTAGAATCATATTTCAAAAAGCAAAAAGTTGTGAGCTTCTTTTTTTTGCTATACTTTTTTTCTTTTCTTTTTTTCCCTTTTTGCTATACTTCACATTCTTGACTTCCGCCATACGTCCGGATTTTCCTGGACATTTCAGCTACTTCCGCCTGGAAACTGTTTCCAACTGCCATATTCCAGCTAAAAACCACTCAGCGGTTTGCAAAAGACAGTCTAAAATGTTAATGGTGTTTTTCTTTATTTCCAGTTGCTGCTGACCTCCATTTCCCATCAGTCCAGCTAGCATGGCCAGTGGTCAAGAAGGATGGAAGCCAGGGGCAGGAAGACCGGTAGTGTTCCCTTTAGAACAATACACTTGAGAAACACTGAAGGAGCTTTAGGAACAATACTGACACAGTCAAAGCTAGCTTAAAAGGAACTGCAACCATGAAAACCCTGCTGAATCTCTAGGAATCCCCACCCACAACAGAGCTGTAACTATTGCAAAATCCATTTGTTTCAGCAGAACTGACATTCCTGGCTAGCCTGTCTCACCAACAACAAGCAAGACGGGTATTTCAAACTAGTACATGAGAAATTAGGCTAAGATTACTTCCCCTTCCACAAAGGAATATTAGTTCCCTCTTTGGTAACAACGGTTAGGAGCATCATCCTGGGAATTATTTCATTCTTTGTAGTCCAGCAGAATGAAGCACATACAGAAGCACGTCTTTTCCTGATTTTAAGAAGGAACAGAGAAGCTCTTAACAAGGTGTCCTCAAGAACTAAGGCTGATCAACTAAGAACGAAATAACACAAGCTAGATCCTAGCAGTGTGAAGGGGGTAGGGTGGGGGCTAAGAAGAGGCTGTTCCAAAATAAGAGCCAAGGCATTGTCCAATATTAGTTAAAATATTGAAAAAAGCAATAAAAAAATAAAACCAAGTCACATGAGCATTTTAAAAATATAAAATAAAACCAGTCATGTGCTAAAGCTGAATGCTAAACTTACATGCTTTGGTAGAATATTGATGGACATGAAAGCACTATAGCTATGAAGTTTTCCCTGAAGAATCAAACAAAGCAACAATGGCAGCAAAGAGAGAAAATAACTACAGTACGGAAAGCTTGGAAACTAGCAGAGACTTCAGTTTTGGGTTTCGTCTGTCACTTCTATTTAAGAGGAGCCTTTTAAAAAAAATTTGCACATTAGCCAGAATAAGAACTGAAGCGAGGTTCCTGAAGCACCCTTGCCTTGAACAAATCCTCTTTCACAAACGAGGCAGGAAGTTCTTGATTATGCTAATACAGTTTTGTGAATTATAAGGAACAGTTGTGGTGAGCCCTAATTTCCTAACTGAGCAGCAGATGCCGCTCCCTGAAAAGCTGTTGTCGTTTTATTTGCTTGACAACGTGTCATGTGCATTTTGCCAGTTATGCCCTGCCTTCCTTGCGAAATGTGAGGCTTTTCAGTAAGCTTTGGGGGTGGGTAGAATCCTTTCAAAGCAGGCGCAGACCGAGATGCAAATATGTGGCTCCCACCTTGCGTCGCCTAAGGTAAAATGAAAGGAAATCTGGCCGCTTTCAATGCAACCGGTGATCAAAGACAACACAAAACTGAACTCAAAGAGCTGGCGCAATCTGCTGCTTGGTTCATAAGGAACGCTGCAATCCAAGCCCCCTTTGTGCCAGGCAGGTGGGGGGGTGTCGATTGGGCAGAGGGATCAATCAGTCATTCTTTCATGGAGAGCATGTGTTGCGGTGGGGGCCGACAGGACACTCCAAAGTTGTGGGGCGGGCTAATTGATCATTGGCCACTGTTGTGATTGGGATTCCCTTGTTGTTGGGAAGAAGTTAATGTTGCCATTTGATGATTGACAGCCAGAAATGTTAAAACTCCCTGCATGGGGCATAGAGCTTCCTCTTTTCACTCCGTGCATCGGATTGCCCGTCCCTCCCTCCCTATATTTAGGGGTTGTTTGCTTTGACCTTGCTATGCCTGTCAGGGGGTCATCTGCTCTTGGGGCAGGGGCCCGATAGGAATTTTGTCCATTTGGCTGATTGGCTGGGGCCATTTGGTTTTTGCCTACTGCATAGCAAATCGTCACAACTTGTTAGGTTGCGGTTAGGCATTGGTTTTATGTATTGGTTGGTGGAGGGGCATGGATTGGCTATGCCTGCCCCTCTAATGCTGCTGCTGCAAGGGATTCCATTAAAGGAATATATGGGCTCACTATTGTTTTTGTCCGAACCCTGTCAAGGGGCTAGGGCCACGCAAGAGCCCCTGGTTGCATTTGAGGAAGGCTGAGGGCAGGTTCCCTGCTCCGTCGCTACCCCCAAATGTATTCCCCTTTTCTGAGTTTCGCAGGCGTGCGGAATGTCAGTCTGTCCCCCACTGGGGGGCAGATAGTTGCAACCAATGCCTAAGCAACCACTCACATTTTTTGTATTTTAATAACGTTGTGGCCAAAATTATGCCAAAAACCTTCAACAAAAATTCTGTGTGATGTGTGAGTTATTTGGGGTGGCCTGGGGACCTCGACACGCAAACCACCAATAAGGGCGAGAGGAACCCAACCCTCTTGGTTACCACCAAGAATTTCTGTTAGTGAGGCCAGTGTCACATACACAAGAGTGCAGTGCAGCCACCAAACTGGTAAGAACCAATTTAAGAGGAACATAATGGTGCCTGTTAAAGTAAATAAACAAAACTATATACAGTACAAGGAGGGGTAATCATGTACAGCAAGGACACAGGTGGCGCTGTGGTCTAAACCATGGAGCCACTTGGGCTTGCCGATCAGAAGGTCGGTGGTTCAAATCCCCGTGATGAGGTGAGCTCCCGTTGCTCTGTCCCAGCTTCTGCCAATCTAGCAGTTCAAAAGCATGCCAGAGCAAGTAAATAAATAGGCACCACTGCGGCTGGAAGGTAAACGGCGTTTCCATGCGCTCTGGTTTCTGTCACGGTGTCTCGTTGTGCCAGAAGCAGTTTAGTCATGCTGGCCACAAGACCTGGAAAGTTGTATGTGGACAAACACTGGCTCCCTCAGCCTGAAAACGAGATGAGCACTGCAACTCTATAGTCATCCATGTTTTACCTTTTTTCATGTTCAGTAAAAAACGGAGGGGGGGGGTTGAGGAGATATTTCCAGTGTTGAATGAGCAATAGTGGGGCAATAGCGTGTCAGAAGGTTGGAGAGAAGATGAAGCAGCCAAGATGATGTATATTTTTTCTAAATAGTTTGTGTGCTAATAGAAAGCTCTCACAGACTCTTTGGACTCTGTCCTGTAGTGCGTTAGTGAATAAAGTCTGGCTGACTGTGAATTTGGTGTGAGCCTACATACTTCCCAAACAGAATTCCTTCCTCCTCTCCCCCAAAAAATCAGAGGTGCCTTTACTTTCCTATTTCTCTGGACACTATTTCCATTTGACATATTGCTGATGGTATGCACCACACACTGTTATATATGAGGACAAGGTTCCGATTAGATGTTCGGGTGAACTGTAATTTTATGCACCGTTGAGATTTTTTATTGCCAAATCTCCCCATAGTTGAACACAGAGTGCTAAGAAGCCTTGACACTGTCCACAGGGCCGTCTTTACCTGAGGGTGCAAGGGGTGTGGGTCACCTGGGCACTGAATTCTGGGGGGTGCCAGGCACCCACTGCTGAAGCCGGCTAAGTGTATTGTATTGAGCTGCTATGCAGCAGCAGGTCGGCGGCACCTTTGACATGACTGATCTCACACCGCCTCACGAGATCAGTCTCCCTCACCAAAGTCTCGCTCACCAAAGCCGGGAGGAGAGGGAGTGACAGGAAAGAGGGAGAGACAGACAGAAAGAGAATGTGCCTATCTAGCGATGGGAGTGTGCACACGCTCCGGAACCTTCCGAAGAAGAACTCATATATGCATGCTCGCAAGGGTCCTCCCAGCTCCTCTGGAAATAAGGATGCTCCCACAATGAAAGGCTGCCCAAGTTGGCTCTCCCACTCATGCGCACAATGCCTACCCGTCTCATCTTTCAGACACCTCCCTACGACCCAAAGCGCATGCGTGGAGTCTTTATCCCGACTCCCAATGTGTTCTTTGTCTTCTTTAGAAAAGCTGGTTTTAAACAAAACACACACAAAAAAAACCCTGCTTTTGGACTGCGCAGGTGTGAACGCTATTTATCAAATGATAATAGTGACATAAGCATAATAAAAGTTAGGGCTACTCTGACAGGGTAGCGTGCCCTAGATCGGGACCTGTTTTAATTCTTTTGTTACTTTTAACTCAATGTGCCGAGTCTGTTCTGGGGCCATTTTGTGTTTTATATATATCCGCATATTAGTTTTTGGCGCTGGCTACTAAATCTTTGCATTATTGTCTTCGGGTAACTTAAATGTCACTACGCCAGCAAAATCGCCTGAATTCTGCTTGGTTGCTTGTCTCTAGTTTGTCTTTTTTTGTTTGTTTGTTTGTATTGTCTTATTTTGCTATGGCTGTATGCTAATGCAATAAAGGTTTGATGATGATGATAATAAAAGTTAATTTGGGGGCTAAACTAAATTTGGGGACGCTGGGCGGATCTTTGTACCCCGGCGGCACATATGCTAAAGACAGCCCTGACTGTCCATAAGAAATCCAGTTGCAGCAGACTTAACTTAAATGTACAATAACTTATAATAAGTCTAAACCTTAACACTGTAGCATACTATGTACAGAACACCACACCAGAAGGAAGAGAGAGAGAAAGAGAAAGTGAAGCCCAGGCTCCTTCTGGTCTTACTTTTATAGTCAGCATGACCTTGACTGAAAGAAATAGGAGAACCAGTTTAAACCAGCTGTACTCAGCTTCTCTGAAGGAATAACCTAAACATCATGAACCTTCTGTTTGTTTCTCACAGCTTCTAGAACCCTCTTGAATCAATTAGAATAGGAAAGATCTCTGCACATCAGATCAATACTTTCTTCACCAAGAAATGCAAACTGACAGACATATGGGTTAAAGCATCCTTCCAAAATTTTCATGCTGCTTAGAGCTCTGTCACTTTTCACACTTTATCATTTATTTTAATTATAAAATTTGTATATTGCCCTTCAGAGAAGTGCAAACTTTGACTGACATTGATGTTTCGGTTCGCGTATTCTTTCAGAAAGTGCAGAATAAGTTCACATTTCAAATATGAAGTGGATCTAATTTATCCTGCATCCCTAGTTACACTGCACAGGCCTCCTTGAATTTCTGTAGCCACCCCAGATCACTTTGACGGCCTGTATATACAGGGAAACATCTTTTTATTGTTGTTGTTGTGGTGGTTGCTATTGCTCAGTGGTTTGCTCCCAGAATACCACAAAGTGCTTTTATCTTCCAGGGTAGAGTCATTATGGTGCATCAGGAGGTTGGGAAGTCACTGAACTACACCTTACTTGTCAATGGCTTTTGCTATTTTACTTTCTTCCTTTCTGTTCTTTTGTGAGTTGTCGGTTTCCAACCCCTTCATCCATGCACTGCAAGTGTTGCTACCCCTCACCAATTTGCCAAAAGTGGAATGCTATTTCTATTTACAGAGAAGAAACTTCCATTTCCATTGCATCCTTCCTTCAAAAAGACACCTCAGAGAACAAGTAGGTCAAGTTGACCTTCTCAAACTCCATAGCGCATGAGCCTTTGAAGAAATGCAGCGCTGGAGGCCTTTGGTTTCGCCCAGTGAAATCCATCAGTAATAGAGGAGAAGTCAAGAATATATGAAGAAAGGGATAGTAAAAGTTAGTGAGAAATTGATTGTTTGTTCTGGAGGCAGGTAAGAAACATTAGGAGGACAGTTCAATACTGGATGTACAAACTAGGAGGGAGAAAACAAACCTGAAACTTTAAATATATACAGTGGTACCTCGGGTTACATAAGCTTCAGGTTACAGACTCCGCTAACCCAGAAATAGTGCTTCAGGTTAAGAACTTTGCTTCAGGATGAGAACAGAAATCGTGCTCCGGCGGCACGGCAGCAGCAGGAGGCCCCATTAGCTAAAGTGGTGCTTCAGGTTAAGAACAGTTTCAAGTTAAGTACGGACCTCCGGAACGAATTAAGTACTTAACCCAAGGTACCACTGTATATATAGCTTCAGTGGCGTAGCGTGGGGGGTGCAGGGGGGGCCGGGCGCAACATCTGGGGTTAGGGCAAATCCATAGGTTAGGGGGCGCAAATCCACGGGTTAGGGGGCGCAAATTCACGGGTTAGGGCGCGCAAATTACTTGCCTTGCCCCGGGTGCTGACAACCCACGCTACGCCACTGTATAGCTTGGATATAGAAAGAACACACAAAAAGGCACAAACCCCTCCTGCCATTGAATTATATAACAACAACTATAACCACCATTTCTGATACCTATATATCTTCCTCACCTGTCTCTAATGTCAGCTCTCAGAGTTCAGCCCATCCCAGAGCTGGAATTAGGAGATTCCTCGGAAAAGAAAACAGGAACCCCCACCCCAATACACACACACACTAAATTCTGCCCCCCATGTCAAGTTGATTTATCTGAAAGCAAAACAATGCAATATAAAACACAGCAGAGGAAAAACAACAACAAAGGGACCGGTGCAATATACAAGGCACATCGCAGACCACCACAAGGGATAAAAAGTTCCAGAGTTCATGTTACATTTATCAAAGTTGCCAAATGTCCATACATGTCATTGTGGTGTGTGCTGGATGTGTATCTGGTAAAATTCTGCCAGGTGGTGCCAGGGGCAGAGGAACGGGCGGGTGGTGGGTGCGGGTAGCCCTGGGTGTCACCACTGGGGAGGGGGTGACAAAATGCCAGGCGGCGCTCACCACGAGGCCTGCAGCGTGCCCGAGCCATGCGTCTCTACTGGGAGAGACATGGTGGCTTGGGCACGCACAGGCTCCACACTGCCCAAACGGTCTGCCCATTGCCTCCCCCCCCCCCCAAGCTGTTGGGCGGCTGAGTGGGAGGAGGCAGGTGGAGGCCCTGTGGTGTGCCCCACCCTCACCCAGCCCCTATGAGTGGCTCACCCCACCCCAGGGCGCACTGCTCCAGGCACCCGAATGGCTTCTTCCACTGCTGGGTGGTGCAAAATGATGATGCTGGCCTTGTTTTCCATGCATCCCCTGGACTTCACGCATAATTTTCTCTGCCGTTGCTCTTCTGTGCCTTGCTGCTAGGTTTTGGTCATCCAGAATTTTTCCACTGCTGAGTGATGGTTTGCCTAGCCGCCATTAGGAAATGCAAAGATTATTCCTTAGGCTTGATGTGGATGTATGACATGGATGTAGCCACAGAGCAGATGGAGGGCAGCTTTCAAATGCTACAAAGACAAACGCAAGGCAGGTTTTGTGGTCTTCGCATGTCCCAAGTGTCAACCCACCCATGCAAAGCCCACTGAAGGAGTGAGGAAGTGTGCGTCTCTCTTTTGACGCTCTCTTGCAATCCCTTCCACAAAATACAGATCATGCCCTTGATATTTAAAAGTACATTTATTGGACACTGAGATCAAGCAGCGTTATGAGTTTATTGGGAGAACAGCACTTCTTTGCCAGCAGAAACATTTCAGTGGTGCAGGCTCAGGGCTAGATATATCAGGTGCCAGACTTATTTTCTCATAAGCATCCCATGAATAACAGAGGTCCAAAGGTTAATACAATTATTCTGCAATCCGACCTTGTGCACAAGTTCAATCCTGGAAGCAAAATGGCAAGGCACCTTTGACTGTAATAACATGGATGTTGTTTACAGTCCCTCTGAAGCGGTATCTCTTCGTGAAATGGCAGGCGGCAGCTCATCAGTGTTTCACTTAGATCTTGTCCCAGGAAAGCAGTGATTATTTAATTAATCGGGGCGGGTGGGGGGAACTATTTAAGGAAAAGGATGCATACTGGTGCCTAAGTAAACAATAAAATCGAACGGCTTCCCAGTTTATGGGACTATGGGGTTATTATAAGCACCAGCGAAGACGAGCCGGTGGGTTGTACATATTGATTCTCTGCCACCGTGTAAAAGTGCAGATCCAGGCATCGACGCAATAAATCTAGGTACCAGGATGACACAAATCTATGTTCTTGAGCTGTGTGGCAGGCCGTGCAGATGGTGAATGAAAAAAAGATAAAACGGGATCAATAAATCTCATTTTACCTACGTGTTTGCAGGACACATAATCTCTCACGAAAGAAAGAATGCTAAGCAAACACTATGAAAGTCCAATTAAGAGATTTCCTTACTTGCAGCCTTGCGATTTGTTTCGCTGTTTGCCACCAAGATGTCGTAGCCGTCTAGGAGCTGGTGGCTAGTCCTCAACCAATGTTTTGGGACCAGGAAGCCAAGCAGAGAAGCTATAACACAGCGCCTAGTTAAATTATGACACTCGCTCCTGCAGGTGTTCTACATTCTAGGAACAAAGGTTGTCCGTACACAACCAACAAAATTTCCTTGGAGAACCCATAAAATGCATTATGAAAACCTGTATTCCCATACATACGCCACAACTTAGAACAGTACACATCTGTAAAACACATTTTTATTAAGTGATCCACAAGTTAGTATAAACCTCTGGAACTTTGATTTTCTGGAATGTGAAATATAGCTTTGCTCCTTTTGCCAGGAGCATGCTTGATTTTTTAAAATAAGGACAATATACCGGTACCATACTGTCTTGCATCAAACATTTACACTTTCTTAAGTCCTTCCAGAATGTGGTGATAACCATACATGCTGCCACTAACAGAAATCCAATTAGCGGTTTATCCACAAAGTCCTGATTCTCATTCAAATACAGCAATGCAAGCTCTGGAGACATTGTGATTTGTGATTTTACTTATTTCAATAAATACTTGATCTCCAAAATTTAATAGAATCATAGAACTGTCGAGGTGGAAGGGACCCAAAGAGGTAAAGGTCAGGGTAAAGGACCCCCTGGACAGTTAAGTCTAGTCAAAGGCAACTATGGGGTTGCGGCGCTCATCTTGCTTTCAGGCCAAGGGAGCCGGCGTTTGTCTGCAGACAGATTTACAGGTCATGTGGCCAGCATGACTAAACCACTTCTGGCGCAACAGGACACCGTGACGGAAACCAGAGCACACAGAGATGCTGTTTACCTTCCTGCCACAGGGGTACCTATTTATCTACTTGCACGGACGTGCTTTCGAATTGCTAGGTTGGCAGGAGCTGGGACAGAGCAATGGGAGCTCACCCCATCGCATGGGATTTGAACTGCCAACCTTGTGATCGGCAAGCCCAAAAGGCTCAGTGGTTTAAACCACAGCACCACCCGCATCCCAGAAAATTATCTAGTCCAACCCCCTACAATGTAGGAATATGCAGCAATCCCATACAAGGATTGAACCTGCAACCTTAGCATTATCAACACCATGCTGTAACCAACTGAGCGATCCAGGAAGTGTTTGGCATGTCCACAAGTGCCTACAGCTGCCGCTCTCCCCCACACCCTCACCAGCATATAGCTGAAGTATATTTATGCACATATGGAAGTTACCGTAAGTACTATTTCTGCATTCTCTTCAACATTGTTTCCTTACTGCTAGCTGGTTTCACAGGGAAAGTGGCCCCATAGCTTCATCATCAAGATTCACCTTCTGTTTCTAAACAGCATCTTAAAAGCAGAGACATCACCACCTTGCTGACAAATGTCCGTATAGTTCAAGCTATGGTTTTCCCAGTAGTGATGTATGGAAGTGAGAGCTGGACCATCAAGAAGGCTGATCACCGAAGAGTTGATGCTTTTGAATTATGGTGCTGGAGGAGACTCTTGAGAGTCCCATGGACTGCAAGAAGATCAAACCTATCCATTCTGAAGGAAATCAGCCCTCAGTGCTCACTGGAAGGACAGATCCTGAAGCTGAGGCTCCAATACATTGGCCACCACATGAGAAGAGAAGACTCCCTGGAAAAGACCCTGATGTTGGGAAAGATGGAGGGCACAAGGAGAAGGGGATAACAGAGGATGAGATGGCTGGATAGTGTTCTCGAAGCTACCAGCATGAGTTTGACCAAACTACGGGAGGCAGTGGAAGACAGGAGTGCCTGCCGTGCTCTGGTCCATGGGGTCACGCAGCGGCGTAGCGTGGGTTGTCAGCACCCGGGGCAAGGCAAGTAATTTGCGCCCCCTAACCCGTGGATTTGCGCCCCCTAACCTGTGGATTTGCGCCCCCTAACCCGTGGATTTGCCCTAACCCCAGATGTTGCGCCCGGTGCGGCCGGCCCCCCCTGCACCCCCCACGCTACGCCACTGGGGTCACGAAGAGTCAGACACGACTAAACGACTAAACAACAAGTCCGTTTTCCACATTCTTGTACAGTAGGCTACATTCCAGCAATGCAAAAGTTTGTGTTTTATACATGCACACGTCATTCCATCCGGGCAATTGCAAAGAAATACCACATTTCAAGGACACATTCCAGCCAAAGCACTCAAGGAGGTTTCAGAGCAGGGCCTGAGAACAGCCATGGAGGGTCTCAAGCCAAGGATAAGCAGAGCCAACTAATTCTAGTTTTTGCCCCATTCTCTATCATATTGAGTTCTGAGACTTAGGAGGAGGAGGAAGATGAAAACCCATGCCACCTCCTGGACTGAATCCCCTGCCCAGAAATCTGCATTTCCCCCCTGGACTTGAGGTTCACCATGCCTGCCTTAGAATATATTCAAGAGTTCTAATACTGGGCAATGTAAATCTTTCCAACTCTTTCCCCCCTCTTGAATCCGTCACTGAATTGCCCTGAAAACAGCCATGATTTGAGCAGCTCGTTCTGTATAAATGACCTCCACCTTTCTCAAACAATCGTAGTCTTTTAATAGGTTTATATAACTGATGTTTGAGCTTTTTAGAAACCAGCTTAAGAACATAATTTCCCGTGAACAGTCCATTTTATCTAGTTTTCACCATTCACAGTAGAAGAAAATATGCAATTTGTTTGGGGGGAGTTATTGCAATGGGGGGCACATGCATTAAAACTAGAAGTGGAGAATTAAAACCCCATCAATATCTCCAGGCATATTTTGGGGGGGCCTGTAAAGTGCTAATGCCATTATCACCAAAGAATGCAAGTGTCTTACAACTGCCATGTTGACGCATCAGTTAAATGGAGGAGTGTCACTCTTTTCATTATGTTAATGCTTTCTGAAAAGGAAGGGGGAGGGGGGAAAGACTTTTCTCTGCTCTAAGCAATCAGCCATCTCTTATTGCAGCAGAAAAGGGGACCATTAAAATTAGAAGGAATAGACAAGTACGTGCTTAAGTGAGTGATCTAAGAGGAAGATATGTGAAGATGCTATGTTGCATCCTAAAATTCTGCCGTCATCGAGCTCAGTATTGTTCACACTGACTAGCAAAGGCTTTCAAGTTTCAGGGAGAAGCCTTTCCTAGCTGTACCTGGAGGTGTCAGGAATTGAGCCTGGGACCTTCTGCATATTGCAGATATGAATATTGTGCAGTATGAAGCAACTGGATGCATAAAAGCTGACTCCTTTTGGAATAAAAATTGTCCAAATCCAGAATTATGATTCAAAGCTTTACTAGCCAGAAATTCTTTTAAAAAAAAAAACTGGTACAAAACAATCAATGATACACCCAGAAAGTTGTGTAGAGCATATGCAAATTCAAGAATAGGTTTGACTTCTTAAATATATAATATAATTACAATATCAGTGCTCTATCTTTCCCATAGCTTGCACTAGTCTGCATTGAACCTAAGGCTATGCAGCTCCTGGAGAGATCTTTATTATCACATCCTTTGTTGTCTCTGTAGCATCCAGAGAAAGAGTAACAGGCAATTCCCTTCAAGATGGAGATTTGCAACTGAATACCTTCACATGATCTAAGCTTAAACACTCACGTGAGAGCCTGCAGAGAACATGAACAGTTATTTATCAACTCAGCTAGAAGCTTAGAGAGCGCTCTTTCTAGCTTAGTATACTCCAATGGAATTGCCAAATGTTGAAACTTTACATACAGGCATTCTTCATTTCAGTGTGCAATTAAACAATTATACTTAATATGCATGCAAAGCATGTTCCCTATCACTGAGCTACAGCATTTTCCTAACCCCAGTTGTGAAGCAAAAGATACTCTGTCCTTTAACCCCTCTTTGTGGATTTGCCTTTTATTATTCATTAATAAATAAATAAATACCACCCTCATCTGAAGATCTCAGGGCGGCCGCCAAGACCACATAACACCAGTCTTGAAAGATCTACATTGACCCCCAGTACGTTTCTGAGCACAATTCAAAGTGTTGGTGCTGACCTTGAAAGCCCTAAACGGCCTTGGTCCAGTATACATAAAGGAGCGTCTCCACCCCCATCGTCCAGCCCAGACACTGAGGTCCAGCACTGAGGGCCTTCTGGTGATTTCCTCCCTGCAGGAAGCCAAGTTACAGGGAACCAGGCAGAGGGCCTTCTCGGTAGTGGCACCCGCTGTGTGGAACGCCCTCCCACCAGATATCAAAGAGAAGAACAACTACCAGACTTTTAGAAGACATCTGAAAGCAGCCCTGTTTAGGGAAGCTTTTAATGTTTAACAGACCATTGCATTTTAATACTTTGTTGGAAGCTGCCCAGAGTGGCTGGGGAAACCCAGCCAGATGGGCGGGGTAGAAATTTTATTATTGTTGTTGTTGTTGTTGTTGTTGTTGTTGTTAATTATCATCATCATCATTATGAAAAAATACAAGATAAAAGCAAAAAATACATATGAGTACTGTCCTAATTGCAGTTAATGCACCAAAAAATAAGGAAATGCTGATAACATAGTAACTATTTTTACAAGTCTACTGATTAATACTATTTACCATTGCATGTGATCTGTCCTATATAATCAAATACGACTGCATGTGCATCCACTGGCAGAGGAAGAGGCATGTTGGGGGAATGCACCGCCTCCGGCAGCGTGATTCCTCCGGGGTGCCATCACAGCTGCTCCCCCGCCCATGCTGGGTGCCACACCCCTACGGACGGCACACCATGTCCCCGTGGCACGTGCCAGCCCCGCCCCCATCTGCTGTCCGCCCCCTGGTGCCAGAGCATGAAGCTCCACCACTGTGTACATCAAACAATCACTTATATGTTATGTGAGCTATGCAGTATGGAGTATCTATATTCTGCTTTACCTGTGGCAGTGAAACCTTTCACAATGACTCGTCATTGCACTTGTCGTCCTGCATCTTGCAGCTGAAGGCTGATCTTATTCCCTCCTTGCAAATATTTTTTCATCCCACACGAAAACCTCCAACCTCCATTGATTATGGACTCTGCTTTTTAATTTGTACTATGCTGTTGTCATTACAGTGAATTGCATTCTTCATTATGCATGTTTGTTTATCAACTATATAGGCTGGTGTGCTTTGTGCATTGAGATTTTCATTATACTACAGAGTCTTGAGTTACAATTTGAATTCTTATTCTATATGGCAAGAAGCTCTTTGGCTTCCCTTACTGGTGGATCAGTTCCCCCCCCCCCCCTCTCCAGTTCTGCTGTGGTGTTCCAGACGTTTGGAACTGGAGAAAAGGGTGAAATTGGTCAGCATTTGGAAACCCTTCTCAGTTTTATTTTCAGCATTCCACGGGGGGAAATTGTTGCTTTTCCATTTACATTGCCCTCGCTTGCTCTCTTTCCAATAGCCCTTGCAATGTATGGATTCTCAACTCAATATCTGGCATGATTTGTCATCACCTCAGGTGGCGCTGTGGGTTAAACCACAGAGCCTAGGACTTACCAATCAGAAGGTCAGCGGTTCGAATCCCTGCTACTGGGTGAGCTCCCATTGCTCGGTCCCTGCTCCTGCCCACCTAGCAGTTCAAAAGCACGTCAAAGTGCAAGTAGATAAATAGGTACCGCTCCGGCAGGAAGGTAAACAGTGTTTCCATGCACTGCTCTGGTTCGCCAGAAGCGGCTTAGTCATGCTGGCCACATGACCTGGAAGCTGTACACTGGCTCCCTCGGCCAGTAAAGCGAGATGAGCGCCGCAACCCCAGAGTCGGCCATGACTGGACCTAATGGTCAGGGGTCCCTTTACCTTTACTTTACAGCTTGCAGTGACTACCTTAACTCAGGACCGCAATACCTCAAGTACCACCTCTTTCCATATGAAACCTACCCAGACCCGGAGATCATCTTCTGAGACCCTTCTTCGTGTGCCTCCTCCTCAAAAGGTCCGGAAGGTGGCAACATGAGAACAGGGCCTTCTCTGCACTGGCTCCCCCTCTATGGAATGCTCTCCCCAGGGAAGTTCGTCTGGCGCCTTCATTATACACCTTTAGGTGCCAGGCAAAAACTTTCTTTTTTAGCCAGGTTGGTTAATCTGATTTACATCCTATGCCCTTTTAAAATGTTGGGGGGGGGCTATTGGGTTGTTGTTTATATTTTTATCATGTATTTTGTGGTTTTATTCCTCACTGAACTGATTTGTTTCTCCCCCAAAACCTCTGCTGGGGGGCGGGATCTTGGCCACGCCTCTGGTTAGGATGTCAAATTAAAAAATGTTCATAGACCACCATGTGCTAAGTGTTCATGTACATATTATCAAGGAGTGCATGTATTGAGCTATGTTTATGAATTCTAACTGATCAGCTGATAGGAAAACACACACTCGATTCCAGGAAACATTTGATATGGCTTTTAAATACAACTTGTTCCTTTGGATTACAACTCGCAGAGTCCCAGATGGTGCTCTGCATACATTCGCAGTAATTAAGATGCAAATGTATTCCAACTTCTTCAGATGTTGTTGAGCACACACAGCAGCGGCACACACCTTCAGTGAGAAGTGCAAATGAAGAATCAAGCTGAAAAGCTGAATATTTTGCCAAGTGCTAGAAAAGACATCCCCACCCCCAATATTAAGATGACATGTAATGGATGCCTCCGATTATTACACTGATGTTGTCCTCTTAAAATAACTGGAAGGACATTGTTGTTGCTCTTCTGGGAATGCCTTCCTTTTGTTGCAACGTAACAGATAAAGTACAACAGAATGAAATACAAGCAAGATTTATAATGAAAAGGATTCATTCATTAGCACAGTTTAGCAGGATAATCAGCAGCATAGCAATAGCCACATATTTGGATAAATGGAATTGCTTTAGGGAATTGCTAATAGGAAAATGCTAGGTATGTTTCAGAACCATCTGATACAGCTTTTAAAGGCAACTTCTTTTGATGCTGCCATGATTTCATGGGCCGGAGGGAGACTGATGTGCAAACAGCACTGCACGAGTTTCTCTCTTCATTTCAGGGAGGGGAATAGCAACGTTTGGCACATTCCTCCGCATTCATGGTGTTATGTACTGAAGTTCTCACCCTGGGCCAGCAGGGAGATACTGTAGATAGTTATGCAAATAAGGGATCGAAAGTGTCGTTCACTGATTGGATAGTTTTAGAAAATTGTTACAGTTACATTGTCCTGGAGCTCTATATAAGCAGGCTGACTGAACCCTTCAGTTCAGTTCTGTCCTGGCCTGTGAATAAACAAGAGCTGTTTGAAGAATCTCTGTGTCATCTGATATTCGCCTAGTTCTGCTGGATCTCTCAGCGGCATTTGATACCATCAACCATAACATCCTTCTGGACCGTCTTGAGGGGCTGGGAGCTGGGGGCACTGTCATACAGTGGTTCCGCTCCTTCCTCCTGGGCCGTGTTCAGAAAGTGGTGGTGGGGGAAGAGTGTTCAGACCTCTGGGCTCTCACTTGTGGGGTGCCTCAGGGTTCTGTCCTCTCCCCCATGCTTTTCAACATCTACATGAAGCTGCTGGGAGAGATCATCAGGGGATTTGGGCTGGGTGTTCATCAGTATGCGGATGATACCCAGCTCTACCTCTCTTTCAAATCAGAACCAGTGAAGGCAGTGAAGGTCCTGTGTGAGTGCCTGGAGGTGGTTGGAGGTTGGATGGCGGCTAATAGATTGAGGTTGAATCCTGACAAGACAGAAGTACTGTTTTGGGGGGACAGGAGGCGGGCAGGTGTGGAGGATTCCCTGGTTCTGAATGGGGTAACTGTGCCCCTTAAGGACCAGGTGCGCAGCCTGGGAGTCATTTTGGACTCACAGCTGTCCATGGAGGCACAGGTCAAATCTGTGTCCAGGGCAGCTGTTTACCAGCTCCATCTGGTACGCAGGCTGAGACCCTATCTGCCTACGGACTGCCTCGCCAGAGTGGTGCATGCTCTGGTTATCTCCCGCTTGGATTACTGCAATGCGCTCTACATGGGGCTACCTTTGAGGGTGACCCGGAAACTACAACTAATCCAAAACGCAGCAGTTAGACTGGTGACTTGGAGCGGCCGCAGAGACCACATAACACTGGTATTGAAAGACCTACATTGGCTCCCAGTACGTTTCCGAGCACAATGGAAAGTGTTGGTGCTGACCTTTAAAGCCGGCCTAAACGGCCTTGGTCCAGTATATCTGAAGGAGCGTCTCCACCCCCATCGTTCTACCCGGACACTGAGGTCCAGCGCCGAGGGCCTTCTGGCAGTTCCCTCACTGCGAGAAGCAAAGTTACAGGGAACCAGGCAGAGGGCCTTCTCAGTAGTGGTGCCTTCCCTGTGGAACGCCCTCCCACTAGATGTCAAAGAGAACAACAACTACCAGACTTTTAGAAGACATCTGAAGGCAGCCCTGTTTAGGGAAGCTTTTAATGTTTGATGTATTATAGTATTTTAATTTTTTTTGGAAGCCGCCCAGAGTGGCTAGGGAAGCCCAGCCAGATGGGTGGGGTATAAATAAATTGTTGTTGTTGTTGTTGTTGTTGTTGTTGTTGTTGTTGTTGTTGTTGTTGTTATATGTTCACTCACAACTTAGCACATGGAACTGCTTCCTCAAGCAAACGGGGCGGGATGGGAAATTGCCACGTTGGGGGAGAAATTTGATTCAGGTGGCATCTAAATGTGAACTTACATAATCCACACTTTCGTAAAGAACGCACACAGCCATCTTCAAAATCTGCAATTTTGCAAGAGTTCTCCAGCCAAGTAACTGTACGAGATGAAGCTGTGAGAGTTAAGTGTGCATATAAATGTATGCTTGAATAAAAATGCAGTGAATTCGGAAAAATTGCCTTGCAAAAATATGTATATTGGGCAAACTTGCATACAAATATGTATGTTAGGAGAAATGAGGTAAGAACCTAAAAAAAAATATCGCAAACTGATGCGGAAATGTGGAGCTAAAACTAAGACTGGAAAACCAAGGCCACATGTACACCATGCATTTAAAGCGCCACAATACTACTTTAAAGACCCGTGGCTTCCCCCAAAGCATTCTGGGAAATGTGGTTTGCTTTGATTTCTGAGAGTTGTTAGGAGACCCTCACTCCCCTCACAGAACCACAGTTCCCAGAGTTCCCTGGAAAGAGGGATTGACTTTTAAACCGCTCTGATTTGAACATGGAAACTTGCATGTGTGAAAAGGTCATCTGCACGATCTCCCTCCTTGCTCTTTTTGAAGGAGAAGAATCACACAGATATGTGGCAGTTTATGTGGGCTTCCTGAACCACACACTGAGGAACATGAGGTGGCATTCAACTAAATATCATATTTTTTGCTCCATAAGATGCACTTTTTTCTTCCTAAAAAGTAAGGGAAAATGTCTGTGTGTCTTATGGAGCGAATGTGTGGTCCCTGGAGCCGAATTGCCCAGGGGAGAAAAGCAGATCATGTTTTTTTAAAAAAAAAAAAAAATGAAAGAGGGAATGGGTGTTGAAAGGAAGCAGCTAATTGGCAAGCGATCGGGAGGGAGATAAGGAATGCTAGCAATAAAGGAGGCTGCCTGGGAGGGGGGAGATAAAGACAGCAAACTTGCAAGGAGAGGAGACAGGAAGACTAAAGCAATGAGGAGAGAAATTAGAAGAAAAGGAGAAGCAAAAAAACTGCTCCAGCTAAGGAAAAGACACTAAGGCAAACAAGAGGGAAGGGAGTGTTGAAAGGAAGCAGCTGATCGGTAAGCGATGGGGGAGAGAGATAAGGAACGCTAGCGATAAAGGAGGCTGCCTGGGACGGGGGAGGTAAAAGCACATGGATCCTCAGGATTTTTGCATTGGGTCACCCCAAATTCACCATCAGATCACATAGCATGTCCATGGCTATAGCCTGCACCACAAAAATCATGCACCCACTGTTGCATGGGGCCGCAATAGCGCAAAAATGTGGTTACAAAGCGCAGATCCACATGGACCCTCAGGATTTTTGCATTGGGCTACCGCAAATTCACGGTCAAATCACATGTCTGTGGCCACAGCATGAACCACAAAAATCATACACCCACTGTTTCATTGAGAATTTTTCTTTTCTTGTTTTCCTCCTCTAAAAACTAGGTGCATCTTATGGCAAGGTGCATCTTATGGGGCGAAAAATACGGTAAATGTGCAAACAGAATAACTTCTGCTTTTGCTATGGGACTTGCCCCGTCCCCTCCTGCACTTCTCCCGCCATCCCCAAATATTCTCTAGAGGGCTGAGTAAAAATCCAGAAAACATTTAGGAGGTGTGCAGGGGAAGAGGGAAAGTCTCACTGCATACGTGGAAATCTTTTCACTCATGCAAAATGCTACCTTGAGTACAAGCCATAGGAGGCTGCATTCTTCAGAATCAAGCCACTGGGTCCACCTTTCTCAATTTTGTCTACAATGACTGGCAGTCAGAGAGGGATCCCTTGCAGATGCTGGGAATTGTACTTGTAACTGCCCAGTGCATGGTGAAAGAGCAAGGGAAGAGGAACTCACTTCTAGATGTTGCTAGACTCTAGCTTCTATCAGCCCCAGCCAGCCTGGCTGGCAACATCTGGAGAGCTATGAGTTCCCTGTCGACGTGGCAGAGAAAAATCCACATTCATGCAAAAGACTGTCATTACCCAATAGAGATCTGAACCACACCACTGCAAATGGAGCAAGCAGCTATGGGGAACTTCTATTTCCATGCCATATGTTGTTCAGAGCAATAGGTGCTCTCAACAAATATTCTTCCAGGCCAAACGTTACATTCTCATCACTAACTATCAACGTGGGGAGGGAAGGGTTAGTAAGGACATCACATCCTCAGATTTGCAGATGCAGCATTTCTGGAAGCTCATCCATCACTTCGTTTATTCACCCTATTATTCCTCCTCTAGGTACTTTATATCTCACCTGTCAGTCTGACACCTCTGCCCCTCAAGCCAGGCCTCAGCAGAAACCAATGCAGGAACATCACCGGGCAAAACGGTGTCAGTTCGATTAGCACATTCCCATGGGTGACTAGATGTTAGGGAGAGTGGAGTGGATGAAATAGAATTGGATAAAGTAGAAGCCTGAAGCCAAGGACAAGATGCCTCTACCATCTCCTGGTATGATCTGCGGAGGACCTTAAGGTCCACAAATGACAACATTTTGGACGTCCCAGGTCGCAAGGTGGTTAGATTGGTCTCAACTAGGGCCAGGGCCTTTTCAGTACTGGCCCCGACTTGGTGGAATGCTCTGTCACAAGAGAGTAGGGTCCTGCGGGATTTGACATCCTTCCGCAGGGCCTGCAAGACAGAGCTGTTCCACCTGGCCTTTGATTTGGACTCAGTCTGACCCTTATGTTTCCCTCCCCTTATGGTTTTGATCTATGGGCTACTTTTTAAATGAGGCTGCATTTTAAACTGCATTTTAACCTGTATTTTAAATTGTGGTGTTTTTTTCCCTATCCTATTATGTTTTTACTGTAATTTAACTGGTGTTAGCCTCACTGAGCCCGGCTCTGGCCACGGAGGGTAGGGTATAAATAGAATTATTATTATTATTATTATTATTATTATTATTATTATTATTCCAATTCCATATGCAGAAGCATTGGCTACCCCTGAGATACACTGACTGCCAGCAACTCTCCAAGGCTCCAGGAGGAAGCATCTCCCAGCCCTAGCTGGAGATCCCAGGTACTGAACCTGGGATTTTTTGCATGTGAAGCAGATCTGAGCTATGTAGTCCTTTCCTTTAAAAGCAGCAGTGCAGTTGTCTAGGGTTGTGAGGGGTTGAAGACCCAATACTATTTCTGCAACAGGGTCCCTGCACAGGGTCCTAGAGCCACCTGATCAGCATGAAAGGGGAGCTATTCAGCCACCATGTGTGCCTCCCAAGCTAAGCATTCAGCAACACAGAAAACGCCAGGGACTTCCATTTCAAGGGAATGGGGTGCAAGTTCTGTTATGTACAATGGAACTTCATGGGAAATGGTGAAGTCACTCTGAAAGAATATATTGGAGCACTCTCTGAAGTGTAGGTAGATTCCCACGAGGCAAGACACAGTAATAACAGCAAGAATCTTTATTGAACTAACAGAACTGGACAGCAGGGACAAAGCAACTGCTTATATACATTTCTGAAGGCCTGAGCCACTCCCACTCCCAACGTGATTGGCTGTCTAAACTTCCAAGCTGCAAATCATAACTCAGAAGAAGAAGAAGAGTTTGGATTTGATATCCTGCTTTATCACTACCCGAAGGAGTCTCAAAGCAGCTAACATTCTCCTTTCCCTTCCTCCCTGACAAGAAACACTCTGTGAGGTGAGTGGGGCTGAGAGACTTCAGAGAAGTGTGACTGGCCCAAGGTCACCCAGCAGCTGCATGTGGAGGAGCAGAGACGCGAACCCAGTTCACCATATTACGAGTCCACCGCTCTTAACCACTATACCACATTGACTCAGAGTTTAAGGGCCAATGGCAGAGGTCCCAAATCCTGAAATGTTCTGTGACTGGATATCATGTATTGAATCAGAACACAGTGGCTCAGAATCCTTAGTCCAGACTCAAGCTCAGGCAAACACAGATCACTGAATACATAATACAGTGGTACCTCGGGTTACATTTGCTTCAGGTTACATACGCTTCAGGTTACACACTCCACTAACCCAGAAATAGTGCTTCAGGTTAAGAACTTTGCTTCAGGATAAGAACAGAAATCGGGCTCCGGCAGTGCGGCGGCAGCAGGAGGCACCATTAGTTAAAGTGGTGCTTCAGGTTAAGAACAATTCCAGGTTAAGTATGGACCTCCGGAATGAATTAAGTACTTAACCCAAGGTACCACTGTATTCAATCATTTGGCCACAGAAAACAGTAGATCTAGCTGGGGAGCTAGATGTAGAGATCTGTCTTGACCATTGCAATACATCCTCAATTCTTACTGTACAATATTGGAAGGTTGCATAATCTTAGAATGGGTTGTGGCGGTGAGGGGGCATGGCTGTGGCTATGATGATGGGACCCTAGACTTCAGAATTTGCCACTGCGCTACTGCTTAGAAGGGATATGCTAGATGTGGGAAGGGGAAGGTTCCATTTGCATTCCAGCCTTTGTCTGGTTACTCAGCAGTTTGGCCAGATTGGTTTTCCGCCTCTTTCTTCAACTTCAAAGTTGAGCAAATGAGGAGTTTTAAATTTATTGTGCATGCATTTAAAGCATGCCACATGTGTAAATGTGCAATCGCTGTAGGGTTTGGGCTTCCTTCTTTTTTCCCAGAGAGTTGGCAACCTGGAAGGACTGGGCAAGCAGATCACCGTTGGCTCCTGATCAGTTAAGAATGCAAATATTATCATATTAAAAGGCAATTATTTTCTGAGCATTTTATAGTCCCCAAGGACTAGCCGGGAGACACACCTCCTCTCCCAGCACCGCCGTATTTCATCTATCAAGGACATGACCCTAGTTATTTACAGACTGTAATGAGACTGCCCACTGTTTGATGTTACCATAAATAAGCAGGTAAGACTGCTGAGTTTCACGAAATCCAGACTGATTGCCTGATCATTTTAATAAAAAGGAATGGCATGTGTAATCACTAAATTTATATTACCTGCGTCAAAGTGAACTCTAATTTCACATGAGTGCCCAGCTTCATGCAGATCTATTGCTTTTCCTGTGTTTTTATAATATTGTTTGGCATGAGACGCCCCACGTCGCCCGAGTGATAGGAAGTACTTGGTGCAGCGGCCAATATATGCAGCCATGGCAAGGACTAGCTGGAGACAGATGGCACCCTAAGAGCAAGTGTGGTGTAGTGGTTAAGAGCGGTAGACTCCTAATCTGGTGAACCAGGTTCGATTCCCCACTCCTCCACATGCAGCTGCTGGGTGACCTTGGGCTAGTCACACTTCTCTGAAGTCTCTCAGCCCCACTCACTCACAGGGTGTTTGTTGTGGGGGAGGAAGGGAAAGGAGAATGTTAGCTGCTTTGAGACTCCTTTGGGTAGTGATAAAGCAGGATATCAAATCCAAACTACTACTACTACTACTACTACTACTACTCTTCTTCTTCTTCTTCTTCTTCTTCTTCTTCTTCTTCTTCTTCTTCTTCTTCTTCTTCTATTCAAAGAGTTAGATGTAGCTTGTGTACTCCTCCTACTTTTGCCTCTGTTAAGCAGGTTTTTGACTCTTTTCAAAAACCTTCAAAATCTATTTGACCAGAGACAGTAGTGATGTCCACCGGATGTCCGACAACAACATCCTTCCGTCCAAGCCAGCATGGGCAATCGTCACAGGTAATGGGACATGTAGTCCAACATCTGCAAGGCACCATCTAGGCAAGAGTTTCCCAGACTTGGCCCTCCAGCTGTTTTTGGACTACAATGCCCATCATCCCTGACCCTGGGTCCTGCTAGCTAGGGATGATGGAAGTTGTAGTCCAAGAACAGTTGGCGACCCAAGTTTGGGAAACCCTGCTCTAGGCTATCCTGTGGTGTACATCAAGGGAAGTGATTGGAGCTGTGCACAGATAGCCTCTCAAAATTCTCCAGCCTATTTGTAGGCAGAGAAATTAGAGGTGTGGGTGTGGGTGGGTGTTAGGGATGGGGGAGAAATTCACCTACCTAATCCATATTTCCTGAAACAATACATGAACCAAAATCATAGCTGTCAACTTACAGATTTGAAAATAAGGGACCATCAGCCTTGAAAATAAGGGACCTGCAGCCTCACCTGTTCCAGGCACTCCAGTCTTCCTGTCCTCCTGCAGTCTGGTCAAACTCAAGCTGGTAGCTTCGAGAACACTGTCCAACCAACTTTGTAACCAGAGGTTCAACTGAATAGAATCTGAATCACATGCACCACAAGGCCTATGCAGCCTCAACTTAAGATGGCTCCCCGGCCTGGCTTTGCGCTGCAAAGTTTGCAGCAGCACGTGCAACAAAATGGCGTCCATCATTCAAAAAAACCCTCAGCTTGCATTAACTAGCCACACACACACAGCCTCCCCCCCACGAGATCTCCTTTCCTTTGACCCCACCATGTGCCCCCGCTCCAGACAGACCTTTTTGCCGGCAAGGGTGAGTGGGCCGTCGATGACGTATCCATCCGATTCCGATCCGAGCGCTCAGCACAGGTATGTTCAACTTCTGAGCCCCTCTGAGCCAAAGGCAGAAAGCCCAGCCAGCAGCCAAATGAAGCCTCAAGGAAAACCACCGTCACCTCTCCGCTGGGAAGCGCTGAGCAAAGGCGAGTCCCCAGGGAACGCAGCCGATTTGATCAGCACAAGGCATGCAAGCTCCACCCCCCAGTCGTTCTTAGACTTCTTATTGGGTGTGCAACACACCAAGCAACACAGTTGGAGCCTCCCTCCTCCCTGGCCGGCAGGGACATCATTTAAGGGACATTTAAGGGGCATCCATCAATAAGGGACAGCAGCGGGACATGGCGCTGGAATAAGGGACTGTCCCTTCAAATAAGGGGCACTTGACAGCTATGACCAAAATGCAACTATTCTAACAGAAATTTCTGTTACTTCACCATATTTCTCCAAGGAGAGAAGAAATTTCCCACCAGAGTTTCTTCCTTAGTATTATGTTTAGATCAAGATGCTCTGAAAGGCACAGGGGCAGGGGGTGGGAGTAAGTTGGCAACCTTTGAGCCAAGGAACAAAGGGAAATCTCTGGCACAGTCTTTGACAGAAAAGAAAAAACGAAGTTCTTCAGCAGCAACCACAGCCTTGCAATAAACCACACTTAGAAGGATAAACTCACTAAACTAACAGATTTACTATGCTATTCCTCCTACAGTAGACTTTCACAGTACATTTCCCTATCGCCATCCATTAGCTTTAAACAAGCCCATAACTTGTTTATGCTCTCCATAAAGTTATTTACAGTTCTTACCACTTCTCTCTCCAACAAGCTTTCTCTCTCTCTCTCTCCTTGTGTGCAGCTTTAAAACCTCTACTAAAGAGCACCATTTCCTCCATTGAATTTGCTGATGACACCCAGCTCAGTTTCTCTGTGACATCTGAATCAGGAGAGGCAGCTATGGGCTTAGCTGGGGCTACAAAACTGTGACTGGATCCCAGAAAGATGGGGACTTTGTGGATGGATAGTTCCCAGGTCCAGGAACTGGGTACGTGGTACATGAAAATCCTGTCAAAATTCTCTGCTGTGCAGGGTGGACATTTATCTTATTACCATTATTACACATTAAGGTGTGTGTGTGTGTGTGTGTGTTAGGGATAGGGGAGAAATTCACCTACCTAATCCATATTTCCTGAAATAATAATAATAATAATAATAATAATAATAATAATAATTATTATTATTATTATTATTATTATTTATACCCCGCCCATCTGGCTGGGTTTCCCCAGCCACTCTGGGTGGCTTCCAACTGAATATTAAAAACAATACAGCATCAAACATTAAAAACTTCCCTAAACAGGGCCACCTTCAGTTGTCTTTCAAAAGTAAAATAGTTGCTTATTGCCTTGACATCTGCTGGGAGGGCGTTCCACAGGGCAGACGCCACTACCGAGAACGCCCTCTGCTTGGTTCCCTGTAACTTGGCTTCTCACAGTGAGGGAACCGCCAGAAGGCCCTCAGCGCTGGACCTCAGTGTCCAGGCTGGATGATGGGGGTGAAGGTGCTCCTTCAGGTATACTGGGCCGAGGCCGTTTAGGGCTTTCAAGGTCAGCATCAACACTTTGAATTGTGCTCGGAAACGTACTGGGAGCCAGTGAAACAATACAGGAACCAAAATGCAGCTATTCTAACAGAAATTTCTGTTATTCTTCCCAAGGCAGCACAAACCATAAAGCTTATTGTTCTACCTCTGTACCAGATAAGCAGCATTAAAACACACCGGTTTTGCTTTTTAATGGGCTAGTTTTCTGTTGTAGAATATTGATGTCTGTAACCTTTGTCAGGACTGAACTGTGTTCCTTAGAAGCTTTTTCAAGTTAATTTTCCATTTCTGCTCGCCTTGATCTTTTCAGACACACCAAGGGATTTCTCACCTTTTCTCCTCTCAGTTCTCTCTTTGTAGGTAAAACATGTGGGTGATTTAATTAGCATTTAACACCTGGGAAAATGTGTTGTTGGAGAGGGGGCCTGGTGAAATTCCTGCTCCTCCATAGCAAAGCTGAATTCTTTTACAAATCGGAACAAGGTTCTTGTCGCGCTGTAACTTGGTGATGTCCAATGAAGCTGGGAGATCCCAACAAACAAAATAACACACTTCATCACACAGTGCAGAGTTCCACCATGATGTAGCGATGGCCACCAATTTGTGTGGGTTCAAAAGAGAATTAGACAAATTCATGGAGGATCAGCTGTGTTCTACCTCCACTTCCAGAGGCAGTATTTTTTATCACTTGCTGGGAATGGACAAGGGTAGAGAGTGCAGTTGCACTCAGACTCTGCTCACAGACTTCCCATAGACAGCATCTCCCATAGAGAGCCAGTGTGGTGTAGTGGTTAAGAGTGGTAGACTTGTAATCTGGTGAACCGGGTTCGCTTCCCCGCTCCTCCACATGCAGCTGCTGGGTGACCTTGGGCCAGTCACACTTCTCTGAAGTCTCTCAGCCTCACTCACCTCACAGAGTGTTTGCTGTGGGGGAGGAAGGGAAAGGAGAATGTTAGCCGCTTTGAGACTCCTTCGGGTAGTGATAAAGCGGGATATCAAATCCAAACTCTTCTTCTTCTTCTTCTTCTTCTTCTTCTTCTTCTTCTTCTTCTTCTTCTTCTTCTTCTTCTTCTTGGAATAATATGCTGGCCAGGCCTTTAGCTCTTCTGATTTCATGTTCTTAAGACTGCCCTGCAGAGCTATAACTGAGGTGGGGTAAGACTGGGGGCACCTGCGCTCGTTTATTTATTATTATTATTTATCTATTGAATTTATATAGCGCCTTATACCCAGAGGTCTCAGGGCGGTTCACAGAACAAAATCAGAATGTAAAACCACAAAATATATAATCGAAATTAAAACAACAACCCAATAATGCCCCCCCTCAAAAAACCCACATTTTAAAAGGGCATAGGATGTCAATCAAATCAACCAAGGGTTAAAAATGAACATTTTTGCCTGGCACCTAAAGGTTTACCATCGTACCTTGGTTCTCGAACACCTTGGAACTTGTACGTTTTGGCTCCCATACACTGAAAACCCAGAAGTAAGTGTTCCGATTTTCGAATGTTTTTTGGAAGCCAAACATATAACGCAGCTTCCGCTTGAGTGCAGGAAGCTCCTGCAGCCAATCGGATGCCGCCCTTTGGTTTTCGAACGTATCGGAAGTCGAACGGACTTCCAGAATGGTTTCCGTTCGAGAACCAAGGTATGCCTGTGTAATGAAGGCGCCAGGCGAACTTCCCTGGGGAGAGCATTCCAGTTACGGGGAGTCATTGCAGAGAAGGCCCATTCTCGTTTTGACGCCTTCCAGAGGAGGAGGCATGCGAAGAAGGGTCTGGAAAACCTGAACAATAGCACAAAAATGGTTCGGTAAACTTGTATGGGCAACCTTTGCACCGGTTCTGAACCGGTAATGTTTTCTTTTCAGAATGGGCCTTCTAAAAGAACCTTCTGTTTGATCAAGCAAGACTCTTTGGAAAAACATACAAGCCCTGCTGGATCGGGCCAAAGGACCATTTTGTCCAGCATTCTGCTCTCATCACAAGTAGGACCTGAGCACAGCAGCACTCTACTCTCCTGTGGTTCTCAGCAACTGGTATTCAGAGACATATTGCCTCTAACAGTGGAGGGATTGGTGCATGCAAATTGCTGTGGCTTCATTATCCACTTTAATAGGTAAAGGGACCCCTGATCATAGGTCCAGTTGTGGCTGACTCTGGGGTTGCGGCGCTCATCTTGCTTTATTGGCCGAGGGAGCCGGCGTACAGCTTCCATGTCATGTGGCCAGCATGACTAAGCCGCTTCTGGCGAACCAGATCAGCGCACGGAAACGCCATTTACCTTCCCGCTGCAGTGGCACCTATTTATCTACTTGCGCTTTGATGTACTTTCGAACTGCTAGGTTGGCAGGAGCTGGGACCGAGCAACGGGAACTCATCCTGTCGTGGGGATTTGAACCGCCAGCCTTCTGACTGGCAAGTCCTAGGCTCTGTGGTTTAACCCACAGCGCCACCTGCATCCCATCCACTTTAATAGATGAAATAATATGAATCATCAATTTGTGTTTTCAGTCATGAAGTGCTGGACATACGTATGTCTTATCTGTTTGCATTTGGGCTCCGTTTACAAAGAGCACATCTGATTGGTCCCAGTCTTAACAAAGTCATCAGTACCCCAGTTCACTGACACTTCCCCTGATTCCTGGTCACTCCATTTCCACAAGCACTCATTGATCAAAGAGTAATACTGAACCATGTGTTATTCACAAGGGAAGTACACAGCCTGCTACCTTCTCCCTTCTTCTCTTCTTATTAAACACCATAGTTTAATTTAGGACACAAATCAATACATGAATGAAGAGACCTATAATTTTTAAATGTCATCTCTGCAATCACACTTAAGATTGATTCCACTTTGAACTCATTGTATTATTGCTAACGACAGAAAGCTCGCGCAACACTTTATCAAGCGAAGTCTGTCTCAGGGAACTTTCTAATTAGTGCTACTAATCACTTATTCCTTCTCTGGGAGAGCGATGCATTATTAGACCGACTAGTGAAATACGTCGAACAACATATACATCTTGTTAAAATGACACTTTGGAGATACCATCCCTCACATCCATCAGAGACACTTAATCTATCAAATGGAAATATTGCTTTAAATACTACTTGCAAGAGGTCTAGCATCTTCCCACTGGTCCCTGCGAGCTGCGGAGTCTCCAGGCAGATGGGCTTTGGAGAGGAGCCAAGGCTCTTACATCATCTAGCAATTAATGTACCCACACTCGGATAACAAGAAGTTAGGGAGGCAGCGGAAAGTATCCGCCAAGTGGAGGCGACTGATGAAATTAGCTCCAGGAAATCTATTTTGCAATAAAACTGTTCATAAAAGGGAAATGTCATTTAGAGGCGCAATTTCCATGGAGAATAACTTTTTATATCTGTGTGCATCTTTAAGGCAAAAGAGCTTTACTTTTAAGATGCCTTTTATTTTAAATAGGTTTACTGAAGCCTGGAATTGTCAAAGACCCCAGGGAAACTTGTTATGGTGTATGTGCAGTTCTTTGTGTCTCTGTGTGTTTTCCTCCTCTCCACTTCTGCAGAAGAATCTTGAAGTCGCTTCTTCTTGAGAAAGGAAATCGCATCTGATTAGCACCTGTAGTAAATGGCAGACACAAAAGGAATTAGTAGGCTTGCACTTTTTTCTATAGCCCCTCCTCCCCCCCCCTCGCTACTTTTAAGAAAATCAAAAATATGGAAGGTGCTTAGTAAAAATAAAAATAAAGAAGACAGGGTGCATTTATAAATATATATTGAAATAGTTGCCATGTTTGTTTTTAACCAGACCCTACTCACTCTTCTGACTCTGGCAGCAGCTTAATACGCAGACTATGGTTTGCACACAACATTCAGTCACAGCTAACATTAACCCATAGTTAATAAACCATATTTAAAGCTGAGGCATTGTGAAGATGATCACTTAAACCTTGGTTGATCATGTCAGAGAACAGTTTAAATGCACCAGTGGCTGGATTGAGACACATCAAAGAAATGTTTCAGTTTAAAGCATTGTAAATTTAAACAGGGAAAACAGGTGAAGAAAAACGGGAATCCACATTGCCATCTAGTGGCACAATGTTATATCGCATATACAAGACATATACCCGTATTTTTCCGTGTATAAGACGCCCCCATGTATAAGACGGTCCCTATTTTTTTTTTACCCAAAATTTAGAAATTAAGTTGTTTAGCTTTGGGGGGGAGTGGGGAGAGTCACTTCCGCCAATCGCTCAGCCGCCTGCCCACCACTGCCGATCGCTTGCCACAGCCACTGCCAATCACACACCTCGCCGTAGCCGCCAATTGTCTGCCTGCCTCGCCACAGCTGCCAATCACCTGCCCAATTGCCACAGCCACAGCCAATCGCCAGCAGGCCTTGCTGCAGCCACCAATCACCCACCCAATCACCTCTACCAGTCTCCTGCTTGCTGCTGCCATTAATCACATGTCCCCCCTCTGCATTCACTATCCGTGTATAAGACAATACCCAATTTTTGCCTAATTTTTAAAAGCAAAAAGCATCGTCTTACACACGGAAAAATACGGCAAATCGCTTTTTCTTTACAAGTCTAGCTGAGTCCAGTGTGAGCAGCTGAGCCTTGAGAGTGCTTTCCATGGTTTGCCATTCCTCGCTCCAGACTCAGTAGCGTTGGGGCACTGAAGTCTGCTTTCCCATACCTAGATAAGGAGGAGGTCTGGTTTCGCACATAAGGGTAGACTATAGTTATCATTAATTAAGCTTTATGAACCAACCGCACACTTGTGTGACCTTTAACCGTAGTTAATAAACCATCGTTAAGCTGCTGGGTTGAGTTCACACATAACACTAAGGAGCGTTATGATAACGCATATCTCAGGCATGCCATGAAAAGCATTGCCAGTTGTGAACCCTGTCATCTTCCTGTAGCCTCCTTTATGCTCGCAAGTTCAATCAAATCCATTAAGGCTGCCATGTTGTTGTTGTTTAGTCATTTAGTCGTGTCCGACTCTTCATGACCCCATGGACCAGAGCACGCCAGGCACTCCTGTCTTCCACTGCCTCCCGCAGTTTGGTCAAATTCATATTAGTAGCTTCGCAAACACTGTCCAACCATCTCGTCCTCTGTCGTCCCCTTCTCCTTGTGCCCGCCATCTTTCCCAACATCAGGGACTTTTCCAAGTAGTCTTCTCTTCTCATGAGGTGGCCAAAGTATTGGAGCCGCAGCTTCAAGATCTGTCCTTCCAGTGAGCACTGAGGGCTGATTTCCTTCAGAATGGATAGGTTTGATCTTCTTGCAGTCCATGGGACTCTCAAGAGTCTTCTCCAGCACCATAATTCAAAAGCATCAATTCTTCGGCGATCAGCCTTCTTTATGGTCCAGCTCTCACTTCCATACATCACTCCTGGGAAAACCATAGCTTTTACTATACGGACCTTTGTTGGCAAGGTGATGTCTTTGCTTTTTAAGATGCTGTCTAGGTTTGCCATTGCTTTAAGGCTGCCAAGCTGTGCACATTTTCCAGTCAGTAAACCTCATTTTTTCAGGTTTCAGGCAAGAATCTCTCCCCGCCCTGCCTGGAGATGCCGGGGGTTTGAACCGGAGACCTTCGGCATGCAAAGCAGATGCTCTCCTATAGAGGTGGTGCCCTTCTTCTCTTCTCTTCTCTTCTCTTCTCTTCTCTTCTCTTCTCTTCTCTTCTCTTCTTCTTTCTTCTAGGTCCCTGGTAGAGCACAGCTGGAAACCTGCTCTCTCGCCACCAAGGTCTGTAAGCACCACTTCAGTGCCCATTACCTGCTATGTCCTTGGCGATGGGGGAGGATGGTGATTAATGGAGGCATTAGAGTTGATGGTAAGATTTTAAAAAGGCAAGTGGAGGAAGAGGTGAGAGTCATCTAGAAGAGAAATTATCAAGGCATGTATACAAGGATTTTAACGGGAGGTACAAAAATACCCAACAATGACAGGATGTAGGAGAGGGAAAGGAGGGAGGGGGGGAGGAAATATCTGCACGTCTTCACAATTCAAGGGATATTGTTAGCAATATAAAATCTGGCCAGTTTTGTAATACTATTGCTATCTTATAAAGGTTTCCCCCATCTATTTTAACCTTAGCACTAGGCGTGACATCAACTAGGTGGTAAATATGTCTATTTTTCCTTGTGGAATTACAGCAGAGAGAGGTGAGAGCCTGGTCCATTTCATTATTTATTGTGTCAATTCAGCGCAATTCAATATATTGTGTTAATTTCCTTTCTCTCCCTTTTTAAAGAAATAATCTGTCACTCAGGTTGTAACGGCCCTGTCTTTTTAATGGAAGCAGAGGAGGCGATGGCATTGAAATGGGATCGGTCGAAATGGAGTCATTATTGTGCGTCCATTGAGGACGTAAATGGCTCCATCAATCGAAGAGTATAAGACAGTGCCCAAGGTGTTTGGAGGAGGTTTGTGGCACATCTAAAGCACACTGAGCCTCTGTGCATCTTGAAAGTGCAACGGCATGAATTAAAAAGGCACACTTCAAAAATCTCCCAGAGACCCATTATCTGCAGATTGTATCCACAACGGACTCCTTGGGAGCCATGACTTTCCATCATGTCAATGTGCATTTAGCAAATCGTCAGCTCGATAGATCATAAGGACTTTTGTCCGATCAGTGTGCACGCACATTTTTCTTAGGGCTTTTTTGAATAATTCTGGTGGTTTTCTATTTCTTTTTCCATTTGGAAAAGGTAAGCATGTAGGTAAGACCAAGAAAAACGCTTGCACTCAAGAGGCACAAACAATGTGAAGCGTGTGCCTATCTCTACGCTACAGCAGAACCATTGTGTTTGGTTATGTGTTTATTTGTCACTAGACTGCGGTCCTTGGATGGCCATCTGTCACATATGATCTAGTCGAGATTCTTGCATTGCAGGGGGTTGGAGTAGAAGAGCCTTGAGGTCCCTTCTAACTCTACAATTCTATGAATCTATAACAACATGAGAAGATCCTTTCATACCCTCCAACATTTCTCCACTGAAAATAGGGACGTCTTGTTTAATAGCAAGCAGCAGCAGCATACCCCAGCCATCTGACTGGGTTGCCCCAGCCAACTCTGGACAGCTTCCAAGATATATAAAAGTATAATAAAACACTTTAAAAAACTACCCTATACAGGACAGCCTTCAGGTGTCTTCTAGGTAGAAGGTAAAGGACCCCTGGATGGTTAAGTCCAGTCAAAGGCGACTATGGGGTTGCAGTGATCATCTTGCTTTCAGGCTGAGGGAGCCGCCGTTTGTCCACAGACAGCTTTCCAGGTCATGTGGCCAGCAGGACTAAACCACTTCTGGTGCAACAGACACCATGACGGAAGCTTGAGCGCATGGAAATGCCGTTTACCTTCCTGCCACAGTGTACCTATTTATCTACTTGCACTGACGTGCTTTCAAACTGCTAGGTTGGCAGAAGCTGGGACAGAGCAGCGGAAGCTCACCCCGATTCGAACCTCCAACCTTCCAATCAGCAAGCCCAAGAGGCTCAGTGGTTTAGACCACAGCGCCACCCACGTCCATGTAGATGTCCTCTAAAGGTCGCATAACTCCGTACCCTCCAATATTTCTCCAATGGAAATAGGGACGTCCTAGGATCAAATCAGAAACTGGGATGGCTTGTGTAAAGCTGGGTACTGTCCCTGGAAAATAGAGACACTTGGAGGGTCTGCCAAATATAGCAACCAGAACCTTCCCCCTTTTTTACTGCAGACTTTGGTCTCAAGCAGATTTTTTTTTAAATGTAGTTCCAGATGTGTTTCTGCCACCTCAGGTTTTGGCCTTCTGTAGCCCCTCCTCCGAATTGCTGTAGCTGAGAGATTATACACCAAGCGCCTAAGTCTTGGCTGCATATAGGTATTTCGCTTCTAGGCAATCCCTTCTATATTAAGTCCCATGTCCTGCCTTTGCTTCCAGTCAAACAAAGTAGAAAATGAATGGCACTTTATATACTACTGTAAATACCAGTGATCAAAAAGAATACAATCATCCAGGCCAAAGCAGCCTTGTCATGCGGATATCTTGTCAGTCTCTATTACAGAACATCAATGATAATGAGTTTGTTCTAAAACTGGCATCTTAAGGGAGCCTGTGGAATTCTCCTTTGTACAGCAGGTCCAGAATATTGTTTTTAAAAGGCTATGGAGACTGCTATTCAATGTGATGGGCCTCTCTCTCTCTCTCTCTCTCTCTCTCTCTCTCTCTCTCTCTCTGATCCCCCCATGCAATTCTATTGCTCAGAGAGACACACCAAGAAAAAATCTTGCCACAAGCCCAGCTCTGTCCCTGAATGAGAAACGCTGACAGAATTTCTTCTTATTCATTTACTAGGGGCTGATGCCCCTCCTTGCTTCACTGTCCAACCCTCCTCATTGGCATTTAGTCCAGACAGGTGAGATAATTTAAGGATGCGTTCATCAAACACCTGAGGCGTTATTGGGTCAAGGGCACTCTGTGGCCCCTCCATTTCCTTCAGCTTGGTCCCTCCATTTCCTTCAGGTAGGAGAATATATATATTCTCCTACCTGCCTGGGCACATCCACTTTTGGCCCTTCTCCTCTTACCTCTTCCTCTCATCACCAAGCCAGAAATGTGAGACCATCTTCTATGTCTAAGCTCCAGTGCTCAGACACCATTTTAAACTAGACTAAAGGATACCTAGGGACACGGGTGGTGCTGTGGGTTAAACCACAGAGCCTAGGGCTTGCTGATAAGAAGGTCGGCGGTTTGAATCCCCGCGATGGGATGAGCTCCCGTTGCTCGGTCCCTGCTCCTGCCAACCTAGAAGTTTGAAAGCATGAAGTGTAAGTAGATAAATAGGTACTGCTCTGGTGGAAAGGTAAACGGCTTTTCTGTGTGCTGCTCTGGTTCACCAGAAGCGGCTTAGTAGTGCCGGCCACATGACCCGGAAGTTGTATGTGGGCTCCCTCAGCCAATAAAGCGAGATGACCCCAGAGTCGTCCCCAACTGGAGCTAATGGTCAGGGGTCCCTTTACCTTTAAGGGGTGCCTTTTAGCCTGTTTGAACAAAGCTGTTGTATCTGTTACTTTCCAACAAGCATTTTGAGTGAGTAAACATTATTTTTAACTTTTTTGTGACTATTTGTGTTTACTTAAAGTAAAAGGTTTAAACTAGCCTATCTAACTTCCCTTTTAAGCTGCAAATGAATGCACTCTGCCAAACTCACAAACGTGAGGGAGGATAATATCCAATAAATATATCCTCTCCTAGCATCTATTCACATCCCTACAATACCCAAGGAGCACATAGCAAGGAGGGAGGATTTCCTTTCAGTCTTTCGCTACCTGGCCATAGCGTGTGGCTGTAAGCATGCCCAGGTAAGGTGAAGGGACAGGAACCTCTTACTCCTAGGGGATAACTCCCCTGCCTGGACTAATTTAATTTGACTAATCAATTGAGTTGGCATTGTGCAGATCCCCCACATTGTTGTATTTTAATTTTAATAAACTGGTTTACCATATTTATGCTTCTCGAGTCTTCTTTATGGGTGTAACAGCAAAGCAACCATTGCATCTATCGGTGGTTCGGGAAGGAGAAAGCGAATGGATCCAGTCATTCTTCTGAATTCACACAGCCAGTTAACAGGATTGTTTCTTTCTGAACAGCATTCTGCACATATATCCTTGGATGCTTTGCATGCTCACCCAGTAGGGTTGGATGTTCATCCACATTTACTTTTCTTTAGCCATCACCTGCTGGTAGCTCAGAGAACACACATTGCAGGCAGAAGGCCCCAGATTCCATTCCCAGTATCTCCAAACAGGGCTGGGAGAGACCTTGTATGGGAAATGCACCCAGAAGACAAAATGAATCAAGGAGTTAGTGGTCTGATACAGAGCCCTTCCTGCCTCTGTTCCTTCCCCCTTCCTCGATGGAATGTCAACATGAACGTTTTGAGAACATTGGGAGGAGGTGAAGGCGTTGTCAGGCACTCGTCCTAAACTCGGGTAGGACCCTGGCAGAGACACATGCCTGACTGGCATGTTGTCTCCCTCCTGGTTGATCTTCTCACTCACTTGTGTATTTTGTATGGCTTCTGAATCTCATTTTAAAAGAACCACCTTGCCTTTGGCAAGACAGACCTATCCCTGGAGACCTGCTGCCAGTCAGGGTGGGCAATAATCAACTGGATGGACCAATGGCCTGACTCAGCAGAAGGCAGTTTCCTATGCTTCTAATATCTTTCCATGTTTACAGTGGCCAGTATGATGGTTCCCCTATAATTGGTCAAGGAGTGAAAAAAGCAAATGTGGAAGCCTCTCTCTCATCTATCTATCTATATCTATCTATCATTTATCTATCTATCTATCTATCTATCTATCTATCTATCTATCTATCTATCATCTATCTATCTCTATCATCTCTCTCTCTCTCTCTCTCTCTCTCTCTCTCTCTCTCTCTCTCTGACCTTTCGGTACATTATGTAAAACAGAACACTCTGGGAAATGGCTGGAATGAGAGAAAACAGAACCACAATTCAATCACAGGCTTTGATGGCTCTTAACAAGGTTTTGAATAACGATTAGCAGTGTATCAGTCATTTTAAAAAAAGAAACACAAATGACTTCCCATTTAGTAGTGTACAGTTTTCCTGCTTTGCGCTTGAGCAGCGATCTAATATGCATGTCATTAATGTCAATGCACCGCCAAATGTTTAGGCCCTGGCAAAGATTCAAAGACCTCCAACGCAAATCTCGCACTCCTAATCCAGAGGCTGCATGGCAAACCACTCAGGGAGCTGGTAGAGATTTCAAAAGAAGTGGGTGATGAAGCCCAATGTATTTTATTGTCTGGACCAAAGGATGACCAAAGGATGTAACACACCCAACCACCCACCCAAAACTGTGAGTCTGATGTTCAAGTTGATAGAAAGCCCTACTAGCTATGGTCAAGCTAGAGCCCCATCTGCACTACACATTTAAAGTAGTTTCATACCACTTTAAGCAGCCATGGCTTTCCCCCAAGGAATCCTGGGAACTGTTGTTAGTTAAGGATGCTGAGAGCTGTTAGGGCACCCCTATTCCCCTTGGAGAACTACAATTCCCAGAGTTCACTGGGAATTGGGATTGATTGTTAAACCGCTTTAGCTCTCAGCACCCTTAACAAACTACAGTTCCCAGGGTGCTCTGCAGGGAGCCATGAATGCTTAAAGTGGTATGATGCTGCTTTAAATGTATAGTGCAGATGGTGCAGCAAAGGGCATAGGTCTTTGGATCCCAGCCTAAACACTGTATTCACATTTCCTGCCTCTAGTCCCCTTACTTTCTGCATTAACTTTCTATCAATGCAGTTAATGTAATAACAAAAATGTCTAACATCTTGAATTGAAATTGTAAATTCCAAAATGAAGCAAACGGTGAGCTTGCCTGATACAAAATGCTGCAAATAGATTAAACAGTTCAAGCTAATCCTCAGCACCTTGGAGCTGGAACTGTGAGTGTGTGAGCTGTGTTCTAAAGAGAGTAACCATACTGAATTTATTTATTACGCTGACCTGGTTCACATCTAATGCTCAACCAAATCACGGCTTGCCACAAACATGCAGGTTCCCACAAAGTGGTTTGTGGCTGCTGTGCTGCTCTCCCAGTCCTCTTGCTGTCACACTAACTAGCACTGAACAATGGTTTGGCTTAGAGTGTCTCATTCATACCTGTAAACCAAAAACAAACCTTGGTTGCAGTTTGTGGCTACCTGAGAGAGCAAACCATGGTTGGTGGCATTGCCTAAGCTATGACTTTTATGTCATGCCATTCAAAGACATGCAAAAGTCAGTTGTCCAGTTTGGGCATAATGCTAAACCATAGCTCAGTGTTACAAAAATGAGCCTCCAGCATGGCCATGAGGATGAATTCAGGAGCTTTTGTTTCTGTTTCTCATTAACCAACTGACCATGTTGTCCAAACCCCATGTTTGGGCAGAGGAGGAATGGTGGAGACCGCCTCCCCATCCTGACCCTTCCAGGGAGGAGGAAGAGAAAGACAGTATAGATTTACAACAGTGGTTTGCAGGAAGTCACAGCTCAGAGGCAGATGAGGGGGAAAGTTGGGAAATAATGGGAGAGGAGGAGGAGGCAGAGCCGGAGCAGGAGCTGGCTGACACTTTGTCACTAGGAAGCATTCTAGACCCTCCATTTCCCAGAACCCGGTGAGCCTTAAAAGTAGGAGAGCAAAGAGCTCAAAGACAGAGGATACTTAGCAGCACCCATAGAGGAAGTGGTGGTGATGATGAATGAGGAATGGGAGAGACGGCAGGGTGGAGATTCACTCGGGACAACACCATTATCCAAGAGGCTGGGTTCTATAGCCTCTCTGCGTAAAGACTGAAATAAAAAAGGGCGGTGAGAAATTTTTCCTTGTCTTTATACTTTTCTGGGCGACCAGCCGGGGGCCGCTGCCAGCATCCTGACACCCCACAAACTATTGTTAATTTTACACTAAACTGTGGTTAAACTTAAATGGAAGCAGAAGCTTCTGTTGTTCTTTTGTTCACCATGGAGAAGCAGAGGGGAGGGTAAATATGCAAGCAAAAGACGCACTCATGTCATGCTTAACAATGGTTTAGCACAAGGGGAGCCAACATGATGCCCTCCACATGCTGTTGGTTGGACTACAACTCCTATCATTCCTATGTTGGCAGGGGCTGATGGGAACTGGAGTCTTCCAAAAAGCCATGTTGACCTACCCCTGATTTAGTGTGACGTACAACCATAGCCAAGCTGTGATGATAAGGTAGATCATTTCTTGACAAAGGTCTGTGGTTCCCCTGCTCTTTCCTGAGTCCAGTTCTTGCAACCATCTTTCTTTAGAATTGCTCTGCCCATAAGCAAACCACCATCCTAGTCACAGTGTCCATGAAGTCAAAATATTAATCTGTAAGCCTTTCCCCTTCCTTCAATATGTTCTGCTTCAGGAGTAATCCAGCAAGAGACTTTTCAACCACACTGTAATTTACGAGCCAGCTGGAGCACAATACATTTTTAATAAAAAATTAGGTACAAGCAGATACAGGGGATTAATAGTTGTATTATAATTTTATAGTTTTCAATATATACCACCATAGAAAAGACAATCAAATATGGGTACCATCTCAAGGATATAAAATGGGGTATTTATTTTTAATGGAAAGAGAATCTCAGGAATTATTGAGGCATGAAGAGTTGATGAATCCAATCACCGAGCAAAATAAAGTCCAACCTAAAAGCCTGGGTAAGGCAAACAAAGGAATTGCAATTGTTTATATCTGGGATAAAGGCACCCTGAGCAGCATTATTTATCATTTCTATAACTTTTATTAGTGTACAAAGTGCTCTATGGTTCTTAGATCATGAGCAAAATGCCTGTCATTATGTTGGGAGGGGTCCGAGGTGGCATGCGGGGCAACAGGAGAGAGCAACTGCCCTCATGCCCTGCTTTGGGGCTTCTAGGAAACAACTGATTGGTCCCTGGGGGGAACTGGGTGCTGGACATTATAGGCTTCTGTTCTGATCCATCGGGGCTCTTCTGATATACAATACTTCCATTGAGTGTGTGTGTATGTATGGAGGGAACAATCTGTGCTAGCAAAGCTCTTCTTTTAAAATGAACTAGTTCTAGTTCATCCTCCCCAAAAAGGAACCAGCTGCAGTTCAGTCCTTGACAAAACCCGACAAATTTCAGACAAATAGATTAAGGGCTTCTGTGCTAGGGGCCTTTGCAGTATGAAGGTATTTTGTAAAGAGACACAGATATAACTTTTTCTTGGCAAGAATGGGTGGAATTTGCAGGCACAGTTGACCCTTCTGAAAGGACAAAGCCTGTCACATTTCTATGGCATACAAAGAAGTATTCCTAGGTCAGCAATGGGGAACCTTGAGACTCCGGGCAAAATTAGGTAGGATAGGAGTTCCAATTTGGCTTGTGAGAGCATTTTCCCAACCCATGTCCACCTGCCACACACCTGATATCATAAGTGATGCAAGGTATGGGGCAGGTAAAAGGATGAATCTACAATGAAATACAGTGGTGTCCCGCAAGACGAATGCCTCGCAAGACGAAAAACTCGCTAGACGAAAGGATTTTCCATTTTTTGAGTCGTTCCGCAAGACGAATTTCCCTATGGGCTTGCTTCGCAAGACGAAACGTCTTGCGAGTTCTTGCGAGTTTGTTTCCTTTTTCTTTAAGCCGCTAAGCCGTTAATAGCCGCTAAGCCACTAAACCGTTAATAGCCGCTAAGCCGTTAATAGCCGCTAAGCCGCTAATAGCCGTGCTTCGCAAGACGAAAAAACCGCAAGACGAAGAGACTCGCGGAACGGATTAATTTCGTCTTGCGAGGCACCACTGTATTGCATACAAAAATGCATATACTGGGGAAAGTGTGCATACAGGTGTATATTAATTCAAATAATATACAAAAATGAGGCAAGGTGGGGGGAGAAGAGACCAGGCTTAATCAGCTGACTCATTCCCAGACTTTCTACCTTTGCTTTGTGCAGGGTTTGCCCTCTCGCCCTATGCAGTATGGACTTCTGCTAGTTGTGTATTTGGGATCTGACTAGGAATTTTTAGGGGCGACTCTGATTGCCTTGGACTCTCTTCCCTGCCTACTTCATACTGTTATGAGTATAGTGACAATTTTGATTGGTTTAATTGGCTTTCAGACCAACCAGGAAGGGGATTTTTTTACATCCGGTCCAGGGATAGATATCTGTGGCATTATTGGGTTGAGGGTACTCTTCGGGTGCCCAATCCTGGATTGACTTTGGGGAGTCATGAGTGTGCCCTTTAGACCTGACACACAGATCTGGGTGAATGCCAAACCAGAAGAGCCACAGTTCATTTGTCAATCTCACATACCCAAGGCTTTTGTAGCAAGGAGGAAGAATCCCTTTCAATCCTTAGCTGTGGGGCCTCAGACAGAGCCTGTACACCTGCCTAGAAGAGTGGAGGAAGATGATCCCACCTGCTTTAAGGAATTTTACTATATTTAGTTTCAGTTAATTTGGTTGATTTGTTTGCAGATCCACCCATTTTGTTATATTTCAATAAATACAGTGGTACCTCGGGTTACATACGCTTCAGGTTACAGACTCCGCTAACCCAGAAATAGTGCTTCAGGTTAAGAACTTTGCTTCAGGTTGAGGACAGAAATCGTGCTCCGGCAGTGCGGCGGCAGCGGGAGGCCCCATTAGCTAAAGTGGTGCCTCAGGTTAAGAACCGTTTCAGGTTAAGTACAGACCTCCAGAACAAATTAAGTACTTAACCTGAGATACCACTGTATAACTTTTCCCCACAATACTGTTGTCTTCTGAGTCTTCTTAAGGGGAGTCCTTTAAGATGCCCCCTCCTGAGACACAATTTCCTGCACTTCTCAGAGTACCAAGAAAAATCTCCTTTGCCAGTCTTAACACCTGAGAGAGTATGTTTTCAAGCATTCTGAAATGTAGCTGCTTTCTTTCTCCGTACAAGTAAACTCACAAGCACGGGACAAAGTTAAGGGATGTACTTGGCCAACCCAACGAAGCCATCCACAAAAAGTCTTGTTTCTTCTTTTCTGCATCTCCCAGCCCTCATCAGCATAACTCCATCCTCGGTTCTGTTCCCTGGGTCACGCTGGAGTGTGACAAAACTTTGGTAGCTGCCTTTTATATGTATTAAGACTCCCTTAGCTTTCCGTTGTATAATGGAACATCTGTGCTACAAAAACAAAGTTCTCCTCTTGCGACATGCCGCTTGTAAGCCTTTTAAATGCATGAATTGGGGGGAGAGAGAAAGTGAGAGCAAGAGGAATGTGCCTTCGAGCTTTCCCGTTCCCTAGTGACCCAGATTGCCGAAGAATTGATTGTAACGTAGCATTTAATCTCTAAAGCAACCCATTCAGACAGAAAAGCCAGCGCAGATCAAGACAGCTGCCAGTAATACTGGGATCTTCCCCCCCCAAAAAAATTAGCGGCATTTGAGCGCTGCTACTAATTACAGTTGAGAGAGTCTCTCAAAGAATCTGACGGTTAACGAGCTTGTATATGAAGAAAAGGGGAGCCTTCTCTCCTCCTCCAGCCAATCCTAGGAGGATTAGCCAGCCAAATAAACCCTGAACCTTCTGAAAGTGGACATGCCCCAAAAGCATCGCTGTTTCTTCCCCCCTGAAAGCAAATCTGTCAGTGACTTGGAAAGCATTAAATGAGAAACACCAACAATTAAAACCTTTGAAAAAGAAGCTTGCCAGAAGTGTAGGAAGTCTCCGCTGGGACCCTGCCTTCATCAGTCTGAAGGGTAGAGAAGGTTCTCCATCCCCAGGAATTAGCATAAAGCAATGAAAGGCTTTGAAGCAACCTTCTCCCTTCCTGGGAGACCTGAAGCCTTTGAAGTTATTAAGCATGTAGTAATCATTTTGAATAGGTAAATTTTAGAAGAGAGGTGGAATAAGTTATACCCAGGGCTGTGGTATGATCCCTCAATATTTTGTCAACAAATAACGAATGCAGAAAGGAGGAGGTAGCGATGGCGGTAGTGAGGGAACAGCGTGGTGGAGTTTGCATATCTAACATCGTCCCGGTGTCTGATTTATAGCAGAAAGTTCCTTTGATATGTATAGTTTGTGTGTGTGTGCGAGTCTGGGGAGTATGGAAGGAGGAAGAGGCGAGCTGCGGATTGATATAAAACAAATATTTGCACAGATCTGAAGTTTGATACATTTGCCACATCCAAATTTGATGATAGGAAATGTGTTCAATATTCATTAGCGAAGTCACCAAAATAAATAAATAATGCTCAGTTCAGAATGTGAATTTGTCCGTCATATAATGCTCTGCTTCATTCTGAACTGGGTGTCGCTTGTGCCTAAAATTCCTCTCTATGGTTTTTCTGAGCTGGAGAGCCCTGCTTTCTGGCATCTGGGATGCTGCATCAACAGCATCTTCCAAATGTCAGGACTCCGGGAAGTGTAATGTTACCAGTGGGCCTCTGAAAATGATATATCTCAGGGCTCCTTGCAGAAGGACTTGGGTGCCTTGGGAAAAATTGCATTTCCCATGGTCTCTAGGGCACTGAGGTTAAAGGTAAAGGGACCCCTGACCATTAGGTCCAGTCGTGGACGACTTTGGGGTTGCGGCGCTCATCTTGCTTTATTAGCCAAGGGAGCCGGCGTACAGCTTCCAGGTCATGTGGCTAGCATGACTAAGCCGCTTCTGGTGAACCAGAGCAGCACACGGAAATGCCATTTACCTTCCTGCCAGATACCTATTTATCTACTTGCACTTTGACATGCTTTCGAACTGCTAGGTTGGCAGGAGCAGGGACCAAGCAACAGGAGCTCACCCCGTCGCAGGGATTCGAACTGCTGACCTTCTGATTGGCAAGTCCTAGGCTCTGTGGTTTAACCCACAGCGCCACCCGCGTCCCACTGAGGTTACAGCATTACAATAAGCAGAGATAGAGATTCTGTTGGAAGCCACCCAGAGTGCCTGGGGCAACCTAGAGAGAGGGGTGGGTTACGAATAATAAAATTGTTGTTGTTGTTGTTGACAGCCTTCAGAGATCTCTCCCCAATACCACCCCCTGCCACTACCAGGTAAGTGGGAAGAACCGGTGAGACAAGTTGCACAGGCTTTCAATTGCTATGGGAGACATTTGAGATCCATTGCAATTCAAAGGATGTCATCTGAAGTGCAACAACAGCTAGACTTCAGGGCTAGGTTCAGAGGTGGAAGGAAGGAAGCTAAACTAAGGGGCATTTACCCATCAGAACAGAGAGAGAGAGAGTTGAGCATAGGGACATTGGAAGCTGCCTTATACTGGGTCAGAACATGGGTCCATGTCTTCTTTGGTGATCACTTGTAACCAAGTAAGGTTGTCTTCCATGAACACTGTCTTAACAGTGAGTTCGTAAGTGACTGTGGAGGCCAATTCTGGATCCACACGTCCTTCCACAGTGGGGACATATGTTTCCGGGTAGGAGTTTATCACGGTGAGGGTTTGCCAAACATAGCTCAGTATTTTCTACACTGACTGGCAGCAGCTCTCCAAGATTTCAGACAAGGTATTTCCTAGCCTTACATGTCAGGATTTGAACCTGGGACCTTCTGCTTGCAGGGAAGATGCCTTACCATGGAGCTACAGCCATAGGGTGGTCAACTGGTCAGAAAGGAAATATGGTCTGGTTTGATTTCCATACCCTGAGACACAAAATGCAATGAGGAAGGTCATTTATTTTCTTGGGCAGGGCTTGAACACTTGGGCTGTACATTTTAGAGATGCCTCTAAAATCAATATTTTGAAATAGGTGGCAGAACCGAGCTTTCCCTATATTATGGAGTTTTAGTGAGCAGTGATTGTGCTCCCCAGCAGTGGAGTAATGAAAATACTGTATCCCTGAAGTCTACACAATTCATTTGAATATATTTCTGCTGCTTCTCCCTAGTTGTTTGACTAACAACAAGATCCACTGACTTTCCAGAGACATCCTAGCCAGTGCGCTATCTAATGGGAAGCCTAGTGTCAGGGGTTCAGGGAGAGAGGCACAGATGAGGGAGGAGACTGAGAGCGAGGGGGAAGGATCCCGGAGTGAGAAGGAGGAGGATGACAATGACTTGAGGTTTTCCATGAGTCTTTCAAGTGACTCGGAGGATTCCCAAAAGGGAGCACCTCTGGTCAGGCCAAGGGGAGCCACAGGGGGGACCAGTCAGGAGCAGGGGAGCAGTAGGGGAACCCCGAGTGGGAGTTGGAGATCGGGGCCGGCTTCCCCGCCGGAACGGAGTGAAGAGGGTGGAGTTCCCAGTGGGACAGACGGAGCAGAGCAGGAAGCAGAGAGGGGAAGGAGATCGGGACAAGCCGTCCTGCCGGATGGGGCGGAGAGTAGCACAGAGAGCAGTGTAACTGTCAAGAGGAAGGTCAGGGGTAGCGAACGCGCGCCAAGTTCAAATGTGGAGGCGCGCAGAAATGAGGAGAGCCCGGAGGAGGAGCCTGGTCCCAAAGCACGAAGGAGGGGGGAGCAGGCGTCTGGGGACTCAGCGTCAGGGGAAAGCAGGAGGGAAGGAACCCAGGGGGGCAGAAAGACCCTGCGGAAAAGGAAGGACAGGAAGAGGTGGACCAGCACAAGCCTCTTAAACTGGTGTAGAGGCGGGACTGATTCAGAGGGGACTTCGGCGGTCTAAGCGTAACAGACGTGGGGCCGCGCGCCTCGGCTGTGGAGCAGGCAATGTACTTCAATAAAGACTTTTGTAAATAAAGTGGACTTGGCGTTGGTCTCTTGTGAGCTGGGACCTGGAGCGGCCCTGACACCTAGTTATATTAATGATCTCCCCAATGAATGTGAGAATTGTATAGAGAAGGAAAGAAGCACATATAGATATTCAGGCCATAACTACACCACAAATGGAAAATAGCATTTATTTATTTTTATCCCAGTGATGTTTGGAAATTGTGGCTGTCCATTCGGGGTTGGGGGGGGAGGAATGACCTACAATATGCCTTTGAAAGCCATCACCAAACTCCAATTCCCAGTGTCCTTTGAGGAAAGCTCCATGCTGTTGAGAGTAGAATAAAATCGATATGCTGTCCGCACATTCTCTTTAGCAGTTCAGCCACTGAATGTGCCTTTAAAGCTATGGGATTCATTCTGGCCCAGCAGTGATTTGGTGTCACTGCTGGAGAGTTGCTGTCTTTCCTTCCCTGCACCTGGCAGAAAGGAAACAATGTGGTTTGTTCAGGAGTGGCATCTGCCTATAACTCAATGTGTGTTAATCTACAATGTGGCATGAAACATTAAGGTTGCCATGTGTCCTCTTTTTCCAGGACACATCCTCTTTTTCAGGGGTAAAATTTCTGTCCAGGTAGATTTTTTTTAATTTGCCAAAATGTCTCTGGGTATACTTTCAGGATGAGACATAGATATAACTGGTGGTTAAAGACTTGCTTTCCTCTTCTCCCGCCTCCCTCAGCAATATATCACAGCTTCTATACATGTAGTAAAGGGTAAAGGGACCCCTGACCATTAGGTCCAGTCGTGACCGACTCAGGGGTTGCACGCTCATCTCGCTCTATAGGCCGAGGGAGCCGGCGTTTGTCTGCAGACAGCTTCCAGGTCATGTGGCCAGCATGACTAAGCCGCTTCTGGCAAAACCAGAGCAGCGCACAGAAATGCCATTTACCTTCCCGCCGGAGCGGTGCCTATTTATCTACTTGCACTTTGACATGCTTTTGAACTGCTAGGTTGGCAGGAGCAGGGACTGAGCAACGGGAGCTCACCCCGTTGTGGGGATTTGAACCGGCGACCTTCTGATCGGCAAGTCCTAGGCTCTGTGGTTTAACCCACAGCGCCACCCGCGTCCCTGTAGGGGTATTTAAAATGAGAGTCGTCATAGCATCCACTTTTTCACTCTTCAAAATATGGCAACCCTACATCAAAGAGCCTGTAGTGGCCACGCATTCAGATAGACACTTCAGAAACTAACATTTGTCTATAGACAGAAGCATAGTGGGTGGGGGGGGGGAGAGAAGAGGGGAGCTGTAGCCCCGGGCACACAATTTTTTAGGAGGCCCAAACCAGGCGTTTTTGCCTCTTTAGATGGAATCGGTCTACATGCATCATAGAGACTTGCAGATGAATTAATCCTAGCCACACGAACACTTCTGCTGTTTGGTTGTCAGTTTCAAAACAATTTAACAAGTTACAAAATCCCTATTAAGGAGACAAATTATTCTGAGTGATCAGTGCTGGTGCGCCCCTTCATTATGCAAGCTTCTTCGGCAAACATCTTTAAATATTAACCAGATACGGGGGTTTTGCACTCAGGATGACCCAAGCCAACTTGTATGCTTGGTAATTTGTTCATCCACGGCAATGCCGTCCTGCAAACCACCTCTCTTGCTCTTTAGTCTAAATGAATCTGTGATGACAGCTCTCTTTCCCTTTACCTCTGTGTCATCCTCAGTCCTGTTAGGCATCGTCATCTGAAGAGGTTGCCAGGGGTCCTGCTAAAAGACTGGCCCACACAGTGATCAGAACTAATTCCTCCACCCCCGTTGGACACTCTAATGATTCTGAATGCCATTTGTTGGAAACCGCAGGAGGGGAGAATGTTGTTGCACGCAGATGGGGCTCCCCATAGTTATCTGGCTGGCCCCTCTGAGATGAGGACGCTGGACTGGATGAGCCACTGGGCTGATCCACCAGGACTCATCTTATGCTCTTAATTAGCGGACTCTTTGGCTACAGGTCTCTAGCATTAATTAGTACAACAGCACTTAAGGGAGGAATACTGTCAACGAGTCGGTCTTTGCCACTGTTGGGCTCAGGGACTAATTTGTGCAAAACACTAATCTCCCGGAACGAGATGCTTTCTCGAGGCTGCAATAAGAAACAGTAAGGTAAAGGCAGAAGAGCTTTGTCAAGTCCACAGATTTCACTTGGGGCAAACAGCTCGACTAATTCCACCCTGGTTTGCAGCGATGCCACATGGGCGCAACACTGTTAAAGTAGAAAGAAATGAATTGACAGCCAGCAGACAATACTACTAGGCATTTGTCAAAAATACTCTGGGTCGAGCCGCACTGGTAGCATCATCTTACACCATGGATCTAGGGATAGGGGTCGCCTCTGGTTTGCATCCGCCTGTTTTGGGAGACAATGGAGGAGTGCGCTTTTGGGGGTGAAGTCAAACTGCTGGAAGTCTGCTGGGGCTGTAGAGACCAATGCAGGAGAGACATGTTTTCTTGCAGTTGGGGCAGATGAAAGCACCCAGTGATGTTGCTGCAGATGCAACATGGCATTTCTTCTCTCTGCACTATGGAGGTACAACCTGTCTGTCTGCAGGCACTGTGGTCATCTGCAAGGGATTCTTACATTGCCTTTAGGTTGCAAGTGTTATAATAATTTTAAGGTTTTATATATATATATATATATATATATATATATATATATATATATACCACATGTCTGAAAACAGTACAGGAAAAAGTCCTGAAACCATTTTGTCTCTCCCAAAGGTCTCTCTGCAAGGTCAAAGGAAATGGGGAGCCTCCCCATTGTCTCTTTGCTCACAAATCCTGTCTCAAGGGCACATTTAAGATACAGTGGTGCCTTGCAAGATGAAAAGAATCCGTTCCGTGAGTCTCTTCGTCTTGCGGTTTTTTCGTCTTGCGAAACAAGCCCATTAGCGGTTTAGCGGATTAGTGCTATTAGCGGCTTAGCGGGCTTAGCGGATCAGCTGATAAGCGGCTTAGCGGCTTAGCGGATCAGCTGTTAAGCAGCTTAGCGGCTTAGCGGATCAGCTGTTAAGCGGCTTAGCGGCTTGGGAAAAAGGGGGGGGAACCCTGCAGGAACTCGCAAGACATTTTCGTCTTGTGAAGCAAGCCCATAGGAAATTCGTTTTGCGAAGCACCTCCAAAACGGAAAACCCTTTCGTCTAGCTAAACTGACTAATGTGGGGGAGGGAGACAGTGCTCCTGAAGGTAGGAGTCTATCAATTGATGAAGATGATCATCCAAATGTCATAGACCGAATGGAGCAAAGAGCATGCAGACCTAGTGGTGGGAGGAGAAAATCCTTAAATAAGAGACACGGGGGAATGATTAATGGACTTCAATGTCTGTACACTAATGCGCAAAGCATGGGAAATAAACAAGATGAGCTTGAGCTCCTGGTACAGCAAACTAAATATGACATAATAGGAATCACTGAAACCTGGTGGGATAAATCCCACGATTGGAATGTAATAATGGAGGGATACAATCTATTTCAAAGAAACAGACCAGACAAGAAAGGAGGAGGAGTGGCGTTATATGTCAGGGATGTGTATACCTGTGAAGAGATCCAAGATTTAGAACCTCAAAGCCAAAGTGAGAGCATTTGGGTCAAAATTAAGGGAGAGAAGAATAACAGTGACCTCATTGTGGGAGTTTACTATAGATCCCCAAGCCAAACGGAGGACATAGATGATGCCTTCCTGGAACAGATGGCCAAGCATGCAAAAGGAAGGGAGATAGTAGTAATGGGGGACTTCAATTACCCGGATATTTGTTGGATGTCAAACTCAGCCAAGAGCATAAGGTCAAACAGATTCCTCACTGCCCTTGCAGACAACTTCATTGTCCAGAAAGTGGGAGAAGCAACAAGAGGAACAGCCATTTTAGATCTGGTCCTAACCAATGTTGATGACCTGGTTAGTGGGGTAGAAGTGGAAGGATCATTAGGCGCGAGTGATCATGCTCTTCTGAAGTTTACTATACAGCGGAAAGGAGCAGCCAAGCATACTAGGACTCAATTTCTCGACTTTAAGAAAGCCGACTTCATAAAGCTTAGGGAAGTGCTGGGTGAGATCCCATGGACAGTAATACTAAAAGGAAAGGGAGTTCAAGATGGCTGGGAGTTTGTTAAGAGGGAGATAGTAAAAGCACAACTTCAGGCAATACCAATGAGACGGAAACATGGAAGGTGCCTAAAGAAGCCAGGGTGGCTATCTAAAGAACTTTTAACTGAGTTAAGATTAAAAAAGGATGTGTACAAAAAATGGAAAAGGGGGGAAACCACCAAAGAGGAATTCAAACAAATAGCCAGCACGTGTAGACACAAAGTCAGAAAAGCTAAAGCACAAAATGAACTCAGGCTTGCTAGAGAGGTTAAAAGCAACAAAAAAGGCTTTTATGGGTATGTTCGTAGCAAAAGGAAGAACAAAGAAACCGTGGGGTCACTCAGAGGAGAAGATGGTGAAATGCAAACAGGGGACACAGAAAGGGCTGAACTCCTCAATGCCTTCTTTGCCTCAGTCTTCTCCGATAAAGAAAACAATGCCCGACCTGAAGAATTTGGAGCAAATGATTCAGCAGAGGAAACACAGCCCAGAATAACTAAGGAGATAGTACAAGAATACTTGGCTAGTCTAGATGTATTCAAGTCTCCAGGGCCAGATGAACTGCATCCAAGAGTATTAAAAGAACTGGCAGATGTGATTTCAGAACCACTGGCAGTCATCTTTGAGAATTCCTGGAGAACAGGCGAAGTCCCGGCAGACTGGAGGAGGGCAAATGTTGTCCCTATTTTCAAAAAGGGGAAAAGAGAGGACCCAAATAATTACCGCCCAGTCAGTCTGACATCAATACCAGGGAAGATTCTGGAGCAGATCATTAAGCAAACAGTCTGTGAGCACCTAGAAAGGAATGCTGTGATCACCAATAGTCAGCATGGATTTCTGAAAAATAAGTCATGTCAGACTAACCTGATCTCGTTTTTTGACAGAATTACAAGCCTGGTAGATGAAGGGAACGCAGTGGATGTAGTCTACCTTGATTTCAGCAAGGCATTTGACAAGGTGCCCCATGATATTCTTGTAAAGAAGCTGGTAAAATGCGGTCTTGACTATGCTACCACTCAGTGGATTTGTAACTGGCTGACTGACCGAACCCAAAGGGTGCTCATCAATGGTTCCTCTTCATCCTGGAGAAGAGTGACTAGTGGGGTGCCACAGGGTTCTGTCCTGGGCCCAGTCTTATTCAACATCTTTATCAACGACTTGGATGATGGACTCAAGGGCATCCTGATCAAATTTGCAGATGATACCAAACTGGGAGGGGTGGCTAACACCCCAGAGGACAGGATCACACTTCAAAACGACCTTGACAGATTAGAGAACTGGGCCAAAACAAACAAGATGAATTTTAACAGGGAGAAATGTAAAGTATTGCACTTGGGCAAAAAAAATGAGAGGCACAAATACAAGATGGGTGACACCTGGCTTGAGAGCAGTACATGTGAAAAGGATCTAGGAGTCTTGGTTGACCACAAACTTGACATGAGCCAACAGTGTGACGCGGCAGCTAAAAAAGCCAATGCAATTCTGGGCCTCATCAATAGGAGTATAGCATCTAGATCAAGGGAAGTAATAGTGCCACTGTATTCTGCTCTGGTCAGACCTCACCTGGAGTACTGTGTCCAGTTCTGGGCACCACAGTTCAAGAAGGACACTGACAAACTGGAACGTGTCCAGAGGAGGGCAACCAAAATGGTCAAAGGCCTGGAAATGATGCCTTATGAGGAACGGCTAAGGGAGCTGGGCATGTTTAGCCTGGAGAAGAGGAGGTTAAGGGGTGATATGATAGCCATGTTCAAATATATAAAAGGATGTCACATAGAGGAGGGAGAAAGGCTGTTTTCTGCTGCTCCAGAGAAGCGGACACGGAGCAATGGATCCAAACTACAAGAAAGAAGATTCCACCTAAACATTAGGAAGAACTTCCTGACAGTAAGAGCTGTTCGACAGTGGAATTTGCTGCCAAGGAGTGTGGTGGAGTCTCCTTCTTTGGAGGTCTTTAAGCAGAGGCTTGACAACCATATGTCAGGAGTGCTCTGATGGTGTTTCCTGCTTGGCAGGGGGTTGGACTCGATGGCCCTTGTGGTCTCTTCCAACTCTATGATTCTATGATTCTATGATTCTATGATTCTAGCGGGTTTTCCGTCTTGTGAGGCATTTGTCTTGCGGGGCACCACTGTATGAATGGGGTGAGCCTGTGACCTGGATTCAGGAATTGAGTAGTTATCATAACAAAAGAGTGGCCAGGATGCCCAGGTAATCCAATCACATAACCTGGCAGACAGGATAAAAATAACAGATTTCTGTTGTAGTCTGCCTCTTCTCTGACGTATGTATGATGTACTGGGGGTGGTCTTGGGCTACACCCCTTCTGTGATGTATGTACAGAGGGGTGGTCTTGGGCTCCAGGGTGGGCAGTTAAAAAGTCTATACAAGGGCATGTGCACATGGTTCAGGGTCCTCTTCCTGCCTCCTGCGTGTGAGGGGAGCACCGTGTTGAAACAGCTTTAATAAAGATCAGGCTTACTAGCTGCTTTGCTTCTCAATATTCTCTGGTTTGCCTCTGTTATTTTCTCCTAGTGATAGAGAATCTAAAAAAGGACTATATATGGGCTCTTGGGTACCCCAAAAGGGAAAAGGAGCAGTTTTTTCTTATAACACAAGCAAGAGAAGAGTAAAGTAGCTCCCAAATGGGGCAGGCCTGGCTTACCTTGTTTTCAAATAAGCAAAGCAGGAGTTGAGACCTTTGCCAGCTTGAGGGTCACATTTCCTACTAGGCAACCTCCTCAGGGTCAGCTGACAGTGGTGCGTGGGGCCAGAAGCAAAAATGGGTGGAGCAATGGACACTCGTTTTACCTATGTCTGGAAAGCCAATTCTGTCACACACTCAAACACTCTCCTTTCTCTTCACCACCCACACAAACAATCAGCACTATCGGAATTCAGTGATACATTCTGGCTGGTAAAAAAACCACACAAGGAGGGTGCAAAGTGGGGCAGTGAGGGTTGTGGCTTTTAGAGAAGAGGTGTGGCTTCTGTGGGGGAGAATCCTGAAGGGCCAGACAGAGGGCCAGACAGCCCCCAACTCCAAGCTTCCACATCCCAGAAGTACAGCAATACACATCACAGTCTAAAATGCTCTCACCTCCCATAAGACCATTAAGTAGGGAGGTTATGGGCTCTCCTTCCTTGGAGGTTTTTAAGCAGAGGTTGGACAGCCATCTGTCATGTATGAATCAGATGAGATTCCTGCATTGCAGGGGGTTGGACTAGATGACCCCAGGGTCCCTTCCAACTCTACAATTCTATGATTCTAAGTGCAGCATCTAAAACAGGAGCACAGAACTTGTGGCCCTCTGGACACTGTTGGATACTACCTTTCTCCATTGTCCCCTGAGTTTGTTTGTTTGTTCCCCTCCTGGTACTTTTTCCTGGTTTGTTTGTTTTTATACTGTAAAACCTCTGAGCAAAGACAGCCTTGTTTTAACAGATTGTATGCAAGCTATTCTGGGAGACTTTTTGTCTGAACAATAGGGTACAAATACATACCAACACACACACACACACACACACACACACACAAATATACAGTGGTACCTCGGGTTACACTTCAGGTTGCATGCGCTTCAGGTTACAGACTCCACTAACCCAGAACTTTGCTTCAGGATGAGAACAGAAATCGTGCTCCGGTGGCACGGCAGCAGCAGGAGGCCCCATTAGCTAAAGTGGTGCTTCAGGTTAAGAACAGTTTCAGGTTAAGAACGGACCTCCGGAACGAATTAAGTACTTAACCTGAGGTACCACTGTATATGCACATCTCATCTGCCCCAGCCAGCAAATGGCAAATGGTGAGGGATGATAAGGGTTATAGGTCAACCTCCAGCTGCAAAATCAGCACAGCTGGGAAGGGGTTTTGTGGGGCAAGAAAATGTTCTCTCTTTTCTTCCATTTCATCCGCCATAAAGACCTTGAACCGGGGATGGAAATCTCACGTTTCCTCTTCTGTAATTAGTTCTCAAGTGGTGCGGGTGCTTAAGATACTCTTTTGGCAGATAGCTAATTTCGGGGAAATCACCCTGATATGAACAGTGATGGAGAGAGGCCCTCTTTGTTAATTATCTAGATGAAGGACCAGATAAACGGCAGAGTCCCGCTGACAGCCTTCTGCAGAAAAGAGGAAGGCTTTCCTGGGAATAGATGCTGCCGCTCTGTGGCGCTGATGAAGAGGCAAAGCAGGGAAGCAGGTGGAGCAGATGCGTTTGGATCCCATGAAGGTGGTGACTAGGAGAAAGGAAGATACTGTTGTGAGTTGCGGGGTAAGGGTTAGTCTGGGTTAGAATCTAATGGAGGGTTCCATTGTTGAGCTGGCCGGGCAAGTTCCTTTGTGAGATAGTTGCCACCTAAGTATAGTTGTTATAACTAAGGAGGTTGCTCTGTGCCAGAGAGCAAATAGGTGGGCCTCATCCTGGCTGGTAGGGAGAAAGACAAAAGCAAGGATTGTGTACGTGAAGTGGGTTAGAAGTAAGGAGAAGTCAGAGATTGAGGGCCACGCTTGATTTCTGGTTTAAAGGCTATGACTATGGAAGAAGCAAGACCTTCTGGGGTGTTAAGGTTGTGAGCCCCTCTGTCGTAAGCTCAGGTTGTAAATAGGTAAAGGGACCCCAAAAGCTGGCATTGTGGTCAGGAAAAGGACTATATTCACACATGTGGTGGGAATGTAATCTGGTTAAGGAATATTGGCAAAAGATTATAAAGGTAATTTCTGGATTATTTCAAATAAACATAGAAGTTAATAGGGATTTGTTATTTTCGGGAATACTGGGAAATAACAAAGGAATAAGGAATAAGCAAGAGTTGTACAAGATTATGATTCTAGCTGGTATGGCAGTTATTGCTTTGGGATGGAAAGAAAAGGCCAAATGGAATATGGAAAAATGGAATGATTATGTTTTTGAATATGTACAGTCAGAAATATTCGCACAGATAGTGGCAGAGGATAGATGGGGAAACAAATGCCAAAGAATCACAAATAAATGGGCATTTTACAGGAAATGGATAGAAAGAGGGGAAGCCAACCCTAACATACAAGCTCGAATGAACAGACTGTGTACATGGATAAAGATATGAAGAAGGAAGGCTTGACCGGGGGCAGGGAGGGCTGGAGTGGGGAGGGAGGGGGAAGGAAAAAAAGGTAAACCGGATGGTATTTTGAATGGATTTTTTATGTAAGCCCTTTTTCAGAAACCATATATATTAATGCTATGTAGGTATGCATTGTAGTATGAATGAATTGTGTTTTGTATTCTTTGTTTATAGAATATATATAATAATGTTATGTTGCTAAGCAAATTTAATAAAACAGATAAAATAGATAAAGGGACCCCTGACCATTAGGTCCAGTCGTGACCAACTCTGGGGTCTCGCTTTATTGGCCTAGGGAGCCGGCGTACAGCTTCCAGGTCATCTGGCCAGCATGACTAAGCCGCTTCTGGTGAACCAGAGCAGCACACGGAAACACCATTTACCTTCCTGCCAGAGTGGTACCTATTTATCTACTTGCACTTTGATGTGCTTTCGAACTGCTAGGTTGGCAGGAGCAGGGACCGAGCAAGATGAGCATGGCAATTCTAGAGTCGGTCACGACTGGACCTAATGTTCAGGGGTCCTTTCATCTTTACTGGGATCATTGAAAATGAGAGGCACTCCTCAGGGCTGCTGAGACTGTTTGCAAAATACAATGTGCAGTTTTCGTTCTACCTGAATTCAGATATTTCTTTCAGCAATGGCCATGTGGTGTCAATTTACAGCTTCTGCTTCTGATTTGGAAGACATGCTTTTATTTCATTTGCTTGTGGTAATGGATGTGGTTGAGTATTCTCAGCGTTTTTTATTAGAAGTAATCTTTGATTAGTTTTCTGGGTTTGCCACCTGATGCTGTGTTATATTCCGGCTTTCTATTCAAGAAAATGTGTGTGTGTGTGTTAAAAAAACATGGCTAAATGGGCTTGCAGCACATAACACAAGTAGGGATGGATTAATCTGTCAATTCCGGTTTCTCATTTTCCCAGTCTTAAGATCAGTTCTCCACATCTATGTATTAGTTTGAAATTGTCCTGAAAAATTTGCCAGCACTTTGGTGTGAATTTCTCTTAATACACACATTTTTTGCAAGCAGTTTCCTCTTATCTAAAGCATGTTATTTTGACTGATATATACATACAAAGCACACTTTGCCCTAGTGTGTGCATTATTATACCTGTTACCTGGCAGGAAAACTGCACTGCAAAATTTGGAGAAGCACAAATTTAAACGCTTGGCTTGCTTTTCAATTTGGGTCCTGTTTCAGGAATTGCTGATGAGGTTGGTCTGCCTTTAATTGCAAGCAGAATTGAATTTATCCTACCTGGGAGTGATTCCCAGTGAACTCAGCAGGACTTACTGCCGAGTAGACACGCTTAGGATTGCAATGTGCTAGCATTTAAGCCCTTGACAGCCCTAGCTGGATTGCATGGCCTGAACTTTTGACTGCTATGTGTAGCAGTGACACACACACACACACACTGCTATTTTGTCTATCAGTTTCATGAAGCAGAAGGCTCAATGTGAAGAACCAAAAATTATTATTTATGTAATTCTTACTGAATTTGATTTCCCGTCACCTATTAGTCTGACATACCTCAACTCGGGCATAAAATCCCTAAATTACAGAGCAATCTGGGCTCTTCAACTGATCCATACAAGCCGGCACTTAGCAAAGTCTGGAGACAGGTAGAAGTAGCCCAAAGGCCATGATGGGTTGCTCTTTCAAGATGTCCATCGAGGCATGCAGAAATCAACATACGCTGGGGGGGGGGGGACTGTGCTGGGTGCTATTTGTACAAAAGTAACAGCCAATGACCTGAAGCAATAAAAATACCTGCAGATTTAAACCCAGAGGACTCCCTGCTGCATATCAATAGCAATAAGAGCAGCAAAAATAGAAATGTATTATTTATAGGCCTATTCATTCATATATATATATATATATATGCTTTCGTAGATTTTCACGGGTACAGGAATGCAGGTTTTGGTGTCCTCGGGTGTCTTCCCGTGTAAAAGATGGGGTGTCTAGGCGACGTTTCGACGAGGTCTCACTCGTCATCTTCAGGCTGGTGCTTATATATATGGCTAAAATACCCTCGCTGGTGGACCTACTTCTCCGAATTGAATTGCTTTTTATTCCAGCACATTGTGCAGTTTTATGTGGCATGAGAATGCCCTGTTAAAAGGCGGGAGCTGCATTTGCAGAGAAGCAGCCCACCGACTGGATTTTTTAACCCCCCTCGCTCCATGTTGTGTCAGCCTGACACCCTCCCTTTCCATGGAATGACTTTTTTAAGCACAAGAACATAGCAGATCTATATCACGACAATGTTAAGCACCGCAGGGTCAGACTAAGGACCCATCTAGTCCAGGGGAAGGACAGGATTATCCCATCCCATAAAAACATGAGAAGTGTTGACATGCAGAGGGGCCAGGAGGCCAGCTGGCAACCCCGGCTCGGACATCTCCTTCCATTGACCCATGCGCTGATGTAAATCAGTGACCCGAACTTCAAAAGCCAGGGCACACAATTAGCAGAGTGTACTGCGCACAAGCTAGCAGTTCAAAAGCATGTCAAAGTGCAAGTAGATAACTAGGTACCGCTCCGGTGCGAAGGTAAACAGTGTTTCTGTGCACTGCTCTGGTCCGCCAGAAGTGGCTTAGTCATGCTGGCCACATGACCCAGAAAAACTGCCTGCAGACAAACGTTGAAAACCATTTCTGGGGTGTGGCTGCTGTCACATGCTGACAGCTTCTAGGAGCCACAGGTGAGAGCTGAGTGCAGGGCGGGGAGCAAAGGCGGATAATGATGATGATGATATTACATTTATTGGCAATATACAACCTGTGTACAATGTGTACAAAGGTACAAACTACCCCAAAGCAGCAACAAACAACTCCCAGTGTTTCTGTCTTTTCTTATAGCAGGGATGGGGAACCTGTGGCCCTGTAGGTATTGCCATACTCTCATCAGCCCTAGCCAGCATTGAGAATGCAGACTGAATCAAATTTCTCCCCCATTTCTAATCACAATTCGTGTGTGAGAGAGAGGAGGGGAGAGGGGGGAGAGGGAGAGGAAGGAAGGAAGGAAGGAAGGAAGGAAGGAAGGTAGGTAGGTTAGGGGGTGTAGCACAAGGGGAAGTGGGGCAGTTGTGGAAAAAATCTGTGCACCCCAAAGCTGCTATTATCCACCCCAGGAGAGAAATAGCAAGCACCAAGCAGTCATTCATGTTCATCAAAGATCAAGAGCTCCTGATTAGTTACTTGATTTGTAAGAAAGACCAACTTTAATTATTGTAAGTACCCTTTCTCTTGCAATGTGTTATTTCTGTAGCGCCTCAAGAAGAAGAAGAAACTCGTGCATTGGTTATAATTATATATTATTGGTTATAATTATATAGCTAGGCTGAGAGGCTCTTTCCACTATGACACTATAGCTCAGGGGTGGAGCACATGCTTTGATTGTAGAAGATTGAATCCTTCAGGTAGGTCCCTGCCTGAAACCCTGGAGAGCTGTTGCCAGTCAGTGTATACAATACAAACAGAGATGGGCCAGTGGTCTAATTTGGTGTAAGGTTGCTTCTGATATTGCTGTGGAATCCCCAGAAGTCTAAGAGCAGAGATTTCCACCTGGGATAGTCCATAGGTCCATAAGTCAGTGGGAGAGCATCTACTTTGCACAGCATCTCCAGGTAGGGTTAGGAGAATCGCCTTCCAGTCAATGTAGGGCAGACCCACACCATACATTTAAGGAACATTCAAAGCACATGATTCCTCCCCCCCCCCCAAAGAATCCTGGGAACTGTAGTTGCCTCCTTGCAGAGCTCCAATTCTAGCACCCTTAACAAACTACAGTTCCCAGAATTCATTGGGGGGAGTTGTTCGCTTTAAATGTGCATTGGATTGGCCCTGTATACCTGAAGGAGTGTCTCCACTCCATCGTTCAGCCCGGACACTGAAGTCCAGCTCCAAGGGTCTTCTGGTGGTTACCTCACTGCAAAAAGTGAAATTACCGGGAACCAGGCAGAGGGCCTTCTCAGTAGTGGCACCCGCCCTGTGGAATGCCCTGTGGAATGCCCTCCCATCAGATGTCAAGGAAATACACAACTATATAACCTTTAGAAGCCATCTGAAGACAGCCCTGTTTCAGGAAGTTTTTTATGTCTATTGTTTTATTATGCTTTTTATATTTGTTGGAAGCTGCCCAGAGTGGCTGGGGCAACCCAGTTAGATGGGTGGCATTTACATAACATTATTATTGTTATTATTATGATGATGATTGATGTGCTTTAAATTTATGGTGTGGATCTGCCTGTAGAAAAAACAAACCTAGATGGACAAATGTTCTGACTTGGTATATGGCAGCGTCCTAGCTGTTTCTGATTCCCAGGTACCTCTAGAAGGCAGATCCCAATTCATCATTAACCCACAAATCCCCAGGTAATTTCACATCCACTTTTCCTGCCCTTAAAAAGGTGCTCTCCAACTGGACTGAAATCGAGGAGATTCTCAATAACAGCCCAACTAGCTGACAACAGTGCCATCTTGTGTTCCGCTTTGCCAGCCAGCAAGACGCACATCCCCTCACACACTTATCACAACGGCATATGAAAGAAAGAAATCGGCCATGCGCCAGAGCTGCAGAACATCTCTCTTTCATATCCATCACACTCCTTAATGAGCCTTCTTCCCCACACTGCTTCAGATATTCTCTTGCTCTCTTGCTCTCGTTGGATTTACAGGTGCTCTCCAGACTGCAGACATCTGTACAACCCAACGGTAATAAGAGGGAAGTTCTCAGAAGGCTCCGTTTAGGTGGAAAGGCTTTGATGGAGCACTGCAAATCAATATTACTTTGTAAATTTTTAATGTTTGCTCAGTGCAAAATGCTGTAAATAAAATAAGCAAACCATGAATGACTATTCTTTGTAGCTAGGTCTTTAAAGGGAAAAAGTGTCAGTTCAGCAATATGGCTAACTACCAGCTATAGATATGGCCTTAAAAATGTCTAGACTAATAAATCAAGAGCAGAATTTGAATAACCTCCAGTGGCAGGTAATTTCTCAGAACTCCCAAACTTTTACTGCAGACCTAGCAGTGATTATAAAGGCATAGGTGGTGCCTGTTTGTGTATGTGTGTTAGGGGAGGGGGGGGGCGGAGAGATTTGGAACTATGAATACCAAATTCAGAAATAAAATACAGACTTCATCATGTTGTCACTATGTTTAATGAGCTAAAATGCTAAGCAGTTGTGTTTACAGAGGATGATTGCAGCGCAGAGAGCCGAGCCCTGGATTTTAAACCACTGTGAAACGCTTAAAGTGCAGTGGTATCAATGCAGAAATAAATCCCGTTGAGCTGAATGGGGCTTATTCCCAAGTTAGGTAGGCACAGAACTGCAACTTCACTTTCTTTCCAGTACTAGCTCATTAGAAGAAGAAAAATGAGCAAAGCACATGCCCTGCCAGCCTGGAGTATAATATCTGTTACATGTTTTGGCTAGGGAGCTCGAGGTTTCATGGGCCCTGCAAAAGTGCCCTCCATGAGCTCCTTCATACATCAGTGTGGCCCCCTGACCATGTTTTCAAGCTGGTGGCAACGGGTCAATATAAGTTGCCCATTTAAATCCCCCAAAATGCACAAGAGTGTCCCTCTGGAGCATTATGGGAAATAACCCTCTCCAGCAGGGAGCCTATATGTTAGTACTGGTGTACCAGCCAAGATGGACGCGGGTGGCGCTGTGGTCTAAATCACCGAACCTCTTGGGCTTGCTGATTGGAAGGTCGACAGTTCGAATTCCCGCAATGGAGAGAGCTCCCATTGCTCTGTCCCAGCTCCTGCCAACCTAGCAGTTTGAAAGCACACCAGTGCAAGTAGATAAATAGGTACTGCTGCGGCAGGAAGGTAAATGGAGTTTCCATGTGCTCTGGTTTCCATCACGGTGTCCCGTTGCACCAGAAGCGGTTTAGTCATGCTGGCCACATGACCCTAAAAGCTGTCTGTGGACAAACGCTAGCTCTCTCGGCCTGAAAGTGAGATGACCACCGCAACCCTATAGTTGCCTTTGACTGGACTTAGCTGTCCGGGTATCCTTTACTTTACTTTACTTTTACTTTTTACCAGCCAGGGTCCTGGCATGATGGTTCTAGATGCTGATTCTGGGCTTGAAATGCCCTCTTCTCATAAGAACCTATGGAGAACCTTAATGGATCAGGTCAAAGGTTCATCTCGTCCAGTATCCTGTTCTCACAATGGCCAAACAGAGGCGGGGAACTGAACTTAAGAAAAATGAGAAACCAAAAGAAACTGAAATTGACAGATCCATCCATCCTTACTTGGGGTGCAGGATGAGTCTTCCTGGAGATCTGATGAGTGGAGGTGGATCTCCTGACATATTAGTATGTCTGTATTGCTTCTCTGTTCCTGTCTGCACATTTGTATGCACCTGAATATTGCAAAACCATTGAGAGTCTCCAGTGTTCTTTTCTCCAAAGCAGTGGTTGCTCTCCAGTTGTTTTGGGACTACAACTCCCATCATCCCTAGCTAACAGGACCAGTGGTCAGGGATGATGGGAATTGTAGTCCCAAAACAGCTGGAGGGTCAAGTTTGGCCATCACTGCTCCAAAGGATGCCAAGCTCAGGAATGCTACCCCTAGAGGTTTTCATTCCCTGGTGAAGGGAGAGCACATTCCATATCTTCTCAGGATAACCAACATGCCGCCAACCATGTGCTGTTCAACTAAAGGTAAAGGTAAAGGGACCCCTGACCATTAGGTCCAGTCGTGACCAACTCTGGGGTTGCGGCGCTCATCTCGCTTTATTGGCCAAGGGAACCGGCGTACAGCTTCTGGGTCATGTGGCCAGCATGACTAAGCTGCTTCTGGTGAACCAGAGCAGAGCACAGAAACACCGTTTACCTTCCCACCGGAGCGGTACCTATTTATCTACTTGCACCTCTCTTTTTTTGGTGTGCTTTCAAACTGCTCAGTTGGCAGAAGCTGGGACCGAGCAATGGGAGCTCACCCCGTTGCAGGGATTCGAACCGTCAACCTTCTGATTGGGAAGTCCTAGGCTCTGTGGTTTAACCCACAGCACCACCCCCTTTTCCCTGGCCATTGGCCATGCTGGTGGGGGCTGATGGGAGTTAGAGTCCAACAAAATCTCGAGGCACCACTTGGCCACCTCTGTACTCCTAAGCTTGCATACTAGCAAAAGTATTACTAATTCATTTATTAATTACTAATGCTAATAAAGGTATTGTAAATTGTTCACAAATGACCTAGAGTCTTAATGGTCTTGATATGTACAGTCACCATGAAGGAGGGTGATTTAGGTTTAAGTTTCTGACCATGCAACCTTGTTAAAACAAATATTAATTTTGCAAAATCCCTAGTGTTAGGGATGAGTAGTGAGGTAGCCCAGTTTGCCGATGATATTGAGTTGTTCAGGATGTTTAAAACCAAAAGGAATTGCAAGGAGGGTCCCTCCAAACTGGGTGAATGGACAGTAAAATGTGATTCAAGGTAAGGAAGCATAAAGTGGTCACAGCGGGACAAAAGCAAACTAAACCTAATTTCACATAAATGCTAATGGGGTCTGAACTGGCAGTGACTGGAACTGGTTTTAGACCTTGAAGTCATAGTGGATAGCTTGTTGAAGATAGGAACATAAGAAATTGCCTTGGAAGCCACCTAGAGTGTCTCAGGCAACCCAGTCAGAGTGGGAGAGTATTATTATTATTATTATTATTATTATTATTATTATTTAGAATATCCCTATTTTCATCAGAGAAATGTTGAAGGGTATGGTTTGTTGTTGTTGTTTAGTCGTTTAGTCGTGTCCGACTCTTCGTGACCCCATGGACCAGAGCATGCCATATGGTACCCTTGTACAAAAATTCACTCCCTGTTACTCCAGGCTTTAATTTCAGCAGTATAATTGGGGGGGGGTGATTTTGATTTTGCCATTGCTGGGCATCAGAAATCTTATCTGATCTATTGCAAATTACCAAGGGGTCTGTAGTAGATTCCAAAATGCCTTCTGTCCACCACTGAGGTAGACATTCGATGAGACAGGTCAAAGTCCTTACTCAGTATAAGACAGGTTATTGTATGCACACTTCATCTATAGCACGAGGATGAAGCAACATGAGTTTGTTGATGTTGATGTGAGGCACTTAGGAAATGAATCATATTGATCATAACATACCGAAGGAGGCACTTTTTGCAATGTGTCATTTCCCCCCTCATTTCTTGAGTCCACTTGTTTAATTCATGAACATGGCGTGAATTATATACATGATGTGCATATTTCTGTTGACTATTTTAAGCACACCACTGGAAAGGCAAGATGTAAGTCTACTTAACTGAATTAGGTTGTCCACAATTTCTCAGCCAGCTTTGGGGAAGAGGTGACACTTATGACAAATGCCCGAGCATCCATTTTGGTGTACATATTGACGCTGCCAGGAGTTGCTGCCACCACTTGTGGTTTCTCACTCTATGTTTCCTTTGGCAAAATGTGTTGTTGTGTTGTTGTTGTTGTTGTTTTGAGTGAATGGCTAAGAAACCACAATTTTCATGTGGGAACAGGATGTTGAGCTACATAGACTACAGATCTGATGCAGTAGGGCTTTTATTAAATTCTTACTAATTATCAGGGAGTAGACCTGGCCAGTAGTGATGTATGGAAGTGAGAGCTGAACCATAAAGAAGGCTGATCACAGAAGAATTGATGCTTTTGGATTATGGTGCTGGAGGAGACTCTTGAGAGTCCCATGGACTGCAAGAAGATCAAACGCATCCATTTTGAAGGAAATCAGCCCCGAGTGCTCACTGGAAGGACAGATCCTGAAGCTGAGGCTCCAATATTTTGGCCACCTCATGAGAAGAGAAGACTCCCTGGAGAAGACCCTGATGTTGGGAAAGATTGAGGGCACAAGGAGAAGGGGACAACAGAAGACGAGATGGTTGGACAATGTTCTCAAAGCTACGAACATGAGTTTGACCAAATTGCGGGAGGCAGTGGAAGGCAGGAATGCCTGGAGTGCTCTGGTCCATGGGGTCACGAAGAGTTGGACACGACTAAACAACAACAGACCTGGCTGGAGCTCAGATTCCAAACCAAATCAGGCAAATCTGGGCTTTATTGAGATCAAGTAAAGACTACCCTGGATCACTTTGCATTGGGTCAGCTGACTGGCAACAATCTGGGGATCTCAAAAGTCAGCATGGTTAGGAGGCTGAGGGAAGGAGGGGCAGGTACCCTCTGCAAGGTTAAAAGAGCAGTGCAGGGCTGTTTGCAAAAAGGTTTTCAAACTGTCCCACACTCCACTTTCACTGCATACACCTCTTCCCAGCAGGGGAACACATGCATGCTGCCAAACTGAGCAGGATTGAACTCTCCACTTCTCAGAACCCTGATTAAACATGTGTTTGGGTGCAGGAAAACATAGACACAGCATCCTCTTCTTCCCTGCCACCCTTGTGACCATATGCATTAGGCTCTAAACCCACAATTCAACATTAGAGCTGGCCAGAATTCATCCAGAAGCATTTCTGTCTCCAGTCATGGAGGCAGAGTATAGTCATTGTGACTAGTAAAAAGGTAAAAGGTAAAGGACCCCTGGACAGTTAAATCCACTCAAAGGCAACCATGGGGTTGTGGCGCTCATCTCGCTTTCAGGCCATGGGAGTCAACGTTTGTCCACAGGCAGCTTTCCAGGTCATGTGGTCAACATGATTAAACCACTTCTGGTGCAAGGGAACACCGTGATGGAAACCAGATTGCACAGAAACGCCGTTTACCTTCCTGCCACAGCGGTACCTATTTATCTACTTGCACTGGCATGCTTTCGAACTGCTAGGTTGGCAGGAGCTGGGACAGAGCAACGGAAGCTCACCCCATCATGGGGATTCGAACTGCTGATCAGCAAGTCCAAGAGGCTCAGTAGTTTAGACCACAGCGCCTCCCGCGACTAGTAGCTATTGATAGGCTTTTTGATGGATTTGTCCAACCCTCTTTTAAAACCATCTAGGTTGATGGCCATCTCTGCCTCTTCTGGGAGCGAGTTCCATAGTTTGACTATGCACCACATGGAAAAGTTCTTTCTTTTATCTGACCAGAGTCTTCCAGCATTCAGCTTCCTTGGCTGTCCACAAGTTCTAGGCTTATGAGAAAGGGAGGTAAACTTTGTTCTGTACCCTTTCCCCTTGCCCTGCATGCTTTTACAAATTTATATCATGTCACCTATCTTATGGAAATTATGAGGGGGGGGGGCACATCTTTAAAGTTGTTAAATGTTACAAATATTATGCATAAATATATACTTTCGACTTGACAGCTCAGGGAAGTTACCTAGAAATATAAAAATCAACTCCTTTGCCAGTTTCCTTCATTCCACTGCCAGTTTGCTTCATTGGCCAAGGACTTGGAAACCACTCAGTCCCGCCATAATCCCTCAAGCGGGAAGTCGTGTACTCACAGGAAGGTACTCATAGGTGTCAATCGCTGGGCAAAGGCACTCCTCCGGACTTGCCCAGGTGGCAGACTATGCAAACCAAAGTTCTATTGTCCCTTTGTAGTAAGTGCTTAGAATGTACTTCCCAATACATATCCTGTATCAGCCTGTTGTCCCACCACATTCCTCCTGTGTTAATCACGTACAGTGGTGCCCCACAAGACGAATGCCTCGCAAGACGAAAAACTCGCTAGACGAAAGGGTTTTCCGTTTTTTGAGTCGTTCCGCAAGACAAATTTCCCAATGGGCTTGCTTCGCAAGACGAAACGTCTTGCGAGTTCTTGCGAGTTTGTTTCCTTTTTCTTAAAGCTGCTAAGCCGTTAATAGCCGCTAAGCCACTAATAGCCGTGCTTCGCAAGACGAGAACACCGCAAGACGAAGAGACTCATGGAACGGATTAATTTCATCTTGCAAGGCACCACTGTATAACCCTCCCTTTTTCTGATGTAGCAATGATGTAGCGATGATGCTTAATGAACTGTATGCTGGGATAAGATAGAAACTTTTAAAAGTCCTTGTCACCCCATCCTCGGGGTTCAAAATTCCTCTTTGAACCTGTTGCGCAATAAACTTTGGTCTGCAGCTATTTGCTCCGGTTGGTGGCTGGACTCCTTCCTTTATTCCGCAGGGACACATGGGCTCTGCCCAACGTGCTGGGTGACTGAGCAGCCTCGCACCTAGATTTTTCCATAACACCTCATAGTCACCTTTTCTCTAAGCTAAAAAGTCCCAAACGCTGCAGTCTTTCCTCATGGGAGAGTCATTCCATCTCCTTCATCATTTTGGCTGCCCTTTTGTGAACTTTGCCCAAATCTACAATGTCCTTTTTGAGCTGAGTTGACCAGGACTGCACACAGCATTCAACTAACGTATCCTTTAAATGCAAAGATTTCTGCTTGTGCAATTGAACTTTCCTTTCCCCACTCCTCCTCTCTCCTCCCCTGTGTGCTGCACCCTCCCTGAATCTGCCCCACAGGCATGGTGGATACCCTAGAACAGATATAGGGGGTGCAGGGCGGAAGAGAGGGAGACAATGTTCTTCTGCAATAGCAGAAATTATTGCGCAGACATAACGAGAGACTTATTGCTACTTTGGATACAACCCAACAGTTTTTATTTCAGTGCTTATAAAGAAAAAATGCCAAGTGAGTTTAAATCTAGGTGAGCCAAAGGGAGTCCCACTCATTTTTAAAACAAAACAAAACCTTATAACAGGAACTCAGGCACAAGAATAAATAAAAAAAACTCCTAATACTATACAACATCAATAGCATATGTGCCAAATGAATTCCCTAATAAAACAGATGTGGCAAATTACATTTAATAATGTTTGACAATTCCCCACGCAGCTAATGGTTTGCTAGAAATTAGTCCCTAATGTTTTAGGGACTGCTGGCTCTTGCAGTCATTTGCCTGGTCTTCATTTACATGTTTCGTTTCCAGCATGTCAAATCTCCCACCATCTCCCTCCAATGGTTTATGGCACCTTCCTCTCCCCACTGAGAGATTATTTCAAAGGTCAGCGTGTTTGTACACTGCAAGCTTACCCGACGCGGGAGGAAGGTGATCTTGGAATCCAAGTATGTTTTCACTCACTCCAAAAGATAGGGCCCTCGAGATCATCGGTTTCAGCGGCAAATCGGGATTAATGATACAGCTTCTTTTCCTAGTAGAGAAGCCATAGAATTAATGTTGCAAGTTGCATATCCAAATGATTCTCAGCGGTTTCCGGCACGTCACAGTGCATGCAGCAGACGGCTGTACATCACCTCTGAATCTAAGAAAAGGATGAGGGATTGAGAAGTGGGAACAGCAACAAATGGTGTGTCTCCTGGTTCAAGAGTCCTGTGGCTCCATTCTTTCCCTCTCCCCAGTGCTCTGCTTCTACCACCATTCATAAATCAGCATTCTGTGCTCACTGAGCATGCCCAGTCCTCACTGAGGTGTGGGTTCCTGCATCCCCTCCTTAGGGCATCTTCTTTCATTTCTGTTTCTGTTTTAGATAAAAGGCATGGCATAGCAATGGGAACTCTGAGAATTGTAGCTCTGCGAAGGGACTGGGACCTCTGAATGGGGCTCTCTGCCATCTTGTTGTTTAGTCATTTAGTCGTGTCCAACTCTTCGTGACCCCATGGACCAGAGCACGCCAGGCACTTCTGTCTTCCACTGCCTCCCGCACTTTGGTCAAACTCATGCTGATAGCTTCGCGAACACTAGCCAACCATCTCGTCCTCTGTTGTCCCCTTCCCCTTGTGCCCTCCATCTTTCCCAACATCAGGGTCTTTTCCAGGGAGTCTTCTCTTCTCATGAGGTAGCCAAAGTATTGGAGCCTCAGCTTCAGGATCTGTCCTTCCAGTGAGCACTCAGGGCTGATTTCCTTAAGAATGGATAGGTTTGATCTTGCAGTCCATGGGACTCTCAAGAGTCTCCTCCAGCACCATAATTCAAAAGCATCCATTCTTCGGCGATCAGCCTTCTTTATGGTCCAGCTCTCACTTCCATACATCACTACTGGGAAAACCACAGCTTTAACTATACGGACCTTTGTTGGCAAGGTGATGTGTCTGCTTTTTAAGATGCTATCTAGGTTTGTCATTGCTTTTCTACCAAGAAGCAGACGTCTTTTAATTTCGTGGCTGCTGTCACCATCTGCAGTGATCATAGAGCCCAAGAAAGTAAAATCTCACTCTTAACAAACCACAACTCCCATAATTCCTTGAGGGAAACCACAGCTGTTTAAAGTGGTATCACAGCCCTTTAAATGTACGGTGTAAATGTGACTTTAATCTCAGCAGCAATGGAACAGATTTGCCCTCAGACAGACGACAAGCACCAACAAGAAATGTGGCAACGACCACTAGGTTTAGGATTAATTCCTTTCCATTATTTCTTTCCAAGTTTTCTTTACCTACACAGTGAACATCACAGTGGAAAGAACCTTGACCCTCCCTTGTTCTCCATGGACTCATTATTAGGTCTGGGGGCACAGCCACAAATACAACTGCAGAAAAGTTGGGTGCCCAGAGACTGAGGTCTTATGGTGAATGTGCAGAGAAGGGAGCAGTGAGGGCTCAGGCCCTCCCCTGGCTCGCCTTGCTCCAACTCCTTAATCTCTTCCCCCACCTCTTTGGGATCCACCCACCCCCTCCACAACATCTCCATGGGGCTCATGACAAGTAGCGGAATATCACACCGCTGTCAGGCATGGAATGTGCAGAGTGAGGAATGAACTATTTATACACTTACAAGTTAGGAAACGTCACAGGTTAGAAAGTGTAATTATACACTTACAAGTCTAAACCACTGAGCCTCTTGGGCTTGCCGATCAGAAGGTTGGTGGTTCGAATCCCCGCAACGGGGTGAGCTCTCATTGCTTGGTTGCTGCTCCACATGACCTGGAAAAACTGTCTGCGGACAAACACCTGCTCCCTTGGCCTGTAAAGCGAGATGAGCACCGCAACCCCAGAATTGTCTGCAACTGGACTTAACTATCAGGGGTCCTTTACCATACACTTAACAAGTTAGGAAAAGGCATGTCCCTCAGTCCTATGCCCAATGCTTTTTTTCTAGAAAAAAATGTTTAGGGGTACTCTCATTTTGACTCAAAAAAAATCACCCTTTGATAGTTCAAATCGGAGGAAATGAATACAGTAAATGGACAAAAGTACAAAGAACATGTATTACTCATATTGAAATACCGCCCTTCAATGAGTTTCATCAGTAAAACACCACACATCCACATTCCACACTGCTTCACACATTAAACACTCGCTTCCGTCCGAGAGTCAGGAAACACTGGGAAAGGAAATGAAGCCACCATCGGAGGTGGTAACAACGAAACTGACCAATCACCGTGCTAGATTCCAACTCCTACTTCACACATTAAATGCTTGCTTCCATCTGAGACTCAGGAAACACTGTGACAGGACATGAGGCCGCCATCGGGGGTAGCAATGGAACTGATGGTTCACCGTCCTATTCAACAGAACTGACGAATCACTGTGCTAGAGAAGAAACTATTAGATGATAGAGATGATAGATAGATGATAGATGATGATGATGATAGATAGATAGATAGATAGATGATAGATAGATAGATGATAGATAGATATAGATATAGATAGATAGATGATAGATAGATAGATGATAGATAGATAGATAGATAGATAGATAGATAGATAGATAGATAGATAGTGTCAGGGAACTGCCATCGGAGCCAAGAGTGGAGGTAAGGCTCCCCAACGATGCAGGAGAAGGGACCAGCAGGGAGAGAGAGAACACTTCCTTTGGGGAAGGAAATCGGCGTGACACCAGGAAGAAAGGGGAGCAGGGAAGGACTTCGGAGAGATGGCTCCAAGACTCTTCCACAGAGACCAGCGGGGAGAGCCCAGGACCTCCGCTGGCCATGCCCACTCTGCACAGAAGACTTCCGCGCAGGGAGGCTAGGAGGAGACTTGGCGTCAAAGAGCTTCTATGTTGGAAGAAGTTCAGGAAACGCCCACTGACGGATACTGCCAGTGACTGACACAGCCACGGAGAAAGGGCTGTCCAGCCAGGGAAAGGTTTAGCCAGACAACGTTGCCTAGAGCAGCAGCCCCCTTACACACGAGCAACCCCCAATTCCCTTTACAGATAGAGATGATAGATGATAGATAGATAGATAGATAGATAGATAGATAGATAGATAGATGATAGATAGATATAGATAGATAGATATAGATAGATAGATGATAGATGATAGATAGATAGATAGATAGATAGATAGATAGATAGATAGATAGATGATAGATAGATAGATAGATGATAGATAGATTAGATGATAGATAGATAGATAGATGATAGATAGATAGATAGATAGATAGATAGATAGATAGATAGATGATAGATAGGTGATATAGATAGATAGATGATAGATTAGATAGATGATAGATAGATGATAGATAGATAGATAGATGATAGATAGATAGATAGATAGATGATAGATAGCTAGATAGGTAGATAGATAGGTAGGTGATAGATAGATAGATGATAGATAGATAGATAGATAGATAGATAGATAGATAGATAGATAGATAGATGATAGATAGATAGATGATAGATAGATGATAGATAGATAGATAGATGATGATAGATAGATAGATAGATAGATAGATAGATAGATAGATGATAGATAGATGATAGATAGATAGATTAGATAGATAGATAGATAGATAGATAGATAGATAGATAGATGATAGATAGATAGATGATAGATAGATGATAGATAGATAGATAGATAGATGATAGATAGATGATAGATAGATAGATAGATAGATAGATAGATAGATAGATAGATGATAGATAGATGATAGATAGATAGTTTCTTCTCCCATTAGATTCACAAAATGTTTAGGGGTATGTGTACCCCTGCATCCCTCCCAAAAAAGCACTGTCTGCACCTCTCAGCTGCTCCTAGGTGTGCACCCATTGAGGCAGTTGCAGCAACAGAGAGGCCCCACTGCCAACCTCAGTTGATGCATCTTCCCCACCCAAGCTGCACACAAACAGGCAAAGACTACGCCTGCGTGTTACCTGCTTCTGCTCCTCCCTCTTCATTCCTCTCCTGGTCCTGGGAGACAGCAGAGGAGGAGAGCTAGTGGCAGGAGGAGAAGGTGTGGAAGCCCTTGACTCCAGCCTGACTTATCGCTCCCTACTCTTGCGCCTGTTCTTCACGCTCCAATCCTTCAGCTTTTTCTGCCACAACTCCCAGCTCTTACAGGTTCCCTCAGTACACTAATCCCTTCTTCCAAGTGAGTCTACAGCTGAACTTCTCCCACTGCCTATTCATCAGTATTCCAACCACTTCCTCAGAATCCATGCCCTCCAACATTTCTCTGAAGAAAATAACAACATCCTATTCCATCATCATCATTTTATTATTTATACCCCACCCATCTGACTGGGTTGCCCCAGCCACTCTGGATGGCTTCCAACATATATAAAAACACAACAAAACATTTTTTTAAAAACCTTCCCCCTACAGGGCTGCCTTCAGATGTCTTCTAAAGGTTGCAAAGTTACTTATCTCCTTCGCTTGGAGATTGCATAACTTCATACCCTCCAACATTTCTCTGATGAAACTAGAGGTGTTCTAAGGAAAAGTGGGACATCACAGGATCAAATCAGAAACTGGGACAGATTCTGTAAATCTGAGACTGTCCCTGGAAAATAGGGACACTTGGAAGGTCCCACCAGTCCCTGACAGGGAAGACCCAATGTTTTCATTTGCACAGCTTGCATGCTTATTTATTTACAGGCAACAACCATTTTACACATGTTCAATATGTGCACAACTGCACATGTGTACATCATCGCAAACTCAGAAGTGACTTGGGAAAGGGCAAAATCAGCCCGAAAACAGTGCAGAAAGGGCAAAAATGTATGAAAAGAGTGCCTAGCAATCCCACGAAGCTTTGCGATGCCTTTCCAGGAGCCCTTGCACCAACTGTTGAGGCCTGCAGAGAGCTGGAGTTTGAGCAGGGTTCAGAGGGTGATTGCAGGCTTTTTCAATGGTGTTCCCAATATTTGTGATTTCACATAAACGTGTGGCGCCTTGGAACATAAACCCCATGTGAAAGGGTTGTTGCCTGTATTTATTTATCTATCTATCTATCTATCTATCTATCTATCTATCTATCTATCTATCATCTATCTATCTATTTAATATAATTTATACGCTGATTGATTGTAAAGGGGGGGCCTCAAAGTAAGGTAAAGGTAAAGGTACCCCTGCCCGTATGGGCCAGTTGTGTCCAACTCTAGGGTTGTGCGCCCATCTCACTTAAGAGGCCGGGGGCCAGCGCTGTCCGGAGACACTGGTCACGTGGCCAGTGTGATGAAGCTGCTCTGGCGAGCCAGCACCAGCGCAGCGCACGGAAACGCCGTTTACCTTCCCGCTATAAAGCGGTACCTATTTATCTGCTTGCACTTAGGGGTGCTTTCGAACTGCTAGGTGGGCAGGAGCTGGGACCGAAAGACGGGAGCTCACCCCGCCGCGGGGATTCGAACCGCCGACCATGCAATCAGCAAGCCCTAGGCGCTGAGGTTTTACCCACAGTGCCACCCGCATCCTCAAAGTAGTTTACCAAAAAAAGGGAGAGAAAATAAGAAAAAAAATACAATAACACTTTCGAAAAGTTCAAATAACAATTGTCTAAAAACCAGATTAAAACTCGCACCAACTTTCTAAACATCTGGGTAGGTTTGCTTAAACGGGAATATTTCAGCAGGTGCCCAAAAGAGTTCAGTGAACTCTTTTGCCTGCCTGATTATCAAGAGGCAGGGAGTTCCAAAGTCTACGTGAGTGCTGCCACACAAATACATCCAGTTCCTACAAATGTGAAAGGAGCGTTTTGAGGAACAGTGCCAATTCTGTCGACTGAAGTGGCCGAGTCGGTATATATGGGGGAAGTTTGTGAGCTTGCAGGGCCAAAGAGAAACACGATGCAGAAGTGACTCTGTCCCAACAAGGCAGTTCTTATGCCATGTTATGATCTTACAGAAAACACACTCATCGTGTCAAAGGCATCGAGCAGCTGTGCACGGATGCTTATGCATGAAAGTCTGTGGCAGGCCCTCGATTATTGAGTGCTTTTTCTTCCGTATAATGGTCTGAACACATGCGGTTAGGACGCAGTACTTGGCCCTTGCTGGGACGGCTTTCTCATCAATATCACGGAGCCATTAATATTTAAATGGAAGCATGCTCTGAATCGCATTGGGGGGTTTTAAGTGTAATATCCAAGCTGCGCCTGATAGCCCATAAGCGCCCGCATCAGCCACATCATCGCGCTTCGGCTGTAATCTTGATCAAAACTAATAACACCATCCATAACACTGCAGAGATTTATGAGTTCTGACAGATCTATACATTAAACAAATCGCACTGCGGCCCTGAATGCTAAGTCAATGGAGATGCTCTTTGGAAGTCTGTGTGTGTGTTTCAATATATACACACACAACACAACAAACAACACAAGAGAGAAGGTAGGTCTTCTGCAGATTGGGGAGCAATGCGGAGTCTCTCCTGGGAATATTTATTTTGACAAGTAGGAGAAGAAGGAGGAGGAGGAGGAGGAGGAGGAGGAGGAGGAGGAGAAGGAGAAGAAGAGTTTGGATTTGATATCCCGCTTTATCACTACCCTAAGGAGTCTCAAAGCGGCTAACATTTTCCTTTCCCTTCCTCCCCCAGAACAAACACTCTGTGAGGTGAGTGGGGCTGAGCAGCGGCGTAGCGTGGGTTGTCAGCACCCGGGGCAAGGCAAGTAATTTGCACCCCCTAACCCGTGGATTTGCGCCCCCTAACCTGTGGATTTGCGCCCCCTAACCCGTGGATTTGACCTAACCCCAGATGTTGCACCCGGTGCAGCCGCCCCCCCTGCACCCCCCACGCTACGCCACTGGGGCTGAGAGACTTCAGAGAAGTGTGACTGGCCCAAGGTCACCCAGCAGCTGCATGTGGAGGAGTGGAGACGTGAACCCGGTTCATCAGATTACGAGACTACTGGTCTTAACCACTAAACCACACTGGCTCTCAAGTAATAAGATTGACAGCTCCAGATGGCAAATATACCAATAAGGGAGAATTTTCCCAGGTGCGGCATCTCTAGGATGAATGTTGGGACAGGGGTGGGTGGGGAGGAAGTGGTTCCTGTTGAAATTGTCCTTTTTATTCATTTTCCCTGTAGCTGTAAAGAAAATGAGATGAGAAGTAGTTAGTGGTTCCCTCCGTTTAGCATTCTTTTGCTTTCTTAACTGTGCGCGGGATTCCTATGAGTCAGACTTGCAACCTGTTCCTTCCAAGCAAGTCAACACAGGAAACTGTCAAGTTTCAAGATGTATTAAAAAAAAAGTTAGTAGCATATTTTCCTGAGTCTCTAATATTTTTATAATTATACCCTAATCATAATGAGGGGTGCATTGTGATCATTAGCGCTGACCTCCTTGTGTTGCTGTTCAGCTCAATCTACAATTTTCTGGGCATGAACATGGGCAAATGATTTGGAGTGCTCCAATACCTTCTTTCAGAGCGACTTGTGTTTTCCTTGAAGTTCCATCGTATGTAACAGAACTTGCACAGCGTTCTCTTGAAACTGGCACACTGTTATGTACTGAGCTGAATAGGATCCAAAATGCAGCAATCTGATTGGTCCTAGAACAATAGGATTCAGAATGCAGCAGTCTGATTGGTCCTAGAACAATGCGGCAGAATGATTGGTCCGCAGGAGCCACCCAATCCAGCTCCAGGTGGAAGTGAATCCACAACCTGATTGGCCTACAGGAGAATCCCGGAATTAGCCAATCACATGCAGCCCATTGTGTAAATAATGTATATAAAGCAGATATTGTGTGGGAACTTTGATTCCTCCTCACCACTATGAGCTGAATAAAGAGCATGAAATTCACTCTCGACCGAGTATATTTCATGCGCCTTGTGTTTTCACTGCTCCTGAATGCTTAGCTTTGGAGTATACAAGATGATGACTCCTCTGTGTTCTTCCTATGCACCTTCTCCAGAGGAAACCCAGGAGCCAATCCTCAATGGCTAACTGACCTCCTTTCGCTCTGATTGGCTCCAATCAGCACAAGGGGTGAGAAGGCTTCTTCTCATTGGCTAAAAACTTCCCCATTCGTGTTGATTGTGTAGCTCTAGGATGTTGGAAACAAGGATGCTACACCATTGTTTCAGCTAGCTCACTATTGTCTCTCTGACTAGCAGAAGCTCTCCAGAGTGCCTGAGTGGAGACATTTCTACCCTACTTAGACAGGCTTGGGATTGAACCTGGGACATTTTGTTTGCAAAGCACAAGATCCACCTCTGATCCAAAGCTCTTCCCCTATGTAGGACAATAAAATGCAGTGTTATAGAATTGTCATTTAAGTTCAAATATTGAATGGCAGATCAGATATTTAAGTCTACTCCAGGCACATCAATACCTCATTTCAGACTTGTGGCCAGGTGAGAGTTTCATCTAGTGACTTAATAGACGTTGGGGGCAGGGGAATGAATGTGTGTGCCCTCCTATTCTTTCCTCCTGGTCAACCAAGCTCTAATTTGAAGCAGGCAACATTTATTCTGGCAAACTGCCCTGCAAAGGAAAATCCAATTCTTGCCAATGTCAATGGAGCACCACAATTATCAAAGGGAGGTGCCTTGACTTACACAAAGCGAAGCCCAGCTGCTCCCTGCAAAAATCCCTCTGGTGCCGGCTTTTCAATTCCTAGGGTCTCTCGTAAGCATCTTGATGCTTGAAGACCTTAATTAATCTTGCTGTCATCTCCAGCCATCACCTACAAGGCACTTTCCAAATGAGCTTCATCCCGCCTGCTAGCATAACACAGTCATCATCAGCCCTGTCATCGGGGTGGGGGGAGGGTGGGGATAATACATCAAAGTTTCATGCTCCACTAACAAATCCCTTCCAATATTTGCTGTTGTCTCGCATAGTCTAGAGGTCCCAGTTCATAGAATATTTATGCAAGGCTGGTCTGATGCTAATGATCATTGCTAATTGGGCAGCTTCATATCAGATCCTCTGCAGCAGGTAGCACAGGCCCCAGAATCCCCTTTAGATGCCTGGAGGATAAGGCCATCAATGGCTGCAAGTCACCATTTTGTTGTTGTTTAGTCATTTAGTCGTGTCCGACTCTCCGTGACCCCATGGACCAGAGCACACCAGGCACTCCTGTCTTCCACTGCCTCCCGCAGTTTAGTCAAACTCACGTTAGTAGCTTTGAGAACACTGTCCAACCATCTCGTTCTCTGTCTTCCCTTCTCCTTGTGCCCTCAATCTTTCCCAACATCTCTTCTCATGAGGTGGCCAAAGTATTGGAGCCTCAGCTTCAGGATCTGTCCTTCCACTGAGCACTCAGGGCTGATTTTCTTAAGAATGGAGAGGTTTGATCTTCTTGCAGTCCATGGGACTCTCAAGAGTCTCCTCCAGCACCATAATTCAAAAGCATCAATTCTTCGGTGATTAGTCTTCTTTATGGTCCAGCTCTCACTTCCATACATCACTACTGGGAAAACCACAGCTTTAACTATATGGACCTTTGTCGGCAAGGTGATGTCTCTGCTTTTTAAGGTTTGTCATTGCTTTTCTCCCAAGAAGCAGGCGTCTTTTAATTTCATGGCTGCTGTCACCATCTGCTGTGATCAAGGAGCCCAAGAAAGTAAAACCTCTCACTGCCTCCATTTCTTCCCCTTCTATTTGCCAGGAGGTGATGGGACCAGTGGCCATGATCTTAGTGATCATTACTGTAAGTTAACTCCAGGAACCAAAGCAATGTGGCCCCTCAATGCCACACACTTGGAACAGTGAGACAGAGCACTCGAGTCTTGCTTGTGGACTTCCTTCAGTCTTCCTAATGGTCGCTGTGGGGAACAGGAAGCTGGATGAAACAGGGCTCTTGTGTAATCTAGAAGAGCTCTTCTGATGATGTTGGGAGTGTTGTTAGTTTCTTCCTTCTGCCCTTTTTAAGAAAAAGGAAATCAGAACTGAACAACTGGCAAACTGGAGTTTTGAAACAAAATTGCTCTCACTGATGCCACCACAAATTGTAAAAGAGCTTTCCATGAAAGAGACCACTTACTATTGTAGCAAACCATCCTGCTTGCAGGTGTAGGCTTTGATGTAATCACTTTTGCTCCCTTTCCCCAAAATGTTGGATCCAGAGGGACCTACCTGGTGAAGCGCCACAGCTCAGTGGGACAGCATCTGCTTTTGCATGTAGAAGGTCCCAGACTCAATGCCCTGCATCTCAGGTAGGCCTGGACAGGAGCTCCTTCGTGAAACCCCGGAGAGTGGCTCCAGTCATCATCTGTGACCTTTGACCATGCTGGATGAGTTTCACGGAAGCATAGAATCATAGAGTTGGAAGGGTCCCCAAGTGTCATCTGGTCCAACCCCCTGCAATGCAGGCATCTCAGCTAAAGCATCCATGACAGATGGCCATCCAAGCTCTGCTTAAAAACCTCCAAGGAAGGAAAAGTCCACAACCTCTCAAGGGAGACTGCTCCACTGTCGCACAGCCTTTACTGTCAGAAAGTTTTTTCTGTATGTTTACTAGGAATCTCCTTTCTTGTAACTTGAATCCTTCAGAGCAGGAGAAAACAAGCTTGCTCCATCTTCCATGTGACAGCTCTTGAGATATTTGAAGATGGCTTTCATATCTCCTCTCAGCCTCCTCCTTTCAGGCTAAACGTACCCAACTCCCTCCACCTTATAAGGCTTTGTTTCCAGACCCTTGATCACTTTGGTTGCCCTTCTCTCTACAGCTTTCAGCTTGTCAATGTCCTTCTTAAATTGTGGTGCCCAGAATTGGACACAGTATTCCAGGTATGGTCTGACCAAGGCAGAATACAGTGGTACTATTATTTCCATCGATCTGGACACAAAAAGCATTAGCTTTTTTGCTGCTGCATCACACTGTTGACTCATGTCAAGCTTGTGGCCTACTAAGCTTGTGGGGTTCGGAGCCCAGCAGCATCTGGGAGGTTTGAAGTTTTCCACCTTGTCCTAGATCCTACCTTTCTCCTGCTCCAGATTATGTGGGGTACTCTTTCCCTGCTTTTGGGCTGCATCCCAGCAAGAATTGCTGGGCTCCAACCGAGTGCCCAGCAGGAGAATAGGGGTGAATCACTGTTATGACAGAGTCATCCCGAGCCCAAGGCAACTGTTTACTGAAGGGGTGATAAACTCAGGAACACGACTAATGGCCCTTGTTGCCATCAGCTTAAGATGCTTCTCACTGCGCTACCCCATTCCCATCCTTAGACTTGGACTTTTAAAATAGCTACTGAACCATGTTATCCCCTTTCTCAAAAGAGCTGTTATTGTCCTTAATGGCAAATTGAGAAAAAGCCTAATCAACACTGGTTTTAAACCCAGTCTTCACATTAAGGCTCCATCCTCCATGATGCATTGTTTCGGATGAAGAGCATTTACGAGGGATTCAACGTTTAATTGGCTTCTCCTTTGTTTTAATTTCCTTTGCCTCACATTCAAGCGATGAAACATCCGAAGGAGGGGTTCCACAGAATCTCAGATTGTTTCCCTCTCTCTTCTTAAAAAATAAAGTTGGTATGCAGGAGTGAGTGGCTCTGGAGTTCCCAAAAAATCTAGGCCTCATCAGACACCTGTTCTCACCATCGAGGGACAAAGTGGTGCACTGGCAATCAAACCAGCGGGTGTGGCAGGGAATGAACAGTGGACAGAATCTCCCTGCAAGTGACAAAATGACTCCCTTATCCATCATTATTTTTCCACCTCACCTAGCTAACTCGAAAATCACAGACTGCGCCGTGAAGGGAAAAGACAGCTGCATAGTGCCATTAGCAATGAGATTATTCCCTCTTTCCATCCCAGTGTGAGGAGGTGGGAATGCAAATAACCATGCTGCAGGAATAATCCTGCAAGGGTATTTTGTTAATTTTTCAGCTCATCAATCTGGGCTTGTGAAACAGGGGCATCGTTGCATTTCAGACCTAAAGGCAGACCCTGCCATCCACTGCAGGTACAACAGTGCAAGTGTTGGTCTTTATTTACATTTATATGGTGGAAAATGTTTTTTTTAAAAAAGGTAAAGGACCTCTGGATGGTTAAGTCCAGTCAAAGGCAGCTGTGGGGTTGCAGAGGACATCTTGCTTTCAGGCCGAGGGAGCCAGCATTTGTCAACAGACAGCTTTCCAGGTCATGTGGCCAACATAACTAAACCACTTCTGGCGCAACGGAACACCGCAATGGAAGCGCACACAAATGTGGTTTACCTTCCTGCCGCAGTGGTACCTATTTATCTACTTGCACTGGCGTGCTTTCAAACTGCTAGGTTGGCAGGAGCTGGGACAGAGCAATGGGAGTTCACCCCATTGCAGGGATTTGAACTGCCAACCTTCTGATCAGCAAGCCCAAGAGGCTCAGTGGTTGAGAGCACAGCACTACCCGCATCTCCTGCCAACCTAGCAGTTTGAAAACATGACTGTGCAAGTAGATAAATAGGTAAACAGCATTTCCAGTGGTCCTTTATCTTTACCTTTTCAAGGTAAAGGTACCCCCCTGACCGTTAGGTCCAGTTGCGGACAACTCTGGGGTTGCACACTCTTCTTGCTCTATAGGCCAAGGGAGCTGGCGTTTGTCCGCAGACAGCTTCCAGGTCATGTGGCCAGCGCTTCTGGCGAACCAGAGCAGCGCACGGAAATGCCGTTTACCTTCCCGCCGGAGTGGTGCCTATTTATCTACTTGCACTTTGATGTCCTTTTGAACTGCTAGGTGGGCAGGAGCTGGGACCGAACAACGGGAGCTCACCCCGTCGCAGGGATTTGAACCATTGACTTTCCAATCAGCAAGCCCTAGGCTCTGTGGTTTAGACCACAGCGCCACCCGTGCTTTACATTATATGGCAAATATTGCATGGTGCCATTCCGGAAGAAGCTCAGAGGAGGGTGACATGAAACAGGGCATTCCCACGGGTGGCACAGAAGGAAAGTTTCACTTGCAGAAAGGATCCTTTTATGATCACAGTACTTCTCTTTCATGACTGCAAGCTCCTTCCATTCACAGATGAAAAAATAAAATAAAATGATGATCCAACCTTATATCATAGAATCATAGAGTTGGAATAGACCACAAGGGCCATCGAGTCCAACCCCCTGCCAAGCAGGAAACACCATCAGAGCACTCCTGACATATGGTTGTCAAGCCTCTGCTTAAAGACCTCCAAAGACGGAGACTCCACCACATATGTTTATTTTATTTTTTAAAAAAAGAAATTTGAAATAGTTCTACTCCAGCTACTGACTGAATTTCAAGCAGACTTGAAATGGTGTAATATAAGGAGAGAGCCCAGCCTGAAGCTGCTGCCAGTTAGTGTAGACAATACTAAACCAGATGGACCAAGAGCTCCGACTCTGTATAAAGCAATTTCCTATATTCCTACAATGTAGAAGCGAGTTTTATTTCAGCTAGAATCTTGCTTGGAGTCCTCCAAAGGTAATCTTCACAAAGTAAAAGGTAAAGGTACCCCTGCCCGTATGGGCCAGTCTTGACAGACTCTAGGGTTGTGCGCCCATCTCACTCAAGAGGCCGGGGGCCAGCGCTGTCCGCAGACACTTCCGGGTCACGTGGCCAGCGTGACATCGCTGCTCTGGCGAGCCAGAGCCGCACACGGAAACGCCGTTTACCTTCCCGCTAGTAAGCGGTCCCTATTTATCTACTTGCACCCGGGGGTGCTTTCGAACTGCTAGGTTGGCAGGCGCTGGGACCGAACAACAGGAGCGCACCCCGCCGCAGGGATTCGAACCGCCGACCTTTCGATCGGCAAGCCCTAGGCACTGAGGCTTTTACCCACAGCGCCACCAGCGTCCCTGCCAGTTAGTGTAGACAATACTAAACCAGATGGACCAAGAGCTCCGACTCTGTATAAAGCAATTTCCTATATTCCTACAATGTAGAAGCGAGTTTTATTTCAGCTAGAATCTCGCTTGGAGTCCTCCAAAGGTAATCTTCACAAAGTAATGCCATGCAATTATGTCTTTTACAAGTCTACATTTGATGCATCATTACCATGAATTTGCTCAAGAAAGGGGGGGGGAGAGAATAAGAACGAAAGAGGGAGAAATACACTCTCCCCCCACCCCCACCGCCTTCGTCACTCTCTTTTCGTTTTGAGCTAGAGAAAGAGAGCTTTTCTGCTCTGTTACTTCCCGTAATTCACTAAAAGTCTGACTGCTGAGCAGACCGAATAATACAGAAATGCCACACTAAGTACCCAGCAATGGCTTCAAATTACAAAGCCATGACACTCTTCAATAGGCTCCTTTTAAAAAGAAATAAAATTGAAGTGAGCATGTGGAATTTAGCAAAAGACCCAGAAGGCATAATAAATGCTTTGGATAGCATTCTATCCACGGGGATTATTTAATGCCTGGTGAGATTCTGGGTGCGTTTCTCCCCCCCCCCCCAAAAAAAGAAAGAAATCTGATTCCTTCAGGCCCAGTAAATCTCTTTGGAGATAATTCATACACTCTCTACTGCGCCCTGCCTCGTCACAACTGGGAGATGAGTACTGGATTATCTGCTGAATGAGATATTTCCTCTCTGCACCAGCCATTGAAAGGCTCGGTCTACAGGAAGCCCACTGGCTCCTGGGTAATTCCTCCTATATCCTCTCCATCAAGTAAAGATCACTCATTCTATGAAAATAGATAACCTCAGGGTGGCTTGTAGAAAAGCACAAGATGGCAGGCCATCGACAGTCCAAATTGCATTAGCAGGGGACAGATACCCAAGGGTGTTGCTCAAGCGAAGGCTGGTGCTGAAGTTTTGTAGAGGAAAGGACTGTATCCGAACCTCTTGGGAGTGATCGGACAATGACTCCACATGTTGGCAGAGTGGCGAAACTGCAGCTAGGAAGCCAACATCATGTGCAGTTCTGTTTCTGTTCTTGAAATTAAGTAATAAATAGTAATAAATTATATTTATATCCCGCCCTCCCTGGCCAAAGCCGGGCTCAGAGAGGCTAACATCATACAAGTAAGACAATGCATAAAAACAAGCGATCAATAAATTAAGATACATCCCACAATTAATTCAAACAAGTTAAAACTGGACAAATGGCAATCTTCAGGTTAAAATTGATGTCCAAACACTTGTTAAAATATTCAAAAGGCTTTACTTGCAGAACATGTAGCTAACAAAGAATATATGCAAAGTATTCACATGCATGGGCTTAGTTTTTCTTAGTTGAAGATAACAGCTTCTTCCTGAAACATTCAAACGGACGGCATCTTTCTCTCTTTCAGCACTTGCACTCTGCCTTCTGAACATTATCCAGGTAGACTATGCAGCTCCTTCTGAGAGATTTCCACTTTCTCCTTCCAGCAGACTTCTTCTTACTGCTTCTTTGGGAGAACATCAATTTCTGTACAGTTGTACCTTGGATCCCGAACGCCTTGGTACTTGGACGTTTTGGCTCCTGAATGCCGCAAACCCAGAAGTGATTGTTCCGCTTTGCAAACATTCCATGGAACCTGAACATCCGATGGGGCTTCTGCAGCTTCCAATTGGCTGGAGGAACTTCCTGCAGCCAATCAGAAGCTGCGCTTTGGTTTCTGAGCGTTTTGGAAGTCGAACGGACTTCCGGAACTGATTCCGTTCGACTTCCAAGGTACGACTGTACTCCTTTCTGGCACATACACACACACAGAAACATTAGCACTCCTCGTCTCTATTGCATTGAGAGAGAGAGAGTTATCTTCTTCTGTGTTCCTAGAGATGCCGCTGTTACAGCCAAGTCACTAACACACGGAACAAAATGGAGAATGTAATAAGATATCTCCCATGTGACTAGAGTTAACCAATCACAAGAGAGTTACTGGGGAACATTCCAGAATTAAACACACAGCAATGCATTTAAGCATTCCCAATTTCAGTAAATTAAATCACCACACTTAATACCACCTGCTCTTCAATGGCATGGAGTAGTCATTGGAAAAGCTGAAATTCCTGTCAGTGGCTACCAAGTCTCCCAGGAGGTACAGCAGACATGGAATCCTTCTGTAGAAATCCACAAGGGATGAATCTGTCAACTTTGGTTCTCCCCGTTTCTGATCTTTTTACATTCTTAAATTGAGTTCTCCACATTTCTGCAGAATTTTGCAGGGAGGTCTACAATAAAATTGAGTTGCTGCATTGTGTAATATGTTGCTTTATAGTATGTTGCAAATTGCCCCATGAATCCATTGCAATGAAGAGTGGTCTAAACCTTCTTCAATAAATGCACAAAAATAATGGAGTGTCAGTTCTTTCTCCTTGATTGCCTCCCATCTCCCCATCCTAATGTACTAAAGATCTTAAAGTGCAAGAAGGTATAGATGATCCTTCAAATATTCTGGTCCTAAGCCACAAATAACTTGAAAACGTAAAGAAAATAACCCACCATATATCAGCAGAAAGCACAAACAAAAATACTTATATTCGTGAAAATAATGTACACAAATATGCATTAAATTAGGGAAAAAATGGATGTATTTGGAGATATGCCTACAGAAGAATGTGCAAATTTCCACAGTGAGAGTTTTTAGAAGGGGGAGTTTGCAAATTGATGCAGAAACTGGGTGAACTGAATTTGATTTGGGGGGAAATTGGGAAGCTTCCCTTACCTCTGTTAGCTAGTTCAAGGCCTATATTTGGAAGTCCTTGTCCACTTTCATACAACTCAACTGTCCCAATAAAGCCATGGCATCCCATTTTTCTTGCGAGAGCATGGCAGCCATTTGGGGCACTGTGATTTTGGCTCCCAAAATGCTTTTTTCCAGAGCTGCGATCTTTTGCAGTGCCCCAAAACACATGTTTTTGGGTGCCATGCTCTTGTGACTCGAACGGGAGCAAGGCCCCACGAGACGTGTGTCCCAGTTTTGCGCCTTGATGTGTTGGAGGCTGTGGATTTTCTCATGGCATCCGGGATTTTGAGGGGAAACCAATGAAACATTGCAGGCGGCCATGTACCAGGTCAGACCTTTATTCCATATATCTGGGTGTTGTTCCCACTGACTGGCAGGAATTCTCCAGGGTGCAGACAGGAGATGCAAAGGGACCGTTCATAGACATGCTGCATGTGAAGCACATTCTCTACCGCTGCTCCAGGACTTTCCTGCCATTGTTGTTGTTTAGTCGTTTAGTCGTGTCCGACTCTTCGTGACCCCATGGACCAGAGCATGCCAGGCACTCCTGTCTTCCACTGCCTCCCGCCGTTTGGTCAAACTCATGCTGGTAGCTTCGAGAACACTGTCCAACCATCTTGTCCTCTGTCATCCCCTTCTCCTTGTGCTCTCCATCTTTCCCACCATCATGGTCTTTTCCAGGGAGTCTTCTCTTCTCATGAGGTGGCCAAAGTCTTGGAGCCTCAGCTTCAGGATCTGTCCTTCCAGTGAGCACTCAGGGCTGATTTCCTTCAGAATGGATAGGTTTGATCTTCTTGCAGTCCATGGGACTCTCAAGAGTCTCCTCCAGCACCATAATTCAAAAGCATCAATTCTTCGGCGATCAGCCTTCTTTCTGGTCCAGCTCTCACTTCCATACATCACTACTGGGAAAACCATAGTTTTAACAATACAGACCTTTGTCGACAAGGCGATGTCTCTGCTTTTTAAGATGCTGTCTAGGTTTGTCATTGCTTTTCTCCCAAGAAGCAGGCGTCTTTTAATTTCGTGACTGCTGTCACCATCTGCAGGGCTCATGGAGCCCAAGAAAGTAAAATCTCTCACTGCCTCCATTTCTTCCCCTTCTATTTGCCAGGAGGTGATGGAACCAGTGGCCATGATCTTCGTTTTTCTGATGTTGAGCTTCAGACCATATTTTGCGCTTTCCTCTTTCACCCTCATTAAAAGGTTCTTTAATTCCTCCTCGCTTTCTGCCATCAAGGTTGTGTCACCTGCATATCTGAGGTTGTTGATATTTCTTCTGGCAATCTTAATTCTGGCTTGGGATTCATCCAGCCCAGCCTTTCGCATGATGAATTCTGCATATAAGTTAAATAAGCAGGGAGACAATATACAGCCTTGTCTTACTCAAAAAGTGAATCAGGCTGTTTTGGCTCTGCCAAATACTCAGGTCGTTTCTCAGTTGCACAGCCTCCCCAAGGCTGCCTGGGAGCAATGTACACAGGTAAGCTGAGTTTTGCTTCAGCTGGACTCTTTTGATATCAGGAAAGTACCTTTCGGGATGATGGGTAGCCCATAACTCTGCTGAATTTGTTGTCTGACCTTTTCTTTGCTTGCGGTGGCACCATCCATGCAGTAGTATATCATCTTCTTCTTCCTCACTCACATGACGCATTTCACTAATAGATCATTAGGAAGGATGCTCCCTCCGAAGATATATTAGCGCAATACATCATCGCGGGGAGGGATGTGCTGCCAAAGGCAGGCGAAAGCAGCATCCAGGAAGAGGCAAAAGCCACAAGCAAATCAGTTTAATTATGCAATGATTAATAGTCCCCAGTTACTGCTCATTATTACTAACAACATCTTAGATTATTAAAAATCGGCCCTCCTTGCAGACTCGTATTATTACCCTCTTCTGCCCGGGAACAAATGTCTAGTCAATCTCGCCCCTATTTCTAGTTAGTTTCACTTTCCAGCTTCTTTGGAAATTAGCACAATGCTTACTGTTCAAGATTTCCAATTACCCAGTGTAACATTTCCTGCATTTAAAATGGCACAAAACATTTCTGCCATTGGTGGGGTGGGTAACAGAAGACTCCATCAAGTTCACAATATTGGCCATTATGACAACAATAATAATTCACGGAGAGAAGGGGGCAGAACTTTGTTATTAAACGCTTCGGTCCTTTATAGGACCACTTTGATGATCACTATCATCATTGGTGGAATAAATAAAGTATTTTGAAAAGAGAAAGACAATGAAGGGCATATTGGGATTCCTCCCCTTAATATACCATATACTTGTAGCTTGAGAGTTTCCTTCCTTGCCCATTCATAAAACAGGCTTCCTCTGGTGCCTGAAAGGGAACATATTAATAGTTTGCTTGTATTTCAATAGATTATTAATTATGATTGTGATTTTTTAAAAAGAAAATGATATTTTCTTCCCTTATATCATATGCAAAATGTTCTCATTAACATAGCAAAGAAAGGGAATTGAGTAGAGATAAGATTGTGCCTTCGCATTTCCGTTGGCAGAGAATGAGACTCTTAAGATGGAACCAGCTTCAGAGAATATAAGAAAATAGGAAGTCGCCTTAAACCAATTTGGAGCATTCCAGTTCAGAATGGTCTACAATGACTAGGTGCTGAGGATTTCTGGCAGAGTGCTCTCCCTGCCCTATCTACAAATGCCAGTCATTGAACCTGAGACCTTCTGTATGCAAAGCCGATACACTGCAGCTGAGCCACGTTCCTCTCCCAGAACGCAGAACAGATCAGGCCCATTTCTAGTCATTGAATCATAGAGCTGGAAGGGATCCCAAGGGTCATCTAGTCCAACCCCCTGCAATGCAGGCATCTCAGCTAAAGCATCCATGACAGATGTCTGTCTAAGCTCTGCTTAAAAACCTCCAAGGAAGGACAGTCCACAACCTCTCGAGGGACACTGTCCCACTGTTGCACAGCTTTTACTGTCAGAAAGTTTTTTCTGTATGTTTAGTCGGAATCTTCTTTCTTGTAACTTGAAGCCATTGGTTCGAATCCTACCCTCTGGAGCAGGAGAAAACAAGCATGCTCCCTCCTCCATGTAACAGCCCTTAAGCAGTGGCAGAGGAACCCTCTATAGCACCCAGGGCGGGACGCCGAGGGGTGGGGTGAATCGCCCAGCTGCACATGTGCAATGTCCATACGGACTGCGCATGCGTGGCATCCCGTGTGGACTGCACACGCGCAGCAGCCCATATGGTCGCCATGCGAACGGCAGCTCGTATGGACGCCTGTATGAAAAGTGCATGAGAGTGTCAGCCCATATGGATGCCATGCAAGCAGCAGCCTGTACGGACGCGACGCGTGCATAAACCACACAAACTGCGTGCATGCCCTTGGTTGCTCTACAGCTGGGGGAGCAGTGGGCCATCTTGTCACACACACCCCAAGGGGTGCCCGGGGCGGCCCGCCCCCTCCACCCCCCTTCGTGAGCCCCTGCCCTTAAGATATTTGAAGATGGCTATCCAGCTCCTCTCAATCGCCTCTTTTCCAGGTTAAACATTCCCAGCTCCTTCAAACATTCCTCATCAGGCTTGGTTTCCAGACCCTGGATCTTCTTGGTTGCCCTTGGTACACACCTTCCAGCTTGTCAACATCCTTCTTAAATTGTGGTGACCAGAATTGGACACAGCATTCCAGATGTGGTCTGACCAAGGCAGAATGGGATGGAACTATATTTCTGTATAGTTCTTCTGTGCATTATCCTGTTCTCACAGTGGCCTAACAAATCCTTTTTCCTTTCTCCTTCTGTGATGGAACTCCTATTTGGGGACTTCCCTGGCTTTTTTCTGGCCCACGTAGGACCAGTCTGGATAGTTGGCCTTGGTGAAGACTTGACGTTTTCATCCCCAAACAAGTTTTTGATTTGAGTTTCTACTGAAAGGAGGCTGCATTTTAATGTTGTGTTTTAATCTTGTTTTTTAAGTTGTATTTCAATCAATTGTTTTTATATCTGGTGTTAGCTGCCCTGAGCCCGGTCCTGGCTGAGGAGGGTGGGGTATAAATTATTATTATTATTATTATTATTATTATTATTATTATTATTATTATTATTATTACATGCTTCCCACAGGCATCCAGCTGGCCACTTTGAGAACAGAATGCTGGACTCGATAGAGAGCAGGCAGGCTTTCTACCGAAAAGACATTTATCAGACAATGTAAGGAATATAATAGACATTTTGGAAATGCTAGAAGTGAACATTAACACTAAAGCAGTCTTGATATTTGTGGATGCCGAGAAAGCCTTCGACAACATTTCTTGGAATTTTATGATGAAGAACCTTCGGGGAATGGGGGTAGGCAAAGGGTTTGAAAATGGTATAGGTGCGATATATTCAGAACAAAAAGCAAAACTTATTGTAAATAACGTGGTTACAGATGAACTAAAGATAGAAAAAGGGACACGTCAGGGGTGCCCAATCTCTCCATTGCTTTTTATATCGGTCCTGGAGGTGCTGTTAAATATGATTAGGAAGGACCAGTTGGTTAAAGGTGTACAGGTCGGAGCGAAACATTATAAACTGAAAGCATTTGCAGATGACCTGGTACTTACTTTGCAAGAGCCTGAATCTAGTACAAAGAAAGTTTTAGAATTAATTCAAGATTTTGGTCAGGTTGCAGGATTTAAGCTGAACAAATTAAAAACGAAAGTATTGGGGAAAAACCTAACATCAGTGGAAAAAGAAAGGTTTCAGAATGAGACGGGGTTAACGGTGGTTAAGAAAGTGAAATACCTGGGTGTTAATATGACTTCAAAAAATTTGAATTTATTTAAAGATAATTATGAGAAATGTTGGAGTGAAGTCAAAAGAGATCTAGAAATTTGGTCAAACATGAAGCTTTCCTTGTTGGGCCGAATAGCAGTTATTAAGATGAATGTGTTGCCTAGAATGTTGTTTTTGTTTCAAACTTTGCAAATATTGGACAAGATGGACTGTTTCAAGAAGTGGCAGAAAGACATATCTAAATTTATCTGGCAGGGCAAAAAGCCCAGAATAAAATTTAAGATTTTAACTGATGCAAAAGATAGAGGGGGGTTTGCCCTGCCGGATTTAAAACTTTACTATGAATCAGCAGCTTTCTGCTGGTTGAAAGAATGGCTGCTTCTTGAGAACACTGACATTTTGGATTTGGAAGGGTATAACAATATGTTTGGGTGGCATGCATATCTTTGGTACGACAAGGTTAAAGCGCATAAAGGGTTCAAAAACCATATTGTCAGGAAAGCATTATATAATGTCTGGATTAGATATAAAGATCTGTTGGAAAGTAAAACTCCAAGGTGGCTGTCACCAATGGAGGCCAAGGCCATCAAAAAATCTAATATGGAGGCTAAATGGCCAAGATATGGAGAAATTTTGGAACAAGAAGGGGACAGATGGAAACTGCAAAGTTTTGAAAAATTAGAAGGGAAAGTGAGAGATTGGCTTCATTATCATCAAATAATGGAAGTGTTTAAAACAGATAGAAAAATTGGCTTCCAGGTGGGGAAATCAAAGCTAGAAACTGAATTGTTAGAACCCAGTACTAAGAATTTGTCAAGAATGTATAGTTTGCTGTTGGAATGGAACACACAAGATGAAATGGTTAAGTCTGCAATGATTAAGTGGGCACAGGACATTGGTCATAATATTTTGTTTGCTGACTGGGAAAGGTTGTGGACCACAGGTATGAAATTTACGGCGTGTAATGCCTTAAGAGAGAATATTATGAAAATGATATATAGATGGTACATGACCCCAGTCAAGCTTGCAAAAATTTACCATTTGCCCGACAACAAATGCTGGAAATGTAAAGAAATTGAAGGAACATTCTTTCACCTTTGGTGGACGTGCCCAAAGATCAAGGCCTTCTGGGAAATGATCTATAATGAAATGAAGAAAGTACTTAGGTACACCTTCTCTAAGAAACCAGAGGCCTTCCTCCTGGGCATTGTCGGCCAATTGGTGTTAAAGAAAGATAGAACATTTTTTATGTACGCCACAACAGCAGCAAGAATACTCATCGCAAAGCACTGGAAGACGCAAGAACTACCCACCGTGGAAGAATGGCAACTGAAGGTGATTGATTATATGGGACTGGCGGAAATGACGAGCAGAATCCGTGACCAGGGAAAAGATACGGCGCAGGAAGATTGGAAAAAGTTTAAAGAGTATCTTAAAAAATATTGTAAGATAATTGAAGTTTAGAAAAATGTTGGATTGGATATTAAGGGGTTAAAAGCAGCAAGGGATAATTGGAAGAAAACAACTGATATTGAAATTACTTTAAGAATAGGGAAAAGATTTGCTGAAAATTGAGTATGAAATTAGAATACAGAAAGGGAAGGTATGAGGAAGTCGCGAAAGTAAGCTTAAAGAAAGTTACAATTGAGCTTATATGTGTTTTATTTTTTGTATTTCTATGTTATGTTCTTTTTTCTTGTTTTTGTTTTTCTTTTTTCTGTTTTTTTGTTATGATGTTTGTTAAAATTCTAATAAAAATTTAATTTAAAAAAAAACAGAATGCTGGACTCGATGGGCCATTTTCCTGATCCAGCAGTCACTTTTTTTTTTTTTTTTATTCATACAAGTGGTTCCATTTCTTCCTATGCCTTCATGTCCAGGCAACCTCTGAGTAGCTTGGTCAGGAAAAGTTCTGCCCACCCATTACAGGTTGAGGAAACTGGTCTTCCCAGGACTAGATGATCCAGCAGCTTTCAAATTCTATATTAAAACAAAGTGATTGTTGAAAGTTGAAAAGCAATTAATATTAATGCATTGGATTCAAAATGGATAGCTATGCGATACCGGGGGGGGGGGGGGGGGGAGAGAGAAACACACACGAGAAACAGTGAATAAATAGCTTAGACTGCAGACTAATCTAGCTTCTACTTATTTATTTATTGGCCTTCTTTCTGCCCGAAGGCCCCCAATGCAGCTAAATTGCAAATAACAATTAGAATACAATGAAACCAGAACAGCAAAAGCTGTTCAAATAAATCAGGGAAACAATCAAAACAGGTTAAAAATCCCAATGAAAGGCTTGCAATGCAGAAGCTAGATCAGGGTGGGGCACTTTTTAAAAAAAAACACACACTCTTTTAATTCAAAATTAAAACAAAACATATTATCCAGAAACATATCATCCTTATTCCCCCTCTCCCATTTTCCTCCCTCCCCCACCCTCCCCCACAAAGCCCCACCCCCCGACTTCCCTCAGTTCCAGTCTTTGGTTTCTCTAAAAATGCTGTTTTCTGCATGTTACACAGTTGTATAGATCCTCAAACTATTTAGCTGATTATTATCAATAAAAAGTTTGTGAATGTTTATTCAAAGCCAGCCAAGGAGCCCAGTTCACTTTGTTGCGTCTTCAGATACTTTGTAAAGGGTTCCCATTCATCTTTAAAGTCACAGTTATCCTTGTCCCATGGCTTATATGTCAGTTTTGCCAGTTCTGCACAGTCCATCAATTTTTCTTCCCATGATTCTTTAGTTGGGGTTTCTTTAGTCTTCCATCCTTGTGCTATTTAAACTCTCGCGGCCGTTGTGGCATACATGAAGATGTTTTTCAGCTTTTTTTGGCAGATTTCCCTACAATCCCTAACAAAAATGCTTCAGGTTTTTTAACAAATGTTAAATGGAACATTTTCTTCAATTCATTGCATATCATTTCCCAAAAAAATTTAATTACATGACAATCCCACCACATATGATAAAATGTCCCCTCCTTTTCCTTACACTTCCAACATATATTTGAACTAGTTTTGTACATTTTCCCTAACTGCACTGATGTCGTGTACCATCTGTACATCATCTTCATGTAATTCTCCTTCAATAGGGAACAATCTGTAAATTATAAATCAGCTTTCCATAATTTTTCCCAATCTTCCATCATAATGTTGTGACCCACATCTTGTGCCCATTTCACCATAACTAATTTTACCTCTTCATCTTTTGTCTCCCTTCTAATCAGTGGCGTAGCATGGGGGGTGCCAGGGGTGCCGGCCGCACCGGGCGCAACATCTGGGGGGGCGCGAGTCCAGAGGGCCCAGCCCCGTCGTGCCCTCGGCCCGCCCCTATTGTCAGAGCGGCCGGCCAGCCTCCGCCTGCTCCTACCTTGCCCACCCGAGGACTGCGGCAGCGCCCGCCCCCGTGGCCACCTACCCCCGCCTCGCCCATTGGCTTGCCTCCCTCGGCCCCGCCTCTCTCCGATGGCCGCGGGGGTGTCCTGCTCGGCGCCGGCGCCTTTTTTCAGGATGTAGGGAGGCTGGACGGGGAGGTGGGGTCGGAAGCGGGCAGAGAAGGAGGGGAGCTCGTAGCCAAAAGGGCTGCGCCGGCCGGCAAAGGGCCAGGGAAAGTTTGGAGAGGAGAAACGCACCGTCATGATTTCCCGGTGGAAGCGGCAGGATTAGGGATGGCGAAGCGTAATTACGCACGAATTTCGCTGGGTGAGAGCTTCGGGGATTGATCGGCGGAAATGGGAATCAATTGGAATATGAGAAAGAGAGAGAGAGAGGGACCATCATTCATAGGCATAGATTTGTAGGTTAGGGGGCACAAATCCATGGGTTAGGGGGCGCAAATTACTTGCCTTGCCCCGGGTTAGGGGGCGCAAATTACTTGCCTTGCCCCGGATGCTGACAACCCACGCTACGCCGCTGCTTCTAATAGTATGCTGTATGTGGCCTTCAGTAATTTCACTTTCACTTCAATCACTTCCGTTTGAAACCTAGATCTTGTATAACTGAATCCTTTCCTGCTGTCTTCTTTATGTGTTTCATATAGTTGGCAATAATGCAACCAACTCTGAAAGTCGTCTTTGATCTCATCATAATCTCTTAATTTCCATTTTCCATCATGGTCCATTTTCCATATGTGAGCCATTTCCCTTTCTTTCCAAGTGGTTTGAGCAGTTGGTGAAAGCCACCACGGGGTCTTTTGTTCCAATAAGTCTTTGCGGGGCACTTTTGACCCTCCCCCGAGCTGGACTCCAACTCCCATCAGTTCCAGCCAGCATGCCTGAGCATGATGAGAGTTGTAGTCCAACAAATATCTGGAGAGCTACAAGTTCACCATTCCCTGGACTTGATGAAATTCCACTTCCCAGGCATTGGGAAAGACTCTGACCCCCAGGTAGGGATGGAGTCAGTTGGCACTTAAAGCTGAATTTAGAAAATCTGCACTTTCTAAAACAATTTGAGAACCAAAACACAGCCATCCTCCTAAATTTGTACCTATCCAAATTTTGTGATGCAGTTCTTCAACCAAAACAATGTTTAGAAGCAACGCATGTATTAGGGCAGGAGGGTGCGTTAAAATGAATATATTAAAGAAAATAACACAAAAAGCCACAATTGTGGGCTCAATTGCTTGCAAAAATGTGTGCACTAATCAAACCATGCGCGCAAAAAATGTGTTTACCAGCAAAACTTCACACTATAATACTGAAGAATATTCATGAGGGTTGTTTTGTTATTGAAAATTGCTACAGAAACTTTCAGATAGGAAAAATGAGGAATGGAGAGAAGCAAAATGGACAGATCTTTCCATGCTTCTACCCCTAGTCCCACCTCTGAGGGTTTTGCCTTTTCCAGGCCATTTGTTCCAGTATCTAAACCTCATTTGACAGATGAACTAAATGTGAGTTAAAACCAGCCCCATCAGAAACTGTGATGCATTATAATACTACCACACCCTACATTACAAAAGCCTTGTGCAATCCTCAGTCCATCTGGTTGGTATTTTTCCGCATGCCATTTCAGAGATCTAAAAGCCTTCACATGCTCTGTGACCTTCGGCTGGTCCCATTAGCTGGCTTCCACCTTAATTACATCTTTCACACTAAAGCAGGACACCTGCAGTGTTCTTTGAAGGCTTTGGTGGTGATGATGTTCCCTCGTCTCCCTGGGCTGTTCTCTATAATTTGGTTTTCTCTCGACTATCAACAAAGCAGATCGGAAAAATAAAACACAATTAACCACCCCGCCAAATTGCAGCTTAATTGGAAAGCCCCTCTGATGAGGTCACAATTACTGGGCAATCAGATAGACTTCCACAGATGCATCAGTTAATAGACAAGATTAATTCCTTGGCATAGAGCTGACAAATTGCTGTTTATTAGATGAAACAAAGTGGATCCATTAAGAGGATATGCACAAAGGATAGTTGGAAAAGGTTAATCCATTTTCTGCAGATCCCCAAATGCAAAACATTGTGTAAACACAAGTAGGGATTGCCAACTTCTCAACGAGCCCCGGTAAGCTGTCCCTTTGACATTTGCTTGATGTGTAGACATTAACATATCTCCATGCCACGGGGCAGCTTAGACTTCCTGAGTTTTGCATAGCAACCAGCCGCTAAATGCATAGTGACAGCAGCCAGTTGATGTTTTAAATATTGTGCAATATTGTGTTTCGATAGTAATGTTGTGTTCTAATTGCTGTAGCCCGATCTGGGACCTTAGGGTGAAGGGCAGGTAATAAATTGCAATGGTTGTAATAATAACAATAGCTCATTGTCAGTGTGTGCTGTTTTGTGAATGGGTGAATTAATCATATTCTCTCAATGGGCCAAGCTAAGCCATTGTTGTCGATGTTTTCTTTCAAGTTCTATATTAAAACAAACAGCCTTTGCAGATACTCCATGAAATCTCTTCCACAGTCATATGGTTGGCCACGGTGAGGAGAGGTTGTTGAACTGGATGGGCCTGATGCAACAGACTCTCCTTGTGCTTTTTACGCGGGTGGCGCTGTGGGTTAAACCACAGAGCCTAGGACTTGCCGATCAGAAGGTCGGCGGTTTGAATCCCCACGACGGGGTGAGCTCCCATTGCTTGGTCCCTGCTCCTGCCAACCTAGCAGTTCAAAAGCATGTCAAAATGCAAGTAGATAAATAGGTACCGCTCCGGCGGGAAGGTAAACGGCGTTTCCGTGCGCTGCTCTGGTTCGCCAGAAGCGGCTTAGTCATGCTGGCCACATGACCCGGAAGCTGAATGCCGGATCCCTCGGCCAATAAAGCGAGATGAGCGCTGCAACCCCAGAGTCAGTCACGATGGACCTAATGGTCAGGGATCCCTTTACCTTTACCTTTTACTATATATTCATGAGGTGTTCTCTCCACTGTGAAATTCTCCATTTGGGGGGCACTGATATGTTGCCGTCAGTGTCATTGTCATCATCATCATCATTTATTTATACCCCACTCATCTGACTGGGTTTTCCCAGCCACTCTGGGCACCTCCCAACAGAATATTAAAAACACGATAAAAATTCAAACATTGAAAAACTTCCCTAAACAGGGCTGCCTTCAGATGTCTTCTAAAAGTCAGATAGTTGTTTATTTCCTTGACATCTGATAGGAAGGCATTCCACAGGGTGGAAGCGACTACCGCAAAGGCCCTCTGCCTGGTTCCCTGTAATCTCACTTCTCACATCGAGGGAACCGCCAGAAGGCCCTCGGAGCTGGACCTCAGTGTCCGGGCTGGACGATGGGGGTGGAGACACTCCTTCAGGTATACTGGGAGGAGGCTGTTTAGGGCTTTAAAGGTCAGTACCAACACTTTGAATTGTGCCCGGAAATGTTCTGGGACTAATGTAGGCCTTTCAAGACCTACCAGTCTTTTGTGGATCTGTGGTGCCTTTCTCAGCCATGCTTTCCCAAAGTGCTTCTCCTAAGGCAGTGATGGCCAAACCTGGCCCTCCAGCTGTTTTGGGACTACAATTCCCATCATCCCTCACCACTGGTCCTGTTAGCTAGGGATGATGGGAGTTGTAGTCCAAAAACAGCTGGAGGGCCAAGTCTGGCCATCACTGTCCTAAGGAGATGGATTAACACATTCCCATTCCCCCAGGCAATTAACTTAGGACAATATTTTCCTGGCTTCATGGTTTACTGCCTGGACTGTACTTCTGTACCTCTTGTTAATAAACTCAATTTGTGTCTATTCATAAACCTAACTTTCTGTTTAATTAAACAAGTGTGTTCTGATCTGGCAAATATTGTCTTACCTCATGTTAGTTCTCTTCCTCCTCTCAACCCAGTTATGACAAAAGAGTGTGCTGGGGGCAATGGGCAAATGGAGACTGGAAATTGACAGAGTTGTTAGCCGGTACCTCAGCCCAGTTAGATCTCTTTCCCTTTCCTGGATGACAGTCCTATTGCCGTTTGACTCAATAAATGGTGGCAGCTAGTGATTCGTTGGACCATTTTCAAAGTGACTGTAATCCCAGTGGTAAAGAGTAACGGGATATTCTTCAAATTCAGCTTATCTAGTGACCCCTTGGGGTGTCAGAATAAGGACTCTCCAAAGTACCCCAAGGAAATAACAGTAATGGATTCCATGTAGTTGAGGTGATCATTAGGGGACCCCCCTAGCTCATATTTCCAAGTCAGGAAAAAAGATGAGTTCTGGTGAACGAGGACATGATTGCTCAAGCCACTAGTCATTTTCTCTTTGTCCTGTGCTCAGAGTGTGTAAGCTATTTGGCACCTAAAAATGCAGTAAATAAACTATAATAGCCCTATCGTCAGAACAGAGTTGGGGTGGAATCCTTGTTACAAACTAGTGCTAGTTATGCATATCAAAGTTACAAACTCCTTTAAAAAAAAAGAGAGAGAAGTGTTGACTAGCATTTGCCCTATCGTAATAAATTTGCTAACATTAATATGAGGTATAAAAAGTATGCTACATATCTTCTTCTTCTTTGGCGAGGAGAGCCGGTGTGGTGTAGTGGTTAAGAGCGGCAGACTCGTAATCTGGTGAACCGGGTTCGCTTCCCCGCTCCTCCACATGCAGCTTGGGCTAGTCGCACTTCTCTGAAGTCTCTCAGCCCCACTCACCTCACAGAGAGTTTGTTGTGGGGGAGGAAGGGAAAGGAGAATGTTAGCCACTTTGAGACTCCTTTGGGTAGTGATAAAGCGGGATATCAAATCCAAACTCTTCTTCTTCTACTACTCATAGCCAAGTAAGATTGTCTTCCATAAACACGGTTTTAACAATGAGTCCGTAAGTGACTCTGGAGGCCAATTCTGGATCCACATGTCCTTCCACAGTGGGGACATTGGTTTCCAGGTGGGAGTTGATAACAGTGTGGATTTGCCAAGCGTGCCTTTCTCCTAGCACAGGGGTCTGCAACCCGCGGCTCCGGAGCCGCATGTGGCTCTTTTACACCTTTGCTGCGGCTCCGGGGCGGATACTAGCAAGGGGAGGAGGCGCATTGTGCGCCCCGACACTCCCCACTGTGCGGGCACTGTACTGGCTGTGACGTCGCATGGGGGCAGTGGGTGCGTTAGTCACGCACCGTCCGACGTCACCTTCCCGCCCGCCCGCCCGCTACATTGTAAAGGGCATGTACGCTGGTCACTGCATTGAAAGGGGGCATGTACGCTGGTCACTGTTTTGAAGGGAAGTGAATAACACACACACACAAAAAGGTAACTTGTTAATTTAACGTTTATTTCTATGAGGAGGAGTAATTCTGAGGGGTCAAACAAAGAAATAATAAAAAAGTGACAAAAAACTTATTTTTATAATGGCGAGTTTTGCGGCTCCCAGTTTTTTTTTCTTCGGAAACGGGTCCAAGTGGCTCTTTTGGTCTTAAAGGTTGCAGACCCCTGTCCTAGCACATTTTCCCCTTGAGTCCTGAGTTTGAGCTTCTTCAAAGCCCATGACACCTTTGGTAAAGGCTGTTCTCCAATTGGAGCACTCGCAGGCAAGTGTTTCCCAATTGTTAGTGTTTATACTACGTTTTTTTAGATTTGCCTTGAGACAATCTTTTGTTGACCACAAGCGTATGCTACATATGCTATCTGGTTGGCCAGTGTCAGAACAGAGTCCTAAGAAGTCTGTCTCTCCCCACAGCCTCCATCAGCCTGGAGCTGTTTTCTCTTCAGGAGAGACTTCATTATCACATCTTTTGTTCTTTGTGGCTTCCAAAGAAAGACTCAAAAGACCAACTCCCAAAGATGGCGATTTCAAGTAAATAACCTCTCCCACATCATCATCATCACTTTTAATTTGTATATTGTCTTTCTATCTTACAATACCCAAGGAGGTTTACAAGCTGAAGAAACAAAGAATGTACACCTTATAACAATCTAATGCAATACAAAAATGTGATAATAAAACATAACTTTAAAATAAGCAACCTACATCAATTAAAGTAACATTCAACAATCATTAGCATAGTATAGAATAATATTAAATATCAGCATATAAAAATTAAGCAGAAATCTACTCTTAAGAATTACAATAAATAATTTCTAAACTACAATCAATGAAACAACGGCAAACCACAGTGCATAAAATAATACAATACAAATTGAGAAGCAGAGACTGGAGGGTGGGGCAAGGCAGGTGGGAGAAGGCCTTGCCTGATGAATCTAAAGTTAAACACCACATGAGAGAGTGGAGAACATCAACAGTTAATTACCAGCCTCTTTGGCTGCTCAGAGAGCTCTACTTCGCTTTAGTATAGCCCAAGGGAGATTTCCAATGTTAAAACCCTCAGCAATACACATTCAAAAACACATACAGAGTTATTTTCCACTTCAGTGTCATGTGAAGAAGCGGGATGCCTTAGAATACCAGTAGCTAGACCACTAATGAGAGAGCCTTTCTGCCTTCATACTATTCTTGTGGTTTTACAGATCCATCTAATCGGCTTTGTGGAAAGTGGATCCTCTTCTAGATGGACGGTTGGACTAATTTTACAAGGCTACACGTCTGTCCTCACTTTCAAAATTCTGACATCTGGTTTTAGTTTATTGCTGATGTGGCTTAGTCATGCTGGCCACTTGACCCGGAAGCTGCATGCCAGCTCCCTCGGCCAATAAAGCAAGATGAGCACCGCAACCCCAGAGTCAGCCACGACTGGACCTAATGGTCAGGGGTCCCTTTACCTTTACCTAATGATCCCAATGTCCCTGGTATCATATTTGAGTACATGCAGCAGGATTGGGATCCTTGTCAAAACTTCCTCTGGTGGCTCCAATAGAGCTGCTAGTGTACCAACTTGCTCAGCACCTCACCAGAAGGAAATCAATGGCTGAGTTGCACAGATGCAGGTTGCATCCCCAAAAAAATTGGGGGGGGGGGGGAGAGAGAACTAGAGAGTGTCCAGCCACCATCTTCCATCTCTCAACTGATCACCTGGTTAATAAAGGCAAAAAAAAAAAAGTCGTTTAATCTTCAAGTTCTGGAGTGAATTCTCATCTATTGCTTAAAATGCTCAAATATTTATTCTTAACGTTATATATCTGTATCTTATAAAAGAAGATTGGATGGCCTCAGAGTTGGTCTGCTTTTCCATTAGCAGAAACCATGTTTTGATGCCTTCTGTAAGTCATCCTGCGGAGAGAGAGAGAGAGAGAGAGAGAGAGAGAGAGAGAGAGAGAGATGGAAAAAATCAATGGAACTCACAGTGGAAAATGCAGAGCTATTTAGCATGAGCAAAATGGATGGATCAGGCCCAATGGGTCAAACACATTTATCTTTAACGTCCAACCTGTTGTCAAATGATTTACTGCCTTGTTCTATGGGATATGAAACAATAATTCTGCTTTCAGTGCTTAGACAAATTGTGCTCTGAAACTGACACAATTCTTCCATGGGCACTTATAAATCTTAGATTGCTGCTGAATGGTTTGATCCGGAGATCTCTCATGGGGCTGGGCTCTCTGAGGTGCTCACAGGGGGACCCCCCCCCCCAGAAGAGCACCCCTGATCACTTAACTGGAGAAGACAATGCATGTGTATTGCAAGGCTGTTATCTCTTCTGAAATGCATGAAGGTCTTGCATCAGTCCGGAGATCTTTCAGTCTGAGGTGGGGAACCATTTTCAGCCCAATGGTAAGATGAAAAGGTGACCCGCTCTATGTGGGCCAATTTTGACAGATGAGCGGAGCTGCCTTGCTGCCAGTCACCTGACTCATTACAACATCAGGTGATAATATCAAAGGGGCTTGCTGTCAGTAAGGTAAAGTAAAGGTACCTCTTCCCGTACGGGCCAGTCGTGTCCGACTCTGGGGTTGCGTGCTCATCTCGCTTAAGAGACCGTGAGCCGGCGCCGTCCGAAGACACTTCCGGGTCACGTGGCCAGCGTGACAAAGCTGCAGCTGGCGAGCCAGCACCAGCGCAGCACACGGAAACGCCGTTTACCTTCCCGCTAGAAAGCGGTCCCTATTTATCTACTTGCACTTAAGAGTGCTTTTGAACTGCTAGGTGGGCAGGAGCTGGGACCGAACAACGGGAGCTCACCCCACCGCAGGGATTCGAACCACCGACCATATGATCGGCAAGTCCTAGGTGCTGAGGTTTTACCCACAGCGCCACCCACAGTATACTGCTGTCAGTACTGACCTTCTAATTGGTGCTGAACCTGGTCCCTTCAAATCAGCCAAACATCCAATTGTCACTGACAGTGAGCCATTGTTGTCCATTCACAGGTGAGGTTTAGATTCAAACCACACCTGCAAATGGACATTTTCCCTCTGCAGATCAGCAAAACCTTAACCTACCAGAGCAAAATAGGAAAGGGGAACCTGTAGCCCTCTACATGCTGTTGGCGAACAAATGAAGAAACTCTTCTCTCCTGCCTTATTCTAAATGTTCTTTCATCTTTCCCTCAGGTGGAAATAACACAAAAAACCACAGCAGTCACTGTCATATTCAACGAATTCCTAATCATTACGAAACTTCCATAAAAATTCAATGAGAGAGCAACAACGGACTCCGAGACTTTTCTTTCGAGCATGCAATAAACAAGATTACTCTGGAAATTTGCAAAGAATATTTCAGTGTGAAAAGACTGCTGCTAGTCTCAGAGGAACAGTATGCAGTACCTGACAAGTTCTCTGACTCTTTGCAACAACAACAAAACCCACCACCTCACACACCTCACAGTTTTTTTATAGCAAGTTTGTATTTCGTGGAGATTCTTCAAACTCTAAAGCAGGGGTGGGGAATCTGTGGCCCTCCAGATGCTCCCGTGGATTGTTTTTCCAACAACCTTGGGCTCTCAAAATTCAGCAGCAACCTGTGCAACATTAAAATCCAGTGCTCCATGCAGCCTTTTGGCTCCATTCTACAGCATTGTTGTGGTGCCACCTGCAGCGCGGCACCCAGTGTGCCTAAACCAGTTACTATTTATACCCAGTCCATCTGGCTGGGTTGCCCCAGCCACTCTGGGCAGCCTCCAACCCCCAAAACATCTCTGACATCTCTTGCAACCCCTGATCAGCTGCGCTGACTAGGCCACACTGAACCCCTTTTTGAACTACAATGCCCAGAGCAGTTTAACAATCTTTCGCTGTTCCCAGGAGACTCTGACAGAGATCAGGGGCACTTCCAGACTGTCACTATTGTCATGTGGAATTCAATCACATGCCAGCACATTCAGGTTGTGCAATTGTGCTTGATTGAGAGGTGCATCCACTATCCCCAAAAGGCAGAATGTTTTGCAAATCCGTTTATCCCTTTTGAGGTCAGTCAGGTGGCATTGAGAAACGGCATCTTCTGCCCCTGGCTGGATTCGATGAGGGAGCGATTGTCATGGGACTTCCCTGGCCAGTGAGATCCCTAGACGGGCCTCCAGGATGTCAGATTGTAGGCTGTCCACAAACTGGCCAGTTGTGGGCAGGCTGGGGGGAGGCTGTAGCCTCTGCCGGCCCCTCCACTCTATATGCTTGCAATGCATTTCACACCATTGGGAACATGGGCAGAAAATTTATAAGAGGAGGAATGCATCACTTGAAAGCAGCATCTCTTTTTCTTTTCAAATTCCTATCAGCTTCTTCTAATGAACCCGCATGTAACTATCGAGTGATTACAATGCTATTTGTTCACCCCAGGATATTGCAATTAGCCTTGCATGCCTAATGAAAGGGAGTTTTAGTTCTACATGTTTTATACCAAATGGTTTCAATTTTAATTACCAATTCCCACTCTATCAACTAAGATATCAACTCAGCAAGTTCCAGGGGCTGGATCCGGAGAGGATCCTTCCGTCTGCAGAAGATGTGAACCGCAGCCCATCAGAGACATATATTCTCCCACCTTAAGTCTTCAGTGGAGCTGAACTGGAATGCAAAGGTAGCTTCTGTTTCATCCAGAGCCTACAATATGCATGCCCCATATTAATTGGTGATCTGTCCAGAAGTCGTTGGCACTCATCATGGCTCTGGTAAGGAGCACATCACAGCAATCTTCAGCTTGGACGATTACATAGTCTAAGAGGTGCCAGTGGTTCGACCAAGGATGCCTCCTTGCTGTTCTTAATTTATTTGTTTTTATCAAAAGAGTGTGTTGGTAATAACAAGGTTGTGTGCTGCACATATAGTCAAAAGCAAGATTCTGTTCTGGTTGCTGTTGCCAATTCCTTCTTTCCCAATAGTCCCAGGCCACAGATTGAATGGCTATCAAGATTATACCTCAACACAGGCTTCAAGGAAGGAAACCAAGGCGCAAAATGAACACTCAAGCCCTTCAAGATCCTATTAAGCGAGATTGCTTCCAAACGACTCTTAAGGACCACCCGCTTTCGGAGTTCCCTGATAACATCGAAAAACACTGGACCAAGCTTTCCTTTGGAAACGTAATCTCACAATGCAATAATGATGCTCACATCCTACAATGCCTGTTTACATAGTTAATTTTATTATGCTGAATTTCTACATTCATTGATGTGTGTGCACATATAGTGTAGAAGGGAGAACAAACCCTCTCACTGCATTGTTGAAGTGCAGATTTTAAAGATTTTTCCCCGTGCCAGCAGACAGAGAGCACTTCACATCTCCTTGGATGTAAATATGGTTTTACACACGTATACACTCTCTCTGTTCTCCGACTGGCTTCCCTCGCTTTCTGCCTCAGGAAATTGCAAGTGCTCCTGTATCCCACATTTCTTAAGGCTCTTGCAGTGATTGCAAGCTAAGGCTTTATTAATATGAATGGAAGGCTTGCCAGAAGCATTATACCTGCATTTAACTACCGGGCAACTGACGTCCGTATGTATTTCCTTTTATGTGACCTTGATAGATGCGGCTGGCTTAATAAGGCTAAGATGAATGAACCAATAATTTTAGACAAGACGGCAGACATGCAGGCCCCTTTGATTTACAGTGCTATGTTAATAAATACCAATGGCATGTTTTGTTCCTTGAGCTCCTAGATGTGTCCCAAGCTATCTGTCATGCTTCCGTTTTGGTTCTATATTATTGCTACCGGGGCTTTCGCCCAAGGCTTGAGAACTTTTTTTTTCAGCTCAAGGGTCGCAGTCCCTTGTGGATAATTTTACCAGGACTCCCTGACTGTGGTGGGTGGAGCTGAGGCAAAAAGTAGGCGGGGCAACTGTGACTTTTACCTTTTTACAGCAAGCTGCATTCCAGCCACGTAAAAGGCTTCTACGCTTCAGAAGGATCTGTCCATTTTGGTTCGCTCAGTTTCTCATTTTCCCCATCTTAAATTCACCTCTGAAATTTGTAATCCTCCCGAAAGTTCAAGAGGGATTTATCGCAAAGCTATCCCTTTTTTTATCTGCAGTTTTGACTAGTTGGCACATTTTTTGCATGCAATTTCCCTGCATGTTCCCTGCATATAAATGCATGTTTATAAGCTCTTTTCATCCATACTCTAATTTCAATGCACACTTCCCCCTAACATAAACATTTATTTAAACGTCGTTTGGTTGGAGTACTGCATCGCATGGTTTCCAGCAAGTAGTATTCAGAAACATTGCTACCTCCAACTGTGGAGAGCCGCTGATAGCCCTCTCTGCCCTGAATTTGTCTAATCCTCTTTTAAAACCATCCAAGTTGGTAGCCATCACTGCCTGCTGGTGGAGCGAGTTCCATAGTTTGACTAGGCGCTGCATGAAGAAGTAGGCAGCGGGTGGCACTGTGGTCTAAGCCACCAAGCCTCTTGGGCTTGCTGATCAGAAGGTTGTTGGTTTGAATCCCCACAAAGGGATGAGCTCCTGTTGCTCTGTCCCAGCTCTGGCTTACCATGTTTTTAAGTATATGAAGAAATATCATCTGAAAAAAGGGGCTCCACCATAAGACCATTAAGCCCAGATGCTAAAATTACAACTGGGTGTGCAGAATATCTTTCCATCAGTAGGCTAGTTTCCACACACATTCACCTCTGCCCTCTAGCCTCCATCCTGGTGACAGCAGGCTGATTGGCGCTGTGGTCTAAACCACTGGTCCTCTTGGACTTGCTAATCAGAAGGTTGGCAGTTCAAATCCCCATGATGGGGTGAGCTCACGTTGCTCTGTCCCAGCTCCTGCCCACCTAGCAGTTCAAAAGCACACCAGTGCTAGTAGATAAATAGGTATCACTGCGGGAGGAAGGTAAATGGCATTTTCGTGCACTCTGGTTTCCGTCATGGTGTCCCGTTGCACCAGAAGTGGTTTCGTCATGCTGGCCATGTGACCTGGAAAGCTGTCTGTGGACAAACACCGGCACCCTTGGCCAGAAAAGCAAGATGAGCACCGCAACCCCAGAGTCACCTTTGACTGGACTTTTTTTTTTTTACCTGCATGAAGAAGTACTTTCTTTTATCTCTACAGCTACCTTTCTTTAGCATGTGCATTAGGTTCTTTGCAGGAACACCACAACCCCTCTGCTTGGATGGAATGGAGGAGTCAAATGACACTGGTTCATCTTAAATTGACAGGCAGGCTGGGTGTACTGGAGAGTCTGTTATGAGGCTACAAGAGTCAGTCCTTGCTGCTTGAGCACTTACAGATGAACCAAGGCCTATATCTTTAGGGCAACAGCTGAAATGTCCCTGGTACTGCACCACCCTCCTAATCAGAAAAAAAACAGCCGTCTCCTTTCTGCAGACTATTATCCATAGCAACTATAGCCTAATGGTTGATCATACTTGTTACCTTCCGCCCTTCTCATGATCATCTTTGTGAAATAGCAACATCCCAAAGAATTTCATGCAAGCATATTAGACTTATTACAACAGCCATACCAGTTTAGTAGCAATTAACTCATAATGGGAAGGGATATTAAATCTGAAGCAGCAAGGCTATAAGCCCCGAAGCACAATAGAAACCACAATAATTTTAATGGCCATTTTCACAAGTGATGCTTAGATGGTTCTTTTGAACATCCCACATTTGTTCATGGGAGGAAAAAAACTCTTCGTTGACCAGGATGCACATTCAGTTTAAAACTGGCTTTTATGCTCTCCGTACTATATTCAGAATGCTTAGCTTTCATATTGGCTCTTTGAAGTATCAAAAAGAAAAGAAAAAGTGCACACATTTATTCAGTAACTTTTGCAGCGTCAGTATTGTTTAATGCCCATGTTGCAGATGGGAGACTGAGAAATGGTCCTCTAGTCAATTTTACCAGTTGCTGGAAACCACAGAAGGGGGGAGTTTTCTTGGGCTTGAATTCTACTTGTAGGTTTCCCACAGACATCTGGTTGGCCACAGTGAGAACAGGATCTTGGCCATTGGTCTGATCCAGAAGAGCTCTTCATATGTTTTTATGAATTCACAGTCATCTATTACGAAGTGTCCTCTGTTTGAATGGAAGTTACAGTAATTATTTCTAAAGTTGCATCTATACAAATTGTATGCATATCTGTGCCCTTTTGGGAAGCAATGTGTGTCCTCTGACGGGGCCATGCGTAACTGGCCATTTTAGGCCTGTGCTTCCCCATCCCTGCTGAAAAACAGCTTCAACTGAGTTCTTTATGGCTCTTGTTAAAGCGCCCCAACATGGCATAGTTTTTTTTTTAAAAAAATAATAATAGAAAAGGACAAAGTGCACCTAGACAAAAGAACATCTTGGTGCAGCAAATGGGAAGCGCTAGGAAATATTTATCTGCAAAGCTCTCTTTTTAATGCGTCAAATTGGTATTTCATTTTAATAGCGCAATCATTTTATCATAAGTACAAGCTGTAAAATGGCCACTCTCAGTGTGCTTTGTGATTAATTTAACTTCTTTTATGGCTTTACTAAAAGACAGATCAATAGGACACAGAGATGTTAGGTTATTTTAATATGGTCTCTAAGGACATCTCCCTTGAAAAGCACCATAGCAGAACACCTTACAGGCCTGGATAGACATTTCATCTTCAAAGACAAAACACTGGTAACCCTTTAACTGTGGAGGAAGCAGGTGTTTTTATTCCAGAAGCCACCTTTACTTATTTGCTTATTCTTTGACTATATCTGTCTGTTGCCTTTGGTGCCGAAAATGGCCAATTCATCCATCCTTGGCTTCTGATGAAAATTCCAAGTGGCATGGACTAAGAAATCATACATCTCCAATAATATTTGGTTTCAGGATTGGATATTTGAGAGAGAGAGAGATGATAGATAGATAGATAGATAGATAGATAGATAGATAGATAGATAGATAGATAGATGATAGATAGATAGATAGATGATAGATAGATAGATAGATAGATAGATAGATAGATAGATGATAGATAGATAGATGATAGATAGATAGATGATAGATAGATAGATAGATGATAGATAGATAGATAGATAGATAGATAGATAGATAGATAGATGATAGATAGATGATAGATGATAGATAGAGAGAGAGAGATGATAGATAGATGAGATAGATGATAGATATAGATAGATAGATAGATAGATAGATAGATAGATAGATAGATAGATAGATATAGATAGATAGATGATAGATAGATGAGATAGATGATAGATGATAGATGATAGATGATAGATAGATAGATGATAGATAGATAGATGATAGATAGATAGATAGATGATAGATAGATAGATAGATAGATAGATAGATAGATGATAGATATAGATAGATAATATAGATAGATAGATGATAAGATAGCTAGATAGCTAGATATAGATAGATAGAGATAGATATAGATTTTTACCCATTTTTATTATAGAGAGAGACAGCCTGACCCTTTGAGTCTCAATGTATAGGTCACATGTCACGTTGTAAGCACAGGAAGATGATCCTAGGTCAAGTTAACATGGAATCTGCCCCTGGATATATTGGGCTGAGGCTCCTTGGGGGCTTTGTAGGTCATCACCAGGTCCATTCCTTTCTGTTCAACTCTGGGGCTCAAATGTCTTTACCCTTTAAATGATGTCTTGGCACTCAGTCCCAGGGGTTAGAAAGCCATGGGTAAATTTACTGCTGTGTTTTCCCTTTGCCTGCTTTCCAAGGCTGCAGTGATTGAACCAGGGACTTGTAAAGCTACTGCCTATATTTCTTGTGTCACTACACGGTCAGACGTTGGTGGTTCCCTAATGCCTTCAAAGCATCCATCATCCCAGCTAGGAAATAACCATCCATTTGGATATTTTTATTAAAGACTTCCCTGACCTGACGCTGCAATTAGAGGGCCATGTAACGGGAATTTGGTTATCTGTCAGGTGGGTGGGAGGAAACATCCTTACCCAACGCACAGGATAATTTACCTGTCAAAGAACTACAGAGGTTGGCAAATCATGCTGAGAAGAAAAGTGCCAAATATTCTCTTTTTTAAAAAAGTGCCCAAAATACTTCTTTCAATTGTATTATTATGCAGGGGTTGGGGGGATGCAGGCCCCCATAACCTCTACATTCAGTGAAGGGTTAGAATTTGAGAAAACTCATACACTCATGAATTTAGCGAGGGCTGGGAAATAATACTGGCTAGCTTCCTAATGATGATGCTTTTGAATTATGGTGCTGGAGGAGACTCTTGAGAGTCCCATGGACTGCAAGAAGATCAAACCTATCCATTCTTAAGGAAATAAGCCCTGAGTGCTCACTGGAAGGACAGATCCTGAAGCTGAGGCTCCAATACTTTGGCCACCTCATGAGAAGAGAAGACTCCCTGGAAAAGACCCTGATGTTGGGAAAGATGGAGGGCGCAAGGAGAAGGGGACAACAGAGGACGAGATGGTTGGACAGTGTTCTCGAAGCTACCAGCATGAGTTTGACCAAACTGCAGAAGGCAGTGGAAGACAGGAGTGCCTGGCGTGCTCTGGTCCATGGGGTCACAAAGAGTCGGACACGACTAAACGACTAAACAACAACAACAACAGCTTCCTAATGAAGCCACTCACTGAGGATGGCATACCCCCCCAACATTCCTCTTATGAAAATAAGGACATTCTATTCTACACCAATATCACTGCTAGTTTGTTGTATTTATTGATGGGGGGGGGGGGTCTCCGACTTCCCTAAATGCAATACATGAATTTAAAGATTCCTGTGCTTAAAATGCTGCAGTTTTGTGTACTTTCTCTAATAACTCGACCTGGAGGAAATGTTCATGCAGTGATGCTGATGTGGAATAGAATGTCCCTATCTTCATCTGAGGAGTGTTGGAAGGTATGTCGTGGGTCTTCGAGAAACAAAAGACTGATAATGGCTTGGACTGTTTGATAACTGTAAGGCACCGGCAAAACATAAGACCCTGGTTTGCACTGGCCTGATGTAAGCAACAGACAAAAAATGCCTTTTGCAATGGTATTAAGAAATAGGTTGCCAGAGTGACCGGGGGATGGGATGCTGGAAGTGGAAGGGGAGGAGTTTATTTCTGCAAGTGCTGCTGGGATGAAGGAGGAGGAAATGGTGCTGTCTAACCAAACAGATTTGACTATATAATGATATAATGATATCACTCTTGGTAAATGAGGGCAATTGACAGTGAGAGTAATATTGGGAAAGCCAGTAAGGGACTGTGTCATAAATGGAATTATATGGCGATGGTACATAGGTACTTAGATTTGGCTGTGTGATTGAGTCATTAGATCAATTCAGAGTAAGAGCAAACAGCAATGAAAAGCTGCTGAATTTTGGGGAGGGAAAAAAAGATATATTCAGAATGTATGCCCAAATTTTTCAACACTGCTGAAAGTTTTGCAGACCATTCCTGTGAGTAGTTTGGGGTCAGGCTTAGCCAAGAACCACAGGGCACCATGCACAAAGAAATTCTGTGCAAACCTTGTTGCTGGAAATGCAAGAAGTGCCAAAAAGCGCTGCAGACAGAAATGCCTGACCACCATTCATTGCAATGGGATGCGTAGACCGAAATCACATCAATTGGAAGCATTAAAATCCATTGCACTATTAGGCTCACTGGGAAATAACTGCGGCGAGGGGAGAACATGCTTAGTAAATAAAATTTGACCAAGTCCTCAGGATTGTAAATGGGTCCCCCCCTCCAATGTGGAATGTAGCAGGGTGGGGCCCCTTTACATGGGTTGCCTCTCTTATCTCCATCATCCTGATTAAGGCAGATCAGAAGGCACAGCGGTTGCCTTTTATCAGCTGCTTATAAACTAGCAACTTGACTATGCTAAGATATTGGATTAAAAGGAGGGGGGGCTGTAATTGCATCAATTACCCAATTCGTTTTACCAGGTTTTATAGGAGATGGAGTGAAATAGCCACCAGAGAAGCCAGCACTCAAATTCATTCAACCTCTCTCCCCTCTGCTTTGCCCCTTTGCATCAACAGCTTTTAATGCCTTTCCGCTTTTAAAATTGCCATGGCTTGGCAGTCTCACCGCCTCCACTGTTCTCCCCCAACGCTTGGGTGTAGTTTTTCATTCTTGACGCACTAATGAAATGATGGGCATCTTACAGAACAGGAGATGCCATTACCATTCTCCTCAGCCAGGCTCAATGAGAGCTTATGGGATCTTTCAAAACCCACCTGAATTAGAGCATAGCTTTGAAAGGCCCCAAATTCTTCTCCGGGTGAGATCAAAAGCCCAGCCAAAGGAGAATTCTCAACTTTGCCTTCCCTGACCTCTCACCTTCAATGGGATTAGTAGGTGGCCAGATGGTAAAGATCACAGAACTTCTGGACCTTTAGTGGTAAAAGGTGGTGGTAGTGGCAGGAGGACTCCTGCACCTCCTTGCCAACACACCACCACAAAACACCACAACACAAAAGTCTGAAACCCGTTGCTGCAGGAGTCAGTGATGGCCACTCACTTGGGTGGCTTTAAAGGAGGATGAGACACTCACACAAAAGGGATTTGGCAAATTCTTGCAGGTAAAGGTTACTATCAATGGTTGCCAGCCATGAGAGGTCCGCTTCCACAGTCAGAGGCCGTATGCTTCTGAATACTCATTGCTGGAAACCGCTGGAGGGGGGAGAGTGTTGTTGAACCTGGATCCTGCTTGCAAACTTCCCATAGGCATCTGGTCAGTCACTGTGAGAACAGGATTGATCCAGAGAGCCAGTGTGGTGTAGTGGTTAAGAGCGGTAGTCTCGTAATCTGGGGAACCGGGTTCGCATCTCCGCTCCTCCACATGCAGCTGCTGGGTGACCTTGGGCTAGTCACACTTCTCTGAAGTCTCTCAGCCTCACTCACCTCACAGAGTGTTTGTTGTGGGGGAGGAAAGGAAAGGAGAATGTTAGCCACTTTGAGACTCCTTAGGGTAGTGATAAAGCGGGATATCAATTCCAAACTCCTCCTCCTCCTCCTCCTCCTCCTCCTCTTCTTTTTCTCCTCCTCCTCCTCTTAGGTTCAAATGGCCACTGAGGTGCCGAAATGAAAGACTAGCCAATGGCGGGTCTTGGGGTCTGAAATATCATCTGTGCCCTGTGCAATGCCAAAAATTGGCACCCCTCTGCCTCTCGCACTCCACTCTAAATAATAGTTGTGGTGTCACTGGCAGTGCCCCTGAGGTTCCATGCCTAGTGTGACTGAATTGGTCACACTCCTCTAAATTTGCCTCCGAAACTTGCCAGAACATTGCCTGGGAGAAAAGGAAAGTCTTTGCCTTGGGCTGGAAAGATGTTAATGTTGGTTGCCAGGTGAGTCTTCTTGGGGAGAGCTTTCCATGAATGAGCCACTGAAAATGCCTCTCTCTGCCTTGTCACAATCCTCCACGGGTCTACTGGAGGGAGCACTCAGTGGAGCAAGTGCAGATGTTCAGCCCTCAACCTGTGGAGGATAGTGGGATAGCTGCTGCAGTAGAAGCACCAACCGCACAGAGAGAGGGGAAAGGTTTTCATTTTCCCTCCTTCCTGCCTCTCCATCACCAGGGATGCAGTGCTCCAGGGTGCAAGGCCTGGTGAACCAATGATCTAGGCAATTTCCTAGATTCCATCCTGTAGTGGCTACATATGGTGATTCACCAAATTTATCTCACAGAAGGCCAGTCCTGTCTTGCAAACCTGTACGAGTTCATTAAGGGAGCTAGGGATAGCTCTGTGGATAGCTCAGCTGATAGAACATGATAGAGCTCTTAATCTGGGGGTCATGAATTCAAGCCCCACTTGGGGTGAAATATTCCTGCGTTGCAGGAGATTGGACTAGAATTCAGCGGTTCTCAACCTGTGGGTCCCCAGATGTTGTTGGACTACAACTCCCATCATCCCTGAGCTCTGGCCTTGCTAGCTAGGGGTGATGAGAGTTGTAGTTCAACAACATCTGGGGACCCACAGGTTGAGAAAGGCTGGACTGTGTGATCCCTGTGGTCCCTTCGAATTACTCTATGATTCTATGAGAGTGGCTTTGTGAAAAATTCACAAGCATTTTAGTGCAGATCTCTGCTAATATACACATTTGCATGCAATATCGCCTAATATACATGCATTTTGAAAAGCTAACTTCCCCAACATAATGCAGTTTTGTATACAGTTTTCACCAATATACAAATTTGTATGCACACTATTATATGCATTTTTGTACACATTACAAATTTTGTACACATTCACATTTTGAAGGATGGCTGTGTTTCAGTTTGTGCACAGTGTTGGAAAGTGCAAATTATGCAGATGCGCCTTTAAACGTAAACCGAATCAAATTCCTCCCCCATCCCCCATCCCTAGCCACGCTGCTGACATTTCCAAATTTAGACTCGTAGGGTTTCAAAATCATAGCCATCCAAAACAGGTAAGTCACATCGTTGCAGTTACAATCAGCCCCCAGTAAGGGGAGTTGAGGCTTTGCGTCTTCCTTGGCTTCGCAAACCGTTTTTGACAAGGTCACATCAACAGCCATCCTTTTGAAAACAAAAGTCAGAAATTAAGCACTGTTGGATACACAAAGACATCTTCTCTGCACGGTCAATCAAGCAGCATCTCTCTGTCCGAGAGGTGAAGCGTAGAGAGTGAGAGAGAGGGCGGATTTCTGCCACTGTGATCATTAGGTCCTCCTTTCTCTGTTTTGAAGCCAAGCAAATGAGGCGTGTTTTGGAAGTCAGGGGTCTCCTGCCCCTTTCCACCTGAGTGACAGATCTTAACAGACAAGTTGCCTCTAATGGACAACTCTGCCTCCCATCGCAGTCACAGACCTCCTCCCTCCCCATTAGTAGTGCATGGCAGGCGCAGAAATTACTTAGATAGGGAAAGCAATCAAAGGGACAGGCTGGGTGGAAAGGGACTTTTATAAGTCATTGCAATGTGTGATGGTCACAGCCAGCAAGGCGCAGTGACCCCGGGGACCGCTCATGGCTCAAACACCCCAGCAAAGATGGTCATTAAACTCCTAAACCCTGACAGGAAAATATATACGGTGGAAGCCTTAGAGGCCCGAGCAATTGCCGTAAAAAAATTAACCATCTTCCAGTGGTTTTTATTTTCCAGTAAATGCCACAGAGCTCATAGGTTTATGAGAGCCCTGAATCTCTGTGGCAAGGAAGGGGGGGAAGAGATGTCCACCCAGGGAGGGGGAATAACAAATGTTCTCCCTGGTGCCCAGACCAGGGAATACGGAGGCCAAGACATCGCCGTTGTGTTTCTACAAGTGCCTAGACATGATTTTCAGTTCAACAATCTGCAATGGAATAATTGTTGTTGTTGTTGTTTAGGCGTTTAGTCGTGTCCGACTCTTTGTGACCCCATAGACCAGAGCACGCCAGGCACTCCTGTCTTCCACTGCCTCCCACAGTTTGGTCAAACTCATGTTGGTAGCTTCGAGAACACTATCCAACCATCTCGTCCTCTGTCGTCCCCTTCTCCTTGTGCCCTCCATCTTTCCCAACATCAGGGTCTTTTCCAGGGAGTCTTCTCTTCTCATGAGGTGGCCAAAGTATTGGAGCCTCAGCTTCATGATCTGTCCTTCCAGTGAGCACTCAGGGCTGATTTCCTTAAGAATGGATAGGTCTGATCTTCTTACAGTCCATGGGACTCTCAAGAGTCTCCTCCAGCACCATAATAACTTCCTCTATTTCCGAGGTTCAGAAGTGAGTGCCGCCACATAACCAAACAGCCTCAATCATGAATTTGTTACATGAAGATTAGCTTCGTTTTGTCAATCCCGAATCTTCCAATGTTCAGCTTTGTTGGGTGTCATCAAGTTCTCATTTTATGAGAGAGGAAGAATATATGCCCGCATCTTAAGGAACGCTCAGATTTGTGTCTCCCCACTTCCCAAGTTCTTCTACAGTTCATAATGTTAGCACATCTGCATGCTGTTTAGCTACTGGTAGAGATAAATGATAAGTTGGATTCAGTTTGCATTTAAAAGACAAATCCATTAAATTCACACTTTCCACAACAGGCTAAACGAAACACTGCTGTCTGTCAAAGTTTGCACCTACCCAAATTTTGTGAGGCAGTTCTCCAGCCAAGCAATGTTTACAAAAATGCACAAGAGAAAGTGTGCCTAGAAATGAATATGTTTGTGAAAATAACATGCAAAACGCATTACATGCAAAAAATATGTGTTCATTATTCGAAACTGCATGCAAAGGTGTGTTTAATAGGAGAAATTCACACTAAAATGCTAATGCATTTTCATGAAGATTTCGCTGTGCAAATGTTGAAAACTAAATTTGAGCTTGGGGAAAAAGAGAACTGGAGAGAACTGAACTGGACCAGTCCAGTGCTGGTGTGGACACTTAGACATTTTTACTGTTTTCCGTGCATAAGGTGAGGGAGTGGAGATATGTCCGAGGAAAGAAAAAAGCCGAATGCTCCTCCTAATGGACACATCCTGTTTTTGAGGTTCAGATATGCCCTTCTAATTTCCCGTCCTGCTGTTCACATAAATAGCTACTCTCTACCAGGCAGATTCCCACATTACTCGTCATATGCTCCATATCAACAAACAGCAGCACAGTACAATTTACACTACACAGAGAAGACCTGCGTGGAATCTGGTTATTTTTTTAAAAAAATAAAGTTTGCAATGTAGCCATTTCTGCCTGGGTCTGATAGAATTTGAGCTTCCATTTCGCCCAATGAACAATAGGAACGGACCCCCTCCGTGAAGCACGCCACTATCTCTGCTCGCAGCCCCCTGCCCCCCTGCTGTTTCGTGTTTATTAACTGAGAAACAACGTGGGCAAATTGCCACCAGGACTGGTGTACTTCTGAAGAGATCAGCAGGTGCCCACTGCCCTGGGAACATGCCAAGCGAGCTGAAGACTGCTGATTACCCATCAGCACCTGCTTCAGCTGTCAAAAGGTTGATTGGATGGGAATGTCTTCCAAATAAGCAACGGAACATCAATTTGCAAAACTTGTAAATGAGATGGAGGAGCTGCGATATGCAGAGACGCCTGACCGGAAGTTCAAGAGTAGATGGGAGGCTTCCTAAACATGCTTGCGGGTTTCCCATATGCATGATCTGGTTGGCCACTGCGAGAAGAGAATGGTGGACCAGGTGGACCATTGGCCTGATCCAGTGGACTCTTGTTATGTTCAGGAGCAGTGTTGCCATCTCACTTGCCCACCAACAAAAAATAGGCTGGAACCGGGAAATTTGTGAGTGGTAGCCATTGAGCAGGGGACGCGGGTGGCGCTGTGGGTTAAACCACTGAGCCTAGGACTTGCTGATCAGAAGGTCGGCAGTTTGAATCCCCACGACGGAGTGAGCTCCCGTTGCTCGGTCCCTGCTCCTGCCAACCTAGCAGTTCAAAAGCACGTCAAAGTGCAATAGATAAATAGGCACCACTCAGGCGGGAAGGTAAACGGCGTTTCCACACGCTGCTCTGGTTCACCAGAAGCGGCTTAGTCATGCTGGCCACATGACCCAGAAGCTATATGCCGGCTCCCTCGGCCAGTAAAGCGAGATGAGCGCCGCAACCCCAGAGTCGGTCACGACTGGACCTAATGGCCAGGGGTCCCTTTACCTTTACCTAGCCATTGAGCACATCCTTTGGGGATCCTGTCATCTTCCATTCTGTGGACATGACCAACCTAGTGTAGATGTCGCTGAGACAGGACTGCAAACATGCTGGGAATGTCGGCTTGGGAGAGCACATCTTTGCTTGAAACTCTGTCTTGCCATGTGATGCCCAAAATCTTCCTGGTGCAGTGCATGTGGAAGGTGTTAAGGCATTGCTCCTGATGGCAAGTTGCCCAAGACTCAGCAGCGTGATCAACACGCAAGCCTGGTGGATCTTCATCTTGGTATTAGATGTGAGCATCACATTCTCCCACACCCTTTTGGAGAAGGGAGCCCTTGCTGTAGCTGCCTTGCCAATTTGCTTGTCCAGTTCAGCACCAACGGATAGTTTACTGGTTTTGGTGGACCACAGGTAGACAAAATCTACCCACCTCAGTCGTCTGTTCTACGGGAAGCTTGATTCAGGCACCAAGACCATTGGCAGATCAACTCTTTGTTACAAAGATGTAACAAACGTGCAGTTTCCCACCCTGCTGTAATATATGTCTAACCTGAAAAAAACAACGATGAGGTGTTTCTAATTTATTTTAAGAAATACTACTGTATTATATACCATTCTGTGGGGCCATTCTGGCTGCAGCATTCATCCTTCTGTCGTTCTAGCCTAGTTCACTGCAGCTTAGAAAGAAGTGCTTAACTTTAGATAAATCATGGTGATGTTTTCCCCAGGAGCCCAGCGGTGGTTTTCCTTTTAGGGAATTAGCCCTGATCGCCATTTATTCCTAAGCCTCGTCTGTAGACTTTTTAAACGAAAAAGCTGAGCAGCTGGAATGTTCATAAACATGCCAGAGCACTGCAGAAGCTGAGACAATAGCTCTGGTTCTTTCAGAGACTGTACATAGTGTTCGCCCCTGGCTCTTGGGGGCTGGGAAACAAAATCGCTTCCAGGCTGGTTATTTATCAAGCACTCATCCTGATTGGCTTGCAACGAGTTTACATGACACCAGCTGTTTATTAAGTATCCATTCTGATTTGTTTGGGGGTTGGGGGTTTCTACAATGTTGTTTCAGCCACTATCCCATGCTCTGTAGTGCGTTTCCCCATCACTTTCATTACCGCAGGAACTCTTTTTCTCTCTCCTTTCTTGATGTGGGCTGCAATAGTGCCAAAAAGAACTTTTAATTTCACCATGTGACTTTATCAGTTTGAGATTGACTCCTACCTGCAAAACAATGACTTAGGTTGCAAACACTCTGTACATGTAAAGCACATTCCCCACCCCAAAGAATCCTGGGAAATGTAGTTTACCCCTCACAGACCTAAAATTCCAACCACCCTTAACAAACTACAGTTCCCAGAATTCATGTTTGTGTGCATGCATTAAATTTGTACTGTGTACGCAGCCAGTCTGGAAGTTTCCTCAATTTATATGTGTTTTTGTAATAATTTGGGGAAACCACAATTTTTCTGAATATCAGTCCAACCCTTGCTTTCAGCTTAGAATCATAGAATCATAGAGTTGGAATAGACCACAAGGGCCATCGAGTCCAACCTCCTGCCAAGCAGGAAACACCATCAGAGCACTCCTGACATATGGTTGTCAAGCCTCTGCTTAAAGACCTCCAGAGAAGGAGACTCCACCACAAAGCTTGATGGCTTTTTAGTTTGTTTATGACCCAGAAGAAAAAGCATCCTTAAAGCTGACTGAGAGCTGACTTTTTGACTGTGCAAACACATACAAGGAAAACCTTTTGAGGCGCGAGGGCTGCAGGTTCAAAAGCAAGAGCCTATTTCAGTTTTCAAGAGCAACAGGAGGAAATGGAGACAGAGATACAAACGAAGAGATACAAACGAAAGCTTTCATAGGCCAAGAGGAGCCTGTATTTATTCCACAGGCTGTAGCTGTTCTGCTGCTGCTGCTTCTTGGCACTGACGTTTCCCCTCGCTTGATCTTCGGACAAATGACAGGAGTGTTAAACATGCTGCTCCAATATACACAGGCGGAAAAACTCTGTATGTAGCTCACTTGCAGATGGAGCTCCTAGCAAGCAGCACCATCATCCATGGAAGCTCCGGAAAGTAAGTGACTTTCGAGAAACGTACAATAATCTGACTCCTCTCCTTATGTTTCTTCTGTGCTAAACCTTAAAAAACAAAACAAAGTATGCTAGAGATATGCACCGAGGGGGTTCTCCTTTCGATTAGACTGGTTCTGAATTTGTCATTAGGATCTAGGAACATAGGAAGCAACCTTATCCTTAGAGCCAGCGTGGTGTAGTGGTTAAGAGCGGTAGACTTGTAATCTGGGGAACTGGGTTTGATTCCCCGCTCCTCCACATGCAGCTGCTGGGTGACCTTGGGCCAGTCACACTTCTCTGAAGTCTCTCAGCCCCACTCACCTCACAGAGTGTTTGTTGTGGGGGAGGAAGGGAAAGGAGAATGTTAGCCGCTTGGAGACTCCTTCGGGTAGTGATAAAGCGGGATATCAAATCCAAACTCTTCTTCTTATCCTGGGTCAGATCATTGGTCCATCTAGCTTAATATCATGTGTGCTAACTGGCAATGGTTCTTCAGGGTTTCAGGCAGGTTGCCTCTCCCAGACTTACCTGGAGATGCTGGGGATTAAAAGTGACGCCTTCTGCATGAAACACAGATCCTTTGCTGCTGGGCTGCAGCCCTTCGCCGAGCAGAGTTGAAAACAGAATATTATGTTGATTGAGTGTGTTGGTGGCAAAAGAAAAAGAAAAAAACCCTCTTTCAATCCAAGTTGAATGCTGGTCTTAAGGAGAGAGGGGTTAGAGTTCATGGCCTAGTACCAAGTGATGCAGGAGTTGGAGTCGGGAGTCAAGGCAGTGTCTTGTGCAAGAAGGTTGCAGCGTTGCAACCTTGGGCAGTATTTTTCTGCAAGGTCACAATCTCCTCCAAGGTTCATCTTTGCAGCCCTGCACACCAGTGGCGTAGCGTGGGGGGTGCAGGGGGGGGGCCGGCCGCACCGGGCACAACATCTGGGGTTAGGGCAAATCCACAGGTTAGGGGGCGCAAATCCACGGGTTAGGGGCGCAAATTACTTGCCTTGCCCTGGGTGCTGACAACCCACGCTACGCCACTGCTGCACACACCTGGACAGTCTATGACTGGACCAGCTGGAGATGCTCCAGGGGCAAGATAGTTGTGGTCCAGCTACTTCTGCCAAGGTTAAAAAAAGAAAAGGTAAAGGACCTCTGGACAGTTAAGTCCAGTCAAAGGTGACTATGGGGTTGTGGCACTCATCTCGCTTTCAGGCCGAGGGAGCCAGTGTTTGTCCACAGACAGCTTTCCGGGTCATGTGGCCAGCAGGACTAAACTGCTTCTGGCGCAACAGAACACTGTGACGCAAACCAGAGCGCACGGAAATGCCATTTACCTTCTTGTCACAGGAAGGTACTGGCATGCTTTCAAACTGCTAGGTTGGCAGGAGCTGGGACAGAGCAACGGGAGCTCACTCTGTTGTGGGGATTCAAACCGCCGACCTTCCAATCGGCAAGCCCAAGAGACTCCATGGTTTAGACCACAGCGCCAATCAGCCTGCTGTCACCAGGATGGAGGCTAGAGGGCAGAGGTGAATGTGTGTGGAAACTAGCCTACTGATGGAAAGATATTCCGCACATCCAGTTGTAATTTTAGACTCTGGGCTTAATGGTCTTATGGTGGAGTCCCTTTCTTAGATGATATTGCTTCACATACTTAAAAACATGGTAAGCCAGAGCTGCTGCATCTGGGCTTCTCCTGCTCCTGTGGCTGAGCAGGGCCCTGGGCTTCTGTCCAAAAGACCTACAATGGACGCTTGGTTTGCGACCGTGATCTGTACGGGATGCACGTTCGCAACCCACAGCATTCGCAACCCGCGTTTGTGCATCTGCGCACATGCAGGTTGCGATTCGGTGCTTCTGCACATGCGCAAAGTGTGATTTAGCGTTTCTGTGCATGCGCGACTGCCGAAACTCGGAAGTAACCCATTCTGGTACTTCCAGGTTTCAGCAGCCCACAACCCAAAAAAATGCAACCTGAAGCAGCTGTAACACGAGGTATGACTGTACTTTGATGGTGCCACCAGATCAGAGCAACTGCCTTCTCCATCACCAAAATGTACAGGCTGAGCAGAGAAGTAGGAGGCCTGCAGTTCCTGAAACAACACCCATCCCTTCTCAAAGAAACAGCTGCTTCTTGAAAAGTAGATGCAGAACCTGAAATTTATTTCCCTGGCCAAACTGAAATTTCTTCCCTTGGCCAAATGCAAACAGTCTCTTTTGCTGTGTACATCCGCTCAGACCGAAAGCTGATTTCAGCCTCCATCCTAGGAATTGAGGAAGCTTTCAAATGCCATGTCAAAGAACAGCCCTCTCCCCTCCTGGAGTCTCTGGTATTCAGAGTATATCCCTGCAGCAACTGGTATTCAGAAGCGTTGCTGCATCCGACTGTGGAGGCAGAACACAGTCTTTACCTCCCTGAACTTGTTTAACCCTCTTTTCAAGCCATCCAAGCGGTTTTGGGGGGGGGTCACTGTGGTGGGAACAGGGATATTGGGGTGGGCAGGTCTGGCACAACCATTGGGCAGAGGGAGACAACCACCTCTGGGGTCACGGCACCTCCTGGAAATTGCCCTCTGTTGGAGAGTGACATAAGCTAGCCAGCAGCCCTTGGGTGTGCAGGCAGATGCTGCTAGCTTATTGCCAGTGTTTGAGTCAGATCTCAGTCCACTCACTTTCTGAACATGGGAAGGGGAGCCATCTTGTACTTTGCCTCAGGCAGCAAAAAGTCTTGGGCCAGCTATGAGTTGGGGCAGGGCTGGACATTATGGTTACCAGATTTTTTTTTCAATGAATCCAAGGACACTTTTGTTTTGTTTTGTTTTGTTTTAAGTTGAGTAGCAACAGGGAGTCAGTAGTGGGGAGGATGAGATAAAAGACCCTGGGCCCAAGTACACATGCATATTGTATAAAGGTGCAAAGCCCTTCTTTCACACCCTGTGAAACATAAATGCACAGAGATTGGGCAACAGCGCGCCCCGTGTTCGTGACTCCCGAGCCTTCCTCGATCTCCTTCCCCCTACCCCCTTTGTTTTGACAGATCAGGGGAGGCTCGGGAGTCACGGGCGGGCAGCCGTTGCCCATGAGAGGCCAGCCTGGTAGCGTAGTTGGCTCTGGCTGGCCCTGGCTGGCTTCAGGAGCTGCTCGCTGCCATGGCGCAGGAAAAATGGCAGGCGCCATGGCAGCAAGCAGCTCCTGAAGCCAGCCAGAGCCAACTGCGCTACCAGGCTGGCTCCGGGCTGCTGAGGCTGCCACTGCCACGTTTCCTGGGGACAGATTTGCAAATCTGGGGGCATTCCGTGGGCAGATTTTGTCCGGGGACAGATTTGCAAATCCGGGGACTATCCCCGGGAACTGGGGATGTCTGGTAACCCTACTGTACATGCCATGCCTGCTCCACACTTGATTCTTCCACATGCCCTGTGAATGCCTGAACAGAACTCTTTATTGCCCACCATAGAATTATAGAGTTGGAAGGGACCGCGAGAGTCATCTAGTCCAACCCCTTGCAATACCAAATGACATCTATTGTTTGTGCCCAAGCCAATAAAGAGGACTCCATCTAGCTCACACCAATGCAGCTGAGGAAAGTAGAGTCTCTTCTAGGTCCTTAAGATCTCATATCCTAAGCCCTCCTTTCACTGCAGAAAGTAAAAGGGATGCAACATTTTTTCATGCAAAATCTACACCGCAGCTTTCTGTGGCTTTCGTGTTTGCAGACATCGTGAAGCAAAAGAAGAATCAATTTCTCTGTGACTTTATGCCCTTCCTCCTCCTCCTCCTCTTCTTTTAATTTGATCCAGCAATAAAACTACTCAGCCGTTGGAGTAAAAAAAAAAAATCTAGGAAAATCGCACAGCTGAACACTCTGTTGGCAAAGTCCGCTTCAACAGCGGTGTTTGGTTCTGCTTTCGGATTCCATTATGAGCTGCATAGATCCCTCATTGGTCCGAGAAGGGGCCCAGTGCTTTTGGCCTGCCAGTCTTCGCTGAAGCTTCGCCTTCTCCCTTTCTGAGCAATTCAAGTCCCTTCATTTAATTCCAATGGAAACTTTAGTGTTTTCAGCCCTGGCCGGTCTGCAGCTGAACGGCTCCTGTCTGGATCTTGTTTCCAGGTCTCAAGAGGACTGGGTTTGATCACCTCGTCTGATTACATCTTTGACAGCTTTAAAGGAATTTGCACAAGGGGAAAGGAGAACAGCGGTGGTTCCTGTGAAGGTTTGGGAGCCGGGACTCCCAAGTTCGATGCACCTGCCGGAGACTTGAGAATACATCTTGCCCTGCAAGGAACAGGTACAAACCTCAGCCAGTGTGTGTGTGTGTGTGTGCCGTTTTGACTTTCGGTAAAATAAGAAACTGCCTTATATTGAGGCTGAACATTGGTCCATCTATCTCAATACTGGCTGCACTGGCTGGCAGCAGCTCTCCACGGCTTCACAAGGAGGATCTCTCAGTTCTACCTGGAGATGTTGAGAATTGAATTTGGGACCTTCTGCAAGCAAACCAGATGCTCTGTCATTAAGCTACAGCCCTTCGCCATACAATCTTTCAGCTGGAAACAAAGTTTTGCAATGGAGAGAAAAGCTGGTTGTCTCAAGCCTCTCGGAATACTTTAGCAGAGGAGGTCCATTTTGTATTTTACTTTTAAATACAAAACACATATGGGGGGGGGGGCTTTGAAAGCCAGCCACCCTGCTGTTTATTTTTAATGCAATGTGCTTTTTTTAAAAAAAAAAAATCTCTCCCTCCAATAGCAAACAGCTGTTGAGTGGATGCTGGTTGCTCAACAGCTCATTCTTCTTGTGCAACTGTTACACAACTGCCAGTACCGTACAGCGGTACCTCGGGTTAAGTACTTAATTAGTTCCGGAGGTTCGTTCTTAACCTGAAACTGTTCTTAACCTGAATCACCACTTTAGCTAATGGGGCCTCCTGCTGCCGCCGCTGCGCCGCCACGACACGATTTCTGTTCTCATCCTGAAGCAAAGTTCTTAACCCGAGGTACTATTTCTGGGTTAGTGGAGTCTGTAACCTGAAGCGTATGTAACCTGAAGCGTATGTAACCCGAGGTACCACTGTACTTGTAAATTCCCTTCTGCAACAACTTCCTGTCGGTGCAACAAGTGTCCTGCTTAGTGACTTTCACTTAGCACTATTATTAATTATTATTATTATTTATTAAATTTGTATACCACCCTTCATTGTCAGATATCAGGGCGATTCACGGCAACTTCACAGCATTGTATGCAACCCCATTTTCCTCCACCGCTTTTTAAGACGGACCCCATATTGTGAAGGAAATGTGGTACAGTTGAATAGATCACTCACATAGCCTTAAGAATATATTGCCTTGCATGAAAAGCAGCAGCAGTGGTGGTTCCAGTGGTGGTGTATCAGCTTCCATGGGTGTTCAACTGATTGCATATCTGCCTTTGGAGAGATGTTCCCACACAGCCCAAACCACTAACTTTGTAGCCGGACACTAATATTGTGTACAGTTCTGTCCAGCTCACTTCAAATAGGATATGAATGAGTTGGAAAACATCTGCATTGGCTGCCAGCATGTTTCCGAGCACAATTCAAAGTGTAGGTGCTGACCTTTAAAGCTTTAAATGGCTTCAGCCCAGTATTCCTGAAGGAACGTCTCCACCCCCATCGTTCAGCACAGACACTGAGGTACAGCTTTGAGGGCCTTCTGGTGGTTCCCTCACTATGAGAAGTGAGGTTGCAGAGAACCAGGCAGAGGGCCTTCTCGGTATTGACGCCCGCCCTGTGGAATGCCCTCCCACCAGATGTCAAGTAGATAAGACATCCAAAGGCAGCCCTGTATAGCATGGGCAGGCCAACTAAGGCCCGGAGGCCAGATCCGGCCCAATCACATTCTAAATCTGCCCCACGGACGGTCCGGGAATCAGCGTGTTTTTACATGAGTAGAATGTGTCCCTTTATTTAAAATGCATCTCTGGGTTATTTGTGGGGCCTGCCTGGTGTTTTTACATGAGTAGAATGTGTGTTTTTATTTAAAATGCATCTCTGGGTTATTTGTGGGGCATAGGAATTCGTTCGCCCCCCCCCCCAATATAGTCCGGCCCCCCCACAAGGTCTGAGGGACAGTGGACCGGCCCCCTGCTGAAAAAGTTTGCTGACCCCTGCAGTATAGGAACATTTTTAATGTTTAATGTTTAACTGTAGTTTCATAATCAAAACAAAAAAATTTCCTTCCAGTAGCACCTTAAAGACCAACTAAGTTAGTTCTTGGTATGAGCTTTCGTGTGCATGCACACTTCTTCAGATACTGTTTTGTTTTGACTATGGCAGACCAACACGGCTACCTATCTGTAACTGTAGTTTCATAATTTACTGGAAGTCATCCAGAGTGGCTGGGGCTACCCAGTCAGATCAGCAGCATATAGATAAATCATTTTATTATTATTATTATTATTATTATTATTATTATTATTATTATTATGGCAACCGAAATGATCAAGGGGATGTAGTAACTCCCCTATGAAGGAAGGTTGCAACATTCGGGATTTTTTAGTTCAGAGAAAAGGCATAGAAGAGGTGACATTGTAGAAATCTATAAAATTATATGTGGCATGGGAAAAGTGGACAGAGAAAAGTCTTTCTGAAGGAGCGTCTCCACCCCCATCGTTCTGCCCGGACGCTGAGGTCCAGCACCGAGGGCCTTCTAGCGGTTCCCTCACTGCGAGAAGCTAAGCTACAGGGAACCAGGCAGAGGGCCTTCTTGGTAGTGGCACCTGCCCTGTGGAATACCCTCCCATCAGATGTCAAAGCGATAAACAACTACCTGACATTCAGAAGACATCTTAAGGCAGCCCTGTTCAGGGAAGTTTCTAATGTGTGACATTTTAGTGTATTTTTGGTCTCTGTGGAAGCCACCCAGAGTGGCTGGGGAAACCCAGCCAGATGGGCAGGGTACAAATAATATATTATTATTATTTCTCCCTCTCTCACAACACTAAAATTCGTGGACAGATAAAACAAAGTGCTTCTTCACAGTGGTGAAGCTGCATGCTCCGCTACTGGGGGCGGAGAGCAGGTGGGGGCATGGCCAGCGTCCCAGGTCGTGGCATGCATCTGGGGGCATGGCACACTACCCTCGGGGGTGTTGTGTGCATTCTGGGGGCGTGATGTGCCACCTGGGGGGGTCATGGCACCCGGCGTGCGCAGGGGGTGGCACATGTCCGGGGGGGCCACCGCGATGGCACCCTACCGGAATAGTGGTGCCAGGGGCGGTGCGCTCCCTCCACATCCCAGTTCCTCCGCCAGTGCTTCTTCACGCAATACAGAGTTAAACTATGGAACTCCCTGCCACAGGAGACAGTAATGGCTACCAACATGGCAAATTCATGGAGGAGAGGGCTATTGATGGATCCAAGCCATGATGGGATGCAGGTGGCGTTGTGGATTAAACCACAGAGCCTAGGACTTGCCGATCAGAAGGTCGGCGGTTCGAATCCCCACGACGGGGTGAGCTCCGGTCGCTCGGTCCCTGCTCCTGCCAACCTAGCAGTTTGAAAGCACGTCAAAGTGCAAGCAGATAAATAGGTACCGCTCCGGCGGGAAGGTGAACGGCGTTTCCGTGCGCTGCTCTGGTTCGCCAGAAGCGGCTTAGTCATGCTGGCCACATGACCCGGAAGCTGTACACTGGCTCCCTCGGCCAATAAAGCGAGATGATGAGTGCCCCCAGAGTCGGCCACGACTGGACCTAATGGTCAGGGGTGACTTTACCTTTACCTTTAGCCATGGTGGCTGTGCTCTGCTTCCATGGTTGGAGGCAGCAATGCTTCTGAATATTAGTTGCTGGAAACCACAGGAGGGGAGAGGGCTCTTGCGTGCAAAACCTGCTTGCTGGTTTCCCACAGGCAACTGTTCAGCCACTATGGGAACAGGATGTTGCACCAATTGGGCCATTGGCCTGACCCAGGCGGCCCTTCTTATGTTCTTAATCGGGTTGCAATGGGACATGATGTTTGTGGTTGTTTTACACGGCTCTGGATAATTGCACCTGACAAAGGGGAACCCCATCCTTCGCTCTTGCTGCGAAAGGAGGCTATACCCTATTATTTACCAAATGCGTCCAGAACATTAGAGCTGGAACGTTGAACAGAGGATTGGTTGACGCGTGGGAAGCCAGAGGAACAGTGGAAGCATCCCTCCTGATTAATTCATTATCAGCCCATTTGGGGAGCCTGATACACCCGCTTCCAGTTACACCAGCACACTTTGCTGCCTGCCATTACACAATTTTGTTTTCAGATTGTACGAGATAAGGTTACTTCATTATTAATATATGCACAACCGCACGCATATATATACATAAATGTTGTATCTGTGCCGGAGCACACAGCCTCTGGAAGTGTTAATAGTTAAGATAAACTAAGTCCATTATCACTGGGAATGACTATTTCTATGACCCTATTTGCAATAAAACCAGATTCAATGATATGAGAAAATTGCTGGGTTTTGGAATAATTGAACCAGGCTGCATGAACCCGTACAAAGGCATCATTTACAAAGTACTTTGCTTGTCTCAAGTATTTATTCCTGCAGAAGGAAATGGGGGGAAGAAGAGTTCATACTGCTTATGCTGTTTTCCTGTGTTCATACTCTGTCTATATCTATCTATCTATCTTCTATCTATCTACCTACCTACCTACCTACCTATCATCTATCATCTATCTATCTATCTATCTATCTATCTATCATCTATCTATCATCTATTCTATCTATCATCATCTATCTATCTATCATCTATCTATCTCTATCTATCTATCTACGGTATCTATCTATCATCTATCTATCTATCTATCTATCATCTATCATCTATCTACCTATCTATCTATCTATATCTATCTATCCACACACACACACACACACACACACACACACACAATGTCTACTGTTAGACTTCCCATTTCCTTCCTTGGAAAGGGCAAGAGAGAAACTGTGAGCTACTGTTGAATCACATCCCTCTTTAGAAGAGTTGGCAGTGATCGAGAAGACTTCTCGCTCACTCAACAACCTCCAAAGTAGTTTGCAGAACACTGTAAGTGCCTGTTCACGTACTATTCAGTTAAACAGTCAACATACATATATACAGCTTGTATCGAAAATATCTTCTTGCCCTTATATACCCAACAGATCGGTGCATTCTGCAGGAGAGAGCAACATGCAGATACCATCTGATCAGGAGCCCCATTCCACATGATGTCAAAACCAGGCACCTACCCTACAAATTTTCCCCTACGTATCAAACTGCTAACCCTCTTCATAGTCTTTTCTGTGCCTCTCTAAACATGAAATATGAAGAAAGCCTCACCCAGCACTTTCTTGCACTAGATGGTCTTTTGGTCCAGCAGACTGTGCTGGTCTTCTTTTGTTCTGTTGTCCACATCAAAGTAAGATTCAGCTGACAGGCTGATCGACTTTCCTACATGGAATGCAGCAGTCGTAGAGAAACCATCATTGTCTTGGCCAATGGCAGCAAAATGTTTTGGGCCAGGACCTGAGCTCTAATGGTTTTCAAACCCATCATCAATGTTTTTTATTGCCATGGCTTACTCCCCCTTCAGGTTTGCTTGAGAGCATCTCCGTGACCATGGGGCAGTGGCTGTGAAGAAGCTGCATGTTTTTGCTGGAGCAGGAAGGACATAAGTGCCCAGGTAGCTGCTGCAAACTCTGTAATTGCATGTAATCACACTTTGGGCAGGCCTGGTACCCAGCAGTTTTAGATAGCCCATGGTTGCAGTGGTTAAAGGGCTGGACTAGAATTTATGAGCATAGGATCATTGGTCTATCTAGTTTGGTATTGTTGGCATATAGAGTCTATATGCAGAAGAACCCTACCTGAGAAGGTTGTGGTGAGGATCACAAGGGGAGGGGAAGAACCATGAACATCACCCTCAACTCCTTGAAGGAAAGGTGGGATATAACAATAACAGGGCCAGGCCATGCCAATGCCTGTGACACGTACACCAAAGGTGCTGAATGGCTAATTCTGCAAGCCACCATTTTTAATTTCCCAGAATGCCCCTGATGGAGCGGTGTCCTGTGGCATCGTCCTGCCGCCGCCACCAAGCTGATGTAGGAGAGGGCCCAACAGAGACCACCTTGCCAAGGACCTAATAATAATAATAATAATAATAATAATAATAATAATAATAATAATTTATTTATACCCCACCCTCCCCTGCCAGGGCCGGGCTCAGGGTGGCTAACACCAAATATAAATTACAATGAAACGTAATGGGGAGAGGCGGCAACAATTGATTTTAGAATGAATTGATTTTAGAATGTATTTTAATTAAATAATTGTGATTTTATGTAAATTGTATTACTTTTACTGTTCTTAGCCACTCTGAGCCCTGCTTCGCCTGGGGAGGGCAGGATATAAATAAAAAATTATTATAATTATTAACAAAAAACAGTTAATTAAAATATGGCTTAAAATGCAGCCTCATTTTAGAAGTAGCCCATAGATCAAGACAATAAAGGGAGGAAACATCAGATATTCACCCAAGCCAGCTATCCATGCTGGTCCTACATGGGCCAGCAAAAAAGCCAAGGGAAAATTTATAAACCAAATCCCATATGAAGCCAGTTCTGACTAAGAACCTAGGAAACTGCCTTATAGAGAGTCCACCTTGGTCTATCTCACTCAGTATTGTCTGTACTGATTGGCAGTGGTTTCTCGGGACTTCATATGGAAGTCTTACCCAGTCATATCTTGAGATGCTGGAGACTGAACCTGGAACCATTCAGATGCAGTGCATGTGCTCTGCCACTGAGCTTCCCCTGAACACCTTGTGTGCACAACCCACCCAAAGCATCTTATTCTGCATTCTGCAGATGTTCAACAACTGTGCAGCTCCTAATCTATGCTTCCAGGTGTCACAAGAAAGCTGCAGAGATAGTGCAGGATAGTATGCACCCCGGAAATGATCTCTTTCAGTTTCTGCCTTCTGGAAGAAGGTACAGGGTTATAAAGACTAGGACTAGCCACCTGAGAAACAGTTTTTATCCAAATGTGATTTTGGTTTTAAACGCAGTGTAAGGTAGTCTCTATGGGAGTATATTGTATTTAATTATGGGGTATCAGAGTTTTTAGGGGGTTAACCAGGCTGGGATAGCTGGGATAGCAGGCTTGTTGGTCTGTGAATGTTTGATGTAGATTTTTTCAATTTTGTTGTTCTGTAGGGGATAATAAAGATTATTGTATTGTATCGTATCATTTAGGTGGGTCTTATGCAGAAGAGCCTCCCGCTAGTGACTTGGCCAATCTGTGCTAACTGAGTTATGCAATCCTTGCAGAAGCCATGAACCAGCAAAGTTCCCAAGACTTTCAGAAGTTCCACAGGTGTCCATTTTTTGCAGCATGAAGGCGTTCCTGCAGATTCTCCAATGCACTGTGAAGGAAAGGTAAGGTGGATTCTGGGAATACCTCTCCAAGCTGTTGCTGCCAGTGTGTTCACAGCCCACAGAAGCACTGAGCATTCTATGGTGGCAAGAGATGGACCTGTGCTGCTATCACTGCGTCCGTGGGTAGGAATTGGCTGAGATTGGCTCAGTTGCAGTGATGTGGGGCTCTAGAGTTAGGGACTTGGAGAACCTCTTATTTTAATTTCCAAGTTACATGAACTGTTTTTTAAATGCAGGGGTGGATCTACACACAGAAGAAAAAACACGCTATAAATGAGTCAGAAATTAAATCACTATAACAAAAGAACAAAACCACTATGTAAAATCGCATAGAATTTTTTTTTACTCTCCACCGCCATCTGGTGTTGCATGTTTATAACTCATCCAAAACACTATTTTTTGACTGATGTAGCTGAGTCCAAAGTGCTAGTATGTAATGGACTAGTTTTGCATTGTTTATAATTTTTAGTTTTAAATTCTTGTAATTTGCCCTGGGACCTCATGGTGTTGGGAAGACATGTGAAATTTCAATAACATTCTCATACCCTCCAACACTTTGAAGCCAAAATCTGGGACGCCGTCTTCCCAGATGCCATCTTTCCATTTTTTTAAAATTGCAAGAGCACGGCAGCCATTTTGGTTGTTGCAATTTCGCGAGATTTCACGTTGTGTCCCCCCAAAAAAAACCTTCCTTTGTGTGTGGGAGAATCATGCCACGAAATCACACGAGATCACATCAACCAAAATAGGCTCTGTTCTCTCGCGATAAAAAAAGGGATGTCACAGTTTTTCTGGGACACTTGCAGGGTATGCATTGTAGAAACACTGAGCAAATGGCACTTAGGCCTAGGCCTTAATATATATATATATATTTGTTGCAAAGGGGCTGCAGCCTACAAACATCCTTACAGAACTTCCAAAATTACAGACAAAGCTTCCATTGTTGTGCAGCTTATAGTGACCCAGTAACAACTTTGTCCGTGTAGCTATTCCTGAGGCATTCATAACTTGGCAGTTTTATGGTAATCGAAAGCAGCATTAGACTTCTCCATCTCACCCAGCAATAAAGAGGCTTCATATCTGAAAGGCTTTTCTAGGGCTTTCGTCCTGGTCTTAGGAAGAACACAAAGGGGTCGACAAATAGCCCTAGGAAAACAAAAGAATCTGCGCTTGCATGTACTATTGACGTGGCAGGAACAATAATAATAATAATAAATATTTCAGCAATCTTTGCCGAGCCATCTTGACTGAAAGATGTATGTTTAATGACGGCAGAGCCCCTGAGTTTTACCAAGGACTTTTAAAGCAAATCCTCCGCAACAGTAAATTATGTCTCTTCCCAACTAAAATTCCATCAATAGTTTTACTGAAATATCTGTAGGAAATCCTAATGTTCAAATCCCGCTTTATTACTGGACCTTTATTACTGTAATAATGGACCTAATTTGTAAAACAGATAAAATGTGGCCTTAAAGATATTGGCATGGGAGAGATATACAATCCCTTCCCAGCTAGGTTGTTTTCTGGCTATTTTCGGGTTGCTTTTTTCCAAAAAGTAAAAATCAGGGCACCCTGAAAGTTGTTGAGCTTTTATGAAAATGAAAAAGAAAAAAAAAAGCAGCCCACGATTTGACTTGTCTAAGTTCCAGGACAAGGCACCACCTTTCGGAAATTCCCCCGGACGCCAATTCCGCCTTTGAAATCCAGAAGTATGGCAGCCCTGGGCTATTTTAATTCCTAGAGAAAAACGAGGACAAAGGAATGAGGGCAACCATTCTATGAGAGAGAGAGAGAGAGAGAGAGAGAGAGAGAGAGAGAGAGAGAATGCACTGTTGAAAGCAAAGTAAGGGCCCACATGGTGGGAGAACACTTGTTTTGCATGCTCTCCAACATTTTTGTCCCCCAAACTGGGACATCAGCAAAGTTGTGCCAGACCACCTTCTGGTTAGGCACTCTGGCGTGAGTCAGAAGGGTCTAGAAAGCGATCTGGCTCACATCATCAGGATTACACTGGAGTGCCTTCTGGTCTGGTGGTCTGGCCTGACCCTGCTGACTCGTGCCAGAGTGAGCATCTTTTGGACCAAACAACAGGATGTTCCAGGATGCAAACAGAAGCCGGGATTGACTTCTCTGATTCCGGGATGTCCCACTTAAAACGGGATAGTTAGCAGGTATGAAAAGGTCCCAGGTTAAATCCCTGGCGTCTCTAGGTAGGGCTGGAAATGTTTCCTAACTAAGACCATGGACAGCTGCTGCCAGTCAGTGTAAACAATAGTGAGCTGGGTGGGCCGATGCTCTGACGCTGTATAAGGCAGCTTGTGTTTGAGCCGAGCTACAATCTCTCAGAAGACATTTTTCAGAGAACACCTGAGAAGTTGAGCTCTGGTCGTCGTCTGTGTGCATAGATAGATATAGATATTGTTTTTCTTTTTAGACTCACTACACCAAAAGCCCTCCTTCCATATTGAGGAAAAGATCGTCCGTGAACAAAGCTCTCAGTCAGAAGCAAAAAGTAGGGAGAAGAGTTCGTTTCCAGGAACCAGAAGAAATTATTGGACGTGTTCATGGTATGCTTGATATATGACACTAACTGCTCAAAGCTGGTCTCTCTCATACCCTCTCCCTTTGAGGTTTTATTTGCAAGCTCCAACCCTCTGTTTACCCCAGAACTGTCACTGGGGCCTTTTCATTGTACCTGGAGCCACATTGAAGACCCTCTAGAGACTTCCAGAGGCATGGTTGACTGGCATAGAAACTAATTATAAGAAATCAGTTGCTGGATTGGACAAGGTATAAATAGAGGTTGAGAAGAAGAGCACTCTGAGAAGGCAGATGCACATCAAGGCTCCATTGGCTTGTGTGTAGGCCACACAAACCCAAAAAGCCTGCTCTAATTTCACAAATATTGACCTGGTTTCATATTCTTCTGTTTATGCTGCCAGAGTTAAGCGTGAAACGCACAGAGACAGAATCTGCAGGAGTGTGCTTCTGTAAGCCATGGAACCATAGCCTTGGGAAGGGACCTTGGTGTCATCCAGTCCAAGCAAGCTAGTACGACAATTTGCCTGATAGAGATGATGTGAAGCACTTTCTTTCGCTTTGGCAATCACTCGTAGCCAAGTAAGATTGTCTTCCATAAACTCGGTTTTAACAGTCGGTCCGTAAGTGACTGTGGAAGCCAATTCTGGATCCACATGTCCTTCCACAGTGGGGACATAGGTTTCTGGGTGGGAGTTGATCATGGTGAGGGTTTGCCAAACATGCCTTCCTCTTAGCATGTTTCTCCCTTTCGTCTTGAGTTTGAGCATCTTTAAAGTCCATGACACTTGGACTTTAAGGCTGTTCTCCAATTGGAGCGCTCGCAGACCAGTTGTCGGTGTTTATACTTCATTTTTTTAGGTTTGCCTTGAGAGAGTCTTTAAACCTCATTTGTTGACCACCAGCATTACGCTTTCTGTTTTTAAGTTGGGAATAGAGTAGTTGCTTTGGAAGACGATAATCAGGCATCCGCACAACATGTCCAACAAAGTTGATGTTGAAGAATCATTGCTTTGACACTGGTGATCTTTGCTTCTTCCAGTACACTGCCATTAGTTTGCCTGTCTTCCCAAGTGATGTGTAATCATCTTTGGAGACACCGTTGATGGAATCTTTCGAGGGAATGGAGATGGTGTTTATAAGTGGTCCATGTTTCTCAAGCATACAGTCAGCTAAGCACTACAGCACACCTCAACATTACGACTGGGAAGGGCCATAGCTCAGTGATAGAGCATCTGACTTGCATGCAGATGGTCATAGGCTCAATCCCCAGAATCTACAGGAAGGCTGGGAATGCCTTCTGCCTGGAACCCTGGAAAGCCATTGCCAGTCAGTGTAGACCAGGGGTCGGCAAGGCTTACCGGCTATGGGCCAAATCACTCCCACGGAGATTATCTGTGGGCTGGACCAGTGCAGCACGACACCAGAAATCACGCCTTGCATGTCTAAGGCGCCAGAAATCACTTCTGCACATGCCCAGACACCAGAAATCGTGCCTGCGCAGAAGTGATTTTCAGCATCTGGGCATGCGCAGAAGTAATTTTCGGCATATGTGCATACGCAGATGCGATTTCCGCTTGGTGAGTCCCCGCGCAGCGCTGTGTCTTCGTGGGCTGCATCCGGTCCATGGGCCGCACGTTGCTGACTCCTGGTGTAGACAATACTCAGCTATATGGACTAATGGGACTGACTCAGTAAGGCAGCTTCATATGTAGTGACAGAGCTGAGTTCAGTAGTTCCCAGCAGCAGTCATCACGCTTAGGACTGCGGCTTTTCTACCCACATTTTGCCTTCTATCATTTACACCAGCAGTTATAGAGCTATTTGGAGCCCTAAGTCCAAAATGGAAAACTCACACCTGAAATGTTTTGGTAAGACAGGGAGGGGAGCGGGGAACAGGGTAAGGAATCCTCATTTTTTGGCTGCCAGCTCCTCCACTTGTGTGCTTCAGCGCAAACGGTCTCTGACAAATGTGATTTTGCTGTGCATCAACACACACGCCATCAATAAGGCTCAGCTACGGATTGGGAAATGAAAGCTTTCTGGCACCAAAGACATTTTTCCATTTGCAGTACATTTCTTCCTAAATCTCAACTTGTGTGGGGGTTTTTTATTTTTTTTATCAAGAAATGCCATTCCAAAACACTGTTGGATGATAGATCCACAATGTAATAAGAGTTGCTTTTTAAAAAAAGGAAATCTTATTCCCCTCACTCCCACCCACATCCTAGCATTTTATTGTGTTACATTTTCTTTTGGGAAATAATACAGAGGACTGGTTCCAAAGTCCTTGTTTTCTTGCAATGGGCTATATTTCTGCAACAAGAGCAAACCCATCAACATTGCCATTCATCTTTGAGATGAAATGAACATTTACCCAAAGTATTCTCTGCTCAAGACATTCAATAAACTCCTATCTTTCCAGTCGCCGGGTATGATTATGTTTTAAAATCCTGAAATACAGCTTTAAGATAACTACCACAAATGCATAATCTAGGATCTGAGGAATTAAATCATGTAATCTCTTTGGAGGGGAAAGGGAGGGGGTTCTCAGTTCTCTGAATGTCAATCTCCTTGCAAAATTTTCAATTCATGTTTTCCTGCATTTCCAATTGCAGCTGCTGTTGGTATTTTAGCGGGGGGGGGGGAGGTTTGCATAGGCAAGAGAATGCTATAAAAATTGTGCTGGTAGCACAGAGGGAGGGAGAGAATAGGTCAAAGTGGGTTACAAATGGCCACTTTTTTGATCGGTTACATTGGGGGCAGGGGGCACTTTTTACAGCTTGATACTCCTGGACCCCCATGAACTTGCAGCCAGTCCTATCCTACATGGGAGAAACACTTTGATATGATGGACACAATTGGGAATTTTTTTTTTCTAAAAATGATGCTTTGCAAAGACCTGTGGGTGTTTGTGCAAGATGTTCCAATGAAAAAGAACATTTCAGCTTCCCTTCAGCACCAAAGAGCCCTCTCACCCCTATAAACTCTCAGAATGCTTTCCATTTGCAGCTATAAATACTATGACATTATTATCTGCTCCCTGTAATGCTTGCAAAAAGTTCCATTTCCTTGTTTCACCTGTCATGGCTCTTCGTGTGTGTGTGTGTGTGTGTGTTCTGTCTCATCACGAGGCTTCAGCAGAGACGGGAGAATGTTTATCTGAGAACAGATCCCAACACACGTGTTGGAATTTCCCCTTTCACAACAGACTGTAACAGACTGTTCCGTTTAGTGGCACATCTGCTGATTGTCACCAGGGACAAGCTGCATGTTAACTCAGCAAACTCACAGTCTGAATCCCACAGCTGCTGAGTTAATGATGGAGACGGCCGGGGGGGGGGGGGCAGAAGAAGACAGGAAAAGGGAGGGTGGTGGGTGGAAAGAGAAGAGGCTTAATAATAGGTGCCAACTCCCTGGGGCCCTGGGTGCCACAAAATTCCCCATGAAGGGGCTAGGCATGCACAAATTTTGGTGCCAGGGCCATGCATGCTGCATGGTACCCATGGCCCAGGGCATCCACAGTTGTGGGAGCCAAGCTAGCACTTCTGGGCTTAATCATTCCTACACCCATCTATTCTCCTCTTGCAGGACTATTTTTTCTTCCCAGGGGGGCTCAGTTTTGGCTAGGGATAATTTGATACATTGCACACACACACACAAAAAGAAGAAGAAGAGAAAAGCAATTGGTTTCAGTTTTACAAACTGATATCAGGGTAAGGTTCTAAACATCTTTACCAAAATGTAGCTTCTCTGCTGGTAATCACATACAGTGGTACCTCGGAAGTCGAACGGAATCCGTTCTGGAAGTCCGTTTGACTTCCAAAAGGTTCAGAAACCAAAGCACAGGTTCTGATTGGCTGCAGAAAGCTCCTGCAACAAATCAAAAGCCGCAGGAACCCCCTCGGACGTTCAGGTTCCAAAGAACATTCTAAAACTGCAACACTCACTTCTGGGTTTGCGGTGTTCGGGAACCAAAACATCCAAGTACAAAGGCGTTTGGGATCCATGGTATGACTGTACTGTCTCTTTTTCTCCTGACTATGTGTACAGCTCTTTGTTGCAAGCAACCTCATTTACATTTACAAACACTGGCAAGGCACTCAGATTACATCTCTTCCCACTGTCTTAAGGTTTAACACATGACCAAGTCAGGAGAGGGGTCCCGAGCTGAGTTAATACACCCTATGGAAAAGTAAGGGACGCTGGTGGTGCTGTGGGTGCCTAGGACTTGCCGATCGCATGGTTGGCGGTTCGAATCCCCGCGGCAGGGTGCGCTCCCGCCATTCGGTCCCAGCGCCTGCCAACCTAGCAGTTCGAAAGCACCCTCGGGTGCAAGTAGATAAATAGGGACCGCTTACCAGCGGGAAGGTAAACGGCGTTTCTGTGTGCGGCTCTGGCTCGCCAGATGCAGCTTCGTCACGCTGGCCACGTGACCCGGAAGTGTCTGCGGACAGCGCTGGCTCCCGGCCTATAGAGTGAGATGAGCGCACAACCCTAGAGTCTGGCAAGACTGGCCCGTACGGGCAGGGGTACCTATACCTTTACCTATGGAAAAGTAATGGCTATATGTCTAAAGCTTTCTTTTACAACAACTTGCAATTAAAATACAATGCAATTAAAAGACAATGCAATTAAAAATAATATTTTATGTAAATTAAACTTATAGCTTCAACACTCTTGGATTCGCTGTTGCTTCTTGAGGCTCAGGTAGCCTTTGTACCGCAGAGTGCCTTCTATCAGCTTTGACTGGTGGTCCAGTGACGCCCCTATCTGGACAAGGAGGGCCTAACATCTGTTGTCTCTGCTCTGGTAACCTCTAGGCTAGATGACTGCAACGTATTCTATGTGGGGCTGCCTCAGAAGATTGTTCAGAAACTTCAGTTGGTGCATAATTGGGGGGGCCAGGTTGCTCACCAGGGTAAAACGGTTTGAGCATCTTACATGAATCCTGAGCTGACTGCACTTGCTGCCAATTAGTTTCTGGGCCCAATTCAAAGTGCTGGCTTTGACCTATTAAGCTCTGAACAGCTCAGGACTGCAATACCTCAAGGATTGCTTCTCCTCATAAGAACTGACCCAGACCCTGCAATATCATCTAAGGCCCTTAGTTGTGTGCCCTCTCCATGAGAGGGGATGTGAGTGGTGCTGTGGGTTAAACCACAGAGCCTAGGACTTGCCAATCAGAAGGTCGGTGGTTCGAATCCCCGCAACGTGGTGAGCTCCCGTTGCTCGGTCCCTGCTCCTGCCAACCTAGCCGTTCAAAAGCACATCAAAGTGCAAGTAGATCAATAGGTACCGCTCCGGCGGGAAGGTAAACGGCGTTTCCGTGCGCTGCTCTGGTTCGCCAGAAGTGGCTTAGTCATGCTGGCCACATGACCCGGAAGCTGTACACCGGCTCCCTCGGCCAATAAAGTGAGATGAGCGCCGCAACCCCAGAGTCGGCCAGGGGTCCCTTTACCTTTACCTACCTCCATGAGAGGTCTGGAGGGCAGCAACATGAGAACGGGCCTTTTCTGTGGTGGCTCCCTGATTGTTGAATGCTCTCCCCAGGGAGGCTCGCCTGTCACCTTTATTACATATATTTAGGCACCAGGCAAGAACCTTCCTCTATAACCAGCCCTTTAGTTTTCTCTGATGAACATAGGGACATCCTAAGGAGAAGCAGGACATTCTGGGATCAAACCATAAACCAGGATTTCTTCTGTAAATCTGGGGCTGTCCATAGAAAATAGGGACACTTGAAGGGTCTGCATCTAGTCCAACCCCTTGCAATGCAGGAATCTTAGCTAAAGCTATGGCCTTTTAAATGTGTTTGGGGGAGGGGGGGTATTGGTTTGTTTTTGTATTTTGTGTTCTCGTTTTCTATCTTTGTGCTGTAAATCACCCTGTGACCTTCAGACAAAGGGCAGTATATAATAATAATAATAATAATAATAATAATAATAATAATAATAATTGCATGTGTTGCTCCACCCACTTATGACTCTGGCCCCCAAAATTCCACCCGCCCACCATTTTGGACAGACGAATCTGGACATATGACAGCCCTCCCCAACCTGATGTATAGGAAGAAAGTGGAATCAGCTGAACCAGCTTTAATTATTTTCTCAGTGAAAATCCAGCTCATTATTTTTGCAAGTGAGCCGTGTAAAATCTGCATTTGCCTTTTAACTGAGCAATTTCCAACCTGCAGCTAGGTCCTCTACCAAATTTGCCCTTTTTTTTATTAGTCCAAAGAGGTTCCTTCTTTGCAGTGCTAATAATACATCCCTTTCATTCTGTTTTCTATCTAGACATTTCCTGCTGTGACTACATAGTTGGTAAGTTGAAATCTCTAACATGTTCACCGTGGGCCATTTGTGGAACTGACTGATGATGGCTTGCTGCTTGGATTATTAATAGCCTAGGTTTGCAAAAGGAATAAAACATTAGCTGAGAGTAGCAATTCACATTAGGTCTCCTTCGACATACTTCATCTACAATATGGGGGTGATAATAGTGAGCTCCTTTACAGTGCTGTTCTAAAAAACACAGCTAGGGGTGGCTTGTTTTAAAAGAGGACTGGACAAAATTGGGGAGGATAGAGTTATCAATGGCTACTAGCAATGAGGTCTGTGTTCGACCTCCAAAGTCAGAGGCAGCAATATTTGGGAGTACCAGTTGCTGGAAACCACAGGAGGGGAGAATGATCTTGTGCTCACGTCCTGCTTGTACGTTTTCCATGAGCTTCTGTTTGGCCACTGTGAGAATGCTGGACTAGATGGCCCATTGGACTGATTCAACAGGCTCATTTTAAGTTTTTAACCTCCAGACAGCGAGCTAATCTCAGGCCGCACTGGGTTGGTCCAATTTGGCCCATGAGGCCATTCCCCCCCCCCAACCACAACCACCTGTCAAGCAGCTGACATCACTTCTGGTGCCCTCCAGATGTTGCTGGACTACAACTCCCAGCATCCCTGTCTGCTGGTCATTGTCAGGAGCGAGCCGGCAGTAAATCACACTGTGCAAGTTGAAGTTAAGTCTTTATTAGCAAGAACATGATCTGCACAGACTTGGCAGAGTGAACACAACAGTTCACCCCCAGTAGATCTTGCCCCGTGGATCAGTTCCCAAGACTGAAAGTCCCTGCCTCTCCAGGGTTTTCCCCAAGCAATCAGAGACTGTGCCTGTGTGAACCAGCCTCTCCTCCGCCCTTTTCATGCCTCTTCTGGTTCTGGGAGACAAGCTGGGAGGGGAGCTTGTTGTAGCAGGAGGGGGAGACCCCTGTGACTCTTCACCAGCCCGACTCAACTCTGCCTCTTGTCCTTCCTCCTACTTCTGCCTCTGATTCTGGACTTCCCTCTGCCATGGGCTTTCCCAGTTCAATAAGCCCTCTTCACCTTCTCCTCCCAGTCTTCTCCCTTTTCTCCCTCTGGCCACTCATCGTCATTGCACCACCAATCTCTAGGCTCTGAGCCTTCTTCCCTTGGTGGTTCCCCAGCTGGTTCCTTCCACCATTCCTCTGCGTCCAACCAGTTCATGACAGTCATGCTAGATCAGCGGTTCTCAACCTGTGGGTCCCAGATGTTGTTGGACTACAACTCCCATCATCCCTGAGCTCTGGCCTTGCTAGCTAGAGGTGATTGGAGTTGTAGTTCAACAACATCTGGGGACCCACAGGTTGAGAAAGGCTGTGCTAGATGGAAGTGATGGGAGTTGCAGTCCAGCAACATCTGGGGGGCACTTCATTGGCTACCCAAGTCCTCATGTGCCCTATAGCACTTCCCCATAGCTTTGCATCTTAAGGGACAGTTGGTCATGCTGGGCACCCTGTTTTTTAGAGTTCATCATTAATTACCACCCTGATAGGCTTCAAAATAACTGTACCCCAGGACACAGTTTGAGCAACCCCAGCTCCAGCATTGAGAATGGAGCAGTTTTCTGTGTCTAAAAGCAATTTCACACTGTATGTTTCAGATGCTATCTACTACAGTGCGTGTGATATATATATATATATATATATATATATATATATATATATATTCAGTCTACAAGTGCAATAACATTTGAATCAGTCCCTCACAGGAAGGAGTTAGCGAGCGAGCCACAGGCTGACATTTATTCACAGAAAGCACAAAGAGAGTAATTTTAAATAGCAATCGATTTAACAAAGAAAATGGAAGCCTGTTCAGAGATAATTTGCAAGCGGAAAGGAGGGCTTCGTTCGAGATGAATAAATCATTTGCTGCAAATAGTTCCCCCCGACTCTATTAGAGAACATTGATTCGCTTTCTCGGGTTCTTTAAAATGATTTGCTCTTAGCATTCTGCCTTCCCCCCAAACACACACACTTTTTGATACATTATTATGGGTTGGGTTGCCTGCCTTTATGACTTCTACTTTCCTCCCTGTACCTCAGCATGACAGCTTAATTGTTTACCATGAATTCTGGGACTAGTAATAGCAGCTAATTTAAATAGGCCAGTGCAAATAGTGGACCTTTACCCATAACGATACAGACCACAGCCGTGTTTATATATATATATTTAATCTTAACCATACTGGCTGCACTCATATACCAGGCAAATGGTTACACTCTGTACAGAATTATTATTTTTTTTTAAAAAAAATGCTTATTATCCGATGCATAGATCAGGCGTTCGGTAGCACTTTCCATATCGAAGCAGCTTTATAAAAGAAGACTGTTGTTATAAAGTAATGGCAATGCAACTTACATAAAAATTGCCACGCTGGGTCAGAGCGATGTTCTGTCTCACTCAGCAGCTTGTCAGTAGATATTGGTATGACAGTGTGTCTCACACAGGATCATCAACAGGGCATATAAGAACAGGGGGAGCTGCCTTAAGTTCTGCCAAGTCAGACTGTTGGTCCATTGAGCTCAGTCTACACTGACTGGAGATGCAGGTGGCGCTGTGGTCTAAACCACTGAGCCTCTTCGGCTTGCTGATCAGAAGGTTTCTGGTTTGAATCACTGCGGTGGGGTGAGCTCCTGTTGCTCTGTCCCAGCTCCTGCCAACCAAGCACACCAGTGCAAGTAGATAAATAGGTACCGATGTGGCGGAAGGTAAACAGCGTTTCTGTGTGCTCTGGTTTCCATCACGGTGTCCCGTTGTGCCAGAAGCAGTTTAGTCATGCTGGGCACCTGAACCGGAAAGCTGTCTGTGGACAAACGCCGGCTCCCTTGGCCTGAAAGCGAGATGAGCACTGCAACCCCCTAGTTGCCTTTGAGTGGACTTAACCATCCAGGGGTCCTTTACCTTTACTCTTTTTTTTACACTGACTGGCAGTGCTTTTCCAGAATTGTAGAACATAAGAAGAGACTAGTCTAGTGGATCAGACCAATGGCCCATCTAATCCAGCATCCTGTTCTTCCAATGGCCATAGGATGCTACCAAGCAGGACACAAGTACAAGAACCAGCAACTGGCCTTCCTGAAGATGCCAGAGATTGAGTCAAAGACCAACTCTCTGCATGATCTGCCATTGAGCTCTGCCCCTACCTGTGCCTTTAACTCCATTTCATTTCATTTTCATTTTTTCATTTCACTTTTTATTTGCATACCACAGACCCTCCAAGTGTCCCTATTTTCCAAGGACTTCCCTGATCTAGAGAAGCCATCCCAGTTTCTGATTAGATCCTGGAATTTCCCACTTTTCCTTAGGATGTCTCTATTTTCATTGGATAAATGTTGGAGGGTATGGAGTTATTGGAACCCCCAAGCCAGGGGTCAGCAAACTTTTTCAGCAGGGGGCCGGTCCACTGTCCCTCAGGCCTTGTGGGGGGCCAGACTATGGTTTTTTTGGGGGGGGGGGTGAACGAATTCCTATGCCCCACAAATAACCCAGAGATGTATTTTAAATAAAAGCACACATTCTACTCATGTAAAAACACCAGGCAGGCCCCACAAATAACCCAGAGATGCATTTAAAATAAAAAAGACAGATTCTACTCATGTAAAAACACGCTGATTCCCAGACCGTCCATGGGCCGGATTTAGAAGGCGATTGGGCCAGATCTGGCCCCCAGGCCTTAGTTTGTCTACCCATGCCCCAAGCCATCTGAAGGCAATCCTGTATAGAGAAGTTTAATGTTTTAGTATGTTTTTGTATATGTTGGAAGCTTCCCAGGGTGGCTGGGGTAACCCAGTAAGATGTGTGAGGTATAAATAGTAAAATTATCATCATGGAATGGGACATCCCTATGTTCATTGGAGAAATGTTGCAGGGTATGATACCACCTTTCTAAATCACTATATGCAAGGCGGTTTACAAGCTGAAGAAACAACAAAATAGACAGCAAAGATCACACACCTAATAACCGTCTGATCCAATACAAAAGAAGTCAGAATAAAAGCATAACTTTGAAATGAATAATGTATAGCAAATCAACCAATATTCAATAATCCATTAGAGTATAATAGTAAAGAATAAATTTAAACCAGCAAGTAATAATTAAATAGTTTGCACTTTAAGGTCAACAGAGGTTATGGTGTCCTTGGGAAACATGGCTTTATATGCAACCCCACATCCACTCACATGAACAACCTCCCTTGGCCTATTGCTCTCCATCCCAGGATGACATGACACTCAGCCAGGTGAGGTGGCAAAAGGCCCACCTATTTGTCTCTATGGAAACGTGGCTCATCCTTGGAGATGCTGATGAGAGCACTTCACCAGCCAGCTAAGACAAGGCCATTAGAAGAAGAAGAAGAGAAGAAGAGTTTGGATTTGATATCCCGCCTTTCACTCCCCTTCAGGAGTCTCAAAGCGGCTAACATTCTCCTTTCCCTTCCTCCCCCACAACAAACACTCTGTGAGGTGAGTGGGGCTGAGAGACTTCAAAGAAGTGTGGCTGGCCCAAGGTCACCCAGCAGCTGCATGTGGAGGAGCGGAGACGCGAACCCGGTTCCCCAGATTACGAGACTACCGCTCTTAACCACTACACCACACTGGCATTACCCAACAAAGAGACTTTTCTGACAGCTGCTTCTGCTAGATTCCAAACTTCACTAGATGTGCAATCACAGGCCTGGAAAGGACCCATGTATATCATCCAGGCTAACCCCCACACAGCCTATAATGATAAACAGCTGCCTTGTACCACTGGTTCACCCACTTTAGCATTGACCAGCAGTGTCTTCACAGACAAGATGTCACTCCATGTGTTGCTGGATTGCAGCTTCCATCATCTCTGCCAATCAGCCAAGCTGGGTGGGGCTGATAGGAGCTGGAGTCAATCATCATCTGGAAGGTGAGCATCAGAATTGGCTGGTCCTACTGTTAGAATTCCTGCTCTATGATTGCAGTCATAGAGTTGCTGTCTTTCACATGACGGTGTATGTTTTGACTCCACAGAGTGGGAAGTGATGGAGACAGGATGCTTGTGTTACTGTGCTCCGTGAAGTGGGACTACTGTCCTATGTTCTTTTTCTCTTTGCTGTCTGATGCTAGAGAGAGAGGGAGCCATGTTGCAGTGCTCCGTGTGTGTTTATATGTAAATAAAGTAGATTAGCCAAAATGCTGAGTTGCTGAGATCTGTCACGCACATGATGTGCAAACTCTGCGGATCCCTAAGTGTACCGGTATCGGTTGGCATCGGTCGCTGTGATGTTCAAACTGAAGAAAGCTATTGAAGCTCCCGAAAAATCGACCAGGAGGGAGGGAACATGCCAGTCGGGCATGTTTCTCTGCCAGGGTCTTCCTCGAGTGTAGGGTGAACGCCTGACACCTACAACAGTGGTCAAGGATCTGGAAACCATGCCATATGAGGAACAGTTGAGGGAGTTGGGTAGGTTTAGCCATGAGAAGAGGAGACCAAGAGGAGATATGATGGTCATCTTCTAGTATCTCAAGGGAACAACATGGAAGAGGGAACAACAAGCTTGTTTTCTCCTTCTCCAGAGGGGAGGACTCGATCCAATGAATTGAAGTTGCAAGGAAGGAGATTCCGGCTAAACATCAGGTAGAACTTTCTGAGGGTAAGAGCTGTTCAGCAGGGGAACAGACTCCCTTAGGAGGTGATGGACTCTCCATCCTTGGAGGTTTATAAGCAGAGGCTGGGTGGCCATCTGTCAGGGGTGGTTGAGATTCTTGCATTGCAGGGGGTTGGACTAGATGACCCTTGGGGTCCCTTCCAACTCTACAATTCTATGATTCTACGAGAGTGAGGAACGGCTAAGGGAGCTGGGCACGTTTAGCCTGGAGAAGAGGAGGTTAAGGGGTGATATGATAGCCATGTTCAAATATATAAAAGGATGCCATATAGAGGAGGGAGAAAGGTTGTTTTCTGCTGCTCCAGAGAAGCAGACACGGAGCAATGGATCCAAACTACAAGAAAGAAGATTCCACCTAAACATTAGGAAGAACTTCCTGACAGTAAGAGCTGTTCGACAGTGGAATTTGCTGCCAAGGAGTGTGGTGGAGTCTCCTTCTTTGGAGGTCTTTAAGCAGAGGCTTGACAACCATATGTCAGGAGTGCTCTGATGGTGTTTCCTGCTTGGCAGGGGGTTGGACTCGATGGCCCTTGTGGTCTATTCCAACTCTATGATTCTATGATTCTATGAGTATTGAGACTAGTGGTATCCTCCCCAAAGGCTTCACAGAAAACTTAAATAAAATAGGAATGCAAATGAAAACATTGTAAATGCCATTAAATATCAAAATTAATACAAATTAAGATGAACGCTTATGACACACACACAAGCATTTCATTAAAAGAAAGAGAAAGCCTTCCTAAATCAGCCTGTGAAAATTAAAACATGTCAAATGTTTACTCGGATGATCATTTTAAGCCCGCTTGCATTTTATGCCGCACCGAGTGCACAACTAACTCTCCTTTTTTTCCAATTTGAAAGGACTGGATATAAAAGGCTCGTGTTACAGGCAGAAGCCACGGAATCTCGTTTCTTTATAAGCTGCCAATGAGCGTTAAATAATTTGCCAGAGCTGCCTAGCGTTCAGAAGTATTTAAGTGCTCACGTTTTTTTGCTGAAAGGGGTTTTGTTTTTTAAAAGATGGCAGCGAGGGTATCCAAGTGCATGCATTAATTATGGTAATCCTGTTCTTGTTGTATATAATCAAATCCTTTCAACGCTCCATTAGATTTCATCATTGTTATTCAGTCTCCTTTCGGAGGGAGGTGTGTGTTGTTGCTATTTGAGCTAGGCGTGCCAAAGAGCTGTATTCGAGGGCAGGAGGCCAGAGGAACACATGCAGTGGGCAGAGACAGGCCTGGGAATTGCTGCCAAACAGCTGCAAAGAGGCAGACCGAGGACTGCTTTATAGCAAATCCTGGGCAAGCACAGGAGTGGGGGTGGAGAGCCACAGTTCTATGTGCAGATCAATGCTCCTCCTCCTCTCTCTATCCGGCTTCCTGTGTTGCCTTTATACTGTTCAAGGAGCAGGCCTCCTGGCTCTCTGAAAAGCTGAGGTGTAGGGATAGGTTGGGCTCCATGATCACTGCAGATGGTGACAGCAGTCACGAAATTAAAAGACGCCTGCTTCTTGGGAGAAAAGGTCCGTATGGTTAAAGCCATGGTTTCCTAGTAGTGATATATGGAAGTGAGAGCTGGACCATAAAGAAGGCTGATCACCGAAGAATTGATGCTTTTGAGTTATGGTGCTGGAGGAGACTCTTGAGAGTCCCATGGACTGCAAGAAGATCAAAGCTATCCATTCTGAAGGAAATCAGCCCTGAGTGCTCACTGGAAGGACAGTTCGTGAAGCTGAGGCTCCAATACTTTGGCCACCTCATGAGAAGAGAAGACTCCTGGAAAAGACCCTGATTTTGGGGGGAAATGGAGGGCACAAGGAGAAGGGGACGACAGAGGACGAGATGGTTGGATAGTGTTCTCGAAGCTACCAGCATGAGGCAGTGGAAGACAAGAGTGCCTGGCGTGCTCTGGTCCATGGGGTCACGAAGAGTCGGACACGACTAAACGACTAAACAACAACAACAACAACAACAACAACAGGGATAGGTTGGTTTCCCCCCCACACAGTTATCCAAAATCCAATTATTATTATTATTATTTATTTAATTTTTAATTTTTTACCAACAACCAAACACAAACAGTGAAACCCCCCAGGCGGCTGATACATTGGATATACATAATTAATAATAACATATTCACATCAACCATATATACAATTTTATATACGTTAACACTCCTCCCTCCACAGGGTTTGTTTAACTTTTAACATTTTAATTGCCCCAAATTGTTCAAACCTACCCAAATAATTCAGTATCTTCTCAAACCAATCCTCCTCTTTCTCACTGATCTTAAACCCTTTCATTCTGTGTGTATTCACAGTTAGATATTCTAAAATTATAATATTCAGTTTTTTCCTCCATTGGTTCACCCCTAGCTCTTCTTCATTTTTCCAATTACTCGCTATAACCTGTCTGGCTGTAGTTACCATCAGTTTTACCCATTTACATTCCTCTTTTGTTTTTAACTCAGACTAATAAGAACCATTAATTTAGATATTCCCACCTTCCTACCGCAATTCCCGATATTTTCTATACCAATCTGTTTCCAAAATTCATTAACTAATGGACAGTCCCACCACATATGACTGTACGTTCCCATCACTCCACATTTCCTCCAACAATTCTTACTTCCAGATTTTGTAATATGATATAACCTTACAGGTGTATAATACCATATTTGTAGCAAGGTGTAGGGATAGTTAAACCATGGAATTCACTGCCACAAGAGGCAGAGATGGCCACCAACTTGGATGGCTTTAAAAGAATAGGCAAAATTCATGGAGGAGAGGGCTACTGATGGCTCCCAGACCTGATGGCTTGGCTCTGCCTCCACAGCAGAAGCCAGTAATGCTTCTGAATACCAGCTGCTAGAGTGCTCTTGGGCTCAGAACCTGCTCGTGGGTTTCCGACGGCCGTCTGGTTCCGTGAGAAAAGGATGCTAGACTGGACGGGCCATTGGCCTGATCCATCAGGTTCTTCTTAGATTCTAATAATAATAATAATAATAATAATAATAATAGTAATACATTTTTCTTTATACCCTGCCCTTCCCGGTTCAGAAAACCAGGCTCAGGGCGGCTAACAACAAATTTAAAATACTTAATTGATGCAACAGAAAACAGCATAAAATACAGTATAAAACGTGAATAACAATAAATTCAGAATTCAAAAATCAATTTAGGGGGGAAATCCATCCAATAAACATTAGGTGATCACCAGGGCTAGCTGGCTAAATCAGTCCTATTTGGGCCAGCGAGGAAACCAGGGGAGAATTAGCTGTGGGATCCCAGAGTGGGTAATCTTCATAAAAAGGGGAGGGGGAGGGAATCTGTCAATTCTGAATTCAATTTATCTACTTGCACTTTGACGTGCTTTCGAGCTGCTAGGTTGGCAGGAGCAGGGACCAAGCAACGGGAGCTCACCCCGTCACGGGGATTCGAACCGCCGACTTTCTGATCAGCAAGTCCTAGGCTCTGTGGTTTAACCCACAGATGAAAATAGGGACAGTCCATTCTGCATCAGGAAGCTTCTTCCGCGTTAGATCTCCCACACATCTACATTGGTCACCTTGAGTCACCTGCAACCTCTCAGCCTCCCCAACCGCACGGGGGTGTGTGTGTGGAATCAGGACACTTGGAGGGTCTGTGATATGACACCGAAAGTTAAGATTTCTCCAGCAAAAGGGGAGGTGGGGTGTGTTTCAATACGACTGGGGAGGACCTAATTTTAACCTCTCTTCTTTCTGTTCTCCTCCACTACATCCCAGCGCACAAGAGGCCTGCAAGCGTACTGCCTTTGTTCCTGGGGATTTTCCTTTGTGCGCTCCTGCTTTTGGCTTTAAGTCTCTACTACGGCAGCGTGAGGCGAGATTTCAAAGTCTTGGAAGAGTTTCACACCCAGCTTGTTATCGTAGTCCTTCAGATCAGGCACGTTGCTGTGAAATGTTGGGCCTGGTTTATGAGGCTGTAGAAAGCCTCACAGATGGAACCATGCAGGGCTAAGGACAATGGCTCACTTCCTCTGGGATACCGTCCGAATGTCTCTGAGAGAGAAAAAGAGCCTCTTTATTTAAGAGGGGGAAAATTAAACGGAAAATGAAGGAGCTGTCTTCTTGCAAAATTACGACGCTACCCACGGTGGGCATTTTTCCTTTCTTATCGCCGTCATTTGGGTTCTGCATTTCTTTTCATAATGCCATTATTGTCTCCTAGCAATCTCAATTGCAATTAGAGGCCCATTGTGTAAGAGCCTTGAAGCATTGAGAATATTCTTTATTTCCAACCTGGGGATGTGTGGGAGCTGCAAACAGGATTTCAAAGTATTGCCAATCAAACGTCTTAAAATAATAATAATAATAAACCCATGAGCTAGACCATACAAAAGACTAAGTCTTCAAAAATGACTTATTTTTAAATGATAAATGTTGGGTGTTGCTTACAGAGGAACGTGTGGACAGACAGAGTGTATAACCTTATCAAAACTTGCTTCCTTTGAAATTCCCCAGCAGTTTCTTCGGGGAGGAGCCTTCGAATTCAACTCAAATTTGGGCTTGGATGAAACGGAGAGTAGCTGTGCATATTTTACTCTCCCCCACTGGAACCAATGGGGTGTAAAAGTGTTTCGCTGGAGCTGAGTCAAGCCTCTTTGTGTCTGATGTATATTTTGAGGTGAGGGTTAAGCAATGTGGGTATTTGTGAGTGGTATGTATAAATATCACATTTTATCCATTGCACGGTTTGAAACCTATTCTATAGATGTCAGCTTATGGATAGCTGCTGCAAGCTTTCAAAAGATAGGCGACCAGGTGTCTAACCACACAATTAAAAATTACAGGAATGTTGCAGTCTCCACTATCGTTGGTTCATGGTTTAATAAAATATTGTATATACTAATACAAATTGGTTATAAAAAGGTGTTTTTTTAAGACATTGATGCGATTTTTAGCTTACTGGAATCACACCAAGACTATTTAAAAAACGAACACAATGCAAAAAAATGCCTTCTGCATTGCAAAATTATGATTAAGAATGAATAAATGCTGGTAACAGTTACTAAATCTGCTTGTCACACATTGTGGTCCTGTCTGCACTATACATTTAAAGTCCCTGCCTATGAAAGGTCTACAAAGAACTATATAAAAGATTAGTTTAACAATGCCAATTAAAGGAAATGTTTAAACGAGGCTGGCATGCAACCTTAGCAAAACATAAATAAAATCAGCAACTTTAAAAAAAATTATACACAATAATATTGTGTATGAACAATGGCATGGATAGGCTTGCTGGAGGGAAAACACTGCAGTGAAGACACCTGCCTAAAATCAATGGACAGGGAGTTCCGAAGAGTAGGTACTGCTGGTGGAATGGAACTAGTGGGACTGGTGCAATGGAAGACCAAGAGGCCAAGAGTAGCTGGGGCCAACCAGTTCTAGGTTTGTCCCTATTTGCTGCCTCCCTGCTGAGTTATACAAGGGCAAAACAGACTGAGAAGGAGGAAGCTGACAACCAGCATCACACACACACCCCAAATTGGCTGTAAGAAGGGAGGTGTCAGGGACAGGAATGGTGGAAACCGCCTCCCCATCCTGACCCTTCCAGGGAGGAGGAGGAGGAGGAGGAGGAGGAAGACAGTCTAGATTTACAACAGGGGTTTGAGGGAGGTCACAGCTCAGAGGCAGATGGTGGGTAAAGTTGGGAAACCATGGGAGAGCCAGAGCAACAGGTGGCTGACACGTTGTCAGTAGAAAGCATTCCAGACCCTCCATCTCCCAGAACCCAGCGAGCCTTAAAAGTAGGAGAGCAAAGAGCTCAAAGACAGAGGGTCCTTAGCAGCACCCATAGAGGAGATGATGATGACGAAGAATGAGGGATGGGAGAGATTGGAGGGGAGAAGAGATTCACTCAAGACAACGCCCTTATCCAAGATGCTGGGTTCTATAGCCTCTGTGTAAAGTTTGAAATAAAAAAGGACTGTAAGAAACTTTCCCTTGTCTTTATACTTTCCTGGGCAACCAGCCAGGAGTCGCTGACATCATCCCGACAGGAGGCAGGTATGGGTTGGCAGAGGGCAGAACGAAGCTGGTGGGCCACTGCCCTATTTGTCCTAATCGACCAGCCTCTGCTGAAAAGTCAGGATAGAAACTTTCTAAGATTATGCATGGCATTGAGAAAGTGGATAGTTAAAACTGTGGAACTCACATCCACAGGAGTCTTCCAAAGAAACTACTCTATTCTGAACTTAAAAATAGAAAGCTTAATACTGGTGATCAACAAAAGAGGTTTAAAGACTGTCTCAAGGCAATTTTTTAAAAATGTAGTATAAACACCAACAATTGGGAAACACTTGCCTGCGAGCGCTCCAGTTGGAGAACAGCCTTATCAAAGGTGTCATGGGCTTTGAAGACACTCGAACTCAGAACGCAAGGGAGAAACGTGCTAAGAGGAAGGCACGCTTGGCAAATCCACACTGTGATCAACTCCTGCCTGGAAATCAATGTCCTCACTGTGGAAGGACGTGTGGATCCAGAATTGACCTCCACAGTCACTTATGGACTCATTGTTAAAACCGTGTTTATGGAAGACAATCTTACTCGGCTACGAGTGATTGCCAAAGAAGAAGAATGGATTGGCTGAGAGCAGGATGAGGCCGGTGGGCCACTGCCCTATTTGCCCTAATGGACCAGCCTCTGCTGAAAAGTCAGGTTAGAAACTTTCTAAGATTATGTGTGGCATTGAGAAAGTGGATAGTTAAAACTGTGGAACTCACAGCCACAGGAGTCGGTGATGAGAGCTTTAAAAGAGATTTTGGCAAATTCATGGAGGACAAGACTATTGATGACCACTAGCCACAATGGCAACGCTTTGGCTCCACAGTCAGCGGCAGGAATTAAACCACAGGATGGGAGAGAACTTGAATCCAGCTTGCTGGTTTCCCACCAGTATCTGCACTGCAGGGGGCTGGACCAGATGATCCCTTCCAACTGTACAGTCTTATAACTCTATTATCTGGTTGGCCACTATGAGAACAGGAAGGAAGGAAGGAAGGAAGGAAGGAAGGAAGGAAGGAAGGAAGGAAGGAATCTTTATTTGCGTCAGCCATCGGCCATAGCAATAAAACAACAATACAATATACAAAGAATACAAATAAAAAGTCAATTATATAAAATACATTTTAGGGTTTTGAATCAGTAGTCAAATAGTGGGTCTTATTCTGATTGCCCCAGCTCATCTTGATCTGCCAAAAGGAAGGACACTGTGGCAGTGGTTGGGCGACCCGGAATGGACAATAAAAGAGGGGTGATAATCTCATTCCTCAAGCCTTTATAAAGAGGGCAAGCCAGAAGGGCATGCGCCACCAATTAGATACTGCCATCTCCACAGGGGCATAAGTGTTTTTTGTGTGGAATCTGTTGGAATCATCCCTCAAGTACAGCCGAGGGCAATACATTCAATCTTGCAAGAATAAAAGCATGTCTATGTTTTAGAATTGCTAGGTTATGCAGATAGAGTGCCAGAGAGTTGAAATGGGAAGGTGGAAAATAGTCAAACCGTGGGCAAAATTTCCTTATTGTCGCCAAGTTGTTCTGATGCTCGATATCATTTAGGCACTGACAAATTAAGACTGTTTGCTTTACTAAAACCCAAACTGAGTAGCTGTTGTGGTGATAAACCACAAAAGTGAAGTTTTTGATAGACAATTTTAGTCCAGGCGCTCTTGTGACAATCTTGAAGCACTAGAGTTATTAGACGTGGGGGGGGGGGGGAGTTTGCATTTAGGCAAAGCCAATAGTTAAGTGTCCTATGCCAGATCCATAATTCTACCAAGGAAAGATTCGCCTCTAGGCACAATGAGGTGTTTGGGACACAGGGTGGTACAGAGAAAATTTGCCTTAAGAACTTTGATTGGATAGCTTCCATAGATCCAAAGTGAGCCCCATATAATAACTGTGCTAGGGGTTTAGCTTGGAGCACTTCCAGGACTAATGGTATATGTTTACCACCTTTTGTGTGGAAAAAGCGTGTCAGAATTTTGGCGCTTTGGGAAGCTTTTTCTTTTGCACATGCTAGACTGAGGGCCATTGGCCTGATGCAACAAACTCCACTTACGTCCTAATGGTTGCTACTGCACTGAAAGGTTGATTCATTGCAAGTGCAGAAGGAACATTACATGGCAGATGAAAAAGTGTTGAACAGGCATTGACTGAAGACGGAAACTCATTTGCAGGTTACCATTTTTGTTTTCAGTTGGAAACATCCCCCGCAAAAATTAAAATAAAATATGGAGAGCATTAGAAGGAATTATTCTGACCATATTTATAACACCTGCCTCGGAGGATGGCATTAATGGATGATACATTGCTGGGAACCTTTTAAAATAGACACTGACCCACTTGTACGAGTGCATTAAAGGTCGACATAGGCAATGTTCTTCCCGGTGTGGATTCTGCACCATAATTGAGACCACCTGCCTGCACCGATTACGTGAACCATATTTGACTTCTCTTCGTATTCAGGCATTATCCCCGCTGCGACAAACAGTTCTTGTTTACATAGCAAAAAATAAAAAATATATACATGAAAAGGAGTTTATTTTAGCTGCCGTTTAATACATGTCAGCAGCTGGAAAATGAAAATGGGGAGCAGCCCTCCCAGCTTCTATAGAACTGTGCAAGAAAAAATCTGAAAAATGAGGTTAGACACACAAGAAAAGGTTTTATTTTTTAAAAAAAGAATTATATCCTTGTTAGATTCCTAGATCTGCACAATACTTGCCAGCAAGACTCGTATAGCCTATAAAGGAGACACACTATTCAGTTCCCAACCATCAGTTGCTTCATACATCTTGTGCTAAAAAATCTAATTATTCTGATTGTGTTTAAATAAAACACCAAAATGCATTAAATTTTCAAACAATTTATTTTAATATGGCACCAGATCAAGAGCCCAATACGCTCTCCAGAAGGGGTGGTGGGCAAACAACTGATATCAAACAATAATTTCCTGTTTTAGGCAACCCTTTCCCCACTAAAGACAATGGAAACTCAATCGTTGGTTCAAACAAGGAGAATGGGCCTTGCAATCTCAGATTTGCTTGATGTATACAAAGTATTACAGCAGAAGGTCATCAATGGGGGTTTGGGGTACATCTTAAAAAAAAAACAACCTACTCCCTATTCAGTTTTGTATAAAACAAGCAGCACTTTGCATTTCCAAGCTCAATGTTTTCCCTGCACTTTGCATGCAATCCATGCCCAACTATACACCCAAAAAAGACAATGCAGATTGTGAGTGCAAATACTCAGATAGCATCGTGATAACAAGCTCTGAAATGAGCACAACCTATTCCAGTCCCAATTTCTTAACTATTTTGAATTTGACAGTTATGCATCTTGCAATAGTAAATCTGTTCAGAAGGTCAGGTTCTAAATCTTAGGTCATAAAAGTTGGTGGATGTGATACATCCACACAACTGCATTTTGAGCCCCTCTACCAGAAGGTGACTTAAGAGATCTTTCTTAAAACCACTTGTGGACCACCCGACATTATGCCTTGTTTGGTGCTTTGCTCCTGAATTCAGAAGAAGTTCAAGTTTGGGCTAGGGAATGCACACACACACAAACACACACATCACAGAAGCATTCATCCCCTCCTTTATGTACACAAATATACAATAAGAGTTCAAACATCTACCAGTAGAAAGTTATCATTAAATGTACACTGAATTTGCTTTTTCACTACTGGGAATTGCGGGAAAGGAAGGTTCAGCCGAGTGGTAGGGAATGTGTTATGCACACAAAAGGTCCAGGGTTCCATCTGTTGGCATCTTCAACTCAACAGAACATTAAATTGTGGAGCTGGGCTGAAGGCAAGAAATCTGAAAATCTCAGATTACGTTTCTGCTTTAAAGCTACATTTCGAAACTCTCACATCTGACATCAAAATGTAAACACTGACAAGCAAAGGCTTTGCTTTCTCACTGGAAATGGCATAAACCTGGTGGCTGCATGCTTGCAGATAGAAGGTGACATCTTCCAAGCCCTTAAAGTTGCCTTGATGGCAACTTTTCTGATTTTTGAGAGTTCTATTCAGGCAGCATAGAGTGCATGGATAAGGTTGCCATACGTTGAAGAGCAAAAAAGAGGACACGTTTGCCAATGCCTAGGGTGAGATGGGGAAGGAGGTGCAGGAGAGAAGATGCTGGCTTACATACCCCTATGGTTTGATCCTGCAGGATCCCTTTTATGACCCTTTGGGCTCAGCCTAGAAACTCTAACCACTGTTTCATGTTGGTTCTCAGGTCACTTATTGAGATAATCTTCTAAGACCCTGTTGCCCCTCCATATTAAGGTAGGTGAGCCACAGGATGGGGGCTTTCTGATGTGACAAGAAAGGAAGTTCAGCCTCATGACAGCACTCCCTTGGACAAACGGGTTCTTCTTCCAGCATATTGACTTTGAGTTTTATTGTTGTTTTAGCCTAACTGCATGCATGTTATTGTTTGGTATCATTTTAATCTCCTGTCACATTGTTTGCTGCCTTGATTTATTTTTCTTTTATGGGAGAGAAAGAGACAGCTGTTGAAAATAAGTAAAGGAATAACCAAACACGCATGTCTGAATTAGCTCTGGTCCAATTTTGACACTCCTGGAACGGCAGTTCCAGAGCATTGGCATGCTCTCTGGGTACCAAAGGGAAAAAACGAGGACATTTTAGCAAATTTAAAAAAATCCGCCAGGACAGAAATTCTGCCTCTGAAAAAGAAGGCATGTCCTTGAAAAAGAGGACGTATGGCAACCCTATGTATGAACTATTTGGCAATTCCTCAGTATCCTATTTCCACAAACGTGGCGCCAAGCAGACTCCACCTTCCGCTAGATATGGAATCCCATGGCAAGCCTAGTTCCACTGCTCAATTAAGTAACTAAAAGGACCCCTGGATGGTTAAGTCCAGTCAAATACGACTTTGGGGTGCGGCACTCATCTTGGTTTTCAGGCTGAGGGAGCCAAGGGAGCCAGCATTTGTCCACGGACAGCTTTCCTGGTCATGTGGTCAGCATGACTAAACTGCTACTGGCACATGGAGGACCATGATGAGTGCCAGAGTGCACAGAAACAAGGTTTACCTTCCTGTTGCAGCGGTACCTATTTATCTACTTGCACTGGTATGCTTTCAAACTGCTAGGTTGGCAGAAGCTGGGACAGAGCAACAGGTGATCATCCCGTTGCACAGACTCGAACCACGACCTTTCAATCAGCAAGCCCAAGAGGCTCAGTGGTTTGGACCACAGCGCCACCCACATCCCTTACCTGTTCAATTGAGTAAAAGCGGCCCTACCATTAGGAAGAGTGGACAAACCACCTCCAGCAGAGAATGCTGGAAGGCAACAGGGGCTACCCTCTTGTACTGAAGCAAGAATCAGCTGCCACTCCAGGCATCTTCTGTTATATAGGAAAAAATGAGGATGCCATCTTGCCCTTTGCCTCAGGCTGGGCTGGCTCTGTTTCTGTGTACCAGAGGAAACGCAAACCAAGACTCATGGCTAGTGAGAAAACAGTTTGCTGATTGTATCCATCTGCAGGGAGCAGAAACAAACAAAAATGATGGCGCAGATTGAGAGAGAGAAGCAAGGCTCTACACAATGAGTTATTTGGTTTGGAAAAAAAGGTAAGCATTGGGTCTGAAAATCCATAATGGAAGAACAATCAAGCACTTTGCAGGCTGTGAAATTGGTGTGGGTGGGTGTTTTAGCTGTATCTGTTGCTAATGCATGTTCTGGGTTGCCTTGAATCCTGTGCTAGGAGAAAGGAGAGCACAGAATAAAATACATAAGTAAACACTACAGAAGACATTATAAAAAAGGAGCAGAATTATGTTTTGGCATTGGGGAGGCCTTGTGGAAGTGGCCCCCATGGCTTATAAAAGGTAATAGCTCTTAAGTCCTGGAGATCATGGGGAAATACAGACTTTTCCCCTTTTCGAGTGCAGCATTATTATTATTATTATTATTATTATTATTATTATTATTATTATTATTTTGCAGCAGGGGCCAGGGGACCTGATGTCTTTGGATTTTGCAAACCTAATTAAACTATCAGCCTGTCAGATGGTTAATGCAGAAAGAAAGTGGGGATGAGGAATGACTGGTGAGAGGTGTGCAGAAAGAAGGAATGCCATGGTGCATCTGTAACAGCAAAACTGAATGCCTTCATCTGCTCCAGCCGCAAGAAAACATGTCTCTCCCACACTGGTCCCTACAGTCACAGCAGGCGCTGTAATTCTCCATTGGTTTGACTTCACCGCCAAAGACAGACGGATGCTACTTAACCTTCACTAAACTGCCGAACTGAACTCTGCTACTGGGACTCTTTGAAAACAGCCTTGCAGCCATTTTTCCTTTGCTGCTAACCCACACATGTGGGTCTCTAGAGGATTAAATATAATCCTATATCCTCTTACCAATTATTTAGCTGCGATTCCCGCACTTGCAGGGAGTTAGACTAGATGGCCCTTGAGGTCCCTTCCAATTCTACAATTCTGCGATTCTGTAGTTGTAACTGTTTTATTTGTTTTATAACTGCGGTTCCCATCGCTGCAACCCTTGGACCTTAGGTTAAAGGGTGGGTAATTAATGCATTGCTTTATTCCCCCACCCCACTTACCCATAAGAGCAGACGACAGCAATGGCCAAAGTATCAAGCTTTGGTTAGTGATAAACCTCCTTGAGTCTGCCTGTTCCTGAAAACAAATCCTGAATCCAATCCTAATCCCATAATTCTGAAGTGCAACTTCCATCTCAGGCAGTTTGCTAAAAGGGGGAGAGTGCCCCAATTCAACCACAAACAGCCTGCCTAAGTAGTTGTTTGCGCTATGCACGTAGATAACTGTACTTTGTATCTTGGAATAATTCCACATACTGTATGAAGGCAACATTACAGATGAACATTACTACATTAGAATATGTCATTAAGATTCTACTTGTATATATGAAGAAGCAAGCATTATATATCAATCGCTGTACAAGGCAAGCTGTTACCTATAGCCCATTTCACTACATTTTACTAAGCAATAATAATATATTTTGCATGCCAACCTCGAAGCTAAGCAAAAGTGCCCTCCAAAATCTCCTGGGAAGATCTACGGAGAGCAGCTAATATAATGCAATGAGTTTCCCCTCCCACCCCCATTCCAAATACACATCTTTATCATAATCTACACAAGTGTCCAACAAGCCATGCTGCTCCGTATCTTTTCAACTGAATCCAGGAGCAGATTTTTTTTTAATGGAACTGAAACAAATTTAAAAGCAAAACTCCAATCTGCAGATTTTCAGCTTGGCTGCTGTTTGCAACAAATTAAATTTGGTAAAATGATGCTTCGGATTTTTAAAAATCTTTTTAAAGCGGTGATTCAAGGTTTTTTGAGGGGGGCACCTCAAACTTTGCATAAATACTCATGGTTTTTAACCCCTTGGTTTTCAACATTTTGGAATCAGGAACTCCAATCTGGAATTCTTCCATTCATTCATGAATGTGCAACTTTGCTTCAGTAAATGTTTCAGTAAATGTGTTCATGTGGCACTTATGTACCTGTTTCACACAGGGCAATATCCATGAAAGAACCAGTATCTGGTTTTGCTATAAGCAATACTCATTGCTGCAAGCTTTTGAATTTCTTTTCAAACATATCATTATGTAAATAAATCAGTAAGATGATGCTGATACTTAGAAAAAGCTTGGGTTTGTGTAGCTCGTAATACACTTTGAAATCATCACCATGCCTGTTCCCAGGGCCTACATTATGTGCATATGACCCAATGCAGCACACCTTCAACACAGGACCACAATGGTCACATCTAAACAGCTGGCTGATACATCCTGTGCATCATGGCTGAATTTACAAAAACCCTCCCTTCCCCAGTGTATGAAAGTTCTGGGATTTGACCCACAGATGCCAGACACTGGGTAGATAGAACATAGGGTTTTTAAGTCTTCTAGGCAAAGCTCATACACAACCCCTCTGCATTTGAATGGAACTTGTGCCAAGGATGCAAGAAGTCCTGCTTGGGCGTTAATGCTCCTGTGTTTATCAACAGGGGAGTGATAACAAGTAACTCTGCCCACTAGTCTTTGCCAAAAAAGTGTGACTGCCTCTAATGAGTTTCTGTGCCTTCAGCTGCATGCAAGAAGGCTTCCATGTAAACCAGAACTCTGCAGAATCAGGGCATTTGGATTTCAAGGAAGCTTTTGCATGTACAGTCATACCTTGGTTCTCGAACGCCTTAGTACTTGTACGTTTTGGCTCCCGAACGTCGCAAACCTAGAAGTGAGTGTTCTTCTGGGAGGGGTGACTAACACCCCAGAGGACAGGATCACACTTCAAAATGACCTTGACAGATTAGAGAACTGGGCCAAAACAAACAAGATGAATTTTAACAGGGAGAAATGTAAAGTATTGCACTTGGGCAAAAAAAATGAGAGGCACAAATACAAGATGGGGGACACCTGGCTTGAGAGCAGTACATGTGAAAAGGATCTGGGAGTCTTGGTTGACCACAAACTTGACATGAGCCAACAATGTGACGCGGCAGCTAAAAAAGCCAATGCAATTCTGGGCCTCATCAATAGGAGTATAGCATCTAGATCAAGGGAAGTAATAGTGCCACTGTATTCTGCTCTGGTCAGACCTCACCTGGAGTACTGTGTCCAGTTCTGGGCACCACAGTTCAAGAAGGACACTGACAAACTCGAACGTGTCCAGAGGAGGGCAACCAAAATGGTCAAAGGCCTGGAAACGATGCCTTATGAGGAACGGCTAAGGGAGCTGGGCATGTTTAGCCTGGAGAAGAGGAGGTTACGGGGTGATATGATAGCCATGTACAAATATATAAAAGGATGTCACATAGAGGAGGGAGAAAGGCTGTTTTCTGCTGCTCCAGAGAAGCGGACACGGAGCAATGGATCCAAACTACAAGAAAGAAGATTCCACCTAAACATTAGGAAGAACTTCCTGACAGTAAGAGCTGTTCGACAGTGGAATTTGCTGCCAAGGAGTGTGGTGGAGTCTCCTTCTTTGGAGGTCTTTAAGCAGAGGCTTGACAACCATATGTCAGGAGTGCTCTGATGGTGTTTCCTGCTTGGCAGGGGGTTGGACTCGATGGCCCCTGTGGTCTCTTCCAACTCTATGATTCTATGATTCTATGATTCTATGATTCTAGTTTGCAAACGTTTTTTGGAAGTCGAATGTCCGATGCAGTTTCCGATTGAGTGCAGGAAGCTCCTGTAGCCAATCAGAAGCTGTGCCTTGGTTCTCAAATGTTTTTGGAAGTTGAACGGACTTCCAGAATGGATGACATTTGAGAACCAAGGTACGACTGGTACAGCAGTATGTACGAAGACTCAGTTGCACTCTTCATTCAAGGGCACATGGCTGGGCCACTTGGCACGCACAACAAGGGAGCATCAATGCCCAGAAAGGACGCTGATCTAAGGCTTATTAGTGGGTCTACCAAAAGGTAGCACTGGTGGTCACACCCAGAGATACTGTCTGAGTCACACAACAGTTCTTTAGAGGTACATTTTGAGCATGAGTTTGCAAGTGTTGCAAACAGCAGACCATCCACTCACTGGATCAGAAAGAGCCGTCAGGTGGAAGAGGAGGAACTCAGCAAAAAGATAACATCACACATATGATGCAGGCACTAAATACAGATTTCCCAATCCCATGGATGCTCAGTTTGGATAATTCTCACCCTCATTCCTCCTCTTTGAGGGGGGAGAATAACTGGGCATCCAACGTAACTGGACATCAGCGTTGAGTGCCCGCATCATGCATGACATATTTGTGATGGAGCGGAGGAGTGTATGACTCAGGCTTATCTCGTCAAACATCTGGAGAAGGAAAATGACAGCCAAGAAAGAGAATCTATTTCAAAGTAGTGGCACACAGCTTGCTGTCTACGGATTGGTTCATGCAGGCATAGCCATCACATGGCAACTGCAGCGTCAAAGGATGGTTTGCATGTGTGTGAATGGGCCATCATAAATGAATCCCCAGGGATGGACCTTCAATATAACCCAATTCTTTTCAAGTGAGTTTGTACATTTGGCTGAGATTCCTCAAGGTCAGCTGATGAGAGAGTGATGGACATGCCTGTGTGAACCAGTCCTATGTGCCAGTACTAATGGGGATGTGTCTACATACAGACACCATCTCCTTAACGGGATCCAGATTCACTTTCCTTTCTTAAAATCAGTACCATTTTCTTGAACTCCACCTAGAACTGCCAAATTATTATAATTATTTTTATTTTTATTTTAAACCCCTACAACCTGCTAGGTAGATTGGCTTGTCTGCCCATTAGATCATGCCACTTTTCTCCTCCTGGAAAGAAGTTCGTGATGAGGATCTTCCTAGCAAAAGCTCCTTCTCATGAATCAGGCTTTCCACAAGGTCCTCCTGCCGGTAGTTATGGTAAACTTTCAAAAAGGCCAAAATGGTAATTCCGAGCCAAGTGAGCCAGGCAGCCCAAAGGCCAAACTAGAGAGAGAGAGAGAGAGAGAGAGAGAGAGAGAGAGAGAGAGAGAAGGTCAAGCAATTCCTAATACCAATTTATTTACAGTGCTACCTTGGTTTAAGAACAGCTTAGTTTATGAACAACTTGGATTAAGAACGCTGCAAACCCAGAAGTAGGTGTTTTGGTCTGGGAACTTTGCCTTGGAATAAGAACATGTTTCACTTCCTTTTGGGTTTGTTCCATTTGTAAATTGAGTCCCCCACTACTATGGGAAAGCACACCTTGGTTTAAGAATGCTTTGGTTTAAGAACAGACTTCCGGAACGGATTAAGTTCGTAAACCAAGGTACCACTGTACATGCAAGTCTGTTTATACAGGGAAGTTTTTGACTGAATTATACAGAGGTGGCTAACATGGTGCCTTCCAGGTGGTATTTGACTCCAACTCCAACTGAGAGGTAGTGTGGTGTAGTGGCTAGAGTGTTGGACCTGGATGGGCAGGATTCAAAATTCAATGAAGCTCACTGGGTGACCTTTCTCCTAATACATGCATTTTTGAAGACAATGGCTGGTTTCAAAGTTCAGATCTGCAAAGTTCAGATCAATGCAAATTTATCTGAAGGCTGACCATCTTTTGTTTCTTACGTTGCCCCAGAAAGTGTGATTTTGATAGATCCTCCTTTAAATGCATACTGAATTGAATTTCTACCCCATCCTCATCAGGGATGCTACTTTTGATTCCCAGAGAAGACAAGGTGACACTGAGAACCTTTCCAGAGATCGATCAATCAATTAATCAATCTCATTATTACAGCCAATAATCAGTATTCCTTTCCAGAGCTGCAACTTATCAGCTCTATGGACAAACAAAGAGACTTTGGTGGAAAACACTTGACTTACCTGTGTGATGGCAAACTGGTCATAGAATGCTGAGTTTTCTAAATTCAGCTCAAGATCTATATCCTGTAATTCTTCACAGCTAGAGGGAGAAGACATTTTGGATGAGGGGGAGGGGAGGAAATGAAAATCATTTCAGCAATTCCAAATGACCTTTTCTGAGCTCCAGCTGAAACAGACCTCTAAATCCTGTCCAATAAAGCTCCATTCCCAAGAAGCAATAGCCCACTGCCATATATAACAACTGGATGACAACATCTTCATTATAAAACAATCATCCTGCTATCCTTGAAACACAGATAAACTTTCATATTGCAGCCTCTGTCTCTCAGCGCATGCCACTGAACCAGTCAGAGTTTATTGCAGTTTGATCTCAACCAGAAATAATGGAGCAAAGGCCAAAATGTCAACGTCCCTTCAAATACTTTGCCAACTGTTCCCACTTTGATCAATTTCCTGCAGATTAAGAGAAAGAGAGAAGCTGTATGAATGTTTCATCCGTGTCTGCATTCTGAAACTAAATTGGGTCTCTAATCTGGCAGGACCTTTCAATGGAATCGTAAAAAAATAAAAAAATAAAATAGGAGACCAGCATGCATTTTGGCCATTGCACAATAATTGTGAAATGGATACACAAGGGAGTTTACAGCCACAATTAGCACAACATACCAGCCTCGGCATAAGAATGTAAGAAGAACCTTCTTGCATCAGACTGAATTGACCTCTGGCCAGTGTGGTGTAGTGGTTAGAGCTTTGACTATGACTTGGGAGAATCAGGTTCAAATTCCTTCTCAACCATGAAGCTCATGAAGTGAACTTGGCCCGTCAAGATTCTCTCAGCCTAACCTACCTCGTACCTGCTCCTTGATCTCATGAACCATCAGGCCAAATTTGGTGGTGATCGGCTTCTTGAGTTCAGGAACCATCGTGCAAAATTGGGTTACATTGCAGTTTTGAAAGGTTGAGTCCACCATCTTGTCCGATGGTATCCCAACACAGAGTTTACAAACTATCCTTGAGTTCAAGAATCATCATGCCAAACTGGAGGAGACCTTTAGACCCATAAGCACCGTACATTAAAAAAAACACACAGAGAGAGAAACACTGGTGGTGCCGCCCCCCCAGACTGACAATGACTACTGGGGGTGAGAAACGATAAAGCATGCAATGCAAATGAAGCAAAAATGTGCAGGGGAAGTCCTCCATCTTACCTAAAACCAGCATTTGAAAAGCCTTAAGCTCTTTTATTTTGCCCCGCCGACTCAACCACCCACACAGACAATCCCCACTTTCGCATCACCCCACAATGAAACTTGAGTTATGAGCCTCCATTACCTTTTGACATCACCAGAGAAGACTTCAGAAGAAAGGGGTGTTTGCGTGTGTGTGTGGTTTTTGTTTTGTTTGTTTCAGATGCTCCAGAGCAAAGAGTTGGTCAGATAGAGTCTGCCTACGGGTGGTTTTGGGTTGGTTTGTTTACAGGTAACTTGGATTTCTACTTGGTGCTGTGAACAATTCCCCGGGGTTCTGAGGTTTCAGAAGGCCTCTTCTCTTTCTTTCTCTGTCTGTCTCTCTCTCTCTTTTTCTCTCCTTCCTTTCCAGTGTTGTCAGCCATCTTGGATGCTTATCCGAATATTCTATTAGTCCAGAGATTTTTTTGTTTTCAAAAAAAACCTCCCCTTTTAACGGAATATTCGAATAACCGTTGCAGCCCTAAACAGAACATTCACTAATGGCATTTTACAACATATGACAAGGTGAAACAAAGTAAATGCTTTAGCAATGCAGTTTATCTGTATCATATGACATAAAATGTCACCATTTTATCTTCTACTTTATGAGCCAGTGGATTTTTTTTTTATTAAAAAAAAAACATGAAGGGAAAGAAATTTAGACTCTCAATAAAAATATTTCTAGTACCAAACACGCAGAGTGGTTCAATACGCTGGATAATTTCTCGATTGTGCACTATTGCTGGGCTTTAATACTCTACAACAGTGATAAATTTAAATTGCAGCCTGGAAGCATTTTAGATGCACATTCCTAGTTGCTTCTGAAAATCAACTCCCACCCCCATCCCTTGCCAAGCTAATTCAGTTGTGTAAAGGAACAACAGCATTTTCCCCACCCAATCCCAATGTGGATTACTGCCCTTTACTATGAAGCAAATTACGTCCCATTTTCATTTATCCAGAATAGGATAGGTGCTTATATTTCAGATTTTTAGATAGGCTAGTACTAGCTCAGGGGCAAAGAACCTTTCTTCAATTTGGGGGCCACATGCCATTCTGTGCAACCTTCTGGGAGTCATGGGTCTGTGATGGGCAGGGCCAGAGGGAAAAGTGGGTGGAGCAACAAGTGTGAAATTCACCTTCGTAGGCTACTTTTTAAGCATACTCATGGGTCCCTCCCTCACCTCCACCTTCCCTCTCTATCCTCCAGCAAAATGCACTATTGGGGTTCAACAGCACATTCTAGCCAGGCAAAACCACTCAAGGAGAGTGAAGAGAAGGGCTGGGTGAGGGGGGGACATGGCTATGGAGTGGTGTGGTCTGAGGACAGTTCCAAGGGCCACATAGAGAAGCCTAGGATCCCCTTGCCTGAGGTTCCCCATCCCAAAATGAGCTTAAATCTTTCAGGATACACATCAAGTCCTGGATTTTGAGGGACAAGGAATATAATAGTAGTAATCAAATGCTCTGCACATCCAAATTTTCACTTCCCGTGGGGTATAGAAGTGCTTAACCATTCTTCCTTCTCCTCCTTCCATATCTTACTTTGTCTGACAAAGGGTGCTGCAGTTTCAAGGTCCAAACTGCCATATTCAATACAGGACTGGCCTCCAGTAGTCTTCTTTTTCCCCCTCAAATCACAGAAAAGGGGGAAGTTAACTTCTCCCATTTCAATGCTGCTAGATAATTCTTAAAGGCACTGGATCTCTGTCCTGTGTTGCATCTGGCAACGTAAGCCAAAGAACGGCAATTTCTTCTTCCGTTGGCCTCGCTGTAGCTACCCATCATACCGTTAGGAGATTATTTCCAGCTCACACCTCTTTTTGTCTGTTTCCCTTGCTTCCATACCTGCCCTTCGCTTATTGCCTCCCGTCTATCTGAGTGCATGCATCAATGGGAAGGACCCTCCCCTGCCACACTCACCTGTTGGGCATGCTTCCTTTTTCGGTGATGGCGTCACACCACATGTTAAAGCCAACGCTTACAATCGTGCTGGCGATGAAGATGACGAAAACCACAAAAGCGCTGATGAGCAGATTCAGGAAGGCGTAAAAGAAAGAGCTGCGAGAGGAAAGTGGGAGGTGGGGAGGAGAGAAGAAAAAGGAATTATAACTCGTAAGCAACGTTTACCAAAGCAAAGTAAGGAAACGTGATCCACCTGGAGCAGGAACCGGCAAGCCACTCCAGTATCCCTGCCAAGAAAACTCCATGGACAAAGACAACAGGCATATAAATGTTATGATGCTGGAAGATGAGCCCCTCAGGTTGGAAGGCGTCCAACATGCTACTGAGGAAGAGCGGAGGACAAGTAGATTCAGAGCTGATGAAGTGGGTGGGCCAACCAAAGCCGAAAGATCACTCAGTTGCGGATATGCCTGGAAGTGAAAGAAAAGTCCAATGCTGTAAAGAAAAATATTGCATAGGAACCTGGAATGTAAGAACCATGAACCTTGGTAAGTTGGATGTGGTCAAAAATGAGATCATAAGAATAAATATTGACATCCTGGGCATCAGTGAACTAAAATGGACGGGAATGGGCAAATTCAGTTCAGATGACCATCATATCTACTACTGTGCACAAGAATCCCGTAAAAAAAAAAAATGGAGGGTCCCTCAGTCAATAAAAGAGTGGCATCTTAAAAAGCAGAGACATCACCTTGCCAACAAAGGTCTGTATAGTTAAAGCTATGGTTTTCCCAGTAGTGATGTATGGAAGTGAGAGCTCGACCATAAAGAAGGCTGATCGCCGAAGAATTGATGCTTTTGAATTCTGGTGCTGGAGGAGACTCTTGAGAGTCCCATGGACTGCAAGAAGGTCAAACCTATCCATTCTGAAGGAAATCAGCCCTGAGTGCTCACTGAAAGGACAGATCCTGAAGCTGAGGCTCTAATACTTTGGCCACCTCATGAGAAGAGAAAACTCCCTGGAAAAGACCCTGATGTTGGGAAAGATGGAGGGCACAAGGAGAAGGGGACGACAGAGGACGAGATGGTTGGACAGTGTTCTCGAAGCTACCAGCATGAGTTTGACCAAACTGCGGGAAGCAGTGGAAGACAGGAGTGCCTGGCGTGCTCTGGACCATGGGGTCACGAAGAGTCGGACACGACTAAATGACTAAACAACAACAACAAGCAACGTTAGGACTAATGCAGCTTCCTGTTATCTCACAGTGGCTGACCAGGTGCTTCTGGGCAAGTCCTGAGTGTGAGAGAGCCAGTGTGGTGTAGTGGTTAAGAGCGGTGGACTCGTAATCTGGTGAACTGGGTTCGCTTCCCTGCTCCTCCACATGCAGCTGCTGGGTGACCTTGGGCCAGTCACACTTCTTTGAAGTCTCTCAGCCTCACTCACCTCACAGAGTGTTTGTTGTGGGGGAGGAAGTGAAAAGGAGAATGTTTGCCGCTTTGAGACTCCCTAGGGTAGTGATAAAGTGGGATATCAAATCCAAACTCCTCCTCTTCTTCTTCTGAGTGCAACAAGCAAGTCCTGAGTGCAACAGCATTTGCCCCACTAGGGATTTCCAGCTACTGCTATTCAGAAGCGTTACTGCCTATCGCTGTGGAGGGGGTACATAGGCTAAGGTTACCAGATGCCCCCGTTTCCCGGGGACAGTCCCCAGATTTACACATCAGTCCCCATACAAAATCCATTGAAGTTGAAAAGTGTCCCCGGATTCATTGAAAAAAATCTGGTAACCTTAACATAGGTGTCATAGCCAGTAGACATCAACAGCCCTCTCCTCCATGACTTATTGCAATCCTATTTTAAAATTATCTAGGTTGGTAGCCATCACTGCCTCCTGTGGTAGGGAGTTCTATAGTTCATGCACTTTCTTTTACCTATCCTAACTCTTCCAGCATTCAGCTTCATGGATGTATGCAAGTTCTAGTGCTATGAGAGAGGGATAATTTTTTTCTCTCTAGCCACCTTCTCCATGTCACACATCATTTTATAATTTTATAAATCAATTTGTCAGATCCTCTCTCAAAGCCATCCAAACTGGTAGCCACCAATTGATGCATCTTGTGGGAGCGAATCCTGCAACTCTGTGTTTACAGTGCCGGAGCACCAGTTCAGATATGTCTGGAATGCTAAAAGTTTTCTCAGTGCCAAGGCAGCAAAATCCAGACAAGGCGCTCCTTTGCCTTTTGACAGATTGATACTGACAGATCTGGGTTTAAGAGGCCTATCCCACAATCTCCTTCCCCACTCCTATATATTTTTGGTGGCAGACCTCAAACATTTCCTTTTAGCCTAGGCCACCACAACTGGGCTGAATAGGGGGTATTAGTCAAACCATATGAAGAGTACTAGGTTGGGGGAGGCTGGCTTATACTTTGTCCATGCTCTGACTTGCAAACAAATCAGCACTAAATAACATGTGAGGTTTGTCAGAGTTTAGTATTGTGTAGCAGCTTTCTGTTTCACAAATAAGCAGCAACTAGGGGAGGGACATGGGTGGCACTGTGGGTTAAACCACAGAGCCTAGGACTTGCCGATCAGAAGGTCGGCGGTTCGATTCCCCGCGACGGAGTGAGCTCCTGTTGCTCGGTCCCTGCTCCTGCCAACCTAGCAGTTTGAAAGCACGTCAAAGTGCAAGTAGATAAATAGGTACCGCTCCGGCAGGAAGGTAAGCGGCGTTTCTGTGCGCTGCTCCGGTTCGCCAGAAGCAGCTTAGTCATGCTGGCCACATGACCTGGAAGCTGTACACCAGCTCCCTCGGCCAGTAAAGCAAGATGAGAGCTGCAACCCCAGAGTCGGTCACGACTGGACCTAATGGTCAGCGGTCCCTTTACCTTTACCTAGGGGAGGGTAGATGGACCCAGACTGTGAGCACAGTGTCGGAGAGGAGGATTTATCCAGTACAAGGTAGGGAGAGGTTGTTCCCATCACCACAGTAGTAGAATTCAGGCCTATTCAATGCAGCTGAATGTTGGAAAAAATGAGAGAGACTATTCTTGATTCATTTATTTACAGTGGTGCCTCGCAAGACGAAATTAATCCGTTCCGCGAGTCTCTTCATCTTGCGGTTTTTTCGTCTTGCGAAGCACGGCTATTAGCGTCTTAGCGGCTATTAACGGCTTAGCGGCTTTAAGAAAAAGGAAACAAACTCTCAAGAACTCGCAAGAGGTTTCGTCTTGCGAAGCAAGCCCATAGGGAAATTCGTCTTGCGGAATGACTCAAAAAATGGAAAACCCTTTCGTCTAGCGAGTTTTTCGTCTTGCGAGGCATTCGTCTTGCGGGGCACCACTGTACTAAATGCATATTCCGCCCTTCTTCCCAAAGTAGGCAAGGATGGTAAGCAACAACTTTAAAAATGTCCCACTGCAGATGCAGACTGGAAGAGATCTCAGTTTAAAAGGTCTGCTAACCAGGTGCCAAAGGGACAACAGAGACTGCACCTGTCTGATATGCATGGGGAAAGTATTCCAAAGGGCAGGTGCCACACCACTAAAAGCCGGATTCCTGGTTTGTGTGGAATGGACCTCCTGATATGATGGTCTCTGCAGAAGGCCCTCACCAGCAAGCAGTGATCTATTGGTCATAGAAGGGGTGAGACAATATTTCAGGTACGGTATCTATCTCTCAAGCTGTATACAACTATATGCACCCAAACCAGCACCTTGAATTTAGCCCAGTAACCCTAACCCTATCACACCCCCACTCAGTCTGCTCCATGCTAGGCAAAAAAACCAAACAAAAAACCTCGTTTCTTCAACCTAGATAGCCAGTGATATGGAAAACAAATCCTATTATGAAAGTTTGGAGAAGCTGGGAATGTTTTGCAGATGTTCTACCTTCCTCCACCTTTTTTCAGATGGTGGCTAGACTTGGAGCAAGGCCTCTCGAGGCTGATCTTAAAATCTAAACAGTTTCATGCCGTAGCAAGTGGTCCTTTGCGTATCCAGGTTGTAGGACACCTTTCTAGTTTAAACACTTTGAACATCCCCGGAATATTACAAGCTGGATGCCTGCCATCGTAATCACACCAGTTTATTTGTAAGCCACTTTTCTGCAAAGCGTGACTCACAGCATATCAAACTAACTGCAATAAATGTAACAATCCAAAAAAACATACATACTAAGAAACTATTAAGAATTATCATAAGCTCACTTATGTAAAGCAATATAAGTAAATTAACCTAATTTATGAGCTTAAACCCAAACAGGACAGAGAATAATGTCTAACGCGGAGTAAAATGGCAGCATATCAAATTGCAAGCAAGAAATCAGTAATCCAAAACTACGTTCCATAGAAGCTCACCATAATTTGGCCACCACACCTTTCCATTCTGATAGCCTTGCCTCTGATCTGCTAGTTAGACACCCATGGACAAAATCATCCACCAGGCCTATTGTGAGTTTAAGACAAGTCTTGTGGGTCACCTGATGTTGTCGGACAACAAAGCCTATCATCCCTGAACATTGGCCATGGCTGCTGGAGCTGATGAGAGCCAAAGTTCAGCAATGTCAGGAAGGCAGCCAGTTCACCATATCTAATTTATGGAAAGCTTCATCTTCATCCACCCCCTGCCCATTCTTGCAACCTGGACCAGTTCATCTTACACAGGTGAACACGTGGACAGGCAAAGACCTCTTCATAGCTTGTGGCACTTTGAGCTAAATTGCAGCACCCCAGAGAGATCTCGAAAGCCAGCTGAATGCAGTGTATAAAATATTACCAGTGCTGCAGGCACACATCACCATGGAGATCAATGGTACATTCTATTATAAGCCTGTGGTTTGGATCACTTGCCCAAAGCCTCTGGAACTGTCTGCTCTGCAGACAATGTAACAGAACATGTTGCCTGCTTTTTATCTTCTGGTTGTCATTTTGCTTGGGACTAACTGGGGATGGGAGGTACCATATTTGATCTTAAGAAAATAGAAATTTGCCTGATGGAGGTTGAGGCTCTTAGGTCCTCCTGGTTGCTTGCAGACATTTGGAGAGAAAAGATCTCACCATAAATAATCTATTTATTATTATTATACATGTGTATCCCACCTTTTCTCCAAAGACCGGGGTTCAAATCTCCTCCCCCTTTCCATTTTATCTTCACATTTTATCCTGTGAGGTAGTTTAGGCTGAGATGCAGTGACTGCCCCAAAGTCATCAAGTGGCCTTCAGATCCGAGTGGGGATTTGAACCCTGGTCTCCCAGGTCCTAGTCCATCTCTCTAACCACTACTCCACACCGGCTCTCAGCAATAATAGCTAGCTCTCCCACTTTTCCAAAGGAAGCATAGAAATGGAATATCTCAGAGATAGCTAATTTGGTGCCCCCCCCCCCCCGAAGCGGTAAGAGTCCAGCTTTCACCAGTCCCAGCCAATATGGCTGACAGTCAGGGATGATGGGAGCTGTAGCCTTAAAAATTCGGAAGGCACCATGTTGGGTACCACTTGAAGAGCCAGTTGTGGTACTGAGACCATTAAAAAAGAATCAAAATTGGCTTTGGGGGGCCCAGAGGAGGTGGGTGAGCCAGGAGAAGGTGGGATTCACTCAATGTAGCAGAAAACTTTTGGAGGGCCATGCCTGCCTTTCAGCTCTTGGGATGAGAAGCACCATAAACAGAAGGAGCTGCTGTCACCAACAACATCAGCATCAGTTGTGCATGTGTTTGCTTGTTGTTGTTTTAATGTTATTGCTCTTATTTTGTAACGATATGTAGCAGAAACCATTATACATCAAACATCCTTGCAATAAGAAGAAAACAAATGAAATTTTAAAAAAGAGGAGGGAGGGGAATAAAGTGGGAAACGAAATTACAGATAAAGGGGCGAGGACCGCATAGCAAAACTCTGTAATACCTTGATTAAATTAAAAGGGAAAAAATGTAATTTATGTTGCCATTCCAGAAATGTAAGAATGCCCACCTCTCAATGAATTTGTTCTCTTTTATTATTAAGCATTGTGTTTCTCTCAAGTGTAATCTTTATCATTAAGATAGTTTCCCCTAACCAAATCGTTATGGTAAGGGGATGTCTTCTCATTTTTTTGTGCAATTCTGCTGTGGTTAGCGGGGTAGCAATCAGCTGTAAATCAGTATTAAAGGTTTCAGGGTAGAGTATCAATAGGGGAGCTCTTTTAGGGTATCTTGGGAAATCGCAGCCTGTACATATTCACATAATATTCAGTACATCTGCCCAGAAAGGCATTCATTTTCCGCAACTCAAAAAGGTATGCATTAAATCCTCCTTTATTGTGTGCATGTTTTAAATGGTCTTTGTGTGTGTGTGTGTGTGCAGTCCAACCCCCTATGCTGAGCTGCAGTTCTGGGCACCCCTCCCCAGCCAAAACCAGAGCCTAAGAAAGAGAGCCCTGCAGGATCAGGCCAAAGGCCCATCTAATCCAGTATCCTGTCCTCACAGGGGCCGACCACTGGGGCTTTATTTTAGAACAGGCAAGCGTAGGGGGTAACCGGACTGAATAGAGACCCCAGCTCATCCTGCTGCAAGCCTAGAGGAATGCGCACGGAGCCTTTTCGCCTGGAGTCTGGCGCGCAAGGCATCTGGTGGGCGACGGGGAATCTCCGTTTCCAGGGGAGGGAGGACCCCTCCCGCTCTTTTAAGCCAGCTCCCTCCCTTCCCCTTCTCTCCCCTCCCTCCCTCCCCGGCCGCCACTTACTCCTCGTGGCCTTTGCAGAGGAAGAAGAGCGTCCTCCAGGCCTGCACTGCGGCGAGCAGCAGCGAGAGGAGGCCGGCGAAGAGGCTGAATCGGCAGGCGGACTCGGGCCCCCACTCCTGCACAGTGAAGCGCTGCCGCTCGGCCGTCAGGTTGGCGTTGAGCCACATGCCCTCGGTGAAGAGCAGGCAGCGGCCGTGGAAGTCGTTGCTGTTCTCCGACAGCGGCACCACCACGATGAAGCTGAAGAGGAAGGCGAGGAAGTAGCAGGTGCACTGCGCGAAGAGGAAGTTGCTCAGCGCCATGGTCGCCAGCCTTTGCTGCCTGCCTGCCGCCGCCGCCAGCCGAGGAGAGAGGAGGAGGAGGAGGAAGGCAGCAGCCCGAGGAGCGAGAGGAGGATGCGCAATGGCGAGCGCGCCTCCCTCCAGCGCCGCCCGCGCCGACCCAGCAAGGCTGGGTGGGTGGGTGGGTGGGTGGATGGATGGATGGATAGGTAGAGGAGCTCAAGGGCAAGACGGGGCGGGGCTCGCCGGGAGGTTTAGATCCCCGCACCCTTTTTGTGAACACGTGGAGCTACCTTCTTGCGTGGGTATGCCTTTCAGTTTAGGTGTTAGCAAAGCCGGGAAGGGCAAGAGGGTAGGGGATGGGCCCACACAGAATGATGCATGGTGTGGAGACAGTGGGTAGGTTCTATTTTATTTTATTTTATTATTTTATTTTATTTTATTATTTATAACCAATTAGCACACTCTGTAGAACATGAGACTCTTAATCTCAGGGTTGTGGGTTCCTGCCCCCTGTTGGGCCAAAGACTCCTGCATTGCAGGGGACTGGACCAGATGACCCTCGCGGTCCCTTCCAACTCTACAATTCTATTACATATATAGTCAGGTATGATGGGAGTCACAGGGACGCGGGTGGCGCTGTGGGTTAAAGCCTCAGCACCTAGGACTTGCCGATCGAAAGGTCGGCGGTTCGAATCCCCGCGGCGGGGTGCGCTCCCGTCGTTCGGTCCCAGCGCCTGCCAACCTAGTAGTTCGAAAGCACCCCCGGGTGCAAGTAGATAAATAGGGACCGCTTACCAGCGGGAAGGTAAACGGCGTTCCGTGTGCTGCGCTGGCTCGCCAGATGCAGCTTCATCACGCTGGCCACGTGACCCGGAAGAGCGCACAACCCTAGAGTCGGACACGACTGGCCCGTACGGGCAGGGGTACCTTTACCTTTACCTTTATGATGGGAGTCGTAGTCTTTTTTATGATTTTCAGTTTTATACATTTCAATAATTTTACAGTCATTTTAACATTTCAAAACTTGACTTCCTTCCCCCTCTTTCTGCGGTTCCTTAAATTTATTTTCAATATTTTCTGCATATCCAAATTAACTTAATTTCCTCATTTATTCATCTACTTTAAATATATACGCTTATAAAACTGCAGCATTCCTGTTTACAGCTTATTTGTAAATATTCAATAAACAATTTCCATTCTTTTGTAAAAGATTTGTTATCTTGATTTCTTACTTTCCCGGTAAGTTTCGGGAGTTGTAGTCCAACATCTGCCAACCCAATGTTGAGAAAGGCCGAGCTAGACTTAAGAGCAGCTTAAAAATGAATGAAGGAATGACAGTGAAGCATACATTTCAAGTCACAATTGCGGCTGCTGGATTCTCTTTTTATCAATAATGCTTTTCTCAGATCCTTTTTGCTGCTCACATTTCTTCCATGCATTGTTCCAGACCAAAAGCTGACTCCTCCACTCCTAAGAAGGTTTGAGTTGCTTCCTGGCCCCTCTTTGATTTGAAGGTGCAAATGAATCCCCCGTTTCCATGTTTTCATGGCTCCCAGTAGGTTTCCGAGCACAATTCAAAGTGTTGGTGCCGACCTTTAAAGCCCTAAACAGCCTCGGTCCTGTATACCTGAAGGAGCGTCTCCACCCCCATCGTTCAGCCCGGACACTGAGATCCAGCGCAGAGGGCCTTCTGGCGGTTCCCTCATTGTGAGAAGTGAGGTTACAGGGAACCTTCTCGGTAGTGGCACCCGCCCTGTGGAACGCCCTCCCTTCAAATGTGAAGGAAATAAGCAGCTATTTACAAGACATCTGAATGCAGCCCTGTTCAGGGAAGTTTTTAATATTTGACGCTGTATTGTTTTTAACACTTGATTGGGAGCCGCCCAGAGTGGCTGGGGAAACTGAGCCAGATGGGCGGGGTATAAATAAATTATTATTATTATTATTATTATTATTATTATTATTATTATTATTATTATTATATTTCAGCATATGGAGATAAGAACATAAGAAGAGGCCACTGGTCCATCTAATCCACCCAGCATCCTGTACTCATAGTGGCCAAGCAGATGCCTATGGGAAACCTGCAAGCAGAGCCTGAGTGCAACAGCACTCTGCCTACCTGCAGTTCCCAGGAACTGGCATTCAGAGGCATACTGCCTCCAGCAATGGAGGTGGAACATAGCCACCATGACTAATAGCCTTTTGAGAGCCTTGTCCTCCATGAATTTGTCTAATCCTCTTTTAAAGCCGTCCATCGCTGCGTCCTGTGGGAGCGAGCTCCATATTTTAACTATGCTCTGCATAGTTTTTATCTGTCTTGAATCTTCCAACACTTAGCTTCATCGGACACCCACAATTTCTAGCATTATGAGAGGGGGAGAAGAACATTTCCCTATCCACTGCCCTCAAGTTATGCATAATTTTATATTTTTGGGTGGTACATGACCCCAGTCAAGCTTGCAAAAATCTATCATTTGCCCGATAATAAATGTTGGAAATGCAAAGAAACTGAAGGTACATTCTTTCACCTTTGGTGGACGTGCCCAAGGATTAAGGCCTTCTGGGAGATGATATATAATGAGGTATGAGGAAGTCAGGGAAATATGTTATTGAAAATAAGTTGTGAAATGTATGTGTTTTTAATATATTTTTTTCTTTTTACGTTTTTCCTTTTTGTTTGTATAAAATGGAAAACTTTAATAAATATTCTAAAAAAAACCAAAAACATAATTTTATATTTTTGCAAATGATTGTTGACCATTGTGAATTAAGTTCAAGGTGCTTGTAATCTATAAGAATCAGATATGCTCATGACATGGCTCTAATTCCAATTTGAAAGTCACGTGCAGATGTGGTGTAAATGCAATATATGGTAAGAAGCCTACAGTGTGAGTTCACACATGCATGCTGCAGTGAGAGGTGTGTTTACATGATATGCACACACCAATTCCTGGCACACCAAGCAGCAGAAGAGATCTATTGCATTCTGGGTCCAGCATTTTGCACTGAGTGCTTCTACAAGAAAGCAGAAGGAAGGAGAACTGCCTCTTGCTAGATCTCAGGGGCTCCAGCGCTTTTGAAAGATAATTAGTCATTCTTGGCAAATCCTAACATAATAACCGCAGCCCCACTTCGCTATTTTAAACAGAATCAGAAATATAGGTGGTTGACTGCATTAATCAGCACCACGGACAGCTCAGCCATTCAGATTGCCTCTGGGAAGCTGGCTCTCTTTAGACCGCTGTCCAAGGTCCTGAATTCTGCATGGAACTGCTATTAAAGAAAGGAAACTGAAATCCTGCCCGCATAATGACTCCCTCCCCTGCTTCTTTCATTATTAATTTATATAATTGTATTGTTTAGTTTTTCCTTTTCTTCTTTTTCTGATTTTCTGTTGTTTTTGTCTCTTTATATTTTATCTTGTGAAGTCACTTCACTGCTTTTGTATAAAGTGATTATATTGATGATGATGATGATGATGGTGATGGTGATGATGATGATGTTAATTCAATCTGTACTGGCTGCTTATCAGCTACCAAGCCAGGTTTAAGGTTCTGTTGTTGACACTGAATGCCCTACACAACTCGGGACAGGGAGACCTAGCAGACTGCCTCCTTCAGCACAGACCAGGAGTGGTCTGTGCGTCCAGCACAGACCAGGAGTTGTTTCCCAGGACCTATGCCTTTCAACAGGGTTGGAGAACCTGCATTCTAATGTTGTTGGAATATAACTCCCAATATCCTTGACCATTGGCCATGCTGGCTGGAGCAGACGGGGTTGAAGTCCAACAACATCTGGAGAGACACAACTGTCCCAAGCCTGCTTTATAGCGTTCTTAGAAGTCCGATGGAAAATCACACATACGTACAAAGAGTAGAAGTGTTTTGTCAAGCACCAGATGTCTCTCAAGGAGAGAACTTCTCCTCACCAAGTCCAGATGAGAGCATGACTGCAATTTTCCCCAGTTCTCTGAACTTTCTACTGTGCAGCTGCCCTTCCAGGCCTTTTGCAGACACAGTGGGAATAACTCCTCCCAAAAGATAAATCATTATTTAAGAAATCATTGCTTTGCAGGTGCAAATATTCCCCTTGTTAGAAGAGACACTTTTGTCTCCAGAAGCGGCAGTTTTATCACAGGTGTCGTGCTATATTCTCAATTGTTGCGGGAAATTTCATTTCCACTGCTGAGAACCTGATTGAACTTCTGAAAAGGCCCATCCAGCAGTTCCTCAGAGAATGAAAAAGTCACAAAATTGTGCCCTGGGCAAAGCAATTTTGCTGATAATTCAGGGCTTTACGTGTGAGGAGAAATGTGGAGGGAAGCTGCCTTTGCATCAGGTTCCCAGAGGTTTTAAACTACCTGGAAGGTTGAAGGGGGGGGGGAGAGAGAGAACCAAACCTCCAAAATGGTGGCAAATTCTTTCCTTTGAAATCTAATGCTTTATGTCTCCTAGGTATTTTCTAAAAGCAAGATAGGGATCGATCTAGACACAAAGCCCAATTTGTTGCTGACTGTAGGGGATACTGGAGATTTAGAATGAAAACCTGGCTCAGTTGATGTCGCTGAGACTTTTTCTGCCATGGGCTGTTGTGGAGCAGAATTTTACTCTTAGGCTGTGGTCCTCAAGCCTCTTAGGACCAGTACAATCGTTCCAATTTCCTCTCTAGAGATCAAACTTGATTTCCTGTAAAGAAGTGGGGAAGGAGACAGACATATGATCCTAAAAACATGGGTTACTGCACTGTAAAAGGGTGCCCGCCATATTGTTCTCAGGTGTACCTATTCCCTTTCAGGAACCAATGCAGGAGGAATTGGACTGGAAGTAGAAACAGCTCCTGCACAGCATGGATTGGCTAGTGACTTGGATATCACCACCCTCTTTTCTCACCTCTATGCTCTGATCAGTTTTGCAACTTATAAAGATTTTGTGGGGGGGTTTAAAGCCACAATATGAGCATCATCATCATCATCATCATCATCATCATCATCATCATTATCATCATTTCATTAACATTTATATACCGCTTGATTGTAGAAAATCTCAAAGTGGCTCTACTTGTATGAGTTGATGCATATGATAAGAACCTTTGAAATAAACCCTGTGGAATCATGACATAACAAAGAGTTTTGCTTGTGGCCAGCAACGTGCCTAAAGCTTTCCTAAGCAGATATTCCTCTTTTGGTAGATGTAAAGTAGACTTTGATTTCAAATGGTTGGTTAGGAGGGGGATAAAGAGAAAGAGAGAGAGAGAGAGAGAGAGAGAGAGGATGAAAGAATGAAAGTAAATGGGGTGGCAGAAAGAGGAAAAACAGACTCTGCAGTCCCCAGGTGATGGTGCTTTCCATGAGCCTTGCCCAACAAATACAGCTTTAAGAACAACCTGCTGGATCAGGCCAATGGCCCACATAGACCAGCATCCTCACATTGTCTGTGGGAAGCCTGCAAGTTTGTCATGAGTGCAACAGCACTCTGTAACTGGTATCCAGAGTCATACTGCCTCCGATAGTGAAGGCAGAACACAGCTAACATGGCTAGTAGCAAGGGAAGAGTCAGGCATACATTCCCAGTATCAATTGCCTACATCTCTTGGTAAGCTTTGGAGAGACCTCCTCTGAAACCTGGAGGAGTCACTGCAAGTCATTGTAGACAATGCCAAGCTTGGTAGACCAATGGTCTGACTCGGGGCTTAGCCACATTTACCTTCCCCCACCCTGCCCTGCCCCCCAGAGCTCCCTAGCCACAGGTCCACAAAAATGGCCTTCTTAATCAAAACCTTCCCATCTGGTGATGAGGAGTAAAGAGGCCGTGTTCCTATACCTTCATTCGGAAGGCAGTTAAGAGGGGAATTTCAGCAATTGCAACTTTAATCTCCCTTGCGCAATATGCACCAAAAATCCCCTCCACTCCTGTACATTTGGCCACCAGCCCTAGTGCTGGCAGCTACAGCATTATTTTAAAACACTTTCTTTCTCCTATAAAGACAGGGGTCAAGAGATGTCGTGCAAGAGAATATTCCTTGCTCTCCCAGGAGGCTGTTTTTTCGCGTTCTGGCCAGGCTGACCTTTTCTGCCACGCTGCTAAGCTCAATGAGATTGCCCACACTCAGGCAATAGAAACCGAGAAGGCTTTTGCTTTTATTTCATTTCGACTGTTTCTGCTCCCCGAAATGGTATCGTATATTCTGCAGTCCTGCTGACACAAGCTTCTGAGCGCAAGGCTGTGCAGCGTCCGGCGTTCACCTTTTGCTGTAACCTTTTCGGCTCTAATAAAACTGTACTTTGTGTCAAAGATGACAGGAGCAGGCAGGAAAACAGTTGCAATTTGGGAAAATCAGTAGAATGCTTGCAATATTTTGTAGTAATCTTGACAAAGTACAGTACCATGCTGAGGGAGGTTCCTCACACTGTTCATCTCCAATGCCCCAAAACTGTCCTGTGTGCCTTTCTCTGTTGACTATCCTTCAGATAGTCATGGATTATTCAAATAATGATTACAGAACTGCCCACGATTTGATGTCAGTATTTACAGTGTGTTCACCTTTTGAACACTTAGCTCCTACCTTTCCATGAGACAATCGACCTAAAGGCAGCTTAAAAATAAAAATGTGAATTACAACAGAGAGCTTGCCCCTTGGCATAAACATGATATTAAGTATTTTTTAAACTGGCATGAAATGGTGCCTGGTATCTGACTGCTTTTAATGCACAACATGAAATGGTATGTAGCATTACACTAGGTTTGATAGTGGACACACAATGGCATATTATTATTATTTGCATACCGTCTTTTACCCGCAGGTATCAGTACCAATAGGGACGCGGGTGGCGCTGTGGGTTAAAGCCTCAGCGCCTAGGACTTGCCGATCGAAAGGTCGGCGGTTCGAATCCCCGCGGCGGGGTGCGCTCCCGTCATTCGGTCCCAGCGCCTGCCAACCTAGCAGTTCGAAAGCACCCCCGGGTGCAAGTAGATAAATAGGGACCGCTTACCAGTGGGAAGGTAAATGGCGTTCCATGTGCTGCGCTGGCTCACCAGATGCAGCTTGTCACGCTGGCCACGTGACCCGGAAGTGTCTGCGGACAGCGCTGGCTCCCGGCCTATAGAGTGAGATGAGCGCACAACCCTAGAGTCTGGCAAGACTGGCCCGTACGGGCAGGGGTCCCTTTACCTTTTATCAGTACCAATATTTATTTTAATTAGTGCATTTATATCCTACCATTGTTCTACCATGGAACCTTCTATCATGGAACCAGGGCTGGCACTACGATGAGGCAACCTAAGAAAATCAACTTTGTTGTGGGGTGCAGGGAAGCAACAAATGGGTAACTCCAATACCCCACCCACCCAATACTGGCCCTACTAAACCCACTGCTGCAAACAGCCCAGATTCTTGGAGTCTTCTACAGGACTCTCTGCCTCCATTCTGCCTTGCTCTGAGGAAAGGTCAAGAAGAAGATCTCAGCCTTCTCATATATTTCAGTTGCTTTTGGCAGCTTCAGTGTATATGCCAAGCTATCCCTCCATTCTTGGGACAGCTATCAGGAACCTGGAGTGGCCCCCAAGTGTACAAAAAAACCTCCAACTATTCCTGACTTATAGGATGAGCAGCAAACAACACGGATAAATCTTGATAGGCATGATATGCAGGCTTTGAAGTTATTCCCTCTCCCCTCGTATCTCTGTCTCCCCGCCTCTCCCAAATCCCCCACAGGGCAAGCAAAACTGTATCTCCCGTTTTTTTGCACAGAATGACTGATGGGCGAGCACATTTCTAGCTGTTGCTTCCTGATCCCTCTCAGGCCATTAATTATTCTGTCTGACATAAGCAAGGCTCTCCAGTTGATTGTTGTACAACAAAATGATAGATTCCTTCTCCTCCAAAGAGCTCATTAAGACATGTTTTATTAGGAGGAAATTTGCTGATTAATCAGCCATCAATTTTGTTTCAAGAGCATAGTTTCCCCAGGATAGATGGTTGCTCTAACTCATTCCCTGCCCCCCACCCACCCCAGCCTCCCCAAAATGCTACTGTCTATTCCAAATGCCTTGATGTCAAAAGATGATTCCCTAATTTATTCAAACAGATACAGATATGCCTGCCGAGTCCTGGGATTCTAAATAATTGTAAGCAAACAGAACTCCTCTGATGTATTGCTGTCACAATTAGAAGGCGGAAAACCAGAGTGAAAACAAATAGTAGCTTTGCCATTCAGGGAGAGGGGAAAAAATATTTGGCTTATGTGAAATCCCTTATACAGGCGCGCACACAGCCGGTAGATAAATTCCTCAAGTGGCTGCCTTGTCTACTGTATATATTGCCATGTCTGCTGTATCTATCATTCCTCAAACAAAGCAGGAATGCTTAAGGGCACCGTTCTGCTACCAGAAATGCTGTCAACTGTTGGTTTTAGCCTTTCCCCACAAACTCCTCTCTACCAATACTATGGGGAAGGAAGGGGAGAGTGAGGGGGAGCTTATATAAGGGCTCATCCACACTTACCTTTCCCCCCACACTTTCAAGACACAGGTCCAAGCATCCCCGCCCCCCAGCTGCTTTCTCCAGGAATACTCACTCTTTAATGCTGAATTGGAACAAATGCAGTTCAGGTTTTCTGTGGATCGCCAATTGCTCAGATTCAGCAATAAAGAGCAGGTTTTCCTAGGGAAAGCACTGGAGCAATTGTTGTTGTTGTTTAGTCATTTAGTCGTGTCCGACTCTTCGTGACCCCATGGACCAGAGCACGCCAGGCACTCCTGTCTTCCACTGCCTCCCGCAGTTTGGTCAAACTCATGTTCGTAGGTTCGAGAACACTGTCCAACCATCTCATCCTCTGTCGTCCCCTTCTCCTTGTGCCCTCCATCTTTCCCAACATCAGGGTCTTTTCCAGGGAGTCTTCTCTTCTCATGAGGTGGCCAAAGTATTGGAGCCTCAGCTTCAGGATCTGTCCTTCCAGTGAGCACTCAGGGCTGATTTCCTTCAGAATGGATAGGTTGGATCTTCTTGCAGTCCACGGGGCTCTCAAGAGTCTCCTCCACCACCAGAATTCAAAAGCATCAATTCTTTGGCGATCAGCCTTCTTTATGGTCCAGCTCTCACTTCCATACATCACTACTGGGAAAACCATAGCTTGAACTATACGGACCTCTGTTGGCAAGGAGATGTCTAAAACACAAAAAAGAGTGCTTGGACAGGGAGCTTTACAGCATGGACCTGTGCCATGAAATGCAGCACAAAAGCAAATCTGGGTGAGCCTTAAGATCACAAACTGACTTCATTAGCAAAGGGGAGATTTGAACCAGGGGTCTCCCAATTTAGGCAGGTGTGCACTATCTGCCCTTTTTGGAAACAGCTGAAGACATTTTTGTTTTTCCCAGCTGGATCTTTACCATGTCCATTCATTAGCATGTTAGTCTTGTTTTAAATGTATTTGTTGCTTTTGTGCTCTTGACTGTTTTTAATGCTCTTATGTGTAAATCACCTTGAGATGGTGGTCAAGGAGGCAACTGTAGTAGTAGTAGTAGTAATAATAATAATAATAATAATAATAATAATAATAATAATTTGCAGCTCAGTCTTAACCCTTATCAATGTTTTGCCGGAGGGATTCGATTGTGTACTGGAAATTTAAATTTGCAAAATGAGCATGAATCAAAGCTCTCTCGGCACAACAAATCCAAAGAAAGGAAGGAAGGAAGGAAGGAAGGAAGGAAGGAAGGAAGGAAGGAAAATGCCCCCCCCAAAAAAAAGTGTGGCATAAACAACTGATTAAGAGGGAGGCATATAACCACTGCACAATCAATCAGAATGAATGCTCCTTGTCGTATAATCCAGGAAATGTAAGAACACAGGAGTTGCTGGAGATTAAACCCAGGACCTTCTACACACAAAGCAGATGTTCCCCCACTGAGCTATGGCCCCTCTTTGCAAACAAATAACAGCAAACATACAATAAAGGACGAGATATCATTTTGCTCCCACTTAAGCTTTGTGCAAGCAAATCAGGATGAATGATCAATAAACAGGTGACCTGGAGGAGCCCTTGGAAAGTCAGAGCTTCTCCTATAGTGGAGGGATTAAAGAGGACTGAGACAGGGTGCTATACTTGCAAGATTCTTCCACACAACCACATAACACCAGTCTTGAAAGATCTACATTGGCTCCCAGTACATTTCCGAGCACAATTCAAAGTGTTGGTGCTGACCTTTAAAGCCCTAAACGGCCTCAGCCCAGTATACCTGAAGGAACGTCTCCACTCCCATTGTTCAGCCTGGACACTGAGGTCCAGCTCCGAGGGTCTTCTGGCGGTTCCCTCACTGCGAGAAGTGAGGTTACAGGGAACCAGGCAAAGGGCCTTCTTGGTAGTGGCGCCCGCCCTGTGGAACGCCCTCCCATCAGATGTCAAGGAAATTAACAACTATCTGATGTTTAGAATACATCTGAAGGCAGCCCTGTTTAGGGAAGTTTTTAATGACTGATGTTTTAATGTATTTTTAATCTTTTTTGGAAGCTGCCCAGAGTGGCTGGGGAAACTGAGCCAGATGGGCGGGGTTTAAATAAATAAATTATTATTATTATTATTATTATTATTATTATTATTATTATTATTATAACATGGGGTTGAGCTGGATGACCTCCAAGAGCTCTTCTAACTCCATAATCCTATAACTCTATGAAAACCAAAGGTGTGCCATAAAGCAAGACCTCTCAGCAAGGATCATGTCACTTCTGAGTCCTGCACAAAGCCTTTTTATTTTATTTTATTTATTTTTTTGCACTGCTGGCACTATATAAATGTTAAATATTGGCATCAGTAGTAACTCTGCCAGCTTTGCTCCGCTCCTGGGTTTCGCCTGAATGACGGGGAATTCCCAGTTGTCTGTTTAAAGCAGCTTTCCAGTTATTTGAGCAACACAAAGCAGAGCCCTTTGAGAAACCGGAGAGATCAGCTTTCCCAGATGATTGAAACTGACCCATAATTCAGGTAGTAACTCACAAGCCTGGGACAGAAAGATTCATGAACTCAGTGACATTTCATTAGATTTCACAAGCTAGTAAACAGTACTGGAAATGGGGAGGCCAAGGGAGCGGGTTGCGGGGGGAGGTTAGAAGCAAAGGCGGCTCAGCAGGATTAGAAAATGTACATTTCCAAGCAGATGGAACAAAGGGAAGGCCAGTCTCCTAAGAGGAGCTTTAGATGCTGTAAGAAGAAGGAACACAGAGATACAGAAGTTTTTGGTCTTTCAGGTTCAGGTTGACAGAGGTTGGGGACCCATGGTGAACAACAAAGGCTGATTATCAAGTAGGTGTCAGGCTCAAGACTGGAATTCAGCTGAGTGCGTCCTAATCCTCAAAACTGGAGCCTTGAATTGGTTCCAGTGACAAATAGGCAGCCAGTGCAGCTATTCATAGAAGCACAGAATTGTAGAGTTGGTATCCAAAAGGGTCATCTTCTAGTCCAACCTTCTGCAATACAGGAATCACAGCTATTTGATGATCAGCATTGTATGGCCTTGTGCAAATGCCATCATAAATGTTCTGGTTGCTGCATTTTGTGCCGGCTGCAGCCTCTGGAGTCCCAGGCATGGCCAAACTTGGCCCTCCAGCTGTTTTGGGACTACAACTCCCATCATCCCTAGCTAACAGGACCAGTTGTCAGGGATGATGGGAATTGTAGTCCCAAAACAGCTGGAGGGCCAAGTGTGGCCATGCCTGTGTCTGGACTATTCTGAATGGCAACCCCATGCAGAGTCAGTTGCGGGAATCTAGCTGTGGCTAGGCTATCTCTGTCCAGGAACAGCCATAGCTGATGAACCAGAGGAGGGAGCAGGGAGGCACTCGGTGCTCCTGAATCCAGCAGTACTCCCAGATGATAGACCTGATTCTTCAGGAGAGCAGCCCTGTCTAGAAAAGGCCACCTTCCTAATCCACAATACCTCTGTCCTGTCAGGATTCTGCTTCCTGGCCTTCATTCATTGCTTCCTGCAAGGAGAAATATATGAGTGTCACATGTATTGTTACAAAAGTGGTGGCAAGAGACCATGGGGTTCCAGGCACTCACATAGGGACTGTGATCCTTTGTCCTTTGGAGAACTGAAGACACGGTGGAGACCTTTGTGGCTTTAAGAAATATGGTCTGTTCACCTATCTACACCTTCAGTCTGCATGGAGGGAGTCCAGATCCTACTGCATGGTCATTTCAAGAGGGGTTTGTACCCCAAAGCCGAGCAACCCTAGAGCCCAAGGCATCTCTGTTGCCAGCCTCCCCCCAATGGATCTCAGCCCCTCTTCCTGCATCTTCTTCCCAGCAACCCTTGTTCTCAGCCTCCCTTTTCCTGTCACCTCAAGCACACAGTTGCCCTGGCAACCTTTTAAACCTGAAGGAGTGTCTCCACCTCCATCGTACAGCCCAGACACTGAGGTCCAGCTCCGAGGGCCTTCTGGCAGTTCCCTCACTGCAAGAAGTCAAGTTACAGGGAACCAGGCAGAGGGCCTTCTCGGTAGTGGCACCCGCCCTGTGGAATGCCCTCCCATCAGATGTCAAGGAAATAAACAACTATATGACTTTTAGAAGACATCTGAAGGCAGCCCTGTTTAGTGAAATTTGTAATGTTTGATTTTTTTAATCGTTTTTTTAATGTTCTGTTGGGAGCCGCCCAGGGTGGGGAAACCCAGGGGTATTAATATATTATTATTATTATTATTATTATTATTATTATTATTATTATTTAATTAATTAAACCCCTGTCTCTGTTCACACCTCATGGCGAAGGGAAAAGAGTTCTATTGTATTGTTAATGGCCCTCTTTTGTTCTTTTGATAGCCATAGGTCATCCAAGTTGCTTTGCCTAAGCCAACCCAGGTAGAAGAAGAGGAGTTTGATTTTGATATCCTGCTTTATCACTACTCTGAGGAGTCTCAAGGTGGCCAACAATCTCCTTTCCCTTCCTCCCCCACAACAAACACTCTGTGAGGTGAGTGAGGCTGAGAGACTTCAGAGAAGTGTGACTGGCCCAAGGTCACCCAGCAGCTGCATGTGGAGGAGTGGAGACGCGAACCTGGTTCACCAGATTACGAGACTACCGCTCTGAACCACTACACCACACTGGCTCTCTGCAGCTTATATTTCTCCCTTCACAGTCCTCATAATCAAAATCATAGCATTTATTAATCTCTAGGGTTCAGGAGGATCCACACACACCCAAAAAATCTCTAACACCATGTGTGTGACATTGGTCCATCTACTGTATGTTCCGGAGTCGGTTCCTGAATCCCTGTTTCAAGAACTTCAAATTTGTTACAAAGAGAAAAAAGCTGCAAATCAGGGACAACATGGTGTTCGATGTCAGCCATGCCAGGTACTAGCAGTACATAACAGAGCAACTCATGCAAAGAGATGCTGGTGTGAAAATGCCCTAAATCCTTGGGACTCAATTGGGCTCGATAGATCTCTGTTGATTTACACCAGCCAATAATCTGTCTCCTTCCCTATCTCAATGGTTTTCTGTACTACAGCCATAGACAACCACACTAATAGCAACTAATGGATGACCTGCCAATTAACTGCATGTACTTGCTTTTATGTATGACATATTGTGCCGCGCATTGATTTTTAATCTGCCCAGGCTAGCATTTGTCATGCAGGGTGAGAAGTCCGATGTGAGAAACAGCCTCTTCGTGCATTTTTCCCCCCTCCCCTGGCAATTATTAACACTGAGCTGATCTTCATAGCTTTTATGCTGGAAGCAACGGCTCTGACTTAAAAATGTAAAAAGGCACATTAATAGAAAGAGGAGACACAGCCACCTTGTGAAATATAAACTGAGCCTCCCTCCTGCCAAAGGACGCAAGTCAATATGGTTGCAGACATCATCATCATCATCTCAACAATTTGGAGTAATTTTGTGTATTTTTGCACTGGACTGATGTTCAGCACTACAGTGCAGTGCCAGTGTTTCCAGCTGCAACTTGGGGCGACATTTTTAAGGTGAAGCTGAAGCCGGGCACAGCTCAGCGATAAATGGCATGCTTTGCATGCATTATGCTCCATGTTCGATCCTAAGAACAGAAGAAGCTGACTTAAAATTGGTCCATCTAACTCAGTTTTGTCTACAAGGACTGGCAGTGGCTCTCTGGGACTTCCCAGCCTTATCTGGAAACACCATGGATTGAGCTTCGGACCATTTGCATGCAAAGGAAATGCTTCATCTCTGAGCTATGGGGCTTTCCTTAAATATAAAGCAAGATAAAGTCCTAATTGACTTGAATACCCAAGTACTGAAAGCCGCATCTCCCCATATACCATCTCACCTAGGTGTTGTGATCAGCAGGAAATGCCTGCTTGTGCTCTGGAATTGTAGAGCGGCTCAAGGTAGGTTGTTCACCATCCTGGTGCCTCGTTTGTGCAACTTTCTCCTGGAGAAAACCTGATTTGCACATCCCTTTTTCGACTTGGCTCAAATGCTCAGGCCACCCCAACCCTACTTAGAGACACAAAAGGTGGAACCTTTTGCATGCAAATCAGAGGCTCTGCCACTGAACTACAGCCCTTCTGAGCATCTCTAGTTATCTTAAGGGATGATTCCAAATTCATTCCCTACCCCGCATCCTAGGCACTCATAGGAACTTCTATAGTATGTTATGAGTTGTGGGAGAGAAAGTAGGATGTATGTGAGATCCTTCTAACCCCTGAATACAGCAAGTGTTAAAATATAAGCCAGGCTAGCTTCCTATGTTTAGGTGATTGCCTAGGTCAGGGGTCTGCAACCTTTAAGACAAAAAGAGCCACTTGGACCCGTTTCCGAAGAGAGAAAAAACTGGGAGCCGCAAAACCATTGCGACATTTAAAACAAATATAACATATATTAAGCATACTGGTAAACCAGTCTTGTCTGTAGAGAATGCAAATGATTCTGTCCATGTATCATTAAACACTCTGTTTTCTTCAGAAATTTTTCTTTTCTTGCCTTTATCCATGGCTGGCCTACCGGGGGTCCAAAACAGGGACGTCATCTTCCTCCTCACAGTCGTAGACCTGCATGCGTGCCGCTGCCCTCCGATCTGACAGCGGGCGGGAAGGTGACGTCGGGACGGTGCGTGACTAACGCACACACCGCCCCCATGCGACGTCACAGCCAGTACAGCGCCCGCCACAGTGGGGAGTGTCGGGGCGCACAATGCGCCTCCTCCCCTCGCTAGTATCCGCCCCGGAGCCACGGCAAAGGTGTAAAAGAGCCACATGCTGCTCCGGAGCCGCGGGTTGCAGACCCCTGGCCTAGGTGATTGCCTGGGTGATGGGCCATTAATAGAACAAAGGAAAGGGGGCTCTGTGCTAGATCCCAAATGGGTGAGGTCCCTCCCTCAATTCAGAGATAGTTAGAAGTACAAAACCTGAGTTTAAAGGTGAAAGTGGTACTGATGTGACCTAGAGGTAACACAGCAGGCTGGAGAGAGAGTCAGAGCAATGTTTGATTTCTGTTTGAATCCAAGGCTGCGGCTATGGGAGAAAGAAGACCTTTTCGTGGTGTTAATGCTGTGAACCCCTCCATCGTAGGCTCAGATTACCGTATATATGTGTGCACATAAACCATAAAGCATAAAGACACCATAGTCTCCGCTATGCCTCATTCTGAAAGGAAACACGAACCCTAGGTTAGCACCTGGAACCCCTGGAATCTTGCATCACTCAGATATTGGGCTGGTGTGTGGGACCACAGGACCACGTTGCGGCATCTGAGTTGCTCTTTCATGAGCCATTCTCACTTCTCCTCTGCCAAGAAGCACTGTCTGATGGGCACACAGCGGCCACCTGCCACCAAACCATGCATTCTTCCTCTTCTAGCAAATGCCTAGAAAAGCAATACTATCTTCGTTAATAATGTGAGACATTGGTCAGTGGTGCTGTATCCAGAATAATGACGTGAGTCATTAGGGAATCAACTGATTTTCAGAAAGGCCCCCTGGCATATTGATTTGAAAGCCAATCGGGCTGCCCAATTTCCTGTTGATTACCAATAACTAGATTCAACAGACACCAGCTGATGTATTCACAGTGTCCAGTACAGATGACAGCCTTCATTTATTTATTTCAAAACAAAACAAAACACCAGCACCCCAGCACCCACATTTTATATGTGGAAAAGTATGTAACTAATAAATGCAGAGTGCTACCCTCTCACTTCTACTCAGAAGACCTCAGGGTCGTCCCCCCCCCCCCAAATAATCCATGGAACACCTCAATTCTAGCTTACCCTGCAGGGCTTTTAAGAGTTTTTTCCTCCTACCAAATTTTGCAAACCGTTCATTGCAAATGGGGCATTTGTTTTCAGTGTTCCTAGGCTTCATAACTCATTGAGGGTCTCCGATTGCATGTAAATGGTTCTGTGCATGGGATGAGCAATCTTGTTCTAATTGGTTTTACAGAAGATTATTTTCCCTTGATAAAGATATTGCTGAAATGTGTTGGGAACACCAATCCTTGCAATTATTGTGTGTGTGTGTGCTTCTGCTATCAGTGTTTCCTGAGACAATGTCTGTAAACTTTGAACACTCAGAAATATAATGTATTAATAGCTGCAATAATCAGCACCTATCACACTAGTGGTAGAATTGAAATGTTCTCAGGTGTTTGCTTTAGTAATGACATTTATTATCTTTCTGGCAATACCATCCATTAAAGCCTGCCTTAGAAGGCAAATGTTCTGTGCTCATCAAATACAAACACTGGCATTTTATTTTATTTTTTTATTTTTTTAAAGGAAGCAGCTTTTAAAAATCATTATGCTTTTTTTTGCTTTCAAGTAATGCAAAATCAAAACATCAGTTGGCTGAATCAATATTTCAGCAAACTCTGACACCAGCTTTTCAAATGATCTATTAGCATCTTTTTATTAGCATGTCAAACGCAACACATCAGGCTTGTGCACATGGGTGAAGAAATTGTTTTTGGGAGAGAGAGGGAAATGTGTAAATGACTACTTTCCTACATGTAAATGAAGTGCTAATTGCTCTTTGCAAACAATATTTATGCAAATGACCACTTCCGCTAGGTTGATGGAGGAGAGATTTACGTGTTCTGTACTTCAGAAATCGTTGGTTGTTAGCAGAGTGGATGAAAGCTTAGGTTGATTGCAAGAAGTGCCATTCTTCTTGCAGATAATGTACTCCCAAAATGTTTTCTTTTTAATTGATTAATTGATCGCATTTTTATCCCACAGAACTTGGGTGGGTTGCAATTTAAAATAGCAATGAAACAAAACAAAAACATGAGCAATAAAGCTAAATAAAACCAAAATTAAAACTGCAAGTACCTAGCCAAATTTATCCATAGGCATATGTCAATTTATTTTCTGAAATAAATACACACTACATTACTTGCTGTGTGTATGCTTATTCTACTTCAGCCTCTGGTAAAGCTGGGTTTGGCAGGTTTTGCTGTTGTTTTGACAACCAGCAAACACTGTTTGACCAGAAGCAAAAGTCAAATAAAAGAATGATGCATGTGCACACGACGGCGACTACCAAGATGTTTGCAGAAAACCCACAAACAAGACCTAAGCATAAGCCCACTCTCCGCTCCTGTGGTTTACAGCAACTGGTATTCAGAAGCGTTGCTTTGTCTGACTGTGGAGTCAAGATCAGTCGAGTCAAAGCACTTTCTCTTCACTGCTTGCCTGTCTCCAGCCTAAAGCATCCTACCAGATCTCAGTCTGTCCTCAGCCAGCCCCCTAATACATTGCAGTAATCTAACCTCGAGGTTCCAGCACAAGGGCCACACGTTTATCTGTCAGGGATTCTTCAGATGTGAAGAAGAATAAGAGTTTGGATTTGATATCCCGCTTTATCACTACCCGAAGGAGTCTCAAAGCGGCTAACAATCTCCTTTCCCTTCCTCCCCCACAACAAACACTCTGTGAGGTGAGTGGGGCTGAGAGACTTCAAAGAAGTGTGACTGGCCCAAGGTCACCCAGCAGCTGTATGTGGAGGAGCAGGGAAGCGAACCTGGTTTACCAGATTATGAGTCCACTGCTCTTAACCACTACACCACGCTGGCTCTGTGATTCCTACATTGCAGGGGGTTGGACTTGATCATCCTTCCGGCCCCTTCCAACCTGGCAGTTGTCTATGATTCCCTTGTAGGGGACTTTCCAGGACCGCATGCCAGTGTTGGAAACTCACAAGCAGAACCTGAGCACAACAGCATTTCCCCCACTTAAATCTCCTAGCGGCTGGCATTCAGAGGCATACTGCCTCCAACAGGGGAGAGAGAACACAACCAACCTGGCTAACAGCCTGAAATACACTCAGAGTGACAAAGTGATTTCATGCTCTTTATTCAGCTCATAGTGGTGAGGAGGAATGGAAGTCCCTTCAAAGTATCTGCTTTATATGCATTATTTACACAATGGGCTGCATGTGATTGACTAATTCTGGACTTCTCCTGTAGGCCAATCAGGTTGTGGATTCACTTCTATCTGGAGCTGGATTGGGTGGCTCCTGCCGACCAATCATACTGCTGCATTGTTCTAGGACCAATCAGACTGCTGCATTCTAAATCCTATTGTTCTAGGACCAATCAGACTGCTGCAGTTTGGATCCTATTCAACTCAGTACATAACACAGCCATTCATTATTTTTGATGGAAACGTACCACCCGGCTGGTCTCTTTCAGAGCCATTTAACTCCTCTCTTGGTCCTTCCCACTTTGCAAATAACTCGGAACAGTCTCCATTGCTGGCTGGAGGCAAGCACATGTTGAGCACTCCCGACATTGCCCATATGTCCTGCATTACCCTTTCTAGTTTCATGTTCTATTATTGGCACTCCATGGACGCGCTGCCCGTGCCCATGGGATGCAATGTCAAATCCTTCCTCTCTGAGTGACATTGATATTCTGAGCGCTTTCCTGCAGCTGTGTGATTCATCTGTTCGACCGAGCGGCTAAGCAGGGCTAGCTCTACTTTCAGAGAGAACGACCTACCTGGGGAACTTCAGAGAGTCACAGCTCTCTCTTCTTCTCTCTGTCAAGAGCATGGGCAAGATACACACTTCTAGCGATGGGCAGACTCCCTGTGGCCTGATTCAGAGTTGGCTTGGTATTTATGAGCTTTGGGAGGTACTGGCTCAATGAGTGCAAGGAACTTAGCCACTCTCCTCCACTCGCCTCTCCTGGTATGCCCCCTGGAGGACCTTAAGGTCCACAAATGACAACACCTTGGAGGTCCCAAGTTGCAAGGTGGTTAGATTGGTCTCAACTAGGGCCAGGGCCTTTTCAGTACTGGCTCCGACTTTGTGGAACACTCTGTCACAAGAGACTAGGGCCCTGAAGGACTTGACATCTTTCCACAGGGCCTGCAAGACGGCGCTGTTCCACCTGGCCTTTGGTTTGGACTTAAAGGTAAAGGTAAAGGTACCCCTGCCCGTACGGGCCAGTCTTGACAGACTCTAGGGTTGTGCGCTCATCTCACTCTAGAGGCCGGGAGCCGGCGCCGTCCGCAGACACTTCCGGGTCACGTGGCCAGCGTGACAAGCTGCATCTGGCAAGCCAGCGCAACACATGGAACGCCGTTTACCTTCCCGCTGGTAAGCGGTCCCTATTTATCTACTTGCACCCGAGGGTGCTTTCGAACTGCTAGGTTGGCAGGCGCTGGGACCGAGCGACGGGAGCGCACCCCGCCGTGGGGATTCGAACCGCCGACCTTTCGATCGGCAAGTCCTAGTCACTGAGGCTTTAACCCACAGCGCCACCCGCGTCCCTTAGTCTGACCCTTATGTTTCCCTCCCCTTATGATTTTGATCTATGGGCTACTATTAAAATGAGGCTGCATTTTAAAGTATATTTTAACCTGTATTTTTAAAAAAATTATTATTATTGTAACTTTACTGGTGTTAGCCGCCCTGAGCCCAGCTCTGGTCAGGGAGGGCGGGGTATAAATAAAAAAATATTATTATTATTATTGTTGTTGTTGTTTCTGCATATGCCCCTTGACCTCACCCAATCCGCTCCAGAGGGTTGGGGACGATGACTGCTAGAACAGATTTAGAGGAGGTACAGAAGAAGGAGGAGTGTGAAGGTTCCATTGCACAAGAGAAATCCTGATGCAACAAGTCCCATAGTCCTACTTGGCTACCAATCCTTGGTGATTATGAGCTCCACAATTACAAGGCTCTCTTTCTCTGCGTTAAGAGTATGGCCGAGATACAACCTCCTAGCGTTGGGCAAACTCCCTGTGGCTCGATTCATAATTGGCATGGTAATTATGAGCTTTGTAATTATGAGTTGCAAGGCTGCATCTCTCTCTTTCTCTCTCCATTTAGGAGTATTGTCAAGACACACAGTTCTCTTTTCTTAAAAACAAACCCCGAAGCCTTTCTTTTAGGAATTCTAGGTGCCGAAATCCCAAGGGAGCTGCCTTGAATCCCAACTTGAGAGAAAGGTGGGGTATAGAAGCAAGCAGAGAAGGGAACTTCCTGTTCCCAAACCCAGGCTCAGTTTATTCACTCATGAAACCCACCACATATTTCAGCAAGTCACTCTGAGCTCAGCCTACCGTGCAAGGTTGTTAGGAGGCTAGCAGTGCAATCTTATGCATATCTATCCAGATGGAAGTCCTGTTGAGATCATTGCTAAGAAGATGTAGGATTGCAACCTAAAGGTTTCATAGAAGAAGAGCAATAGACGGGAGGGTTGTTTCATTTTTTAAAAGAATTGTTTAGAATGCCATTTGCCTTTTGTGCCAGGGCACCATGCTTGTTAACCCGTATTAACTGTATCCATTTCCCCACCATTGCTCATCCCAGACATGCGCTGCACGTTCATTTTCGACTTCTAGAGCACTCTCCGGCGTGATTCATTTTTAAAGCGAAATGGTCTCTTTAATTACTTTCACATTCTGGTGCTTCCACCTTTTCCTTCTAGCCTTTTAATTTCTTCCTTTCCAGCCCATCAAACACAGGTTAAGTGAATTCTGCAGGTTCGTTACCTCCGGCTTTTATCTAATTTATTCTCCTGAGTCTTGGATACTTCGCAATATTGTCCCCTTAGAAAGCCACTGTTGTTTTGTTTTCCTCCAGTTCCCAAAGCTCCTCTTGCAGATTAGCCATGGAGAAAGAGCCAGCCAGATCCTCCTCCTTCTGTTGAACACTTCTGATCAATCAGTCTTCAAACTGACTGCATCAGAAAATATTGCTCTCCCAAGTGCACCAGGCTGTCTCCTCAAATGCCATTTGAGGCACCATTTTGAAAGTCCAGCATTTTGTGCCATGCATTTAAAGCACTATGGTGCCATTTTAAATTACCATGGCTTAGCTGCCTGGGCATCTATTTCGACGGCTGCATGTAAAAGCACATGAATCTGACATTTGAGGAGTTTTGTAAGTAAACCATTTTATGGTTTACCAAGCGTGTGGTCTATTTCTGTGCTTGGGGAGTAGAATAGCTTGGAAACAGCTTTTAAAAGCAGATAACTTTGGGACTCACCTGAAGGGCACATTTTAGAGCCTACATTTCCATGCTTCTTCTTTTTACCACATGTTTTGTGATGTTCAATCTCTGCTGGGGTTTTCTCACCCAAGAGTACTTACCCCAAATTTAGGCCTTGGCTTCTCCCAAGGTCCAGGGGCCAAATGCCTCTCTCCAGCCTCTCTGTTTGGCCCTTGGGACTCTTTCCTAACCTGCTCCATACTCCCACTTCACATGTTATGCCCCTCAATAGTGTTTTTGCCTGACTGGAACATGCCCTGGACCTCTGAAAATGCCTCTTGCTTGTCTGGATGAAGGATAGAGAGGGTCATCTGAGGAGAAACGACCTACTGGGGGAAGATCTGCTCATGAGAAAGATCTGTTCCACCTTTTACAAGCCATCAATTTCACAGCCACATCAAGAGCTCACATATCTTTTCTCCCTGGCTGGCCTCACAGGCTGCAGCAGCCGCCTCTCACAGTCTCTGCAAACTTCGGAGCTATAACCATGTCCTCTTATGAAATTGCCCTAATAAACACAGGAAACTAAATGTTTAACCACGAGGAGGATGGAGAGCTGCTTGCCTTTCCCTCTGCCACCATCACCCTCCCTCTGTCCCTGAAAGTGCATAAACCAAATAATCTTTCATTGCCATCTCAAGAGGGTATATATTTCACAGCAATGAAGGAAAGTCTAGGGCAGGCTTTATAGCCTCTCAGCCTTTGCTTGGCATGTTAAAGAAGGAAGGCCTCTGATTCTGTTGACTCTCTCCTGCTCAAAACAGCTTACACTGCATTTGTGACTTCTTGGCTTATAAGAAAAGATGGGCATGGTCTGCAAAAAGAGTTCTGCATTAGGGGGTGGGAAACCTTTTCGGCTCCAAAGGCCAGATCAGGATCTGCCTTGCAGGCCAAATCTGACAAGGCCACCCACCTGTCAATCAATCAATGTCACAAATGGCATCAGTAGATTTGGTGATTTGCAGTCCAGCAGGTAGCAAGCAGCAAGTTTCTGCCTAAAGGGGGGGGGGTTCCTTCCTTTCGAACGCTCAAAATGATTATTGTCCTAGAAATGGTATACAAATCTAATGAACGAATGAGATCCCTGCATAACAGGGGGTTGGACTTGATGACCCTCAGGGTCCCTTCCAACTCTATGATTCTATGATACACAATCCTCTCCTGCAGTTCGTGCAAGATCAGCTTCTGCTGACTGACTAGTATGAACTATATTTTTTGCATTCAGTTCAAAGACATAACATATTTTTCGCTCTATAAGATGCACCAGACCACAAGCCACACCTATTTTTTGGAGGAGGAAAACAAGAAAAAATATATCCTGAATCCCAGAAGCCAGAACAGCAAGAGGGATCGCTGTGCAGTGAAAGCAGCAATCCCTCTTGCTGTTCTGGCTTCTGGGATAGCTGTGCAGCCTGCATTAGCTCCATAAGACACACACACATTTCCCCTTACTTTTTAGGAGGGAAAAAGTGAGTCTTATAGAGCAAAAAATAAGGTATTTATCAGAACCAGCTGAAATTTCTGTTATATTCATGGATCTGAACCCAGGATTATCATTTATTTCCCCCCACTCCCTGCAAGTATGATCATATTTTGCATCCTGGAACCCTTTTTGCCCTTGTGGGTATTAATTAAAAGTTGCAAGTAATTAAGATGACAATTAATTCCTTCATTTTAATCTGCGGGGTAATCATGCATGCCTGATCAGCAGGGACAACAGATGATCCGACCCATGTGAAATAAAACATACCTTGTCTTAAGTACAGTTACAAATGTAAATTTAAGGAGGAAATGTTAGGCCAGTGATCCAAGGGGAGAGAATAACTTTCCAGAATGAATAATAGCCCAAGTATGTCTGTGCCTCTGACTGATTGACAGAAAACTCTGTTCCATGAAGGCTACGGCGCAGATGTGTTTTAAAAGTAAAATAAATCTCAACCCTAAGAAAGAAAAGGTAAGGGAGCAAACAAAAAGAGTGTTGTCTTCACTGCACAATGTTGACAGGTTTGGTGAGACCTTTTTAAAAAATCAAAAAAATGCCAGCTAGTTGAGAAATGTGGCAAACTCAGCGTAAGGTTGGAAAGTAAGAAACCAGAATGGCCAGGTCTCTAGTTTATATCATCCTGGAACGAGGCATTCTGAACAGGGACACTCCTATTAGGAGTTAGCAGAACAGGCCTAGCCATTAGGCAGTTTTTAGGCACCAGAAGCTCCCTACTCACAGGTGCCCTGCCTGCCCGCCACCTCTGCCAGTGCATTGCCTGGGGCCAGTCCAAGACATTTTGCTGCCTGAGGCAAAGTATCGAATGCACCATCCGCCTGCATCCAAGGCTGGCCAAGCGGATTGGCACCTAGGGCAAAAGAAGTGTGCCTTTCACTAGCAGTACAAATTCAGAAATAACAGATTGTCCATTTGGTGTCCTTTCATAATACCACTCTGTCTAATAGTAGAGCCGTCCCTTGGATTGGCTGCTGAGTGCAAGGGAAACTGATGTTGCTTCACAACAGCCAGTATGGTATGATGCAAGCATGTGCAACCAGTCAATCGCAATCTACCGGTCGATCGTGGGGCGTTCCTGGTCGATCCCAGTCAATCGCATGGCACTGATTGATTACAGTGTGCCCCACCCCCATTGCTATTTCCCCTCTCTGCTGCCGGTGCTTTTGTTTATTCCTTATTTCCCTGTGGGAAAGTGCAGGAAGGACTGAGAGCTGCGGACTGTAGGGTGAGCTATTTAATTAAAAGTTCTCCCCCCCCTAAAGAAAGCTCAACAACTATGTGCAATGACAATGGGTAGATCACTCCCAGGTTTATTCTACTGGGAGTAGAGCGCAGTCTCTATAGAGTTGGACGTGCCTGGTATAGTGGTAAGAATGCAAGACTAGGGTCAGAGAGAATATGGTTCAGATGGCCATGAAACTCACTAGGTTACCCTGGGCCAGTCACTGACTCTCAGCCTAACCTACCTCACACGGGGATAACTATGCATGCAGCCCTGGGTGAAAAAAATGGGATATAAATCAGTCATATGATTACCTGTTTTTTGCTGGTCTGGCTCATGTGCCATTAATTACAGCCTGTTGTCTGAAAAAACTTCACATGCTAAGCCACAGTTCTTCCACATTTCAGATCTAACTGCCAGCCCTCCCCACCCTCACTGGAGCAAACTGTGCCAAAAAAGGGGGGAGGGGAACTCAGGGGGTTTTTATGACACAAAAACTAATTAAATATGAAAGCTTTTTTTAAAAGCGCTTTTCTTCTCCTGTCTAGGGAGTAGCTTTCAATATGGGAGTTACATTTTGAACGAAAAACAAAGAACGCAAACCTGAAGCCACACATTTCACTTCCGTGGTTAGTCCCACAACCCTCCGGGGGTTCGTTCTGAAAGCCGTGCATGCCAAATTTTGAAGTTAAAGGTATCATTAAGTAGGTTGCACAATACAATATGAGAAAAAGTTCCCACCAGCCCCAAATTAGCTTTTCAATGTGCTCTTTTACCTGTGAATCGTTGGCCTCAAACGCTATTATTGTTTCATTTCCTTTTCACCTCTCTTTAAAATTGGAGAGATATTGTTCCGGGCTTCCACCTCTTCCTCCCTAGAGTAGCTTCAACCTTCTCCAAGAATACAATAAAAAAACCCTGCTGCATCCTATCCAGACATTCTGGAGCACTGACAAGATCTTTCCTGTGCTATTGAGCAAAATGCTCTATGGAGAAACTTCAAGATGTGTACACATATCTCCTCCCAATAGCTGGGCTCTGCAATGAGAACACCAAGAGTTCATTTTCTTATAAAAGTGTGGGGGGTCTGGCACTTCAAGATGTCAGGCAGGGGTCTCCACGGACCCATAGTGCCTAAGGTAAGGTAAAAGTTAAAGGACCCCTGGACGGTTAAGTCCAGTCAAAGGGTTGCGGCGCTCATCTCGCTTTCAGGCCGAGAGAGTCGACATTTGTCCACAGATAGCTTTCCAGGTCATGTGGCCAGGATGACTAAACTGCTTCTGGTGCAACGGAACACCATGATGGAAACTAGAGCGTACGGAAACGCCATTTACCTTCCTGTCACAGTGGTACCTATTTATCTACTCCCACTGGTATGCTTTCAAACTTCTAAGTTGGCAGGAGCTGGGACAGAGCAACGGAAGCTCACCCCATTGTGGGGATTCGAACTGCTGACCTTCTGGATTGGCAAGCCCAGGAAGCTCAGTGGTTTCCAAAGTGCCTACCAATATGGTGCCCACAAAAGGAATCAGTTGATATCCCCTCAAAATTATCCCCATCGGGTACAAGGGACTGTGCTTCTCCTGCTCAGTTTCTGTACGCACTGACTTGATGTCTTCTAAATTGAGCATGCACCCTTAAATATGTCCACATTCCATTGAATGCCTGGACTGGATATAGACCCTGCCTTCCTTTCTGAACAGAGCTTGAATAACTTTCTGCTAGTGAGCAAGTGTGGCAATGGATTATATGAGGACCGGGACATTCACAGGGAAACCAAAATGCTTGTTTACAAAGCTATTGTACTACCAACCTTACTGTATGCTTGTGAAACATGGACCACTTATAAACACCATCTCCAACTTCTCAAAAGATTCCATCAACGGTGCCTACAAAAATTTTTACACATCACTTGGGAAGACAGGCAAACTAATACCAGTGTACTGGAAGAAGCAAGGATCACCAGTGTCGAAGCAATGATTCTTCAACATCAACTTCGTTGGACTGGTCATGTTGTGCGGATGCCTGATGATCATCTTCCAAAGCAACTACTCTATTCCCAACTTCAAAATGGAAAGCGTAATGCTGGTGGTCAACAAAAGAGGTTGAAAAACTCTCTCAAGGCAAATCTTTAAAAAATGTAGTATAAACACTGACAACTGGGAACCACTGGCCTGCGAGTGCTCCAGTTGGAGAACAGCTTTTACCAAAGGTGTCATAGACTTTGAAGACGCTCAAACTCAAGACGAAAGGGAGAAACGCACTAAGAGGAAGGCACGCATGGCAAACCCTCACCGTGATCAACTCCTGCTCGGAAACCTTTGTCCCCATTGTGGAAGGATGTGTGGATCCAGAACTGGCCTCCACAGTCACTTACAGACTCACTGTTAAAACTGTGTTTATGGAAGACAATCTTACTCAGCTACAAGTGATAACCAAAGAAGAAGAAGGGTGGTATAGATGTCAACCCGCCACCATAGATGGGTGGGGTGGGTGGGGAGACATGGCAGCCATTTTGTGAGTTGTGCCCATGGCACTTTCTCAAAATTCCAAATGTGCCCATTGGTCAAAAAAAGGTCAGCGACCCCTATGTTAGGAGAATAACATTCAAGTGTTCTTTTCCTAACATTAGACCTCATTAGATACTGTATATGATGACTGAGTTTGGGGGTAGGGGGCATGGTACCCATTGACCCTGCCCTCAACCTCTGTATGATGTCACTGCTTGGCTGTGGGCAGTCATCCAGGGCAAGCCAAGAACCAGAAGGCACTGGACCAGACAGCAGTCAAGAAAACAAGGTTTGAGAAGCAAGCCAGGAACCAGGACCAAGCAGCAAGTCAAACCTGGAGCTGTGGACTTCTGTCCCACAAGATGTATTTAACGGTCACCGACTTGAAGACTTTTAGTATCTGGTTTGTTGCTGTGAGAACTGGACAACTGGACTATGATGGGCCTTTGACCCCATCCAACGGGTTCAGGAACAAGGTGACAGGAACAAGGAGGCAGTGAGGACCAAGAATAATGAAGGAACTATGGCAGCTCAGGAAGCTATTGTTTCTCCAAGCAAAATATACTTAAAAGTAAGAAAACATCAAACTACAGAAAGGGTGGAATGTTGACTGACTGAATGACTGACTGACTGATTATATGCTGTCTTACCACAATGAGCTGTGCCCAAACTGGCTTGCACAAAACATTCAGAATGCAAATATACAAAATACAAAGCATGTCAGTAGATTAAGAAATGACAAAAATCCAAACACAGATTCTATTCAATATTACCACAAAAAACCACCCCACAACCTAGGTTGAAGTACATACAGTACAAAGCAAAACAAGAGTTAACTGACAATAAAGTTGCTACTGAAGAACTTCGGTTTTTTCCTTTTTGTCAAAGACTGTGCCAGCGATTTCCCTTTGTTCCTTGGCTCAAAGGTTGCCAACTTGCTCCCACCCCCTGCTCCTGTGCCTTTTAGAACAAATATTAGCAGGTGATGAGGTCCAGCTGCTGACCAAGGCGGATTTTGTTTTCTCCTCAGTTAGCAACCAAGCTTGGCCTGCATCTTATAGGATATGGTTTGATTGGTTTTATATGCCGCTTTTTCACAATGAGCAACACCCAAAGCAGCAAACATTCAAAAACATCAAAATAGAGAACGCTGGAAATATACAAATATACAAAATACCAAACATGCCAGTAAATTCAAAATAATGAAGATGGACAATTTAGCAAACACATAATAAATTTTGACCAAACTGCGGGAGGCAGTGGAAGACAGAAGTGCCTGGCGTGCTCTGGTCCATGGGGTCACGAAGAGTCGGACATGAATAAACGACTAAACAACAACAACAACAATAAATTCAATACTATAAAAAATATTATATATAAAAAAGCAAAAACAAAAGTTAACCAGCAGTAAAGTTTCTGGTGAAGACAGGAGTGCCTGGCCTGCTCTGGTCCATGGGGTCACGAAGAGTCAGACATGACTAAATGACTAAACAACAACAACAACAAAGTTTCTGGTACTGGTCTTCCTGTACTCCAAAGAGTCTGGCTTAAACACAGTTCAGAGGGGAGTGGAAAGGGAGATACGCTGTTTCCTCTCTGTATTGCTAACTGCAAAAGCAATACAGTAATACCTCCGTGAACGTCCGCCTTGTCTAGCGAACGTCCGCAGCAAACCCCGAAGTACTGGAATGGGTTACTTCTGGGTTTGCCGCTCGCTCATGCACAGAAGCACTAAATTGCACTTTGCACATGTGCAGAAGTGCAAACCGCCCTGCACGCAGACGCTTTGCCGTGCATCCTTTTCAGCTCCAGAACAGACTCCGGCTGCAAAACAAGGTACAACTGTAGCTATACAGAGAGGAAACAACATATCTCCCTTTCCGTTCAAGACTCCAACAATCAGTGCTGGAATGTAAACAGACATGTGACGTGTAACAATCCCACACATCTGCAGCGCAGGAGGAATGGAATTCCCAACAGGTACTTCTCACCAGGCTAGATGACTTGCAGCTGGCTCCTGTATCCTTACTCCAGAGGAAGCTGACAGAAGCAAAAGGCAAATGTTGGGGAGGCCAATAATGGCCAGTCTCTTCCCCAGCCTCCTGAAGGACCAGCTGCTGGTGCAGATCTTATTGCACTGTGAAATGTTTTGTTTATTTCTCCCCCAAATTAAGATGTTTAAAGATCCAAAGATTCCAAAGTGTAGAGAGTGAATTAGACATCATTCAAAGTTCTGCCCCAAAACAAAGTTAATTCACATTCTGTCTACTCGGCAATGATGGAAACTACTTCCAGGCTTAGTTCTGCAAACTTCGTTAGACCAACTTAGTTCATCCCAAGCAGTTTTCCCACCCAGTACTAGAACCCAATGGCAGATAAATCTGACATTTATGTGTAATCCCAACAAGAAGATGGGTTAATGTTTGAAACCACTGGGCACTTGCGGAGCTTCCTTCCCCTCCCCCCCCCCCCCATTTAGCTATACATATTTTATTTCGCCCGTTTTTATTCCCATCGTTATTTTTGTTATTTCATGTTTTAGTGCTTTGTAATTAAGCCAGAAGCTGTGACAGGGCATGAGTAATGGCTGCGGCGAGTCACGCCTTGTGTGCTGTTAAGCGCCAGTCTGAAGGCCAAGTACACCGACCCTGGATTTACTACGCCATAAATGAGGCCCTCGTGAGCCTTGTTTGGGAAAAAGTAAACCCCGTGTTCAAAAAGGAATGGATTCCGGCACCGCAGGCATCACTCTGCACTGATGTTCTGCCAGCTTGAGCTCAACGCTGTTGGATAACCAGCTTGTGAGTGGAGCTGTGCGGAAGCGGCCCCTCAAAATTCTGCACCCGATTTGGGGGCATGATTCAGGAAGAGAACCATTCTGCTAAAGTTGCATTCGCACAGCACTTTCTTCCATTTCCCAGAGGTTTCCCTAGCTGTGAATTTCCACATTAGATTTGAGCTTTCACATGACATACAAAGCCATTTCTGGAAAACTAACAGCATATTTGTGCTCATCTCTGTGCTACTTGGTTCCGGGCCAGGGAGCAGAATCCATTTGCAGCCCCCTTAACCTGGAAAATCACGAGAGTCAAGATGCAAAAAAATTGGAGCAGAATACAGTGGTACCTCTGGATGCGAACGGGATCCGTTCCGGAGCCCTGTTCGCATCCTGAAGTGAATGCAACCCATGTACACATGTCTGCGCGTGCGCGTGCGCGGCTCGTGATTCGCCGTTTCCACACATGCGTGTGATGTCATTTTGAGCGTCTGTGCATGCACATGAGTGAGTGGCGAAACCCGGAAGTAACGTGCTCCGTTACTTCCGGGTCACCGCAGAGCGCAACCCAAAAATGCTTAACCTGAAGCTATTTTAACCTGAGGTATGACTGTATTGGTGTACAGTCCTTTGCTGCTGCTTTCATGGGGGCACCGAAGTAATAATTGTTCATAGAATCCTAGAATCATAGAGTTGGAATAGACCACAAGGGCCATCGAGTCCAACCCCCCTGCCAAGCAGGAAACACCATCAGAGCACTCCTGACATATGGTTGTCAAGCCTCTGCTTAAAGACCTCCAAAGAAGGAGACTCCACCACACTCCTTGGCAGCAAATTCCACTGTCGAACAGCTCTTACTGTCAGGAAGTTCTTCCTAATGTTTAGGTGGAATCTTCTTTCTTGTAGTTTGGATCCATTGCTCCGTGTCCGCTTCTCTGGAGCAGCAGAAAACAACCTTTCTCCCTCCTCTATATGACCTCCTTTCATATATTTGAACATGGCTATCATATCACCCCTTAACCTCCTCTTCTCCAGGCTAAACATGCCCAGCTCCCTTAGCCGTTCCTCATAAGGCATCGTTTCCAGGCCTTTGACCATTTTGGTTGCCCTCCTCTGGACACGTTCCAGATTGTCAGTGTCCTTCTTAAACTGTGGTGCCCAGAACTGGACACAGTACTCCAGGTGAGGTCTGACCAGAGCAGAATACAGTGGCACTATTACTTCCCTTGATCTAGATGCTATACTCCTATTGATGCAGCCCAGAATTGCATTGGCTTTTTTAGCTGCCGCGTCACACTGTTGGCTCATGTCAAGTTTGTGGTCAACCAAGACTCCTAGATCCTTTTCACATGTACTGCTCTCAAGCCAGGTGTCACCCATCTTGTATTTGTGCCTCTCATTTTTTTTGCCCAAGTGCAATACTTTACATTTCTCCCTGTTAAAATTCATCTTGTTTGTTTTGGCCCAGTTCTCTAATCTGTCAAGGTCGTTTTGAAGTGTGATCCTGTCCTCTGGGGTGTTAGCCACCCCTCCCGGTTTGGTGTCATCTGCAAATTTGATCAGGATGCCCTTGAGTCCATCTTCCAAGTCGTTGATAAAGATGTTGAATAAGACCGGGCCCAAGACAGAACCCTGTGGCACCCCACTAGTCACTCTTCTCCAGGATGAAGAGGAACCATTGATGAGCACCCTTTGGGTTCGGTCAGTCAGCCAGTTACAAATCCACTGAGTGGTAGCATAGTCAAGTCCGCATTTTACCAGCTTCTTTACAAGAATATCATGGGGCACCTTGTCAAATGCCTTGCTGAAATCAAGGTAGGCTACATCCACTGCGTTCCCTTCATCTACCAGGGTTGTAATTCTGTCAAAAAAACGAGATCAGGTTAGTCTGACATGACTTATTTTTCAGAAATCCATGCTGACTATTGGTGATCACAGCATTCCTTTCTCGGTGCTCACAGACTGTTTGCTTAATGATCTGCTCCAGAATCTTCCCTGGTATTGATGTCAGACTGACTGGGCGGTAATTATTTAGGTCCTCTCTTTTCCCCTTTTTGAAAATAGGTACAACATTTGCCCTCCTCCAGTCTGCTGGGACTTCGCCTGTTCTCCAGGAATTCTCAAAGATGACTGCCAGTGGTTCTGAGATCACATCTGCCAGTTCTTTTAATACTCTTGGATGCAGTTCATCTGGCCCTGGAGACTTGAATACATCTAAACTAGCCAAGTATTCTTGTACTATCTCCTTAGTTATTCTGGGCTGTGTTTCCTCTGCTGAATCATTTGCTCCAAATTCTTCAGGTCGGGCATTGTTTTCTTTATCGGAGAAGACTGAGGCAAAGAAGGCATTGAGGAGTTCAGCCCTTTCTGTGTCCCCTGTTTGCATTTCACCATCTTCTCCTCTGAGTGACCCCACTGTTTCTTTGTTTCTTTGTTGTTGTTGTTGTTGTTGTTGTTGTTGTTGTTGTTGTTGTTACTTATACTCCACCCATCAGGCTGGGTTTCCCCAGCCACTTTGGGTGGCTTCCAATATAAAAACATAATAAAACACAGACATTAAAAACTTCCCGATAGAGGGTTGCCTTCAGATGTCTTCTTAAAGTTGCATAGTTCTTTATCTCCTTGACATCTGACAGGAGGGTGTTCCACAGAGAGGGTACCACTGCCAAGAAGGCCCTCTGTCTGGTTCCCTGTACTTCTCTTCTCACAGTGAGGGAACCGTCAGAAGCACACATGTACCGAAAGGGTGTGGGAGGTAGGTAAGGGCATTCATATTGGTGTCACACCACACCCACTTGTGTGAATGAAATTAGCATGGCATGCTGGTATATATATTGGTCAAAAAAGCCACAGTTCCACAATGCAACAGGTACTGCAGTGTGAAAGCAACATTAGAAAACAGCACAGTGTTTTCATCAGGAAAACTAACCCAATATTCTCCATGTCTGAATGCACCCTGGTTTTTCCCAGGGAGAGGGGAAATGCTCCAATGGTTCCTTGGAGGTGGGGGTAGCCATTAGCAACTGCCAAGAGTGCAGTTGCTTCTTCCCAGAAACCAGTTTGGTTTCTGCTGCTGCTGTCAGTAACAGAAGCCACCTGGGTACCATCTTGCATCCCCCCCCCCAGGGCACAGGATGTAATATAATTTTGGGGGGTTATAGGTGGTGTTGAGGAAGTGGGATACTACACCTGATCTTAGTCAAAAGTCAGAGAAGCGTCATTTACCCAGGAAAGTGTTACGATATAGAAGCAATGCAGCTGCGAGCTGCTAGCTTTTAAACATCACATGATGTTGGGACTGTCCGTGGGAAACACAGGGACAGTCAATTCACAGTGCGAAGCACCGGAATTAGCTCAGAGTGTAATATGAGCTGTACAGGAAGTACAGGAGGAGTTTGCCACTCGACTGCTGGAGTTTGAAGAGAGCAGTCATGTTTTTTTGTAATGCTGCAAAGACAGAAATAAAGACATGAAAATACGTTTCTGTCTATCTCTTTCCCCTGCCGGGGGGGGGGCAGGAAAGAGGGGTGTGTTCTTCTCACGCTGAGAAGGATCGCCTATTGCGACCTAGCCTGGATCTTGCTGGGGAATGCAGACAGGGAGGTCAACAGGAGATCAAGCCGGGTGCCTGGGAGAGTTGCCAGTTTCTCCTGATATGGGCTTGATTCCCGACAGAAAGATGTTTCTCTCCAGCAGAGAGGGTTCTATGGCTGCTTAGCGATGCCAATGCTTAGTGACTTGAAATGTTGCTCATTTTGCACTGGCAGCCAGAAAGATCAGGAAGAAGATCCTGGACAAATTTGCAGTGAACTACAAAAGGGGACACTGAGATCTAAACAGGAACTGTTCTGCGGAATCTCCTAGGCATGTGTTTTCATCCATCTTATGCCTTGTTGGCCCTAGTTTCCCATCCCCACCCCACCCCCATTTTGTGTTCTGTTTTTCCATTTGTCATGGCCTTTGGCTAGGTAGCACAACAATAAAGCTATTTATTTATTTTAGTTGCACAAAGTGGAGGGAAATGTTGGCTTTTGCTTCCCCAACCCCACACCCTTCATTTTGCCCTGCTGATCGCAACTGTGGCAATTCCACAGACACACAAATACATTATTATTATTATTATTATTATTATTATTATTATTATTATTATTATTTACATTTATATACCTCCCTTCATCCAAAGATCACAGGGCAGTTTACAACACAGAACACAGCATCAAATCACAAAATACATAGCATAACAAAAATTAAATTAAATCAAAATACACACACACACACGCTACCAGTTCACATTGCTCCAGAGCTTCCTTTGTTGAAAACCAAGACGTCACTGGGGTTGTTATTCCTGTTAGCATTCCTGTTTTATAGAGATGATATATTCGGGGCAATCCATCTTCTATCTCTGTGGTGTGTTTAGAAGCTGGCACTGATTAAATGCCCATAATAGAGTGCATTAATTTCCCCGTCAGTTGAAAAATCACCATTGTAAATTTTTCTCAGTCACTTTGTATACACCGCTGAGTGATGTTCTACAACGTAACTGTGCATGGGTGTTACTCATGCCATGTGGAGGTGTTTTGGGGGGGGTGTTGCTGCAAGATTTGTTTGGCCTGGAGCAAGCAGGAAGGATGCTTCTGAGAAAGCACCCTGAGCTCTTTTGACACCCAACACTGATAGTATGTCTGTCATTGAAGAACGTGAAAGCAAAGGGAAGGTCTGGCAGAGGAACAGAGCTGGAGAACTTAAGAAGACTCTGCTGTGTCAGGCCAGAAGCCCATCTAGTCTAGCATTCTGTTCTCACCATGGGCAACCAGAAACAAGCAAGACCTGAGTGCAGAAGCTAGCGGTCAGAAGCACCTTGCCTCCAACAGCAGAGACAGAGCTTAGCCATTGGGGTTAGTAGCTACTGGTATCTGTATCTCCCATGAATTTGTCTAATCCTCTGTTAAAGCCATCCAAGATGTTGGCCACTACTGCCTCTCATAGGAGCAGATCCCACAGTTTTCACTATGCTCTGTATGAACAAACTCAACAACAACAACAACAACAACAACAACAACAACAACAATTTATTTATACCCCGCCCATCTGGCTGGGTTTCCCCAGCCACTCTGGGTGGCTTCCAACTGAATATTAAAAACAATACAGCATCCGACATTAAAAACTTCCCTAAAAGTAAAATAGTTGTTTATTGCCTTGACATCTGATGGGAGGACGTTCCACAGGGCAGGCGCCACTACCGAGAAGGCCCTCTGCCTGGTTCCCTGTAACCTCACTTCTTGCAGCGAGGGAACCGCCAGAAGGCCCTTGGAGCTGGGGTGGAGATGCTCCTTCAGGTATACTGGACCAAGGCCGTTTAGGGCTTTAAAGGTCAGCACCAACACTTTGAATTGTGCTCGGAAACGTACTGGGAGCCAATGAAGGTCTTTCAGGACCGGCGTTATATGGTCTCGGCAGCCACTCCCAGTCACCAGTCTTCCAACATTCAGGTTCATTGGAGGAACATAGTGGGCATATGGACACAACAGGCTTACCTGGTTATATTTTTTATGAAACATGTCCTCCAAGGAGCTCAGGCATGGGGCCTTCCATTTCTACTCACATGGACCCTTCCCAGCATTCCAGCAGTAAAGAGACAGTGCGATGTAATGGTTAGAGTGTTGGGCTATTTACAGAAAACGTCACCTTTTTCACCCATCCTAATTCATCAAGGTGCAGCAGGTGGATTCATATGTACAGATTCTCCCCCCCCCCCCAAAAAAAATGCTTTTGTTTGTCCATCCATGACAATCTGTTTACAGATCTGCAAAGAACAGCCAATTTAGTTTTTTTAATGAGGGGAAATGTTGCTGTTAAATGCTTTTCTATCCCGATTATTTTCTCCAAGGAGCTTAAGGTGGTATACAAAATTCTTCCCCTTCCCATTCAGTCCCCACAACAATCCTGTGAGGTAGGTTAGTCCAAGAGTGACTATGAGTCACCCAATGAGCTTCATGGCCCAATGGGGATTTGAACCCTGGTATCCCAGTTCAGCCCCATGGACTGCAAGAAGATCAAACCTCTCCATTCTGAAGGAAATCAGCCCTGAGTGCTCACTGGAAGGACAGATCCTGAAGCTGAGGCTCCAGTACTTTGGCCACCTAGTGAGAAGAGAAGACTCCCTGGAAAAGACCCTGGTGTTTGGAAAGATGGAGGGCACAAGGAGAAGGGGATGACAGAGGACGAGATGGTCAGACGGTGTTCTCGAAGCTACCAGCGTGAGTTTAACCAAACTGCGGGAGGCAGTGGAAGACAGGAGTGCCTGGCGTGCTCTGGTCCATGGGGTCACGAAGAGTCGGACACGACTAAACAACTAAACAACAACAACATTCCAGTTCATCATTCTAACCACTACACCACATCTTAAGGCTAGCACAGATTTGTAATGTAAATTTGATGATAATGATGATAAATACATTCATTATTATTGAGTATTATTAGAATCATACAAAGCTGCTTTATATGGAGTCCAGACCAGTGGACCCTGTAGCTCAGTACTGTCTGCACTGCCTCTGAAGATAGTTCGGAAACTTCAGATAATGCAGAATTCGGTGGCCATGTTGTTCACCGGAGCAAGATGGTTTGAGCATATTACACCGATCCTGGTCTGACTGCACTGGCTACCAGTTAGTTTCCAGGCCCAATTCAAAGCGCTGGTTTTGACCTATAAATCCTTAAATGGTTCAGAACCGCAATACAACAAGGACCACCTCTTTCCATATGAACCTACCCAAACCCTGAGATCATCCTCTGAGGCCCTTTTTTGTGTGCCTTGTGTGAGAGGTCTAGAGGGTGGCAACATGAAAACGGGCCTTCTCTCCAGTGACTCCCCACCTGTGGAATGGGAAGTTCAACTGAAGTCTTCATTATACTGTTAGGATTTCATGCTCCCCAATGCTGATTTTATGATATTTCACAAGCCTGTCTGAATGGAGTGTGAGAAGGGAAGTCTGTCTTATCTCTCTTCTGGTATGAGTCTGTGAAACCATACTTTGACTTTTACGCTGTTCTGTTTGTTATCGGAGCTGGAGAGAACAGACGCCAGAATGCTGTTGTCTGTAAATAGTCTGTGAATAAATACAGTGGTACCTCGGGTTAAGTACTTAATTCATTCTGGAGGTCCGTCCTTAACCTGAAACTGTTCTTAACCTGAAGCAACACTTTAGCTAATAGGGTCTCCCGCTGCTGCCGTGCCGCCAGAGCACAATTTCTGTTCTCACCCTGAAGCAAAGTTCTTAACCTGAAGCACTATTTCTGGGTTAGCAGAGTCTGTAACCTGAAACGTATGTAACCTGAAGTGTGTGTAACCTGAGGTACCACTGTAGTAGAACTACGATGCCTCTTTCTTTTGCTGTGCCGAGAGAGAAGGCTAGTGTGCATAAATCAAGTTGGTTTATGTCGTTGGAGTGCCCTGGAGGAGAAGGGGATGGCTTTCCCAGAGCTATGCTCACCGGAGGACACTTGGAAATCCGGGGGGGGGGGGCTACAGATAGCCTGGAGCGCTCTCCCAACATATACACCTTTAGGCGTCAGGCAAAAACATTCCTTTTTAACCAGGCCTTTGGTTGATTTGATTGGCATCCTGTGCCCCTTTGAAATGCAGGTGCTGCAGCACTGAGCTATCTCCCTTCCCCTTAACTGTACAGAAAAGGAATCAACCCCAGCTAAAAAAAAATCCCAGTCTGAAAGAGCGCACGCTTTGAATCTGAATATTTAAATGCAGCAAAATATATCTCTGCGAACTGTTCATTTTCCAGGCTGCCGGATGTGCCGGAATTAAGAACGGTTCCTCAGCAATTCTTTTCTTACTCGGTAATTTCTGCACGGCCCAAATGCTTCCAGCACGGAAGTGCTGCCACAGTGGTGACCATCAAAGATTTATATAACTGTGTTGCAAGTCAAGACATGTTTCCCTCTGGAAAAGGAAAAGGGGGGAAAAAACACCCCAAACCTGTCAGTGCTGCTGTAAATGTAACCTGAAGTATGAAAGCAGAAATCAACGTGTCAATTATCACTGGTAATAAAGGTCCTGGTGTCAGAACCCTGCTGACAATTTTTGAATCTGAAGAACAGGACAGGATGAAAGCCAAGGTGGGATGTTTTTCCCCTCCTTCCCCACTGCTATATTCTTCAACATGTTGATGCAATAATAGTGCGTTAATGGTAGATTTATCTTGGGCTGTCCCCGCATTTTTCTGCTTTATTAGTTGTTCTGTGACGCTTCCCCAGTTACATTTGCATTGTTGCTATTGGTGGAGGGGAGGCTTGCACCAGAGCACAAGAAAAGTGAAAGAAAAGAAATGAATTGGTGGTATAAAAGGTTGCAGTTTTTCAGGAGGAGGAGGAGGAGTTTGGATTTGATATCCCGCCTTTCACTCCCTAAGGAGTCTCCAAGCGGCAAACATTCTCCTTTCCCTTCCTCCCCCACAACAAACACTCTGTGAGGTGAGTGGGGCTGAGAGACTTCAGAGAAGTGTGACTGGCCCAAGGTCACCCAGCAGCTGCATGTGGAGGAGCGGAGACGCGAACCCGGTTCCCCAGATTACGAGTCTACTGCTCTTAACCACTACACCACACTGGCTCTCAGAGGGAAGCTATGGGCAATGCACTGATTGGAAAGGAAGTACAGTGGTGCCTCGCAAGACAAAATTAAACCGTTCCGCGAGTCTCTTCGTCTTGCGATTTTTTCGTCTTGCGAAGCACGGCTATTAGCGGCTTAGCGGCTTTAAGAAAAAGGAAACAAACTCGTAAGAATTTGCAAGACGTTTCGTCTTGCAAAGCAAGCCCATAGGGAAATTCGTCTTGCGAAGCACCTCAAAAAATGGAAAACTCTTTCATCTAGCGAGTTTTTCGTCTTGCGAGGCATTCGTCTTGCGGGGCACCACTGTACAGTGGTACCTCAGATTACATATGCTTCAGGTTACAGACTCCGCTAACCCAGAAATAGTGCTTCAGGTTAAGAACTTTGCTTCAGGATGAGAACAGAAATCGGGCTCTGGCGGTGCGGCAGCAGCAGGAGGCCCCATTAGCTAAAGTGGTGCTTCAGGTTAAGAATAGTTTCAGGTTAAGTACAGACCTCCAGAACGAATTAAGTACTTAACCTGAGGTACCACTGTAGCATCATAGAATCACAGAATAACAGAGTTAGAAGGGACCCCAAGGGTCATCTAGTCCAGCCCCCTGCAATGCAGGAATCTCACCTAAGGCATCCATGATGGATGGCCATTCCACCTCTGCTTAAAAACCTCCAATGAATAAGACTTCACCACCTTCCAAAGTAGTCCATTCCACTGTCAAACAGCTCATACCATCAGAAGGTTCTTCCTAACATTCAGTTTCTTATAATTTGAATCCATTGGCGCATCTCCCATCCTCTGGAGTGGCACAAAACCAGCTCGCTCCATCTTCCATGGGTCGTGTGGCATGCCCACCCCGAAACATTTGCGTGTGCACAGTCGTGAGAGTGGGCTCCCAAAAAAACCACCCAGATAGCCACCATGAGCACAAAGCTTCATGAATGCGCAATAAATTGCAAAGGACACAAGGGGGGGGGTCTGCAAACCACTCTTCCCATAAAGATTCAGGCGCTGCAGACTAATGTTCTTTCTCTCTCTCTCTCTGTCTCTCTCTCTCTCTATATATATATATCCTTGCTTTCTTCAGAGAATGAAACAGCTGTGCCCCGCCCCTGACATTCAACTAATAAAATATTACAAAAATACAGTGTTTCATATTTAAAAATGTTGCATTAATACAAAATTACTAATATATATATATATATATATATATATATACCGTATTTTTTGCTCTATAAGACTCACTTTTTCCCTCCTAAAAAGTAAGGGGAAATGTGTGTGCGTCTTATGGAGCAAATGCAGGCTGCGCAGCTATCCCAGAAGCCAGAACAGCAAGAGGGATTGCTGCTTTCACTGCGCAGCGATCCCGCTTGCTGTTCTGGCTTCTGAGATTCAGAATATTTTTTTTCTTGTTTTCCTCCTCCAAAAACTAGGTGCATCTTGTGGTCTGGTGCGTCTTATAGAGCGAAAAATATGGTATATTTTTATATATATCTATATCTATGTATCTATATATATATATATATATATATATATCTCAATACCAAGTCATTTTCCTTCTGATACACCCTTTCTCTGGGTTGTCACCCAAACAAACTTTCAGCTCCTCCACAAAATTCTCACAATGAGTAAAAGAACAGCACATACCACCCTAGTCTCTCCCTCTAGACTTGCTTTTTATGGGCAGGCCCAAGGGGGATGGCCGCAGCTGTGTCCCATTCAGCTGCCCTCTCCACACCCAGTTCCAAGTGCAGCAGGTTTGCTGAATTTCCCAGGGGGTCCAGAGGATAAGAAAGGGGACCCCCTCAACCCTCAGCTAATAGAATATTGGTTGGTGTCCGTCTGTCTCAGAAGACAATGGAGGGGGTAAAGTCAATCGATTGGAGAGTCGCAGCGCCTGCTGTGGCTGTAGAGACTGATGTAGAAGAGACGTGTTTTGTTGCAGCTGGGGCAGAGGAAGGCATTCAAACTGTTCCCCAAATCCACTTGTTTTCTCTCCTGTGTCCGAACCAAGAAGGCAGCTACATCCTGAGCTTGAGAATCAGTTAGAAGTCCAAACAGCAAGTAATAATCCATTAGTACATAATGCCCTCTTCTGGTTATATTTGAAGATATGATTTTTAAAAAATAAAAAGTCAGAAGACATAGTCCTGCTTCCTCCAAAGGGGGCAAAGGGATATATATCATTTGCTCATGGAAGTCAAATTTTGTTAGCTGATTTAATCCCAGAGCAAAAATTAATCAGACAGTCCGGCTAACTGCATCAAGAGAAGCAATAAATTATCCTGCCTCCAACCTAACAGCAGCATTAATGGCGCAAAAGAGGGAGGAGCTTTGGGGTGATTAATGGCTGTTTAAGTTGCCTAAAGGGGCTGCGAAGCTTCCTGCTGACTGGCAGTGGGACCACCCCCACCCCCACTTTTGCATTAAAAGACAGGAGCATGGTGCCTTCGGAAGTGATTGATTTGCCACATGCAGCTCGGAAGGAATGTGATGTGCCTTTGTGACTGCAATAGACGGAGGATTCATGCCATGACACCAGTCTTATGTGCCATTGGGGCTTGCTCCTTCTCCAGGGCCTTTTGGAACATCAGTTCCCCTGTGGGAAGAGATTTAAGCTGTGTATGCACTATACCCCTTCATGGATCACTGCCTTGCTGTGGCAAAGGGGCTTGAATAACTCAGAGAAGCTATGAACTATGCCGTGCAGGGCCACCCAAGATGGACAGGTCATAGTGGAGAGTTTTGACCAAATGTGATCCACCTGGAGCAGGAACCGGCAAGGCACTCCAGTATTCCTGCCAAGAAAACTCCATGGACAAAAACAACAATGTATGGAAGTGAGAGCTGGACCATAAAGAAGGCTGATCGCCGAAGAATTGATGCTTTTGAATTATGGTGCTGGAGGAGACTCTTGAGAGTCCCATGGTCTGCAAGAAGATCAAACCTATCTGTTCTGAAGGAAATCAGCCCTGAGTGCTCACTGGAAGGACAGATCCTGAAGCTGAGGCTCCAAGACTTTGGCCACCTCATGAGAAGAGAAGACTCCCTGGAAAAGACCCTGATGTTGGGAAAGATTGAGGGCACAAGGAGAAGGGGACGACAGAGGACGAGATGGTTGGACAGTGTTCTCAAAGCTACCAGCATGAGTCTGACCAAAGTGCGGGAGGCAGTGGAAGACAGGAGTGCCTGGCATGCTCTGGTCCATGGGGTCATGAAGAGTCGGACATTACTAAACAACAACATGCACTATACATTTAAAGCACATTCTGCCCCCACCTGGAAGAACCAGTGGCCAAACTTAGTGGTGAGCTGGATGGGGGCCAACCAGCTGACTCTGAATCCTGGGAAAATGGAGGTGTGGTGGGTGGGGGGATTGTGGGAACATTAAGGATGGTAGGAAAGGATATATTGAATACGTATTATCCTTCCTTCACTCACGATAGTAAGTGGTGTAGCAGAGCAGATTCCCCTCAATATAGCTGGAAGTTAGTCTTTAGATTTGTTTGAATCTCTTAGTTAAGTTTCTTTCCTGGTGTCCCCTTTGATCCCGCTTAAAAGAATAAAGACACAAGAGTCTTTCAGAGTAAAGTAACAAAATTACTCACATATCAGATTACTCACATATCAGTTCACGGTTTGATCCCTGAAAGGCAGGCTTTACTTAGTAGTTACACAAAGAAACTGTGAGTTCATCTCATGTGGAGCCTGAACTCATGTGCTGCTGGCTGAGAGCCAGCAGACAGCAAAATTATATTAAGACAACAAAATGGCTGCAGGAGAGCAGCATGGCAGCAAAAGGTAAGAACAAGACAACACCAGTATCAAGATGAACAAGAGACAAAACTGTAAGTGAGAAAATGGCTGCGTGACTTGGCTCTTTTATGGAGTCAGCCAGAGCCACGCCCATCTTCCAGGTCACATGCAGGGGGAGGATGCTCCAGACCAGTGGAACAGGAAGGTACACTGACTGGATGTCCCCCTGCCTGTGTCCACTCTAGGGAAATAAGGAATGTAGCATTTGACTGCACCAATGGATTACATCCCACCGGGATGATATCCTCCAAGTGTCCCTATTTTCCTGGGACAGTCCCGAATTTACAGAAGCCGTCCCGGTTTCTAATTTGATCCCGGAATGTCCCGCTTTTCCTTAGGACACCCCTATTTTCATCGGAGAAATGTTGAAGGGTATGGACTTTTATGACCCCTGAGCCAAGAAAATAAGTAACTATACAACCTTTAGAAGACATCTGAAGGCAGCCCTGCATAGGGAAGTATTTTTATGTTTAATGTTTTATTATGTTTTTATTTATGTTGGAAGCCACCCAGAGTGGCTGGGGCAACCCAGTCAGATGGGTAATGCTGATGTAAAAAAGAGCTGTAGCATGACTTCTTCCTGTACCTGTGGGATAATATGGGGCAAAACCCAGATCATTTGGGATGAGCTTCTGCTAGAACTCCCCCATGCTTAACCCCAGTGTCTGGGAAAGGTAATACCGCCATGGGATGGAGACTCAGTGTGGGATCCTTCCATGTTTTTCAAGCACTAAAATGTTTCATTCATCTGCTCAGTTGCAAACTGCATGAAAAATTAAGATGCACAACTCTGGTTTGCAAGCCTCAGGTTGTAAAGTGTTCGGCGTCAGAGTGACATTACACCACCAAAGGGTGTTTCTGAAAGAGCTACCTTGAAAATAGGATCTGATCAAGTGAGACATCAGGAAACAAAGACTCACGCGATGAAATTGCAAACAAAGCAGCAGATCTGGAATCTGCAAAGTCAAACTTCATTTCCCAGGGAAGACATAAGCAAATATTCGGTCCAGTCACAGCAGGGATTTTATTAAGCCCTATTTTACTTATTTCCATTTGTTTGGGTGCCTGGGAGATTGTCTCTGAGGCTTCCCGGCACAGATGCATGTGAATATTTCATGCCTGATAAGCCTCGACATGAAACAAGTTTGCCTCACAGTCAGCCAGTCTGCTAGAGAGGCTGTGGCAATCAAGAAGTATTTCTGCTTGTTCAGGTGGGGAGGCCACAACCGCTGCTGCTGCTGCTGCCGCCTTCAACATCTGCAGGAAGACTTTTTAAAATGCAGTTCATCTATTCCAGTTCCCCATCTGCAGGAGTGGTCAAGCCTGAACTGTATATGAAGTTGTGGAATACGTGAGATACACCCATAAACACATACTAGAAAGTTGGAGGATTCAAACATGCTCCAAATTTGCACACTTCTTGATCACCTCCTCTGTCTCCTGAGAAATCTCTATGCGGGACAAGAAGCTACAGTTAGAACTGGATATGGAACAACTGATTGGTTCGAAATTGGGAAAGGAGTACGACAAGGCTGTATATTGTCTCCCTGCTTATTTAACTTATATGCAGAATTCATCATGCGAAAGGCTGGGCTGGATGAATCCCTAGCCGGAATTAAGATTGCCGGAATAAATATCAACAACCTCAGATATGCAGATGACACAACCTTGATGGCAGAAAGCAAGGAGGAATTAAAGAACCTTTTAATGAGGGTGAAAGAGGAGAGCGCAAAATATGGTTTGAAGCTCAACATCAAAAAAACGAAGATCATGGCCACTGGGCCCATCACCTCCTGGCAAATAGAAGGGGAAGAAAGGGAGGCAGTGAGAGATTTTACTTTCTTGGGCTCCATGATCACTGCAGACAGCGGCCACGAAATTAAAAGACGCCTGCTTCTTGGGAGAAAAGCAATGGCAAACCTAGACAGCATCTTAAAAAGCAGAGACATCACCTTGCCAACAAAGGTCCGTATAGTTCAAGCTATGGTTTTCCCAGTAGTGATGTATGGAAGTGAGAGCTGGACCATAAAGAAGGCTGATCGCCGAAGAATTGATGCTTTTGAATTATGGTGCTGGAGGAGACTCTTGAGAGTCCCATGGACTGCAAGAAGATCAAACCTCTCCATTCTGAAGGAAATCAGCCCTGAGTGCTCACCGGAAGGACAGATCCTGAAGCTGAGACTCCAATACTTTGGCCACCTCATGAGAAGAGAAGACTCCCTGGAAAAGACCCTGATGTTGGGAAAGATGGAGGGCACAAGGAGAAGGGGACGACCGAGGACGAGATGGTTGGATAGTGTTCTTGAAGCTACCAGCATGAGTTTGACCAAACTGCAGGAGGCAGTGGAAGACAGGAGTGCCTGGCATGTTGTGGTCCATGGGGTCACGAAGAGTCGGACACGACTAAACGACTAAACAACAACGATTCAGAAGCATTCCAAGGTCTCTGGACACACCCCGATTACCCAACTGGGAGATTACTGAGTGCATGTATGGCAATGGCACATGGCAGCCATTAATTCCTCTTTTACAGATTCCCTTCCCAAACAGAGGTGATGGGACCACAGGTGACACTCTGGGAAACAACTATGATAGCAGGGATTCCATGTTTCCAAAGAACACCCCTAGGCTGAAAGAGAATCGTAGAATCGTGGAGTTGGTAGGGACCTTGTGGATCATCTAGTCCAACCCCCTGCAATGAAAGACTATGCAGTGGTCCCATATGGGAATTGTAAGGAATAATAGTGTTGCTTTTTCACAGATGCTGCAACTGCTCGATGACAGCAGACAGCACAGACCTGCTTATACTTACAGTATCTTTAGAACAGCTTGTGGTTCGGATGCGTGTAAACAGGCCAGTTTCCAGCTGGAAAACGGTTTATTTGTTTGCTTCAGCAGGTATAGAACTCGTTTACACCTGCTAGTGCTCAGGATGTGGCCTTGTTGCTTGAGTCAATGTGTAAAGACATAGAAACATGGACCAAATAAGGAGAAAGATAAACAGGAGTGGTGGTCATTGAAATCAGAGTAATGGGAGATGTCAACAAAGGCAGAGATTTTAATTGTTTAATTAATGGGTCGTGATAGGCTGTAAACCTCACAAGTAGCCAGCCAATGGGGAAACAAGGGAGGGAACCTGGACTTTGGGTATAGGGGATATAAGCTTGTGTTTTGCCAGTTTTGGGGTGTGCCTACTCTGGACACCCGCTCTTGCAAGAACGTTTTGTGATCAATAAACTCGTTGCTGCTTCACCAATTTTGTTCAGGTTTTATTTTGAGGATCTCAAGACCCACGTCTAACAGCAATCAAACCCACAGCCTTGGTGTTATCAGACCATGCTCTAATCAACTGAAATAGAAACCTAGAAGGTAGCCCTGTTTAGGGAAGTTTTTAATGTTTGATGGATTACTGTATTTTAATATTTTGTTGAAAGCCACCCAGAGTGGCTGAAGAAGCCCAGCCTGATGGGCGGATTATAAATAAATTATTATTATTATTATTATTATTATTATTATTATTATTATTATTATTATTATTATCATCATCATCATCATCATCATCATCATCATCATTCCAGGGGCTCCAGATCCAGCACAGACTGGATACTGGATCTCGTTATTCTGCTTTGGGTTACATGGGCAAGAAAAATGTGCCACCAGGATTGCACTTATTACCATTACCACTGATACTCAATTTACATCCAGAGTGGCAATAACTCTCTGATCACTTGTTTGGAGTGAGGAGGTCTATATCTAGGCTCCCCTTTCAAAGCCATCCAAGTTGGCGACTGTTAGGAATGAGGATGTTACTTTTACACATACGTAAGCCACGATGCTGCAACTGCTAGACAACCTCAGACAGCCCTGACTTGCTTACCGGTACATTCATACTTAGAACAGCTTGTGGTTAGGATGCTTGTAAACAGGACAGCTTGCAGCTGGAATATGGTTTATTCGTAGGCTCCAGCTGGCAAAGAATTCACTCACACCTGTAACTGGGACAAGCAGTGGTCAGAATGTGGCTCTGTCACTTGCGTCAGTATGTAAATACATAGGAACATAGATCAAACAAGGGAAATAATAAATAATGTTAGTAGGTAATTGAATTATGGTGCTGGAGAAGACTCTTGGGAGTCCCATGGACTGCAAGAAGATCAAACACATCCATTCTTAAGGAAATCAGCCCTGAGTGCTCACTGGAAGGACAGATCGTGAAGCTGAGGCTCCAATACTTTGGCCACCTCATGAGAAGAGAAGACTCCCTGGAGAAGACACTGATGCTGGGAAAGATGGAGGGCACAAGGAGAAGGGGGCGACAGAGGACGAGATGGTTGGATAGTGTTTTCGAGGTTACCAGCATGAGTTTGACCAAACTGCGAGAGGTAGTGGAGGACAGAGGTGCCTGGCGTGCTCTGGTCTATGGGGTCACGAAGAGTCGGACACGACTAAACGACTAAACAACAACAACAAAGTAGGGTAATTAGGCAGTCGTGATAGGCTGCAACCCTTGTAGTACCCAGCCAATGGGGAGACAAGGGAGGGAACCTGCGCTTTGGGTATAGGGGATATAAGCTTGTGTTTTGCCAGTTTTGGGGGGTGCCTGCTCTGGACACCTGCTCTTGCAAGAACGTTTTGTGATCCATAAACTCCTTGCTGCTTCACCAATTTTGTTCAGGTTTTATTTTGAAGGTCTCAAGACCCACTTCTAACAGCGACCATCACTGCCTCCTGTGGGAGTGAGTCCCATAGTCTAACTATGTATTGAAAAAATGTCTTCAAGAGTTTTTTTTCCACTGAGGTGAAGCCTGCCTGATAAGTAGCAGGAGGGAGTTCCAAAAGATAGATACCACCACCTAAGCGCCCAGTTGCGACATCCTATAGCATGGACCTTCTAATGTGATGGTAGCTGCAGGAGGCTCTCTTTTTAAAAAGACAAACATTTCTGGTTGTGCCCTAAGTGGATTGCATTTTCACCATACCCTGAATTGCAGAAAGACCATAACCACAAATACTTTTGCGTGGTTCTTTTAAACTTAATAGCTCACATGGGCTGCTCTCTGAATTACTGCCTCTTATTTTATGGCGAAATTAATATTATATACACAAGAGCACTTTTAAAACACCCAATAGGGTAAAAGAAATGATTGCTATGTTGAAAAATATAAATTTTTATGCTTGGGAGTTATTAGCGAAGCCCCATTCCCTACTCCATTAACGCGCTGTAGGCTGAGGTTTTTTTTCCCTTTGACCTTTTATTTTCAGATGGGTTGCAGCCTGTTATCTCGCCGCTTTAATAAAACCATGATTCACTCATGTTTTTTAACAGCCTACTAATTTGTCTGTGTTCCTATATTATATTGGGTTTCATAACTTTTATGTGGAAATCAATAAAAAAAGATCCTTTTGCCTATCTCATTTAAATCACTGAATAATTAAACAGTCTTATCAATCCACCAGCCCTTTCCATCAGGAAGACTAAACTGTGGAGATTGGAACCAAAAAAATTGTCTCACGCTGGTACTTTCAGGCTGTCACTGTTTGGGGGATTCAATCACATAGCAACAAATTCAGGCTGCACGACTAAAGTGGATCGGGAGGTCTAGTGCAACAATCCTGAATAATAAACCATTTTACGCCTGTGGGCACATTTGGATTTTTGAGCGAATGCCCACTATCCCCTCTAGCCACTCATCCAACTTCCTCCTCTAGCTCTATGTAGTTTTGAGGAAGAAAAACATAACTAACTAACTTTCCACCTGCCTTGCCCCCGCTCCTGCCCTGGGTCTCCTCATAAGGAAGCTGTGCCTGGAGGAAGAACTGTGAGGGGAGAGACTCCATCAGGCAAGGCCTGCCTTGCTCCATCCTCTAGTCTCTGCTTCTCAATTTGTATAGTATTATTTCATGTACTGTGGCTTGCCGTTGCTTTATTGATTATTATAGTTTAGAAATTATTTATCGTAACTGTTAAGGGTGAATTTCTGTAATTTTATATGCTGATATTATTTTATACTACTTTATGGTGCTGGAGGAGACTCTTGAGAGTCCTATGGACTGCAAGAAGATCAAATCTATCCATTCTGAAGGAAATCAGCCCTGAGTGCTCACTGGAAGGACAGATCCTGAAGCTGAGACTCCAATACTTTGGCCACCTCATGAGAAGAGAAGACTCCCTGGAAAAGACCCTGATGTTAGGAAAGATGGAGGGCACAAGGAGAAGGGGACAACAGAGGACGAGATGGTTGGACAGTGTTCTCGAAGCTACCAGCATGAGTTTGACCAAACTGAGGGAGGCAGTGGAAGACAGAAGTGCCTGGCGTGCTCTGGTCCAGGGGGTCACAAATAGTCGGACACGACTAAACATCTAAACAACAACAAAAACAATGATTGCTGAATGTTACTTTTTTGAGGTAGATTGTTTGTTTTAAAGTTATGTTTTATTATCACATTTTTGTATTGCATTAGATTGTTATAACATGTACATTTTTTGTTTCTTCAGCTTGTAAACCGCCTTGAGTATTGTAAGATAGAAAGACGGTATACAAATTAAAAATGTTGATGTTGATTATGTCATGGACTTTTTGCCCAGATGTTTCATGGGCAACAGGGGAAGAGCTCAAAGACACCAGTGCACCCATGGGCATTGCAAGGTAAAAAACATAACAGGGAACTGAACCCTGGATGGTTAAGTCCAGTCAAAGGCAGTGCTTTTTGTCTTAAAAAATAAATGTTTAGGGGTACTCACATTAAACGCTCGCTTCCATCTGAAACTCAAGCAACCTCATGACAGGAAATGAGACCGCCATCGGGGGTAGCAAAGGACCTGACAATTCACTGTGCTAGAGAAGAAACTAAATTTTTTAACATTTTTAGTTTCTTCTCCCATTAGAGTCACGAAATGTTTAGGGGTATGTGTACATCCTCCAGGGAAAAAAGCACTGGTCAAAGGCAACTATGGGGTTGCAGCGCTCATCTCGCTTTCAGGCCAAGGGAGCCAATGTTTGTCCACAGACAGCTTTCCAGGTCATGTGGCCAGCATGACTAAACTGCTTCTGGCACAAGGGAACATCGTGACAGAAACGCTGTTTACCTTCCCGCCGCAGTGGTAACTATTTATCTACTTTCACTGGTGTGCTTTCAAAAAAGACGCCTGCTTCTTGGAAGAAAAGTAATGACAAACCTAGACAGCATCTTAAAAAGCAGAGACATCACCTTGCCAACAAAGGTCCATATAGTTGAAGCTATGGTTTTCCCAGTAGTGATGTATGGAAGTGAGAGCTGGACCATAAAGAAGGCTGATCGACGAAGAATTGATGCTTTTGAATTATGGTGCTGGAGGAGACTCTTGAGAGTCCCATGGACTGCAAGAAGATCAAAGCTATCCATTCTGAAGGAAATCAGCCCTGAGTGCTCACTGGAAGGACAGATCCTGAAGCTGAGACTCCAATACTTTGGCCACCTCATGAGAAGAGAAGACTCCCTGGAAAAGATCCTGAAGTTGGGAAAGATGGAGGGCAGAAGGAGAAGGGGACAACAGAGGACGAGATGGTTGGACAGTGTTCTCGAAGCTACCAGCATGAGTTTGACCAAACTGCAGGAGGCAGTGGAAGACAGGAGTGCTTGGCGTGCTCTGGTCCATGGGGTCACAAAGAGTCGGACACAACTAAACAACAACAAGAAAGGCTGGCAGGAGCTGGGACAGAGTTTCAACAGTTTCAGGAAGATAGCAGCTCTTCTGAACCAGCCTTCCACAACTTAGGACCTTCCAGATGTTTGGGACCAAAACTCCCATCAGCCCCAATTACTGAACATGCTGACTGGGCTGATGGGACTTACAGAATCATAGAACTGTAGAGTTAGAAGGGACCCAAGGGTCATCTCGTCCAAGCCCCTGTGATGCAGGAATCTCAACTAAAGCATCCCCCACAGATGGCCATCCAACCTCTGCTTGAAAACCTCCAACGGAGAGCCCACCACTCTCTGAGGGAGACCGTTCCACTGCTGAACAGCTCTTACCAAGGCAACAAGATGGGGAAGGCTACTCTAAATCAAGGCTCTTCCAAAAGAATCCCATTCTAAAGTACTAATCATCCTATCTCATGCTATCTATCACCACAGCATGAAATGAAAACAATTTTTCTTGTGCATCATCTCCCCCAAAGCAAATAAAGGCAAGACTTGACTTTGAATTAAGGTTTAATTAGTCATTCATATTGATGAAGCACTCGTATGGGTTTGCCATATATTTAAGTAAAACCCCCTAAACATCTCCCACCCACCCAAAAATAATCTGGGCGGATGGAAATACATCTTAATAAATTTTGGTAAGTACTATCTATTATTCATCTGTTTCATGTATAATTTCTCATTCCTCTTTATTCGAGACAGAAGATGCATGGAGACATCACTTGGGATTGATACCCCAGCTATAGCTGTTGTTATCTGACCAGGGCCAGAATTAGGTTTGATGAGGCCCTAAGCTACTGAAGGTAATGGGGCCCTTTATATGTCCAGCTGTCCTTTGCCAACAACAAATTGTCGCTGTTTATTGTGTTGAATATATGTTATATCGTAATTTATGGACCTAATAGGTATCTAAAGCCATTTGCACATAACAAATAAGAGCCTACACAAATCAAAACACTGTTGCTGTATATAGGTTATATTTTATTTGTTTTTTTAATCTTATATTTTGGAAATGTACATTAAGTTATTTTTTCTTTTAATTTTTTGGGGGACCCCAAGAGAGTGGGGCCCTAAGCTATAGCTTGTTTAAAGGTAAAGGGACCCCTGACCTTTAGGTCCAGTCGTGGCCGATTCTGGGGTTGCGGCGCTCATCTCGCGTTGTTGGCCAAGGGAGCCGGCGTACAGCTTCCGGGTCATATGGCCAGCATGACTAAGCCGCTTCTGGCAAACCAGAGCAGCGCACAGAAACGCCATTTACCTTCCCGCCGCAGTGGTACCTATTTATCTACTTGCACTTTGACCTGCTTTCAAACTGCTAGGTTGGCAGGAGCAGGGACCGAGCAACGGGAGCTCACCCCGTCGCGGGGATTCGAACCGCCAACCTTCTGATCAGCAAGTCCTAGTCTCTGTGGTTTAACCCACAGCGCCACCCGCGTCCCTGTAGTTTGTTTAGCTTATACATAAATCTGGCACTGTATCTGACAGGCTTTGCACCAGGCTTGAACCATCTCTGCTCTCCCTGCTTTGATATCAGATATGGGGAACCTCGGGCCCAGAGACTAAATACAACCCTCCAGGCCCCTCTGCCAAACCACCAGGGTTCTCCCTAAGCCCCTCACCTCCACAGTTGCTCTTCATCCTCTTCAAGTGCTTTTGCATGAGCTGAAATGTGTTCCTTGAACTGTGAAAGTGCTTCATCCTTGCCGGGATGGAGGACAGTGGCTGGAATGTGATCTATTGAACAACAGCCCAAGCCACACCTGTTCCTCCACCTACTTTTTCAGTGGCCCTGCCCAGTATTGGCATGTGGTCCCTGGAAAGTTGTCCATGAGACTGAGCTAGATCACCCAGCTCTGGTATAAAGGTAGCAGGAGGAGAAGTTTGGGGAAACTGCAGCTGAAGAAACCCACAATTTGTGCCTCCTTTGTCATGCCTGAAGAGAACTGTGGAGTTTAAATTTTAAATAACAGACACATTCCTAGCACTATTTCCCTCCATTATCATGGGAGCAATGTCAAAGTGCTTTGCTACTGCTGTCATTTTTAATTTTATTTCAAAACTCTCATACGGAGTCCACTTGTCAACACTGTAACTCCATAAAATCCAAACCAAAACATCATAATACTAATCATTGCTGCTGAATGCATCCCCCAACATGCATATCCCAATTTAATAATATATAAACCTTACATACATAAAATTCCCATTTCTGTTTAGTTCATGACATAATCCATAAATGCAGACCACATTCCATTACCATTCATTATCTGCCCCCCCCCCACTTCTCTTGCATACTATCAATTCATTTCTCGCCAGCTCAGCAGCCTGAAAAAATCACACATAAACTTCCAGAATATTTATATCCTTCCAGGCGGGCAACACCATTTACTTTGCTATCAATGAAACCTGTCGAATAAAAGCTCTCCAACAGAGCCCACAGTGGAGAATTCTCCAGAAACGAATCCCTTTAGCGTCAATTCACAGTTGGGGTTGGGGGAGAAATTCACTTTTGTTTGCATTTTAATGAGAAACTACCTAATTTGCACTTCTCTGACCAAAATCCAAGCTGAAACAGAGCTATCCTTCAAATCCGCCTTTCTCTTAATCTTGAAATGCCATTCTCCATCCAAACAACTGGTGAAAATAACATACAAACATGCATTGTGTTAGGGAAATACATTGAGCTCAGTAGGACTTATTTCTGAGTAGATATATACAGTGGTGCCCCGCAAGACGAATGCCTCGCAAGACGAAAAACTCGCTAGACGAAAGGGTTTTCCGTTTTTTGAGTCGTTCCGCAAGACGAATTTCCCTATGGGCTTGCTTCGCAAGACAAAACGTCTTGCGAGTTTGTTTCCTTTTTCTTAAAGCCGCTAAGCCGTTAATAGCCGCTAAGCCACTAATAGCCGCTAAGCCGCTAATAGCCGTGTTTCGCAAGACGAAAAAACCGCAAGACGAAGAGACTCCGGAACGGATTAATTTCATCTTGTGAGGCACCACTGTACACAGAACTGGACCATTGTTGTTTTGGACTGCAACCCTACTTACCTGGGAGTAAGCCCCACTGGATTCAGTAGGACTCACTTCTGAGTAGAAGTAGTTAGGGTTGCACTGCTAGGTGTTTTAATGCAGAAGGTTTAAACAGAGGTTGGCTGCCTGTCTGTCATGGATGCTTTAGCTGAGATTCCTGCATTGCAGGGGGTTGGACTAGATGACACTTGGGGTGCCTTCCAACTCTATGATTCTTTGATTCTATGAGATCTTATAGTGCAACACTATATTATTAGGATGATTATTGTTCTTGAGCCACCCTGAGACCTCCGGGTATAGGGCGGAATATAAATTCTCTCTCTCTCTCTCTCTCTCTCTCTTTATATATACAGTCATACCCCTTGTTACGTTCAGTTCAGGTTATGTTCTTTCAGGATACGTCCCGCGGCAACCCGAAAGTAATGGAACGGGTTACTTCCGGGGTTTGCCGCTTGCGCATGTGCAGAAGTGCAAGGTGATGTCATGCGCATGCACAGACACACAGATGTGGGTTGCGTTCTGCTCATGTTGTGAACGGGACTCTGGAACGGATCCCGTTCGCAACCAGAGATCCCACTGTATATATATTTGTTAGTTGCTTTTTCTTGCCCAAGGCAACACAAAGCAACTTATTATATGTATTCAGTGGTCTGTGCTTGCCTGAGCTTGAATCTGGACTAAGGATTCTGAGCCCCTGTATTCTGATTCGATACATGATCTCCAATCACAGAACATTTCAGGATTTGGGCCTCTGCCATTGGCCCTTAAACTCTGAGTCATGATTCGCAGCTTGGAAGTTTAGACAGCCAATCATGTTGGGAGTGGGAGTGGCCCAGGCCTTCAGAAATGTGTATAAGCAGCTGCTTTGCCCCTGTTGTCCAGTTCTGTTAGTTCAATAAAGGTTCTTGCTGTTATCACTGTGTCTTGCCTCGTGGAAACCCACCTATATTTCAACTTACAACCAGACTAAGCAGATTATATATACAGTATCTACATAAAAGCAGACTTCCTTGGATTCTGAGGGGCTTAGGAAAAGGAGTGAAGTCATAAATAGTCCATGTAAAGGGGTCTTTTGAAATATATATATTTATATATTCCATCCCGTTTCATTAGGAGCAGTGATGCTTGGGAAACAGATCTCAGTCGTTCCATTTTCCTCTTGCCCTCCCTGAACTCCACTGATAGGACTAAGCTATTTACTTTGTATTCCTCATACCTCTCAGACAGCTGGATCAAAGCTGCACCGAGATAAAAATGCAAACGGGCTTTAAAACAACAGCATCAGAGAGAGACGTCAAAGGAAATATCCAAAACCTACAGAGAAATATGCGTGTACAGATCCAGAGAGGTTGAAGGTGGGATGTTTGCAAAGCTTCCCCAATATTGAACATCAATAAAGAGAGAGAGAGTCTGCATGAAAGTTTAATTTAGAGCTCATATGTAGGATTTGGAGTGGGCCTGTGTGCAATGAGATGAAATATCCTCTCAGCCATGTCGTTCCCTGGGTCCCTTTCGGCACGATGTTGTCTCTCAGCCCAACTAACCTTTCAAGAGTTGTTGTGCACGGGCGCCTAACATGGTGCCCATGGATGTCAGTATGCCCACTAATACCTCTTCAGTAAAGGCCTCAGTAAATATCCCCTCAAGAATCTTCAATTCATGAGTGACGGTTTGCTCTTCCAGCTCAGTTCCTGTTTACACTGGCTCAGCCTCTCCTATGTTGAACACACACCTTTAAACATGCCCACGTTTCATTGGGACTGGGCAGAGGGAGAATGGTGGAGACCGCCTCCCTCAAATCCTTACCCTTCCAGTGAGGAGGAAGAGGAAGACAGTCTAGACTGACAACAGGGGTTTGAGGGAGGTCACAGCTCAGAGGCAGATGAGGGGTAGAGTTAGAAACTATGGGAGAGCCAGAGCAACAGCTGCCTGACATGTTGTCATTAGAAAGCATCCCAGACCCTCCATCTCCCAGAACCCGGCGAGCCTTAAAGGTAGGAGAGCAAAGAGCTCAAAGACAGAGGGCACTTAGAGGCACCTGTAGAGGAGGTGATGATGATGGTGACTGACGAAGTGGGAGAGAAGGTGGTTGGAGATTAACTTGGGACAATACCATTATCTAAGAGGCTGGGTTCTCTAGCCTCTCTGTGTAAAGTTTGAAATAAAAAAGGACTGTAAGAAACTTTCCCTTGTCTTTATACTTTCCTGGGGAACCAGCCGGGAGCCGCTGACAGCATCCTGACAGGTACCAAGATTGGACACCCAATAATAATAATAAATTTTATTTATACCCCGCCCTGCCTGGCCAAAACCAGGCTCAAAGCGGCTAACATCAAATATATATTACCATAAAATCAAGCAATCAATTAAAATACATCCTAAAATCAAATCAGAATCAAAGTGAAATCCAATCAGATAGCAACCCGCAAATTAGGGATGGGGACCTTAAATGACTGTTTATACTGATCTTATATGAGCCTGTGAGAAAAGTTGGGGGATCACTTTCATGAAAGTTCTTATAAGGAGAGAGGGGGAGTCAGACTGGACCCCGGCCAAAGGGCTGGCGGAACAGCTCTGTCTTGCAGGCCCTGCGGAAAGATGTCAGATCCTGCAGGGACCTGGCTCTTGTGACAGAGCATTCCACCAGGCCGGGGCCACAGGCCCAGTCTAATCTCCTTTAGGCCCGGGACCTCCAAGATGTTATTATTTGTGGACCGTAAGGTGCTCACTGGAAGGACAGATCGTGAAGCTGAGGCTCCAATACTCTGGCCACCTCATGAGAAGACTCCCTGGGAAAGACCCTGATGCTGGGAGAGATGGAGGGCACAAGGAGAAGGGGACGACAGAGGACGAGATGGTTGGACAGTGTTCTCGAAGCTACCAGCATGAGTTTGACCAAACTGCGGGAGGCAGTGAAAGACAGGAGTGCCTGGCGTGCTCTGGTCCATGGGGTCACGAAGAGTCGGACACGACTAAACAACAACAAACCAGCTGCTGAGTTTTGCATTTGGGCAGAGTGCTGATGTCCTTAGGTCCTGCTTGCAAGCTTCCCATGGGCATCTGGTTGGCCACTGTAAGAAGAGGAGGCAGGACAAGAAGGGCCATTGGCCTGATCCAGCACGCTCTTCTTATGTTCATAATAATACTAGAAGAAGAAGAAGAGTTTGGATTTGATATCCTGCTTTATCACTACCCGAAGGAGTCTCAAAGCGGCTAACATTCTCCTTTCCCTTCCTCCCCCACAACAAACACTCTGTGAGGTGAGTGGGGCTGAGAGACTTCAGAGAAGTATGATTAGCCCAAGGTCACCCAGCAGCTGCATGTGGAGGAGCGGAGACGCGAACCCAGTTCACCATATTACGAGTCTACCGCTCTTAACCACTACACCACACTGGCTCTCACCAACCATAGTTGGGCATTTTTCACTTGCACTGATTTCAATACAGTCGTACCTTGGAAGTCGAACGGAATCCGTTCCGAAAGTCCATTCAACTTCCAAAACCAAATTGCAGCTTCTGATTGGCTACAGGAAGCTCCTGCAGCCAATCAGAAACCACGGAAGCCCCATTGGACGTTCAGGTTCCAAAAGGACGTTTGCAAACCGGAACGATCACTTTGCGACGTTCGGGAGACAAAACTTAAGAGTTCCAGGGCATTCGGCAACCAAAGCACGACTGTATAAGAATAAAGCATGTCCTTAAAAGTGCAGAATTTTTGCCCGCTGCAAGAGATCCCAAGCAAGTATATCGAATGAGCAGCATGCAAATCCCAAACAAGAAAACAAAGCGTTTTGTATACAGTCAACACCATTCAATGCTAGCAAAAAGCCTTTAATTGTTTTGCAGTCTACGGAATACCAATAAACGCATGAGCTTCTGTGGGACCAGCAAGAAAACGGCATGACAGCATAAATAATGTTTTCTCTATTTTTATGCCAAGTTGGGCGGAGGGGAATCTAGGCATTAAGGGGAGAAAAGTGAGGGTATTGTTTGCCTGAGCACAAAGGAGAAATCCATTTAGTTCTTATCTCCTATAAATAGAGACATTCCAGGAGATAATGTACAATATTCTTCACAATGCCTTATTCACAGAGACATAAACCATAGTCGGTGGGTATTTTAAGGGGAGGGAGGGAGCTAAAAAATTCAGCTGTTATAAGGAATTGTAATTTATGGAGGAACATATGACATAAAATATAAAGCCCTGAATCCCCAGTCTAGCAAGGTTGAGCCACACTCTTGCATGCCAATTACACTATTTTCTGCATTCTGTGCACACAGGAGAGGAAAGGCTGGGGAACCTATTCCAGTGTCTTTGAGAAGGGCTGCGGCTCAGGGGTAGAGCTCCTGCTTTGAATGCAAGGGATTCCAGGTTCAATCTCCATCATCTTCAGGTAGAGCTGGGAATGTTCCCCGTCCAAACCTGTGCCGGTCAATGTGGACTATACTGAGCTAGTAAGGTAAAAGGACCCCTGACCATTAGGTCCAGTCGTGGCCGACTCTGGGGTTGCAGCGCTCATCTCGCTTTACTGGCAGAGGGAGCCGGCATACAGCTTCCGAGTCATGTGGCCAGCATGACTAAGCCGCTTCTGGCAAACCAGTGCAGCGCACGGAAACGCCGTTTACCTTCCCGCCGGAGCGGTACCTATTTATCTACTCGCACTGGTGTGCTTTTGAACTGCTAGGTTGGCAGGAGCAGGGACCGAGCAACGGGAGCTCACCCCGTCACGGGGATTTGAACCACCAACCTTCTGATCGGCAAGCCCTAGGCTCTGTGGTTTAGACCACAGCGCCACCCGCATCCCGGAATACTGAGCTAGACAGGCCAATAGTCTGACCCAGAATAGGGCATGAGGCCTTTGTCAAACAGGGCTACAGATGAACCATATGTGGTTATTCTTTGTTTTTGTTGTTTTTACAGTTGTACCTTGGTTCTCAAACTTAATCCGTTCCAGAAGTCTGTGCCAAAACGAAAAGCGTTCCAAAACCAAGGTGCACTTTCCCATAGAAAGTAATGCAAAATGGATGAATCCATTCCAGACTTCTAAAAACAACCCCTAGAGCAGCAATTTAACATGATTTTTTACTATCTAATGAGACCATGGATCCATAAAATGAAAGCAATAAACAATGTACTGCAGTCACACATTCAATCAATCAGTAGCTGAACTGGGTTCCACGCAGTTATAAAAACAAAACAAAAAGATCCGCAAAACAAAAAAACGCAAAATAAATAGCAAAAACAGACAGACCTCAGCGTAACACTCAAAATGGAAGTGTGGCACTCAAAACGGAAGTGTGACTCTCAAAACAGAGTACGTTCAGCCTCTGAAAAAAGTTCTCAAACTAGAACACTTACTTCCGGGTTCGTAGTGTTTGGGTTCCAAGTTGTTTGAATACCAAGGCATTTGAGAACCAAGGTACCACTGTACTTTAACTCTGCACTGTGTGATGAAGTGTTTTCTTCATCGGAGCTGAGTCCTCCAACACTCAACTTCATCAGGTGTCAATAATAATAATAATTTATTATTTATAGCCCGCCCATCTGGCTGGGTTTCCCAAGCCACTCTGGGCAGCTCCCAACAGAATTAAAAGCACAATAAATCATCAAACATTAAAAACTTCCTTAAACAGGACTGCCTTCAGATGTCTTCTAAAAGTCAGATAGTTGTTTATTTCCTTGACAACTGATGGGAGGGCATTCCACAGGGAGGGCACCACTACCAACAAGGCCCTCTGCCTGGTTCCCTGTAACCTCACATCTCGCAGTGAGGGAACCGCCAGAAGACCCTCGGAGCTGGACCTCAGTATCCAGTCTGAATGATGGAGGTGGAGACGCTCCTTCAGGTATACTGGGCTGAGGCCGTTTAGGGCTTTAAAGCTCAACACCAACATTTTGAATTGTGCTCAGAAACATACTGCAAGTCAGTGAAGTTCCTTTCAGAGCTGTGTTATATGGTCTCGGCGGCCACTCCCAGTCCCCAGTCTAGTTGCCGCATTCTGGATTAGTTGTAGTTTCTGCATTATGAGATGGCGTGACCTATTTTTCCAGAACTGTGCATCATTTTACACATGTTCATCATATTCCCCCTTTCTTGCCTTTTCCATAAATGCAGAAGCACTAGATGTTGTTACCTTTCACTATAGGCGAGTTGCTCCATCCTGTTGATGATTCTGCTTGTCTTTTGTTTCTAGCTAAATATTTTCCACTCTGATTGGTCAAGGCTCTTCAGAATTTCAGGCAACAGCCTTTCACCTGCTTGAAAATGTAGAGGACTGAGCCTGGGACCTTTTACATGGAAAGCAAGGACTGTTCCATTGAGCTGTATCCACCTTCCAAAGGTGGAAACTTTGCAGAAAGTATTTCTACCCAGATCTCACTCTAAAAAGCATGCAGTGCATCCAATAATAGAAAGCGAGAGAGCAGCTTTTTTGATTCATGGAAGAAACCTCAGGCAACGACATTCAAAGCCAAGTTCTCCAGCTCTCTAAAGACAGTGAGCTCCACTTCATCAATCACTTCTTTTCACCTGAACAATATTTAAGACTTCCTTTCTTTGGAATTTCCCAAATAACATGTGCCTTTTACACAGAGGTTTCCACTGGCATGTCCGTGGGTGGATCGTTGTCTCCCTCTTGTGTCAAATGGGCAGCAGTACAATCCATTTCAGCAGAACAGAAGTCATAGAACATGGATAGGCAAACTAAGGCCTGGGGGGCCAAATCCGTCCCAATCGCCTTCTAAATCCGGCCCACAGACGGTCTGGGAATCAGCATGTTTTTACATGAGTAGAATGTGTGCTTTTATTTAAAATGCATCTCTGGGTTATTTGTGGGGCATACGGATTCATTCATTTCCCCCCCAAAATATAGTCCAGCCCCCCACAAGGTCTGAGGCACAGTGGACCGGCCCCCTGCTGAAAAAGTTTGCTGATCCCTGTCATAGAAGTCAGAAGGGACCTCAAGTCCAACTCCCTGAAATGCAGGAATCTCAGCTAAAGCCGCCATGACAGATGGCCATCCAACCTCTGCTTAAAACCCTCTAAGGAAGAAGAGACCACAAACTCCTGAGAGAGTCCATACTCTGGGCGGCTTCCATAGAAACCAAAAATACAGTAAAATATCACACGTTAAAAACTTCCCTGAACAGGGCTGCCTTAAGATGTCTTCTGAATGTCAGGTAGTTTTTTATCGCAATGACATCTGCTGGAAGGGCGTTCCACAGGGCGGGCGCCACTACCGAAAAGGCCCTCTGCCTGGTTCCCTGTAGCTTTGCTTCTCGCAATGAGGGAACCGCCAGAAGGCCCTCGGCGCTGGACCTCAGCGTCCGGGCAGAATGATGGGGGTGGAGATGCTCCTTCAGGTATACTGGACCGAGGCCGTTTAGGGCTTTAAAGGTCAACACCAACACTTTGAATTGTGCTCGGAAACGTACTGGGAGCCAATGTAGGTCTTTCAAGACCGGTGTTATATGGTCTCGGCGGCCGCCCCCAGTCACCAGTCTAGCTGCCGCATTCTGGATTAGTTGTAGTTTCCGAGTCACCTTCAAAGGTAGCCCCACGTAGAGTGCATTGCAGTAGTCCAAGTGGGAGATAACCAGAGCATGCACCACTCTGGCGAGACAGTCCGCGGGCAGGTAGGGTCTCAGCCTGCGTACCAGGTGGAGTTGGTAGACAGCTGCCCTGGACACAGATTTGACCTGTGCCTCCATGGACAGCTGTGAGTCCAAAATGACTCCCAGGCTGCGTACCTGGTCCTTCAGGGGCACAGTTACCCCATTCAGGACCAGGGAATCCTCCACACCTGCCTGCCTCCTGTCCCCCCAAAACAGCACTTCTGTCTTGTCAGGATTCAACCTCAATCTGTTAGCCGCCATCCATCCTCCAACCGCCTCCAGACACTCACACAGGACCTTCACCGCCCTCACTGGTTCTGATTTAAAAGAGAGGTAGAGCTGGGTATCATCCGCATACTGATGAACACCCAGCCCAAACCTCCTGGTGATCTCTCCCAGCGGCTGCATGTAAATGTTGAAAAGCATGGGGGAGAGGACAGAACCCTGAGGCACGCCACAAGTGAGACCCCAGGGGTCTGAACACTCATCCCCCACCACCACTTTCTGAACACGGCCCAGGAGGAAGGAGTGGAACCACTGTATGACAGTGCCTCCAGCTCCCAGCCCCTCAAGACGGTCCAGAAGGATGTTATGGTCGATGGTATCAAACGCCGCTGAGAGATCCAGCAGAACTAGGAAACAGCTCTCACCTTTGTCCCTAGCCCGCCGGAGATCATCAACCAGTGCAACCAAGGCAGTTTCAGTCCCATGATGAGGCCTGAATCCCGACTGGAAGGGATCCAAATGGTCCGCTTCTTCCAGGCGTGCCTGGAGTTGTTCGGCAACCGCTCGCTCAATCACCTTGCCCAAGAATGGAAGATTTGAGACTGGGCGATAGTTGGCCATCGTGGCCGCATCTAAAGATGGTTTTTTAAGAAGCGGTTTAATGCGGGATGCTGCTGCTTAGTCTGAAATGCATCTCTGGTTCTTTCTCCCTTCTTCTGTCACATCTGACTTGCTTAGAGGGGTCAGACAAACAGACAAGTGACAGCACAGGTGCTGAGTTGTGCCTGACATGGGGGGAAAGCTGTTGTCGCGTGTTATGCGCATGATGTCAAGTGCATCATGCACTTCATGCATTGCGTGCGTGGTGACCGCCGCATTGGGAGAGGCCTCGTCAGCCTCTTCCCAATGTAACCTTTGCCCACCAGGCTGCGCTGGTCCTGCACAGCCCATGCCAACATCCTGCCAGGCCTCCTCTGCCCCCTCAAGATGGGGGGAGGGCTGAGCCGTATCCCAGTGGACATTGGGGGGTTGTAGAGGCCTCAGCCCCATGGCGTTGGGCTCTTGTCTCGCTTTATTGGCCAAGGAAGCTGGCGTACAGCTTCCGGGTCATGTGGCCAGCATGACTAAGCCGCTTCTGGCGAACCAGAGCAGCGCACGGAAATGCCGTTTACCTTCCCGCCGGAGCGGTACCTATTTATCTACTTGCACTTTGATGTGCTTTCGAACTGCTAGGTTGGCAGGAGCAGGGACCGAGCAACGGGAGCTCACCCAGTCGCAGGGATTTGAACCACCGGCCTTCTGATCGGCAAGTCCTAGGCTCTGTGGTTTAACCCACAGCGCCACCTGCGTCCCCATCCCAGTGCTTAATGCCCTTTAAAAGCTGCGTAATGGCCTGATTCTCACCTCATTCTGTACTTCTGCAGCTTGGCTTCACAGTACATACATAGCATTACTACTAATGATGGGATAGGTGACTTTTTTTCCTATAGAAGATTGCATTACCTTTTTAGGTAAATAATAATAATAATAATAATAATAATAATAATAATAATAATAATTTATACCCCACCCATCTGGCGGGGTTTCCCCAGCCACTCTAGGCGGCTTCCAACAAAAGATTAAAAATACATCAGTCATTAAAAACTTCCCTAAGCAGGGCTGCCTTCAGATGTCTTCTAAATGTCAGATAGTTGTTTATTTCTTTGACACTAGTCTAGTTGCCGCATTCTGGATTAGTCGTAGTTTCTGCTTTATGAGATAGCACTACCTATGTACTGGGAGCCAATGTAGGTCTTTCAAGACCAGTGTTATGGGGTCTCAGCGGCCACTCCCAGTCACCAGTCTAGCTGTCGCATTCTGGATTAGTTGTTGTTTAGGTAATTTACTGCAACCCTACGCTGGCAGTGGGTGGAAAAGGAGCCAGCAGTGGGCAGGACAAGAGCCAAAAGTGGGTGTGGGCTCCCATTTTTTTCTGTCTGTATCTTAATTCAATGCCCCTCTCTCTCCACATGAAATACCGTAATGCCAGGGGTCTGCAACCCACGGCTCCAGAGCCGCATGTGGCTCTTTTACACCTTTGCTGCGGCTCCGGGGCGGATACTAGCGAGGGGAGGAGGCGCATTGTGCGCCCCGACACTCCCCACTGTGGCGGGTGCTGTACTGGCTTTGACATCGCATGGGGGTGGTGTGTGCGTTAGTCACACACCGTCCCGACGTCACCTTCCCGCCCGCTGTCAGATTGGAGGGCAGCGGCACGCATGCTTTAAATGTCGCAATGGTTTTGCGGCTCCCAGGTTTTTTTTCTTCAGAAACGGGTCCAAGTGGCTCTTTTTGTCTTAAAGTTTGCAGACCCCTGCGTAATGCCAAGGGCTGCATGAAATTAACCTGAGGGGTGCATCCTGCCATTGGTGCTTAGGTTCCTCGCCCCAGCTGCAACTATGGATGAAACTAGGCCAAGGGAACTGAAGTTTTAGAACCGACAACTTTTCCATTTCCCTAACATCTTCTCTCAATCACACTACAGTGTCCTTTCTGCTTCCCCTGTAGCAGGCAGCCCTGAATGTCAATGAGTGGCAGCTATCTGCTATTATAACATATCTCTGACCTTGGGAGAGATGCCTAATCCATATTCATTATGCCATTTAATTCCATCATTAGCTGCTCTGTATACCTAATTTATCACCCTAACCATGTCAGCCATAACTATCATCAAAGAAGAGGACCTTTCAGTTTCTCCTCCCACATATTCAAGGTATATATAGTCATAACATAAGACACCCATTCTGCAACTACTTTAAAGTGTACTGACTGCTAAGGGTTTTTTTAAAAAAAAAAGAAGAAAAGAAATGCAGCTTCCGAATAAGTAATTCAAGAGGACCGGCTTTCTCCCTTTTCTATTGCTGATTGTCCAACTGACTACATGTTTAACTAGAGTTTAGATTCATTTGTTAACTTACACCATTGACATGTGGTCTAGGTAGACCAGGAATCTGGTACATCAAGTCAATGGACCGATTGTGGCCCTCCAAGTCTCCCTACCTGGCCATTGGAAGACTCCCCAGGCTGGACCCCCTCACCCCAGGCTGCAGCCCATCTTTTTTTTTTTAAAAGATATTTATTAAAGTTTTCAAAATGTTACAAAAAGAAAAAAGAAAAAGAAAAAATACAAAGTAAAAACAGTTAAAAACAATTCAATCTTTCCGTATCTTATCTTTCATTTGCTTGTTCCCCAGACCTCCTCACACCTCCCTTTTTTGTATTCCAGTTCAATTAGTTGGTTCAGCAAATCCTTTCCCTCTTTGTTTTTATCCTAATCTTTAATCTTAATATATTATAATTTTAGATTATCATCTGTTAACAATCCATTTTTGCACATCTTTATAACATTACTGCTAAAAACCACTTAACTTCAATCCAACATCATTCTAACATTCATTAATTTTGCAGTATTTCTGTAGATAGTCTTTAAATTTCTTCCAATCTTCTTCCACCGACTCTTCTCCCTGGTCTCAGGTTCTGCCGGTCATCTCCGCCAATTCCATGTAGTCCATCACCTTCATCTGCCATTCTTCCAGTGTGGGTAGATCTTGTGTCTTCCAATACTTTGCAATAAGTATTCTCACTGCTGTTGTAGCATACATAAAGAAAGTTCTGTCCTTCTTTGGCACCAATTGGCCAACAATGCCCAGGAGAAAGGCCTCTGGTTTCTTCAGGAAGGTATATTTAAATACCTTTTTCATTTCATTATATATCATCTCCCAGAAAGCCTTAATCCTTGGGCACGTCCACCAAAGGTGAGAGAATGTACCTTCAGTTTCTTTACATTTCCAACATTTATTATCGGGCAAATGATAGATTTTTGCAAGCTTGACTGGTGTCATGTACCACCTGTATATCATTTTCATAATATTCTCTCTTAAGGCATTACATGCCGTGAACTTCATACCTGTGGTCCATAACTGTTCCCAGTCAGCCATCATAATGCTATGTCCAACATCTTGTGCCCATTTAATCATAGCAGATTTCACCGTTTCATCCTGAGTATTCCATTTCAACAGCAAGTTATACATCCTTGACAAAGTCTTAGTTTTGGGATCTAACAGTTCTGTTTACAATTTTGATTTTTCCACCTGGAATCCAATTTTCTTGTCCAAATTGTATGCCTCCATTATTTGATAATAATGAAGCCAATCTCGAGATAGGCTGCAGCCCATCTTTCGTCCTGCTCTACCTGCTCCTCTTCGAGTGCTTTTACCTGGCAGGATTATGTCCTTGAACTATGCTCATGTGGGACATTATTTCATTCAATCCAACAATTCATGTTTTGCCAGATAGGCACATGAAGGTGCTGAGGCTCACAGAGCTTTGCTATAAAATTTGCTAGAGAGAACTCTGTGAGATCACTTCCTTTCTTTGCCTTGGCAGGAAGCTGTAACACTGCAGCCTGGGCAGCCTCCTCTTTCTTCATCATGCTTCCAAGCTGAAATCGGGAGCTCGGGCGCCATTTTTGAACTTACATTTTGTACTTTTGTAACTTGGATAATCGTTATAAACCTGCCTTCATTTCGCTACTGTAATTGCCGCTTCAAGACCTAGATTATGTAAGTAAATACTACTTTTATTTCTTCACAAAACCACGTGTTTGTGATTGTGGTTTTAAGGGGGAGAAAAGGGGTATACCAGGAAAATCCAGTCTCCCTTAGAGCATCCTGGATTATTGCTTCTAGAAGGTTAAATAGAACTTGTCTTAGCTTCCAAGTTTAAGCCACTGATCTCACTCACGTGAGCAAGGAAAGATGATAACTAACCAATATATTCTCTCCCAGTGTCTAAATCCATTCCTACAGATCATGCCTTTTGCTTCCCTGGATGGAGGATGGAAATATGGTGTGAGAGAGAGTAAAAAAAACAAACCTCTGACTTCTCTATGGCTGGAATCTACCTACTGTACAACCAGTGCCCTGTCCACAGCAACTTTTGCCTCTGCCCCTCTCCCCCTTCACTTTGGTCTTAACCATCTCTGGCACACGACCCACCGAATGTTGTCCACGAAAGCATGCTGTTCTCAGGCTGCCAAAGGTTCCTCAACCCTAATCTAGTGCAACTTCCTGTGTCCCACACTGGCCAACCAGATGTCTCTGAGAAGCTCACAAGCAGAGCAGGGAGGCAAATAGCCTTTTCTTCCTATTCATTCCCAGCAACCAGTATTCAGAGGCATGATGCCTCAATTCCAGGAGGTGTCATCCAAGCAACATGACTAGAAGGAGAGAGTCCTTTCAAGAGGCAGGCGGTGCCTTTCTCCTGACCAGTTAAGACCCAGGTGGATTTAATCCTCTTAGTCAAGGATCTGAAGTGATTTATCACAATTTTTCTCGGTACTGTTTGAGGTAGTGCATGGTTACACTGGTTTCTGACCTGGATGGCAAGTGAGATTGGGTGAGGGGCTGTATGCATGTTGTGTTGATTGAACTTTTGTATTATACAGTGGTACCTCGCAAGACGAATTCCTCGCAAGACAAAAAACTCGCTAGACGAAAGGGTTTTTTGTTTTTTGAGCTGCTTCGCAAGACGATTTCCCCTATGGGCTTGCTTCGCAAGACGAAAACGTCTTGCAAGTTTGTTTCCTTTTTCTTAACACCGTTAATACAGTTGCGACTTGACTTCGAGGAGCAACTCATAGAACGCGGTGTGGTAGCCTTTTTTGAGGTTTTTAAAGACTTTGGTGATTTTAGAAGCTTTTCCAAAACTTTTCCGACACCGTGCTTCACAAGACGAAAAAAATCGCAAGACGGCAAAACTCGCAGAACGAATTAATTTCGTCTTGCGAGGCACCACTGAACTGCCTTCTCGTGCTCTGATTTTATTTGTTTTTATATAATTTTTATGAATATGGATAGTGTTTATAGATCTTGTTACATGAATGAGTACTTTCCCTCTCTCTCTGTGTGTGTGTTTGTGTGTTTGTATACATATACATATAGGCTTATATAGTTATCTTTTGTAAATTGCTTCAAGTTATTTCAGATAGGAAGCAGTCTCTAAATGGAAATTATCATCATCAACTTTGATGATGGTGGGTTCTGACAAAAATGGCGTTGAAATATTACCACTGGAGGGGAAAGAAACTCAAGAGAGCAGGTATGCTCAGAGGAAAACAGAGGTATACAGAAGGGCAAAAATCTTTGCCTGAAACAATCTGAGCTCTTCCCACCCCCCATAGTTGTTGAGCTTTCTTTGGGAACATCTCCAAATGTTGAGCTTTTGGGGGGAACATTTCCAAATGTTTTTGGCCTTTTTTAAAGTTTTCCTTTTTTTAAAAAAAAAAATTACCGCCCCCCCCCTTGCCATACGTCCGAGTTTTCCCAGATATTTTGCCGATTTGCTGAAAATCTGCCCAGCCGCCATTTTCCTACCCAATTTCCATACGTGCCAGGGAAAACCCGGACGTATGGCAGCCCTAATCTAAGGGCTGCCAGAAAAGCCAGCCTACTGGGGTTTGAATATTCTCAGTTGCAAAAGCAACTTGCCAGTTGGAAAAGAAAAATGGGAAAGTGGATGGAGCAAAGAACTAGTCACCCAGCGAGCTTCATGGCAGCGGTGCCAGGTTACCAAATAGGCAGAATAGGCACTGGCCAATGAGCCCATGCCTTTTAGGGGCCCCACAACAACAGATCAAAATAATATTGATTTGATTTTGAAAGAAAATTACAACCAAGTTTTCTTAGTTTTAGGAGATAAAATAGGCGAGGGTGCCCAAGATTTCGACTGCCTAGGGGCCTCCACAGGGTTTAATCTGGCACTGCATGGCAGAGAGAGGGTATGATTCTGCGTCTCCCAATTCTAGGCCACATTCACACAATACATTTAAACAGTGCTTTTTTCTTAAAAAAAAAAAAGTTTAGGGGTACTCTCATTTTCCAACTCATATTGAAATACTGCCCCTTGATGAGGCCAAACTTAGATTCACAAAATGTTTAGGGGTATGTGTACCCCTGCGTCCCCCCAGGAGAAAAAGCAATGGATATAACAGTCGTAACAGCCAATCCTTTTTACGGGGAACTCTGTAAAGTACAGCTCTTTTGGGGCAACAGGTATCTCCTAACATTTCTCAGCATCCTCAAGAAACTACAGCTCCCAGAATTCTTTGGGGGAAGCCATTTACTGTTTAAAGGTAAAGGGACCCCTGACCATTAGGTCCAGTCGTGGCTGACTTTGGGGTTGCGGTGCTCATATCACTTTACTGGCTGAGGGAGCCGGCGTACAGCTTCCAGGTCATGTGGCCAGCATGACTAAGCTGCTTCTGGCGAACCAGAGCAGTGCACGGAAACACCATTTACCTTCCCGCCGGAGAGGTAACTATTTATCTACTTGCACTTTGATGTGCTTTCGAACTGCTAGGTTGGCAGGAGCAGGGACCGAGCAACGGGAGCTCACCCCGTCGCGGGGATTCGAACCGCCAGCCTTCTGATCGGCAAGTCCTAGGCTCTGTGGTTTAACCCACAGTGCCACCCCCGTCCCTTTATTTACTGTTTAAAGTGCTTTAAATTTATGGTGTGAATTTGGCCCTAGTGCAGTACTCTTACAAGCGCTCTTAAATATAATGGGTTTGGGTGGTTGTTGTCGTTTGCAACTTAATCTTTCATATGTCCAAAGAGCAGTGTTTTGGACTTTTGGAAGGTGGCAGCAGCAGCAGCACGGGCTTTATATTAGTGAGATTGAAGAAAGCCAATTGTTATACCTTGCAGAAGCCACTAGGTAGCGCCAGAAGGAAACAAAATTCACAGGGTCCTTAAAATAATCTTTGCTGGAGCAGGAGCCTGACACTTAAGAACAGACTAGTGAGTCTGCTGGTGGGAGCTGTGGGGAGACCCCTATTCCCCTCCCAGAGCTATGATTCCAATGTTTTCTGGGAAGAGGGAATGATGGTTAAGCCGCTGTGGAAATATTACAGGAATAGCAGGAGGGGAATAGCGGCCTCCTAAGTCCCATGGACTGCAAGAAGATCAAACCTATCCATTCTGAAGGAAATCAGCCCTGAGTGCTCACTGGAACGACAGGTCCTGAGGCTGAGACTCCAATACTTTGGCCACCTCATGAGAAGAGAAGACTCCCTGGAAAAGACCCTGATGTTGGGAAAGATGGAGGGCACAAGGAGAAGGGGATGACAGAGGATGAGATGGTTGGACAGTGTTCTCGAAGCTACCAGCATGAGTTTGACCAAACTGTGGGAGGCAGTGGAAGACAGGAGTGCCTGGCATGCTCTGGTCTATGGGGTTACGAAGAGTCGGACACAACTAAACGACTAAACGACTAAACAACAAACACCTCTCAGCACCCTTGACAAACTACATCTCCCAGAATGCTTTGGGGGAAGCCATGACTGAAGTGCTCTCATAGCGCTTTAAATGTATGGAGTGACTGGTGTGTTTGTGTGTCTGTGTGTGTTGGTTTTGTTCACTTCCCACTATTTATTTATTTTTAATCTCATTTATGTACCACCTTTTCTTCCAAGGAGCTCAAAGCGGTGCCCATGGTTCTCCTCCTCCCCATTTCATCCTTACAATGTTTATTCCCTCCCTTGTTCCTGATGTAGATCTTCAATCACCCCTGGCTGGGAAGGGGAGCCATTTTGTGGTTCGCCCCAGTTGTCTTGGGCCAGCCCTGGCCAGCCTTTCTTAAGGATGACATTTTTCTAACTCTCGCAAAGTAGGAGTCCATTTAAAAAAGAAAGAAAGAATAAATGCTGTCTTTTATGGGGGTAGAAACAGGTTGTGTCTGGAACATTGGTATTTGTGTATAGTGTCCCTGGGAATCTGCCAACCAGGAAAGGAAATTCAAAAGCTGTTCCCCATTAACGTTTTTCATTCTGCGGAATGATTCAATTATGTCCAAATCTGGTTGGCGGAACCAGAAAATGGCAAGGCAGCTGCCTTGTGTCAAGAGGCCAGATTCTGATCCTAGAAAGGGCTTGCCAGCTGCAGCTGTGAAACTGCTGGCTTGTGTGTTGCAAATTGGCCTCTAATTTACACCGCGGGATGGGAAAGCGCCTAGCTCAGCTACCATCTGTACTGTGTAAGTGGGGATTAATCCATTCGGAAAACCCTGGATCCCAGATGTATCTGATGCAGCAGCTGAGAGCCTGTGATGAGATCCCAGGTGGCTGACGAAGTATTTGCCTAGAGGAAAAAGTCTCCTTTTTTGAATCCAGGCAGTGCTCATCAATGGGAGAGCCACAATTGTGGCAATGAGTCACCTACAGAGAGCGTTTTGAGTGTGCAAAAGTTTCCCCCCTCCCAATTGCTATCTTTAAGACCCAGCTGTGATGGTAATAGCTGACCAGCCAATATAATAATTTCAAGATCTCACAAGCGAAATGGAAAGATAGGCTTTTGTTTTTCAAGTTACTAATGATAGGATTTGAACCCAGATGTTTCACATTCATTCAGCAAGCTTTTTGCTGGGCTGCGACAGTGATTTATGCAAAACTGGCAAACTACGCAATTTCATAGGTGAGGCAAAGTTGCGTAGGCATTCCTCCTTTGCTTCTGCCCATCAGCTTGGCTTTTCTTTATTATACTGCGGAGGCAAAACTCTGGCCCGAGGGCCTAATGAGGTCGACCAGGCGACCCAGTTTGGCCCACAAAACCATTTCAGCCAAACCATGCCCATGTCAGGTGTGGGAAACGTGAAGACACAGCGAGGCCAAAGGGATTCACATTGCAAGCCCCCACAATCAGCTGATTATCTGTGCAAAGACGAGTCACCTAATGTCACTGTGATGTTGGATGATGTGATGTGAGATGATGGGCCATATAGTAAAGGTAAAGGGACCCCTGACCATTAGGACCAGTCAAGGCTGACTCTGGGGTTGCGGCGCTCATCTCGCTTTATTGGCCGAGGGAGCTGGTGTACAGCTTCCGGGTCATGTGGCCAGCATGACTAAGCCGCTTCTGGCAAACCAGAGCAGCGCATAGAAACACCGTTTACCTTCCCGCCAGAGCGGTACCTATTTATCTACTTGCACTTTGACGTCCTTTCGAACTGCTAGGTTGGCAGGAGCAGGGACCGAGCAATGGGAGCTCACCCCGTCGCGGGGATTCGAACCGCCGACCTTCTGATCAGCAAGTCCTAGGCTCTGTGGTTTAACCCACAGTGCCACCCACGTCCCTGACGGGCCATATATCAAACCTCAAAAGAAAATAGATGCAAGATCAGCTGTTTAAAACCAGTGTCATAGGAACCATCTCCTAGGGACCAAGGTCCCTTCAGCTCCCCCAATATAATATTTGAGGGGGCCGAGCACCCCTAAAGTTGATGGGCATTGCCATTCAAATGGTGTGTGTGCACCGTGTCATGTGATTGATTATGTGGGGTGGAGCTTACCTGCCCACCCCCCGAGTATTTTATTCAAGTTGGCGCCCCTGACCAATATACATAATGAAATTGCATCTCAGGTTGGAAAAGGCTGCCTTCTGCGGTCAGTCTTTGAGGGTGGCATTGCCTTAAGTGCTGCTTCCACACGTCTTGTGACCAAATGATGTTTGCCCTGACCGCCCCCCCCAACATAACAATGGAACTACACCAGTGAGTCCAACTGGCTACAGAACAGGGAAGGAAGGCCACAGTTGGCCTTGAGGTGCAGAGGCAGCAAACAAACCCAAGTTGCTGCAATGTCTGGTTCCTAGGTCCTAGTTCCTTATTCCTAGATGCTGGTTCCTTCTTCAACACAGAGATGAAGTTTGCATGCCCTGAACCACAAAGTAACCTGTGGGCTACTCCAGGTGATACACCCTCCATGGCGTCAGCGGTCTCTCTAGCCCAAAGTATTCTTTTTGTGGAGCAAGCATTCACACACGTTGCCCCCAAATTGCACTCAGGAATAAGGAACTGTGCATTTGCAACCTGAAATAAGCTTTGGGTCACCTCAGATCACAGACCCACATCATTGGGAGGTTGTGCCCCATGAGATGTCCCCCTCATTATCTCCCTTCCAAATGCTTCTTTTGGACAAATTCCTCACAAGCTTGTGGCACAAGAGGTCAGTGCATCTGGCTGTTAGCCAGTTGGTTGTGGGCAGGATTCTTGAATTGCAGGGGGTTGGAATGGATGACCCTTGGGGTCCCTTCCAACTCTACAATTCTATGATTCTATTCTTCTACGACTGGCAAGAGAGTCAGTGTGGTGTAGTGGTTAAGAGCGGTAGACTCGTAATCTGGTGAACCGGGTTCACGTCTCCGCTCCTCCACATGCAGCTGCTGGGTGACCTTGGGCCAGTCACACTTCTCTGAAGTCTCTCAGCCTCACTCACCTCACAGAGTGTTTGTTGTGGTGGAGGAAGGGAAAGGAGAATGTTAGCCGCTTTGAGACTCCTTCGGGTAGTGATAAAGCGGGATATCAAATCCAAACTCCTCCTATTCCTCTTCCTCCTCCTCCTCCTCCTCTTCTTCTTCTTCTTCTTCTTCTTCTTCTTCAATGCTGCTGTGGCCCTCAGACACTGCCAAGCCTGGCAGACCATTGACACTTCATCTTCCCTAAGCAGCCAGATGGGCGGGATATAACTTTTATTACTTAATTAATAAGTACAGTCATACCTCGGGATAAATACGTTTCAGGATAAGTATTTTCGGGTTGCGCTCTGTGGCGACCCGGAAGTAACGGAGTGCATTACTTCCGGGTTTCGCCACTCGTACATGCGCAGACAGTCAAAAGAACGTCACGCGCATGTGCGGAAGCGGCGAAATGCAACCGTGCAGACGCGCTGTCGTGTCTTACGTTCTGTTTGGGATGCGAACGGGGCTCCAGAATGGATCCCGTTCACATCCCTTGATACCATTGTAATAATTAATGGATGTTGACAGCTTAATGGACAGGCTTAACTTTTGAACCAGAGAATTTTAACATTTTAACCAGAAACGCAATACCTGCGGCCAGAGAGAATTCTGGGATGGTTCGAATGGGGCAGCCACAGAAGGGCCTAATCATTTGCTGGTGCCAGGAGATGTAACCTTCAATTGCTTATTCAGGCTACTTTGAAGGAACTCTGAACGAGGAAACAATTTCAAGGCAAACAACGCTGACATTGTTTCCCGGTTCCCAGTTGGCCACTTTCTTGTGCTGGGTGGAGGACGGGGAGAAAACAATACATTGCTAAGCCTTCAAACCCAACCTTACTTTATTGCAACATAAGTAAACGGAGGGGGAAGTCCTACTGCAAAAAGATTCCAGTGTTGCAAAGAGTTGGTCTACATGACCCTCATGGTCCCTTCTATGATTCTACGTTTGTGAGAGCATTTCCATTAGAACACACCCTCTAGATTGTTCTGTTGCTGTAAGTCCTTCAGACGCTGTCCAATTAGCCTTTTTGCTTTAATAAAGCCCATCGTGAGAAGCTGATGTGGGTGGAGTCTGCAGGAGAGGAATTTTTGGTGCACAATTTTAGACCACGAACTTCTATGGGGGTCTTGTGTCACTAAGGGCAGTAGACCGGGTGGATTTAGATTTAGACGGAGCCAATAATTAAGAGTTATTTGCCAGGACTGAGCTACTACAGAGGGAAGACTTGCCTCCAGTAGTAATGCCACATTTGGGACACAAGGTGGTACAGAAAAAATCTGCCTTAAAAATTTGGATTGGACAGTTTCAAAAATGCTACAATGATTACCCGTCTAAATTTGGGCCCCGTAAAGTATCTGCACCAAAGATTTGGCTTGGAAAACTTCTAGGGCTGCTGGGATGTTTTTGCCGCCCTTCGTATGGAAAAAACAGGACAGCATCTTAGCACTTTAGGCTGCTTTTTCTTTAACACATTTTTGGTGTACATCCCATGACCCCAATGACTGGAAGACTATGCCCAGGTATTTAAAGGCTTTAACCTGCTCAATTGGGTGATAACACACCCTCATAGGAAACATACATATCACAGGCTACTTATTCTCTCGCCAACCACTTTCTACAACCATCTGTCAGCCCAGTACCTCACCATCTCTCATCCAGCCATAGTCCTTGAAGGTACTTACTCAATGCAGATTTTTTCCATGCTTGCAGAGACCTCCTTGCCCCTTATCTGGAGTTGTTTCTCGCTCTAACAGTCAGTCTTACATTCCTCCTAAACTGATTCTTGCCAGTTTTGGTAGGCAGGTCTCACTCTTACGCAGTGACACTGGCCTCACGGATAAAGGGTTTCACAGAATATCAGCTGCAAGAAGAAATTCTACTGCCAAAAGGTTTCTCCTAATTTTCAACCCAAATCTACACTCCCCTGACTTAAACTTATTTGTTTCAATTTCAACCCAACATACACAGGTTTGTGTGCAATTTTGCCTAACATACGCACGTTTGGGTTGCTATTTACATGAATATACGCACTTTTAGGTATGCTTTACCCCAGTATAGTCGTTTTTGTACACACTACACGGCTAGGAAATTGCATTGCAGAATGAATTCTGAAAAGTGAAAATTCTGAATGGCAGCTTTCAGTTTGATCATTTTGCCTTTACAGCCAAATTGAATTGGATTTCTCCCCATCGCTACCCAAACCAGACAGGCAGACCAGTTGAGAGGCCTGGGAAACAGCCTAAAATTGCTTGCTGTGAATTTATCATTCCTGGTAGCTGGAGCTCCTCTATCACTTCCTCAAGCAGGATAAGAGAGGCTGTCATCTCTGTGTGGTTTCCCCTAGGAAATGAGCACAACCTTTTTTTGTTTAGTTTTAGATTCCAGTGACCCCGCGAGCTAAGAATAACTGGAGCAGCAGAACGAGACGGGCCTCGCTGAGCTGTTTGCTTTGTGAATCTTCGCTCAGAGCGTGTGTGCGCAGGTTCGCATCTCATTACGAAAACTATGTCCTTATGAAACCTCAGGCAAGACATCTTGGGGCAGAACAAGGAACGTCTTCCTGAAGGATGATTCTATTTTGCAGTTCAGTCAGAAAGTAAGATGGCAAATGCTTCTGTTTCTGCTACACAGATGATTTCTTGTTAATCTTCAGCTCAATAAGGCAAATGCCGCCCACTCTCCGCATCACGACTCCGGAGCAAAAAGATTATTTTTTTAGCTGCATTTGCCTTAGAACCTTACCACATAATGCATGAGTTTTCAACCTTTTTGAGTCTACGCCTCCCTTGACCAACTACATTTCTTCTGCGGCTCCCCTGTGGGGCTCAGGAGCCCAGTTACGTCACCCCCCTGCCTGCAGAGCCAGCAGCCCCTCACCCAGGGCCGGATTTAGGTTTGATGAGGCCCTAAGCTACTGAAGGTAATGGGGCCCTTTATATGTCCAGCTGTCCTTTGTCAACAACAAATTGTCGCTGTTTTTGTTGTTGAATATATGCTATATGGTAATTTATGGACCTAATAAATTTGCACATGCAGAACGTAGGCACTCTATACAAATGAACAAACCAGTGATATTTTAGGGAGCAGACTAGCAGGCGGGGGCCATTACTTACATCATGGGTAGGCAAACTAAGGCCCAGAGGCTGGATCTGGCCCAATTGCCTTCTAAATCCAGTCTGCGGAAGGTCCGGGAATCAAGGTGTTTTTACATGAGTAGAATGTGTCCTTTTATTTAAAATACATCTCTGGTTTATTTGTGGGGCCTGCCTGGTGTTTTTACGTGAGTAGAATGTGTGCTTTTATTTCAAATGCATCTCTGGGTTATTTGTGGTGCATAGGAATTCGCTCATTTATTTTTTTCAAAATATAGTCTGGCCCCCACAAGGTCTGAAGGACAGTGGACCGGCCCCCTACTGAAAACGTTTGCTGACCTCTGACTTACATCATAGGAGCCTACACAACACAAAATACTGTTGCTGTATGTAGGTTTTATTTTATTTTTTTCCCTTTAAATTTTTGGGGGCCTTGATGCTTTTGAATTATGGTGCTGGAGGAGACTCTGGAGAGTCCCATGGACTGCAAGAAGATCAAACCTATCCATTCTTAAGGAAATCAGCCCGGAGTGCTCACTGGAAGGACAGATCGTGAAGCTGAGACTCCAATACTTTGGCCACCTCATGAGAAGAGAAGACTCCCTGGAAAAGACCCTGATGTTGGGAAAGATGGAGGGCACAAGGAGAAGGGGACGACAGAGGACAAGATGGTTGGACAGTGTTCTCAAAGCTACCAGCATGAGTTTGACCAAACTGCGGGAGGCAGTGGAAGACAGGAGTGCCTGGCGTGCTCTGGTCCATGGGGTCACGATGAGTCGGACACAACTAAACAACAACAACCTTTACCTTTAGTACCTGTCAATAGATGGCAAGGGTAGGGAGAATGCAGGGCCCCCAATCCACACACAGTGAACTGGGCCCAGGAAATCCTGTTTGCTCCCCTGCTTTCCAAACACCCAAGACCTTTGGGTGTTTATGCTGCAAAAGACTAACACGGCGACTCCTCTGGAAGTAAATTAATGGTGACCTTAAGGTTGCCATCTTGAACACACTCGCCAGCCAACCTCCGACACGGCTGCTGTGCCTTTGACAACAGGGACGCAAGTAGCAGCTGGACATATTCCTTGTACAGGCAAAGCTTCAAGCGTCAGCAAAAGGGCAGAAACATCATTGACCAAAGTACATTACACTGAATGCACCCAAAGAGGGGAGAGGGGGTTTGCACCAATCTTCCTCAGTCTCACTGATTTGTCAAAGAGGCTGTGGCTGTGGAAAACTTCAGCATCCCTTCTGCTTTACTGAGCTGACAGCAACTTATGGGGGAGGCAGGGAGAGGGATTTAGAGCTGGAAAAATGCAAAGCAAGAACATTTTAAACACCCTCTCCCACAATGCCTCTTCTGCAGCCTTCGAAGCAGCCCTGTGTGTCTGCAAACGGCTATTGAACTAAAAACCCACAGAGTTCCTGATCTCTAACCTCCAGCCCTGTATCTAAGTTTGCTCTGAATAGGGGCACCCAAGGCCTATCAGCTTGTCTGGCAGCTCCAGCCCAGGTGCAAACAAATCCTTTATGGGCGGGGACAAAGAGATAAGGCATGGAAATTGCACATTCCAGTACAGAGCAAAGAGAGCTGGAAACAAGAGCTGGGATTGTGAATTTGGGTGCAAACAGAGATGCGTCAGTGGCACCACCCCAGGATCGGGCCAGCTATGAAGGTGACTCAGAGAGGATGGTTGAATCATGGTTCCTGTTTGGTGTGGGGGACTAGAAAAGCAGTAGGCAAGCGGGTTGTGGAAAAGTTCGCTGCATTACAGGGGTTTTTATCCCCCTCTTTGGTTTAATTTCAAACTAGGGTCTCCTCCAGATTGTCAAGCCTTTTGCAGGAGGGATCCAGTCGCATATAGGAAATGTAGGCTTGCGCAGTGAAAGTGGATTAAAGTACTCAGGTGCAACAAACCCACTTTAAAAAATGGTCAAAAACACGAGACGTTTTGCAGAGTGAAAGGGAAATGCAGTAAAACGTGTGGGATTAACCATTCTCCAATAGAAGATATATAATAAGCAGATCAGAATGAATGAATGCTCACAAACAAATCACAATGAACACTCAAGAAAGGCTGGAGTAGGTCCAGTCGTGACCGACTCTGGGGTTGCAGTGCTCATCTCGCTTTATTGGCCGAGGGAGCTGGCGTACAGCTTCTGGGTCATGTGGCCAGCATGACTAAGCTGCTTCTGGCAAAACCAGAGCAGCACACGGAAACGCTGTTTACCTTCCCGCCGGAGCGGTACCTATTTATCTACTTGCACTTTAATGTGCTTTTGAACTGCTAGGTTGGCAGGAGCAGGGACCAAGCAACGGGCACTCACCCCATCGCGGGGATTCGAACCACCAACCTTTTGATCGGCAAGTCCTAGGCTCTGTGGTTTAACCTACAGCACCACCGACATCCCTTCACTTTATACTGTAGGGCTCCATATAATGCATTTTCCCATGTCTCTAAAACCACAGTTCCACTAATAATAGCAGTTTTTTCTTTTCTTTTTTTTAATATAATTTTTATTAATTTTTGCACAAATTTTCCAACATAAGAACTCCAAAGCAACATCACAAATCTTTGGCTATCACAGCCTAAGACTTCCTTCAACCCCTTCTAATGGTTTTCAAAATTTCTTTCTGGTTTTGTGTTTTATTACTATGCTTATTGCTATAAATCCAAGCTTATCTTAGTCCTTTTCGCAATAATTTAGAAAGTCCTCCTCACAAAACTTCTTGTAACAGTAATAGTAGTTTTTTTCAGCCCCTTTTCTTTCGTCAGCTCGAGGGTGAAGGAAACTGCCCTCAAGTTGGGAGGAAGCCACGAGTCACAGGATTCTCGCACCCGTGCCAACAGCTGCTGCACTTACTGCACGAGTCTTGCCTAATCCCAGCTAAGCCGTGAGATCATCATTTCCACATAAACTTACATGTTTATTCACTAAAACCTTTTGTTCTCACTTCCCTTTTCTCTCTCTCTCCCCCACCCCCATGACCCAAAAAAATTTAGGCAGATAGATACAGTGGTACCTTGGGTTAAGAACTTAATTCGTTCTGGAGGTCTGTTCTTAACCTGAAACTGTTCTTAACCTGAGGTACCACTTTAGCTAATGGGGCCTCCTGCACCGCCGATGCATGATTTCTGTTCTCATCCTGAAGCAAAGTTCTTAACCTGAGGTACCACTATTTCTGGGTTAGCGGAGTCTGTAACCTGAAGCTTCTGTAACCTGAAGCATCTGTAACCTGAGGTACCACTGTATATTTAATTGCAACATTCCGTGTAGAAGATGACCCCCAATTTAAAACTTTTTTAAAAAATTGGGGGGAACTATCGTCTTATACACAGAAAAATATGGTAGTCCTCCCCCACACTTTCACAGACCATACAGTAGATTATTCAATGGCCATAGGCCTGGGTAAAAAGGAATGTTTTTGCCTGGTGCCTAAAGACATGCAATGATCATGCCAGGCGAGCCGCTCCAAGGAGAGCATTCCGTAGTCGTGGAGCCCATTCCCTTGTTGCTGCCCTCCGAACCTCTCTGGGATGGGGGACATAGAGAAGGGCCTCAGATGACAAGCGCAGGATCTGGGTCGGTTCATATGGGGAGAGGCGATCCTTAAGGTATTGAGGTCCTGAGCCATGTAAGGCTTTATAGGTCAACACCTACGATTGTGTGGGCCAGAATTAAAGCGATTATCCACCTGACGTGGATATGACACTATGTGTCTCACACCTTTTGTGTTGTAGGAACATAAGAAACTGCCTTATACTGAGTCAGATCATTGATCCACTCAGTTCAGTACTGACTACACTGACTGGCAGCAGTTCTCCAAGGTTACAGGCAGGGGTCTCTTTCCCAGCCCTGCCTAGAGATGGTGAGGGTTGAACCTGCGACTTTCTGCATGCAAAGAACTAGGCCCTTCTCCAAGGAAATGGCCACGATGACTCATTAACTCAGCGGGCTAGAGCACAGTGCTGCTAACACCAAGTTCGCGGGTTCGATCCCCTTACGGGCCACCTGCATATTCCTGCATTGCAGGGGGTTGGACTAGATGATCCTCAGGTCCCTTCCAACTCTATAGTTCTACGATTCTATGATAACCTTTGAAAAGCATCTGAGAATGCTCCCGATTATAAATCTCTGCAGAGCACAAACTGTGGTCCACGATGATGGAGCCACGCGGTCACTTTCCAGACTCAGGTTGCACCCATTTCTGTATCTTTGCTTATTATGTTTGAATAGTAAATAAAGCCTCAATAACAGAGCACAGAGCATCTTCCCTTTTTGAGAAGACTAATAATCTCATTTTAGCTGCTCAGACGTCACCCTTTTGGTTTACGATCAAACATGACGTCTCTCTCTCTCTCTTTCCAGAACAGGCATAATTCATAAGCTTTCTGCCCTTTTGTTCACTCTCCAGCTGACAAGCAGAGGAGGCCCTTTGTCAAACCGAGGGCCCAGCGCATTAAAAGCCTTGCCTTGTATGCAGAAGAGGCCGGTTGTTTACATCTGCTCCAGCCTAACACCGAAGACCTTTTGACACAACCATCTCTCTCTCATTCCTTCCCCCACCCCTGCCCTTCCCTGGAAGCCACACATTTGGTTTGAAACCCACTCACAAAAGAGAACTGTCTGGTGTGCTTGCACCAAACATTGGCTTCGTTTAGGAAAAGCTGGCAAAGGGACAAAGTGGCGCAAAGGGCTGGCAGCATAGAGTTCTGGGCCAGTTGCCTCTACTCCAGTTCAGGCAGAAAGAGAAAGATTGGTGAGAAGGGAAAGAAGCATAGAGAAAGTGTTGAATAGTGGGTAGACATGGCAGACGACACAGCGATTTCTCCAAAGCAGCTCTTTATTTTGTAAGCTGGAACAGAACTGAACCGCAAACAGCTCAGCCGGCCTGCTTTTATAGGTATGCGGATGATACCCATCAGTATGCGGATGATACCCAGCTCTACCTATCTTTTAAATCAGAACCAGTGAAGGCGGTGAAGGTCCTGTGTGAGTGTCTGGAGGCGGTTGGAGGATGGATGGCGGCTAACAGATTGAGGTTGAATCCTGACAAGACAGAAGTACTGTTTTTGGGGGACAGGAGGCGGGCAGGTGTGGAGGATTCCCTGGTCCTGAATGGGGTAACTGTGCCCCTGAAGGACCAGGTGCGCAGCCTGGGAGTCATTTTGGACTCACAGCTGTCCATGGAGGCACAGGTCAAATCCGTGTCCAGGGCAGCTGTTTACCAGCTCCATCTGGTACGTAGGCTGAGACCCTATCTGCCTGCGGACTGTCTCGCCAGAGTGGTACATGCTCTGGTTATCTCCCGCTTGGACTACTGCAATGCACTCTACGTGGGGCTACCTTTGAAGGTGACTCGGAAACTACAACTAATCCAGAATGCGGCAGCTAGACTGGTGACTGGGAGCGGCCGCCGAGACCATATAACACCGGTCTTGAAAGACTTGCATTGGCTCCCAGTACGTTTCCGAGCACAATTCAAAGTGTTGGTGCTGACCTTTAAAGCCCTAAACGGCCTCGGTCCAGTATACCTGAAGGAGCGTCTCCACCCCCATCATTCTGCCCGGACGCTGAGGTCCAGCGCCGAGGGCCTTCTGGCGGTTCCCTCATTGCGAGAAGCAAAGCTACAGGGAACCAGGCAGAGGGCCTTCTCGGTAGTGGCGCCCACCCTGTGGAACGCCCTTCCAGCAGATGTCAAAGTGATAAATAACTACCTGACATTCAAGAGACATCTTAAGGCAGCCCTGTTCAGGGAAGTTTTTAACATGTGATATTTTATTGTATTTTTGGTTTTTATGGAAGCCGCCCAGAGTGGCTGGGGAGGCCCAGCCAGATGGGCGGGGTATAAATAATAAATTATTATTATTATTATAGTATTATAGGCAGCCGGCTGTCAACATTGTAGCAACAACAACCCAGGGTTTCCCGCCTAAAATAACTGACGTGGACCTGAGTGAAAACTATCTACAGTATCCCCCTGCTGGCCCAGGGTGAGAACTTCAGTACATAACAGAAAGTGAAAGCAGTCAGGGTCTTGGAGACAAGAGGATATCAGACACCCAGACTCTGCTTGGAGAGTTTGGGAAGACCGCTCACCTTTCGCAGTGGGCGGCGTTGCGGCCGGGCATTCGGGCCCTTGCAGTGATCTGGCTCGGGGGTAGGGGATTGATGCCCCCTTCGCGCCAATCCCCAGCCATGTCACACCCACCTGACCAATCAATGCCGTGGGGAGAATGTGTACAGAGTGGCTGAGGAAACCCAGCCAGATGGGCAGAGTATAAATGATAAAGTTGTTGTTGTTGTTGTACTACATTGGTCAGAATTGCAGACAAAAATGTGAACATTAATACACTGATTAATTTTCATGATGATTTTTTTTTTTTTTTTTAATTGCAATCTATTGTGGAAATGTGGCACTTAACTGAGAGCAAGCTACATCGAACACATTGGGGCATACTTTTGATTAGGTATGTATAAGAGTTCACTTTAAAACCTCTATGCAGGAGACACTGCACAAATGCCACTGAGGCATAATTTGATCCTGCATCCAACCTGGAGTTTCTTTCTTTTCTTTTTATGCAATCACAGCAGAATTGCAGGTTCCTTGTAAACTAACCCGCCTCCCCCAGTCATCTGAATGACAACAGACCTTTTCTGAAGAGAGAATTCCCAGCCTTCGGGTCCATGTTTTCAGCACCATTTATTCACAAACACGCATCAAATGTTTGACCAAAGCTCTTGGTGCTGTGGAGGCAGAGGCTGAGCTGCAGCTCCTCTTGGCATGTGATTCTGTAGCAGGCCAGGTGTTTTATTCTGTGTTTCTGCAATCACATCAGCAAGAAAGAAGAAATCTGGGCATCTTAGCTGCACGTGTGGAAAAAGGGAGCAGGGAATTTCTGTGGGCGTAGTTTGTATGACAAGTTGCTATGCAATCTATCCCCACCACCCTTGACACTGAATCCAGGAGATATTGGGTATAAGGAATCTCGCATGCCTCCAATCAGCAAAGGGCAAGGCTGAAACTAACAGATAATCAGGGAAAACACACTTTGTGGTTTCCCACAAAACCATCTAGCTCTTCCCCTTCCTTTCCTGCTCTCCCTCTCCCTCCCTCTCTCCTGCAGGGGCAACCATAAGAAACTAGCTCCACCATGTAGGTTTGATTCCCAAGCCATCTTTGCATATGCGTAGAAATTGGAAGTACAGTGGTACCTCGGAAGTCAAACAGAATCTGTTCCAGAAGCCCATTCGACTTCCAAGATGTTCGGAAACCAAAGCTCACCTTCCAATTGGCTGCAGGAAGCTCCTGCAGCCAATCGGAAGCCGCATCGGATGTTCGGGTTCCAAACAACGTTCACAAACCGGAACACTCACTTCCAGGTTTGCAGCGTTCAGGAGCCAAAACGTTTGACTCGCAAGGTGTTCGGGATCCAAGGTACAACTGTAAATAACTTTTTTAAAAAACCGATGGGACCTGTGTGTCTTATTTATGCTTTTTAAGCAATTTTAGTGGCGTGTGAATGAGACAGAACAGGGGATGGAGAAGCATTATCAGAGGTCAAGGATATATTGCAGGCAGGCAAAAACAGTGATGTGATGCAAGACCAGTGAGGGGTGTGGCCTGAAAGAGAGGGTGTGGCTAAAGAGGGGGTGTGGCCCAGGAACCGTCCCAAGGGCTAGCAGAGAGGCCTGGAGAGCTCCTCACCCCCCCCCCCAAAAAAAAAATAAAGCACTGATGACATCCTATATTCGCAACTTGTTCCAGGTGTAGAATTGTATTTGTATATACAGGCCATCCCAGCACAAGGAACATGGAGTACTCATTTTTCATCTGCTGGTGTACCCCTCCCCCCCAAAAAAAAAACCCCTCATAAAATAGATCCCAGACATCTGGGATCTGCTCTAGGCTACTGGTAGCATCAGCATCTTAAAATGCAGGTTTATTAATTATGCCCAGCAGATGTTATTTAATCCTGTGGGAGTGCAGATGGCGCATAAAGAGGAAGAAGCCCTGGTAACCCGAAGGACACTGTATCTGAATCTCTGTCTGTCACCTTTAGATTCTCTGTTACAGGAAATGAAATCTTGGCAAGAGCTGCTTCGCATCTCCAAGCTAGGAAGCATTTGCTCCCAGCCTCCCGGCCTTCGAGCCAAAGAACATTTACAAGTGGATTATGCTACAAATCTGCGTTTCAGAAGTGCTATTGTATGATTACTCAGCTCTTCACTTCAAACGGAACCTGGGCTTGATGAGCACTCCATAATATTATAGGAAAAGGACATAAAACATGAGTCATCCAACGAGCACTAGAAAAACCCAATTCACGGAGCCAAGTGTGGTGTGGAGACTCCGAACTTCCTTGGAACGCAAACTAATTAACAAAGTCCCAAGTGTTCCAAGTCAAAGGCTCTCCAAGATTTAGCCTTTTGATCTGCCTTTGAGCCTGAAGTGCATAACAGAACACTGCTGATGGTATTATTTTTGAACAAACCTGATTTGTAAAACAGAATGGTTATGCTGGGACCTAATCCACACATGATCACTGCAGATGGTGACAGCAGCCACGAAATTAAAAGATGCCTGCTTCTTGGGAGAAGGGCAATGACAGGCCTAGACAGCATCTTGAGAAGTAGAGACGTCACCTTGCCAACAAAGGTCCGTATAGTTAAAGCCATGGTTTTCCCAGTAGTGATGTATGGAAGTGAGAGCTGGACCATAAAGAAGGCTGATCGCCGAAGAATTGATGCTTTTGAATTATGGTGCTGGAGGAGACTCTTGAGAGTCCCAGGGACTGCAAGAAGATCAAACGCATCCATTCTTAAGGAAATCAGCCCTGAGTGCTCACTGGAAGGACAGATCGTGAAGCTGAGGCTCCAGTACTTTGGCCACCTCATGAGAAGAGAAGACTCCCTGGAGAAGACACTGATGCTGGGAAAGATGGAGGGCACAAGGAGAAGGGGGCGACAGAGGATGAGATGGTTGGATAGTGTTTTCGAGGTTACCAGCATGAGTTTGACCAAACTGCGGGAGGTAGTGGAGGACAGAGGTGCCTGGCGTGCTCTGGTCCATGGGGTCACGAAGAGTCGGACACGACTAAACGACTAAACAACAACAACAACAAATCCACACACCCTCCTACCTACAGTTTCCCTATAGACTTGTTCAGGGCTTACATATTAGCAAGGATTTTGAAGCAATATTGCTATGCCCACACACTTGTTCCAGCATCAGCCCTCCAAAGTTTCATAGAGTTGGAAAGTACCCTGGGGATTATCTAGTCCAGTGTTTCCCAAACTTGGGTCTCCAGCTGGTTTTGGACTACAATTCCCATCACCCCTGACCACTGGTCCTGCTAGCTAGGGATGATGGGAGTTGTAGTCTGAAACCAGCTGGAGACCAAGTTTGGGAAACACTGATGTAGCCCAACCCTCTGCAATGCATGAACAGTGGTGCCTCGCAAGACGAAATTAATTCGTTCCGCAAGTTTATTCTTCTTGCGAGTTTTTCGTCTTGCGAAGCACAGTTTCCCATAGGAATGCATTGAAAATCAATTAATGCGTTCCTAGGGAAACCGCTTGCCAGGCTGGCGGTGTGGAGAAGGGCTTTTCTCCCCACCGCAAGCCTTCAGGACAGGTACGGGAACAGAGGGGAAGGCGCGCAGCGCTTTCCCTCTGTTCCCGGGGCTTGCGTGTGAGGAGGGTTTTTCCTCCCCACCGCCAACATTCAGAACAGCATTCTGAATGTTGGCGGTGGGAAGGAAAACCCTCCTCCCACCCCAAGTCTTCAGGAAAGCCATCCGAAGCCGGGCGGCGGGAGAAGGTGTCCCCGCCCCCCCGCCCGGCATCGGAGCTTCGTTCCGATGGCGGGTGGCGGGAGAACGCGTCCCCGCCCCCCCGCCCGGCATCGGAGCTTCGTTCCGATGGCGGGCGGCGGGAGGAGGTGTCCCCGCCCCCCCGCCCGGCATCGGAGCTTCCTTCCGATGGCGGGCGGCGGGAGGAGGTGTCCCCGCCCCCCCCCCGCCCAGCATCGGAGCTTCGTTCCGATGGCGGGTGGCGGGAGGAGGTGTCCCCGCCCCCCCCGCCCGGCATCGGAGCTTCGTTCCGATGGCGGGCGGCGGGAGAACGCGTTCCCGCCCCCCCGCCCGGCATCGGAGCTTCGTTCCGATGGCGGGCGGCGGGAGGAGGTGTCCCCGCCCCCCCGCCCGGCATCGGAGCTTCCTTCCGATGGCGGGCGGCGGGAGAACGCATCCCCGCCCCCCCCCCCGCCCGGCATCGGAGCTTCGTTCCGATGGCGGGCGGCGGGAGGAGGTGTCCCCGCCCCCCCGCCCGGCATCGGAGCTTCCTTCCGATGGCGGGCGGCGGGAGGAGGTGTCCCCGCCCCCCCCGCCCAGCATCGGAGCTTCGTTCCGATGGCGGGTGGCGGGAGGAGGTGTCCCCGCCCCCCCCCCCCCGCCCGGCATCGGAGCTTCGTTCCGATGGCGGGCGGCGGGAGGAGGTCCGAGGACAGTGGGGAAGACACGCTGCGCTTCCCCGCTGTCCCGGAGATTTCCCTATGGGCGAAGCAAGCCCATAGGGAAAATCGTCTTGCGAAGCAACTCGCAAACGGAAAACCCTTTCGTCTAGCGGGTTTTCCGTCTTGCGAGGCATTCGTCTTGCGGGGTACCACTGAATATGCAGTTGTCCCATAGGGGGGGTTGAACCTGCAACCTTGGCGTTATCAGCGCCACACTCTAACCAACTGAGCTATCCAGGCTCGGTTGTTCTACTGCAACTCCCATCATTCCCAGGCAGCCAAGGGTCAGAGATTATGGGAGTTGCAGTCCAGCAACATCAGGAGGGCACCAGGTTGAGGAAGGTTGGTTTAGATCACATGTGAGCCATCTGTGGCTCAGGGGGCTTCACAGATGCACAAACTTCCATTACTAGAAATGCAAAAATCTCACTGATTATTTTTTTTCTCCCGTTCCAGTTTGGTGTGCATGTAATTTACTTGTCTTCAGGCTTTGGGGAACATCAATGATCATTCAGTTAGAAATACCATACAGTGGTACCTCAGGTTACATACGCTTCAGGTTACATATGCTTCAGGTTACAAACTCCGCTAACCCAGAAATAGTGCTTCAGGTTAAAAACTTTGCTTCAGGATGAGAACAGAAATCGTGCTCCGGCGGCGCGGCGGCAGCAGGAAGCCCCATTAGCTAAAGTGGTGCTTCAGGTTAAGAACAGTTTCAGGTTAAGTACGGACCTCCGGAACGAATTAAGTACTTAACCTGAGGTACCACTGTACATCACAATGGAGAAGACTGTGACTAGGTGATTTGCCTGCTCAAATCCCATCTGCACTATACATATAAAGCAGTATCATACCACATTAAAAAGTCATGGCTTCCCCCAAAGAATTATGGGAACTGTATCTTCTTAAAGGTGTTGAGACTTGTTAGGAGCAAAAATTTCCAGAAGGGTTTAACAATCAATCCCTTTCCCTAGGAAGTCTGGAAACTACCTCCATGAGAGTAATAGGGGTCGCATAATTACTCTCACCCGGTTTAACAAACTACATTTCCCAGGGTTCCTTGCGGGGGGAGTCATGACTGTTTTAAAGCACCATGATACTTCTTTGAATATACAACACAGATAGGGCCTCAGTCTCGTGGAATCATAGAATGGTGGAAACCCCAAGGGTCATCGTGTCCAACCCTCTGCAATGCAAGATGTCTAGATGCTGTTGATGGACAACTTCAAATTCTCTTCTTATGTATCTTTAAACTGGTCTTAGACCAGGCAGCCCTACCAACAAAGGATTGCATGAAATAGAGGACCGTCCTTTGTGGAATAGGGCATTTGGCCACTCTGAATGATAAATGCCTACCTCTCATTGAAGTAGGAAAAACTGTGTTTGGGGTGTACCCAGGGGCAGATCTCCTGTGAAACTAATGGAGCTTCAGGACCCCAAATCCTGGAGGGTCCCCAGAATCAACTTTAGTCCACATTGCTTAAAATATTGGGATCTAGTAGACCCAATATGAGTGGTCCAACTCAAACTGATTAATTTCAACAACCCGAAAGTTTGAGAGTCAGTAGCACAGATGCTGTAAAGGTTTGGTGATCTGTCGTGAAACAACCTCAATGAAGAAGATAGCAGTGGTGATCCAGACCTGGTTGCTGGTTATGAAGGGGCCCCTATGACAGTTCGAGCATCAAGACCCCCCAAAATGTAGGTCCACCACTGGCTGTACCATTTCACAATGCAGGTGGGGAGTCCTGCAGCTGAACACTTCTCCATATGAAGGGTCTGAATAGACCATCTGGCTAAGATCAGCCAGTGAGCTTCATGGTTGAGTGGGGATTCGAACCCAAGTCTCCCAGGTCCTCATCCAACACACCAAACACTGCAACACACTGGCTGTCAGTGGACTGTGGACCTTTCCTGCTTTGTGTTAGTTTTCCCCACAGTCCATAATCAGCAGCTGGAGCACTTTACAATCTCGCCGTACATTGTACAGGAACAATGCAGTACAATTCATCTTTGATATTTTCTGTGAGCAGGCAGCAGCAAAAGGTTGATAGGAGGCAACACACCCTGTACTCAAATGGCTCCGTCAATCTGAGATTTAGAATATGTACACACATTATAAACAAGTGCGTGCAAAATTACTGCAGAGTCCATACACCCTCTTGGTAACCAGAGGCATGGGAGGAGAGTTAAATTAAAAAAAACAAAGCCCAGGTTGTTTTCTGGAATGAAATACAATGGAAAATACAAAGGAAAATTCAAGCTGATATTCTATACCTGTTTACCTAAACTCATTGAACTCCATGAGACTTTACTCTGAGTAGGGAATGTTACTCTGCTAAATTGTAAACTTGTTAACCCAAGTTGGAAAGGGTATTATCAGACAATATATCCTCTCCTGCATCCCTGAACATTCCCACAGATCAAACATGACAGGTGGCCATCCAAGCTCTGCTTAAAAACCTCCAAGGAAGGACAGTCCACCACCTGAGTCTGTTCCACTGTCAAACACCTCCTACTGTCAGAAAGTTCTTCCCATGCATGTAGAAAACAGCTTACGGTATAAAGGTAAAATTACTTGCTTGTTCTGTCCCCTTTTGCCTCTGCTCCTACCCATCACATATATGTGGCTCCTATAAATAAGGTTGTCCTGGAGAGAATGTGGTTCTTGTGAGAAATAGATTTCTCACCCTCTGATCTAATGAATTTGTGGCAGAGGTGTGATTTGAACCAAGGACTTTTTGATTCACAGCTCAGTGCCTTGGCCATTAAGCCACACCAGCTCCCAAGGAAGGCAGATCTATTGGCCATAACAGCTAATAGAGATGAGGTGCTGCCTTCATTTTCTGCTTATGAGATTCCCAGAAGCTTCTCAGTAGCCGCTGTCAGAAAAACGATGCTGGACTGGAAGGACCTTTGATCTGATCCACCTCTCCTTATGCTCTTAGAACGCAGAGCCAAGTTGATCGAATTTCCACAGAAAAGGGTTTTGCAGCATCACAGGAACTGCACACTTCTTACCCCTGTTAATGTGGATTGTGTGACCTCCATCTAATGTCAAAAGGTTTGGTTAGCCACAAAATTCATCATGCGTTGCATTACGGATGAAGTCTGCAACATCGCCTTTTTGGAGTCTCACTTCAGCTTTTCCTGCTGAAAAAAAAATGCCCTGAGAAATGTTATGATGATTCGTCACCCTTTCAAAGGCAATGACTCAGGGGAACTCCGAGTATTCATGCAAACACTGGTTGCCTTAGTGCCTGGTTTCCAACTGCGGAAGGTCCAAGGTTCCCATTCCTACCATCGCCAAGTTTGCCTGGGGATAGCTCAGGTATGAAACCCTGGAGTGATGCTGCCAGCCCGTGCAGGCAATGCAGATCTAGACCAGCATTTTCCTGTGACATCTGACTTGTGACAAGAAGTCCACTCACCCCTTTTGGTGCGGCGGTGTTGCAGGACGAAGGAGGCTTCACTGGGGCCCCGATGAGGGAATTCAGACTGCAAGAATAGTCTACGCGCAAAAATGGAAGGAGGAAGTGCCAACAAACAAAGAATGGCTTATGAAGATGATGGAAAAGCTGAGATGGCTAGACTAACCATGAGAATTAAAGAACACAATGGAGAGAGAGAAAATTTGATGAATGGAAATATTCTGTACAATATTTGGGGGGGGATCATGGTTATGTTGAAACGTATGCAGGATTTGAAGCATAGCAGCAGATGAGAAGTGGTAGTTTAAGCATTTATAATTAGCAAATATAATGGGTAAAATATAAGTAATATAGCAGCTTTATAAGGTAAGAAAAGAACAGCATGGAAGGGTGGGCGGGAAGTCAACAGCTATGAGATATATGTTCTGGTGGTTGTTTAAAATAATTTGAAAAATTTGAAAAGCTAATTTTAAAATGTTAAAAAATGAATGCTTTCAAGTTATGTCAATTCTACATATGGAACTGCTGTCAGATTCTACATATGGAAATGGATTGGATCCCAAAACCTAGGTTGCCATGCTAACCATGGTCATTTGCACATGGTTAGGATTGTAGTGTAAGTTGGTTGAAGCCTTAGGATGCATTCCAGACCCCCCCCCCCTCTCTCTCTGGAAGATTATTAGCGCCTGGAAGAATTCTAATGTCCAGAGGAGCAGGTGCGATGTTGGCTTAACATTTCCATACACAGCAGACCGGAAGACCAAGAGTCTTGTTAGCACAAGGATGGAAGAATGTGGAAATCCCAATGAAAGAACAGTGGCAAGAAAAACAGATGAGCTATGCCGAACTGGCCAAGTTGACATATAAACTGCGTGACAAGGACAACCGTGACTTCAAGGAAGAATGGGAATTTTTTGATTATTTTGATTGTTGTTAGCCGCCCTGAGCCCAGCTTCGGCTGGGGAGGGCGGGATATAAATAAAATTTATTTATTTATTTATTTTATTTATAAATTATCTAAAAAGACAACAAAATGATTTGGACTCCTTGGCAGGTTTTGAATAAACATCCACCAATTTATTAGTTGAATACATGATAGATAAGGCAATGATATGTACAATTTTATAATATGCAGAGAACAATATGTGCAAAGAAACCAGAGAGGGGAGCTGAGGGAAGTCCTTGGGGGGGGGGGGAGGAAAAAAAGAGGGGAATGTAAATGGTTATATTGATTGATAATTTGTTTGTTAAAATTGATACACACACACACACACACACACACACACACATTTCTATACACCACCAATTAAATTAACTAGGCCACTGTGAGAACTACCCTGTGGAAAGAAATCCAAACAGGTGAACCAGTGCCAAGGTGTCTGGAGAGATGCCAGTCCAAAGAATTTTGGCAATGTAAACTTCAAAGCCTACATTCTCCTAAAACCCAGAAAACACATTTTTTTTTTCACTTCCAAATGGCACACATTTGTAACAGGGATGAGGTAGAAATTTGATCTGGCTCGCTTTTAAAGATGAACCTACCTAATCTGCAGTTTCTGAAGCATGTCACAAACTGAAACACAGCCATGCTTCTAAATCTGCAGTTCTCTGAATTTTCCAATGCCGTTCTCAGGCAGAGGAATGTGCTCACTTGCATACACTAAAACTGATAAAGTAGGGTAAAGTACACCTATAAAAGCATATTGTTCGTGAACATCCTCGGTCTGAAGGGTTTTTAAGTATTTGTTACCAATGGGGTAGGATCTGCTACACCTGTCTTTTTATCTGTGCAGATGTGTTTGTTTGTTTTCTAGAAGACACAACACAAAAGGAAAAGGGGATGAGGAGGGAAGAAGAAATAAGCAAGCTCAGGCACTTTTTCATAGAATCGTACAGCCCAACCCCTTGCAATGCAGGAATCTCAGCTAAAGCATCCATACCAGGTGACTATCCAACCTCTGCTTAAAAACCTGCAAAGAAGGAGAGTCCACAACCTGAAAACTTTGAGCGCTACTTTAATATCTCAGCTTCTTTACTACTTGCAAAGAAGGCTTAATCATTAGGTTCCTAAGTCACGGAGGCGGGTGTTCAGTTTAATGCTTTTTTTTTTTTTAAGGGAACTTGAAGTTGTGCAGGTAAAATGGTAGATGGATCCCCATAGCGTTGATAATTGTTGTAAATTAGGCTTCTGCTTGTTCCTGTTAAGAACGCCTGGGGAGTATGGTGACTCTGAATAGTTCCCGGCCCCTTTATTATTGCTTTTTTTTTGGCCGGATTTCAATTGTGGATTAGAAGGCTGGAGCCTTGAAAAGCATCAAGAACGAAGCAACAAAACACTCAAGCAAGGAACGGGGAGGTGTGTGTCTGCCCACACAAAGGACAGGGCTGGAGGCTTCTAAAGGAAATCACCAGCAGAGCACAATTCTCCCTCTCCCTTCAGCTTTCCTGAAGTTTCATTTATCCCCCCCTCCACTTCATTCACAAGGCTGCCTCCAGCAGAAGAATTCCAAGGGGGCAGCTATAATTAGCATTCAAGGCACAGTACCCCACATTTAAAGGAGGTGATGATGACTCATCCTAGGCTCAAACTGGATTTGACAACCACGTGCGTTCAAACACACGCCTGGCCTGTTGAGGTATCATGGACTGCCACCATGGACATGCTGGAAAGGAAAGCCAAGCCAGTTTAAATGTGCTTCCTTTTGGGCAGGAGTTTTGTTGCAGACACGGGGGACGGGGTGTGTGATGGTGCAGCTGCATGCAGCTTTAAGAATGTCAACCAAGAGGGTTCGGCCATCTTCAGCTAATTAGAAGGAGCAGGAAGAAATGGCGTATCTCTGAATCAGATAACAAGGGAAGAAGATAACGTGACTTGGATGGTAAAGTCAAACTAGAAGACGGCTCCTGGTTTATTATGCATGGGGCGGAATGAGGGGGCAGAAACCTGCCACAGTAGACTGCAGACACTTCGCAAAGGAGGTGAGAAGTGCTATTGTGAAATGTTCTCCCACGTAGACCACGAATTGGTCCAATCCCCTTTTAAGGACATATCTAGTGGCAGAGAGTTCCATAGGAGGCAGAATGGCAAGGCAAGGCAGAGAGCCTGATATAGGTTCAGCTAAGACAACATTATTCTGTAGTGGTGCACAGGGCATCACTGGCAGTGGGGCGGTTATGCTGTGTGGGAACTGGAAGGGCTTTCATTCTCCCCTCTCCCTGATCATGTGTGGTTCAAAACTCCTACGCAGCGCCTCTGAACTTTCTTACTTTCCCTGCACTGAAGGAGTTTGGACTAGATGACCCTTTCAGCCCCTTCCAACTCTGTAGTAATTATTATTATTATTATTATTATTATTATTATTATTATTATTATTATTATTATTTGTACCCCGCCCATCTGGGTGGGTTTCCCCAGCCACTCTGGGTGGCTTCCAACAAAATATTAAAATACAGTAATGCATCAAACATTAAAAGCTTCCTTAAACAGGGCTGCCTTCAGATGTCTTCTAAAAGTCTGGTTGTTGTTCTTCTCTTTGACATCTGGGGGGAGGGCGTTACACAGGGTGGGCGCCACCACCGAGAAGGCCCTCTGCCTGGTTCCCTGTAACTTGGCTTCTCGCAGTGAGGGAAGCGCCAGAAGGCCCTCAGCGCTGGACCTCAGTGTCTGGGCAGAACAATGGGGGTGGAGATGTTCCCTCAGGTATACTGGGCCGAGGCCGTTTAGGGCTTTAAAGGTCAACACCTTTAAGTCTATGATTCTATGACTTTCTCCTACAATCCATTGTTCTGTGGTTAAGAGCCATTTGGGCTCATTCAGGGGAACAATAACAAATGAAACTGATTTGTAAAAATGTTACATGGGGGGGAAATTACGAGAGAGAGAGAGATTGCACACACTTTTGTAAATCAATAAAATCTTTAATAAAAAATAGAAAAGCTAAAAAAGAAATGGTCGCAGCATCTCAGCCGGGGTGGTGGTGGAGATTTGCGGCCCCCTCGATCTTACTGGACTATGGCCTCCATCACCCCTGACCTCTGGCCATGACAGCTAATGGGAGTTGGAGTCCAGCAAGATCTGAAGGGCAACAGGTTTCCCATCTCAGACCTCACCCAAGCCCTTGCATTCGCCCCAAAACATTTTCCAAGGCTGAATCATAATGAAATCCTGGAATGGAAACTTCCAGTCCTAATGGCCACCCTCACGGTAAACAAGCAGTAAAACAGTGCTCTCACCAAATCAAACAATGTTGTGGCGATAATACAGTGTCAGCATGTGACAGTGGCTACACAGGAAATGGCTTCGACTGGCTGGCTGAAACAGGTGTGGACGGCCGATGGGTCTCAAACCCTCAGTGGGTTAGGGACTTCCCCTGCAGTCAAAGACAGACTGCAGCAGATTGAGTGGATGAGTCGCTAACCCTAATCTTTGGGGAAAGATAACGCTAAGGAGTCAACCCTACACAAATCTGGAGTGGGGGCCTTAAGATGGTTGGATGGTGCCTTGTACTCTCCAGCAACTCCTGAAACCAAGTTGCAGCCAAACATATTGCTCTGCTTTTCTTTGGACCACATCAGCCAGGCCAAAGTGTGTGGGGAGGGGGGGGGGATTCTTGTCATCTGACCAGCCCAGGACCTCCATACACACTGCCCAGACTTGCACCCCAGGCAGGTCCCTTGGGTGCCACTCACACAATGGTTTGACTTCACGCCCAGAGGTGCACCCTATTGTCTCTCAATACAGACAGATGCCAACAGAATGGTAGGCTTCGTGGTTGCTCCCATCAATATGTGGTTTTTTTGGACATTGCTCTGTATACTACAAGGGATGCGGGTGGCGTTGTGGGTTAAACCACAGAGCCTAGAGCTTGCCGATCAGAAGGTCGGCGGCTCAAATCCCTGTGACGGGGTGAGCTCCTGTTGTTCGGTCCCTGCTCCTGCCAACCTAGCAGTTCAAAAGCACGTCAAAGTGCAAGTAGATAAATAGGTACCGCTCTGGCAGGAAGGTAAACGGCGTGTCCGTGCGCTGCTCTGGTTCGCCAGAAGCGGCTTAGTCATGCTGGCCACATGACCCGGAAGCTGTATGCCAGCTCCCTCGGCCAATAAATCGAGATGAGCGCCACAACCCGAGTCGTCAGGGAATGGACCTAATGGTCAGGGGTCCCTTTACCTTTACCTTTACCTGTACACAGCACACAAACACATACATCCCAGAACTGAGCCCTGCTTTCAAATCCGGCTGAATAAATCACACAGAGTTATAGGATTATAGAGTTGGAAGGGATCCGCGGTTCATCTAGTCCAATCCACGATCATGCAGGAATGTCAACAAGCGGTTCCCCCAACCAATTTCAAACCATATCGGACCCTGCTTAGTTTTGCTAACGTGCAAGCGGTTTCATCGCTGCCCTACTGACTTCCGACTACCTAAACCCTGGCGCTGCAGGCAAATAAAGTCTCCTCCCAGCCCAACGCGAGTCGAGCCGTGGGAACACGTCCGCGCCAGTGATTTCTCCATAACTAAAAAGAACGGGGCGTGTTGTGCGGGGTGGGAAGAAAAAAGGTGACAATGGGGCCGCTTGGCAAAAAAATAAATCCACTTCCAAGGGGAGGCGTTCCTTTCAAGAGCAACCCGCGTGTCAGCCGCCACGTGTGAAGCGACCCTCTGCGCCCTCCCTGCGTAGGAGTCCAGAAAAGACCTTCCTTCTCCGGAGCCGCCTCCGGAACGCGCCTTTCCCTTCTCTGTAGCGGGCAGGACAAGTCACCTCCGGTGCAGCCGCCGAGCCTGCCTGCCTCGTAACCGGCTGCCAGGCAGCTCCAGGCCCCGCCTTGCGGGCGCTGCCGCCGGGCGCCCAGCCCTCCTCTTCCCCCGCGCCTTCCACGTGGGAGCGCGGGCAGGGCTCTCCGGCTCCCAGCGAGTTTCTTGCAGGGTGGAGACGCAGCGGAGCTTGACTGGCTGGCGGCAGCAGCAGCGTCTTGATTTCGCCCATCCTGGAAGCCTGTCTGCGGGGGGATCCGCTGGGTCCCTTTCCCCCCCGCCCTCGGCTTGTTATTTCCCCCTGAGCTTTTCGCGCTCGGTCCGCGAAGGAGTCGAGGAGGAGCCGGCGGCGAAGGATGTGGCTGCCATCCACGGCTGGATCGAAGAAGTAAGAAGCGGAGGAAGGAGAAACTAAGGAGGGGAGCGGGGCTCTCTCCACCCGGGTAAGATCCCTCTCGGTTTCCCAGGGGTTGAAAAGGGAGCCTTTGGGTGGGAGGAATGGAGAGCTGGACGCACGATGGTTGCGTTTATCGACTATATAGCAATTTGCAAATTATTAAATAATGATAGAGAATAGATCCAAGGAGCCTTTTTTTTCCTTTTGCATCGCAGCAAATACACAGTGTCTTAACTCCTCTCGTTGCTGTTCTTCTCCCTCTCTTCAGTACTCTTTGTAACAGATTTATTTGCGGAATAAGCTCCCCTGAACTAGAACTCACTTGACCAGCTGTGTCTCCTTCCCTTTGCTGCGACTTCTTCACTCCTAGTTCTGAGCGATCATGGAAGGGCTGGTTTTCCCAGCCGCCAACTCTTGTCAGCCAAAGCAACTCCATCACTTGGGCAATTGTAGGGTTGTTGCCAACTGGAGTTCTCTTGACTTGGATTTAGCTGTGCCTTAGTGCAAGCATGGGGAAATCTGTGGCTGCCCTCCAGGGTGCTGTAGAACTACAACTCCCATCATCCATGACCCATTGGCTGTGCTGACTGGGGATGATGGGAACTGGATCCTGACAGCATCTTGAGGGCTGCACAATTGCCCTTGATATATCCACTTGTGTGTGTGTGTGTGTGTGTGTAGAGACGTCCTGTTTATTGAGCATTCATTCTGATGCCTATGCGAGGAAGTTAGATGGTGTCGTGTCAAGCAAGGTGTTGTCCCTTACTTCGCAGTGTGTCTCCTTGTCATTTTCCTTAGCCCCAAAACTCTTTATCTTTTTGTGGAATCGGGTTTGACATGTAAGACTTCAGAATCAGCTTTCATTGTGCAACAGGAATTTGCTGGCGTGGGATTGATTCCCACCCGAAATTTGTGACAGCCTAGAAGTGCCGAGAGTGAGAGAGAGGTGGCACATTTTTCTTCTTCTCATCCATGGGCGTTCTGTTGGTTAAGTGACGATCAGTAGGAAACCTGTAGAGGATATTTGCTTAGTTAGTGTCCATTCATTTGCCTTCAAGGCTATAATCTCATGCGTATGGTTCCAGTGAATATGTACTTTCTCCCACAAGCATAAACTTAATGTATGTGTATTTACTTGAAAGTATCACTCACTTCAGCGTGCCTACTCCCTCTCAGAATTACAGCCTTCAAATCCTTTGCCACCTTCGCTTTAGGGCAGGTTATGCAAATATATCTCTGAATAACTTTATCTTTGAAACAGCTGCATGAAAAAACACTTAGGCTGAGGCCTTGCTCCTATGCTATTGGGAGAGGTGTGGTTTACCACTCACTGCCCTCTGATTGCTCCCAGACTACACCTATAACACCTGCAACTTCTGCCCACCTGGTCAGGGCAAAATGTGTGGCTGGGTACACATGATGTGTCGTTGGAAGGATGGGTTGCTAGTGTGTCAGGTAAGTAACTCTGTGATCTGCCCCAAATCACATGGGCAGAAATTGCAGCTGTGACCCGGAGCTATTTATTTATTTAAAAACATGGATACCTCTCCCCTTCATCGGGACTGATTTGCAAGGCAGCTAACAGTTGTTGTTTTTAAAATAAATCACAGCGCAACTGAAACAAGCATAAGATGTAGTTAAACAGGCAGTGGTATTGCCTCATATTTATAGAGTGGAGGATAACAGTATCAGTTAAAAGGAGAGGAAACACTGATTTTTGCAAGCTGAACAAACAGAGGAAGAACATTCAGTGTGGGGCTGTCATGGGACAGTGACAGTCATGTTACTCCCTTGTGCCTCAGAGACAGTGACTTAAGAGTACCCACAATCCAGCGAGCTTTGTGGGGATAAGAACATAAGAGGAGCCTTGCTGGGTCAGAAGATGAGTCCATTGAGACCTGCATCCTGTTTCCAGCTAACCAGAGAAGCCCACAGAGCATGGAGTTATCAGCCCTCCCCAAGCAACTGATATTTGGAGGTATCCTGCCCTTGAATATGGAGGTTCAAATAAGATAGCTGGTAGGCTTATCCTTCACAGTTTCGCTGAATCTGCATAATAAAACTGAGTTGAGGCTGGCATAGATTGAGCCAGACCATTGGTCAATCTAGCCCAGAGTTTAGTTTTCCAAACTTGAGTCTCCAGCAGTTTTTGGACTACAATTCCCATCATCCTTGACCAGAGAGAGAGAGAGAGAGAGAGAGAAAATAGAGGTGTCTAGGATTAAACACAAGACTTTGTGCAAACAGATCATAAGATCTATCACTGAGTTGTGAATCATCTCCTAATTTTATTTGAACCTGGACCCCTTGCTCTAAACCCAACGCTGCTGTGCTATGATGACTAATGTTTTGATTTGCATAATTTGTAATGTCACTGCATATTAGGAACTAGATGGTCATTCCAACCACTTCCCTCTGGTAGCAGTGACCGGCACCCCAATCCTAAACCTTTGCTCCGCCTTGTTGCCCCATATCAGAGCAATGCTGCAATGGTGATAGGACGTTTGTATGAGTTGCACAGGTGCAATTAATAGTACACCCTCTCCGAAATTGCGAGCTGCCTCAGCAAGTTTTTTTCACCCCAACCATCTCTGTTTCTGACCGATGCAACTGAAATCTAAGAAGAGTGTTATCTCCTCCTTCCAATTTCGGCTGACGCATCTATCTCCTCTCTGCTTCGCACACTTGTCCCTGAATAAAAGCTCACATCCCCTTTCAGTTTGTTTTCCTCTGAATATGATCCGTACTTCAGTACATGTACCAAATTACATCCGTTAGCTTTTATTTAAGCCAGAAATATAAACCTGAGATTTTTATGATTAGCTTTTATTTTTGCAGAGTTGTTTACGCTGCAGTTTGATAGCTGTTTCCGTCCTACTATGCAAGGCAACAAAAAGTAGAGAGAATCTAGTGCAAGGCCCTTACCCAGGGCAGTTCCACACCTTATGCAGTTGAACACCTAGGTTTCTCCACTACCATGACTTGCTTCCCCGAGGCCTCGGACGTTTGCTTGCAGGCCAAGTGGGGGGCAGCAGTGGCTGGACAGGGGGGTGGCTTTTGTCTGCACATTCCACCCTTGATGGCAGCAGCATCCCTTAGCGATGTGCACATGTGAATGGTTCACCACGGATCTAACCCCATAGAGAGGGCATGGCTATTCTCTTGCGTTGTCACAGATAAACCGTGTGTTTCTTTTTAAAAAATATATCATTATTAATTTAAAATAAATACATTTATGAGAAAACAGACGTACATACAGGTAAACAAGCATACATACAAACAAACAAACAAGTAACAGAACAATCAATCAAACAAACAAACAAACAAACAAACCACCACACTATAAGCTACAAGAAGATTAATATAATTATCATCATATATACTCCGGATACTGAACACAATTATAAAACTTATAGAGAAGAAATTTAAAACTGACTTCCAGTTAATCTCACTGTACTTTATCTATACATTACTTTATGCTGCACAGTTACATAAGATAAACCATGTGTTTCAACGGAGGCAGCTTGGCTATTTATCTGCCAGTCATCAAGTGAAGAAATATCAGGCGATGTACATATAGGCGTGAAGCAACTCTAAGTGGAATCTTATCAATGTAAGTGGCCAAAGGGCCCCTGAGACCATAGGGAAGGGCTGTAGCTCAGTGGTAGAGCATTGTTGTTGTTGTTAATAATAATACTCCACCCATCTGACTGGGTTGCCCCAGCCGCACAGGGTAGCTTCTAACAAAAATGTAGGAAAACCAACAGCATCAAACATTAAAAGCTTCCTGAAACAGGGCTGCCTTCAAATGTCTACAAAATTTTTTTTCGTTATTTAACTCATTAACATCTGCCGTGAGGGCATTCCACAGGGCGGGTGCAACTACTGAAAAGGCCTTTGTGCGCAGAAGGTTTGGGGATTGGTAATCTGTTCTCAATCCTCCTAGTGATGCAGCAGTAAAACTGCCAGCATATTTGCAAAGCTAAGCAGGGTCTGGTATGTTTTCAAATTTGATGGGGGGTCGTGTGTTGAGATTCCTGCAATCATTCCCAATGACCATCGGGGTCGCTTCCAACTCTACCATTCTATGAATTCCAGTAATCCTCTAAGCTTCCATTTCATTGGATGGCTCCGGTTTCTAGTTCTGTATAAGGAGATGAGCTTTGCCCTTGATTGCCTTTCTCTGCATTTTGCATTATTTTATACACACCTGTCATGGAAGGGGAACCATGCATACAGCCTTGATATCCTGGGAGAAGAGGCAGGATATAAATAGGACAAATGGAGAAATATACCCCTCCAACATGATCACAAAATGTGAACACGAAGTGTCCGTGCGCATCAAGTTCCAAAGCCAACATAGTCCAATCAGATTATAGGATGTCAGGAACAAGCTTCTCCCCCTTCTATCACCCATCCATTCAGAAGGAATAGAAGCAGCTGCTTGGAGGGTTTCAATGGCCGGTGATTGTAAATATAGCTGGGAAACGAAGAAGCTAAAATATATATTTGTACTTTCTCATGGAAAATGGGGTTGGGCTGCTTTCCTAAAAAAAGCACTTCCTGTGTTCTAAAAGTAGCTTGTAAGATAGAAGATCCAAACCAGCAAGAACAGCTCCTCCATATGATGGGGCCATCACCCATATTATGGTTTGTCAATTGCCACATTGGGTTAGACGCAGTGTTTCTCAGCCTATGGGTCCCCAGATGTTGTTGGACTACAACTCCCATCATTCCTAGCCAGCATGACCAGTGGTCAGGGATGATGGGAGTTGTAGTCCAACAACATCTGGGGACCCACAGATTGAGAACCGCTGCCTACTGCTGTTAACACCAAGGTTGCAGGTTCAATCTCCAGGTTTGCACCCCAGGGAGGCCATTCCCGTGCTCCTCACACAGTGGCTTGACTTCACCACTGGAGGCGCACTCCATTGTCTTTCGTGACAGACGGATGGATGGTCCTCTGTCATGGATGGTTTAGTTGAGATTCCTGCATTGCAGGGGGTTGGACTTGATGACCCCTGGAGATCCCTTCCGACTTTATGATTCTGTGAAAATCTGAGGCAGGGAATAAATGAGAAAGGAAAAATGCAAGTCATGAGGCTGGTTGCCCATGATTTCCTCTCGTGGCAGCTGCAGTGGTGGCAGTTAAGGCTTAAGTTATAAGTACCGTAGCTACACACCCAGTTGCCTCTGGCAAGTGAGAGATGACTTGTCAACATCCCGTTGGTGGACTTGGGAGGGACCAGTAAGAGCAGTGAAATGAACAGTGTGTAAAGGCATTGTTTGTGCTATCCCATCAGAGAACATGGCACAGTCCAGAGTTGCGTAAGGTGGGGGAATTACTGGAAAGTTTTTTAAAGGTGTGAACATGGAGTGCCATTGTACAAAAGTATGCCCAGTTACTCTGACTGAAAAACTTACACACACACCCCAAACTTTGCACATTAAAAGGAAGGAAACATGGGGACATTTACTGCAGATTGGTATATCTTTATTCTGTATATGAACAGAAATGTGAATAACATAATGTAGCCCAGAATACAGCAGGATAGCTGGACTGCAGAACTACATAACTCGATTTCCCCATTTGGACTCACAGATGTGGACATGTTTGTTTATGCAGTGTGTACCTGAAGGGCAAACCATGTTTAACTTCTCTGAGATCTATAATAACCAGTGCTATTTTTCTAGAAAAAGAGGTGCCAGGACTCTCTATGAACACCCCCCTGGTTCTCTTAGAATGACAATGGCGCCCACCTGAGAGGTGTTGGAATTGAGTTCCGGCGAGTTTTGGCAGGGGGAAAAAAGCTCTAATGGTAATAATAACTCTGTTAAACAAACTGTCAAATCTTCCTCCTGAAGTTGTACGCGATGAACGTTGCAAAGTTTTCGTTTTGATGAACAGAAAGAAATTACACACACACCCCACTGTCCTAGACAGGTACCTGCCCCCAAGGTGCTCCCAAGTCACACACACACAAAAAACCAGGCAGTGTGGAAAATAACAGAGGGAGGAAAAGGAGAGATAATGCTAAGGTGGGAAGAATGTGGGCCAAAGAAAATTGCAGGCTTTAAAGCTGTGCGTCAGGGCCTTCCCCAGGTAGAGAGGAAGGCCACAGGGTGTGGGGAGTTGGTTGGGTCCGAAGACAGATCCCCACTGTGCCCTTCACCATCATGTAATTTCAAAGCAGTGTGACGGCCCTGTATTAATAACAGGTCCTAGGAACATAGGACAGTCAGACGGCACTGTTGGTTCTGCACCGTCTGTGACACAGAGGAGAAATCACAGACGTCTGCAATGAAAGGCTATTATTCCTCAAAATCAAGCTTGACGAGGAATGCAGAAAGCTGCATCATATCCGGCTGGGCTCTTTAGACACCTAGCCCAGAATTGTCTGCTTTGACTGTTGTGGGCCCTCTGGGGTCCCAGGGAGAGGAGGGTCTTCCCCAGGGCTATTTTTCTAGAAAAAGAACTCGCCATGCCTCCCTTGCTTTCATATAATGTCAATGGCGCCCACCTGACAGGTGAGTTCCAGTGAGTTCCGGCTGGGGGGGAAAGCTCTGGTCTTCACCATCCTTTCCCCCCTGATCTTGTCATCCATGGAGATGCTGAGGACCGGGATTTCCACACACACACACACACACACAGGACTTTGTAATTTAGCTACAGTCCCTCCATAGAGCGGTCTATCGTGGGAGCACAGGAAGATATTGAGTCAGGCAGTTCATCTATCTCAGTATTGTCTGCTTTCCAGCACTTGAGCCCTACCTGGAGACACTAGGAATTGGACTCACAACCTTCTGAATGCAAAGCCAATGCTCTGCTCCCCCCCCCCCCGATGTGGGGTGGGCAGAGTATTCATCTCTCTTATTCAGAGAATTACAGATGACAGTCATACCTCATGTTACATCCGCTTCATGATACGTTCTTTCAGGTTACGTCCCGCGGTGACCCGGAAGTACCAGAAAGGGTTACTTCCGGCTTTTGCCGCTCGCGAATGCGCAGAAGTGCAAAATGACGTCATGCGCAGAAGCGGCGAATCACAACCCACGAGTGCGCAGACGCGCCACTGTGGGTTGCGCTCTTTTCATGTTGCAAACGGGCCACCGGAACTGATCCTGTTCGCAACCAGAGGTACCACTGTACTTGATTATTCTCTCTTGGATCTCAGATTTAATGGTAGAATTGTAGAAGTGGAAGGGGTGCCGAGGGTCATCCAGTTGAACCCCTGAAGTGTAGGAGTCTCGACGAAAAGATCCATGACAAGATGGCCGCCCAACCTCTGCTTGAAAATCTCATTCTCCCACTTTAATGAAGGTTATTTGAGGCCTTCATTCCACTTTGCCTTCAGAGGGATGGCTGGCTGGGATGCGAGGCAGGGCCTTGCCAGTAGGGGTGCCACAATTGTGGAATGTCCTTCTCCGTAATGCCCAGTTGTTGTTGTTATTATTATTATTATTATTATTATTATTATTATTATTATTACTACTACTACTACTACTACTACTACTATTATTATTATTTGAATTTATATACCACCCTATACCCAGGGGGGTCTCAGGGCAGTTCACAAAATAAAACCACAAAATACCAAAATAAATACATAATAAAATATAAAATAATACAAAATAAAACACAAAATACCACAAAATACATAATAAAAACAAAAACAACAACCCAGTAGCCCCCCTCCCACCATTTGCTCCCTCTCTCCTTACCCGTTGGGTGAAAAGTTTATATATTTTTATTTTACCAGGCATTTGAGTTGTTTTAATTTTCTTCTTGCAACCATGGATGGTTTTAGTGTTCTTCCCCTTTTTAGCACTTAGTTTCACTGTGTGTTTTCTTACTGTTTTGATATAATTGTGTGCTTTGTATTTGCTTTAATTGCATTACTGAGATAGCTCTGTCGTCGGAAGAGCACAAGGCTCTTAATCTCAGGGTTCTGGGTTCGAGCACCACATGGGGCAAAAGACCCTTGCATTTCAGGGGGTTGGGCTGGATGACCCTCATGGTCCCTTCCAATTCTGCAATTTGTGCGATTCTTTGTTATAAGTCACCAAGACAGTGGCAGAGCAAATTCTTTGCACGCAGAAGGTCCCAGCTACAATCCATGGCATCTCCAGCTCAAAAATGGAAATATCTCCTCATTCCTGAGACCGTGGGGAGCTGTAAAAACAGTGTGGTGTAGTGGTTAGAGTGTTGGACTAGGATCTGGGAGAATCATGTATTTGAGCTTATTGCAGCAAAAGGTGGATATAAATGCAATCAGTCAATGAGTGCATGCAAAAATCTTTTTTTAAAAAAAAGTCTGACAGCTGCATTTACATAGCCATCTAAAAAGGCCAATTAGATCAAATAAAAGAGCAATATACCGTTCCTGCTGTCATAAAAGAGCTATTTTAAGTTGAAAAGCTTTTGTAACAATGAAGGAATGTTGGGTGAAGGCGGCCTCAAATAAATGGTTTTTTAAAAACCTGGTTTGACATTTTGCAGCATCCTATTCTCCTGTGCCTCCTGCCAACCTAGCAGTTCGAAAGCATGTCAAAGTGCAAGTAGATAAATAGGTACTGCTCCGATGGGAAGGTAAACGGTGTTTCCGTGTGCTGCTCTGGTTCACCAGAAGCGGCTTAGTCATGCTGGCCACATGACCTGGAAGCTGTCTGCAGACAAACACCGGCTCCCTCGGCCTGTAGAGCGAGATGAGCGCGCAACCCCAGAGTCGGTCACGACTGGACCTAATGGTCAGGGATCCCTTTACCTTTAACTTTATTCTCCTGTGCCACCCTTGCTTTCAGCTGTAATGAAGTGCCCCAAAAAAGGTGATCGGGGCAAGGAAAATCAAGGCATACTTTGAGACCCCCAACAGCTTTGCAGGATAAAACATAGCAGCTTCGCATTGCAGCTCAAACCATATTTTATCTTCAATTGATACATTTGGGGGAGGGGGTGGTCAGATAACCTCCACTGCAACCTCCCCCCTTCCCAATATTGGAAGAACTTGTGAGGCAGGTTGTGGGGCCATGCAGAAATGTGCAGTGGACATGCCTCCACCATCTGTGTTCAAAGCACATCAGAAAGGGCTCTAAACATGTATACTTCCCCAAAACACGTAGAGGCTGTGAGTGTGGAACAGGGCTTGCTCCATGTTCTTTCACCATGGAGTCATCCAAACACCCTTTGTTGTTGTTGTTTAGTCGTTCAGTCGTGTCCGACTCTTCATGACCCCCTGGACCAGAGCACGCCAGGCACTCCTGTCTTCCACTGCCTCCCACACTTTGGTCAAACTCATGCTGGTAGCTTCGAGAACACTGTCCAACCATCTCGTCCTCTGTCGTCCCCTTCTCCTTGTGCCCTCCATCTTTCCCAACATCAGGGTCTTTTCCAGGGAGTCTTCTCTTCTCATGAGGTGGCCAAAGTATTGGAACCTCAGCTTCAGGATCTGTCCTTCCAGTGAGCACTCAGGGCTGATTTCCTTCAGAATAGATAGGTTTGATCTCCTTGCAGTCCATGGGACTCTCAAGAGTCTCCTCCAACACCTTAATTCAAAAGCATCAATTCTTCGGTGATCAACCTTCTTCATGGTCCAGCTCTCACTTCCAGACACTTCCAAACACCCTTAACCCACCCCAAAAGAAAACTAAGCTTCCGTTTAACTTGGAAGTTCCATTGAACTCAATGGGACTGACTCCCAGATGAACGTGTGTGGGGATCAAGCTTTGCAGAATCAGTTCGGTGACTCAGGGTGCCATAAGTAAACATGGTTGTCAGAAAGACGATTAAGCTGACCTTGGAGGGGTTGCAACCTTCCCCTCTTACAGAGGCTCATAAATCCTAGTTTAACATGTATTATGAAAGTGTTGCACCATCTGCTTGGTGAACTTGTCTAGATATGAGAGGCCGACTCTTGACAGTTCAGATCTTGGCCTCGAAAATGGTAGGGCAGTGAAATCTGCGAGGGGTGCCTTAGGCATGGAAACCTCTGAGAAATACCCTGGCTTTCCAGGTGGGTGAGGCTCTGCAGGAATATTTCTTTAAAGCTCTGGGTGACAACCAGAGGGAACTGCTGTTTGCTGAAACAGAATCCTTCAAAATTTGCTCATGTGCTTTTTCAGAAAGTGCAGATTTGGTAGGGTTGCCTGTAAATGAAGTTCTCTGGTAAAGAAATGTGTGCAAAATAAATAAAAAATGCATATACAGTGGTACCTCGGGTTACATATGCTTCAGGTTACATACACTTCAGGTTACAGACTCCGCTAACCCAGAAATAGTGCTTCAGGTTAAGAACTTTGCTTCAGGATGAGAACAGAAATCGTGCTCTGGCGGCGCGGCAGCAGCAGGAGGCCCCATTAGCTAAAGTGGTGCTTCAGGTTAAGAACAGTTTCAGGTTAAGAACGGACCTCCGGAACGAATTAAGTACTTAACCCGAGGTGCCACTGTACTAGGGTAAAGTGTGTGCATATAACTGTATATATTCATTCAAAAAACATGCAAAAGTTCATTATATTAGGGGAACCAGCAAGCAAATAGTGGATGCTCAGATTGTAAATGTGATCCGTGCAGGATGCACGTTCGCAACCTGCAGCATTCGCAACCCGCAGTGGCACATCTGCGCACGCGCGGGTTGCGATTCAATGCTTCTGCGCTTTAGTGCGCATGCGCGACCTCCGAAACCCGGAACTAACCCATTCCGGTACTTCCGGATTTCGGCGGGCCTGTAACCCGAAAAAACGTAACCTAAAGCATCTGTAACCCGAGGTATGACTGTAGATTAGGAGAAATTCACACCATGGTGCTGATGAATTTTCACAAGGACACTGTAAATAATAATAATAATCACAAACTGGAGTGGACATGTGGAGAACTGGAGAAATTGGAAATGGAGAGATGCTGAAATTGACAGATTCTGCCATCTACTCCTGGAAACCTTGCAGACACAATGTGAGGGGCTGGACATGACTTGAGGGTCAGGGAGAGACCTGTGTTGCAACACTCTTCCTCTCTAGCCAAGAAGCACCGTCAAGATTCAAGGACCCTTTCCAACCACGCAAAACCACTTTGGGTGTAGAGCAGGACCACATTGTTGTGGTCTAGGGAGACTTCTGAGGGCCACATGGAGAGGCCCGGAGGGCCACATTCAGTCCCCAACCCTAAAGTTCCCTTCTGCCGGCGTACTGGGTCAAATGAGTTCCCTATGCCTGGAACAGATAAAAATCTGTTTCTCATATGACCTGCTTTTACCCCTGACTCAGTTCGTTCCACAGGGAGCTGCAGCCCATCGCATGTTTACTGAGTTCACACAGTACATTTTTAAGCACAGACATGAAGCGTCCAACAGCCATGCGGCGCTTTAGGGGCAGCAGACGTTTGCTGGTTTCATTATTTTTAAGGATTTTAAAACCTTTTGGCTTTGCTGCCTGCCGGAGTGCATGAGAAAGCGGTGGAATTGCAAACATCTTCTGAATTGTTTGGAGGCTCTTACGCAATTGCAGTGCCCGGGGGGCAGGAAAGTATACAGAAGATTGGCTCAGAAAAAGAAAGCTAGGTCAAAGTTGAGCCAAGTTTAGCATCCTTATTCCCCCCCCCCCCTTTTTAAAGTTCATTAAGCTGGCTTTTCTGGACCATAAAGAAGGCTGATCGCCGAAGAATTGATGCTTTTGAATTATGGTGCTGGAGGAGACTCTTGAGAGTCCCATGGACTGCAAGAAGATCAAACGCATCCATTCTTAAGGAAATCAGCCCTGAGTGCTCACTGGAAGGACAGATCAAGAAGCTGAGGCTCCAGTACTTTGGCCACCTCATGAGAAGAGAAGACTCCCTGGAGAAGACACTGATGCTGGGAAAGATGGAGGGCACAAGGAGAAGGGGACGACAGAGGACGAGATGCTTGGATAGTGTTTTCGAGGTTACCAGCATGAGTTTGACCAAACTGCGGGAGGTAGTGGAGGACAGAGATGCCTGGCGTGCTCTGGTCCATGGGGTCACGAAGAGTCGGACACGACTAAACGACTAAACAACAACAACAAGCTGGCTTTTCCCCCAGCAGTGCTGTTGTGAGTTGGGTGTGGCTGTCTGGCAACCTTTTCCCCGTTCCCGTTTAGGTGTGGATGCTGCAGGAATGCTAAAATGACAAGCAGCAATTTCAAGTGGTTGTTGTTGTTGTTTTTCACCAGGAGGGCACAGCAGGATTTGGGTAATTTTTATCCCATTGACAAAGCTCTCGAAGCCGTAAAAGAAATGGCTTGCACGTCGCAGGCTTGCTCTGTAATGGTTTCCAGATGCCACTGTCTGTAGACGGGTAGCCGATTCGATGGGAAGCGGCTATAGAAACGGGAATAAAAAAGGGTGTTTCTGAGCACGCATGGGCATATGTCTGCTCACCCACTGTTGAGTCATCCTAGCATATGCAAGCGCAAGAGCGATTGCCGTGGAGTGTAATTGCAAACGTGGTTTAACGAGCCTGCGCTGCAAATTGGCAGCCTTGTCCTTTTTCTTTTGGGGGTGGGGTGGGGGAATGAAAGTCAGGGAAGGTTCTTGGTTGGTGGCTTGCCTCCGAGATGAGATCAGCACTGCGCCTACGCTTGCCAAACAGCTTCCGCGACATATTGAAAAGGTTTCTTGACTGCCAAAGTCTCCAAGAGCTGAATGCAACCCCTCCGCCCTCCGAAACAGTATCTGGAGTTGCATGCACTCTATATTGGAAGAAAAAAGAAAACTACACCAAAAGTAACCCATATTTTGCGTAGAGGTGTCGCCTGTGTTTGCAGTTATGCAGTTCTGAAAACAAATTTGCCTGACACATCATTCTCAGGTCCATTGTGAATTAAGGGTCAAACACACACACACATACACACACACACACCCTGCCAAGTTTGTGTGGGGCTTAGGATGCCATGCAAGGTTCTGCAAATATGTTGTCAGGCCAGACCCCTTGGTAGTCAAAGGTGTGAGAGTTCTCTGACGTTGACCCCTTCCTCTAGTTCAAGACCACCTGATCAGCAGTGATATGTTTCATGAATGTTGTCGCCATTTGTGTCAATGATCTCACTTGTACTGGAAGGCACTAGGTTGGAGAAGACTGGCTGATACATTTTACAACTCATGTACTTTTCCCCCTCAGGATTGCTTTGCACTTACTGTATTTTTCGCCCTATAGGACACACTTTTCCCCCTCCAAAAATGAAGGGGAAATCTGTGTGTGTCCTATGGGGTGAATGCAGGCTTTCGCTGAAGCTTGGAGAGCGAGAGGGGTCGGTGCGCACCGACCCCTCTCGCTCTCCAGGCTTCAGGAAGCTATCAGCAAGCCTGGGGAGCCCGCGGGAGTTCCCGCAGGGCTCCCTAGGCTGCGGATAGCAGCCTGCTTCCCGGAACGCGGGGCGCGCTGAAAGCAGAGTGCCCCACGCTTTGGGCAGACATTGGGCAGCCCCACAAGCACACAAAAATTTTTTTCCTTAAGAATGGATAGGTTTGATCTTCTTGCAGTCCATGGGACTCTCAAGAGTCTCCTCCAGCACCATAATTCAAAAGCATCAATTCTTCGGCGATCAGCCTTCTTTATGGTCCAGCTCTCACTTCCATACATCACTATTGGGAAAACCATAGCTTGAACTATATGGACCATAGCTATACGGACCTTGCATGTAGATATAGCTTTGGAATTTGTGCTCATTGGAGTGGCCAGTGTGGTGTAATGATTAGAATGTCAGACTAGGACCCAGGAGACCAGGGTTCAAATCCCCACTCAGCCACAATACTCACTGGGTGATTTGGGGCCAGTCACTGCCTCTCAGCCTAACCTGACTTCCAGGGTTCTTTTCAGGATAAAATGGGGAGGAGAACTAGGTGTACGGCCTTGAGCTCCTTGGATAAAAACATGGGCTACAAATGAAGTAAATAAAGGATAAGTAGATCTCCCTTCCACATGGCCCATTTGTTGTTGTTTTTTATATAACTTTTATTAGGGTGTTTTTTTAACATACCATTTTCAACTGTAATTAAACATATTTTTACATCTTATTCAATTTTTTTGACTTCCATCAGTCCTGTCTGAAAATTTTCCAATCTAATCTCTTAGTATATATTTGTTGTTTTCCCTGTTACATTTAAAACTCATAACCAATATCTCTATTCTTTATCTACTTTGTATTCCTCCTTACAAAACTTCTTGCAGTCCTGCTAGCGTAATTTGTTGGTTACAATTGCTTTTCAAATAGTTCATATACTTCTTCCAATCTTCTGTAAATCTCTGGTCCCGCAGGTTTTGAATCCTTCCTGTCATTTTGTCCAATTCTGCATAGTCCATTATTTTCGTCTGCCGTTCTTCTTTCGTCGGAATTTCTTCTTGTTTCCATTTCTTCCACATGGCCCATTTGAACAAGAATTTGAAAATGCAAGCACTATAGAGAAAACTCACCATGCAGTGACTTTAACACGATTAAATAATGGTGTTGGCCTTTGGCCTTGGTTGTGTTGGCCTTATAGGCATTTCATAGGTGCTTATATTAGCCTGTCTTTTAATCTGCATGCCTTCCCTCTCTGGTGTGGGCAAACCCCTGGAGACGGCACATTATGAGACAGCACACATATTAAGTTGACTCAGCTGTGTCTGTTTGCCACGATAGTGGGAAACAACCAGGTTGCTGTCAGTTACGGCGAATTATTTTTAGCAAGTGAAACGGGGCTCTTTCCTTCTCTGTGGACTTTTGCTTTGTGCTGGCGGAAGTCATCTTGCGGGCTGCTTCTTGCTTATCTCTCCGGGAAGCCAGTTCCCCTCTGCTAAGTCATGCATTGCCAGCCCAGGAAAGGACGTGTTCTCCCACCTCCTCCAACCTTGCGTTGCATTTGCATCATCTGTTGGTGCATCCAGATGGAAAAGCGAGTTTGCATCTGCAAGGCAGGCTGTGTAAATAATATATCAGCTGTGGCTGCGCTCCTGATTCTGAACCCAAGAGCGATGTACCCAAATCCCCATTGAACTAAGACACTGCTTTTTCTCCTTCCCTTGGTAGTCACTCTCAGGCTCACAGCTACTTCCTTTGTACAGACACCCTGGGGAAGATCTTGCTGCTCATCCATAAAGGCTGAACTGACATGGTCACTCCCAAACTTCATCCCCCAATGCCCAATTCTTCCCTAACCCTTCCCCTGTGATGCAGCTGTTTCTAAGCCATGGGTGACTAACTTTTTTGATCTTGAGGGCCATACTGGCCTATGAGCATCCCTGCAGGGCTGCGTGTAAAATGATCCTGTTCAAAGTGTAAAAGTGGGCCTGGCCAATTTCTTTTCTTTCTTTCTTTTACCCCAAAAGAAAAAGACATTGGGGGGGTGTCTTGGGAGGGGTGTCACAAAAACCTTTCGGCATCATGGCATCATGTTAGAGGAGCCTCAGGAGGACTCAAGAAATTAAAGATGAGAAATTTGATTTTGGGGGCTGCAAATAAACTCACATGTGGCCTGCCTGCCATAGGTAACCCTCTCTGCTCTAAGGAAAGTTAAGCTCGTTTCTTTGTACTACTACTACTAATAATAATAGTAATAGTAATTTATTTATACCCCGCCCATCTGGCTGGGTTTCCCCAGCCACTCTGAGTGGCTTCCAATAAAATGTTAAAAACACAATACAGCATTAAACATTAAAAGCTTCCCTAAAGAGGACTACCTTCAGATGTCTTTTAAAAATAAGATAGTTGCTTACTGCCTTGACATCTGATGGGAGGGCGTTGCACAGGGCAGACACCACTGCCGAGAAGGCCTTCTGCCTGGTTCCCTGTAACCTCACCTCTCACGGTGAGGGAACCGCTAGAAAGCCCTCGGCACTGGATCTCAGTGTCTGGGCTGAACGATGGGGGTGGAGACGCTCCTTCAGGTATACTGGGCCGAGGCTGTTTAGGGCTTTAAAGGTCAGCACCAGCACTTTGAATTGTGCTCGGAAATGTACTGGGAGCCAATGTAGGTCTTTCAAGACCAGTGTTATGTGGTCTTGGCAGCCACTCCCAGTCACCAGTTTAGCTGCCGCATTCTGGATTAGTTGTAGTTTCCAGGTCACCTTCAAAGGTAGCCCCACATAGAGTGCATTGCAGTAGTCCAAGCGAGAGATAACTAGAGCATGCACCACTCTGGCGAGACAGTCCGCAGGCAGGTAGGGTCTCAGCCTGAGTACCAGATGGAGCTGGTAGACAGCTGCCCTGGACACAGAATTGGCCTGCGCCTCCATGGACAGCTGTGAGTCCAAAATGATTCCCAGGCTGTGCCCTGGTTTGAAAGGTTGTTAGTACCTCTGATGGGGGACACATCATGCTCCTTCCGGAGCAGTTTCTCCATCTTTGGTCCCCACCCTGCACTCAGCTCTCACCTGTGGCTCCTAAAAGCTGTCTACATGCGACAGCGGCCACACCCCGGGAACAGCTTTGACTGGCTAGCTAAACCAGGTGAGAGTAGTTGATGGGACTCGAAACCTCAGTGAGTTAGGGACTTTCCCTGCATGCGAAGACAAGCTCTGGCAGATGAGACCAATAGTGGGTCCAATGGCCAAGAAGGCGGTTCCTGCATGTGCCGTAGAGGGGAGTGAGGGGCAGATGGGTCTCATCAACCTGGGAAGTTATCTAGGAGAAGGAAAACTCTGGTCCTAAACTTCTGCTGCCTTGCAGGATATATTCAGGAGAAGAAAAGCATAAGGAGTAAACCCTACAGATATCCGGAGTAGAGTCCCTAAGATGGCTGGATGGTGTCCCTTGTACACCTCCTTCCAGCAATTCCTGCAACCAAGACACATCTGGTGTCAAATGTATTGGTCTCCTTTCCTTTGGACCATATAAGCTTTGCATCCCTGGGAAGTCATTTTTATGCTAATAATAATAATAATAATAATAATAATAATAATAATAATAAATTTTATTTATATCCCGCCCTCCCCAGCCGAAGCTGGGCTCAGGGCGGCTAACAACAATCAAATAACCAAATAGTTGAATAATCACACATTCTAAAATATTTCATTATAAAAATTAATTAAAATCAAATTGATGGCAACCAAAATACTGTGCAGGTTGCCAGAGGAGGGAGTCAGGCTGCGCCCTGACCAAAGGCCTGGTGGAACAACTCTGTCTTGCAGGCCCTGCGGAAAGATGTCAGGTCCCGCAGGGCCCTAGTCTCTTGTGACAGAGCATTCCACCAGATTGGAGCCGCAGCCGAGAAGGCCCTGGCTCTAGTTGAGGCCAGCCTAACCTCTCTGAGGCCTGGGACCTTAAGGATGTTTTTATTTACAGATCGTAGGTTTCTCTGTGGGGCATACCAGGAGAGGCGGTCCCGTAGGTACGAGGGTCCTAGGCCGTATAGGGCTTTAAAGGTTAAAACCAGCACCTTAAACCTGATCCTATACTCCACCGGGAGCCAGTGCAGGTGGTATAGCACCGGGTGAATGTGATCTCGCAGCGAGGACCCCGTAAGGAGTCTCGCTGCGGCATTCTGTTAATAATTTGTTATTTATACCCCGGCCATCTGGCTGGGTTTTCCCAGCCACTCTGGGCAGCTTCCAACATGATATTAAAATACAATAACCTATTGAACATCTATTGACATTACCCCCAGATGTGCACTCCAACCTCTCCACTGACGTAGGGAAAAGGTCTCTCCCTTGCTTGCTTTCCCCTGGATGCTATTTTAGCTTCTATTGCAGTTCAGCATCAGCTTTTCATGCAGAAGGTCCAGGGCTCAATCCCTGGCGTCTGCAGGTAGGATTGGGAAAGATCCCTGACTGAAACCCTGCTGCTGCTCAGTGTAGACAGTACTAAGCTAGATGGAAGCAGTAATGGCAGCTTCCTAGGTTCCTCTGGAAGTCCCCAAAACCAGGAGCAAATGGGCCCATTTGGGGGTAGTCCACAGCTTAGTGGTAGAACATCAGTCCCTGGCATCTCCACCGGGTAAGGTTGGGAAAGAGCTGCTTCCAGTCAGTGCAAACAGTACTGAACTGGATGGACCAGTGGTCTAAATCATTATAAGGCAGCTTCCTATGTTCTTGATAATTACAATGAAAAATTATTATTACTGTCAATTATCAATATCAATGAAAAAGACAGGCTAGTTTCATTGGATTAGACTGGCTAATCTCTTTTGGTATAAGTAATATGCTACATATGTTCCTGCCACTCCGGCAATAAAAGGATAATTTGCAGGTTTTCCGTGACCTCTCTGAGTTTCTTCCTATAATGAAGTCTGCAATATCGACGTTCTGTCTTGTGCATCCTTTGCTGTTGTCCATTGACGGTGTCCTGTGAAGTGAATGATTATTTGTTCTAAGAGCGAAGCCCAGCAGCAAACCCTTATGAGGATTTATGGATTGCGCCTCCGAAAATAAGCCTAACAGAAAACGCTGTTAGAGATGTGAAATCCATAACAAATTATGATGTCTCTTGTATTACAGAAACAGCTCTTCAGTCTCCTTCCTTCGTTGGAGAAAGTGGATTGGGAGATAACATTTTTTGGGGAGGGTGTCTCATTTCCCAGAACAGTGAACACAGCCTTCCGTCAGGATGAAGCTCTGTGTCTATATGGAAAGGCCAGGTGGAGGGCATTCAGCCCTGGGGAGAGCAAAGCAATGATAGAAGTCCACTGGCCCTCATTCTTTGCTGATGTAAACCAGCATTATTCCGTGCATGGACATTACAATCATACTGTATACAGTGGTACCTCGGGTTACATACGCTTCAGGTTAAATACGCTTCAGGTTACAGACTCCGCTAACCCATAGTGCTTCAGGTTAAGAACTTTGCTTCAGGATGAGAACAGAAATCGTGCTCCGGTGGCGTGGCAGCAGCAGGAGGCCCCATTAGCTAAAGTGGTGCTTCAGGTTAAGAACAGTTTCAGGTTAAGTACGGACCTCTGGAACAAATTAAGTACTTAACCCGAGGTACCACTGTATTTGAAAAGCGCACAACTTTCCCCAAAACATCGATAGAATTGTAGAGTTGGAAGGGATTCCATAGGTTCATCTTGTCCAACCCCCTGCAAAACTACAGATCCCAGGATTCTTTGGGTAAACCATGTGCTTTCAATGTATGACGTGGATTTGACCCAGGCAAACTCTTTTCTACTCAGAACTACATTTAATAATATGTTTCTGCACCTCCACCCATCTGACTGGGTTGCCCCAGCCACTCTGAGTGGCTTCCAGCAAAATATACAAGAACACAACAGAGCATCACACCTTAAAAGCTTCCTGATGCAGGGTTGCCTTCAGATCTCTATGGAAGGTTGTGTAATTATTTCTCTCATTGACATCTGACGGGAGGACATTCCACAGGGAGGGTGCCACTACTGCCTGGTTCCTTGTAACTTCGCTTCTCGCAGTGAGAGAACCAGCAGAAGACCCTTGGAGGAAGACTTCAGTGTCTGGGCTGAATGATGGAAGTATAGAAGCTCCTTCAGGTATAACAGGGCCGAGGCTGTTTAGGGCTTTAAAGGTCAGCACCAACACTTTGAATTGTGCTCAGAAACGTACTGGGAGCCAATATAGGTCTTTTAGGACCAGTGTTATATGGTCCTGGCAGCCACTCCTAATCACCAGTCTGGCTGCCGCATTCTGGATTAATTGTAGTTTCTGAGTCACTTTCAGGAGTAGCCTTCAGATGACTTCTTAAAGTCTGATATTTGTTCAATTTCCTTGACATCTGATGGGTGGGCGTTCCACAGGGGGCGCCACTACCGAGAAGGCCCCCCAACCCCACAGATCTGTCCACGAAGGTGGTAAGTTTAGCTCAGACAGAGATGGTGCCATAAGGCAGAAGAAAAAGGTTGGAATGGATCTGCAGCTTCTGTCTGTGATGGAGGGGTCACTTCTCCCTTACTTCCACCGCTGGAGCCAGTTGCCCCACTGCCACTCCCAGACAGAGAGAGATGCAGACAAACTGCAGGTCCATTCCAGATCCATTCCAGCCTTTTTATTCTGCCTGCATCTCTGTCTGTCTGCTTTTCATTGTTCCTGGTACAGTATTATTTTTTTAAAGCATTAGGGAGTGCCTGGGCACGCCACCCCCTCGTGCCTATGCTATGGATAGCCTTATCCTCTTTGAATCTATTGAATCCTCAAAGTCACAATCAGTTGCTGAAAGCAGCCTAGCTGAATTTTCCCCATTCCCCTGCCCCCCTGCAGCCATCTGTGCAGCACCCCACCCCAGTCCAGGGGCTCCTTCTACCCTCAGGAGCAGCTTTGAGGGGGCCTAGGAGGCAGGAGTGAGAGGAAGAGCCCACTCTGTATGACAAGCACCCGTTTTCTCTCTCCAGAGACTTTTTAAGACTGATGTTTATATAATGTTCGCACTGACATCCTGTTGAGCTTTCCGATACAGCACAATTCGTTGACAGGATAATGGATTTAAAAGCCTTCTTTCCTTCCTCCATCCTCATTTTTTTTAGCAAGCAGTCCCTCATTGCAGAGCAATAAAAATGATGGAAGTGCAACATTACACTGCTATTTTAGTCTTGTGGTTTTCCTCAACAGCCGGTCGGGGGGGGGGGGGTGGAATCTAGTGTGAACTGTCCAATAAATTAACACCTCAATCCTGTATTTTTGCTTATCTGGGAGTAATCCCTATTCAACTCAATGGAGCTAACCTCTGAGAAGATAGTACAGGATTGCACTGTTAGCCTCATTGCCTGAGATGGAGTAAAGTTTGGAGCTGCCATGTCCCTTTAACCAGCTCTTCAAGTGCTGTGCCCGCCCTGTGCCCGCTGTCTTTTCTTAAGACTTCTTGGGCTTGCCGATCAGAAGGTCAGAAGTTCAAATCCCCGCGATGGGATGAGCTCCTGTTGCTCGATTCCAGCTCCTGCCAACCTAGCAGTTTGAAAGCACGCCAGTGCAAGTAGATAAATAGGTCCCACTCCAGTGGGAAGGTGAACAGCGTTTCCATGCTCTGGTTTCGCCGTTCCGTTGCACCAGAAGCGGTTTAGTCCTGCTGGCCACATGACCCAGAAAAACTGTCTGCAGACAAACGCCAGCTCCCTCGGCCTGTAAAGTGAGATGAGCGCCGCAACCCCAGAGTCGTCTGCGACTGGACCTAACTGTCAGGGGTCCTTTACCTTAACCTTTAAATCTAGACTCTCAGGCATACGATGTTCCCATCACTTGCTACCTGGTCATTTAAGGCAAACCTGTAGCCTTCCAGGAGGTGCTGTGTTGTTTTTATATTCGGTTGGAAGCCGCCCAGAGTGGCTGGGGAAACCCAGCCAGATGGGCGGGGTATAAATATTATGCTGAACCACAACACCCATCAGCCCCAGCAAGTATGGCCAATGGCCAGGGATGATGGGAGTTGTAGTTCAGCGACATCTGAAGGGCCAGAGGTTCTCTACACCTAATACTAAGGCAGCGGTGGGGAAACCTGCTGTCCGTGGTCCCCATTAGGTCTGCCAGGGCCCTCCATCCAGCCAAGCTGGCAGAGCCGTAGCTGGGCCAGAAGAAGGCTTTAGAGCAAAACCTTGCAAAACCCTGTGGGAAGCACTATGCCCCTCCCTTCACACAACCCGACAGTCAGCTGATAGCTCAGTTGGTAGACAATGAGACTCTTAATCTCAGGGCTGTGGGTTCGAGCCCCACACTGGGCAAAAGATTCCTGCATTGCAGAGGGTCGGACTTCGATGAGCCTCGTGATCCCTTCCAATTCTACAATTCCGTGATTCTAGGATCATCAGTGCTTTGCAGGCAAAAAGTGCTGGCTATTGGATGATTGACAGGTGGGTAGCCCCGCCCAGGTCCAGTTCCCCACTGCTGCTTTAAGGGGAGACATCAGCTATTGCATCTGGAACTTTCTGTGGGCATTTGCCATTGAGCTATGCTGCCTCCTTGAAGTGACCATTGATATCACAGTTGTCAAGCCATCCTCTGGGCTGTTCCTGACTTCTCATTATTCATTTAAAAACAGCAGAAGGTCCTATGGCTCCTTGAAAGCTAACAAGTTCGCTGTTGTGCAAGCTTTCATGGTTTAGGTGAATGTTTGATGGAATTTCTAAGGAAATAAGCCGATGACTCACAACATATTTGTTACTCTTTAAGCCACCCCGGGTTCTTTTCAAGCTGCAGCAAACTAATGCAGCTTCTTGGAGTGGTTTGCTGACTCCCTGTGTATCCCCCCCCCCTTTCTCCATTGAATGCATCCAGTTTAATGGATTCAAAGTGGGTTAAGCAATGTATTTTTAAAAAATTGTATAGCAAAGGCTTCTGTTACATCAAACTATAATAATAACATGCCTTTTGAGCAATGTTAGCCTTACTATGAGTAGGCCCATCAAAATCAATAGTCCTAAATTAGACTGCTTGCAATGAGTCTACTCTTGAGTAGAAATAGTACAGTGGTACCACCAGTTACGAACGGGATCTGTTCCGGAAGCCCGGCCATATCCCGAAAACTTCGTAACCGGAGGTGCCCTTGTGCGCACACGCGGCGCAATTGAGCGCTTCTGCACATGCATGCGCGGTGAAACCCAGAAGTATACACTTCCAGGTTTGACGCAGCCATAACCCGAAGATTCCGTAACCTGGAGGTTATGCAGCATGTGGTCTGTATTGCATAAAACTCCATGGGCTGTATACTTATACAGTGGTACCTTGGGTTAAGTACTTAATTCGTTCTGGAGGTCCGTACTTAACCTGAAACTGTTCTTAACCTGAAGCACCACTTTAGCTAATGGGGCCTCCTGCTGCCGCCACACCACCGGATCACAATTTCTGTTCTCATCCTGAAGCAAAGTTCTTAACCCGAGGTAATATTTCTGGATTAGCGGAGTCTGTAACCTGAAGCGTATGTAACCCGAGGTACCACTGTACTGAAAGCTCCCCCCCCCAAAAATAGTGGTTGAACTGATATATTTTATTAAGAAAATATATAAATAGAACCCACTTAATATTGTCCAAAGCAGGGTTTCCCAAACTTGGATCTCCAGCTGTTTTGGGACTACAATTCCCATCATCCCTGCCCACTGGTCTTGCTAGCTAGGGAGGATGGGACTTGTAGTCCCAAAACAGCTGGAGACCCAAGTTTGGGAAACACTGGTCTAAATGTATTCAAACAAATTTAAAGCTTTACTTGAACATTGGGATATATATATATGTTCCTGACTATTCTTAAGGTAGGACAACCCAATAGCCATATATTTCTTGTACCCTGATTACATCTGAAAAAACCGAGGCAGGACAGAAAATTGTTCACAAGCTCATTTTAGTACATCAGAGCCAAAGGGCAGCATACTCTGGCCTCTACTGTTCCCCACTGCCTCCCACAAATAACTGAGTTGGGCACATCCGTCAGCCAGAGAAGGAGCAGCTGCTAAAAAGAATATTTCGCAGCAACCGCTAGGTACTCTAAGGGTGTTACATGCAACGAGTGTACAATCTTGGTACCTGTGCAGAGAAATAGTTGAGCAGTACACTCATACAGTTATTTGACTCTGGTGTTCAAGGAGTGCAGGCTGTGTGCACAATTAGCTGAGCTGTACACAGATGAACACGTGTTGGGACCATAGCTTGCATCTGCTTTGCACTCAGAAGGTCCCAGGTTCAGTCCCTGGCCTCTTCTCCCTGTAGACCTAGGAAAAACCCCTGTCTGAACCATCTGGGGATGCTACAAGTCAATGTAGAAAATACTGAGCTAGATGGACCAATGTTCTGATTGGTGTAAGGCAGTTTCCTAGGTTCCCTTTTCACACAAACACTACCTGGGTAGAGACAGCTGGTGCCTGTGTTCAGTGAGCAAACGTTCTGTAACTGCAGAATTATTAAACCACTCCGGGTTTAATGGTAGTTCTGTGAAAGGAATCATAGCGTTGTAAAGTTGGAAGGAACCACGAAGGTCATCTAATCCAGTCCCCTGCAATGCAGTGGTGGTGTAGTGGTTAAGAGCGGTAGTCACGTAATCTGGGTAACCGGGTTCGCGTCTCCGCTCCTCCACATGCAGCTGCTGGGTGACCTTGGGCCAGTCACACTTCTTTGAAGTCTCTCAGCCCCACTCACCTCACAGGGTGTTTGTTGTGGGGGAGGAAGGGAAAGGAGATTGTTAGCCGCTTTGAGACTCCTGAAGGGGAGTGAAAGGCGGGATATCAAATCCAAACTCCTCCTCTTCTTCTTCTTCTTCTTCTTCTTCTTCTTCTTCTGCCCCAACATTTTGCTCAAACCCCAAAACCCTGAGATTAAGAGTCTCTGGTTCTACCAGCTGAACTATCCCAGCAGTAGGGGTCTCCTAACAACTCTCAGCACCTGTAACAAACCATAGCTCCCAGAATTCCTTGGGGGAACCAAGTGGTGGAATAGTGCTTTAAATCTACGGTGTGAATGTGGCTGTAGTGCCAAATACTGGGGATCAACAGCGGGCATAGATATCAAGGGTAGACAAGCTGTGATTCTCCAGATATTGTTGGACTCCAAATCCCATCAGCCCGAGCCAGCATGGCCCATGGTCAGAGATGATAGGAGCTACAGGCCCAACAACATCTGAAGGACCATAGTTGCCCAACTCCTAGTACTGTTGCCTTGATGCCCTCCTTATGGGCATCTGGTTGGCCATGGTGCGGGGACAGGATCCTGGACTCGATGGACATTTTTTTGGTGTGCTCCAGCAGGGCTCTCCTTCTGGTCTCCTTGCTGTAAAACAGATGGTCTTGGGAATGTTTCCTGAATCCGGATGAACATTGATACTAAACAGGACCAGAAGAAAAGAAAAACGAAGTGTACTGAGTACATACTGTACATATCCTAGCAGGGAAACAAAATAGGGATGGTGAGAGCTATTATTGAACTGATTTCAGCCGGAAAGTGAATGCAAGCTTTCACTTCAGGGTTTTTCAGAGCTTATGTTGACGCTGGAAAGTGGAAAAATACTTGAGAGAGAGCTTCAAACCTGCATAGTCCTTGACCCCCTCCATGTGATGAACTGTGTGCAGAGCAAGTTCAGTCAGCAAATGTGTTCGATTTAGACCAGGTGTGGGGAACCGTTCTCCCTCCAGGTGTTGTTGTTGTTAGTCATTTAGTCATGTCTGACTCTTCGTGACCCCCTGGACCAGAGCACACCAGGCACTCCTGTCTTCCACTGCCTTCCACAGTTTGGTCAAACTCATGCTGGTAGCTTTGAGAACACTATCCAACCATCTCGTCCTCTGTCGTCCCCTTCTCCTTGTGCCCTCAATCTTTCCCAACATCAGGGTCTTTTCCAGGGAGTCTTCTCTTCTCATGAGGTGGCCAAAGTACTGGGGCCTCAGCTTCTTGATCTGTCCTTCCAGTGAGCACTCAGGGCTGATTTCCTTCAGAATGGAGAGGTTTGATCTTCTTGCACTCCATGGGACTCTCAAGAGTCTCCTCCAGCACCATGATTCAAAAGCATTAATTCTTCCCTACCATGATACTTAAAATCCCCTCTCCAAAGCAGCTTATCACATTTCAAGAGACAGCCTTCATTGGCATCCATAGAGGTTTTCCTTGAAATGCAAACAGCAAATTCGAAGATGGGTGTTGTTGTTTTTTTGTCAGAGTTCATTGCTTAGAGACAGACAATTAAATTCTTCCTTCCCAACAAATGGCAGTATCGGTATCAAACTTGCTCGACCTGCCCCTGAGCTGCTATTTGGGAAGCAAGAAAGCATGCATGTTAATTGTATTTGTGCAATTAACGTCACACCTACTTTTGCTCTGAGATGCAAAATGAAGTAACAGAAATTCAAGGCGCTCCCCCCCCCCACTAATTTGGGGAGAATTAATGCATTCACCCAGCATCCATTCCTCTTGCCAATTCCCATGAAGAATCAATAAGCTGCTTTTGAGTCACAGCTCATGACTGAGGAGAGCATGTCAGGATGTCAGAAGCAGAAAGAGTCCTGCAGAGTCATAAAAACACCCTTTTGGATGGGGACATGCGATTAAAGCAGAAAAGAAGTGCGCCACTGCACATTTTATGAGTCTGCCTGATTCAGGTGCAGTGCCGGATTTACGTATAAGCTAAACAGGCTATAGCTTAGGGCCCCACTCTCTTGGGGCCCCCCAAAAAAATTAAAGAAAAAAAACCTGGATGTACATTTCCAAAATATAAGATAAAAAACAAATAAAATAAAAGCTACATACAGCAACAGTGGCAAATGGCTTTAGATACCTCTTGGGTCCATAAATTACCATATGGCATATATTCAGCACACAAAAACAGCGACAAAGCGACAATTTGTTGTTGACAGAGGATAAAGGGCCCTTCAGTAGCTTAGGGCCTCATCAAACCTAAATCTGGCCCTGTTCAGGTGGCAACGCTATAGACCTTTGTTGGCGAGCGAGCCCCACTGAATTTAAGAGGGCTTCCTTTCAAGGTGACGTGCATAGGATCGCACTGTCAGTGGCTAACGCGTTGGCCTTGAATCCAGGTTTCAGTGCCACTGCGGGTGGAAATTTGAACCAAAGATTTCCTGGTCCTAGCTGGGCTTCCTAGCCACTCTCATAATCACACCCCTTCCTTGGAAACCTTCAACCTGTAATTTGAGTGAGGAGGTGATGCATCACTGTCCCAACACGAGCGTAAACATAGCAAGAGCCCAAAGGCCTATTTAGTCCAGCATCCTTTTTTTCACCAGGGCCGATCAGATGCGAATGGGAAGTCTGCCAGCAGGACCTGAGTGCAAAAGTGCTCTCCCTAATTGCAGTCCCCAACCCCTGGTATTCAGAGACAGTTCCGCTTCCAACAATGGAGGAAAAAGATCTGTTCACCGATTTCCTCTCCACTGTGCGCAAAGCCACAATACACACCTACACACACACATGCACACACCCCTTAATCTGCACTGAAAATGTCTTGTTTTTATTTGTTTGTTTTTAACTGAAAAGGTAGATCCTGGGAGTAAGTGCAAAGTGCAAAAATCAACTGACAGGAAAAGCTGAAAGTAGCATAATTAAAATGCAAAATATTGTGTATCTGAAGAAGTGTGCATGCACACGAAAGCTCATACCAATGACAAACTTAGTTGCTCTCTAAGGTGCTACTGGAAGGAATTTTATTTTATTTTATTTTATTTTTTGACTACTGCAGACCAACACGGCTACCTACCTGTAACTAGAAATATTGTATATTATTGAACTATTAAACGGGTAATGCTCACTGTTTCTGTGAAACTTTGGAACCATGCAGCTAATTTCTTAAATCTAATCCTCCTTGATGGCTTTATTTGATGATTACCTCATTCCAGCTGCTGTGTGTGAAGGAGAGAGAGAGAGAGAGAAAAATGGATACAGCTGATCTCTGTTCTCATTCCAAAGGCAGAATTAAACTCTCTATTGCATACAAAAGCAAAAGAACAGTTAGCAAACATACCACTGCTAGTTTTAATTCTTTCAATAGTTTGCAAAGTGCTCATTACCTACTAATGCCCCATTATTCCCAACCCATTGACTGAGTCATTTACCAGTTAAACTCTCCTTGTGGTCAGCTTAAAAGCGATTAAAGGAGATAGGTGTTAAATGGGTTGCAAGAACTGCTGGTGGGTTTTTTTTTGGGGGGGGGGGGATTGTGGCAGTATCACACCTTATCACTCTCCTGCTGAAATGGGGACATTTTGGCCCTCCAGATGTTGTGAAACTGCAGCTTCCATCCTTGCTGGCAACTGGCCATGGTAGCTGGAAGAAATAAAGAGAAACTTTTTGCTCCCTCTTTTGCAACACCAGGACTTGTGGACATCCATTGAAGCCAAATGTTGGAAGATTTGGGACAGATGAAACTACACAGCACATAGTTAAATTATGGGACTTGCTCCCACAGAAGTAAATGATTCTGCTGGCATACCTGACAGTGGAGTTTGGGGAGAGGTTTGGTTTGATTCGCATTTCAGTTTGGACCAATTTATTCTGCAGTTCCCGATACAGCTCTTTTTCCTCAACTCTCACCTCATAGCACATCCCATTCCTGCAAACTGTCAGTGGGACAGAGGGGAAGTGGGTAGGAACAATGGAGAAATTCTCTGTTGTTTGCATTTTAATAAGAAACCACCCAAGGCACACTTTTCGAGCCAGTAGGGGAACAGAAACACAGTTCTTCTTCAAAATTCACACTTCTCTGATTTTTGCAATCTGGATTTTGGAAAAATGAGAGGCTGAAAGAAACCACAATTAAAATAACATATTTGCACATTAGGAAAAGTGCTATGAATGTTATGTTCGTGATGGTGATAGCAGTTTTCATTACGAAATAAGCTCAGCCTAGATCTCTCCCCCCCCCCCCTTTGTGATACAACAACAGCTATAGGCTTTCTTAGTTCCACACGTGTCCACTTGGATTTATTCCAAAGAGCTGCCGACACTGAGGTCTTTTAGACACAGGTGGAGAGGAAACGCTTAACTCAATGTTATTACTTCAAGAAAAGTGACAAACAGGAAACCCAGTCCAGGATTTCCTGCTTTACTTTGGTACTAACCCTGCATAGACATGTTAAATCAACAAGAATGACAGCATCATTTATTTTCAGTTTTGTGTGACGGGGAATCTTATATTGTCTTACAAGCCTGTCTTCATTATAACCAAGTGAAAACAAGAAGGCTGTGTCACTGCATGCCTCGTTTCATAGCTTGGTTTCTCCATTGCTGGATGAGTATTAAGTGGTGAGCATTTCAAATAGCAGACATAACTGTGTTTCATTGTTTAGTTTACTTTCAGCTGTGATAACCTTGCCTTCAAGAGACTCAGTTTTTATTATTCTCCTGAAGAATCTCCCCTCAAAGCTGTGTGTTAATGCCAATTGAACAGATAAGCTTGCTGTCATTTGTGGTTTTAAAGCAGAGGCTCTCAAACCTTTTAGGCCTTCGGGGAATGCTTTTTTCTTTCTTTCTTTTTTTTGACACACTATTATTCTTCCAGACAGTAGATTTTTTCTGGTGGGATTCAATCACGTACATACTGGCAAATTCAGGTTGTGCAATTCGAGTGAATTCAGTGCTCTTCCACAACAAGCTCACTTCTTCTCAAAATCAATACTTTTTGCAATCACTAAAATGGCAGGAAAACACGCCGGAAAGTGTGTGGGGTAACAATTGCTCGATGTTGTCTAACATCCCTGCCATCAGATTGAACGCTCCATAAAGAGGCAGTTTCATCTTAAAGTTTGTGCATTAAACAGGTTGTCAGGAAGCAGCCCCTGACTGACCTGTTGAGGAAACAGTGAGCACTGGGCAGAGAATTAGGAACCATGTTGTGGCTGGTTCATGTTTGGCTCATGTAGGCATGTTAAGAACATAAGAAGAGCCTGCTGGTTCAAGTCACTGCCCCATTTAGTCCATCATCTTGTTCTCATGGTGGCCAACCAGATGTATGGGGGGGAACCCACAAGCAGGGCCCGATCCCAAGAGCACTCTCCCCTGGAGCCTCAGAGCCATTGATTTCCTTCTTCTTCATCGATTTCTCCAACCCTCTTTTGGAGCTATCCATATTGGTGGCCACCAGGGCCTCCTGTAGTTTAACTCTGTGCTGTGTGAAGAAGTACTGGAATTTATCAGTCCTGACTATTCCAGTAATGTTAGGTCACATTGCTGTGAATGAAGAACAGGGCCTGCCCTAGCATATGAGGTAGCTGCCTCAGGCGGCAAATGTTAAGGGATGGTGAGCTGTGGGGTAGGTTTGGAGGATGGAGCTGTGTGTAACCATGCAGCCTGCCGTTTGCTCCCTAAGCTAGCTTCAGGGGCGGTGGAGAAATGTTGTAAATGAAGTACGATTCGACTGTCAGACCAGCTGCCTTCTGCCCATTGAAGCCGCCATCTTTTTCTTCGCCTCAGGCAGCAAAATGGCTTGGGCCTGTCTTGATCAAGACTGTGCCTTAGAATGTACAGTGGTACCTCGCAAGACGAATGCCTCGCAAGACGAAAAACTCGCAAGATGAAAAGGTTTTTGGTTTTTTGAGTTGCTTCGCAAGACAAATTTCCCTATGGGCTTGCTTCGCAAGACGAAAACGTCTTGCAAGTTTGTTTCCTTTTTCTTAAAACCGTTAATACAGTTGCGACTTGACTTCGAGGAGCAACTCATAGAACGCAGTGTGGTAGCCTTTTTTTGAGGTTTTTGAAGACTTCGGTGATTTTTGAAGCTTTTCCAAAACTTTTCCGAAACCGTGCTTCGCAAGACGGAAAATTCGCAAGACGAAAAAACTCGCAGAACGAATTAATTTCGTCTTGCGAGGCACCACTGTACTTCTCTGCTCTGTTTAAAGCTCCTGTGAGGAGCTAGAAACTTTTGAAGTGTGTGTGTGTGTGTGTGTGTGTGTGTGTGTGTGTGTGTGAAAAAGGATAAAGCTAATTTCATTGTTTCAGGCTCTTGGTTAATTTTATTAAATTATTCCTTGCTCTAAGTATCACACCTGTTGACAGCTACAGTATTTGTTAGTTGACCAGAAATTCATCCTGCAAAGCTGCCCTAGAATATCCTCCCAGTCAGGAAAGTGAAGATTATGAGACATATGATTTTATTTCTCTCAGTGTTTTCTCTCTTAGTCTAAAGGGTTTGTCAAAAGAGGCAGCTTGGAAATGTTAAAGAAGCCTTTTAGTCACTGCTTAGCATTCAGGCTTTGAGGAAGCAGAAGACAGATTTATCTCTTCTGCCCCCACAAATTCCTCATCCCTCTTCTCTGCCAAGGCCAGAAGGGCTTGGCTCAGAAGGGGTCAGGAGAAGGGGTTGTTTCCAGAGCTCCTTGGAAGAAGGCAAGGAGTTCTTCTGCTGGAAATATTGCTCCTCAACATATCCTTTGCTCCCTGGTGATTTTATTTGCCATGTGCATTTTCTCCTCCTAAGCTTCACGGTACGCGCACAAAAAGCTTATTCACTGTTTCACATTTTCCAGCAATGCTGCCCTGCTTTCTTTTCTTTTTCTTTTTTTGTTAGCCAGCAGAGTGGTTTAGCAGCTGGGCTGTTGTCCAAGCTATTTGGAATTCAAGAGTAGCAGAGAAGGCGAAAAACAAAGAGCCTGATGCTTAACCCCTGTTTTCACTTATTGGACATTCTCATCCCACCTTTTTCCTGCAAGGAATTTGATGCCGGCATCATAGGAAACTGCCTTGGACCAAGCCAGAACAATTGTCCATCTGGCTCAGTGGCTGTTAAGCCATCACTCTGACTGGTAGCAGCTATTCCCTGCATATATGGCTCTCCCCCTCCGACCCATTTTATCTTCACAACAACCCTGTGAGGTAGATTAGGCTAGAGAGATTGACAGGCCCAAGCTCACCCAGTGGTTGGGTGGGATTTTTGACTTGAGTCTCCCCAGTCCTCGGGGATGGGGGTGGGGAGGATCTTCAGATCTCATTGGCCTCCGACTGCAACCTCCAAGAGCTGTTCAACAATAAAACAGCCTTCCTTGGAAGGTGATGGACTTCTCCAGGATAATCAGGGATTATTTAGCTGTGATTCCTGCATGGTTGGGGGTTGGAAGTCCCTTCCACTTCTACAATTCTGTGAGTCTTCATCTCCCGATTGACCATGCTAGCTGGGAGCTAAAATGGGAGTTGGAGACACTAGACCATGAATAGGCAAACTAAGGTCCGGGAGCCAGATCCGGCCCAATCACCTAAATCCGGCCCTCCGACGGTCCAAGAATCAGCGTCTTTTTACATGAGTAGAATGTGTCCTTTTGTTTAAAATGCATCTCTGGGTTATTTGTGGGGCCTGCCTGGTGTTTTTACATGAGTAGAATGCGTGCTTTTATTTAAAATGTGTCTCTGGGTTATTTGTGGGGCATAGGAATTCGTTCATTCCCCCCCCAAAAAAATATAGTCCGGCCCCCACAAGGTCTGAGGGACAGTGGATTGGCCCCCTGCTGAAAAAGTTTGCCAACCCCTGCCCTAGACTGATTTGTTGCTCATTTGACATCGCAGCCAGTAGGTGTGCCACTGCATTCCACGTAGTGCTTGCTGCAGAAATATGGAGTTTCTGCCCCCCCCCCTCCACACGCACCCCAGGCACTTTTTGAAGACTTCTGTTAAGTTGTTTGGAAACCCAGTCGGTGGATTTGAAGTGTGTTGGCTGCAGTACAGGAGCTTGATCACATGGATAAGGCTCTGCAGAGAGAAACTGGAAGTCCAGCACATTCCTTTGTGGTGACACATCTGTGTTGTAGGGGAGAGGCTTTTGCAGCAGCCGCTGAGTTTTATCTGAAAGCTGTCAACGTTTTGAAAGTTGAGGCACTTTTTGTGGTTCCCCCATGCCCCTGAGGTTTGGCTGAACGTCATCAGGGGCTGAACCTCCAGTGGGACAGCACCTGCCCTGTGGAACTCCTTTCCACTAGAGGTTCAGCAGCAGCCATCTCTACTCGTATTCTAAGAACTGTTATTATTCAGGCTGGCTTCTTGCACCTGAGATTCTTTGCCAACCATCTCTTGCTGATGTGTCTGACATTTTTTAGACTTGTAGAGTTGGAAGTGGGACCCCATGGGTCATCTAGTCCAACCCCCTCTGCAATGCAGGAATCTAAAGCTTCCATGGCCGATGGCCATCCAATCCCTTATTGTAATGCGGTGTTTTATAGTCTGTGGTGCCGCCTTGTGAGGAGTTATATAAAAGTGCAGTTTATGGATATTTAAGTAAATAAACCAACAATAAATAAATACCTGAGCTTCTCTCTTTCTCTCTCCCACTTTAGGAGTCACTGGCCAACATGTCTCTCAAGAAGGAAGGTGTGCAGAAGAAATGGGCTGCCTTGAAGGAGAAGCTGGGTTCTCAGGACTCCGATCAGACGGAGGCCAACCTGGAAAACGCAGAGCCGGAGCTGTGCATCCGCCTCCTGCAGATCCCATCCGTGGTGAACTACTCAGGGCTCAAGAAGCGGCTGGAGAGCAGCGACGATGGCTGGATGGTCCAGTTCCTGGAGCTCTGCGGACTGGATCTCCTGCTTGAGGCCCTGGACAGGCTTTCCGGGAGGGGGGTCTCCAGGATCTCGGATGCCCTGTTGCAGCTGACTTGCATCAACTGCGTGCGAGCAGTCATGAACTCTCAGAAGGGCATCGAGTACATCGTGAGCAATGAAGGCTACGTCAGGAAACTCTCCCAAGGTGAGAGAATGTTTCCCTCGTTCATTCCACGCAGTGTTTTCAGGCACACAAAACGTGTAGTTGCAATGCAACGAAAGTAGACCTAGACCATGGGTAGGCAAACTAAGGCCCAGGGGCCAGATCCGGACCGATCACATTCTAAATCTGGCCCATGGACGGTCCAGGAATCAGCGTGTTTTTACATGAGTAGAATGTGTGCTTTTATTTAAAATGCATCTCTGGGTTATTTGTGGGGCATAGGAATTCATTCATTCCCCCCCCCTTCAAAATATAGTCCAGCCCCCCACAAGGTCTGAAGGACTGTTGACCAGCCCCCTGCTGAAAAAGTTTGCTGACCCCTGACCTAGAAAATAAATAAAACATTTAGAAATATGCAGTGCTTTTTTCTTTAAAAAAAATTTTAAGGGTACTCTCATTTTAATAATCATAATCATAATAATTTATTTATTTATACCCCACCCATCTGGCTGGGTTTCCCCAACCACTCTGGGTGGCTTCCAACAAAAGATAAAAATACAATAAAACATAAGTCATTAAAAACTTCCCTAAACAGGGCTGTCTTCAGATGTCTTCTAAACGTCAGATGGTTGTTTATTTCTTTAACATCTGATGGGAGGGCGTTGCACAGGGCGGGCACCATTACCGAGAAGGCCCTCTGCCTGGTTCCCTGCAACCTCACTTCTGGCAATAAGGGAACCACCAGAAGGCCCTCGGAGCTGGACCTCAGTCTGGGCAGAACGATGTGGGTGGAGATGCTCCTTCAGGTATACTGGACTTTCTTTACTCAAGAAAATGTCCATTATAGTAATTTTCCTACTCATATTGAAATACTGCCCCTCAAGGAAGCCAAACTTTCATCAGTAAAACACCACACATCCACATTCCACACTGCTCCACACATTAAACACTCGCTTCCGTCCGAGACTCAGGAAACACTGTGGGAGGAAATGAGGCCACCATTGGGGGTAGCAACCGAACTGACGGTTCACCGTGCTAGAGAAGAAAATTAGAATTTTAAATTTTTTGGTTTCTTCTCCCATTAGATTCACAAAATGTTTACCCCCAGAAAAAAAGCACTGGAAGTACGCAACCAAACTGAGCAGGGGCACAAGCAGGTGGGATTTGTGCCTTCCTGAACCAAGCCATTTCCTAAGTTGTTGTCTCGAGGTTAGACTAGGGTTACCAGACATCCCCGGTTCCCAGGGACAGTCCCCAGATTTGCACATCTGTCCTTGGACAAATTCCGTCCCCGGAATGTCCCCAGATTTGCAAAACTGTCCCCGGGAAACGTGGCAGTGGCAGCCTCAGCAGCCCGGAGCCAGTCTGGTAGTGCATTTGGCTCTGGCTGGCTTCAGAAGCTGCTCACTGCTGCCACCACTGCCGAAGGGGAACCAGGGATGTCCGGCGGTACAGATCTCCTGCCCCCTTTGTTTTGACAGATCGGGGGAGGCTTGGGAGTCACCAGTGGGCAGGCGCTGCCCAGGAGGGGCACAACGCGTGTGGTTTCTCTGCCAGGCAAGGTGCAAAGCCCTTCTTTTGCACCCTGCGAAACATAAATGTGAAGAGTTTGTTTAGAAAACCAGGCAACAGTCACCTGCCTATGACTCGCAAGCCTCCCCTGATCAGTCAAAACAAAGGAGGAAGGGGGCAGGAGATCTGGGGAGGCTCAGGAGTCACTGGCAGGCGGCGCGCCATTTAAAAAACCCTGTACATTTATGTTTCACAGGGTGCGAAAGAAGGGCTTTGCACCTTTATACAATATGCATGTGTGCTTGGGCCCAGGGTCTTTTGCCTCATCATCCTGACTCCCTGTTGCCTTTTGCCTGACTCCCTGTTGCTATTCAGCTTCAAAAAAAAAAGTGTCCCAGGATTCATTGAAAAAAATCTGGTCACCATAGGTTAAACGTGCCCTCATTGCTGATCTCGGTTCCTTCTTTCTCTGCAGCACTTGACACCTCGAACGTCATGGTCAAGAAGCAAGCGTTTGAGCTCCTGGCCGCTCTCTGCATTTACTCAGTGGATGGTCACGCTCTGGCATTGGACGCCCTGGATCATTACAAGGCAAGCAGAAAGTCAGATGTATTGTTAAGGGCACAATGTACACACACACGTATGAAAATGCTCTGCTGAATCAGATCAAAGGTTATCTACTCTAGTGTCTTGTTTCCCACAGCGACTAACTGGATGCCTCCAGGAATCTCGCAGGAAGAGCTTCATATAGGGATGGGTGGATGGGCCACTTTGAAAGTGGTTTACCTAGCAAATGTAAATAGATAATAATAATGAGATTTAGTAGTGGGGAAGGATAGGGGAAGGGCTGTGGCACCCTTTGCATGCAGAAGGTCCCAGCTTCAATCTCCAGCACCACCAGGTAAGGCTGGGAATATCTCCTGCCCAAAACCCTGGAGAGCTGGTGCCTGTCAGTGGAGGCAGCAATGAGACGGACCAATGGACTGACTCTGTATAGGGCAACTTCCTGTGTATCTACATACGTAAGCTCTTCATATAGAGTGATATGGGGAGAGCTGTAGCTCATCTAGGAGAGCATCTGCTTTGCATGCAGAGGACCCCAGGTTCAATATTAATATCAATATTAATATCAATATTAATATCAGTGTTGCTATTAATGTTAATATTAACCCAGCTGACTGGGTTTCCCCAGCCAGCATGTACAAACACATAATGCAGATGTAGCTTGGAAGTCGAACAGAATCCGTTTTGGAAGTCCGTTCGACTTCCAAAACGTTCGACTTCCAAGGCGTGGCTTCCGATTGGCTGCAGGAATGTCCTGCAGCCAATCGGAAGCTGCGGAAGCTGTTCCAGATGTTCAGCATCTGGAAATAATTTGAAAACCGGAACAATCACTTCCAGTTTCCGAGCGTTCGGGAGGCAAAACATTTGAGTTCACAGGCATTTGGCTTCCGAGGTTCCACTGTAAAGCATTAAATGTTAAAAAGTTCCCTATACAGGGCTGCCTTCAGATGTCTTCCAAAGGCTGTATAGTTACTTATCTCCTACCTGCTGGAGTGTAGCACTGCCAGCCAGTTTAGACAGTACTGAGCTAGAAAAACCAATTGCCTGACTCATTTTAAAGGAGCTTTTTATGTTTGGCTGTCTTATTAAGAGACTATAGCTAAGTTGTAAAGCACTTACTCTGCAGGGGGGAAATCCCAGGGCTGGTCATCAGCATCTCCATGAAGGGCAGTTGATGGGGAAGAAAACCCTTCTGCGACCCTGGAGAGCCCTTGACAGTCAAAAGTAGACAGTTCTAGGCTCGATGTCCAAAGGGTCTGGGCAGTTTGATGCAAGCAGCTTCCCGTGTCGATCTTGATTTTGAACCTCGATTTGACACGTCTGCGATTTCTGTGTTACAGACAGTGAAGAACCAACAGTACCGCTTCAGTGTCATCATGAATGAGCTCTCGACCACCGACAACGTGCCCTACATGATAACCCTCTTGAGTGCCATCAACGCGGTCATCCTGGGGACGGAAGAACTGAGAGCTCGGATGCAGCTCCGCAATGAGTTCATTGGTAAGGACGGCAATCCAGAAACCTAGAACATGATGCAACGTCAATGACAGAGCCATTCCTTGATCCAGACTGGGGTTCTAGGATGCTGTGGTCTAAGTATATATAGACTAGTCATATACAGAAGGGACGCGGGTGGCGCTGTGGGTTAAACCACAGAGCCTAGGGCTTGCCAGTCAGAAGGTGAGTGGTTGCCAATCAGAAGGTCGGGGTGAGCTCCCGTTGCTCGGTCCCAGCTCCTGCCAACCTAGCAGTTCGAAAGCACAAAGTGCAAGTAGATAAATAGGTACCGCTCCGGCGGGAAGGTAAATGGCATTTCCGTGCGCTGCTCTGGTTCGCCAGAAGCGGCTTTGTCATGCTGGCCACATGACCTGGAAGCTGCATGCCGGCTCCCTCGGCCAATAAAGCGAGATGAGTGCCGCAACCCCAGAGTCGGTCACAACTGGACCTAATGGTCAGGGGTCCCTTTACCTTTACCTTTTACCCTTGCTGTTTGCTACACTGGGCTCCTTTGTGAGGAAGGGTGAGATTTAAATAAATAAAATAAGTTTGTTAGTACGGCTGGGCACAACCTGGTTTTCAACATCATGATATATCACCATCTAAACATCGCAATATACTGGTCTATCACAATGTCTGAAATAAGGAAATAGCTATGTTAAGGCATTGGCTGGCTTTGTGGTTTGTCCCTCATCTTTATTTATGCATAGCACACAGACACATGTCTCTGAGTGAGGTCCCTAATAAGGAGGATTGGCGATAAAAAATGATAGAATATTCAAAGTTCGCAGGCCTAACAAGTAAAATAAGGGAGCAAGTAGATCAAGTATAAAAGTGGAGTGGGGGAAATTGTGGAGTATTTGGAAAATAACTGTAAACATGTGAAAACGCTAGCAATATTAAGGTAAATTCAACAGTAAAATATGTAATAAAGGAAGAATAAGGGGAGAAATCAAACTAAATGGATATACTGTATAAGAATATGCAGGAATAGTGGGAAAATCAAAGGAACCAGGGAAGGGGAAGAAGGGAAGTTGTTGATTGTTTTATTATAAAGAAAGATATTAATAGTGGAAATGTATATTTGAATTTGATTTTGGAAATGGTGATAAATATATATATATATATATATATATATATATATTTAAAAAAAATAATGATTCAAATATTATGAAACCAATCTCACAATATGGACTTCAAACTGGTTTAGGATGATATATTGATATATTACCCAGCCCTATTTGCTAGTGATTGTGTTCTTTTATGTCAGTGAAACTCTTCAACACATTTTTAATTCACTCCTTCCAGGTCTCCAGTTGTTGGATATTTTAACCAAGCTGAGGTGAGTCATTTATTATCTTTCTGACCATATCCGTTGAGATTTATTTTGCAGCAGCGCATCATTTCAGGACGATCATGATCATTGTCGGTACAAATCTTCAGGCCAGCCATTATGTCTGCGGTTGTTTCTGTCTAGCTCCAACCACTTTGCATGACAGACCTATGCATCAAGAGATTCGGGCTTGAATAGACTTGTAGCACCATTACATTTCCTTTGAAACAGCTGTGCTGTGCTCACATTTAGGGACTGATGGATCGCTGTATTTAGATCCTGGAAGGAATTTTCCCCCTAGTCAAAATGACTAATAACACTGGAGCGTGTTGGAGATTTTTACTATCTCCATCATTTTTCTAAGACCCTTCAATCTTTTTCTTGCAAATAATGACAATATAGGTATGCATTTTCAGTTTGATTTTTGCTACCATGAGGTCTAGAAGCATGCTTTTTCCAAACCCATCAGATTATCCTATGACCACCTAGGATTTCTTCACAATCCAACTGTATAAGAATATGCAGTATAGGTCAGTCCCAGCTGACCTAGGTTGAGACAATTGCTCTAAGCGGGTAGCCCAGTTTTCATGATTAAGCATGAAATAAACTACTTGCTTCCCACTTCCAAATTTTAGCTCGTTTGGAAGCCATTAACTGCAGTTCCCAGTTCATACATAATGAGAAGCAGTAGTTAACAGTATCCAAGGTTATTGAGCCAGGATTTGATCCATAAATGTCTCTAGCTACACCCACCAGTAGGAAACCCCCATTTATTCCTTCTTCTCATTTATTTTTGGTCCATGGGTGCATTATAGTGGAAGAGGACACTAGCAGCACTTGTAACGAGGCAGAGCCATGGGTTTGCCCTCCTGACCCTAGTGTAGCAATGGCTTACCAGGGCTGGGTTGAAACAGGGCAGTGGTGAGGTCAGAGTCATACAGCTGCACTGGGTGGAGAGCTGGATTGGCAGCGGCAGTCCTGCCAGCATAGCTGCATTGGCCCCAACCTTACCACCACCTGCATCCCCATCCAGGTAAACACCAGTGATGCTGGTGTCTGGAGGGTAGCTGTGCCCCAACCATAGCTGTCAACCTTCCCTTTTTTTTGCGGGAAATTCCCTTATTCCAGCGCCGTTTCCCGCTGCTTCCCGCTGCTATCCCAGATTGTTAGATATCCCGTAGAGTATCCCCAAGACAGGTGAGGCTGCTGATCCCTTATTTTCGAGGCTGCTGATCCCTTATTTTCAAATCTGAAAGTTGGCAGCTTTGGCCCCAACCAAGGGCACTGCTACTAAGAAAAGCCACAGGATTCTCTGATTTGCAAATTGACCTGCCCTCCAAAAATGTTTTGGGAGACTTAAAATATGAAGAGGTTTCCCTAAATATGTGTATTTCACCTTTTCAGTATAGATGCTTGTACTAAGGAGAGCAGGAAGTAGTTGAGATTTGGGGACACCCTCTCATACCTGTATGTAACTCAAAATGAGCTCAGTTTTTTAACGGAGGGTTTTGCAAATATCGACTGTTGCTGGTTCTCTGCAGAGATATAGAGGATGAGGACTTGCTTATCCAGTGTGAAACGTTTGAGGAGGCCAAGTCCGAAGACGACGAGGAATTGCTGAGGATATGCGATGGGATTGACATGAGCAACCATCAAGAGGTTTTCTCATCGCTGTTTAACAAAGTGAGTGGGGGTCTTCGTTTTAAATGCAGCTTTAAACATTTTTAGAACATTCCTGTTCTGTTCCCCCCCCGCGCCTTTTCCAAATAGCTAATAACAAGTATCCATTAAAAAAAACCTAATAAATATCAGATATTAAGCAATAAACAAAGGAAAGCCACTCAGCCCATTAAAAACAACCATATCAATTATTACTCTTATTATTATTATTAAATATCTATACTGCCCTTCATCCGAGGATCATGGGGCAGTTTGCAATATAAAAAGGCAAAAATGCACGCCATAATAACAGACAAATAACCCCCGCACACAAACTGTTTAAAAGGCCATAGATTGTTTAATTAGCCAAAGGACTGGGAGAAGAGGAATGTTTTTGCCTGGTGCCTAAATATATGCAATGAAGGAGCCAGGAGAGGGAAAGCTTTGTCAGAACAGAAACAGCTGCAACAGAAGTTAGAAGAATGAACAAGTCATGCTGGGCCAAACCTAGGGGCTGTGAAGCCCAGCATCCCCTTGCCACAGTGGCCAGCCAGATGCCTTTGGAAAGCCTACAAGCAAGGTGTGAGGGCAACAGTCTTCTGCCACCATTATGCATGGTGCTTCAGATCCTGAAGGTGGCAGGTAACCATCTAGACTAGCCATCGATAGCCTTGTCCTCCATGAATATTGGATGTGATATAGAATGCGTTCTTTGGTTTCACTCACAGTCACACTGCACCATGGAGGTTTGTGAGCAAGGTGCCCATATATCCTGAGTTTTATACATCCCTCATGCAGAGATGCCCTCTGTCACACATGCACACAATAATTTGCTCACACGTATCCTGTGCCTGCTTCCACAACTGGGAAATTTGTGGACATGGGTGGCGCTGTGGGTTAAACCACAGAGCCTAAGGCTTGCCAATCAGAAGGTCGGCAGTTCGAATCCCCGCGACGGGGTGAGCTCCCGTTGCTCAGTCCCAGCTCCTGCCAACCTAGCAGTTCAAAAGCACGTCAAAGTGCAAGTAGATAAATAGGTACCACTCCAGCGGGAAGGTAAATGGCATTTCCGTGTGCTACTCTGGTTCACCAGAAGCAGCTTAGTCATGCTAGCCACATGACCCGGAAGCTGTACACCGGCTCCCTCGGCCAGTAAAGCAAGATGAGCGCCGCAACCCCAGAATCGGTCACGACTGGACCTAACAGTCAGGGGTCCCTTTACCTTATCCTGTGCCTGCTTTGGGAAATTTGGCTTGGCCCTTATATCCAGCACCAGCAAGGAATAACTTGACAGCCCTGGGCTTACAACAGTGTAGGTTTTAATGGCCGGATGGGCACCCTGCCATGTAACAATGACTTACGATCTGGAAAGCTTAACTTGTGGTGGCTGCTTTTCGTTTCAGGTGAGCAGCTTTCCAGCCTCCATCCAACTGCTGTCCATTCTCCAGAGCCTCTTGCATCTCGAACCTTCCCATCGCTCCAGCCTGTTGCTGTGGGAATCCTTAGAAATCCTAGTAAGCAGAGCCATCTTGCTTGCAAATGACAGTAAGTGGAAGCTCACTGTAACCTATGATGCAGCCTCAGTGCTGTCTCTGTGTTGTTGTTGTCGTCGTTGTCGTCTTCTTCTTATTCTTTGGCGATCACTCATAGCTGAATAAGATTGTCTTCCATGAACACAGTTTTAACAGTGAGTCCATAAGTGACTATGGAGGCCAATTCTGGATCCACACGTCCTTCCATGGTGGGGACATAGGTTTCTGGGCAGGAGTTGGTCACGGTTAGGGTTTGCCAAACATGCCTTTCTCTTGGCACATTTCTCCCTTTTGTCCTGAGTTTGTGCTTCTTCAAAGTCCATGACACCTTTGGTAATGGCTGTTCTCCAATTGGAGCTCTCACAGGCCAGTGTTTCCCAGTTTTCGGTGTTTATACTACCATTTTTAGATTTGCCTTGAGAGCATCTTTAAACCTCTTTTGTTGTCCACCGGTATTTTGCTTTCCATTCTTGAGCTGGGAATAAGTAGTTGCTTTGGAAGATGATAATCAGGCATCTGAACAGCATGACCAGCCCAACGAAGTTGATGTTGAAGAACAACTGCTTCAACACTGGAAATGTTGAGAATGTTTAGGACTATTTCTATTTTTAAAAGGATATTCTACAAAGGGAAACATACTACAGGGGAAACATTTCCCTTCATATTTACATTTATAATGCCCTTTTCCCTAACAGAGACTCAGGACAGCTTACAGATAAAATAGAAAAAGCTTTAAAAAATGGTGGTGGTAGGGAAATCATTAAAAAAAATATATAGAATTAAAACTGTATATAAATACAAACTTAATATATATATTGTATTTATATATAGTTTTAATTCTGTAAATGTGAAACATACAGATAATTACAATAAGGATGACAGGATATCAGCCCTTTTGTTAGAAAGCAGTCAGTTCACCAAAGCCAGCAGAAGGGCAACAAGGAGGCAGACTATCTATTGGTCTGCCTTCCTACATTCTATGGCAAAGAAAGTTGTGTCTAGCTGTCATCTGAACAGAAAGTGCATCTAACAAACCCCTGTGATACCCATCATTTATATTCTCATGAAGGAATGGCAGAGCTTCCGGCAGGGTAACGACATCATTTGGAAACCACCAACCCAAAGCACCTCTAATAAAGCCAGGGGACCTGTCCATCATTTTTGATAGAGGTGTGCAGCTGAGGAGATACTTGGCTCTTCCACAGTGGTTTTCTACGGCCACCCCAAAATTTCCCTCCACCAGCCATTGGACTGGGTATCCCTTGTTCTGCAATAGTAGTCATAGTAGTAGTAGTTGCTGTTTGTGCAGAAAGAGGCTTTGAACTGGTTCTAAGGATGCCTTAGATCTTCTCCCCTTCATTGCAGTACAAGGCAACAGCGTGGAAGAAGTCATGGAGAGGCTGCTGTCCATCAAGAAGAGGCCAAAGAAAAGAAGTCCAGACTCCCGGCGAGGCGCCAACAAAGTGAATGAGAGCACTCAGACCAATGATGCTTCTGAGGGTCTTCCAAACGCCTACCAGAAATGTCCTCTTCCCGCGACTTGCCCCTCCGGTGGCTCACCCAACCCAGAGCCTCCAAATGTGTCTGAGAGTGTTACGCCATCCCAGCTACTGACCTGCTCGGCATTGCCTGGGCAAAGCTCCACTCCATCGAGTGTCCCTCTACTGCCACCACCTCCCCCTCCACTTCCTGGAACAGCCAGCATGGCATCACAACAGCTGCCACCGCCGCCTCCACCACCACCTCTCCCTGGCATGATAAGTGCACCACCTCCAGCCCCCCCTCTGCCTGGCATGGTGGGGGTCCCTCCCCCTCCTCCCCCTCTGCCTGGCATGGCAGCGATTCCTCCACCACCCCCGCTCCCTGGCATGATAAGCGCGCCACCTCCAGCTCCCCCTCTGCCTGGCATGACTGGGATTCCTCCACCGCCCCCGCTCCCTGGCATGGGAGGTGTGCCACCCCCTCCCCCGCTCCCTGGCATGGGAGGTGTGCCACCCCCTCCCCCGCTCCCTGGAATGGGAGGTGTGCCACCCCCTCCCCCGCTCCCTGGCATGGGAGGTGTGCCGCCCCCTCCCCCGCTCCCTGGCATGGGAGGTGTGCCACCGCCTCCACCCCTCGCAGGCAACGTGGATGAAATTGTGATTGCCCGTGTCGAGGTCCCCCTTGGGTATTACAGGCCCTTCCACAAGAGGGTGAAGCCTCCGACGCTAAGGATGAAGAAGTTGAACTGGCAGAAGCTGCCCTCCAACGTGGTGAGAGGTAAGTTGTGCCAACGCCACGTCCCGTTCGCTTTGTCGCCAGCGCAAATTCTCTCCCTGTGCAAGCCTACCTGCATGTTAAGGTCCTCCTTGCAGGTCCTTTTCCACATGCCAGCTCCTCCTGAAGCATAGCCGGTAGGGTCTTCTCGGTGGTAGCCCCAGTGCTATGGAACTCTCTCCCCAAAGACGTATGCCTCACTTTCCTCCCTGTCGTTTCAACAGCTGCATGTGGCCACCTTGTCCTGATAGGCTTTCGAGCTGCCATGATGCCTGGCTTGAACTTGGTATATTTATTTATACGCTCTAGAATGCTGCTATTTTGACGTGTTTGTAAAAACAAAGTATTTGGCTGTCTCTTTTTCATATCTCGTCATCGATTTTAGTATCGTTGGCTCTCCTGCTGAGATTTCGTTTTAATGCAAATTGATGGATTGCAGCCACGGCCATGCAGATTCTTTCTGATAACGTTTCCCCCCAAACAGTATTGAAAATGGGGCAGCAAATAACTGCCACCCAAGACTATAACGAGTACAGCTTATCATTGATGCACGATAGAAAGGACAGATAGAGAGGCTCTCCGTAATTCAGTCCAACTTTACCCTAGTCCTGTGGCATCTCAAAGACTTCAGTGCCATCAACCTTTTCATTTTCTACTGTACTATTTTCTTTTTCTTTTTTGCATCCAATATCTAATAATTTTCCTGCAGTGCCTCACTTCGAGGGGATATATGCAAGGGGAACTTGTTGTGTGCCGCCTGCCATAATGCCTTTTGTCTTGCAGAGGGGCACTCTATGTGGGCTTCCGTGACAAGCAGTAGCGAGGAGATCATTGAGCCGGACTACACGAGCATAGAGCAATTGTTTTGCTTCCCACAAACGAAGCCCAAGGAGAAACAGGCAGCCCCGGTGAAGGTGGAACCGAAGGAGGTAGGACAATGATCCATCTGGATAACTGCGCAGTCTGTCCCAATGATACCAATAAGACTGCCTTGCAGATAGCCACTTGCCTGCGATGATGGAGAATCTCCTTTAGGTGAACAGACAAGGAAGCTTTCGAAGTTGGGGAGGAAAGTTGCTTGTTTTCTTATCATAGAGCTATAGAGTTGGAAGGGACCCAAGGGTCATCTAGTCCAACCCCCTACAAAGCAGGAATCTCAACTAAAGCATCCCTGACAGATGGCCATCTAACCTCTGCTTCAAAACCTCCAAGGAAGGAGAGTCCACCACCTCCTGAGGGAGACCGTTCCACTATCAAACAGCTCTTCTCCTCAGACAGTTCTTCCTGATGTGTAGTCGGAATCTCCTTCCTTGTAACTTGAAGCCATTGGTTCGAGTCCTACCCTCCAGAGCAGGAGAAAACAAGCTTGCTCCATCCTCCATGTGACAGCCCTTAAGATATTTGAAGATGGCTATCATAACTCCTTTCAGTCTCCTCTTTTTCAGACTAAACAAACCAGCTCCTTCAGCATTTTCTTCAGTAACGAAACCGGGCCAACAGCCCATCTAGTTTAGCATCCTCTTCTCACAGTGGCCAACCAAATGTTTCAATAGGAAACTTGCAAGCAGGACCCAAGCACAAGAACACTCTCCCTCCTGAGATATCCAGCAACTGGTGTCCAGAAGCTTGGCTGCCTCCAACTCTCGTGGCAGAGCAGAGCCATCATGGCTAGTGTTGTAAACAAAAATTTCCCTTTTCCCTTATGGGGTATCCAAGAACCCATATAGAGTCCTTACATAGGTTCCCTATTGGTAGGAGAGAATAACAGAGGCCAACCAGAGAATACTGAGAAGCAAAGCAGCTAGTAAGCTTGATCTTCATTGATCTGTTGCAACAGGGTGCTCCCCTCACCCTCAGGAGAGGAGGAGGAACCCAGAAAAAATGGTGCGCAAGGCCTTATAAAGACTTTTGAAATTGCCACCCTGTAGTTCAAGACCACCACCCCCCAGAAACATCACACATACATCACAGAAGGGGTGTAACCTAAGACCACCCCTCAGATACATCATACCTACATCACAGAAAAGGCGGTCTTAAAACATAAATTTGAATGTTGTTTTTCTCCTGTCGTCGTTTATCTTCTGTCTGGCAGGTTACTTGATTGGATTTCCTGGGGAGCTTGGCTAGTCTTTTGTAATGATAAATACTTAGTTCCTGGTCCAGGTCACAGGCTCACACCCTATTCATATCTTAAATGTGCCCTTAAGACAGGATTTGTGAGGAAAGAGACAATGGGGAGGTTTCCCACTTTGACCTTGCAGAGAAAACATTTGCTCAGTTTAGGAATCAAAATGGTTTCAGTTTGGTTTTCCTTTGCTGATCTATGTACGTGCTTGGTTGGTACGCTTATGAACATTACCATATATCTAAGACCTCAAAATTTCTATCACACTAGTAGCCGTGAAATTGTTTGATCCTCTTTTAAATCCTTTTAAATTTGTCTAATCCTCTTCTTTTCTTGCGGAAGGGCCATAGCTCAGTGGTACACCATTTGTCTTGCATGCAGGAGGTCCCCGGTTCAAATCCCATCATCTCTAGGTAGGGCTGGGAAAAGAGACCCCTGACCGTAACCTTGGAGAGCTGCGGCCAATTCGTGTAGGCAGTACTGTGCCAAACGGACCAATGGTCTAACCATTAAGAAAAAGTGGCCGAGTAACTTTCGTGCGCTTCTTTGTAAGAATGACCAAACATATTTTCCTTTTCCGAAATAGATCACGTTTCTGGAGTCCAAGAAGAGTCTCAATTTGAACATCTTTTTGAAGCAATTCAAGTGGTGAGATCTCGTTAATAGCCATTGATTGATCTAGCCTCATTGAATGTGTCTAAATTCTTTTCTGAAACTGGCTTAGCTGATGACCAGCACTACAGCTTGTTGCAGCGAACTCCATAAGTCAATTATGCCGCCCAGAGTGGCTGGGGCGGCCCAGCCAGATGGGCGGGGTACAAATAATAAATTATTATTATTATTATTATTATGATGATGATGATGATGATGATGATGCACAGAATGAAGAAGAGTTTGCTTTTGTTAGGGATGGAGAAGGGAGATTTGATTCAGTTTGTGTTTAGATGTGAACACACATTATTCACACTTTCTGAAGCAGCACAGGAACCAAAATGGAGTCATCCTTTGAATCTACGCTACTCTGAATTTTGCAATTCAGTTCTTCTATCAAGTAATGTGCTGGGGGGAGATGTGCACTATGAAGAAAAGTGTGCATAGAAACACACATATTCTTAGCAAAACTAACATACAAAAATGCACAATATATTGTTGTTGTTGTTGTTGTTTAGTCGTTTAGTCGTGTCCGACTCTTCGTGACCCCATGGACCAGAGCACGCCAGGCACCTCTGTCCTCCACTACCTCCCGCAGTTTGGTCAGCGTCATAACTTTTATATGCCTGTTGTCTTTGTCCATGGAGTTTTCTTGGCAAGGATACTGGAGTGGCTTGCCGGTTCCTCCTCCAGGTGGATCACGTTTGGTCAAAACTCTCCACTATGACCTGTTCATCTTGTGTGCCCTGCTCGGCATAGTTCATAGCTTCTCTGAGTTCTTCAAGCCCCTTCGCCACGGCAAGGCAGTGATCCATGAAGGGGGCACAATATATTAGGGACTACAAAATGTGTATATTAAAGGGAAATGCAAACATGTTGTATCAGAAGAAAATTGCATTATAATGCTAATGACTTTTCATGAGGACTTGAAAACCCCAAAATAAATTAAAACTGATGTTGAAATCTGAAAAACTAAACTTAAGCTAGAAAAATGAGAAACTGAGAAACACAAAAATTGATAGGTTCTCCCATCCCTAACATTCATCCTGAACTGACTTGCCAGGCAACTTCATTGGGCAACCTTCAAATTCTAACATTCTCAGAAGAGGTCATATGATTTCCCTGCCTCCCCTCCCAGTTCGTAATCCCCTGTCCCCGCAGGGCAGTAGTTGCGTCTAACCAACAATCTCTTTGATCGATAGCCCAAATGTGGAGGTGGTTGACATGATCCAGAAAGGTGACCGAACGAAGTTTGACGTGGAGGTTCTCAAGCAGCTGCTGAAACTCCTACCCGAAAAGCATGAAGTAAGCTGTGCCCTAAACACACATAAGCAAAGTCTTATTTCAGTTCTTCTCTGTGTTGCAGTGAGTATGTGAATGCAGTGATATACTTGGAACTTAACCCTTCTGCTTTCTTCTCAGATAGAAAACCTGAAATCCTTCAAAGAAGAAAAGGACAAATTAGCAAATGCAGATCAGTTCTATCTTCTGCTTCTTGGGGTTCCTAGGTAATGGAAAGCCTCACATCTTTTAACAGGGGCTGTTAAGGAAATGAATCCTATGTTCTAACAGATTGACAGAGTCCCCAACATTTTTATCTGTGGGCATCAAGGTTCACCTCCCAATTTATTTGTTTTTAAGTGAGAATTTTTGGCTTTTGTTGCTTAGTGAGGAGTTGTCTGTTTTGAGGGAAGGTTTTTGTTTGTTGGTTGGTTGGTTGGTTTGTCTTGTCTGCATTTTATTAGTTTTTGGGAAGTGGAGGCATTTTATCTGTAGTACCAGAAAGGATGTTTATTCAGAATCTTTTCTCTTGTAACTTGAAGCCATTGAGTCCTACCCTCCAGAGCAGGAGAAAACAAGCTTGCTCCATCTTCCATATAACAGCCATTGAGATATTTGAAAATAATGAGGATAATAATAATAATAATAATAATAATAATAATAATAATTTATACCCCGCCTATCTGGCTGGGTTTTCCCAGCCACTGGGCGGCTCCTGGCAGAATATTAATAATAATAAAAAAGCGATAAAACATCAAACATTTAAAACATCCCTAAACAGGACTGCCTCAGATAGTGGTGCCATTTGTTATTCCACTAGTGTTGTATATCAGTGGTTCTCAACCTGTGGGTCCCCAGATGTTGTTGGACTACAACTCCCATCATCCCTGAGCATTACCCTTGCTAGCTAGGGGTGATGGGAGTTGTAGTTCAACAACATCTGGGGACACACAGGTTGAGAAAGGCTGCCATGTATTGTTTGACTACAACTCCCATCATCTCCTACCATTGACCATGTTGGGTGAGACTGATTAGAGTTGTACTCCACGGCCCCTGGGGCCTGCGCTGGATAGGCCAGTCATGTGTTTCAGTATAAGACAGTGACATATGTTCAGCCTACATTAGTGCAGGTATACTGCTTTCAGATTTGGAGGTTCCACTTGCCTCTGGTGGCTAGTAGCCATGAAAAGACCTGTCTCTCTTAATGTGCCTGAAAATTCAGCTATCTAGAGGTGCCTGCAGGGAAACTGGGCCACTTAGATCAACGTAACATAGCTTTGACCAAGCTCCTCCTCAACAAGAGCTAGCCTAAAATAATATCAATTCTTAGTTCTGATTAAATGCACAGCATGGTGTTCCCGCACTGGTTTTCTATGTATTTTTATTGTCGTTCAACCTGGACACGGAGGTCCAGCTCTGAGGGCCTTCTGGCGGTTCCCTCACTGCGAGAAGCGAAGTTACAGGGAACCAGGCAGAGGGCCTTCTCAGTAGTGGCGCCCGCCCTGTGGAATGCTCTCCCATCAGATGTCAAAGAAATTAGCAACTATCTGACTTTTAGAAGACATCTGAAGGCAGCCCTGTTTAGGGATGTTTTTAATGATTGATGTTTTAATGTATTTTTACTGTTTTGTTGGAAGCTGCCCAGAATGGCTTGGGTATAAATAATAAGTTGTTGTTGTTGTTGTTTTTATTAAATATTTTCTTGAGTTACAAAAGTACATACCGTATTTTTCCACGTATAATTTCCATGTATAATTCCATGTGATATATTGAGGGTTGTCTTATACACGGATTAATATGCTAAGTAAGCAAGGGCCGGTGTTGCAGCAGTAGCAGGTAAATGTTGGAGAGGAGGCTTCTTATCTGATCTTCCCAGCTTAGGAAGAGTATCTGGTGAGTGCCAGTATGTGGTGTATTACAGCACCAGTTCTGCCAGCCAGAGTGGGGGATCGTCAAAAAGCTGCTCAACAGCTCAGCAAACTTACAAAAGAAGCTCAAAAACTGTTGAGGGCTCCCAAAAATAGGAGTCGTCTTATACATGGGGTCGTCTTATACATGGAAAAGTACGGTACATCTTTCTCTATTTTCAGATCATAAAGTCCTTTTTACAGATCAGTTCTAGCTGATGTGAGACTTTAATGCTGTTTACAGTATAAAGTTGGGGGAGAAGAGAGAGCAGGGAAGAGCAGGGGCCAGTGCGCTTTCATCCTTTCAGCATAATGTATGTGCGATGTTTTTGTGCCAGCGTCACTGTTTCTGTTCCAGCTACCAGCTGCGGATCGAGTGCATGCTCATGTGCGAAGAGACGGCCGTTCTGCTGGAGATGCTGCAGCCCAAAGCTGAAACCATCAGGAGGGCCTGTGAAGGTAAACAAGGGCTTAACCCCTAGGTAGATCTTGTGTCAGTTCTTTAAAAATGTAGTATAAATACTTACAACTGGGAAACACTGGCCTACGAGCGCGCCAGTTGGAGAACAGCCTTTACCAAAGGTGTCGTGGGCTTTGAAGACACTCGAACTCATGACGCAAGGGAGAAACGTGCTAAGAGGAAAGCATGCTTGGCAAATCCAAACCGTGATCAACTCCCATCTGGAAACCAATGTCCCCACTGTGGAAGGACGTGTGGATCCAGAATTGGCCTCCACAGTCACTTACGGACTCATTGTTAAAACTGTGTTTATGGAAGACGGCTATGAGTGATCACCAAAGAAGAAGAGATCTTTTTTTTTTTTTTTTTATAATAAATTTTTATTAGTTTTCCATAAATAAAGAATAAACAAAACAAAAACATAGACATAAACAAACAAAAACATGACTTCCCCATACCACCCCTTTCCTGCATTCTTGTTTCAAGATTTTTTAGCAACCCTCTGATCATGACTTAAGTATATTTCATGTATTTAACTTCAGTTAATTATTAATACCACTGTAGTTCTTTATCTCTTATAACTCTGAGCCCCTAATTTTCCAAATTACAACAGTTTTTAAGATAAACTTTGAATTTGTTCCAGTCTTCATCCACCGCCTCTTTCCCCCGGTCTCGAATTCTGCCAGTCATCTCTGCCAGTCCCATATAGTCGATCACCTTCGTCTGCCATTCTTCCAGCGTGGGTAAATCCTGCGTCTTCCAATACTTTGCTAGAAGAATTCTTGCTGCTGTGGTGGCGTACATAAAAAATGTCCTATCCTTCTTTGGCACCATTTGGCCCACCATACCCAAGAGAAAGGCCTCTGGTTTTTTAACAAACGTTCTCTTCAGAACTTTTTTTATTTCATTATAGATCATTTCCCAGAAAGCCTTAATCTTCGGGCAGGTCCACCAAAGGTGATAGAAGGTTCCCTCCGTTTCACTGCACTTCCAACACTTGTTATTGGGCAAATGATAGATCTTTGCTAACTTAGCAGGAGTCATGTACCACCTGTAGATCATTTTCATAATGTTTTCTTTTAAGGCATTGCATGCCGTAAATTTAACACCAGTGGTCCATAACTGCTCCCAGTCTGCAAATTCAATGTCATGCCCAATGTCCTGTGCCCATTTAATCATATTAGATTTCACCATTTCATCTTGAGTATTCCATTTCAACAGCAAGTTGTACATTCTTGACAAATTTTTAGTATTGGGTTCTAACAGTTCTGTTTCTAATTTTGACTTCTCCACCTGGAAGCCTTTCTTTCTGTCCTGTTTAAATACTTCATTTATCTGTCGATAATGTAACCAATCTCTCACCTTAAATTTCAGTTTCTCAAAACTCTGCAATTTTACATTTTCACCATCTTGTTCTATAATTTCACAATATTTAGGCCAATTAGAACCCATATTCAATTTTTTCACCTCTTTTGCTTCCATTGGTGACAACCACCTGGGGGTTTTACTTTCAAACAGGTCTTTATACTTAATCCAAACATTATACAGAGCTTTCCTCACCATATGGTTCTTAAAACCTTTATGCAATTTTACCTTGTCATACCATATATATGCATGCCAACCAAATCTGTTATCAAATCCTTCAAGGTCCAAAATGTCTGTATTCTCGAGGAGCAGCCAATCTTTCAACCAGCAAAACGCTGCTGATTCATAGTAGAGTCTTAAGTCCGGCAGGGCAAAACCCCCTCTATCTTTCGCATCTGTTAATGTCTTAAATTTTATTCTTGGCTTTTTGCCCTGCCAAACAAATTTCGATATGTCTTTCTGCCACCTCTTGAAACAGTCCATCTTGTCTATTATTTGTAATGTCTGAAACAGAAATAACATTCTAGGCAATACATTCATTTTGATAACAGCAATTCTGCCTAACAAGGAAAGTTTCAGCCTTGACCATATGTCTAAATCTTTCTTAACTTCTGTCCAACATTTATCATAATTGTCTTTAAAAAGATTCACATTTTTCGATGTCAAATTCACCCCCAGGTACTTCACCTTTTTTGCTATCTCCAAACCTGTTTCATTCTGGAATGTCTCTTTTTCTTCATTTGTTAAGTTTTTTTCCAAAACTTTAGTTTTTTGTTTGTTCAGCTTAAATCCTGCAACTTGACCAAATATCTCGATCAGTTCTAAAACTCTTTTTGTGCTAGTGATTGGCTGTTGCAAAGTCAAAACTAGGTCATCTGCAAATGCCCTTAATTTGTACTCTTTCACTCCGACCTGAATTCCTTTAACCAACTGGTCCTTTCTAATCATATTTAACAAAACCTCCAGAACCAGTATAAAAAGTAGGGGGGAAATAGGACATCCCTGTCGTGTTCCTTTCTCTATGGCTATCTCTTCCGTTACCACATTGTTCACAATTAGCTTTGCCTTCTGCTCAGAATAAATTGCACCTATACCATTTTCAAAACCTTGGCCTACCCCCATCCCTTGGAGATTCTTTTTCATAAAACTCCAACAAATATTGTCAAAGGCTTTCTCCGCGTCCACAAAAATCAAAACCGCTTTTCTGTTAATGTTCATTTCCAACAGTTCCACAATGTCTATTATGTTCCTCACATTGTCAGACATGTGTCTACCCGGGAGAAAGCCAGATTGATCCTTATGAATCTCACCTATCAATACTTTCTTCAGTCTTTTTGCTAAAATGTCTGCAAAAATTTTGTAATCCACATTTAATAATGATATCGGGCGGTAGTTCTTAACCTGGTTCTTTTCAGTCTCGGTCTTTGGTATAAGTGAGATAAAAGCCTCTTTCCACGTTTCAGGTGCCTTTTTCCCCTCCAATATTTCATTGCAAACTTCTTTTAGTGGTTGCACTAAACCTTCTCTCAAAGCTTTATAATATCTAGCCGTCAGTCCGTCTGGTCCTGGAGACTTTCCCAGTTGTGCCTTTTGAATGGCCTCCTCTATTTCCTGTTCTGTTATTTTCTCATTCAAAATCAACTTGCCCTGTTCTGGAATTTTCGGTAGTCCATAATTTTTAAGAAATTCTTCTATTTCTTGTTCGTTTACTGGCCCTTGTGTGTATAATTTCCTAAAAAAACTTTGGAAACAGTTACTTATCTCATTTGGCTTATGAACATTCTTTCCCTCTATCTCCAAACAAGTAACTGTGTTCAATTTTTGTCTCTTTTTCAATTGCCATGCAAGGAGCTTCCCACACTTATCTGCAGACTCAAAAGTCCTTTGTCTCATTTGTTTAATTTTCCATTCTATCTCTTGATTTGTCAGTTCCATATATTGCGTCTGATAATATTTTATTTCTCTCAAAATTTCTTGAGACTTTGGTTTAGACCTCAGTTTCTTTTCTCCTTCCTTCATTTTTTCTAAAATTCTTTCTTTCCTTTCATTTTGCTTTTTCCTCTTGATTGAATTCTGTTGTATCAGGAAGCCTCTCATCACGGCTTTACTTGCGTCCCAAATTGTTCTTTTTTCCACATCTGTTCTCAAATTTATCTCGAAGTAATCTTTCAATGTCTTTAGGGCCTTTATACAGAATTGTTCATCTCTAAATAGGGAGTCATTCATTCTCCATCTAAAGGATCCAGTTGTTGTCATTTTCATTTCCATCTTTACGGCATTATGGTCGGAGCAGGTTTTTGGGCAGATTTCTACTTTTTTAATCTTTGTAGCCATCACACTAGATACCCAGATTTGGTCGATTCTCGTCCATGTCATTTTAGATTCCGAGAAAAAAGTTCCCTCTCTCTCGAGAGGATTCTTTGTTCTCCAGATATCAATCAAGTCCATATTTTCCGTCATCTCGAAGAAAGTCTTTGGTAATCTTCCTTCTTTGGATATTGTCTGTCTTTGTGCCTTGTCCATATTTGTAGAAACCACTCCATTCATGTCCCCCATCATTATTATTTTGCAGTCGAGATAATCTAGTAAGGTCTCATGCAACTTCTTAAAAAATTCTGCCTTCCCATCATTTGGTGCATATACTCCAATTATCAAATATTTTTCCCCCTGGATCTGTACTTCAATTGCCAGGTATCTTCCTTCTTCATCCTTAAATTTTAGCTTCGGGTCCAATTTTTCCTTTGCATAAATCACTACTCCTCTCTTTTTTACTTTATCGGAAGATATAAATTCTTGTCCCAGTCTTTTGTTCACCAACAATTTCCTGTGTGCTCTAGTTATGTGAGTTTCCTGTAGACATATCAGATCCAGTTGTTCCCTTTTCAAAATGTGGAAAACCTGTCTTTTTTTCCTGGGATGGTTCAAACCATTGCAATTCCAGCTTAGAAGCTGCAGAGACATTTTGTTTGTTAGATGTTTGATCCTCCGACTGCTCCAAGTTTTTCTTCCTCTTCAGTTGGCAGTTGTGGTAGTCCAAATGATAGATTTGCAATGTCCGTTAGCCCTCCTCCTTCTGGTGTTAATCCTTGTCCTTCTCTTGCCGGATCCACCGTACCTTTCTGTAGGTCCTCTAGGTTTCTCTCCAAAAAGTACTCTTTCTCCTGTACTGTTCTTATTCTTACTTTCTTCCCTTTATAGTTAAAGGACAACCCCTGTGGGAATTCCCACCTGAAGGGTATGAAGTTCTTCCTCAGCAAATTGGCAAGATCTCTATAAAAAGTCCTCACTTCCAAGATGTATTTAGGGATGTCCTTAAAGATTTGGACTTGAATGTTTCCAATCACCAAAGCTTTTTGATAATGAAGGTTCAGTATCTTGTCTCTTTCCTCTTTGGTTCTAAAGGTGATCAGACAGTCCCTTGACTTCTTGCTTTGCTTTCTACCAAGTCTGAAAGCAGTTGTTATCCCCACTTCATCTTCCTCCAGATCTCCTTGCCAATTTTCCAGAATTGCCTCTGTGAGAAATTCCACCAGATTGTCCTCTTCTTTCTCTGGAACCTGTCTAAATTTCAAATTTCGTTCTTTCCGTTGTAATTCCAGTAAGGAGAGGGCCGCTTCATGCTCATTCACCTTTTTCTCAATCGGCACAAGTCTTTCCTGTGTCTCACCTGCGACAGATTTTGCACCCTCTGCAATTTTCCTTGTTTCTGAAGATTCCTGAATCAGTCTATTTATAGATTCTGTATTTGTTGCCACTGATGTGGTATTCAAATCCAGTCTTGCTGTAAGTTCTGTCAATTTCTTTGAATTTTCTGCTGATTGCTTTGTTAAGGCCTCAAGGGATTGATTTATTTTAAGCAGTGCCTGTGTCATAGGTTCCATTGATGCTGCTGTCACACTGTCTGGTGCAGGCACTGTGTTGCCAGAGATTGAGCCTCTTTTCTTTTGTGTTAGTTTAGCTTTAGATCTGGTTCTTATCTCCTCTGCCGTGCCACTCATATCCCAAGGCCGTTCTCACAGGAAAAAACTTGCAATGGAAAATCCCAGTATTAGTCAGTTACTTTACAATTTTTCCCTCTTAGCCCTCAAGAGGGAGCAGTTAAAAGTTTCCAAGTTAGAAACAACAGAGAGACAGAAAGCCGGATGTAGAAAATCTCAAGTCCGCCATTAAAGTTGTAAAACTTTTTCTCCAATTTAAATTTGGTTAGTCCAATATCAATAACAAAGTCCCATTTAAATCTTAAATGTCTTAAAATTTTTCCACCATTTAAGGTATAGTCTATATCCACTTCAAAGTTGTTTTAAAGAACAGTTTTCCCGGTGTTAAGTCCTGGCAGGTCGTCCCGGGGATCAGAGCAGTGAAAAACTTTGTTTCCCTTTAAATTAAAAGTATCTTCACAAGACTGTCTTTTTCCCCCCTTCTCCTGCCAATCTGGAGGGGAGAGATACTTTTGACAGCTCAGGTTTGACAGTTCGCAACTAAGTTTCTAATAACTGCAGCGAGGTCTTTCGTTGCTTTAAATTCCTGCAGTCCGGGGGGGGCAGACTTCCTTATTTTTTGCCCTCCCGTTTTCAGCCAAATTTTCGATTTTTAAAGGTTCCTAATTTTTTCCCTTCTTACTCACGGGAATCCAGTCCAGATTTTCTTTTCAGGAAGGAATCGGCGCTCTCCGCTAATGGCGACGCGGCTTCACTCCGCAGGCTGGGTAGCGACTCTCAGCACCGCGCTCACTCCCGATGCCGCTCCGGAGCCTTTAAAAAGGCTCTTTCACAGTACCGGGGGGCGCAAAGGTGCCCACCGAGTCTCCTTGCTCTCAGGCTTCCGCGCCTGAGATTTTAGGGGTCCCCCACTCGCCGTAGCGGGTAAGACCCGAACTTGCGGAGCAGTCCTTCTCCGGAGCTCGGAGGTAGGACCGCCATTAAGCGCTGGCACCGACCGGAAGTCAGAAGAAGAGATCTTTTGTGCTCCCCAATGTTTAGACATCCCATCTCAGATGGAGATGTTCAAAGAAATCAAACTCCCCGGGAGGTTCTACGGCAGTCCTATATAGAGTAGACCCATTGAAGTTGACTAACCATTGAAGAGTAGACCCATTGAAGTTAATGACTAACTTGGGTTCATTTATAGGTAGGACTCGGTCGAATGCAAGAATTGGCTTTTTTAATGAGAAACCAGGTCATACGCTGCCCCAATGCACAGATCTGTGTTTGTGCAGGAAATGCAAACTTTAGCTGTCTTATGTACTTGGTGCCTCCAGATTAGGCTAGCACAGACCAGCCTAGTGATAGTGAATGGAATGGAGCCACGATCCGTTCGGCATGCAGTGTACTAATCCCATCTGCATAGCAACAGTTTCCAAAGAAACCTCAGCCCATAAATGAGCTGTAGGTTCTGCTGCCCTTGACTTGAAAGCCAGCTTCCTGGGTGAGAAATCTGTTCTCCTCCATACCCCCCAAATTAAGGCATTTTGCTTACTCACGCAAAGATAACTCTGCAAGGGAGGACTGGGAGCACGATGGCAGGCCTCACCTCTCTGTATGTTTCCTAACCTTTATTTGGGAAGGGCTGTAGCTCAGTAGTAGAGCTTTGCATGCAGAAGGTCCCAGTTTCAATTCTCCGCATATCTAGGGATTCAAATGTCTCCTGTTTTGAAACCCTGGGGTTCCGCTGCCAGTCAGGGTAAACTGCGCTGAGCTAAATGGACCAGTGATATTTACTCATCATAAGGCAACTTCCTAGACTCCTGGTTCTAAATCTGGTATAGGAATCTTCCATGGCTATGCACAAAAAGAAAGTACCGTATTTTTTGCTCTATAAGACTCACTTTTTCCCTCCTAAAAAGTAAGGGGGAATGTGTGTGCGTCTTATGGTGCTAATGCAGGCTGCGCAGCTTTCCCAGAAGCCAGAACAGCAAGAGGGATTGCTGCTTTCGCTGCGCAGTGATCCCTTTTGCTGTTCTGGCTTCTGGGATTCAGATTATTATTTTTTTCTTGTTTTCCTCCTCCAATGACTAGGTGCGTCTTGTGGTCTGGTGCGTCTTATAGAGCGAAAAATACGGTACTTTCCCACACAATACAAACTGTGGAACTCACTGCTGCAGGAGGCAGTGATTGACACCAACTTGGATGGCTTTAAAAGAGGACTGGGCAAATTCATGAAGGAGAGGGTGATCAGTGGCTGCTAGCCACAATCATAGAATGGTCATTGGAAGGGACCCTGAGGATCATCTAGTCCAACCCTCTGCAATGCAGCTGTCTCATACGGGGATCGAACCTGCAACTTTGGCAATATCAGCACCATGCTCTAACCAGCTGAGCTATCCACTCTCAGAGGCAGCATTTCTCTAAAAACCAGTTGCTTGGAATGACAGATGGGGAGAGGGCTGTTGCCCTAAGGTCTTGTTTTCAGGCTTTGAACCAGTTAATTTTTTTCCTCCCCCAGATCTCCTCACCAGCCAACGGTTGCCTGTTTTCTGTCAGTTGATCCTGAAAGTTGGAAACTTCTTGAACTACGTAAGTGATAGTTTAAGACATGCATCTTAGAAGTGGCATTTTAGGTCTTTCCCTTCCTTTCCCTGCAGTTTAGGAATGGTAGAGAGATTTGTTTCAGTTCAGCTTTAAAGGCAAACCTACATATGTTTGTACTTCTGCAAACCAAAACATAGTTATCCCTCAAAATTCACACTCCTCTGAATTTTGCTATGCAGTTCTTCAGTTGGGTAATGTTCACAGAAAAGGCACACCCTAGGGCAAAGTGTGTGTGAAAATTCATTATTAATAATATTTAAAATAATAGCATACAAAAAAAAACCCTTTCTATCTGGGGAAATCGTTTGCAAAAAACAAATAGTAATCTACCATATTGGCCTGAATATAAGCCTCAGTTTTCCCCCAAATTCTGATCATGAAAAGTTAAAGTGTGGATTATATTCGCGACCTTATGGTATGCAGCCAGGAGCGCAGGGTAAACAGCGCCAGGAGTGCAGCAAAGTGGCGGCCGTCCCATGCGTAGTCCCCCGTCCTCTCCCCCAAGGCCTGGAAGGGAGAGAGCGAGGAAGGGGAAAGGCTGCCAGAACACAGCACAGCTAACACCCCCCCCCCCCAGTATGCAGTCGGGAGCAGCGAGGAATGGAGCGGCTTATATTTGGGTATTTTTTTCTTTCCCCCCCTCCAATTTTAAAGGTGCAGCTTATATTCAGGTGCGGCATATATTCAGGCCAATACGGTATTTTAGGTGAATTTTTCGTGAGGTTTTTTTATGTAAGAAAAAACGCTCAAACTGATGCGGAAATGTGGTGAACAGAACTTAACGACTGGGAAAATGAGAAACTGGCAGAAACCAAAATGGGCAGATTCATCTATCCCTACTGACTCTGTCAGAGACAGCATTTCTCTAAATGCCAGTTGCTAGCAATCTCTTTTGGGAAGAGTTCCATGGCACTCAGAACCTGCTTGCAAACATCCCATAATCAAATGGCTGGTTAATGTGAGAACAGGATGCTTATTTAGATGGGCCTTTTGCTTGAACCAGCAAGGCTCTTCTTATGGGTCCATTTTGGTGTGTTTTTCTTCTTTCCACAGGGAAGTCACACGGGAGATGCCGACGGCTTTAAAATTGGCACTTTGCTCAAACTAACAGAAACTAAAGCAAACCAGACTCGCATTACGCTGCTCCACCATATTTTGGAGGTATTTCCTGATATTTCGTGGGTTTTATATAATGTAATTTTATGCTGTGTGAACCGCCCTGAGATCTGTGGATGGAAGGCGATATACAAATTTAAATGATGATGATGATGATAAATGTTTTCTTTTTTTTGCTTAGGAAGTAGAAAAAAATCACACAGACTTGCTGCAGCTTCCCAAAGACATTGAATATGTTTCAAAGGCAGCAGGGTAGGAACGCATTGTGTGCATGCATGCATGTGGGCGGGTGTGTTTTAAAAAATGTAAAGTTGTTGCCAAGAAAAAAATGAGACTGTCAGGGCTTTGGTCTTTGAATGTCATACTTCAGAGCAGGAGTGGGGAACAGATGTTGTTGAACTGCCAGGTCACGTCAGCCCCAAACAGCAGAGCCAGTTGTCAAGGATGATGGAGACTGTAGTCCAAGATTTGGCTAGAGGTCCCCTGTTCCTGTTTCCAAATGTACTGTGGTGAACTTCCTCATAGTTTTTAATCCTCTGCCCAAGACCTACAGCTGCATGATCCTGATCTCTGGAAAGAGCTTTTATGTAAAATAGGCAAGGGCCTTTATGTACAACTTGTTGGTGCTGGGTTTCTTTATTTTTAATTATTTTGCTTTTAATTTTTTAAATAAAATTACTGTATGGTTTTATGTTTTTGCATAGTAAACTGCTGCAATATATTTCTCACACACACACACACACACTATTCTCTCTCTCTCTCTCTCTCACACACACACACATTATATTTTGCCTTGGGATTTTGGGGTGCAAATATCTCCTATCAATAAATAAACTTCCAATGGGAATTTTATCCCTCAAAAGCCCCACATAACTCCCAGTTCCTTCCCAGGATTAGCAGATCCACATGCCAGAACTTGTGGCCTGTTCCTTTTCAGGATCAACCTTGATGTGATACGTTCTGAATCCAGTTCCAATCTGAAAAAGCTGCAGGATCTTGAACGGAAATTGTCATCATCAACGGAAGACGTGAGAGCCCAGTATGGAAAAGCCATTCAGGTAGGTCTGCAACAGGCTCACTGCGCTTAGAGGCCTCCGCCATTTTGCCAGGGCAGTTGTTGCTGTATGTGTTGGTTTGTTTTTTTAATTCTGACCTAAATCCAATGTCTTTCAGGAGAGCATAAGCGCTAACAAGACATTGGAGGCCGAGTTCGAAGTCATTGAAACGAAGAAAGTAAAGCTTGCCAACTACCTCTGCGAGGACCCAAACAAGTTGTCTTTGGAAGATATGTTTAACACCATGAAAACTTTCCGGGATCTCTACATCAAAGCGTTAAAGGTTTGAATTTGAGAATGAAATAGTGGGCACTGTGGGTTAAACCACAGAGCCTAGGACTTGCCGATCAGAAGGTTGGCAGTTCGAATCCCCGCGACGGGGTGAGCTCCCGTTGCTCGGTCCCAGCTCCTGCCAACCTAGCAGTTCGAAAGACCGTCAAAAGTGCAAGTAGATAAATAGGTACTGCTCTGGTGGGAAGGTAAACGGCGTTTCCGTGCGCTGCTGTGGTTCGCCAGAAGCAGCTTAGTCATGCTGGCCACATGACCCGGAAGCTGTACGCCGGCTCCCTTGGCCAATAAAGCGAGATGAGCGCCACAACCCCAGAGTCAGTCACGACTGGACCTTAATGGTCAGGGGTCTCTTTACTTTTAAATACTGTAAGGAATAGGAGATTAGGTGGGGAATCTGTTTGTGAACTGCAACATCAGCATCATTTAGCGTGTAGGATTACAATATGTACAGAAAAGGAAGCGCAGGGAAAATCAGATAATGCTTCTGGCAGTGGAGATAGAATTTAGCCATTGTGGTTAGTAGCTGCTGTGGCAGCCTGATAATAAAGCAAACCTTTGTTTTTGTGTTTTTGTTTTTTTAGAAAAAAGAAGTAGAGCTTGTTTTTCTAAGGCAGAGCTCTACCCGAGTGGTATCAGAGGAAAATGATTTAAAGTTAATGATTATTATAGACAGATAAAAGAGATTTACTCTACCTGATTATTTTGTGGATTTGTTATAATAATGTATAAAAGTCTCTGCAGAAATTAGTACTTGTACAACCAATGTGCAGGGAGAGGAGATGAAGCATTGTAACATAATTACGTTGAATTTAATTGAATATTGAAATGAAAATTGGGAAAGCTAATGTATTTGGAGCAGCAACGGAAGGATGGAAAAAGAAAAAAACATCTGGGGGTGGGAAGTCAGTTTTTTTTATAAATAATATTTATTAAAGTTTAAATCAAAGTTACAATAATACAAAAAAACAAAAAGAAAAAAAGAAAAAAGAAAATACAAAAAACAGGAAAAATAGAATAACAATTAAAAACAAATCAGTATTTCCATATCTTATCTTTCGTTCACTTGTTTCCCGGACCTCCTCACACCTCCCTTTTTTGCATCCCAAATCAGTTAATTAATTCAGCAAATCCTTTCCCCTTAATCCTTGGGCACGTCCACCAAAGGTGAAAGAATGTACCATCAGTTTCTTTACATTTCCAACACTTATTATCGGGCAAATGATAGATTTTTGCAAGCTTGACTGGTGTCATGTACCACCTGTATATCATTTTCATAATATTCTCTCTTAAGGCATTACATGCCGTGAACTTCATACCTGTGGTCCATAACTGTTCCCAGTCAGCCATCATAATGCTATGTCCAACATCTTGTGCCCATTTAATCATAGCCGATTTCACTGTTTCATCCTGAGTATTCCATTTCAACAGCAAGTTATACATTCTTGACAAAGTCTTAGTTTTGGGATCTAACAGTTCTGTTTCCAATTTTGATTTTTCCACCTGGAAGCCTAATTTTTTGTCCAAATTATATGCCTCCATTATTTGATAATAATGAAGCCAGTCTCGCACTCTATTTTTTAATTCAGTTTTTAAGTTTGTATTAAATTTGTATTAATTTAGTGACAATTTGTTTTGGGGTTTTTTTTAAAGGAAAATCAATAAAAAATAATTTGCAAATAAAACTAAAGCAAACCTTTGATATGCCCTTTACATGCCAGTGTCTCCTACCCACAGGAGAACAAGGACCGAAAGGAGCAAGCGGCAAGAGCTGAGAAACGGAAGAAGCAGCTGGAGGAAGAAGAGGCGAAGAGGCAGAAAGGAGAAAATGGAAAGATCGGTGAGTATCTCAATGGGCTTGTTGACGTAATGCAGTAGGTGTTTGAGCCAGAGTGCTCTTGGTCTTGGAAGTTCTGCTCAGTGCCTTGCTGCCTTCCCAGGTGATTTTTACAAACATGGATCATGAAAGACTGTTCCAGTACTCACTAGTGCAGTGGTTTCTCAGACTTTTTCTTTTCTTTGGGCCACACTTTCAGAATTAAAATTTGCTTGTGCCACACTGATTATTTTTATTATTGATAACAAAAGCATTGGAAAACAAAGAGAAACAACTCCTAGCAGTGCTTTGTTTATAAGAGTATCACTTGTTGCTCTTGCTCTCGTTTTGAAAAGATTGTGGAAGCAGGCAGAGGATTTTGTTGTGGTTGTTGTTTAGTCGTTTAGTCGCATCTGACTCTTCGTGACCCCATGGACCAGAGCACGCCAGGCACTCCTGTCTTCCACTGCCTCCCGTAGTTTGGTCAAACTCATGCTGGTAGCTTCAAGAACACTGTCCAACCATCTCGTCCTCTGTCATCCCCTTCTCCTTGTGCCCTCCATCTTTCCCAACATCAGGGTCTTTTCCAGGGAGTCTTCTCTTCTCATGAGGTGGCCAAAGTATTGGAGCCTCCGCTTCAGGATCTGTCCTTCCAGTGAGCACTCAGGGCTGATTTCCTTCAGAATGGATAGGTTTAATCTTCTTGCAGTCCATGGGACTCTCAAGAGTCTCCTCCAGCACCATAATTCAAAAGCATCAATTCTTTGGCAATCAGCCTTCTTTATGGTCCAGCTCTCATTTCCATACATCACTACTGGGAAAACCATAGCTTTAACTATACGGACCTTTGTTGGCAAGGTGGTATCTATGCTTTAAAAAGATACCCAACCATATTCTGCAAAAAAAATAATTAATGGTGATAGTATGCTATACTGTATTACACTAAAGTGTTAAAATGTTTCTTTGAAGCTTCCCACCACACCCTTTGAGAACCACTGCTTCTAGTGCAACACAATATGATGGATTCAGTTGCCACAAAAAATGGCAAACTCCAAAAGTTTTTCGGAAGACAATTGACAAAGATTAGACTCCAGCAAAGTCAAAGCCAACTTTAGCTTTCTAACATGGAATATTGCAGGCTGGCCTAAAAAGGGAGCTGACCCGTCCTTTGTTAAATTCATCCAAGATTATGACATTGTATTTTTACAGGAGACCTGGAGTACAAGCGAAATAGATGTTAACGGCTTTTCCTCGTTCTGCCTCTCAGAATCACCAATATGATGGATTTTGGGATCATGTAGCCATGCTGCTAGGGAAAGAATAATGGTGTAGGCTGCCAGAGGGCAGCACACTGCATGGAAGGAAATTAAGTAAAAAGTTTCAATTAAACTACAGTGGTACCTCGGTTCTCAAACGTCTCTGTTGACGAACATTTTGGAACCTGAACACCAAAAACCCGGAAGTAAATGCTTCTGTTTTTGAACGTGCCTCGGAAGTCAAACGGCTTCCCCTGCATGTTTTTCAATTTTCTCAGCTGAATTTGCAGGCAGCCCTTTGCGCCTCGGTTTCCGAACGCTTCGGAACTCGAATGGTCTTCCGGAATGGATTATGTTCAAGAACCGAGGTGCCACTGTATTCTTCTTCCACCAACCTGATGCTCTCCAGATGTTTTGGGCGACAATAATTAACAGCGTTATCCCCTGCGCTTTTGTCTAATCCTTTCTTAAAGCCATCCAGGATGGCAGCCATCACTACATCTCGTGGGAGCTTAAATATAAATACCTTCTTTTGAAATTCAGAAGCCCCAGCATGTCAGCAGCCCGTCACACTGATCGTCCGGCTAACTCTCTCCTCCATTTCCAACAGCAGTTAAGAAAGGAGCTGTGAAGCAAGAAGAAGTGTGTGTTATCGATGCTTTGCTGGCTGACATCAGGAAGGGGTTCCAGCTGAGGAAAACGGCCAGGAACAAAGCCGATACAGACACACCAGCGAAAACATCACCCAGTCAACCGCAGAAAGGGAAAGAAAATGGTAAGAACAGCAAATCCAAAAGTTGTAGTAATACAGTTGTATCTTGGTTTTCGAACAGCCTAGTTCTCGGACGTTTTGTACTCCTGAACGCTGCAAACCTGGAAGTGACTGTTCCGGTTTGAGAACTATTTTTGGAAGCCGAACGTTCCAACGGGGCTTCCGCGGCTACCCATTGGCTGCAGGAGCTTCCTGCAGCCAATCGGAAGCTGCGATTTTGTGAACGTTTTGGAAGTCGAACAGACTTCTGGAACGGATTTCGTTTGACTTCCAAGGTACGACTGTAGTAGCAATTGCTGTTTCTGCTGCTGCTGCTGTTGTTGTTAAAACTAACATGTTATTCCCCATCCTTTACCCTGATATCCCAGGGCAAGATCAAATACAACATTAAAACAGATTTAAACAACTTGCAGTCGCAAAAATCCACCCATCACTGAAATGAAAATGGGTTTTTTAATTTTATGGGCAGCCTTGTCCCATAAATAATTGCTCTTTTTGGTGGCGGCAGGGGGTGCGGATTTTAAGAACATAAGATTTCCTGCTCGCTTAGGTGGCAAAGGTCCACCTAGACAGGCATTCTGTTCTCAAAGTGGCCTGCGGGACGTGATTCCAATGGGAAGCCTTCAAGTAGGACCTGAACACAACAGGTCCCAGCAACTGATACCCAGAGCATCTGTGCAATTCTGCTTTGTGTGAGTAGCGTTTCATCTGACTGAGCCCCCGTGTGGCGGAATCTGGAATTTACCATTTCGGAGGCTGGGACTAGACGTCAGGGCAAATAGGAGGCTGAGCTAGAAAGCAGCAACCCATTGGCATTCAATTTATATCCCACCATCTTCTCCAAGGAGAGGGACGCGGGTGGTGCTGTGGGTTAAACCACAGAGCCTAGGACTTGCCAATCAGAAGGTTGGCGGTTCGAATCCCCGCGATGGGGTGAGCTCCCGTTGCTCAGTCCCTGCTCCTGCCAACCTAGCCATTCGAAAGCACGTCAAAGTGCAAGTAGATAAATAGGTACCGCTCTGGCGGGAAGGTAAACGGTGTTTCCGTGTGCTGCTCTGGTTTGCCAGAAGCGGCTTAGTCATGCTGGCCACATGACCCGGAAGCTGTACACCAGCTCCCTCGTCCAATAAAGCGAGATGAGCACCGCAACCCCAGAGTCGGCGGCGACTGGCCCTTTACCTTTACCTTTATCTTCTCCAAGGAGCTAAAGTTGGTGTATGCTGTTCTCTCCCTCCTCATTTAACGCTGACAACAACCTTGTGAGGTAGGATAGGCAGCAAGGTCACCCAGTGAGTTTCATGGCTGAGTGGGGCTCTGAGCCCTCTTCTCCCAGGTCCATAGGAGTCAATAAAATATTTGAGGGGGCTGGCCCCCCCCAAAATTGATGGGCATTGCCATCAAATGGTGTGTGTGCACCGCATCATGTGGTCAGTTATGCGGGGCTTACTTGCCCCCACCCAATATTTTATTCAGGTGGGCACCCCTGCCCAGTTCCAAGGCTGTTGCTCTAGCCCAGGCATAGGCAAACTCGGCCCTCCAGATGTTTTGGGACTACAACTCCCATCATCCCTAGCTAACAGGACCAGTGGTCAGGGGTTATGGGGATTGTAGTCCAAAAACATCTGGAGGGCTGAGTTTGCCTATGCCTGCTCTAGCCACTGCACAACACTGCCGCATCAACAGTTACTCAGCATGTGGCTTCACATCACATTTCCCATCTCCCCCAATGGCAGGCGGTAGAATAAAGGAAGGGCAGGGAAACTCGCATTACTAAGAAAGAGAGGTAAGGGACGTGGGTGGCGCTGTGGGTTAAACCACAGAGCCTAGGACTTGCCAATCAGAAGGTCGGCGGTTCGAATCCCCGCGACGGGGTGAGCTCCCGTTGCTCAGTCCCTGCTCCTGCCAACCTAGCAGTTCGAAAGCACGTCAAAGTGCAAGTAGATAAATAGGTACTGCTCCGGCGGAAAGGAAAACGGCATTTCCGTGTGCTGCTCTGGTTCGCCAGAAGCGGCTTAGTCATGCTGGCCACATGACTCGGAAGCTATACGCCAGCTCCCTCGGCCAATAAAGCGAGATGAGCACCGCAACCCCAGAGTCGGTCACGACTGGACCTAATGGTCAGGGTCCCTTTACCTTTACCAAGAAAGAGAGGGGGAGAAACCAAAAAGTCTTGTTGGGGGCTGGTGCTAGGGAAACTCAGGAGCAGCCTCAACGTTTGTCCGACAGTGTGTTTCTTTCTCATTCACAAAAAAAAAACAACCCAGAGATGGATCTGATCCTTTTGTATTGTGTCAATTTTTTTTAGGCCAAAGTGTCCAGCCTGCCAAAGACCCAGCGAAGGAGGAAGGGGGAAAGGATGTGGTTGCGCAAACTAAGCTCCAGAATCAAGTAGAAAAAACAGCTTCGGATGTCATGACCCCAGTTAAGACGCAGGAGGCTGTCGCTGACCCTGTGGCTTCTGACAAGCCCGTTCCCGGAGTGGGGAGTGGGAGATGTTCTCCAACCCGGCCTGGTACTGAGAATTCGTTTCCACTGGAGGGAGGCGGAAAATCAGGAAACGGCACAAGCATGCAAGAGGGGGCCGTCCCTTGTAGTGCCCAGGACAACGTGGACTTCAATGACTTGGTGTTGTCCCAGTCGACCTCCTTCATCAAGTTTGGGAGCAGCACCTCAGGCCTTGGAAGCGAAACTATTTCATTAAGCTCTGGAGACCCAGCTGGCGGAACAGAACTGGTTTGTTCTCAGAACGGCTTAAATCCAAATGACCAGGTGAGCGGCGCCGTCAGGAAAAGCGGCAGAAAGGAGAAAGATCCTGGACATACCACAGAGCTACCAACCCCGGAGGCGCCGAAAGAAGCGATCAAGGAAAACAAAGAACCTTCTATAGACTCTCTGGTGGACATCTCTCAGGAGAAGTCCTTCTCGGAGGAGCCGGTGACGGATTCTTCGTGCTCGGCGGCGGTCCCTCCGGAGCAAGCCCTTGCCGACAAGGAGGGCCAAAGGGGCTCCTCAAAGCGAAAGAAGAAGAAAAGGCACAGCAAGAGCAACTCAAGTAAGCCCTTTTTGAATTGTAATTGCTGGAGGTCAAGAGTGAGCCAAACTTAGCTAGCTAGCTCGCTCGCTCACAGGCCTCATTCAGGCAGACCTGCCCTCTCTCTTTTGGAGATTTTCAGGGATGGGGAAAAAGGGCAAAACGTTCATCCCCTTTGGGAATGGCAGCCACACTCCCGACTTCTGCCTGGCACATTTATTTATTTATTTATTTATTTATTTATTTATTTATTTATTTATTACGTTTTTGTGCCGCCCGTTATCCATAGATCTCAGGGCGGTTCGCAACTGCAAGATAATAAACCATGGGCAGCAAGGACTGGCATTAGCCTGAGGTAGCTTCAGATGTCGCCATCGCATAGCCAAATCCGATTGGCTACGTAACTTCCTTGCGAAGTCAACTCCGACCGAGGGCGACGCTTCCGTTCCCTTACTCTGATTTGACTTTGTGACACAGCCAATGAGATGTGGCCACCTGGCGATGTTTGTAGCCAGCTCCGAGGGTTCTTTCTGCCCTCCCTCTGGCATCTTGAGGGTAAAAAAGGTGCACACTAGTCCAGTAAATAAGTGGTGAGAAATCTGAGTGGCTGGGAGAACATCTTCCCCTCTCCACCAAATCCCGTTTCGAAACAGAATATCTGAGAATTGTTGGCTAAGTGTTATTGGAGGTATACTTTTATATAATGGACAGGAAGCTGAAGCTTATTTACAGTGGTACCTTGGTTCTCGAACTTAATCCGTTCCGGGAGTCCATTTGACTCCCAAAACAGTTCAAAAGCCAAGACACGGCTTCCGATTGGCTGCAGGAGCTTCCTGCACTCAATCGGAAGCCGCGTCAAACATTTGGCTTCCGAAAAACGTTCACAAACCGGAACACTCACTTCCGGGTATGCAGCGTTTAGGAGCTGATTTGTTCTAGAGCCAAGCCGTTTGAGTACCAGGGTACCACTGTATACCTAAATTAGATTATTTCTCCCCTCCCCCTCATCTAATCTACCAATTAGATGCCCATGGGAAGCCCACAAACAGTGCAACAGCACTCTCCTCGGTTGTGATTCCCAGCAACTCATACTCATTGTCATTCTGCTTCTGCCAATAGATGTAGGTCATAACTATTGTGGCTGGTAGGCATTGACAATAGTTATTGGACCTCCAAGAGAATAATTATGATGCCATACAGCTGGACCTCTGCATTTTCATTCCTTGCAAATGCATACATCCATCCTACAAAAAAAAAAAAAGATGGACGTCTGCCTTTCTGCTTCAGAGCTCTTGCTTAACTTGTATGCAAGCGTCATCAGTTCATTAATTATGACTGATCAACTAAAGCTCCCGAGGTTAACCGGCTAAGACGTCTTTAATCAAGCGACTTCTTTGTGACATCCCGCTGACTTTCGGCCCGAATGGCCATGTTGTTAACAGTTTTGGTATTGCTAATCACCTGGCTACATTCAGCGTCTCTCTTTTATTTGAAAGCAGTGGTTGACACTGATTTAAAAGCGATGGTTGATACTGGAGATAATAAAGCAAAAAGAGGTTGTGAGTTGCAGTGAGGTATGTAAACCACCGGGGGCAGCTTCTCTGTGTGAACTAACCGTCGCGTTTGGGACTTCCCATGCCTAATGATCGTTGCCACGTAAAGCTGTGCTTCTGCCTCCGTAATGGCTAATTATATGCGCTATATTCTTTTCGTGTGTGTAATTTTGCCATCCGGGTCCAATCTCTGTAGCTACTGGAGTCACTAGTTGCTCAGGATTGGGTCCAAGGTCTTACCTTTTTTTGTGTCAAGCCAATCATCGTTTCCTCATAGGAAAATTTTCGTCTCCTGTTGAATCGTTTAATGTTGTCAGGCGTGTGGGGATTACGGGTGTCCTTTTTGTCTTGATTTCTGTTTTCCATACCTTAAAATCCTGTAAAAATGCAATTTCAGTTATGTTCTCCTTCTTTGCAACAGTAGAATGAAACTGAGGCTTTCCCACAGCCATCCATTGAACTTCATGGCAAAATAGAGCTTTGAGTGAAGATTTCAGCCCAAACCATTCTACACACCGGGCCCACTCCAATTGTTGAAACACTCTAGTAATATAACTCTGGTAATATAGGGAGACGAGTGGGGCTGTGGTCTCAACCACTGAGCCTCTTGGACTTGCGAATCCAAAGGTTGGTGGTTCGAATCCCTGTGACGGAGTGAGCTCCCATTACTCTGTCCCAGCTCCTGTCAACCTAGCAGTTTGAAAGCACGTCAATGCAAGTAGATAAATAGGTACCACTGTGGCGGGAAGGTAAACGGCGTTTCCATGCGCTCTGGTTTCCGTCACAGTGTTCCATTGCACCAGAAGAGGTTTAACCATGCTGGCCACGTGACTTGGAAAGCTGTCTGTGGACAAACACCGGCTCCCTCAGCCTAAAAGCGACATGAGCGCCACAACCCCATAGCCACTTTTGACTGGACTTAACCATTCAGGGGTCCTTCACCTTTAATAATATAACTTATTGTTTGCACAGTGCTTTGGCAGGTTGAAACCACTTCTCATGTTTGCAGTCCTTACCACAACCCCTTAACTTGGGCCAGTCTCAAATTAAAGATTCCTAATTCAAAGTGCACATTGGTCAATAGCCAGTAGAGAAGGTAGGAAGAAAACAGAACACATAAAACACAATAGTATATATACATTAAGTACTATATTAGATGTATGGTTGAATCAAAACAAGACAGTCCTTACCCACAGGTTTACAAGGTGTTTTTGAGGAGCAACTTCATGGCCCACCTGCTCTGCCTTCTTAGGGTTGCATTTAAACGGGTCTTTAAAATAGAGGACTGTCCTCTGTGAAATAGGACACATGGCCACCCTATTCCAGACAGCAGGGTCACAGTGCACAGACAGGCGTATCCAGTGCTTTTTTTCTATTAAAAAAAAAAATGTTTAGTGGTACTCTCATTTTGACTCAAGAAAATAATCATTTTACAGTTCAAATCCGGAAAAATAAATCCAGTACAGACATACCTTGGAAGTTGAACGGAATCCATTCCAGAAGTCCATTCAATTTTCAAAGCGTTCGGAAAATTAAGCGTGGCTTCTGATTGGCTGCAGGAAGCTCCTGTAGCCAATCGGAAGCCCCATCGGACGTTCGGCTTCCAAAAATAGTTCACAAACCGGAACAGTCACTTCCGGGTTTGCAGCGTTCGGGAGCCAAAACGTTTGAGAACTAGGCCGTTTGAAAACCAAGGATAAATGGACAAAAGTACAAAGATTCACAAAATGTTTAGGGGTATGCGTACCCCTGCATCGCCCCCAGAAAAAAAGCACTGGGCGTATCTGTGAGTCACCAACCCACCACCACCAAAAACTCCTCTGTTCACTGGAGCTGTGACATAAATCTGGATCAAATCTGATGGTGGGTTTGCGCTGCTGTTGGATATCCAAAGGACTCTTCAGTTCTTCCATTGCTCAATGAGACTCCACTCAGATTTTGCCTTCAGTGGTGTAAAGCAGGCATTCCCCCCCATCTGTGGCCTTTTAGATGTTGCCGCACTCCAAGTCCCATCACTCCCAGCAAGCATGGTCCGTTGTCAGGCCCAATGGATGTTGTAGTCCAAGATGCCTGGAGGGTGTTTGGGGAGGACAAAGTGTCAAGAAACAAGAAGAAGAATATCCTGAAATTGCATAGTTACTCCTTCTTTTGCCTTCTGATTGCAAGCCACCATAACATAACCCAATGAATCAATGACACCTTGTTACATGACCGGTGTGTTTGTTTTACCAGGCCTTCCATTCCCACACCCTTACCCAGCTAACTCTGTAAATACCCGTACTGGAAACGATATGGAAGATCTTTCCCAAGAGATCCCAATAATTGTCCACAAATGGCCAGTCTTTTTCCATAAGAGCACTTTGTTCAGTAAATATCCTATTCAGAGTTCCCTATTCTCAATCACACACCCCACAAAAAAGGAAAATCTTCCAATCAGTGCATGAAGATGAACAAAAATCTGGAAGCTCAAGTACAGATTTTAAAAGAAGTTATAAAATGTTCATCTTAATAGCTATGCTGTCAATATAGCCTTTATACGCATAGTGACTTTGGCGAACATGCAAACTGTTTCTGTTGGAGGCTATTGTAGACATTTTCATTCCACACCTCCCAGTAATGCGTTCACTTGAAAACACAAGTCAAGGCAAAAAAATCATTTATCCGCAATATTTATAAACTGCTCCCTCTCCCCCACCATAGAACCAAAGTGGAACTCTCAAATTTCATTATCCCTTTCAGCTTGGGAGGTTTGCAGACTGCTAAAACTCTCAGTCATCTCCCCAGGAAAAAAAAATGGCACATGAAGCTGCAGCAGTGTTAGAGCTAAACAGATTGCAGCGCGGACAGAGATCGTACATGATGCTCCAAATTAAGCAACCCCTTTGCTTCAAAATGGCACTAAGGAAATTGATGTGTCCTTTCCTTTGCAGGTGGCGCAGCGAGACAGAAAAAATAAAAAGAAGCACATTCTTCAGTAACATATGCTATGGAAGGTAGCCATGGTAACGGGGGTAGAGGTGGGGTTGTTTTTTTCTCCTAGGGTGACGGTGGGTATGTAATAGGTAGCACCCAGATGCAAGAGATTTCCAAACATACGTGCCTTATGCGAAGTTCTAATTCTATACCAACTCCCTCCCAGTTTCATGCTGTTGCGACAGGCCTCTGGTCAGTGTCACACTGGATGAACCACTCTGGGTAACTCACAGATCGAACGCCTGCAGAAGCCGAGGGAGATGTGGCCTAAATGGTGCCTCTAGGACCCAATGGCAGGGATAATTCAAGCCAACACTGTCAACTTCCTATTGGAAGTGCTTCCATTAAATGACTGTATAAATGGGTGCTGGCCATTGAAAGATATGTGGGACCAAGGTTGTGTTGTTTGTTGTTTGTTACTGTTGTTACATGAAATGCAAATGCTCTGCTGTGTCTGTTCCTACAAAGACCCACGCTCCTGTTCCAACTGAAATAACAAATTTGGCAATGCTATAAGGCCTCACCAGACTCAAGCAAGCAAGTTGTGCAGGAAGGCGAACAGGAAATCCCAAGATCTTTTTCTCAAAGCTTACTCTTTCAAACTTGTAAATGTACCAAATAATACACAGTTCCCATTTTAGGTAATAGCACTGATATATACCTTGTCATGGAAGCCTTAGAGAACCCAACAGTCAGGAATCTAAACAAGAACTTTATTGATGCTTAAACAAGAACAGAACAGCAAATGGAAGTGCCTGACTCCACTCAGATACAACTAGATCTAGTGCCACCTAGTGACTAAACTTTAGAATGACATTATCCATGCAGACCTATTCTGCATAAACTCCCAGCATTTATGCATCAAGCACGTCATCTGCTATGTCAATGATGAGCCATGGGCAGCTGCCACAGGTCAGCAGGGAGTTGAAGCCCAGGAATGCACAGAAACACTTTAGAGCCAGGAAGACCTTGTTGTTCAGCTCAAACAGGAAACCATTTATAGCCCTTCTGTGCACAGCCTGGATGGGCAGGGCCAGTCCAGAGTCTTAAGAATACTTTACTGCCAGGAATATACTCCAGTATGTGGCTTGGATAGCCTGCTTCCAACATGACAGCTGCACAGAGACATACTAGCTCCACCAAATCCCGACATAGTGTTCCATCTCCATGGACACTAAGTCCATCAATGGCTACTAGGCACAATGGCTATCTTCTGCCTCCACTGTTGCTGGGAATCACAAGCAGGGAGAGTGCTGTCCTCAAGGCCTGCTTGCGGGTTTCCCATCAGCGTCATGTTGGCCGCTGTGAGAACAGGGTCCAGGGCTTAGCCTCATCAGGCAAGGACCTTCTTATGTTCCTATGTTCCAATTACTTCAGACAAAAAGCCCAGTCTACGCAGGCCTCTGAATGAAGTGGTCAGGTTCTAAAGAGATAAAATGGGGCTGCATGGCTTCAGAACGAGGTGTTGTTTTCGGATGCTGCCTTATATATTTTTTTATTTTTTAAATCCATGGAAGTAGAAAACTAGCAGAGCTGGCTGGGCTAAATCTCCTTCTCCCTGGGGAGTGACAGTTTGAATGCAGGCTTGGATTTTTATTTTTATTTTTATTTTTTAAAAAGGAGAGAAATCCCTGAAAGTCGGAAGCTAACACAACAGACCCGGCTAAAGCCCTTTTCTCTAGATAAGCTAGTTGCTATAAACTGAAGTCCGTTCAAAAGATACGACCACCCCTTTCCTGCAGCCTGCAGCCTGAAGTGGTAATAGTCAATTCTGCCTCACACAGGATGGATCTAAACTCATGGTTTATAAAGTTAAGGAAGGGTTTTCATAACACAGATGGACACATTGCATCCTACTTTTAATGTTCATAATGCATTATTAAAATGTGGCAGAAGAGGGCGCTGCAGAGTAACCAAGAACTGGCAGTAGGGAAACAGCATTTTTATGGAGAAAACAAGGTGGGGGAATGCTTTTAAATTGCCAGAATGCCCTGTGATGTTTTGGAATGATATATCGTTCTAATAACACTGAACAGGTCAGTGTAGATCCAGCCTGAATCAGCTGCACTCTTGACTGGGAGGGTGTCCTAACTCTTTTCCTGCCTTCAGCTCAGCAACACACGAACCCTGCGCCCCACAATTCTGTGTGTCTTTGCCAGAAAAAACACTTGCCAAAGTATTAACATCCTTAACTCCCTAAAAGCTTTTCCCTCAAAACCTTTCCATGAGAAACCTCTGGATTTCAAAACCTGCTTTGTTTGGGGTTGTTGTTTTTCACTGCCTGAACTCGAGGGATTCTGTACAGGCTATGTGGCTTTAATGAACTTAAAACCTTTTGGTGTTCACTAATTGGAACCTTACATAATCTATCCTAAGAAGTGATTTACGTCATTGTTTATTTCTGTTGGATATGTACATAGCTGCCCCCTTCTGTATATTTTACCCAGGTGACATTGAAATATCACGTTGAAAGTATGGAAATAATTTTATATGCTGAGCTTAGTAACAATATTAATTGCACAAATTCTTGTTAATGACTTACAAGAGGCTAGACGCTCTGCTGAACTGAGATGGGTGTCATATGGTGGCTTATTTTGCCTAACACTGACTCGGAGGGCAGCCAGTTCTGGCCATTTCTTTTTTTGGTGATCACAGGATTTCATTTTGTCGAAAAGATCACGAGAATACTTAGGGCACCTTAAAACTGGTTGTGCATGTCATATTTGGAGAAGGTTTTGTTTGCAAAGTCCTGTTATCTAGCCCTGACCTAGCCTTGGAAAAGCTAGGCATTTATCTCTCTGTGGCCAACCACCTAGGCAAAACCCCAAAAAGTAGGTCAGGGCTTGATCTCTGCAAGGCATAGTGAGCAGAAAGGGACACTTTTCAGGCAAACAACAGAGCACCAGACCAAACTCATGGACCAAACAAATGCATAGACAATAGGGGGCTATGGGGCTGGATTGAGGGAAGACCAATGCTCAGTGGTAGACCATCTGTCTGGCATGCAGAGGTTTCTAGGTTCGTTCCCAGCATCTCCAAGTAGAGTTGGGGGTGTCACCTGCCAGAGACCCCAGAAAAGCCACTGCCAGAGAAGACAATACTGAGCTAGATGGATGAATGGTCTGGTTCGTACAGTGTTACTGTCCCTCCACCAAACCAAGATGGAAGAAGCAGGAATTCAGTGGGACTTTGGTAGAAAGCCTTGGTTTTTAAGGAAGAGGGCAGCCTTGTCCAGCTCTGGAAGGACTAATGATGATTTCACAACGTAACTGCTCCAACTTTGTGTATATGCCTACTTCCTGAGTGCAATAAACTGGCTTATATTAAATATACTCCTCTAAGTCTGCCTCTTTTTTTAATTGAAAAAAAGTTGCATGAGAATTATGGTTTATTATATTTTAGGGTCCCCCAAAACGGAACCCAAAGCGGCACACACAAAAATGAAAATATGAAAAGTGCTAGAATGTGCAGAATTGCGATCTCCTGCCAACCCCTCCAGGTCCATCAAACACCACTCACAACATGGCTTCTTCTTTTTGCAGTTGAAGTCCTTCATCTTGGGAGTAAGACCCATTTGCATTCAGAGTGACTTGCTTCCGAATCCGTGAGATTGAGATTTTTGCTCCAAGTGTGGCAAAACCCATGTGGCATTTGCAGAAATACTAAATTTAAAATGTGTACATTAGGAGAGGGACGCGGGTGGCGCTGTGGGTTAAACCACAGAGCCTAGGACTTGCTGATCAGAAGGTTGGCGGTTCGAATCCCTGCCACGGGGTGAGCTCCCGTTGCTCGGTCCCTGCTCCTGCCAACCTAGCAGTTCGAGAGCACATCAAAGTGTAAGTAGATAAATAGGTACTGCTCCGGCAGGAAGGTAAACGGCGTTTCCGTGCGCTGCTCTGGTTCACCAGAAGCAGCTTAGTCATGCTGGCCACATGACCCGGAAGCTATACGCCGGCTCCCTCGGCCAATAAAGCGAGATGAGCACCGCAACCCCAGAGTCGTCCATGACTGGACCTAATGGTCAGGGGTCCCTTTACCTTTACATTAGGAGAGACGTACAATAAAGTGCCTAACCCACCCTCTAGGCCAGTGACTCAATGTTATTTTATTTATTTTTGTGATTATATCTGACCTTTTCCTCCAATGAGCAGAGGTTGGATGGCCATCTGTCATGGATGCGTTAGTTGAGATTCCTGCATTGCACGGGGTTGGGCTAGATGACCCTCAGGGTCCCTTCCAACTCTACAATTCTATGATAAGGTGGCATGATAAGGATTCTTCCCCCACTCCATATTAGCCTCACAACACCCCTTTGAGGTAGGTTAGGTGGAGAAGCAGTGACTGTCCCAAGGTGAGCTTCACGGCCGAGTGAAAATTTGAACCCAGGTCTTTCACATCCTAGAACAGCGCTCTGGCCACCACAACGCACTGGTTTGTTTTTTATACAGAATGTTTCCATGCTGCTGAATCAAACCACACACTAAGCAGTTTGCAAGTGAAACTGTAGATACATCACCGCTAGAAGTCAGAAAGCAAATTCTATACACACACAGACACACATCTCAGAAGGTCTTCAGAGCGGCATCATGCAATCTGATATCACATCACTCCTGGGAGGGTGCCAGAGATGTTAAAAAGCAGAGCAAAAACAAACAAACCCTCAGCCATCTCATAAATTTCAGGTAAGACTCAGCCCCTGTCTTCAAGAAAGGTCAGCCCACTCCTAGCTCATGGGCAGTGGAGTCAAGGGCGTTCCCTAGGCTGTATATACAGGTCCAACACTTAGACCCCGGAGAGCAGGAAAGTGATCTGAACAAGGGGCAAGTTTGAGGCATCTTAGGTTCTAGAGCTTTCAACGTAGCATCCATTCTCCTAGCGCAAAATTCAGCAATTCCGGGCGAATGTTCCTCTGCCGAGCCAAAGTCTGCAACCTTTCGAGAGACATGCTCATTTTGGTAGCGAAATCCACAGCAGTCCTGCTTTATCACACTATATTTTTTTGGTAAGCTTTTCGATTTAGCTCTCGTCCGACCACCACCTCACTTGTATCCATAGCGTAGCTTCATTTATAAAACTCTGAATGAAGATTATGCAGCCTCTGGAGATTTAGGTGTTTGGTTTAGTTCAGCTTTCCTTCCCCGCCGCTGCCAACACCACAATTAACCAACAGGAGAACAAACATTTGAAAGAAAACCAGGCATATTATATATGAAGTACGTTATACAGATAATACAATTTGCCCAGCAGGTGGCTCCATCTTCCCTCGAGTGAGCAGCTGACGTGTTTGGTTTTTTTGTCCCGTGCTGCAAGTCAACATAAATGGAGTTTACTTATGTATGGATCAATTAATGCATTTACTGTATTTATAGCTCGCCTTCAAGACAGCATATGTGGTTCTTCCCCCTCCAGCCATTTTATCCTCACAACAACCCTTTGAGGTAGGTCATGCTGAGAGACAGTGACTAGCCCCAAGGTCACCCCAGAGAAGCATCATGGCCAAGTGGGGATTTTGCGGGATGTAAAACTGCAGTCAAGTACAGCATTCCTACAGTGGACATGTTAGGGGATGTTTTGTACCACTCAGGAGAAGACTTCCTGTTTCCTCCTGAGCAGGGACAAGATTGAAGAGGGTGGGGTCTGTTGTACCAGCATGGAGGAGCACACGGCCTCCATGTTCTGACCAGTGTGTGTTCTCCATTTTGTATGTTGCTGTGTGTTTGGAGAAGTGACTGCTTAGTCACAGTCACTTGGGATTAACTTCTTTAAGGAATGTTGTTGTTGTTTAGTCGTTTAGTCGTGTCCGACTCTCCGTGATCCCATGGACCAGAGCATGCCAGGCACTCCTGTCTTCCACTGCCTCCCGCAGTTTGGTCAAACTCATGCTGGTAGCTTTGAGAACACTGTCCAACCATCTCGTCCTCTGTCGTCCCCTTCTCCTTGTGCCCTCCATCTTTCCCAGCATCAGTGTCTTCTCCATGGAGTCTTCTCTTCTCATGAGGTGGCCAAAGTCTTGGAGCCTCAGCTTCAGGATCTGTCCTTCCAGTGAGCACTCAGGGCTGATTTCCTTAAGAATGGATAGGTTTGATCTTCTTGCAGTCCATGGGGTTCTCAAGAGTCTCCTCCAACACCGTAATTCAAAAGCATCAATTCTTCAGCAATCAGCCTTCTTTATGGTCCAGCTCTCACTTCCATACATTACTACTGGGAAAACCATCACTTTAACTATAAGGACCTTTAAGGAATAGTTATAGTAGTTATGCAACCTAAGCCTGCCTTCAGGGATATGTTTGTGAACCTGAATGAATCTGTAAGTGAACTACTTTTATATTAATATTAATCAGATTCTTGTGTTTATTCATTTTAAGAGGGATCAGAAGGGATTTTACCAGGAAGGAATCTTTAATAGTAAGACTCAGATGAGTCAGCAACAAGCTGATCACTGCGTAATTTAAAAAAGGGGACTCTGCCAGAATATGGAACTTGCTAGCGCAAGTTAGGAAGGATATCATTAAATAATATATCCTCTCCTGCCTCCCTAATCATCCCCACAGATTTAAGGTGCTGTGGGTTAAAACACAGAGCCTAGGACTTGCCGATCAGAAAGTCAGCGGTTCGAATCCCCGCGACGGGGTGAGCTCCCGTTGCTCGGTCCCTGCTCCTGCCAACCTAGCAGTTTGAAAGCACGTCAAAGTGCAAGTAGATAAATAGGTACCACTCCAGCGGGAAGGTAAACGGCGTTTCCGTGTGCTGCTCTGGTTTGCCAGAAGCGGCTTAGTCATGCTGGCCACATGACCCGGAAGCTGTACGCCGGCTTATCCAAGTAGATAGCTCATCCAAGTAGATAGCTCAGTTGGCTAGTGCATGGTGCTGATAACACCAAGGTTGAAGGTTCAATTCCCGTATGGGACAGCTGCATATTCCTGCATCACAGCGGGTTGGACTAGATGATCCTCAGGGTCCCTTCCAACTCTACGATTCTTTAAACTAAGAAAACATATTTCCAAAAATAATTAGTTGATGGCTTCCTCGGCCAATAAAGCGAGATGAGCGCCGCAACCCCAGAGTTGGTCACAACTGGACCTAAGGGTCAGGGGTCCCTTTACCTTTTAAAAAAAAAAAAAATCCCCCAGTCTTAGTTAAACTGCTCCACGCTGCATCTCAACACCACACTGGCTGAAATGAAATTTTGGCCTAATGCTCACCCTTTGCAAGACGATCTCCCCATTTTTCCTCTCTCTGTGCAAGGTTTGTGCATTCTTCCTACTAAGCAGCTTCCTACTTAAGTGACCAGTGAACACTTCGCGGGAGAGAGGAGCAAAGCCACGTTCCAATTTCCTTTTTTTAAAAAACCTAGAAGTTCTTGCAAAAATTGACAAGCCATTTCCCCCAAAATGCATTTTTAGATTTTTCACTCATCTAACGTATAACTTCTATGTGGTTATTTTCACAAATATGTGCATTTTGCACACACACTGTGTCCCCTAATATACATATGGCTGGAGAAGAGACTCACAAACTTTGGAGAAGTGAAAAATTTGAAGGGTAGCTGTGTTTCATTTTGCATACTGTTTCCAGAAGTGCAAATGACTTTGGTTCACATTAAGATGGGCAGGGTATAAATAATAAAATAACGATATTAACAACGAGGCTGATCCAGATCTCCTCCCCCCCCCCCCATGTGTGTGTTATGACCCAAACAGCGAGTTGAAATGAACACATTTCAAATTTTGCTATGAAGAGTTTGCATGCAGTATTTCAAATTTGAATTGGGGGTAAAATTCTACCTGAAAAGTGGAAACGTTAGTGCTTTAGACTTGTTGGCATTTCTTGCTTTGATGCTGGCAGGTGCCAAGTATGAAATATAATAAGCTGTCAGTTGTCAAATCCTGTTAAAACGCCTTCGCATTTCAGCTACAAAATATTAAGAATGTTGCAAAATGTTGCATCAGTAATTGTCAGGTCCATTAAATAGGGCTGCATCTCAGCTGTCGGCTCTAAATGTCATTTCGTATTTTGCCTGTGGTCAAGCGCCGCGGAGAACAAACTGTCAAATATCACATATTGAAACACAGTTCTCCGAAATGGATATAAGATATGCAATGTCATTTTCACTAATATATGCATTTAATGGACACTTTCCCCCTAATAGGTACATTCTGAACATATTTTCTTTTGGTTCGGGAACGGCACTGCAAAATTCAGAGAAGTGCAGGTTTCTGCAATTCAATTCCCACAGTGTTTAGGGCATTGCAAATGAGGAAGACTCATGTTAAAAGGTGAACTCAAGCCAATTTCTCCCCTAGTCTGCAATGCTTGCTTTTTGCTGGCCTGGGCTAGCCTGGTCACCTGCCTGCCAGGCATCTATCAGTCAACAGAGAGGCAGAAGACACAGGCCACATACTTCAGCTTACAGCACATGAGTGGTATTTGGGTGAGTAGCAAGCAGGCACTAGCTAGAGCGGTTAGATGTCAGGATGCTGTCCTGTCTTTGGTGCTGAGGTCAGATTATTATTTATTTATTTATACATACATACATACATACATACATACATACATACATACATACCCTATCCATCTGGCTGGGTTTCCCCAGCCACTCTGGGCGGCTTTCAACAGAATATTAAAATACAATAACCTATTAAACATTAAAAGCTTCCCTAAACAGGGCTGCCTTCAGATGTCTTCTAAATCAGTGTTTCCCAACCGGTGTTGCGCGGCACAGGAGTGTGCCGTGAGACATCGGCGGGTGTGCCGCGAGATGCCTGGAGGGAGGCGGGCGAGTCGGCGGCGAGAGGCGGGGCGGCGGCGGCGAGGAGAGGCCGCGCCTCCTGCTGCTGCCTGGCGCTCCTCCTCGCAGCCGGCAGCGCTGCCTGGGCGCCTCCGCGCGACTCTGCCTCGCTGGGTTTGGTCTCCCAGCAGAGACGGGTCACACGCGCCCCTCCCTCCCTCCCTCAGCCTGCGCGGAGGGAGAGCCAGAGAGAGGCATCGCTCCTGCGCGCCGGGAGAGGGAGCAGCCGGAGCGATGCCCCTTGAAATCTTCGCCCTGCCTTCTTCTGGAGCGACGGAGAGCCTCTTAAAACTCGTCCGTCCGCTTCTCTCCCTGCCAAGAGGCGTCCAGCAAGCCGGCTTTGCCAGCGGAGCCAGCCTTGGAACAGACCCATCCGTCAAGCGGGGATTGTGCGTCCTCCTGGACAGAGTGTAAGCAACCGGGTTTAATTTGGGTTACGCGGAACTCCAGCGCTCAGGGCGGGAGTTTAGGAAATCCAATCGGGTGGCGCCGCTCTTCCTTGGGACCCCATGGGGAAACACTGGGGACCTACTTCTAAGCAAACGGGTCTACACGTCTCTCTGCCCCCCCCCTTTAACCTTTAGCTTCAAAGCCAGAGCAAACCGAGGCTAAATCCGTATTTACATAGGATAGCTTTCGTGCGTCCCTCCCGGCGTGACGCTGCGCGCTGACGTCACGGGGCGGGGCTTTAATGGTGGTGTGCCGCGAGATTTTTTTTCAGTAAACAGGTGTGCCGTTGCCCAAAAAAGTTTGGGAAACACTGTTCTAAATGTTAGGTAGTTGTTTATCTCCTTGACATCTGATGGGAGGGCTTTCCACAGGGCGGTGCCACTACCGAGAAGGCCCTCTGCCTGGTTCCCTGTAACTTGGCTTCTCGCAGCAAGGGAACCGCCAGAAGGCACTTGGCACTGGACCTCCGTGTCCGGGCAGAACGATGGGGGTGGAGACACTCGTTCAGATGTATTGGACCGAGGCCGTTTAGGATGCTAGTCCAGCCACCCGTAATGGCAACAAGTGAGGGGGGAGAGGCAGTGTGGCAGCAGGGATCAGGGCTGTGGGGATGCACTGGCAGAGCTCATCCAATGTTTCTGCTGGTGTGTCTACACTGCCCCAACCTTGCTACTGCCCTCTACTGAAATGTGTGCAGAAGAGGGCAACCAAGATCAAGGGTCTGGAAACCAAGCCTTATGAGGAACTGTTGAAGGATCTGGGTATGTTTATCCTGGAAAGGAGGAGACAGAGAGGAAATAGGATAGCCATCTTCAACTATCCTAAGGGCTGTCACATGGAAGAGGGAGCTAGCTGGTTTTCTCCTGCTCTTGAGGGTAGGACTCAAGGCAATGGCTTCAAGTTACAAGGAGATTCTGACTAAACATCAGGAAGAACTTTCTGACAGTAAGAGCTGTTCGACAGTGGAACGGTCTCCCTTGGGGTGAGGCAGACTCCCCTTCCTTGGAGGTTTATAAGCAGAGGTTGGATGGCCATCTGTCATGGATGCTTTAGCTGAGATCCCTGCATTGTAAGGGGATGGACTAGATGACCCTCAGGATCCCTTCCAGCTCTACAAAAATGCAGGGAAAAGTCCTGTCATTTCACTAGTAGATAGAAATGCCATCAAAGCTGTTGGATATCCAACTGAAGATCTTTATTCTCTAAGAAAAGCATGAAAGATCATTACAAGAACAGAGAACGTTGATGCTCAAACAATTATGGACATTGTATGGTATTAAATAAAGCCAGCTTTTTCAAAACTATAATAAGAAGAGAGAGAGATGTTATTTCTCCATAAAAGTAAACCTCATGCCAAATTTCTTCACATGTCATGATTAGTGGGTGGTTGTTGTTGTCCGTCCCCAGAATAGAATTGAAAATGTGTGTGTGTCATGGGACTGGCCTTACAAAACAAAACATCCGAACTACAGTAGGGTTGTCATTTCAATCTTCTGTGGTCAACATCTTGTTTGTTGTTGAAGAATCCTCATGGTCCATCTTTGTCTTTTGAATCTGAAAAGCAATGTTGCATATGGTGTTGCATCCAGACCTCTTACAAGGAAGTAAGCCACACTGAACCCAAGTGGACTCATTTCTGAGAAGATGTATATAAGGTTGGGCTCGAAGATCACAACCACACCATACATTTACAGCACACATAGCTTCTCCCAAAGAATCCCGGGAACTGTAATAATAATATAATAATAATTTATTATTTATATCCCGCCCATCGGGCTGAGTTTCCCCGGCCACTCTGGGCAGCTCCCAATCAAGTGTTAAAAACAATACAGCGTTAACTATTAAAAACCTCCCTGAACAGGGCTGCCTTCAGATGTCTTTTAAAGATAGGATAACTACTTATTTCCTTCACATCTGAAGGGAGGGTGTTCCACAGGGTGGGCGCCACTACCAAGAAGGCCCTCTGTCTGGTTCCCTGTAACCTTACTTCTCGCAATGAGGAAACCGCCAGAAGGCCCTCGGCGCTGGATCTCAGTGTCCGGGCTGAACGATGGGGGTGGAGACGCTCCTTCAGGTATACAGGACCGAGGCCATTTAGGGTTTTAAGGTCAGCAACAACACTTTGAATTGTGCTCGGAAACGTACTGGGAGCCAATGCAGACCTCTCAGAACCGGTGTTATGTGGTCCTGGCAGCCACTCCCAGTCACCAGTCTAGCTGCTGCATTCTGGATTAATTGCAGTTTCCGGGCCACTTTCAAAGGTAGCCCCACATAGAGCGCGTTGCAGTAGTCCAAGCGGGAGATAACTAGAGCATGCACCACTCTGGTGAGACAGTCCGCGGGCAGGTAAGTCTTAGCCTGCGTACCAGGTGTAGTTCACAAATCTACAATTCCCAGCACCCTTATGGAAGTAAAGTTCCCAGGATTCTTATGGGGAAGCCATAGGCCTTTAAATGTACCATGTGGATGTGACCTGCGTTAGATGTCCTGTAGATCCGCTGGACTCCATGAGGCCAACTGAAGTCCTATTGATTTCCAACTCTCAACATCCCCAGCCAGCAAAAGCAGCAGCCAGAGATAGATGGGAGCTGTAGTTCAACAGCCTATGGAGGGCTACAGGCTCCCCAACCTTGATGGCTTTAAAAGAAGATTAGACAAATTCATGGCTAATGAAGGTTCGTACCCATGATGGCTCTGCTCTGCCACTACAGTTGGAGGCAACCATACTTCTGAAAGCAGTTGCTGAAAACTAGAGGAGGGGGCAGGGCTCTTGTGCTCAAATCCTGCTGCGGGTTTCCCAAGGGCATCTGGTTGGCCACTGTGGGAACAGGATACTGGGCTAGTTGGGCCATTGGCCTGATCCAGCAGGCTCTTCTTACGTCCATCTCGGATGTGCAGTGAGATCGCATCCAAAGACAATCTCAGTATAGAAGATCATGCTGGAGCATTCTTCCCCCTGGGGCCATTTTCACTGACAGTTAAATCGCCTGCATTTCTGACATCTGCCAACCAAGTATGATACCAATGGCTGCCTTTCCCTTTCGATCCAGTTTTAACGACATCTACAGATGTGCACAAGTAACGCAAGAAAGCTGTGTTGGGTGTCACCTCTGGCAAGTTATTTCCTCTTTCTTTCCTTCCTTCCTTCCTTCCTTCCTTCCCTTGCTAGGCACAGATGGGGAGCTCAGAAACTGGCACCATATTTGGGCAGGAGCCTAAAAGTTCCTCTGGACAAAGCCAATCCCTCCGGCCATAACAAACAGAAGAGCATTCCAGGGTAAACTTTGCAGTACCCAGGAGCACACCTGCCTCTCCAATTGTTTAGTCTTTCTTTGTCGAGATAGAAATCAGCCTTTCAAACTTGCTCCGTGTGGTCTGTTTGACAGCCCTTGTTCTGCTGCTCTGTGCCTCTGCTTTGCTGGGTTGTTAGACCAGGTACCCATGTTTATTCTGGGCGCACTCTGCTCACGTTTTCCCGAGCGCATTGATGCTGCCGCTACAGCTCTTGCTGTTCCCTGGCGCTTAGCCACAAAATGCCACGCTATAAATAATGGAGCAGGGCAGCCAACATCTTCCAGTAAACCAGTCTGCTTGTATTTTCATCGTCACTGAATTCTGCTGAGATCAGGCTCTCGGCAGCATCTAATATAGGTAAGTAGGGAAAGAGTTTTACACTCAGCTGTTTGGGGCCCTGCTCCATCAGAGCGACGTGGGGCTCATCCAGGCTTGCGCTCATCCCATGCCTAGAAAGCACAGTTCCAAGCCTCATGACAACACTGCTAAATAAATAGATAAATAAATAAATAAACCCCGCCCTTCTTGGTTCAGAAAACCGGGCTCAGGGCAGCTAACAAATTTAAAGCACTTACAGCGGTATCTCAGGTTCAGTACTTAATTCATTCCAGAGGTCCGTTCTTAACCTGAAACTGTTCTTAACCTGAAGCACCACTTTAGCTAATGGGGCCTCCTGCTGCCGCCGCACCGCCGGAGCACGATTTCTGTTCTCATCCTGAAGCAAAGTTCTTAACCTGAAGCACTATTTCTGGGTTAGCGGAGTCTGTAACCTGAAGCGTATGTAACCTGAAGCGTATGTAACCTGAGGTACCACTGTAACAGCATAAACTACAGTATAAAACGGGAGTAACAATAAATTCAGAATTCAAAAATCAATTTAGGGGGGAAATCCATCCAATAAACATTAGATGATCACCAGGGCTAGCTGGCTAAATTAGTCCTATTTGGGCCAGCAAGGAGACCAGGGGAGAATTAGCTGTGGGATCCAGAGTGGGTAATCTTCATAAAAAGGGGAGAGGGAGGGAAGGAAGGGGAATAAAAGATCAGGCTAAGTTCAAATTGAAAGCCAGGCGGAATAGCTCTGTCTTAAAGGCCCTGCGGAAAGAAGTTAAATCCTGCAGGGCCTCATGGGACAGAGCATTCCACCAGGTCGGAGCCATCACTGAGAAGGCCCTGGCCCTGGTGGAGTTGAAGTCCAAGGGTGCCCCACAAGGTGACATGGTTCGCTTCATAGAGAGTTGGGAATCAACCTCAGGTCTCGACCTACGGCTGGTCTCCCCACTTTCTGCCCTGTCACGCATAACGGGTGGTAGCTACCTCTGCTTAGATAAATAGGATTCTTCCCATTTGTCAAATAATGAGTCTATACAAAAAGGAATGTTTATTTTCTTTATTTTATTTTCAAATCCTGATTTTAAAGGTCCTGGTTTATTTCAGGCCAGAGACACGGAACAACTACGTGATGGCAAAGCTCCTGAATGAAAGGCTGCCTTAAGGAGACAGCAGAACGTGCACCTATTTATTAATAAATAATATGAACCCACCGATGGGCTCCTGTTTTACGATGAATTCACATCTGCTTTCCTTTCATATTTGACAAGCTCGTATAGTTTTCCCCCATTGGAGCTTATAATGGAATCTCCGGTTTCCTGACTCAGTTAGCTTGTGAAGTTATATTTTCCTTGAGTCAAGATTTCAAGAAGTGATCATTAACCATCAAATTATATGTGGTCAATACATCAAAGGCACTTTGCTCTGACAGGAACAACTGCTTCCCCCCCCCCCTTTTTTTTTTTTTAAATGCAGCAAAATTCAACTTGGGCAGGTGAGGGAGGGAAGAGAAGTAAGCTCTCCTGCCTTATTATCTTTAGAACAGTTATCTCACATGGCCTAATGTCTAAGGTGAATTGTCAGTTGTTGGTACCCAGGCTGATCCTCAAATCAGTACCACATGGGAGAACTGAAGAGCAGAGCCATGAGTCCATCACATGATTCTGCAGTACTATGTGCAAAGTCTCCTTTCTCTAATTTTGGCAGAGGAGCAAGCTACAGGATTCTGAAGACACCATCAACTTCGTTGGAGTGGCCGCTGTTTGCCCGCACTTAAATTGTATACTGGGACGCTGGTGGCGCTGTGAGTTAAACCACAGAGCCTAGGACTTGCCGATCAGAAGGTCCGCGGTTTGAATCCCCGCGACAGGGTGAGCTCCCGTTGCTCAGGCCCTGCTCCTGCCAACCTAGCAGTTCGAAATCACGTCAAAGTGCAAGTAGATAAATAGGTACCACTCTGGTGGGAAGGTAAACAGCGTTTCCGTGCGCTGCTCTGGTTTGCCAGAAGTGGCTTAGTCATGCTGGCCACACGACCTGGAAGTGGTACGCCAGCTCCCTCAGCCAATAAAGTGAGATGAGCGCCGCAGCCCCAGAGTCGTCCATGACTGGACCTTATGGTCAGGGGTCCCTTTACCTTTAAACTCTTGTATAATTGTAAATCAAGCAAAATATTGCAGAAACGACAAAAGTCTTTGGTGCACTGCTCTGAGAATGGCAGTCACCAGTCATGATGGTGATGTTCTACCTCCACCGTCAGAATCAGTACTCCACAGAATGCCAGTTGCTGGAAAACACAAAAGTGGAGGACACTGTACCACTCAGCTTCTGCTCACAAACTTCCCATAGGTATCTGGTTGGCAGCTATGAGAAGAGGAATCTGGACAAGATGGGCTCTTCTTACGTTGCAAAACCTGACATTGCAGTGATGCCTGTTCAGAATGAGGGAAATGCTTCCTGCTCTCGCTCTGATTTGGCCTCACGACATGAGCACGTAGCCAAATCTGACGTTATGATGACAACCAACCTGGAGGGCCTGGAAAGGGGATTAGATGAATTCATTGAGGATACAGCTATCAACGGCAACTAGCTGTGGTGGATGTGTTCTGCCTCCACAACTAGAGGCAGTATGGCTTTGAATATCCATTGCTGAGAACTGCAAGTTGGGAAAATGCTATTGTTCTCATGTCCTGCTTTCCAGCTTCCCATCGGCATCTAGTTAGATATTGGGAGAACAGACTGCTGGACTATATGGTCTTTGGCCTGAACAACAGGGCTCTTCTTAGAATGGCAGTTGGAAGGGACCCCAAGGGTCATCTAGTCCAACCCCCTTCAATGCAGGAATCTCAACTAAAGCATCCATGACAGATGGCCATCCAACCACTGCTTAAGAACCTTTTTCCAGGCTAAACAAACCCAGCTCCTTCAACCACTCTTCATAAGGCTTGGTTTCTTGTGCTCTGAACATCCTGGGTTGTACATTTCAATGTTCACATGAAATAACCTCTACAGAATAATGAGTATAGACCATTTTCGAATCACTGCATTCTTTAAGGACACTTTTGGGGTATCACTTTTTCTAACATTTGCAGAGTTCTGAAGCAAATCGCAAGCCACTTGTTTATCTTAGCATCTACTCTCCCCTCCCTTCTTTCAAAATCTGCTTTTACTGGCTATTCTGAACACCTCTGTCCCATTTCCTTTGCACAGAAGGCTATTTGGAGGAAAGGAAGCATCTATCTTGATTTCTCATCTTATTCAATAGTCTAAGAGACATCATTTTATTAAGCTGGTGATCACCTTCGACCTGACAAAATGACACACCGTCCTCTATCGGATTATTATTTCATATTAATCAGATTCTGGGGATAGAAGAAAAATGAGTGTCTGCAACGGAATGGACATTCAAGGCAATTGCTGAAAAGGTTTCTCAGTGGGTGTTCTCATTTGCTTGTTTCAAGAGAGCTTTGGTTTTTGGCATATATAATAGTCGCCTTGACTATTCAGCCATTTCTAACAAATTGGGGGAGAAAGGAGCACTGGTGGAGATCAAAACAAGTTATTGATCTCAGGCTCTTGAATGGGGAAGTGATAGAGAGTCTGCCTTGGATGCAGAACATCCCAGGTTGTGGGCTTGGTGGACCACAAGTTTTACATGAGTCAGCAGTGTGATGCAGCAGTATAAAAAGTGAATGCCATTCTAGGCTGCATCAACATAAGTATAGTCTACAGATCAAGGGAAGCAATTTGTTGTTGTTTAGTCGTGTCCGACTCTTCGTGACCCCATGGACCAGAGCACGCCAGGCACTCCCGTCTTCCACTGCCTCCCGCAGTTTGGTCAAACTCATGCTGGTAGCTTCGAGAACACTGTCCAACCATATCATCCTCTGTCGTCCCCTTCTCCTTGTGCCCTCAATCTTTCCCAACATCAGGGTCTTTTCCAGGGAGTCTTCTCTTCTCATGAGGTGGCCATAGTATTGGAGTCTCAGCTTCAGGATCTGTCCTTCCAGTGAGCACTCAGGGCTGATTTCCTGAAGAATGGATAGGTTGGATCTTCTTGGCAGTCCATGGGACTCTCAAGAGTCTCCTCCAGCACCATAATTCAAAAGCATCAATTCTTTGGTGATCAGCCTTCTTTATGGTCCAGCTCTCACTTCCATACATCACTACTGGGATAACCTTAGCTTTAACTATACGACCCTTTGTTGGCAAGATGATGTCTCTGCTTTTTAAGATGACTCTATTTTGCCTTGGTCAGACCACACCTAGAATACTGTGTCCAGTTCTGGGCACCACAGTTCAAGCAGGATATTTGACAAGCAGAGGAGGACAACCAAGATGATCAAGGCTCTTGAAACCAAGCCTTATGAGGAATGGTTGAAGAAGCTGAGTATGTTTAGCCTGGAGAAGAGGAGACTGAGTGGAGATATGATAGCCCTCTCCAAATATCCTAGGGACTGTCACATGGAAGAGGGAACAAGCTTGTTTTCTCCCGCTCTTGAGAGCCATGGCTTCAAGTTACAAGAAGGGAGATTCTGACTACACACCAGGAAGAACTTTCTGAGAGTAAGAGCTGTTTGTTAGTGGAACGGTCTCCCTCAGGAGGTTGTGGACTCTCCTTCCTTGGAGGTTTTCAAGCAGAGGTTGGATGGCCATCCATCATGGATGCTTTAGCTGAGATTCCTGCATTGCAAGGGGTTGGACTGGATGACTCTTGGGGTCCCTTCCAACTCTACAATTCTATGATTCAACCCCCAGTATCTGCAGCTAGGGGCGGGAGACGTTCCCTACCTGAAACCCTAGAGAAGCCAACCAGCTTCTTTGTTGGTATAAGGCAGCTTCCTGTGTTCCTGTGATGCAGAGCAAGTGAGCTCCAGTTCAGACATTTTGTCCTACATCCCTTCCATTGCCTTGCCTCAATTAAATGCAAAGGAGCATTTGTTAGAGGCAGTATTGCACAGAGTGTCAGTGTTGTTGGCTTTAACGGAGCACAGCCAAAGGAACCGAGAATTCCCCAGGGAGCCATGCCTGACTCCTCCCATCTTCGTGTGACTCATATCTAGCACTCCCCTCCCCTCCCCTCTTTCTGGGGATCATGGAAACCTTTGCTATAGAAGCCAATTCATCACTAATCTAACACTTGGCTGTACAACCCTGGGCAGGAACTGCGAAACCTCAGCGAAGGTGTGAAGCAGGGCACGGCTCGTCTGGCTTTGTCAAGGGGAGGACGAGAAACTGTGTTGATGCCAAAAAAGCAAGGCTGTTAAAGCCCATGAAAACTCGACAACATGGTGTGACAGTGCAATCCTGCAGAGGCCTGTCCCCAGCAAACCACAAGATCCACCAACGTTAAGAGGCGGTGTCCTGCTTTGTATTGGCACGTCAGTGGTATCTTGCAAATGACACCTTTTTAAGCTGGGAGGGGTGATAGCAATCTGCCCGTATTCAGTTGGCCTTCCTCCGTGCTGAGTCATTCCAGCCGTTGCAGAGACAGTTTTCCAAAGCCGCAGCAGCAACTATCTTCTGCTGATGAGTCAGTAAATATATCTCAGGTAATATATCTCAGGTGCCTGCAATTATACGATGGCAGGCAGGAGTCAAGTCATATGAGGAATAGCTTCTGGTTGCATTTAGCCTAGGGAGAGTTTCAAGTGAGAGAGAACCATGTTATGGGCCCCTGCAGATTGGTGCTTTAATCTGGGTGTTCCTTGACCCAATAACAGTGCATGAATGGTGGATTTATTCTGCTTTTGTGTCTTCTGCGATGCTTCCCCAGGCTACCGCATTAGTGCTTTCCAGAGGGGCTATAGCACAACAAATGTGGGAATAAGACAAACCAAGAAGTCGTGGTATAGACAGCAGGAAATCACAAACTGAAAGGCAGCCGCCTTTTGAAATGTGCACTTCTCTGCATTTTGCAATGCACTTCTCCAGCCTAGCATTTGCTAGGGTAAAGTGTGCATAAAAGTGCGTATTTCCGTGCAAATAACATACAAAAAATTCACAGCATTAGGAGAAACTGCTGTGCAAAGATGTGTATATTAGGGGAGCTTGCATACAAAAATGGATATATTGGGAGTAATTCCATGGTGAATTTTTGTGGTGACTAAAAGAAACAGAAAAGAAATCTGATGTGAAAATGAGGAGAACTGAACTTAAGTTTGGGGAAATGAGAAACCGAGAAGAACTGAAATACATGGATTCACCCATGCCAGTTTTTTTCCCCTTTTTGGAATTATGTTTGCTCTATAACAAGATGTTCCAAGAGGCCTTGCCTGCTGCTTTTGGCTATAAATTCGTGGGGAGGTGTGCAAGGTCTGTTGAAAGGAAATCAGTTACAACAGTAAAGGAGGAGATGGCTCAAAAGATAAGAAAGAAGAGGAGCACACTAGATGAAACCTCTGAGAAAGAGGAGGCGCAGGCGGTTGGCCCTGTGCTAAGAGCGTTTGCTTTTGTTAACCTCCCCAATAAGGAATGTTAATTTGCCGCTGACTCGCTTTCATCAGCAGCTCACTGTGTGAGGCTCTTTTTCATTCAACAGATGAGAGAATCATATTACCCCATTTCTGCTTCTCCGGAGGGGGGTTTCATGCTGCTTTCCTCTGTGTAGATAATAATTAAGGACAAGAATAAACGATCTTTCGTGGCACCAGCCTCCTCTAGTTATAAACTGAATTCTCAAATTATATCTCTTTCCCCCACCCTCCTTCTCACACAAGAAACCCGATACACCTTTAGGAATTAATGATAACAACAACAATTTTCTTAGGTTTGCTCGGCTTCTTTGATCCTGAAAGATCTGATGGAACATCAGAAGGCCTTGCTGCAAGCACTTCATCATGTTAAATGATGGTGTGCCAAGCCACCTGGACCCGTGCCAGGGATGAAAGCAACTCTTTTCTCCAGAAACGTTGGGTGAAAATTGGGAGCTAAGACTCGCCCTCTTCCCCCCCCCCCCAATCCTTCCAGATCCAGGGCCCACCTTAACTCTCAGCCTGCAACATCAGACACCCTTGTGCAAATTAATTGAAACAAACAATGTAGTTTATTGTACAAAACTCACATATACATGTACAAAACTCACATTGGTAACGGATATGACCTCCACTATTTTTAAGCAGCATTTGAACACGGTTTGGCATGGAGTCTACTAGTTTCGAACAGCCACTGTTGATTTTCGGATCCCTGTACCACACTTGAATCAGCACCTGAATGAGCTTCTCTATAGTCGTACAGTCTACATCATGGAGGCAACTTTTGCATATAGGCCACAAATTCTCAATGGGATTTACGTCCGAGGAATTCTCTGGCCAATCAAGTACCTGTATTTGCTGCTCTGTCATGAATTTCTTCACCACTTTCAATATGTGACAGGGGGCTAGGTCCTGCTGCAATATCCAAGTACTGTCAGGATACAGAGAGCCAGTGTGGTGTGGTGTGGTGTGGTTAAGAGCGGTAGACTTGTAATCTGGGGAACCAGGTTCGCTTCCCTGCTCCTTCACATGCAGCTGCTGGGTGACCTTGGGCTAGTCACACTTCTCTGAAGTCTCTCAGCCTCACTCACCTCACAGAGAGTTTGTTGTGGGGGAGAAAGGGAAAGGAGAATGTTAGCTGCTTTGAGACTCCTTCAGGTAGTGATAAAGCAGGATATCAAATCCAAAATCCTCCTCCTTCCCCTCTCCTCCTCCTCCTCTTCTTCTTCTTTTCCAGCTCTGAAATAACTCTCTTTCATAGAACCTCAATATATTGTGGTGAGCGCATCATTCCTTCTATTGGCTGCAGGCTTCCGCCACCATAATGATCAACTGACTTTTCGTGTTTGTTTTGAGTACAGGATTACAAGTAAGATAGAAAACATGCTTTGTTTCAATTAATTTGCACAATACTAACAGCAATCTCGATTCTTCTAAAGATTGTCCTTACATTGCCCAAATGCACAAGAGAAAGAACTTGGCTTCAGAGAACCCCAAGGTTTGCTGAAATACAAAAGAGGGGGAATTACGGGGAAATCCAAACAATAGTTTGATGCAGACTAAAGATGGGTGAATCTTCCAATTTTGGTTTCTCTCCATTTCTCATTTTTCCAATCCTAAATTCAATTCTTTGGATTTCTACAGCAATATGTGGATTTTTTTTATATAAAAAAAATCCTCACGAAAATTCATCAGCATTTTAAAATTCCTCCTAGTCTGCACATTTCTGTTTTGAGCAATAGACATATTTGCAAACAATTTCCCCTAATATGGTAAAGCTGCGTTCCTCCTCCCTTCATTTTTATGCATCCTTTTTTGTAAGTATTGTTTTGTTGCGAAATTGCACCACAAAATTCAGAGAAGTGTGGATTTCAAAGGATAGTTTCATTTCAGTTCTTGATTGGTTCAAGAAGCACGATTTAGGTAGCTTCTCATTGGGCAGAGAATTCTGACTTGACTTTAGGGAGGCAGGATGGAAAATTGAGTGACAGGGGACCAGAATGAGCATCTTGAACATGGGGAGGCAAACTAAGGTCCGGGGGCTGGATCCGGTCCAATCGCCTTCTAAATCTGGCCCACGGATGGTCCAGGAATCAGCGTGCTTTTACATGAGTAGAATGTGTCCTTTTACAGTGGTACCTCGGGTTAAGAACTTAATTCATTCCGGAGGTCTGTTCTTAACCTGAAACTGTTCTTAACCTGAAGCACCACTTTAGCTAATGGGGCCTCTTGCTGCTGCCACGCCGCCGGAGCACGATTTCTGTTCTCACCCTGAAGCAAAGTTCTTAACCAGAAGCACTATTTTTGGGTTAGCGGAGTCTATAACCTGAAGTGTATGTAACCCAAGATACCACTGTATTTAAAATGCATCTCTGGGTTATTTGTGGGGCATAAGAATTTGTTCATTTCCCCCCCAAAAAATATAGTCTGGCCCGCCACAAGGTCTGAAGGACAGTGGACCGGCCCCCTGCTGAAAAAGTTTGCTGACCCCTGATCTTGAACAATGGTATCTGCAACACAATAGGGGACTTAACTGCAACACTTTAATATGTATTTTATTCTCTATCTCAGTTCCCCCCCCCCCCCCGCACCTTTCTCTCTGTCTTTTGCCTCATTGAACTATGTGGAACTATGTAGAATGTAAGAAATAACCTCCATATGCACTATACATTTAAAAGCAGCATCATGCTATTATTATTATTATTATTATTATTATTATTATTATTATTATTATTATTATTATTCTCCCAAAGAAATTTGGGGACTGTGTTTTGTCTGAGATTCTTTCAGAAATCCCTATAGCCCAGGGTGGCTCAACCCTCCGTGCCTCTTGCCAGGGAACTTTAGCAAGGATGGGAAAGAGACTGGCCTTGGGGGTTGGGGGCTCTGGGGTTTCTAGGAGGGCACTGCCCCAGCTATCCAAGCACACCAATTCCCCCTGCTAATAACACTCCACAAAAAGTGGTACCCACATTCCTGAGTCTTCAGCGGGACTTTGTGCTACGTCAGCACATGACTTTGTCATGTGAAAAACGATGGCATCCCACACAAGAGGGAGCAAGAGACCTTTGTCTCACCCACCAATGCTATTCTTTGTAACGATTATCAATCCCTGCCGCCGCCTTGTATTTCTCTCATATATGTGAGGCTAGCAATAAGTGCACATTACCCAATTTCCTGCACATCAGCATCTTGCTTGCTGGATATCTTTTTCTTTAATGCTGCTGCCTTAAGTGTCCATAAAAGTTTTCTATTTTAGAGTGGTCTTTTATGCTGATAACGATCCCCCAACATGTGAAGACCCAGTGCAGCTGCACTGATGCTGTGGTGGCGGCAGCAAACACACAGCCACCCAGGCACATGTTGAGTAATAATAATAATAATAATAATTTATTATTTATACCCCACCCATCTGGCTGAGTTTCCCCAGCCACTCTGGGCGGCTCCCAATCAGTGTTAAAAACAGTACAGCGTTACATATTAAAAACTTCCCTGAATGTCAGGTAATTATTTATCTCTTTGACATCTGATGGGAGGGCGTTCCACAGGGCGGGCGCCACTACTGAGAAGGCCCTCTGTCTGGTTCCCTGTAGCCTCACTTCTTGCAATGAGGGAACCGCCAGAAGGCCCTCGGCGCTGGATCTCAGTGTCCGGGCTGAATGATGGGCGTGGAGACGCTCCTTCAGGTATACAGGACCGAGGCCATTTAGGGCTTTAAAGGTCAGCACCAACACTTTGAATCGTGCTCGGAAACGTACTGGGAGCCAATGCAGATCTCTCAGAACCGGTGTTATGTGGTCCCGGCGGCCACTCCCAGTCACCAGTCTAGCTGCCGCATTCTGGATTAATTGCAGTTTCCAGGTCACCTTCAAAAGTAGCCCCACGTAGAGCGCGTTGCAGTAGTCCAAGCGTGAGATAACTAGAGCATGCACCACTCTGGCGAGACAGTTCGCGGGCAGGTAGGGTCTTAGCCTGCGTACCAGGTGGAGCTGGTAGACTCTGCCCTGGACACAGAGTTAACCTGCGCCTCCATGGACAGCTGTGAGTCCAAAATGACTCCCAGGCTGCGCACCTGGTCCTTTAGGGGCACAGTTACCCCATTCAAGACCAGGGAATCCCCCACACCAACCCGCTCCCTGTCCCCCAAAAACAGTACTTCTGTCTTGTCAGGATTCAACCTCAGTCTGTTAGCCGCCATCCATCCTCCAACCGCCTCCAGGCACTCACACAGGACCTTCACCGCCTTCACTGGTTCTGATTTAAAGGAGAGGTAGAGCTGGGTGTCATCTGCATACTGATGAACACCCAGTCCAAACCCCCTGATGATATCTCCCAGCGGCTTCATATAGATATTATATATTATATTATGAATATTATATTATATTCATATAGATATTATATATATAGTAGAGTGACACAGCTGGGTGAGGCTGGCGAGGGGCGCTCTCGAGCCACGGAGACCCCCAGCCAGCGCCTAAACTGGCTGACTACTGGAGCCAGGCCTGCAGTCCAGCATTCTCTTCTCTCATTGGCCAGTTAGGATATGAGAGCAATAGCACCTGCCCATTCATGACCCCCAGCAAAGGGAATTCAGAGGCATATTGCCTCTGGTGTCGTCAGAATGACTGGCAGCTGCCAATGTGCTTTTCAAAGGCCCTTAGCCACATGCTTGTCTTCATTCTGATCTCATTGGGGGAGTGAAGAGATAAGCCCAGGGGTCTGCAACTTGCGGCCTAAGGGCTGGATGCGGCCCACAAAGACTGTTTTACCGGCCCACGAGCCATCCCTGAACCGAGCCGCCCACTCGGCTATTGCACTCGGCAAGTCCCCCGCGCATTGCCCTAAACCAGCACAGCACAGGGATTTGCCGAGCACACCGGAAATCACGTCTGCGCATGCGCAGATACCGGAAATAATGTCTGCGCATGTCCAGACACTGAAAATTGCTTCTGTGCAGGTGCAATTTTTGACGTCTGGGCATGCGCAGAAGCAATTTCTGGCACCGCGGACATGTACAGATGTGATTTCTGGCGTCACGCTGCTCCAGTCTGGCCCATGGACAGTCTCCATGGGAATGATCCAGCCCATGGCCGGTAAACCTTGCCGACCCCCGAATAAGCCACTTTCCCAGCAAAAACCAGGCTCCCCCATTTCAGTCAAGGAGAAAGAAACCACACAGCTGCCTGGTACATGTTTAAGCGATTGTTTATGTTGGGCTTCAGCATGGGCGCCAGGTTGAACAAAATATTGGAGGGCCACCCACTCAGTGGGTGCTGGCCTCCCCTTTCCCTGCCCCACCCACTCATCTTTCGCCCCCTCCCCCGCATGCAAGATTTTTTTGCCTGCTCATCTGCCTCCTGCCCCCCACCCCACCTCTACCCAATTGCCTCTCCAACCGGCCTGCTTGCCTGCCTGCCCGCCTGCCTCTCCCGAGCTGCCCCAGGCCCAGACGTGATCTGAAATGGGTTCAAAAGCCAGAAGGCAAGTTGGGAAAATAGGGCAGTACCTGGCTGGGGGTGGGTGGAGGTGGCTAGCCAAGGGAGGGAGAGCCACCAACTTGCACAAGATATTGGGGGGCAACCGCCCCCTAAGAATTGTGTTGGGGGGGTGAAGGTACCAGGAGCCCCTAGAGTTAAGTGCCTAAGGCCCAGAGTGATGCAGCCAGAGTTCAGTAGGAAAACTTTTGTGACTCAAAAGAAAATCCTTGTGAATAGACAAGACATGGGAGAGATCTATAGTCAGATCCTACAATGTTTTCCTTTTTTTAAAAAATGCAACTGGAAGGAAAATGTATGTGAAGAATTGGATCAGGACCAAAATGCTGAGAAGGGTGTAGAACATGTCCCCTGCACCATATTCCCAATCTAAATTGCAGCACGTACCCCCAAAAAGTTGTCTTTTGGTCTCCAGTTTATACCCGTGGGTCCAAGCAGGACAAATAGCTTTCATTGGTGGCTGTGGGGAGGGGCAGCAGCTTTTGACCACGAAAATGCTGAAATATACTCGGAGTCGAGTGTGGATTTCATGCTCTTTATTCAGCTCATAGTGGTGAGGAGGAATGCAAGTTCCCCCTAAATGTCTGCTTTATATACATTATTTACACAATGGGCCCCACGTGATTGGCTAATTCCGGGATTCTCCTGTAGGCCAGTCAGGCTGCGGATTCACTTCCACCTGGGGCTTGATTGGGTGGCTCCTGCGGGCCAATCAGACTGCTGCATTCTGGACCCTATTGTTCTAGGGCCAATCAGACTGCTGCATTCTGAATCCTATTGTTCTAGGACCAATCAGACTGCTGCATTCTGAATCCTATTGTTCTAGGGCCAATCAGACTGCTGCATTCTGGATCCTATTGTTCTAGGACCAATCAGACTGCTGCATTCTGGATCCTATTGTTCTAGGACCAATCAGACTGCTGCATTCTGGATCCTATTGTTCTAGGACCAATCAGACTGCTGCATTATGGATCCTATTGTTCTAGGACCAATCAGACTGCTGCATTCTGAATCCTATTGTTCTAGGACCAATCAGACTGCTGCATTTTGGATCCTATTCAACTCAGTACATAACAAATGCAATAGAGAGAAAAGCATTTTAAGAAGGAGAAATCATCCCCAAACAATGTGTTCCGAATCCAAGGTTGCTTTGAAAGTGGGATTGGGGGTAAGGACATGTGAATTGCCCACATTTTCCAGTATAGACCTTACTCTCCCGAAAGTGTGCACAAAATTGCAGCCTAGCTACTGAAGCCAAACTGGCTACACTGGATTTGAGCAGACCTTCCCCCTCCCTCTTCTCGATTGCCCACATTGTGAACAACTGAAAAACAGGATGAGGGCCTGAAGTCTGTCCCTGGTCCAAGGGATGTTTACCTTCTCCACTCTCCGTCTGTTTTCATGGAAACTTTTACTTCTGCAGCTCAACGTCAAGCCAATTTCCTTGCTTAAAGAGTTTTTGACCAAGGACGTCCTTAGGTGTGGGTCTTAATTGTTTCCGCCAGCTTCCGGAACAAGCTGGTCCCGGGAATGGTTTCCTAAATGTAGCCATAGAGATGGAACCAAAAGCTGCCCAGTGGTCTTTTCCAACAACTTAGCTCCTTTGCGTTGCAGTGAGGAAGAGAGAAACCTTTCCAAGAATCTGCCTGTTTTCAGGTTCTTTTTCCATCATCTGGTTTGGAGAATCTATCGCTGGCCATTTGCCAAACTCTTAATAAGGGAGGCTTCTGTAAATCAGATGACTCCCCCGGTCATTTGATGCTTCCATCGCCAATGTGTGCTGAGTCACGAGGATGGGGGTTACATAGTGTCGAGTTAACCAGGCAAAATGAATTACTCAAGAAATGCCTCTTTCAAGGATGGTTGGAAACCCTACTGAAACATGTTTGTGTTTGTTATGGTTTGTTGTTGTGGTGGTTTAGTCATTTAGTCGTGTCCGACTCTTCGTGACCCCATGGACCAGAGCACGCCAGGCACTCCTGTCTTCCACTGCCTCCCGCAGTTTGGCCATGTTATGGTTTAAGAGGACATTATTTGAAAATGATATATCGTTGGTACCTAACACCAAGTAAAGTGGCAAAAAAATGTATAAATCTAAATCAAACAAGTGCTGGAAGTGTAAAGAGAAAGAAGGTTCTTTTTATCCTATGTGTGGACTTGTAGTAAGGTTAAAGCTTACTGGGAAATGATATATAACGAATGGAAAAGGATGTTCAAAATAACCTTTGTTAAGAAAAGAAAAAAAAACAGAAGCTTTTTTTTTGGGGGGGGGAATTATACCTAAATTGCATAGAAATTTATTTATGTATGCTACTACAGCCGCAAGAATGTTACTCACCCAAAAATGGAAAGAAGCAGAAGTCCCAGCAAAGGAAGAATGGATACAAGAACTTGCGGAATATGCAGAAAGGGCGAAACTTACCGGAAGAATAAGAAATCAAGATAACAAACTTTTTATAAAAGAATGGAAATGGTTTATGGAATATTTATGGATAAATTGCAAATAATAATAATAATAATAATAATAATAATAATAATAATAATAATTTATTATTTATACCCAGCCCATCTGGCTGGGTTTTCCCAGCCACTCTGGGCAGCTTTCAACAAACGATTAAAAATACATTGAAACATCAGTCATTAAAAACTTCCCTAAACAGGGCTGCCTTCAGATGTCTTCTAAACGTCAGATAGTTGTTTATTTCTTTGGCATCTGATGGGAAGGCGTTCCACAGGGATAAAACAGATAAGAACATTGGCAGGATTATAGTAATAACCTGCAGTTTCATAAGAGTATATATTTAAAGTAGATGAATAAATGAGCAAATTAAATGAATTTGGATATGCAGAAGATATTTAAAAATGAATTTAAGGAACCGCAGAAAGAGAGGGAAGTCAAGCTTTGAAATGTTAAAATGATTGAAAAAATAATGAAATGTATAAACTTGAAAACTTTTTTTAAAAAAGATACATGCTTGTGTATCATGGAGTGTATCATGAATGGTAAGATGTATAAGACTGAATCAGGTAAGCTCTGGAGATGCACTGAGGTTGAGAGAATGTTCTTTTGTATGTGGTGGATCTGTAAAAGGGTAAAAGGGTATTGGGAAATGATCCATAACGAATTGGAGAAAATATTTTAAAAAACCAGAGTCCTTTCTCTTGGGGATAACTCAGACTGAAATTTTCAACTGTCAAAAAGGTTATTTATGTATGCCACTACTGTACTGTAGGGACGCGGGTGGCACTGTGGGTTAAAACACAGAGCCTAGGACTTGCCAATCAGAAGGTCGGTGGTTTGAATCCCTGTGATGGGGTGAGCTCCCGTTGCTCGGTCCCAGCTCCTGCCAACCTAGCAGTTCGAAAACACGCCAAAGTGCAAGTAGATAAATAGGTACCGCTCCGACAGGAAGGTAAACGGTGTTTCCGTGCGCTGCTCTGGTTCATCAGAAGTGGCTTAGTCATGCGGGGCACATGACCCAGAAGCTGCATGCCGGCTCCCTCGGCCAATAAAGCGAGATGAGCGCCGCAACCCCGGAGTCAATAAAGCGAGATGAGTGCTGCAACCCCAGAGTCAATAAAGTGAGATGAGTGCCGCAACCCCAGAGTTGGCCACGACTGGACCTAACGGTCAGGGGTCCCTTTACCTTTACTGTACTGTGGCCCATGTTGTGCTAGCCCCAAAATGGAAAACAAGTGAGGTCCCAGCCAAAGAAGAATGGCAACCTAAGGTGACACAATATGCACAGCTTGCAGACCTAACATATAGAATAAGAGAACAAGAAGAACATACATTTAGAGAAGATTGGGAAACATTTACTGAATATATGGGAAATAACTGTGTACAGCTGAAAACGTTGGCAGCATTAAGATGAATTCAACAGTGTAAATAAGTTATGATGGATGTAATAATGGAATACTGAATGGTTTCTGTAAAATATGCAGGGATTAGTGATGTGTAAAATGAACTGTGTGAAGAGAAGATGGGAAGTCATTGATATTTTGAGGATGTAAAAAGGAGTACAGTGGTACCTCAGGTTAAGTACTTAATTCGTTCTGGAGGTCCATTCTTAACCTGAAACTGTTCTTAACCTGACGCATCACTTTAGCTAATGGGGCCTCCTGCTGCCGCCGCACCGCCGCTGCACGATTTCTGTTCTCATCCTGAAGCAAACTTCTTAACCCGAGGTAACATTTCTGGGTTAGCAAAGTCTGTAACCTGAAGCATATGCAACCTTAAGCGTATGTAACTCGAGGTACCACTGTACTTTAAATTGCAAATAAGAAATTTTTTCGTATAGTTAAAGCTATGGTTTTCCCATTAGTGATGTATGGAAGTGAGAGCTGGACCATAAAGAAGGCTGATCGCCGAAGAATTGATGCTTTTGAATTATGGTGTTGGAGGAGCCTCTTGAGAGTCCCATGGACTGCAAGAAGATCAAACCTATCCCTTCTTAAAGAAATCAGCCCTGAGTGCTCACTGGAAGGACAGATCATGAAGCTGAGGCTCTAATACTTTGGCCACCTCATGAGAAGAGAAGACTCCCTGGAAAAGACCCTGATGTTGGGAAAGATGGAGGGCACAAGGAGAAGGGGATGACAGGGGATGAGATGGTTGGATAGTGTTCTCGAAGCTACCAGCATGAGTCTGACGAAACTGCGGGAGGCAGTGGAAGACAGGAGTGCCTGGCGTGCTCTGGTCCATGGGGTCACGAAGAGTCGGACACGACTAAATGACTAAACAACAACAACATATACAAAAAGGAAAAGACTGGGAAGAGGAGGTGTCGGAAGCTGAAGAGATAACAGGGCTTAGTGAGCGGGGAGAGACTGTGGCAGAGAGAAGTCCGGAATCAGAGGCGGAAGCTGGAGCCAGGAGAGGAGGGAGGCCAAGAGGCAGAGGTGAGTCAGACTGATGGCAATCAATGGCTGCTAGCTAGGTTCTGCCTCCACAGTCAGAGGCAGAAATGCTTCTGAATACCCATTTGCTAGAGAAGAGACTGTGCTTGTGCTCAGGTCACACTTCAATATTTCCCATGGGCTTCAGTTTGGCCACTGTGAGAACCGGATGCTGGACTAGATGGGCCAGTAAGCTCTTCTTAGGTTCTTAAAAGCCAACTGACTGCTGGCAAGAAGACAGAAAGCCAAGGGAGGGGAGGGAGAAAGGAATGGAGTATCCTGGAACAGGGCAAGGCTGGCTGGCTGGAAGCCTCACTCCCTGCTGCAGCTGTGTGTGCCAGGCCCCTCCTGCACTAGGAAGCCTCCTGCAGTTATAGGTATGAGCGTCTTAAATCGCACCGTCACAAAGGAGGAAGGCTTCTGCTCCACTTAAATGTGTCAAATGACATTGTCTTCAGACTGCCTTGGGCTGTTTCTCTTTCGCTGGCCAGCAGTTTAAATCTGACATCCCTGGTTCCACACCCAAGCCCATGAGAATGATATAGGTAGCCTGGAGAGAAGGAGTTAATGAACCAAGCGGAAACGCACCTCCATATAGCTCCCCTCCCACTCCAACCCCTAAGGCACACTGGCAGCGCAAAGCATGTCTCAGCAATAAAGCTTCTTGTTCCCTGCAATGCTGGAATCTCCTTCAGAGGCTGTGGGAGTTGGCGAGGGAAGAATGGCTCTGAATGATTAGAGGTTTATGCCATCCGGCAAAATTAACGTTCGTTCGCCTCCTGCGTGCCGAATTTAGATGAGGATCTCCTGGGGGCAATCACAGCGCTTTCCCGGTGCTGCACGTACTACCAGCAGGGCAGCCTTGGCATAAAATACAGGATACAGTACAGGAGAGAGGCTGTTAACCGTGTCCAGCCCAGCCGAGACAAAAGCCACTGGCTTTCAAGCACTCTGGTATTCTTGCAGAGAAGCTGGTAAAATGTGAGCTACATGATGTTGGGTGAATTTGTAGCTGGTTGACAGACCAAAGCCAAATAATAATAATATAATAATAAATTTTTATTTATACCCCGCTCTCCTCGGCCAGAGCCGGCCTCAAGGTGGCTAACACCAGTAAAATTACAATAAAAACATAATGGGGGAACCACACAAAAAACCACCCCAACAATTTATTAAAACACGGGTTAAAATACAATTTAAAATGCAGCCTCATTTTAACGGTAGCCCATAGATCAAAACCATGTTGTTGCTTAGTCGTTTAGTCGTTTCCGACTCTTCGTGACCCCATGGACCAGAGCACGCCAGGCACTCCTGTCTTCCACTGCCTCCCACAGTTTGGTCAAACTCATGCTGGTAGCTTCAAGAACACTGTCCAACCATCTCGTCCTCTGTCGTCCCCTTCTCCTTGTGCCCTCCATCTTTCCCAACATCAGGGTCTTTTCCAGGGAGTCTTCTCTTCTCATGAGGTGGCCAAAGTATTGGAGCCTCAGCTTCAGGATCTGTCCTTCCAGTGAGCACTCAGGGCTGATTTCCTTCAGAATGGATAGGTTTGATCTTCTTGCAGTCCACGGGACTCTCAAGAGTCTCCTCCAGCACCATAATTCAAAAGCATCAATTCTTCGGCGATCAGCCTTCTTTATGGTCCAGCTCTCACTTCCATACATCACTACTGGGGAAACCATAGCTTTTACTATACAGACCTTTGTTGGCAAGGTGATGTCTCTGCTTTTTAAGATGCTGTCTAGATTTGTCATTGCTTTTCTCCCAAGAAGCAGGCATCTTTTAATTTCGTGGCTGCTGTCACCATAAGGGGAGGGAAACATAAGGGTCAGACTGAGTCCAAACCAAAGGCCAGGCGGAACAGCTCCGTCTTGCAGGCCCTGTGGAAAGATGTCAAATCCCGCAGGGCCCTGGTCTCTTGTTAGAGAGCATTCCACCAAGTCGGGGCCAGTACTGAAAAGGCCCTGGGCCTAGTTGAGACCAGAGTGCTTGCTAATGGTTCCTCATCGTCCTGGGAAAAGGTGACCAGTGGGGTCCTGTCCTGGGAAAGCTGTTGCAAAAGAACAGGGCTTTCAGAGCACATCCCATCAGCAGATTGTCAGTGCCCACTATGAGCAGGGGCATAGCATGGGCAGGCAGGGGGTGGAGTCCCAGGCGCACGATTTTTAGGGGGCAAGAACCAGGCACACACACCCCAGGGGTCGCCATCCTGCCTTGCCTGCTGCTGGAGGTCTCTGAGCCCCAGAGCCCGGTCTGGCCTAGCCACCGTGTCCCCAGCCCCCTTGGCTGCCTGGCCAGCATCAGGGAAATTTGCCTGCCAAGGCCTGGCTGGGCTCCTCACTGCACGGTCAGGCAGGGGAGCAGCGCAGCGCTGCTTTGCTTTGGTGACCAGTGCTGAGCTGGCACAGGGGTCCATGAATCCTCTGTGCCCTGCGCGCATGTGCTTGGCAGCTTTGGCAGTGAGGCTGGGCCTGGTGTGGTGTTGGCCTTGAGTGCCCCCCCGTCCCTGCCCGGGCACCAAAAAAGGACGCCACACAGCTGACAAGGAGCAAATGAAAACCTGCCAGCTGGAATCGTTGTGGGATTTGGTGCCCTCACCTACCTGTCAAACTTGGCCCATGCGTGATGAGGGTGGTCAGGATCCGGCCTCCAGGCTAGTTATGCTCCCTTCCCTAAAATAAGAATTGGGGCAGATCCACACGATACACTTAAAGCCCATTCAACAGACATTTAAAGCCCATTACACTCATACCTCATGTTACGTTTGCTTCAAGTTGAGTGTTTTCAGGTTGCGTCCTGCGGCGACCCGGAAGTACCGGAAAGGGTTACTTCCGGGTTTTGCTGCTCGCACATGCGCAGATGCGCAAAATGACATCATGCGCATGCGCAAAAGCAGCGAATCTCAACCCGCGCATGCGTAGACACAGGTTGCGTGCTGCTCGTGCTGCGAACGTGCCTCCAGAATACAACTAGAGGTGCCATTGTACTTCCCCCAAAGAATTCTGGGCACTCTAGTTTCCCACTCACAAGCTACAATTCCCAGCATCCTTAGCAAACTTCGGTTCTACTAAAACGGCAAACTGCTAATGGAGCAGCCTTCATGGCTCAGGCTCAAAATGAAACAAAGGCCGGTGGGTAACGCAGGGCCACGCTCTGCTCTCAGGGGGAAGCACCTTGTTGTCGCTCGATCTCTCCGATGTAGCTGATTAAACCATCATGCCCCGGTGCCTTGAGGGACCATAGATGCATTTCTTGGCAGCTCAGGCATGTTTTTCCACAGCAGATTTCCTGTAGAGATTTAGATGTTGAACGTGAACAGCATGAAGTAGTGGCTATAAAAACTGACCCAGTCCGGAAATGATAAGTGACTCTGCAAATTGGGCTTTGGATTTGGGCAGCCAGCTGTTTATGGAGCAGCAAACATCAGTCAGAAAGAGCTTTTGCATGACAGGAGGCGAGCAGTCTGCTGACAGAGAGCAGCTGTGAACACTGTTAAGAGCCTGCAGGATCAGTGGCCCAAGGTACAAAATGTACCTGGGTGCTTTGGGACTAACCTTCCCAGGGGCTGCTCCAGACCACCTGTTTGTTGACCATTCATCCTGAGTTGCTTCCACAAAGCCTCTGTGGAGGTTAGACAAGGTCTGGTTTTGATTTGCTCCCATCTCTTTGCAGGACAAAGTGAGGACAAAGAAAACAATGAGAGCCTGCTGGATCAGACCAGTGCCCCATCTGATCAGGACCACAATACCTGAAGGACTGCCTCTCCGCATATAAACCACCCCAGACTTCATCATCTGGGGCCCTTCTTCTTCATGTGCCTCCTCCACATGAGGTCCAGAGGGTGGTAACATGAGAACGGGGCCTTCTCTGTAGTGGCTCACCGTCAGGCGCCAAACGAAAACATTCCTCTTCAACCAGGCCAATTTGGGCTGATTACTATTCCACAGTCTTTTCAATGTGTTTGTGGGAGGGGGGATTATTGTTTTGCTGTTTGGTCTGCCCAGGGCTAATGGCGTCTCTTTGTTTGGGGTGTGACATATTATGGCTCCTGTGAGCAGAAACTGAAAATGGAATTGCTGGACTGTGGAAAACATCAGGGAAAAACATTTCATGCAGAATTAAGAAGGTGAAAGTTGAACAGGCCAGTGGTTGTAAAAGTAAAGGAAAATTATATGAAGGATTAACATCGGAATGGTTTATTGATTAACTAAGAAATGCAATGTGATATATATTTTTTCCAAAAAATGTATTGGTTTTCTCTTATAATACACAAACATAAACACAGAAAAGAACATTACATTTAACACAACATAAAAACTTAACAACAATAAAGGTGCAAAAGATAAAAGAAAAAAATAGGTTTTTTCTATCCCTTAGCCTAATCTGTTACTTCTCTGAGTTTCTTAATTTATCTTATATTGCAATACCTCACTAAATAAGCTTTAAATTTCTACTAATCTTCTTGTGTTTCCTCCTCTTTCTGGTCGCGGATTCTTCCAGTCAGGTCAGCCATCTCCGAAAAGTCCATCATCATCTGCCATTCTTCTATTGTCGGTATTTCTTACAATTTCCAATTTTTGGCTAATAAAAGTCTTGCTGCTATAGTGGCATACAAAAACAGTCTAACATTCTTCTTGGGCAATTCCAGTCCTGTTATTCCAAGTAGAAAGGCTTCTAGTTTCTTAATAAATGTATTTTTCAACTTTTTTTTAATTCATTATAAATCTTTTCCCAGAAGTCTTTCACCTTGGGACACGTCCACCACATATGATAAAAAGTGCCTTCTTTCTCTTTACATTTCCAACATGGGTTATCACTAGTGTGGTAGATTTTCGCTAGTTTCACCGGGGTTAAGTACCATCTGTACATCATCTTCATAATATTTTCTTTTAATACAGTACATGTTGTGAATTTAACCCCTCAGAAATGCAATGTGATATTAGATGATCAGCACTTCGTGAAATTCAGAGCATGGGAAGACAACCAAAGATATAAAATTCGGCATTTATATTTGGCTTTTTTAAAAAAAAATGTATTGTAATTTGGAATTTTTTAATGTGGTTTTTATTGGATAATTAAATCTGAAAACTTAATAAATATTATAAAAAAATAAAAAAATTGTTTTGCTGTTTTGTTTTACTTATTTATTTGTATTTGATTCCATGAACAACCCTGAGATCTCATGATGAAGGGTCATGTATAAATGCAATGCAATCAATCAATATCCATCCTATTCTCATGGTGTCCAATCAGATTCCCGTGGGAATTCCGCAAGGAGGACCTGAGCACAACAGCATCCTCCCCACCTGCCATTTCTAGCAATTGGCTGTGCATTCTTGTAATGTCATAACATTCATTGATTTACCCTGCGTGGGTGGAACCACCCATATAACTAATTTAGGGGAGAGGAAGTCTCAACAGCCGGAGGAGGCAATGGCACTGAACAGGGAGAGCAAACTATATGTATATTCACTGATATCTGTACTTATCAGAGGCAGGATTCTTTTCCACTGAAACTGCTAAGTTTCTTTCTTCCTCCAGTTGGAAACTAGGTACTATTCAGCACAGCTATAATTCAAATCATAGCCCAACCCTAAACTTAGCGGGTGGCTTTCAGCAAACCTCTTATCATGCAGGATTTGTTTATTTTTTAATCCTCTGCTTGTTAAAATGAAAATAGCTGATGGGGCTGTTGGGATGAAGAATGAGATAAGAATTCCAAAGCATTTCCCGGCCAAAGCTTTGCTATATAAATTACTTGCAATCTCTTTTTTTACTGGGGGAGGCGGTTACAAAAGGCAATTTTCGAGATGTTCACCTGGGTCTATATTTTATGCCTCCCCAATATCTAACCGCAAGCAGAAAAGTAATTAAAAAGCCCTCCTAATTGAAGGGGAAGCAAGTTTATATATCATCATCTAACACACACACACACCCCATATGATGGTTATCAAAGGAAAACACTGGAAAACCGTTTTCTCATCTAGGCAAGCAAGGCATGGCAGGTTGGTGTGTTTGCTGGGATTTCCTCAGGGAGGAAAAAGGGGGAGGCGAGACGCAGGAGGGAAACGTTTTGAGGTTTTGCTCAAAGGAAATTCCAGGAATAATGAATAAAGCAAATAAAGTTGCCTAAGGACCCAAGAATGCCAAAAGCCAGCTAACTGCTGTAAACAATGATCTCGCACATCGTGCTGATGCTCTAACCGGCTTCATCACTGTCCTACACTGTATGACACAAAAGCCAAATTTCAGCCAGAACAGAGTTGAGGGAGCTGAGGCACTCGAGCTGTTGCTAGACTCCAACTCCCACCAACCCCAGTCAGAGTGGCCGGCAATCAGGGTGGATGTAGTTGGAGTCAAGCAACATCTGTGAGGTTGCGCAGCCTTGAGACAGTGCATGGTTTGTGTTCGTTCTTGTTCCTTGTTTTCATTATGTATCTTCTCGTTTCGTATCATTAAGTTGTGAACCGCCCTGTGATCCCAAAATTTAACAAATCAGAAACAGGAAGTTAACGAACGGGTTCGTTGGCAGGACACATGGAACCAGCTGACGTGTCAACCCCCCCTTGGCAGAAGTGTCCCGGTGGGGACATGATTCAGCTTGTGGGCAAGAGAGCGCAAGCACTGAGCACCTATGACAGCCCAGCCAAATGCCCCTCTCGGGAATTGCAGAGAAATGCGTCCTTTGCTGCTGCTGCTGCAGCAACATCATTTGAAGAAGAACAAAAAATAGGAGAAGAGATTGTTGCCTTGTTGGACATCTTGTGGTGGCAAGGGAGCATTGTGCCTGCTCTCCTCTTAATTCCCTTAATGTTCTGGGGGGTGATTTGTGCCCAAGTGACTTTTCTTGTGGGGTAGGAGAGGGGGCATGGAATGGAACGAAGATGCCTTTGGGTGTCTTTCTATTGTATTTTGCAGTTATATAGATCATTTCTGTACCCCTTAACGTACAACGTTATCTCTAAGTGGTGTGCGGAAAACTAAAACAGCAGCAACAGACAACTTAAAAGGTAAAGGTAAAGGGACCCCTGACCATTAGGTCCAATTGTGGCCGACTCTGGGGTTGCAGCGCTCATCTCGCTTTATTGGCCGAGGGAGCCAGTGTGCAGCTTCCAGGTCATGTGGCCAGCATGACTAAGCCGCTTCTGGCGAACCAGAGCAGCGCATGGAAACGCCGTTTACCTTCCCACCAGAGCGGTACCTATTTATCTACTTGCACTTTGACGTGTTTTCGAACTGCTAGGTTGGCAGGAGCAGGGACCGAGCAACAGGAGCTCACCCCATCGCGGGGATTCGAACCACTGGCCTTCTGATCAGCAAGTCCTAGGCTCTGTGGTTTAACCCACAGCACCACCCGCGCCCCAACAGACAACTTAAACACTGATAAATATCACGAAAACACAGCTGCATAAAAATGTCACATCAGTATCAAATTACTAATGCATGAACTCAACATTGATTCCTTCTCCTTCTGCATCCTTCCCTCTCAGCATCCTGGCCCCCAGCCAGGATTCCACCCATCTATCCAGGACTCTTAGCCAGGGCTCAGACAAATTCACAGCTCACCCACAAAAACCTGAGAATGAAGAGGGTTCCTGGAACCTGCTGACATCACCCAAGTCTCCCACACTAGGCTTGGTTTTGGAAGGACAGGCACCAAGGCAGATGGAGTGTCCTCAGGCTGCCCAGAGCTGTGTACCACCTGGCAGTCAGCTGCACTCGCCCCACCCACTTCCAGGTGGTGTAGTGGTTAAGAGCGGTAGTCTCGTAATCTGGTGAACCGGGTTCGCTTCCCCGCTCCTCCACATGCAGCTGCTGGGTGACCTTGGGCCAGTCACACTTCTCTGAAGTCTCTCAGCCTCACTCACCTCACAGAGTGTTTGTTGTGGGGGAGGAAGGGAAAGGAGAATGTTAGCCGCTTTGAGACTCCTTAAGGGGAGTGAAAAGCAAGATATCAAGTCTTCTTCAGGTACAGCAGGTTTGGTGAGTTTCCCAGAGGGTCCCCAGAAAGGAAAAATAATATAATTTAATAATAATTTATTATTTATACCTCACCCATCTGGCTGGGTTTCCCCAGCCACTCTGGGTGGCTTCCAACAAAATATTAAAAATACAATAAAATGTCACCCCTCCACTCACATTTCTTCCTCTAGTTTCAGCCCTCTTCTCCGGCTTTGGGCACACCGATGTTCCTGTTCACACAGGTGTGCATTGGGACCTCTTTTTGCATGTGCCCAGTGTTTATTTTTGCATGCCTGCAAAAAAAGAGGGAGGGATTCACAGACCCTCCAAGTGTCCCTATTTTTCCAGTGACAGTCCTGCATTTACAAAAGCCATCCCTGTTTCCGATTTGATCCCAGAATGTTCCACTTTTCCTTAGGACATCCCTATTTTCCTCAGAGAAATGTTGGAGGGTATGGAGTTATGCAACCCCCAAGACATCTGATGGCAGCCCTGTATGGGGAAGAGGTTTTTTTTACGTCAAAGTGCAAGTAGATAAATAGGTACCACTCTGGCGGGAAGGTAAACGGCGTTTCCGTGCGCTGCTCTGGTTTTCCAGAAGCGGCTTAGTCATGCTGGCCACATGACCCAGAAGCTGTACGCCGGCTCCCTCGGCCAATAAAGTGAGATGAGTGCCGCAACCCCAGAGTCGGTCACGACTGGACCTAATGGTCAGGGGTCCCTTTACCTTTACCTATATTTGGGGGCGGGGGTAAGAGAGTGGGGCCCTAAGCTATAGCTTGTTTAGCTTATACGTAAATCCGGTACTGGTTGTTATCCTTGCTTTCTTCTTCTGCTTTTCCTTTTTCCCTTTTCTCCCTTATTCACTTTAATCTGTTGTAAAAAAATTCCATAATTAGGGACTAAGCATAAGCAAACCCGCACTTAGGAAGCTTTGGCATCTCAGGGATTCGATTTTCCCATCTCGCCATGCATCTCTGGCGATGGGATGACCCTACACTGTCGCCTGATCTTGGCGAGAGAGAGAGAGAACAACAATCGCATCCTCTCCCAGTGCGCCAGTTCGCTCTCTCAGCTTCTGGCTTAATAGGAGAGCCGCAGCCAATCAGGTGAGCGCATGCAGCTGGGCATCCTCAGCCCATTTCGCTGGGAGTCTTTTCGGTCCCTGCAAGGCGGCGGCGGCGGCGGCGGCGGCGTCTCCACCCCTCACCACCACTCCCTTCCTCTGCAATGACCTAAAGCACCAGCTCTGCAAGGCTGCTGCGATGGAGCAGGATTGCAACGCAGGGCAGACCTGGACCGTCTAGTAGTCTCCGGTGACCGGCGGAGAGTGCCAGCAGTTTGCTCCACTTTTTCCTGCGTCTCAAAAACCTTCCATCTTCTGCGCTGGGACTGAGCGTACAGCAGACAGGAGGCTTCTTTCCTCTCTCTCTCTCTTTCGCTCCTCTCTGTCTCTCCTCCTCGCTCTCACATTGCTGAGCCAAGCCAAGCCACCAAGATGTGTGACTGCTTTCATCTAGTACTTCCAAACTGGCCGGGATCGCCAGGCAGCGGTGGGCTTAACTGTTTTTTCTACTTTCCTTCTGCGCCTCTGCTGCTGCTGCCGCTGCTGTTTTGAAATGCCTTTGCTAGCTGCGAACCCTCCCTCTCTGATACCCTCCTCTCCCTGCAGCTTCTTAGGGTGTGGCTTTGCCCAGATAACTGCATGCATCAGAGTTCAGAGCAAGCCTGGAAATATTCACACGGGCAAAACTTTCCTTCGCCTTCTTACAACGCGACAAAGTCACCTCTGAAATCGCCTGCAATGTGTACAATTAAGCCAAGTGCTCTTTTTCTGGTTCCTGTCAGAATATGTCAGGTTTTTTAAACTCAGACTGCATGGCTTCAGTTTCACTCCCCACCCCTCCCTTTAGCAGTCAGGATGCTGGAGCACTGTGCATGGGCATGGCATGTTCTGAAAACAACCACAGGGCAAAGCTGGCTTTTTGACTGCAACTGAAAATATGTGATACACGCTTTGAATGTGTAGTTTTCGACATTTCTCATGCTTACTGTCAAGAGTTTATGAGTGATCGCGGTGAAAGTTAATGGTATTTTCAGGCACGGCATAAGGTCCAGCAGAGTTACAGTAATGCCACCATAAGCTTTTAAAGTTTCATAAATAATTTCAGACTGTGTTCCCATAATCCTCTTGAGGAAGGAAGTGGAATTGTTTTAAGCTTTTTTTCTTTTTCTTTTTTTAAAGGAGGTTTCAGGATTCAGTCTTGTCTGGAAGCTGTGCTCCTAAATCCTCAGTATTGGGGGAGAGGGTACAGGTGCCCAATAGTGACCAGAATGCACTCTGTGCATGCCTCAAGCTGCTCCTCTTCATTTCATATTCCTTCATGTGTTTTTCTTTAAAGAGCAGTATTGCTGAAGAATGATGGTGGAAGCAGGTTAGCAGGTGGAGTTTAGAGAGAAATGTTTAAGAGCAAGACGAACAGAGAGCTGGCTAGAGTTTTATTTTCCTGTTTATTTTCTGATAAACAACAGTGGCTCTTGACTTGTTTCCCCTCTCCCAAAAGGCAAAGTAGATCTTGTTATTTTTGCATGATAACCATCACCCAGTGTGGCATCTCCGAGAAAAGAAAAAGAAAAAGGGGGAGGCGACGGCGATTGGCTGATTCATCCCAAAGGCAACTTTTCAGAAACAAGCGCAATTGTCTGGGAGGCAGGCAGGCTGGCTGGCTGGCTGCCATGTGTTTGATATATTGCAAGTGTGTAGTGAATAGACAGAGAAGGTCGGTATCAAATTAGAGTGCCCGATAAGTGAGATATTTATTTCTTGCAAGATCAAAGCGAACATCAAATCTTTTCCTGGTGTCTCATCTTGTGTTATCCTTTTAGTGATTCAAAGTGTGTGCACACACAAGAAGACATGCCTTTTGAAAGACTGCAACTTGTGAAAAGCTTTCTTTCTGAGGAGGGTGGGGTGGAGCGATCTTAAGGGTGTGTGTATTGAATACATGGCTTGTTAGAATGCCTGGTTTTTTGTTTGTTTTTTACAAATCTCTTATTCCTGTTTCCTAATGCGTTGGAATTTATGGGGTTGGCTTTATCTCCCCTTCCTTCTCATGCAGAGTAGTGACTTTTACTGATTAGGACTCCACGGAGCTGGGGGCTATTTTTCCGCAAGAGAAAAACAGAGCTTTAGCTCTTTCCCCTAACCCCAGGATAATATTTTGATTAGATGAGCATCATCCGAACAATAATATTTTCCAGCTTCGCATTTTACAACAGGGATGGCCGTTTGGCAACCTGAGGGCTGGATTTGACTCCTGGAGCAACTTTATCCGGGGGCCTCAGAGACCCCACCACGTTTTGATCAAGCTGTGATAAAAGGCCTTGCTCATAGTTTCACTCTGGTGCAATAGGAGCGACTCCATCTGTGTTTCATAAAACTCTATTGTATTGCTGTCTTTTCTTGTTTACTCTGGATGTAAGGAGGGACTTTGCTTCTCTTTCTCTCTCTGAGAACATTTATTCCTGAGGCTCCCACCACAAGTGATGGTTTCATTTCTTCTGAACACATATGCCTTATACTTGGGAAGCCTCTTAACTGCTAGGAGGTCCCACTGTTATTACAGAGCTCTCACCCGCACTATTCATTTTAAAACGGTATCATGCCACCCTAAGCAGTCGTGGTTCCATGCCCTCCTCCCCTCCAAGTCATGGAAACTGTAGGAACTTGTTGTTACAAGACCCCTGTTCCCCTCTCAAAGCTCCAATTTCCAGAGTTCCTGGTGAGAAGGAAGGTATAATTGATTGTTATACCATTCTGAGAATTATCTCTCTTTGAGGGGAATACAAACTCTCAGCATCCATAATAAACCACAGTTCCCAGCATTCTCCTTGGGGAGCCATGACTGTTTAAAGTGGTATGATACAGCTTTAAAAGTATAGCAGAAATGGAGCCAAAGTCTGACTACCCATGAGAAGTTATATATTTTTTCTGGATGTAGGCATTGATGTTTCTGAGGCTATGTACACACCTCACCATTCAAACACATTCAAAGCACGTAACTTCCCTCCCAAAAATCCTGGTCTCTAAGTGTGGGAACTGTGGCTCTATGCTGGGTGAGCTACGGTTCCCAGGATTCTTGGGGAAGGGGAAGTCATGTGTTTTAAATGTATGGTGAATTCACAGCCTGTCGTTTCCTCAGATTACACAGTTCCTGGTGCTGTGATTTGAGCAGAAATGTGTGCCTGTTCGTCTTCTGCCATTGCCTCCAGTCTATGCTTGCCAGAACCCTCAGCTAAGGTCTTACTCACCTGGTGGCAGGGAAAGGCCGTAGCTCAGTGGGAGACGGTCCCAGGTTCAAACCTTGGCTTGTCCAGGGCTAAAACCCCAGAGAGATACTGCTAGCCGGTTCAGAGACTACTGAGCTCGTTGGGTCGATATTTCAAGATATGACAGGCACCCACGATCTCCACTTTCCTGAAACAACTGAAAACATTTTTCTTCTGGCGGGCTGCCCTAGCTGGATAAATGAAACTTTTCCACGCATATTTTGTATGGTTCTAGTTTTGTTTTACATTTATTTGTTGCTTTGTGCTTTTTAACTGTGTTTTATTTATTTTAATCTTACATCACCTTAAGACGATTGCATAGAAGGCGACAGATAAATTAATAATAATAAGAGTTAACGTTCCTATATGCACTAGTTCAGTTGTGCCAATCTTGATCTTGATCGATGGGAAAGGTGGAGTGTATCTTTACACAATTCCAACGGTGTGAGTCATGATAGCAGGACCCCTCTTGCACCAGTCCTATCTATTTTGCATCTTTCACTGCAGACTGCAGGATCAGAGCCTTCATCTTAATTCCAAGCATTTGTGGCTTAATTGAATTACAGATCAGGCTGAGCAGCAGGTGCAAGGTCTTGCAATAAGTTAAGTTGCCATGTTTTTGTAGATTTTCTTTGAAGCAGAGATTAACAGCTTGTCCAATGCCAAGGAGCTGAGAAAACCTAAGAGATCTGCTGCTGATTTGCTAATAATTGACCTCTCTTGCACCTGATGCATAACAAGGAGTCAAGGCTTTGCTGATAGGTAAAGGTAAAGGGACCCCTGACCCCCTGACCATTAGGTCCAGTCGTGACCGACTCTGGGATTGTGGCGCTCATCTCGCTTTATTGGCCGAGGGAGCCGGAGTACAGCTTCCAGGTCATGTGGCCAGCATGACTAAGCCGCTTCTGGCGAACCAGAGCAGCGCACGGAAACGCCGTTTACCTTCCCGCCGGAGTGGTACCTATTTATCTACTTGCACTTTGATGTGCTTTTGAACTGCTAGGTTGGCAGGAGCAGGGACCGAGCAACGGGAGCTCACCCCGTCGCGGGGATTCGTACCGCCAACCTTCTGATCAGCAAGTCCTAGGCTCTGTGGTTTAACCCACAGCGATTTGCTAATAATTGACCTCTCTTGCACCTAATGCATACCAAGGAGTCAAGGCTTTGCTGATAGAAACCTGTTATTGCTTAGCATGAGTTACAAATTACTTCTAAAAGGTAGAGCACTTAAGCAAGTTAGAATTGCAGGCACATGCGCTAAACCCTGTCTGTGGTGCCTACCCTTTCCCCCAAATGTAGAGACCAGAGTATGGGTTCAAATTGGCCACAACTTTATTGAGCTTCAGAAGTGGAAAACTTGGCACAGGCCTTGGCAGGTAACCCTCTCAGCCCTTCCGGCTGAGGATATGCAGGCTGATGAGGTCCAGTGAGAGGGGACTGCAAAGCACAAACTTACACAGCATGCCCTTCCACTAACCTCATCCCGGGAGTTTGACCTACATGCCAACGCTCTAGGGCCATGGACTCCCAGTTTTGCCCTTTAGCAGGCCCTGCAAAAGCGCCGCTGCATGGGAAGGGAGCATGATGCGCGCGCGCACACACACACACACACACACACGACTTGATGTCAGACTAAAGGATACCTTGCCAAGGCCTAAAACCACCAAAGTTGTGACGAATTGCTACGGGGAAGGTGAAACCTGCCAATGCAGGGAAAATTCCTTCCCGGTTCTGAATACAGCAACCATCTTACGACCTCAGCTGCGCCTGCTGACCTGGAAAGCAAAATATTAGTCTGTAAGGGGAAAGTATCGTTAACTTGACGACTGCTGACCAAGGATGGAATTATTTAGAGGCAAGAAATTATTAATTTGAGGGAGGGTGGGTGGGTGATCATGGAAGGGAGAAAACCAAGTGAGGCTTGGACCAAAGGGTCAGCCTCTTTTCTTTGGCCTTAGCCCCACCCCCGGCCGGCTGTCCATTGTCCTCCTTGGCTGAGGGCGGGTCAAAGGCCAACCCAAGCAGGTGGGAGGCACCTATCCAGGTGATCCCCCACTTGGTGCCACAAACCCCGCCCACCTGTAGGGAAGGGAGGGCGGAAATTGCAAGAGGGGTGTGTGAATATTATGTTATTGGATTTTTCCCCTTGTAGGATGCTCTGATCTCCCTAGGGAGGAAGAGCAGGATGAAAGCAGAAAGCAGATTTTAAATGAAATGAAATAAAATAAACTTCCACCTCAAACATAATGCTCCTAAATACAATCACTTCATATCCATTCATCTGAGAGAGATGCTGAAAATTCAGGTTTATTATGGGTGGACTGGCCCATTGCTTTTTCCAGTCAATAATATAATAATAATTTATTATTGATACCCCGCCCATCTGGGTAGGTTTCCCCAGCCACTCTGGGCGGCTTCCAACAGAATATTAAAAATAGAATCTTAAAACTTTCCTAAACAGGGCTGCTTTCAAATGTCTTCTAAAAGTCAGATAGTTGTTTATTTCCTTGACATCTGATGGGTGACATTCCACAGGGAGGGTGCCACCACCGAAAAGGCCCTCTGCCTGGTTCCCTGTAACTTCGCTTCTCGCAGTGTATAGTTCAGGGATAGCCAACATGCAGCTCTCCAGATATTGTTGGACTACAGATCCCATCAGCCCCGTCCACTGATGGGATATGTAGTCCGCAACATCCAGATCATACCGCATTGGCCACTCTTGGCATACTTCCAACTATTTTGCCCTTGAGAGGTAAAATGTATGCAATCAGATCCCAAACCCTGCCTGCCTGCTTGCCTTCATTTATTTATTTATCTATCTAGAAAAATTTAAATATGGCTTGATTGAAGAAGAAAGCTCTAAGCAGTTCACAGAAATATAAAACAAAACTTAAACATTCTCAATAAAAAAATAGTTTAATCAGTATTTAATAGTATTGAAATCATCAGTAGCTAAAAACACACAAGAGGCAAAAGAGATGAAATAATTATACATGTCTAGACAGGCTTGCCCAAATAATACAGCAAAGGCGCCTGCCTGATGTCAAGAGACAAGGAGTTCCATAGGTGCTGCCACACTAAAAGTTTGATTTCTTACAAGTGTGCAACAGGTGATAAGTAGCACTTGCAACAATGTCTGTTCCACAGATTGAAGCAGTCAAGAAGTCATATGTGGGGTAAAGCAAGCCCACAAGTCCCTCCCACCCCCGTTAGCAACCAGCTCATATTCACTGTGATACCAAAACAACTGTGTTCCAGCAGGAGCTGAGATTCTGCTTTGTCTCCTGATGGAGTGATGCTAGGCTGCTTGGCAAGGGAGGCCGTTGAATTAACCACCTGAGGTGTATATACCCCTCAAAGCCCAAGGCCTTCCCTGTAGCACTATATCTGCATTTCCATGTTAGTGTGAATAAGCTTGTCTGCACATTGTGTAATGTATGCAATAAACCTCAGTGTTACAGAGCACTGTAGTCAAGAAGCACTCTCTTTATTAATCACTTGGGCAGAGCAACATGCTTGTTTTATACTTAACTGGGCAAAATAAGGAGGAGATGTGCTTTTTGGTGGAATGATGCATTGCGGTTGCCAAGAGTTATGATTCAGTAGGGAAGTGGGCATCATGACTTAGTAATGATTCCAAGCTGCCCAAAAAAAGTGTATTTGTGTTCTCTTAGTAGGTCGTTTAGTAGCAAGAAAGAAAACTGCTGCCTTTTTTAAACCCAAAGAATTCATTCATTAATTTATTGCCGAAATCTCTGTATTGGTCCTTATTACAGGTATTGAGAAAGCGTGAGACAAATATAAGCTGCAGTCTTCTGTGCATTTGGATGCAAATCCTATGAACCTTTACTCAGAGGAAAGCCTCTTGAACCCGATGGCACTTCCTTCTGAGTAAAACATGGATGGGATCCAGCTGAAAAGCTGCCACTTCTTTTTAAAAGACAAAGACTTCATAATAACGAATTATGTACTTTGGGATAGCTCAGTTGGCAGATCATGAGACTCATCATCTCAGGGCTGTGGGTTCGAATCCCATGTTGGGCAAAAGATTCCCGCATTGCAGAGAGCTGCACTAGATGACCCTCATGGTCTCTTCCAACTGTATGGTTCTATGATAACAGAGTGCAATGTATATCAGGAACACTTGGAAAAGTCCAAAGACTAGTAATTAAACTGAATATTTGCAGCATGTGCTATGCAAGTCATCATCTGTCTCAATAATAATAATAAGAAGTCAATAGTGTTTTTACAGCAGGACTAACCAACGTGGTGCATGCTAGACATTTGGGACTACAACTCCCATCAGCTCCAGGCAGCATAGCCAATGGTCAAGGATTATGGTAGTTGTAGTCCACATCTGGCCATTGGCTGCCCCTGGTCCACAGCACTTTGTCAGAGGATCTGCACAGAGCAGCTCAGCGTTTGTCCTGCTGCACAATGCAATCCTATGCATAACTGAGTTCTCTGAGTAGTTTGCATGCCTCTTCAGAAGTAATTGAGCCAGTGTGGTGTAGTGGTTAAGAGCAGTAGACTCGTAATCTGGGGAACCGGGTTCGCGTCTCCGCTCCTCCACTTGCAGCTGCTGGGTGAGCTTGGGCTAGTCACACTTCTTTGAAGTCTCTCAGCCCCACTCACCTCACAGAGTGTTTGTTGTGGGGGAGGAAGGGAAAGGAGAATGTTAGCCGCTTTGAGACTCCTTCGGGTAGTGATAAAGCGGGATATCAAATCCAAACTCTTCTTCTTCTTCTAATTCCCTCTGAGTTTATTGAGGCTTATTCCCAGGTAAGTGGGTAGAAGATTTCAGTGGGTGATGGTATTTCCCCAGTTGTCTGGGTTCCCTCGTTTCTTTCTGGCCACAGTTCAAGGTGATGGTTCTTACCTAAGTCCTAAATCGGGATGGGAGAGACAGATTATGTTCCTCCAGATGTTCGATTCTGACTCCCATCATCTCAGACCATTGGACATGTTGGGTGGGTCACATGGGAGCTGGAATCCAACAACATCGGGTCTGTACCAGATGTGCTCCCTCTGCCCTGAGAAGGCTAGGAGCAAGATACCTACAGATCCAGCCTCCGATAAGGACCTGACCATTAGAGACAGAATTATTTGCCACAGTATAGACGTGGTGTTCTAGGAGAGACTCTGCAGGGATCTGCAGGGCAGCAGCAGCAGCCAAGGTTCATGCCAAGAAATTGAATGGACCCGAGGTGTGGTCTATGCACAAGACAGAAAGCAATGCAGCCCAAGAAAGTTGACTCAGACTATGAGATCTTCTGCTATAAATGCGACAGAGAGAGAGAGAGAGAGAGAGAACAAGGAAAAATGCTCATAGCTGGCGTGGAACGCAATACAGCTTTAAATAGTACGCAGCATTTGGAAAGGTTTGTCGTATGAATAATGAGTTTGCACAATGCTATAGTTACCCCAGATAAACAAAAACCAGGAATGTTGCTTCCTGGTCTTGGGGCAAAGGGCAAGCTGGTGCCCTCCATTTCATGTGCAGAATCCAACCTGTTTGGCAATTGAACCGACGCCAGCAGCACTGACAGGGCTTCCCCTGCTTATTGTAGGGTCAAATATGGCTAGTGTTGGAAGAGATGCTCCTTTACGAAAGTGGGTCCCTAGCTGTTTGGGGCTTCGTGTGCTAGTGCCCCGCAGCTCAGTGGCAGCCAATGCAGCGCTTCCAGGGCCCATTAGGCTGCCCCCTTTACTGACCTAGCAGCTGCATCCTGCGGTAGCTGTGACCTCCAGACCATCTTCAAGGGCAGCCCCACATACAGTGCATTACAGTACAGTACGTTTCCGAGCACGATTCAAAGTGTTGGTGCTGACCTTTAAAGCCCTAAACGGCCTCGGTCCTGTATACCTGAAGGAGCGTCTCCACCCCCATCATTCAGCCCGGACACTGAGATCCAGCACCGAGGGCCTTCTGGCGGTTCCCTCATTGCGAGAAGTGAGGCTACAGGGAACCAGACAGAGGGCCTTCTCGGTAGTGGCGCCCGCCCTGTGGAACGCCCTCCCATTAGATGTCAAAGAGATAAATAATTACCTGATATTCAGAAGACATCTTAAGGCAGCCCTGTTCAGGGAAGTTTTTAATATGTAACGCTGTACTGTTTTAACACTGATTGGGAGCCGCCCAGAGTGGCTGGGGAAACTCAGCCAGATGGGTGGGGTATAAATAATAAATTATTATTATTATTATTATTACAGTAGTCCAGACAGGACCAGAGCATGGGCAACTGAGGCTCGGCTATCCCATTCTAGCTGCAGCTGGCAAATCAGTCTAAAATGGGCATAAGCACTTCTAACCATGAAGGCGTGAGACTCCAGCGATAGGTTGGAATCCAGGAGTACTCCTATACTGCTTAAGAGCGATTGTGTCTGTTACGTACTGAGTTGAACAGGATTCAGAATGCAGCAGTCTGATTGGTCCTAGAACAATAGGATTCAGAATGCAGCAGTCTGATTGGTCCTAGAACAATAGGCTCCAGAATGCAGCAGTCTGATTGGTCCACAGGAGCCACCCAATCCAGCTCCTGGTGGAAGTGAATCCTCAACCTGATTGGCCTACAGGAGAATCCCGGAAATAGCCAATCACGTGGGGCCCATTGCGTAAATAATGTATATAAAGCAGACATTCTGGGGAAACTTTGATTCCTCCTCACCACTATGAGCTGAATAAAGAGCATGAAATCCACTCTTGACTCCGGGTATATTTCAGTGTCAATGGCCCTCAACATTTCAATTAGACCAGAAAGGAATCAGCTCCCAGTGAGGAAGTTGCATGGAGCAACAGCTGCATTTAAGTGGATCCCGAGTTAATATTTTGCCAGAGCCAGATTATGAACAAATAAAAGCGAGATCAAAACCCTTGCCAACCAATATAAAGCGAAGTGTTTATTCAGAAGCAAATATGCCAGCAAAAGGGAAGCGCCTTGCTAGAATTAAGTATGAAAACAAAGCAGACGGTCTTCCAATCGTGGGAGTATGAAAGAAGCTGACACCAGTTTCAAGCCTGGGTGCTTATGGGAAGCTTGAGAAACTGGTTTCGTTATGAAAATAAAAGCCTTGTTGCAGATGGATTCCACTCTGCCCCGCAGTGTGACGATTTGAAAGCAGATGAAAACGGATACAGATCACTGGCGGAGGAAGAGGAGTGCGGGGGGAGCGCATCGCCCCCGGCAGCGCGATCCCAGTGGGGTGTCATCGCGGTTGCCCCCCGCCCCGCTGAGCTGGGTGCCCCGCCCCCAGGACAAGCGCCAGCCCCGCCCCACCTGCTCTCCGCCCCCCCCCCCCGCCCCTGGTGCCAGAGCATGAAGCTCCACCACTGATACAGATGGTCCCACTAACATTTTCCTGAGGCGTCTGCTGGGAGGGAAAAGCATGGATAACCTAATAAGGGAGAAGTTTTTCCAATGTGCACCAAGTAACTGCATCCATCCCTGTGGATGGCAGGATCTGTATTCAAACTAGATTGAGTGAATCCCAGTATGTTTCCGAGCACAATTCAAAGTGTTGGTGCTGACCTTTCAAGCCCTAAACGGCCTCGGCCCGGTATACCTGAAGGAGCGTCTCCACCCCCATTATCCAGCCTGGACACTGAGGTCCAGTGCTGAGGGCCTTCTGGCGCTTCCCCTCCCTGTGAGAAGTGAGGTTGCAGGGAACCAGGCAGAGGGCCTTCTCAGTAGTGGCACCCGCCCTTCCAGCAGATGTCAAGGCAATAAACAACTATTTTACTTTTAAAAGACAACTGAAGGCGGCCCTGTTTAGGGAAGTTTTTAATGTGTGACACTGTATTGTTTTTGATATTCGGTTGGAAGCTGCCCAGAATGGCTGGGGAAACCCAGCCAGATGGGAGAGGTATAAATAAATTATTATTATTATTATTATTATTATTATTATTATTATTATTATTATTATTATTTATGGGTGCTTTAGTTGACATTCCTGCATCATAGGGGGTTGGACTAGATGACCCTCAGGAACCCTTCCAACTTGTATGATTCTGTGAAAGAAGCGTCTTGAAGACGAGCACAAATGATTCCAGACTGGGGAAAACTACATTTTTGTGCTGCAAAGGGGTTAGTGTGCATGCAACCTCAGCTGACGTGTGAGTGATAGGCCTTCCATTGAAGGAGTTCACCCTATAAGAAAGGAAATGCAGACTCTTGAAATCGCCTCCTCGTTTTATTTGTATGCCGCCTTTCCAGGGTTACAAACGTGCTCAAAGTCAACAGCCGGCGTGAAGGATCAGAGCCGCTCAGTATCTTGTGTGTGGTCCCCTAACACTTTGCAGACACGCTCCTAAAAGTGCAAAGCATGACTGTGACAAGCTGGGCAGGGCTGAGAGGAGGAGGCAACGTGCACCACCCACCTGCTTGTCAGAAAAACTGGGAATTGGTCGAGAGTACATTTGGTGGCAAGTCCGTGCATATTGGCTTGAGCTGCATGACACAGCATCCTGCCTCAAGCTCTGATAAAAAAAATGCAATCTGTCTCCAGCCTTAATGCAAAACAACCAATGGCCAGTCACCTTCACATCCCCTATAATATAAATCAGAAGTGATGGCAGATGGGCTGTACAATCTGGGAAGATTTCCAAACTTTTTCTTTTTCTTTTTTAATAAAGTCGTTTAAACAGGCTTTGGCAGTGGGGTGTGAGCAGCACTGCAGATGTGCTCTCTGGATGAGGATTAAGCTAGAGGACAGGTAGGGAACAGAATCTGGCACCAAACTGCTTGGTTTCCTTTATCCAGCTCTTTTTTAAATACACTCTGGCCTGGAGCTGAACCCAGATGTGAGTAGGGAGAGGAGATAATGTCATATTTATCCCACTCTGATGGGCAGGAAACCCGGCAGTTCTGCAAAGGTACCGTATTTTTTGCTCTATAAAACTCACTTTTTCCCTCCTAAAAAGCAAGGGGAAATGTCTTATGGAGCGAATGCAGGCTGCACAGCTATCCCCGAAGCCAGAACAGTAAGAGGGATCGCTGCTTTCGCTGCGCAGCGATCCCTCTTGTTCTGGCTTCTGAGATTCAGAATATTTTTTTTCTTGATTTCCTCCTCCAAAAACTAGGTGCGTCTTATGGTCTAGTGCATCTTATAGAGCGAAAAATACGGTAACTTGCAGCAAGAGTTCTGGGCATACAACTTGCATTGTTGAGGTTTTGCTTAGACAAAGAAGAGTACTTTTGAGAATTTTCTCTGAATATTTTCCATCTTTTTGTGGTACCCAGTGTTGTAAACAAAAATTGCCCTTTTCCCTTATGGGGTATCCAAGAGCCCATATAGAGTCCTTACATAGGTTCCCTATTGGTAGGAGAAGATAACAGAGGCCAACCAGAGAATATTGAGAAGCAGAGCAGCTAATAAGCTTGATCTTTATTGATCTGTTGCAACAGGGTGCTCCCATCACCCTCAGGAGAGGAGGAGGAACCCAGAACAATGGCGTGCAAGGCCTTATAAAGGCTTTTGAAATTGCCACCATGTAGATCCAGACCACCCCCAGAAACATCATACATACATCACAGAAGGGGTGTAACCTAAGACCACCCCTCAGATACATCATACCTACATCACAGAAAAGGCGGTCTAAAACAGAAATTTGAATGTTGTTTTTCTCCTGTCATTGTTTATCTCCTGTCTGGCAGGTTACTTGACTGGATTGCCTGGAGAGCCTGGCTAGTCTTTTGTAATGATAAATACTTAGTTCCCGGGCCATGTCACAGGCTCACACCCTATTCAAACACAGACATACCCTTAAGACAGGATTTGTGAGGAAAGAGACAATGGGGAGGTTTCCCACTTTGACGTTACAGAGAAAACATTTGCTCTGTTTAGGAATCAAAATGGTTCCAGGTTGGTCTTCCTGTGCTGATCTATGTACATGGTTGGTTGGTACACTTATGAACATTACCATATATCTAAGACCATAAAATTCCTATCACACCAGGTTGCCAAATACACAAACGGGCCCTAGTGTTTGTCCTCCTTAGGGTTGACAACATGCATACCATCCAAGTGCCCCTATTTTCCAGGGACACTCCTGGAATCAGAAAAGCTGTCCTGGCTTCTCAATTTGATCCCAGAATGCCCTTATTTCCCCCACCAGGACGATGAGCCAGCACTTCTCCTGAGTAGCAGTGGCTGCGAGGGAGCTTCTTGTTGCCTCTCCAGGTTCTCTCCAGCGCCACTGCCACTGGCCTCCTCCCTTGGCCACCAAAGCTCAGCCCCGTGTGCCATGCTAGCTCTGAGGTACAGGCAGAGGGCAGGGCCCCCCTGGGCTGGAAAAAGGGGGTAGCAGAGTAGAGCACTTTGTGCATTTGTTTCTATAAAAAAAAATGTTTTGTGCAAGGAGTCTTGATTTTTTATTTTAAAAAATGCTTTGTGCATTTGCATCTAATCTTGCCTCTTCTAAAATATATTTCTTACTGTGTTTCCTTTTGTAAATCTACCAAAGAATAAGACATTAAAAACCATGATATAAACAGATGATCAGAACATAGATAAGAGTTTTTAAAACAAATTTGCATGTTCATTTAGCAAGGCCCATCTAATCCTTTAAAGGGATGCGGGTGGCGCTGTGGGTTAAACCACAGAGCCTAGGACTTGCCGATCAGAAGGTCGGCGGTTTGAATCCCCGCGACGGGGTGAGCTGCCATTGCTTGGTCCCTGCTCCTGCCAACCTAGCAGTTCGAAAGCACATCAAAGTGCAAGTAGATAAATAGGTACTGCTCCGGCGGGAAGGTAAACGGCGTTTCCGTGTGCTGCTCTGGTTCACCAGAAGTGGCTTAGTCATGCTGGCCACATGATCCAGAAGCTGTATGCCGGATCCCTCGGCCAGTAAAGCGAGATGAGCGCCGCAACCCCAGAGTCGGCCCCGACTGGACCTAATGGTCAGGGGTCCCTTTACCTTTACTATATAATGCTTTACGTAAAATACATATTTTTTGTGCACATTTTTGCACACAAACAAAATGCAGCGAAGTGCATAAAATCCTGCCAGGATTTGCATTCTGATCGGCAAACCTGTTTAGACCCAGCTCCAGCTTCAGAGAGCTCTTGCTATGGTTCCTGGGAGTATGTGAAGCATGCCGAGGACTTAAAATGCTCTGTATGAGAGCTAAGCTGTATTGTTATTAATAATAAATATTTTAAGTGCCTAAAATAGTCGGGCAGTGTACTGAGATAAGATAAAAGACAGTCTCCACCTTCAGGTTTACAGCCTTCAGGAGGCTGGGGGACGGGTTGTTAAAAAAGAGAGAGGCGGCAGACCACAAGTGCTAAAAGCATCATTTGTGGGAAGTGAGAGACATTTGAAGGAGTTTTTTCTATAAAGCGAGTCAAGAAGTAGCCATGTATAAGATAACAAAGGGGAGGGGCTTCCAGTAAAAGGGAACATCAACTGGGAAATGTCATGTCGGAAAGAGAAAACATAGAAAACATGGGGTGTGGAGGAGATCAGATCCAGCAGAAAGTAATGTAGCATTTAACGTACAAATGTTATTGAAACCACACAGTGCATAACCAGATAGGACCTCCCTTGGCACTACTAGGCGAGGGCTTCAAATTGGTCCAAGGCGGAGATGTCTTTTGATGAAACCACGGGTGCGAGTCGGTGTTGTGCAAAGTCTCTCACTCCATCAGTGCAAGGATTTCTGTTGCACAACAGGACATTCTCCCTTCTCTTCTTTTGCACACCCTTAATCTATTCTGAGGGACGCAGGTGGCGCTGTGGGTTAAACCACAGAGCCTAGGACTTGCCGATCAGAAGGTCGGCGGTTTGAATCCCCGCAACGGGGTGAGCTCCCGTTGCTCTGTCCCTGCTCCTGCCAACCTAGCAGTTTCAAAGCATGTCAAAGTGCAAGTAGATAAATAGGTACTGCTCCAGCGGGAAGGTAAACGGCGTTTCCATGCGCTGCTCTGGTTCGCCAGAAGTGGCTTGGTCATGCTGGCCACATGACCCGGAAGCTGTACACCGGCTCCCTCGGCCAGTAAAGCAAGATGAGCGCCGCAACCCCAGAGTCAGCCACGACTGGACCTAATGGTCAGGGGTCCCTTTACCTTAATCTATTCTGAATGCTCTCCCAATCCTCTGCAACAGATTTTATAGAATCGTAGAATTGTAGAGTTGGATGGGACCCCCCAGGGTCATCTAGTCCAACCCCTTGCAATGCAGGAATCTCAGCTAAAGCATCCATGACAGATAGCCATCCATTCTCTGATTTAAAACCGCAGGGAAGAAGAGTCAACAACCTCCCGAGGGAGACCGTTCCAGGGTTGAACGGGTCTTACTGTCAGAAAGTTTTTCCTGATGTTTAGCCAGACACTCCTTTCTTGTAACTTGAAGCCGCTGGTTCGAGTCCGACCCTCCAGAACAGGAGAAAACAAGCTTGTTCCCTCTTCCAAGGGACAGCCCTTCAGATATTTCAAGATGGCAGTCATATCAGTCGCCTCTTTTCTAGGCTAAAGGTAAAGGTAAGGGGACCCCTGACCATTAGGTCCAGTCATGGCCAACTCTGGGGTTGCAGCGCTCATCTCGCTTTATTGGCTGAGGGAGCAGGTGTACAGCTTCTGGGACATGTGGCCATCATGACTAAGCCGCTTCTGGCGAACCAGAGCAGTGCACGGAAATGTCGTTTACCTTCCCGCTGGAGCGGTACCTATTTATCTACTTTGACGTGCTTTCGAACTGCTAGGTTGGCAGGAGCAGGGACCAAGCAACGGGAGCTCATCCCGTTGTGGGGATTCGAACCACCGACCTTCTGATTGGCAAGTCCTAGGCTCTGTAGTTTAACCCACAGTGCCACCCGCATCCCACTTTTCTAGGCTAAACATACCCAATTCCTTCTTCTTCTTTTTTGTTAAATCATTTTTATTAATTTTCCAATAAAAAACTTCCAATTAACATATCAAATCATAATCCAATAAAAATAAAATAAGATCAAATGATCTTCCAAGCTATAATTTTTAATTTTCAGGGCTTCCCATAGTCTGGACCTTGAAGCATATCTCCAAATCTCAATCCTGCCTTTCATCGTTACTTCCATATTTCCACATCTCGATTTTAACGCTCTAAACATACCCAATTTCTTCAACCATTCCTCATAAGGCTTGGTTTCCAGACCCAGATTTGGGAGGTTCTGAGGATGTGCAAAGGGTGTCCAACGGGGATTGCACAATCGCAATTACACAAGTGGGGATGCTCACACTGATGGGACATGACAGTTGAGTGCCACCCCTCTTTTCGAGACTGTCACTTATTTGGGTTTGATCCCAGAGGACTCCAGTAAACTGGTATCCGGATTTTCCCCCGTCCCAAGCTCTGGCACAACCCTTGCATTATTTCTAAGTAAAGTGGGTCTTTATAAGCTGAAGAACCCTTCCTTGTCTCCACTATAGATGAGGGATGGGGGAAGCATGGCACTCCAGATGTTGTTGGACTACAGATCCCATCATCACTGACTCTTGATCATGCTGGCTGGGGCTGATGGGAGCTGGAGTCCAGCAACATCAGGAAGGACACAGAGTCCCCCAACCCAGCATCAAACTACGGTTGTTGCTGCACTTCCATTCAAGTCAGGGTGCATTTTTAACCGAGAAAGGCAGAGCGTGATCTGTAACTGATTTGAATGCCTGTTCTTCCCACTGGTTCACAGATACCATTTGCATACTTTCCAGCTTGCATTATCTGGGGATAAATGGAAAGCTATTACGTAACTGCTGGGCGATGACACCCAGCGTTCTTGTTCTTTCTGCCGAAACACAAGAAGGAGAAGGTGGAGGCCGAGAGGGGTGATCTCTTGCTTGTGATCCTGTGGCATTGTTTCTGTAACGAGCTGGTAGATCAAAATGCTCTTGATTAACAGGGGTGGGGAAAATCAGGATTTGCAGTAATATCACTTTGGAGAGGAGCCAGCTTCAGGGAGTGGAGATGGAGTAAAGTTTCCAAGACTATGAGAGCAACACGAGAGCATGCATTGCCACTGGTGGTGGGTGAATCTCTGTGGCTCAATTTGCTAACACCATCGCGCCGATGTCAGAGGGGCAAAAACACAGCTAAGATGCTCAAATCATGCATATAACTGATACCCTTCTTTGAAAAGGGTAGACCTCACCTGGAGTACTGTGTCCAGTTCTGGGCACCACAGTTCAAGAAGGACACTGACAAACTGGAACGTGTCCAGAGGAGGGCAACCAAAATGGTCAAAGGCCTGGAAATGATGCCTTATGAGGAACGGCTAAGGGAGCTGGGCATGTTTAGCCTGGAGAAGAGGAGGTTAAGGGGTGATATGATAGCCATGTTCAAATATATAAAAGGATGTCATATAGAGGAGGGAGAAAGGTTGTTTTCTGCTGCTCCAGAGAAGCGGACACGGAGCAATGGATCCAAACTACAAGAAAGAAGATTCCACCTAAACATTAGGAAGAACTTCCTGACAGTAAGAGCTGTTTGACAGTGGAATTTGCTGCCAAGGAGTGTGGTGGAGTCTCCTTCTTTGGAGGTCTTTAAGCAGAGGCTTGACAACCATATGTCAGGAGTGCTCTGATGGTGTTTCCTGCTTGGCAGGGGGTTGGACTCGATGGCCCTTGTGGTCTATTCCAACTCTATGATTCTATGATTCTATGAAAATTAAACCAATGTCCAGACTTTCACATTGAAAATCTTTACTTGCAGAAACTTCTAGATGAATTAAAACATAATATTTAAAGTCACATGCTTCTCCAAGCATGGGTTTACAGTCTCTTCTTCTAACTTCCAAACAACTGTATTTTCCTTGCTTTCCGGAGCTCAGCACTTTCATCCTTCTGTATCCCTGTTAAAGTTATGCCTTGCAGCTCCTATGAGATTCCCACTTTCACCTTCTCCTGCAGTTTTGCTCTCTTTCTTCCAAGCGCTCCCACACTCAATTCAACTTAGCAGTGTTCACAGTGGATTCTAAAACACAGTCATCTTGCCACACACAAAACAGAGTCTGTCCTTCACTGGATACCTCCCATGTGACCAACGTTAGCCAATCACATAAGAACTACTAGAGAACTCTCTAGAATTCAGCTACAAAGATTTAATCTACAAAGATTTAAACACATAGTAATGCACACAAGCATTTACAATTTCAGGAATTAAATTACTATACTTAACACAGTGACTATGTTCTTACTTCCACTGTTGGAGGCAGAATGCCTCAGAATACTGGCTGGTTGGAGTCTGTCAACATCTGGAAAGCTCTGTAATGGCTGCCTTATGGTTATACTTGGGTAGATATATCTTGAGCAAAGTTTGGCGAACCTCTATAGCCAAAGGACTTACTGGGTAAACTTCCTCATGCTTAAAAAAGGTGGAACTTTATTATTTTCTTTTGCTCCTTACTGCTGTCCACAAATTTAACAAAGTTATGCAAAAGTTAAAACTGTGGAATGAGTCGAAATCCAGGTATGAATTTGTGTACGTCGCGGAATTTGAAGTTGCAGAATTTGAGTTAACTTAGTTCAGAATTTGTGTTTTGTCTGACTTCTCTTTTTGACCACTTGAGGGACATACCTGGTGAGCAGTCTAATGAATTAGCCATTATATATTAGAGAGCTACTGTGTTCATATGGCATGATATAACATTTCAAGGTGGGTGTGACCGCCATGCTTTTGGCATATGCACTAGTTTCACTTTAAGGGACTAGGTGAACCAAACATGGATACTGAATTCATATCCCCGTGATACGGATCCATCAGTCGTAAAATCTAGTTTACGTAACAATGAGAAGTGCTTGTCAGCAGAGGAACAAATTGGGCCAGATATTCAGCTGCCGAAAAATGAGTATAGATTTAAGTTGGAGCACTGGTCTGAGAGCAGGGCACACCCACACCATAACTAACCGTCATGCCCCCCCAAAAAAGCCTGGGAAATATAGTTTCTTTGGGGTGTTGAGAGTTGCTAGGAGACCCCCTATTGCCCTCCTAGATCTACAATTCTGAGTGTTCTTTGGGAAGCAGGATTGACTGTTACCTACTCTGGCAATTTATTTCCTGCATTGGCATGAGGTTGGAGCAGAAGACCTTTGGGATCTCCCCCATCCTGTGGTTCTACTCATTAATTTCCTGCGGTAAATGAAATGCAGACACCTTGCATCTCTGGGCATCCCGGTGGGTCAGACCAAAGCCCCATCTAGTCTGGCATTCTGCTTCCCCAAGCAGGTGTCTCCAGGAAGTCCACAAGAGGGCATAAAGTCCTCTGCTGTTGTTCGCTGCCCGCTCATAGTCTGGGTGGCATGCCGCCAGTGACATACTAAGGCGGTGATTGCCTTATTTTATTCATCAAAATATTTATATACTGCTCTATGCTACAAAACAACAAATCGGTTCTCAGTAATATCTACATATAACAAAATCCTGTAACTATTTAAGAGACCATCCATTAAGTTTTATGGAAAGATGTTTTCTTAATTTCCTGAGTGAGGCTGGTGAAATAGAAAAGGTTTTCAGCAGGGATTTTAAGACTAAAAGAGAAGGTGGGTGCTCAGTCTCTGTTGGCAGAGCTTTCCACAGGACTGGATTGATGAGATTCTTAATAGCTCCGTCGGTAGAGCATGAGACTCTTAACTGCAAGGTTGTGGGTTTGAGCCCCATGTTGGGCAAAATTCCTGCCTTTCAGGGGGTTGGGCTAAATGGCCCTCATGGTCCCTTCCAACTATACAATTCTATGACTCTATGACACTAAAGGCTCTATTTCACCCAGTGGCGTAGCGTGGGTTGTCAGCACCCGGGGCAAGGCAAGTAATTTGTGCCCCCTAACCCGTGGGCAGAGAGCTGCGAGTGCGGGCACGCGCCCCCCCCAGATGTTGCGCCCAGTGCGGCCGGCCCCCCCTGCACCCCCCACGCTACGCCACTGATTTCACCAACTCAGGAGACAACCAATGACACTCCTGCAGTAGATCTCAGTGATTGAGCTGGGACATAAGGGTTCAGGTGGCCCCTAATTCCTTATATAGCCAAGGAAGTCACTGTGGTCTACAACAGAGCTTCTCTAGCAAATTCCAGGGTTCCCAGAAGCCTGATCCACAATAACTTGGAGCAGGGCTTTCAGTGTGGCTGCCCCTGTTCTGTGGAACAACATTCCTGCCATGATACAACAAGCACCTGCTCGCCCGTACTTTGCTGAAACAAATGAAGACCTTTAGGTTCCAACAGGTCTCTGCCATAGTTTTCTACCTTGTATTCATTCTAAATTCATATTGCAGGGGGTTTTGTGTGCTGTTTTTAAGTGTTTGGGGGAGGTGGGGTGGCTTTTTCCCATTTATGTTTTGTGTGTTGCTTTGACATATATGGGTGGAAGAAGATACAGTCATACCTCGGGATGAATACGCTTCGGGTTAAGCATTTTCAGGTTGCGCTCTGCAGCGACCCGGAAGTAACGGAGCACATTACTTCCGGGTTTTGCCGCGTGTGCATGCGCAGACCATCAAAATGAAATCACGTGCATGCGCAGAAGCGCCGAAATGTGACCCGCGCACGTGCAGACGTGCGGACATGGGTTATGTTCGCTTTGGGATGCGAACGGGGCTCCGGAATGGATCCCATTCACATCCCGAGGTACCACTGTATAATTATGGTACCTCTGAATGTGCTTCTATGCATCTGATCAGAAAGTACTGTGGTTACTGTCAGGGCCGTCTTAAGCATATCTGGCGCCATGGTGCAAAGATCCCTTCGATGGTTCCCCCCCCCCCCCCCCGTTTCCCAGAGTTGCCGACATTTTTAGGGAGGACGGCGCTGCCGGCGACGCGCCCAGCTTTGCAGGGCTGGAGGAGGTGGACAGTGGCTGGAGGGCAGGGAAGAGGGGAGGTTGGACACAGCAGTTCCCAGCTCAGTTGGCTGCTTCATGCCATGGTGGTCACGGCAGGTGGAGGCTCCAGGCGTGGTGCTGCTTTGGCACAGCATGGCAGAGGCGGGCGAGGGCGGCGAGCTGATGCCTGGAGGCACTGCGTCCACCCTCCGCCTCTTCCCTGGTGCACTCCAGAACTTAGCGCCCTTGCGCCCAGCACCACTAGCCTCTATGGGTAAGACGTCCCTGGTTACTGTGGCTAAAGCCAGGTAACTTTTCCCAGTCATTGTGCAGCAGAACATTTTCCAGCGGGAGTTTTTACCTCTTGGGATATAAGTCCTTCATCCGGCACCCAAGAAACACCATTGCTGCACACGGTAGGCAACATGGCTTGCTTCATGCACACCTTAATGGTTTGTTGTTTAGTCGTTTAGTCGTGTCCGACTCTTAGTGACCCCATGGATCAGAGCACGCCAGGCACTCCTGTCTTCACCTTAATGGTTACAAACAATCATTATGGCTCCATTATGTTAAATCTGTCCTGGGGCCCCGAAAAGAACAATGGCCAATGTTGTTTCACCGCCCAAAAGGATCGTGTCCACACCCACACAAAATGTGGGTCCTCCTTCATCAATCATAGTTTGTGCCAACAACAAAAAAGACACTGATTTGTCATGTTTATTCAGAAGTAAGTCCCGTTGCATTCAGTGGGATTTACTCCCATGCAAACATGCATAGGATTGCAGCATAAGGAAAGGAGCACATTAAGATGCTTGTATATTCCTTCCTATATAACAACCAGCCTACCACGCCATGTGCAAGCAGTGAAGACGCTCAAGTCAGCAAAGGAGTCCTGGCAGAGAACACTTTGCTTCAGACTATACTGAATATTCAGAAGGGATATTAGGACTATGATTCTATGATTCTGTTCACTGTGCGTCAGAGGCACCATGTGCTGCACGGTGCATTTAAAGCTGTATCATACCACTTTAGGGATGTGGGTGGTGCTGTGGTCTAAACCACTGAGTCTCTTGGGCTTGCTGATCGGAAGGTTGGTGGTTCAAATCCCTGCAACAGGGTGAGCTCCCGTTGCTCTGTCCCAGCTCCTGCCAACCTAGCAGTTCAAAAGCACACCAGTGCAATATAGTTCGAAAGCACACAGGGCTGTCTTAAGCATATGCAGCGTGCCGGGGTGCAAAGATCTGCCCGGCACACCCCCCCCCCCAGGTTGCCCAGTCCCAGGCGTGCAGGAGGGCGGAGCCAGCCGGCTGCCTCAGCATCTCTCTGGCTCGGTCAGCACCCGAACTCGTGGCACAGAGCCACCCGCAGCAGAAGAGCCTGCTGCAGTGCTCTGACTGACAGACGGGCTCTTTCCTGGACTCAACTCTTGGGCCCCGGACTCTCAGCCTGGTGCCTCTGAGAGCCTGGCACCTGGGTGCCCCGCACCCCTAGCGCCTATGGGTAAGATGGCTCTGAAAGCACACCAGTGCAATATAGATAAATAGGTACCACTGCGGCGGGAAGGTAAACGGTGCTTCCGTGGGCTCTGGCTTCCGAGTTTAGTCTTGCTGGCCACATGACCCAAAAAGCTGTCTGTGGACAAACACCAGCTCCCTCAGCCTGAAGCGAGATGAGCTCCACACCCCATAGTCACCTTTGACTGGACTTAACCCTCTAGGGGTCATTTAACTTTAGCTTTAGATGCCACTTTAAATAGTTGTTGTTTTTCTTTCCCCCCCCCCATGGAATCCTGGGAACTGTAGTTTGTTAATGGGCTGAGAACTATTCCCGTCACTAAGCTACAATTCCCAGAGTGATTTAACCATCTTCTCCCATGGATCTTTTGGGAATTGTTGCAGCCACACTGACCGAGGCTGATTTCAGGAAAAACACCTGGAAGGCACCACGTTGGCTATTCCTGAATTACAATAATCATTTCTAAATCTGCATCTATGCATATAAAATTGGCATAGGCAAATTGTATGCAAATATTAGTCCATTTGTTGTGGTGATGCGTTTCCTCTCTTGGGGCAATGTGAAAGTGGCTGGCTGCATGTGATGTGTGATGCCACATCCCACAACTCCCCTCTGCCAGGAAGTCTTTGCTGGGGATGTTGGGCAATTCAGACAAAATGGAAATGGGAGCAGAAATTGCCAACATTCCCTTATTCTTCCTATGTCCAGAATGGAAATCAGCCCAGTGAATATGATTAGTATCTGTCATCGGTGTTACTTTCAATCTGCCAATGATGGGTAATCTATTATATCCCCCCACCATTCGCACTGGTTCCCCCCTTTTTTTAATGAATGGGGTAGAATAACGTAATTACACAACAGTGAAACAAATAGCAGAAGGCAGTAGTTCTGGGCAGCAGGCAAACTGCAGCAGAAGGGAAACAGGACTGTGTGCAAAAATACAGGGCAGAAAAGAAAATTATCTCCTTACATCCCTGAATCTAACCTCTCCTCCTCCTCTGGCAACTGAACTAAAGCTAAATTATGCATAACTGCATTTGCTCACAATCATTTCTCATAAGACCCCCGCACCTCCCCACTATCTAAATTCGATTGCAATCTCCCCGAGCCAGAAGTATTTCCTTTTGCTTTATTTCATTCTGCTGGTACTATATAAATACTGAGCGGTATAAGGTTTCCCAACTTTGCATGCAACAAGCTGTCAAGTTCTTTTAAAGCCGTTCTCATAAAGGGAGGAATTCTGCCAACTAACCAACGTTCGGCCCACATGTGTCCTTGATTAGATTAACAAAGTGATTTGTTGAAAGAGCCGTTTCTGTTGGCTCTGCGAGTTGAAACACCGCTTGATTTTAAATTGGACTTTGCTGCTCTCAAAGCAATAATTGGGAGGCATGAGTACCTCTCTGACAAATCGGTCCAGGGGGGCAGGAATTGGTAGCTCCCAGGACATCCTTTTGGCCACCATCTCTGTGCTTCCTCAAATGACCATCTCCACATCCACACCACACATTTAAAGCACATTCAACCCACAAGCACATGGTGTCCCCCCCAAAGAATCCTGGGAACTGTAGTTTCCAGAACTACAATTCCCAGTATCCTCAGAAATCTGCAGTTCCCAAGATTCCTTTGGGGGCAGCCATGTTCTTTAAATGTGTGTTGAATGTGCTTTAAATGTACAGTGTGGGTGTGAGCTGAGAGATTGAGGTCGTTGCTCCCAGGTTCAGTCCCTGGCATTTTCACATTAAAGCAGCATTTCCCGTGTTTTCCAGATGTTTTGAACTACAACTCCCATCAGCCCAAACCAGCACAGCCATACTGGCTATGGCTGATGGGAGTTGCAATTGTTGTAAACAAAAATCTGCCCTTTTCCCCAAGAGCCCATATAGAGTCCTTACGTAGGTTCCCTATTGGTAGGAGAAAATAACAGAGGCCAACCAGAGAATATTGAGAAGCAAAACAGCTAGTAATCCTGATCTTTATTGATCTGTAGCAACAGGGTCCTCGCTCACCACACGCAGGAGGGAGAAGGAACCCAGAACAATGGTGTGACAGCCCTTATATAGACTTTTGAAATTGCCACCCTGTAGATCAAGACCACTTGGGACGCGGGTGGCGCTGTGGGTAAAACCTCAGCGCCTAGGACTTGCCGATTGCATGGTCGGTGGTTTGAATCCCCACAGCGGGGTGCGCTCCCGTCGTTCGGTCCCAGCGCCTGCCAACCTAGCAGTTCGAAAGCACGCCCGGGTGCAAGTAGATAAATAGGGACCGCTTACCAGCGGGAAGGTAAACGGCGTTCCGTGTGCGGCTCTGGCTCGCCAGATGCAGCTTTGTCACGCTGGCCACGTGACCCGGAAGTGTCTGCGGACAGCGCTGGCTCCCGGCCTATAGAGTGAGATGAGCGCACAACCCTAGAGTCTGGCAAGACTGGCCCGTACGGGCAGGGGTACCTTTACCTTTACCTAGATCAAGACCACCCCCAGAAACATCATACATACATCACAGAAGGGGTGTAGCTCAAGACCACCTCCACCCCCAGATACATCATACCTACATCACAGAAAGGGCGGTTTACAGCAGAAATCTGAGTGGTTTGTTTACCTCCTGTCTGCCAGGTTACCTGTTTAATGGTCACTTGATTGGATTGCCTGGGGAGCCTGGCCAGTCTTTTGTAATGATAAATACTTAGTTCCTGAGCCAGGTCACATCCTCACACCCTATTCATATCTTGTTGTTGTTGTTTACTCCTGTGCTGATCTACGTATGTGCTTGGTTGGTACACTTATGAACATTTAACATATATCTAAGACCTCAAAATTCCTATCACACAATCCAAAACCTCCAGAGGGCACCAGGTTGAGATGGGCTGCCTTAGAGGAAGTGCTAGCAGAAAGACCTCATAACCGCTGCCAGACAGAGTGGACAAAGAGCTTAACTGGCATAACACAGCAGCTTCCTAGGTCTCCTGTCTTTATCCCAAAACTAATGCTTCTCAAACTTAGGCCACATCTGCACTATGGATCTGAAGCAGTATCATTCCATTTTAAACACTCATGGCTTCCCCCAGGGACTCCTGGGAACTGTAGTTTGTTAAAGATGCTGAGAACGGTTAGGAGACGCCCCCCCCCCCTTACACCCTCATAGTGGTTTAACAATCAGTCCCTCTTCTGAAGAAACTCTGGTAATTACAGTGGTACCTCAGGTTAAGAACGTAATTCGTTCCGGAGGTCCATTCTTAACCTGAAACAGTTCTTAACCGGAGGTACCACTTTAGCTAATGGGGCCTCCCGCTGCCGCCGCACGATTTCTGTTCTCATCCTGAAGCAAAGTTCTTAACCCGAGGTACTATTTCTGGGTTAGCGGAGTCTGTAACCTGAAGCGTCTGTAACCTGAGGGACCACTGTATAGCTGGTGAATCGGGGCCTCCAAACCATTCTCAGCACCCACAACCAACTACAGTTTTCAGGATCCTTTGGAGGAAGCCATGACTGCTGAGCTAATGGCTAATTCTTCTTTTGATGTACAGTGGTACCTCAGGTTAAGTACTTAATTCGTTCTTAAGAAAACTGTTCTTAACCTGAAGCACCACTTTAGCTAATGGGGCCTCCTGCTGCCATCACGCCACTGGAGCATGATTTCTGTTCTCATCCTGAAGCAAAGTTCTTAACCAAAGGCACTATTTCTGGGTTAGCGGAGTCTGTAACCTGAAGCGTATGTAACCTGAGGTACCACTATATAGTGTATTATTTGGCTTGAGAGAGTTGTCAGCAAACATTCCTGCTGCAATGTTTCACCTTGATTCCAAATTTTGATTAATCGGTGTCAAGCATCTTACCATTTCCTTTGTTGTGAGCAGGGCCTATATCCCTGCCAATGCCGCCTTGTTTCTGTTTTTTGTTTTTATTTATTGAATTTATATCCCGCCCTGCCTCCTGAAGGAGGAATGTTAAATAGTACTTCAATTACTCTGGATTACTCTGGCTCCACGTTGACTTTGCCTCCACTGCTGTGGAACCCAGGGCACTCAGCTCTGCATATGCAAAGGCGAGGCAAACAAGTTATCATTGCAGGTTGCCAAGTGCCCTGGAATGTATAATAGCCGGTGGCAAACCTGGAAGGACTGCATCCGAATTTCCAAAATGCAGGGCGAGTGGGATGAGTAATCCTATGAGAATTATAAAGTCTAAGATATAAAATAAACATTCATAAATGTACCAGGCAAACACATACATAAATATATAAACCACGTGTCTGAAATAGTACAGGAGAACAATCCTGAAGCCATTTTGACTCTCCCAAATTGACCTCAAATATTTCTCTGCAAGGAGGAGGGAAATGGGAAAGGCTCTCCCATTGCCTTTGAACTGTAGGGGCTTACACCTCCCTTTTCAAATACAGTCCGGCAAGTATCTGTTAAGCTGAGCAAACTATGAATATGTGTAAGAGATTCAGGAACTAAAGCATTTACCATCTCAAAGGAATGGCCAGGCTACCCAGAAAAGGCAATCAGATAAGGCATTATCAGGTATCCTGGGAGACAGGAGAGAAGCAAAACAGTAATAAAGCTGCAGGCACCCAATTTGCAGAAACTCGCAGCAAACATTGCTCTGAATGCATTTGTTGTTGTTGTTGTTTAGTCTTGTCCGACTCTTCATGACCCCCTGGACCAGAGCACGCCAGGCACTCCTGTCTTCCACTGCCTCCTGCAGTTTGGTCAAACTCATGCTGGTAGCTTCAAGAACACTATCCAACCATCTTGTCCTCTGTTGTCCCCTTCTCCTTGTGCCCTCCATCTTTCCCAACATCAGGGTCTTTTCCAGAGAGTCTTCTCTTCTCATGAGGTGGCCAAAGTATTGGAGTCTCAGCTTCAGGATCTGTCCTTCCAGTGAGCACTCAGGGCTGATTTCCTTGAGAATGGATAGGTTTGATCTTCTTGCAGTCCATGGGACTCTCAAGAGTCTCCTCCAGCACCATAATTCAAAAGCATCAATTCTTCGGCGATCAGCCTTCTTGATGGTCCAGCTCTCACTTCCATACATCACTACTGGGAAAACCATAGTTTTAACTATACGGACCTTTGTTGGCAAGATAATGTCTCTGCTTTTTAAGATGCTGTCTAGGTTTGTCATTGCTTTTCTCCCAAGGAGCAGGCATCTTTTAATTTCGTGACTGGTGTCACCATCAGCAGTGATCATGGAGCCCAAGAAAGTAAAATCTCTCACTGCCTCCATTTCTTCTCTGAATGCATACCCTCCAACATTTCTCTGGGCAGCTTCCAACCTATATGAAAAACATAATCAAACAATAAACATTTTTTTTTAAAAAAACCTTCCCTATACAGGGCTGCCTTCAGATGGCTTGGGGGTCAGATAACTCCATACCATCCAACATTTCCTCTGATGAAAATAGGGATATCCTAAGATCAAATCAGAAACTGGGACGGCTTCTGTAAATCTGGGTCTGTTGCTGGAAAATAGAGACACTTTGAATGGTGTGAGAATGTCAGAACAAAAGTTGTAATGACAACAGCAACAACAACAGCAAATTCATTCACTTATATATTGTTGAATTGCACCATTTCGCAATGCAATGACACAGAATTGCAGAGTTTCAAGGCAGCTTGAGGGTCCAACCCCCTGCAATGCAAGACTCCATGACAGCTGGCCATCCAATCTCCACTTAACAACCTCCAATAAATGAGAACCCACAGCCTCCCGAGGGAGACCATTCCAACATCAAACTCTGAATGCACACACACAAGCGAGGCTTCCTAGCTGCTTGGAGTCACCCTTAAAGGCAGCCGTTGGACCAGCTTCTCACACTGCGTGCGTTTCAAGAAGAACTTCCATGCTGTTCCTTCTTGAAAACGCTCGCTGATTTGGAAATGAAATGGAACAGCCTTAATGACGAACACATGCAAAAGTGGCACGAACTGGAACGAGACGGATCCGCCTGGTCCTCCATTCGTTCCAGTAGGCCCCTTTTCCATTTTGGTGGTGGCTGCACTCGACCTTTTCATTCGGAGGGGAGGGGGAGTCTTTTTCATCCCAGGGGCCACATTCTCTTCTGGAAAACCTTCCGAGAGTCACATGACAGTGATGGCTGCACCCAGAGGCCAAAGTGGGCAGAGCCATAATAAGTTTCATGCAGTAGGCCAGTTTCTGCAAACAGACACCTACACCTCCCCACGCCCTTCGCTCTCTCCATCCAAGCAAGGAAGAAGCATCTATGGGTGGCCATCTGCCATGGATGCTTTAGCTGAGATTCCTGCATTGCAGGAAGGTTGGACTAGATGACCCTTGGGTGCCTTCTGTTGTAAACAAAAATCTGCCCTTTTCCCCTTATGAGGTATCCAAGAGCCCATATAGAGTCCTTACGTAGGTTCCCTATTGATAGGAGAAAATAACAGAGGCCAAACTTTTATCACAAATTTTTATCTATCATTTTATCATCACAAACTTACCGCACAGAAAAGGTGGGTGGTCTAAAACAGAAATATGAATGTTGTTTTTCCTGTCTGCCAGGTTATCTGATAATGCCTTATCTGATTGCCTTTCCTGATATTCTGTCACCCACTGAAATGCTGATTACTCAATTCCTGAGACAATGGGAAGGTTCCCTGACCAGCTCCCTGACCCTCCTCCCTCCTGGCAGAGAAACATTTGGTCAGTTTGGGAATAAAAAATGGTTTCAGGTTGATCTTCCTGTGCTAATCTATGCACATGATTGGTTGGTGCATTTATGAACATTTATATCTAAGACCTTAAAATTCTTATCACAAGTCCCACAACACTTGGTTATCTCTTGATATTGTAGACTTGGAACTGGTTCAGAAAAGGGAGCAACTTCTCCATAAGGACAGATTCAACCTCTGTGAAGGAAAGAGAGTCTCCCACCTCTATTCCACTGTAGAGCAGCTCTTACTGTCAGAAAGTTCTTCCTGATATTTATTCGGAATCTCCTTCCTTGTAGCTTGAAGCCATGGGTTCGAGTCCTACCCTCCAGAGCAGGAGAAGGCAACCTTGTTCCCTCTTCCATGGGATAGCCGTTGAGATATCTGAAGATGGCTAAGACGCTGTTTGCTTTTGGGGAGATGTTGATTGCGGGCGAGTTCCCGCCCACCACCAGGATAAATAAAGACACGAGACACCATAGTTTAAGGTTAAATGGGCGAATTAGGCCACAACTTTATTGAATTCAGGAATGAGAGGCATTGGCTTAGGCATTGGTCCTAACGACTATCGGCTCCAGCCCATTTGCTGGACTAGGAGCTCCCCCGGGTCACCGCTCGGGGGCGTGCCTTTGGCCCACACCTCCATAGGCTTTGGACAGGGCCACGCACCCCGGAGTCCTTTAACGGACCACCCTTCGCTCACTGGGGGGAGGTGATGGCGTTCCTCCCCCTCCCCCCACATCCTCTTAACGCCTTCTTACCAATATAGGGCAGGCCACGCCCCCCCAGCCAGTCGATTGGCTGGCTGGGGGGGGGCAGACATGGCCAGGATTCCCCTGCTCTCCCGGGGGCTGAAAACAGCCCCCGCTCACGTGGGGGGTGGGCGTGAAGCCCGCAACCCCACCTCCTGGGCAGGCCGGAAGTGGCTATAGAAGAAAAGAAAAGAAAAGTGTGCTAATTTTAAGTGTGCTCAATTTCTTTAGATGGCAGGGCTGTATGCACTCAGGTAATCCCCCCCCCCAAATTCTGTTGGAAGTGGTAAAGGCCTGTACAGTATCAAAGAAGAAGGGGGGAACCAACGCCTTCCCATGAGGTGTTCCTGAAAAGTAGAACTCGGCATCAACAGAACCAACATTTGACTGTGATTTGTGGCTCATTGATTTCTGTGCATGGAGAAGCTCAACATGATAGCCATGGTAGAGCATGGGATGCTTAATCTCAGGGTTGTGGGTTCGAGCCCCACATTGAGCAAAAGATTCCTGCATTGCAGCAGGTTGGACTGGATAACCCTTGTGGTCCTTTCCAATCTACAGTTCTACGATTCTAAGGTGTCCAAATCTCATTCGCCTAAAGTATTCAGCAAAGCCAAATGTAAGCAGGTTTGGGATTTAAATCCCAGAATTCAGGGGAATCATGCCATATCTTGCCACAAACAAGCAGCATGCATGCGCATATACTTGCTATCGTATCTTGCGGCCTTTTGCTCTGCCGCCATAACATGCTGGCACATCGCACCCAACTCTTGCATTTCTAGTGTGTGTTCAGCAATATTTGCTCTGGTTCCAATCTGAGCTTCGGGTGGGACAAAAAGGCTGAGCCACTGTGCTTCCTTTGAGATGATGATCCTGAGGTTTGTTTGCTTCTGGAATTTTATCAAAGAAGTTGATCTCCTGTTTCTTCCCCCCCACCCGCTGCACTTCCCCAAAGGGGGAATCACTGGAGGAGGGCTGGAACTTGAACAAACCAGTTTTCTACCAAATGCTAAGCAACATTTCTCACTTATGAGTATCTTGGATGCAGAACCAACACACCCTGACCTAGACTTGCAATAATATTCCAAGCGAATGCATATGCCTGGCTGCCGGCTCCCAGTGTTAATTGAACATGAATATTCCACAGCCGTAGGTTTTTAAGTCCTCAAAGTGTTAAAAAACTGCAGGAGGCACAAAATGAAGGCAATCCCTTGCAGAGTTTGCTAGGAGTTAGCCCCATTCACCATAGAATCATAGAATTGGAAGGTACCCCTGCAATGGAGGGGAGCTTTCCCTGGGTGAGCTCGAACCACCAACCTTCTGGTTAAGAGCCAGACACACTGCCCCATTGTGCAACACGAGGAATTAGCATAATGGGCCTTGTTTCGGAAAAAACACATGCATAGGATTGGTGGGAAGCTGTTATTAGACAGGCTTAAAAGGGGGATTAACCAACATTACAGAGGACCCACCCATCAGGGTAGGATCTTCACACAATCCTGCTCACGTTGCAATCCTTCCCATCTCTGCTCAATGTCCCATTGAGATCAGTGGGGCATACTGATCCTACCTAAGGTAAAGGTAAAGGATCCTACCTAAGGTAAAGGTAAAGGACCCCTGGATGGTTAAGACCAGTCAAAAGCAACTATGAGGTTGCAGCGGTCATCTTGATTTCAGGCTGAGTGAGCTGGCGTTTGTCGACAGACAGCTTTCTGGGTCATGTGGCCAGCTTCTGGCACAATGGAACACCATGACAGAAACCATAGCGCACGGAAATGCCATTTACCTTCCCATCGCAGTGGTATCTATTGATCTACTTGCACTGGCGTGCTTTCGAACTGCTAGGTTGGCAGGAGCTGGGGCAGAGCAACGGGAGCTCACTCCGTCACAGGGATTCGAACCGCTGACCTTCTGATCGGCAAGCCGAAGAGGCTCAGTGATTTAGACTACAGCGCCAGCCGCATCTTAGTTTAGGTCTGCATAGGATCATAGCTCAATTTACAGGTGCTATCAACAACAACTAGTGAACCTGTCCCAGTGGCTTCAACAGGATTTCATCATGGTTGAGCTGGATCCCAGCTAGAATGTGTGTTTTTGCACTGTCCTGGCCCCAGTTGTGCGATGGTAAGGAAGGTCTGAAACACACATATTGCCAATCTATATGCTGATCCCACGCGGCCACACCCCAAAACCTTGGGCGCTCCACCATCGCAGGCCCGCAGGTGTGTGATCCTTGCATCGCGCCAGACAATGTGATGATGACTCATGCACGCACGCACACCTGCACACGTGGCCACAACAGGTATGCAAATCTGGCAAGAGACTGTGTGATTAGGCTGCAATCCTGAATCCTGAGTTCACTGGTGCTAAAATAGCAGGGTTGCAATAAATTTGCTGGATCAGCCTGAAAAAGGATGTCTAAAGGACACCATCGGTGGCAAGATATTTAACTATGGCCCTTGCATGTGTGCTTGTGTGTGTTCTTGGCTACGTGTGTGTTTGGTGAATACCGTGACTCATTGCCCTGAGGCCAGATTGGAAACGAATCTCAGGAAGAGAGATGTTTTGTTATGTGCGCTTTCGTTCCCAATGCATTTGCAGCCACAGGGAAACTTCTGCGCTCTCTCTCTCGCTCTCTCTCTTTTTCTCCACCCCTGGATCCACATTGGTGCTTGCAAATGTAGGCTTAGAGACAGAGTCCGTATTGAAATCCACCCGCCCCAGTCTTCTCCCTCCATGCCTGAGGGTGAGTCACAGACTCGGCAAAAGGCATGGAGAGTTGCTCCAGCCCTGAATGAAGCAGTCCAGCTGTTGCCTTCCTGTAGGGGTGGAGTAGGGGGGTCGGAGCTGGATATCACAGGCTGCCTGAGCTGCAATTGCACCACTGAGCTTGGAGTGGGGCAGGCCAGGAGGACTCCTGGCGGAGACTACGAGGCAGCTCTCTTCCTAACCCGATGGGAGAAACTCCCTGCTCAGCCTGACTTCTGAGATTCAGCAACAACACGTTTGTTTTGCTGAAGTTCTGCGTGCCTCACTTTGCAGAGGGCTGCTTGGAGGAGCTGATCCCGCACTGGCAGCCTTTATCTGTTAGAACTACAGAACCATTTCTGAGAACTTTTGTTTCTTTGTTTTGGTAAGTCTTTTTTCTTCCCACCTTCTCCTGTTTTGTTGGGGTATGTGGGCTTGTAGCAGCAGACTGCAAACCCAGACTTGAGCTTTTTTTTGATTCGGGGATGGTTAACTGTCTGCATGCACTGCGATTTAAAGAGAGAGCGTAAAGATTGCATGTCAAGCTGGACAGTGCTCCAAGGATGTGATGAGGAAAAGGAACATCAAGTCTTGCTGTGTTGCAGAAGTAAAAAAAACTCCAGAAACGAGCACTTCAGAGGTTGTGGAGTTGGGCTTTTGGGTAACTTTGAGGTGAGCGGCTTTTGATCAAAACTATAGCAAACAGTGATGACTGAACAGAGATTGCTTTATGAGTTCAGAGATAAGGGACAACTCTTACAGGTGAATGAGATCTGTATCAGTAAGGTTTAAAAAGTTTTCTGCTCAAGTTTTCTGCATGTTAGATTCAGAAGCAGAGTCCCACCAGCTTCAATTTTCTTCCAGGGGTGTGTTCACAGGGTTGTATGCTGGCAGTGAAGTCTTGTGTGTATCAGGAGAGCATAGTGGCTCAGTGTGGAAGTTGAGCTCCAATGCCTTTGGTTCAGTTTTTACATATAAAGGTGAATCTATCAAAATCCAAAACAGTGAGAACCAAAGCACCTTCAAAATTTGCATTTATCTTAATTTTCTGAGGCAGTTCTCCAACCAAATAAGGTTTGCAAAAAATGCATATAATTAAGGACAGTGTGCCTAAATAGGAATGCATTGGTGGAAGTAGCATACAAAAATGGATTATTAGGAGAAATTGCTTGTAAAAAAAAAAATAGACAAAGTTGCATACATCAGGAGAAAGTCATACTGAAATGCTGGATAATTTGCAAGATGATTGGGGAGGGGGGAGGATTGCAAATTGCAGCACATATGCGGAGAACCAAATTTAAGATTTGGGAAAATGAGAAACTGAGAGGATGGGAACTGGCAAATCCTTTGATCCCAAGTCTCCATATGCACAGAGCAAATAGGCAGAGCCAGCACACATACACCCTAAAATATTTGAGAATGAACAGGAGTGGGCTTGCTTGTCAATGGCTGGGGGTGGGGGGCCTGCTGCACACTTAGCCCCACCCACTCGCTCAGCAGGGTCTACAAGTTACACCATGCAAATGAGTAGTTGTCATACAGCCATTCTGACCACTGCCTTTTGAGACCATGCGTGGAAGGCAAAACAGGCACTGCACTTCTGATGTGGGAGAGGAAGGCGTGTCCCTCTGTATCTAGAACACTGCTGCCTTGCAGCCAGTCAGTTTAGGGCTGTTTTACACTGAGTGGCAGCAGTAGTAGAGTTTCAGACAACCATCATTCCCTGCCCTACCTGGAGATGCCAGAACTCGAACTCGGGACTTCCTTCGTGCAAAGTGCTCCCACTGAGCTTTGGGTCCTTCCACAAGGACATGCTGCCTGTACAGTTCCTTACAATAACCAAGCCTTCCCTACACACCCAGCAAGCTTTCAACGGGAGGGGGTAACATTGCAGCCTTCCCTTATAGAGTTGTCACAAGCACGGACTCCCCAAAGGTTTCCTACTGCCCTGAACGTTCCTGATCTTGTCCAGTCTCAGAAGCTAAGCAGGGTCAAGCCTGGTTAGTACGTGGATGGTACCCTGCCTGGGAATACTGGGTGCCATAGGCTTAGAAGCCTGGATAGCTCAGTTGGTTAGAGTCTGGTGCTGATAATGCCAAGGTTGCAGGTTCGATCCCTGTATGGGACAGCTGCGCATCCCTGCACTGCAGGGGGTTGGACTAGATGATCCACAGGGTCCCTTCCAACTCTACATTTCTATTATTTCTATAAGATCAGGCGTGGTTGGCTTCTATTCTGTTCTTCTGTTCTCTGCATCAATCTGTAGGGAAATTAAATGACCATTGCATCTCCTTGCAGGCCCCCTTTTAAAAAGAAAGGGGGGAAACTATGAAAAATATGTTCAAAAGAAATGTTAGATTTGTGGGGCTGGTCCATTCAAAATTAAACATTTGTGTGGCCTCATCCTATACATGTTGGCTCACAAGTGAGTTCCATTCAGTTAACTGGGATGCGTTCCCTAGTAAATGTACTTAGAACTGCAGACTTACAAAGTCCCTGCTCGCTGGCCTGTCCCCAAAGTCAGTAAGGCGGGTGTTTGTACTTTTTGGTGCGCTGTGGATTTACTGCCTAAACCATGTTTTGATTTCAGTGCTTCGTTTTTCTTTTTGCACGTTCCCCTGAATACTTTTCTAGAAACGCAAGATAAAAAGAAACATGCAGATGCTAGAGATAGGGCCTTCTCCGTGGTGGTCTCTCATCTGTGGGAGTCCTTCCCAGTTGGGCAAACAGTTGGCCCTTCAGTTCTGGATTTTAAGTGGGCTTCGCAGCAATTGTTGCTTTTAGCTGCCTTGTCTTCTGGCGAATCACTTGGACGAGTTTTGACTTATCCCAGTGGCTCTCCTGCAGCTGGTTTGAAGTGTGTTCTAAATGGTAATGTTACAGGTCGCTTGGCTGGACTTCCCTAGCTACTGTTTCAAATTATGGCCCTTTGGTTGATGTTGATATTGTGCTTGTGTATGTTTTATAGCTGAATAGTTTTATGTAAGCCACCTTAAGAGGGCTTTTTGGCCCGGAAAGGTGGCTTAGAGATATTTAAGATTAAATAACTAGAGGACTCTTGCAGAGTTTCTGTCGCTGTTTGTTCTGGAGGAAGAGAGTCATTTTGCTCGGCTGGAGGGGAGTTGTATATTTGGCTATATATTTGTATATTGGCTGAGGTGTATATTTGTTTAACAGAAGGGGGTGAAACGCAGGATTGAAGGCTCTGCCCTGAGCCAGCTTGGGAGGTTTCAAAGGCCTTGGAAGCCAGATTTGACCCCAGGGCTTCCAGGTGCCTATCAGTATTGCAGATTCCATCAGAGCATGAAACAACAACTTCTGGTTTCCATGTAGGAATGGCAGGCCAGACAAACCCAGCCCAGCCTGCTCCTGTGCAGCTGGAGCTACAGCCATGAGTTAGCCAAGAGAAGCTCTTATTTTAACCTCTTCCTTGCTGCACTTTAGATGACTAGTGAAAGGACAGCTGCAGGGGCCAGTCTGCAAGTTCAAAAAAGCATAGGGTTGGGAGCAGGGATGGGCTCAGTGCACATTTAGAGTCGAAACTATTAAACGCACACTCTCAGAAGCAACACACAAACGGAAACTGAAATTCGCACCTGTCTGAATTTTTCAATGCCGGTTTCCAACCGATGTGTACAGAAGTGCATACGTTGGGAGAAAGTGTGCATTAAACTGAAACTGTCAGTGAAATTCACATACAAAATGGCATTCTATCAGGGGGAATGGCTTGCAAAAATGTGTGCGCTGGTCAAAACCACGTGCAGAAATGTGTTTATTGCGATAAAATTACACTAAAACACTGATGGATGCTTATGATGGTTTTTTTTTCTTAAAAAAACATGAATTACTGCAGAAATGTGAAATACTGAATATAAGTCTGGAAAAACGAGCAATTGAGAGAAGTGAAATCAGCAGATCCTTCCGTTCGTGGTTTGAAGGGAGTTTGGGGGTGCACTAGTCCTGGCATGGGGAACCTCAGGCCCAGGGTCCAAATGTGGCCCTCTGAAACACTCTGTCTGGCCCTTAGAACTCTCACTGCAGACCACACCCCTCACTGGACCTGCTCTGCTTCCCAAATCTTTTTGCCCAGTTGGAACGTGGCCCTGAACTCGCCCCTTGTTGGGATGGAGAATAGAGGGGGCCGTGCAGAAACTAGCCTGCTAAAGTTCCCCAACCCTCAGTTAGGTTAACTTTTGGTCTGGCTGTCATGTCCTCAGATTTGGGTCTTCAAATATGGTTCTGCCCTGAGCAAGTTGCATACAAAGATGGGGTAGGATTTACAGCACAGAAAAGGCTGCGTTGGTGGGGGATCCAAACCTGGGATCTAGATGTGCTTCTTCTCCCCACGCAAACCAAGGTTTGCTCTTGGCTCGCTGCTCTGAGCCTCTCAGCTGCTGTACTCCATGTCCTCCTTGACTGCCTTTGACCAGGATGTGTGCTTGAAATCCCTCTTGCTTGCATGGACGATGGATGGAGAGATGCAAGAGGGCTTGGCTGGAAACCTCTGAAATGTAGCCTTCTGTACAAAGGTAAGAGTCACACCTGGCACCCTACCCTGCTTTTGCCTCTGGCCCTGTCCGCCACTGGCATGTGGCCCCCGGAAGCTTGCCAGGGAGGCAATGTGGCCCCCAAGTTGAGAAAGTTCCCTCACCCCTGTTCTGGGGCACCCACAGCTCACAATTGGTGCTGCTCAGCCAGCTGGCGGAATCCTATCTGGCTCAGCTCTTAAGCTGCAAGCTCTGGCGGAGGAAGAGGAGTGCGGGGGGGACGCACCGCCCGCGGCAGCGCGATCCCGGTGGGGTCCCATCACTGCTGCCCCCCTGCCCACGCTGGGTGCCGTGCCATGCCCTTGTGGGAGGCGTGCCATGCCCCCAGGACGCATGCCACACCCCTGCGGGTGGCACACCATGCCCCCAGGATACGCGTGAAGCTCTGCCACTGGCTGCAAGCTCCCCTGGAGTCTCCTTTCCGGTCAGTTGACCAAACCTGTGTTTTACCTTCTCCAGCAATCTCTAGCTGAGCAGGCAGCTAGCAGACTGTCAGGATCTGGCCAGCAGGGCCCTGGCACAAGGCGGAAGTCTGGTATTGGTGCTCTGATCAAGCAAAGCTGTGGCGGGGCTGTAGAGGACACTCCTTTTAAAAGAAATCATAGACCATGGAATCGTAAGGTTGGAAAGGAACACGAGAGTCATCTGATCCTGCAATGCAGGAATCTTTTGTCCAAAATAGGATTCGAACCCATGACCATGAGACTAAGAGTCTCATGTTCTACCGACTGTGCTATTCAAGATGGATGGGTCTGGAACCCTGATGGATGCAACCCCGAAGGCAAAAATCTCCCCCTGAGGTCCACAGGAGAGGATTCTGTTGTTCATGTCTGAAGGCAAGTGGATTTCCATAATTGGAAGGGTTCTGAGGGTCATCTAGTCCAACCTCCTTGCAGTGCAGGAATCACAGCCAGGGGAGTCTTTAGCATATGCGCTGCCGGGGTGCAAAGATCCGCACAGCACCCCCAAGTCTGACAAGCGCTGCCGTTGTGAATGACACACAAATGAGCGCACAAAGTCGAAAGTCCTCTAGTGAAACGATAGGTATACATTTTGTTTTTCTAGCTTGGTCAAAATGATTTATTATTTCGTAACAGGTAGATAATTAAGAGCTTAGGCGACTTCAGTGGCAGGCGCCTGGCGCCCCCCAGAATTCGGCGCCTAGGTGCCCCACACCCCTTGCCCCCCCCCCCTGGTAAAGACGGCTCTGATCAAAGCTAATACAAGCAGAGCTTTCACCACTGTGGCTCTTTTTTATGGAATACCCACCTTGGGGAGACCTTCCAGGCTCTCATCCCTCCAAGGATTTAGAAGACCGAGATTTTGCGGTTATGGGCGGCTCCCAGTGCGATGTCTGGCTGCCACCCCCAGCTTGTCATTCTGGTGGTTCTGTTTTGATGGGTGGAGCAGGAATGGTTGAGTGTAACAGATGGGAACCTCGGTGGATCTTTGCCAAACAGCTGCTAAGAGTTGGTAGGCAGGTACAGTTTTAAGTCAAGAAGCTGCAGGCAGGTGGCGATGCATAACCCTACCCCTGCCTGCCGCTTTCCTCCTATGTCCCTTTCTCCCTGCTGCCTAATTGCCAGAGCCGAACAAATATGGTTAGTAATCTGAAAGCAAGTCCTATAAGGAAAGATGGAAGCCACTGAGGATTTTCACTTTGGAGAAGGCTGAGAAAGAACAGGCTAACCCTCTTCAAATAAGGGTTGCTACATAGGTAAAGGTAAAGGGACCCCTGACCATTAGGTCCAGTCGTGGCGGACTCTGGGGTTGCGGCGCTCATCTCGCTTTATTGGCTGAGGGAGCCGACATACAGCTTCCGGGTCATGTGGCCAGCATGACTAAGCCGCTTCTGGCGAACCAGAGCATCACACGGAAATGCCGTTTACCTTCCCACCGGAGCAGTACCTATTTATCTACTTGTACTTTGACGTGCTTTCGAACTGCTAGGTTGGCAGGAGCAGGGACCAAGCAATGGGAGCTCACCCCCTCGCAGGGATTTGAACCGCCGACCTTCTGATCGGCAAGTCCTAGGCTCTATGGTTTAACCCACAGCGCCACCATAGAAGAGAGCAAAGACTTCTTACTTGCTTTCTGCCAAGGCAGGACTGGATCAGGGGCAGAGCTATCTGCTCCGGCACCCAGAGCGGCACACATGCTGTGCACCTGGGGGCGGGGCTAGCTGCCGTGGGGGCGCCACCCACAGCGAGTGGTGAGCATCCCGGGGGGTGCCGCCCATGGCAAGCGGCGAGTAGCCCGGGGGGGTGCCGCCCAACTACACCCCCTTCCTCCACCAGTGGACTGGATCTAAGGCCGTTTCAAGAAGGGTAATTTTGGTTGAACATTAGGAGACACCCCAATGTTTAATGGAAGAGCAGTTCACCCATGGAATCAACCTTGCAGTGGTGGGATCTCCCTTGTTGGAGGTCTTCTCTTTGGAATGCTCTGGGTCGGAATTCTGTGTATCAAGCAGTGGGCTAGACTCTATGGCCTTCAGGGACCCCTTCAACTCTAGGATTTCCCTGCAAAACAGCATGTCCAGAAACTTAGCTGCGGTGGGGCAGGGTTTTGCAGGGAGAAAGTGGCAGGTGGGGAAGGGTTAAGCACCCCATTCCGCTCACTGCTTCTCTGCTTCAAATCATGCCCTCCCCACTCTGCTTTTCAGCTGCTCAGCAGAGAACCAGATTCTCTGCAAAATGTCTCATTCCATCCTTAATGGCCAGATTTTACTTGATTTTATCGTAGGCTGCTGTGGGAGGGAATCATGTGAGCTTGACTCTTTCATTCCCCACAAGCCCTATTTATCCTGGCATTCCCATTCAGCTGTATGTTAGTGCAGGTTTGGTGGTTGATACGGAGAGTAAGCCAGCTTCCTTTGATCTGTCTGTGTTTACCTCTTTTCTTTTCTTTTACTGTTTTTGGTATAGCACTTTCCTAAAGTAAACTCAGCCCTGTGGATGGGAGGCTTATATAAATCTTATTTGGGGCAAGTGTGTTAAAGATGATCTCAGCCACTACTTAAAAGCAGTTCGCTGAAGATGGCTGCATTCCAGTCTGCAGTACAACTGTTTTTCATGCAAAATGCATCAAGGGTATATATTTTTTTCTCCCCAGTCTGGAAAGAGTGCTGGCAAAAGTTCTCTTTGGGGATATTCTTCTGGTCCCTGGTGATAGGGAATATTTTTAAGTTATAGCATTCATCATCTTGTTAGGTCAGTTTTTATTCCCAGCTATGAGGTCAGTGTGCCTTTAGTTATCTTTGGCCAGGTTTGCTGTTAATCACCATAATCAAGTCCAGCGATCAGGGGATGATACAGTGAAATATATTGAGGCCCGGTGATTGGAATTAGCATTTGGGGCAGAGCAGCTTATGATTCACAAAGTGTGATGCAGATCAGGAATTGTGGATATGTGAGAAAATAAGAAGAGCCTTGCTGAATCAAGCCAACGCCCATCTATGCCAGCATCTTGCTATCACAGTTGCCAACCAAGTGTCTATTGAAACCCTGCAAGCATAACATGAGAGAAAATATATATTTGCAAATGCATATTTTTGCGAGAAAAGGTGTATCTAAATATAATTTCTGTGCTTTTTTATTTTAAAAAAATCGCAAATTAGTGTCCATTCCTGGGTTTTCTGCAACTAGTATTCAGAAGCAACAGTGAAAATAGAACATAGCCACCTGGCTAAGTAGCCATTGGTAGTCCTCTCCTCCTTGAATTCGCCCATTCCTCTTTTAAAGCCATTCAAAAGCAAACCTGATGAAGAACAGTTGAAGGAATTGGGTATGTTTAGCCTGGAAAATATTTGTGGGGGGAAAATATGGAAAAGTGGGGTAGATATAAGATATATGTTCAAAATGGTACATTTATGAACATTCATTTTATATATATATATATATATATATATATATATATATATATATAACCTTAATTTTTTTATTTCAGTTAGAACGTGGTGCTGATAACAGCAAGGTTGCAGGTTCGATCCCCGCATGGGATAGCTGCGTATTCCTGCCTTGCAGAGGGTTGGACTAGATGATCCTCCGGGTCCCTTCCAACTCTACAGCTCTATGATTCAACGACAGGATTTCCCAATCTGTCAACAGGCATTCAGTAGAACCCTGGGGCAACACTGCAAGAACAGCTATTCTCTCCCAGGCAAATATTAACTCTGCTTTCCTCTTGATGCGGTTCAATGGATGCTGTCTCCGCACCATTTAACTTGGTTGGTTTTTGGTAATGCCTTCATTGTTAACATGAAACACAGACAATAAGGCATGAGCCTCACGTTACTTTTAAAAGCATCCTTTGACCTGCTTAGAGTGGATTCACTCAAACAAGGAAGCAGCGTCTGTATGAAATTCAACCCATCAGGGAAGGCCATAGCCCAGTAGGTGTATGCAGAAGGCCTCCGGTTTGCCATGGTTTTCTCCCATAGAAACCTGGGAAGTGTACTTTGTTAAAGGTGCCAGGAACTATAGCATTTTGAGGGGTCTCCTAACAACTTCCAGCACCCTTAAGAAGCTGGGGTTCCCAGGATTATTTGGGGGATGCCATTACTGTTAAAGTGGTATAAGAGTGCTTTAAATGTATGGTGCAGAGGGGACCAAACATTGGGGAGAAGGGATGAAGTTTCTGTGATGAACAACAGCTGATGGACTACAGCTCCCATCATCCCTGACCATTGGCCACACTGGCTGGGGCTGATGGGAGTTCCTGTCCAACAGTGTCTGCAGTTCCACAGGTTCCTCATGCCTGCTGAATTCATATTCATGGAATTGTAGAGTTGGAAGGAACCCTAAGATCATCTTTCTACAGTTAAACCATGCTACATGATTGGGGTGTGCTAAGCTCATTTTGTGATGTCTACATGTGGCCTTTGTATATGTTAAGCCCAGTGTGCTTGAATTACTGAAGAAAAGGTGTGCAGGGGCGCGGTCCTTTAAGAAATCCCAAGAACATGGAAATGTAGCCTACCAGCCTCTTCCCAGGCTAGTAACTTTTGAGTGTTATTTGCAAGGGTGTATAAGGCCAGTCCTTATTCCTTTCTATGCTAAAACTCATAGGCTAGAGATCATGGGGTTTGGGTGCCAGTGAAAACAAACGACGGCACTGACTGCCACATAATACAGTTTTAAACAAGGACTTCTGAGAGATTAAAATCTATCACTGTGCTCCGAAAGAGATACCGTTTCCATGTGACTGCCAATATTTCCTGTTTCTAGCAGAAGAGCATTTCCTGTTTCTAATATCAGCCCAATGCAGAAGGCCCAGCGATACACAAAAAATAAGCCTGGCATTTTGGAAAGAAAGACAAGGTTGGAATGTGTGTTGTTCCCTGTAGTTCAGGAAAAAGATGGTCAGTGTATTATTTTAATAGAACTGTTTCCATTATTCCAGAGGAGCTAATTCTAGCCATTAAACTGAGCTCTTTATGAGATTTACGAACCCTGGAATTATGCACGTAAACATCAACATTTCAGGCTTCCTTGAAAGCAAACAATTGTGTCATCATTGCGCAAGCAAATATGTGTAATTACAGAATCTGTGCTTCAGGAATTCTTGAGGAATTCATTCTTTGCAAATTCCTAGACAGACCAACCTGATCTGCAGCTCCAGGACTAATGAGTGGACTACATTCCTCCAGATATCATGACAGATATCTGCTCAAAAACTGTCCCCTTTATTATTTTTAAAATGTGCATTTTGGGATAAACTACAGCTAGAAATGCATAACATGAGAGAAAATATATATTTGCAAATGCATATTTTTGCGAGAAAACGTGTATCTAAATATAATTTCTGTGCTTTTTTATTTTAAAAAAATCGCAAATTAATGCAGAAACAGAATGACACAGACTTATGAATGAGCACGTGCAAAGCTGTTACAATCTGGAATTAGTTTTAGCCATCCATTGCTATGTATAATTAGAGTACAATATGTGCGCTGAAAATTGCCTTCTGTCAGATCAGACTATGCTTCCCTTGCCAATTGCTGTCTATTTTGATTGGCAGCAGCATGCCAGAGCCTCAGGTGGGGGCCTTTCACATCCCTTTTATCTGATATCCTTTTAATAGCAAATGCCAGGGAATGAATCTGGGACTTTGCACATTTAGCATAGTTACTCTGCCTCTGAGCTGCAAGTCTTCCTTCCTTCCTTCCTTCCTTCCTTCCTTCCTTCCTTCCTTCCTTCCTTCCTTCCTTTTTCTTGTACCACTGCTGGCAAGATCTGGCAGAAGGAGCTGTACAGCAAAAGTGTCAATACTGATACAGTCATACCTCGGGTTACAGACACTTCAGGTTGCGTGTTTTCGGGTTTCGCACCGCGCCAAACCCAGAAGTCCCAGAACAGGTTACTTCCAGGTTTCGGCGCATGTGCAGAAGTACTAAATCGTGCTTTGCGCATGCGCAGAAGTGCCGAATCACAACCCGCGTGTGTGCAGACGCGGAGCTGTGGGTTGCGAATGCTGCGGGTTGCCAACGTGGCCTCCCGCATGGATCACGTTCGCAACCCGAGCGTCCACTGTAATGTAGTAGGGAACGAACAGCACTTCAACTGTGTGGGAGCTGTGTAGAGCAGTGGTTTTCAACCAGTGTGCCGTGCCACCCTGGGCTGCCTTGAATGATGGTCAGGGATGCCACGGGCAACCCTGGCCTCTGTCCCTGTTTCCTTCCCTCCCTCCCCTGATGCCCTCTCACATCTCTGCCTGCCAAAGTCTTGCACAGCTGTTTACTGCAGGAGCCCTGGCTACAAGCTCCCCAGGCAAATGGAGCCTCTGGGGCTGGCTAAGGGGTGCTGGCTACCAGGAGCTGAGGCGGGCCTCAGAGTAAGCAAACAAGCAGACAAGGGAGCCCAGCCAGTCAGTCCACCATCCCTTGCTGTCAGGAACAGACAGACAAGTCCCAGGCCCCTGTGGGGCAGTGTGAGGAGGCACAGTTCTTTGGGGCTGGGAAGCTCAGAGACTAGGACTCTGAAGGAGAGGGGAGAGGAGAGGAGGCTGAGGGAACCCTCCACAAGGGAGGGTGTTTGAAAAAGGGTGAGGGGCTGCCAGCTCTGCAGGCAAGGTGGTGACACAACTGGGTTCCTGAGCCCCACAGGAAGAACGTAGTTGGTCAAGGGAGCCGTGGACTCAAAAAGGTTGAAAACCTCTGGTGTAGAGACATCCAGTGTCGGAGGGAAGGAACCAAAGGAGCAGGCCCTCTCCTGGCATTGATAAGGCAGGAGGGCTCAAACACTTTAGGGGCCCTAGGGATGGAGTAGACATGTGATTCGGTTTGCATTCAAAACAAATTCAAAACAAAACAAAATAATAAAATAAAATATAAAATAATTCCTTCCAGTCGCACCTTAGAGACCAACTAAGTTAGTTACTGGTATGAGCTTTCGTGTGCATGCACACTTCTTCAGATACCTAATTCACAAATTCTGAGAGAAGATGCAAAACAAAACACAAAACGCCCTTTGAAATTTGCCCCCTCTCAGAATTTTGCTGTGCAGTCCTCCAGCCAAGTAATGTGTACTAAGATGCATATACTAGTGTAAATTGTGCAAATAAATGCACATTTTAGTGAAAATAACATATCTGCAAATACGCATTATATTTGGGGAAACTGCTTTGCAAAAAAAATGTGCGACTTGGGCAAGATTGCCTTGGAGAAGAAATCCGTGCTAAAGTTAGCTGATGAATTTACATGAGGACTTCTTAAAAAAAACCTCTCACAAACTGATGTGGAAATGGAAAGAATTGAATGTAAGGTTGAAAAAATGAGAAACTGGGGGGGGGGGGGACACCTGAAATTGACAAATCGGCCCATCCCTAAGAGCTCTGGGGACACATGCATCAGCCTTGTCCCCCACCCCCAAAAAACCTTTTAGGAATTCAACTGAAGACAGCTAGAATCTCTCCAAAGAATAGATCTTCATGTTCAATATGTAAAAGGCAAAAAGGGTCGGGACTGGTGTGCACAGGCAATTAGGGGGCTGGGGCATGCATCTCTACACAGATTGAGTAATCGTATATATATTTTTTAATGTCCGAGCAGGATTTTAGTAAGCTTGAGAGGAGGGGGCCTGGTTTGATAAAGTGTGCAAAACTCTGAGTTAGGGAAGGAAACTATTTGTTGTTGTTGTTTAGTTGTTTAGTCGTGTCCGACTCTTCGTGACCCCATGGACCAGAGCACACCAGGCACTCCTGTCTTCCACTGCCTCTGCAGTTTGGTCAAACTCATGCTGGTAGCTTTGAGAACACTGTCCAACCATCTCGTCCTCTGTCGTCCCCTTCTCCTTGTGCCCTCAATCTTTCCCAACATCAGGGTCTTTTCCAGGGAGTCTTCTCTTCTCATGAGATGGCCAAAGTATTGGAGCCTCAGCTTCAGGATCTGTCCTTCCAGTGAGCACTCAGGGCTGATTTCCTTAAGAATGGAGAGGTTTGATCTTGCAGTCCATGGGACTCTCAAGAGTCTCCTCCAACACCATAATTCAAAAGCATCAATTCTTCGGGGATCAGCCTTCTTTCTGGTCCAACTCTCACTTCCATACATCACTACTGGGAAAACCATAGCTTTAACTATATGGATCTTTGTTGGCAAGGTGATGTCTCTGCTTTTTAAGATGCTGTCTAGGTTTGTCATTGCCTTTCTCCCAAGAAGCAGGCTTCTTTTAATTTCGTGGCTGCTGTCACCATCTGCAGTGATCATGGAGCCCAAGAAAGTAAAATCTCTCACTGCCTCCATTTCTTCCCCTTCTATTTGCCAGGAGGTGATGGGACCACTGGCCATGATCTTCGTTTTTTTGATGTTGAGCTTCAGACCATATTTTGCGCTCTCCTCTTTCACCCTCATTAAAAGGTTCTTTAATTCCTCCTCACTTTCTGCCATCAAGGTTGTGTCATCTGCATATCTGAGGTTGTTGATATTTCTTCCGGCAATCTTAATTCCAGCTTGGGATAAGGAAACTATAAATGCCTTAATATATGTGAATATATTATATATTATATGTGAATTTATTTGCCAAATGCTGTTTACTTCTTTTTGTAAGCAGTTAGCTCTCAGGCAAGGCATGATATTAGGTATGGGTCTACCTTTTAAGTATGCTGATTGATGCTGTGGGAAAACCCACAAGGATTTACTTATTGTGCGTGGTTGGCTGCAAACACGCTGTACTTTACAGCTCCCCATCCCCCCCAAAAAAGAATAATGGGAACTGTAGTTTAAGGGTGCAGGAAACTGCAGTGCTGTGAGGGGGAAACTATAGCTCCCAGGATTGTTTGGGGGAATCGATGTGCCTTTAACGGGACTTAAGTAAAAGGGATGCAGGTGGCGCTGTGGGTAAAAGCCTCAGCGCCTAGGGCTTGCCGATCGAAAGGTCGGCGGTTCGAATCCCCGCGGCGGGGTGCTCTCCCGTCGTTCGGTCCCAGCGCCTGCCAACCTAGCAGTTTGAAAGCACCCCCGGGTGCAAGTAGATAAATAGGGACCGCTTAATGGTGGGAAGGTAAACGGCGTTTCCGTGTGCTGCGCTGGCTCGCCAGATGCAGCTTGTCACACTGGCCACGTGACCCGGAAGTGTCTCCGGACAGCGCTGGCCCTCGGCCTCTTGAGTGAGATGGGCGCACAACCCCAGAGTCTGTCAAGACTGGCCCGTACGGGCAGGGGTACCTTTACCTTTTAAGTATATGGTGTGTGCACAGCTTTATTTGTTTCTAAAGAAAGGACTTCCTTCAGCAGCTGGCAGCCGTCCTCTTCAGGGATTACTGGCCACACATAAGGGGATGTTTTGTGTTCCTGAGAGAGGCTTTGCCCTCCCATTGTTCCTTTCAGCCTCCTCACCTTGAGAATTCTGCTGAGCCTGATTCAGCAGAATCGCCCACTAATTCACATACCAGTCTGTCAGTGTTATGTAGTGTAGTTTCACCCTGGGCCAACAGGGGGATACTGTATATAGTTTTCACTCAGGTCTGTAGATAGTTTTCACTCAGGTCCGCGGCAGTTATTTTAGGCGGGAACTCTGGGCTGTTGTGGTTACAATGTGACAGCCGGCTGCCTATAAATACAGGCCGGCTGAGCTGTTCACAGTCAGTTCTATTCCAGCTTACCATAATAAAGAGCTACTTGAAGAGATCGCTGTGCCGGCTGCTATGTCAACCCACGACTTAACACTGGCGACGAAGGTGGGATCCGGGTGCTGCGAGGCCTGTTTGCAACGCATGGGTGTCCTGATGTCCTTGTCTCTGACAACGGACCGCAGTTCACATCAGGCACGTTTGAGCGGTATCTTTTGGGACTGGGCATCCGCCATGCACTAACGGCACCCTTTCATCCATCCAGCAACGGGCAAGCGGAAAGAATGGTGCGCTCGACAAAAGAGGCACTGGCACGCCTGGACCGGGGAGACTGGCATGAGCGGGTCGCCGAATACTTGTTCGCGCAACACATCACCCCTCATGCGGCCACAGGGAGGAGTCCTGCGGAACTGCTTATGGGCCGCCGCCTCAGGTCACCGCTCGACCGGCTACACCCAGACTTTGCCGTGGCTGAACCCCCAGGCTGTGCCAACGCACCACGGTCATTTGTCCCAGGAAACCAGGTCTTTGCCCGGAACTATGTGGGGGACATCCCTTGGGTGCCAGCCACAGTAGTGGGAGTCACTGGACCTCGCTCGGTTCGACTGCTACCTCCAAGCCAACGAACTGACAGCAGTATCACAGGATCGGAAGCGGGGCCTATTCCTCAGCCTCTGTGGGCCTGAGGTGTTTGAGACGGCCCGAGCGTTGGTTGCGCCTGAAGCAGTCCAGGCGTCACCATGGGACACGATCCAAGAGAAGCTCCGCAACCACTACGCACCAAAGCCGTCCAAGATTGCTGCCCGCCATGCGTTCTACCACAGGAACCAGGCAGAGGGGGAGTCAATCAACAACTACACCACCGCCCTGCGACAGGCTGCCATGCACTGTGAGTTCCGAGACTTAGACGATGCCCTGATGGATCGAATCGTCTGCGGGGTCCGGGACATCCATCTGCAACGGCGTCTCCTAGCCAAGCCAGACCTCACGCTACAGAAAGCCATTGAGGAGGCTGTGGCCTCAGAAGCTGCTGAACGCTCCGCTCAGGAGATCCGCAAGTCCAGCAGCCTGCGTCTTGCTAGGGAGCCCGTTCCGGTGCATCATGAAGAGGCCAGCAGTGAGGAGGCATCCTCCAGTGAAGACGATGATGTGCACCAGACAAAGCGGGAGCGCAGGAAGTTCCAACAGAAGTCCAAGGGCCAACCGGAATGTGCTGGCTGCGGAGGCAACCATTCCCGTGCCAAGTGTCGATTCAGAGACGCCATCTGTAGGAGGTGTTCCAGAAGGGGCCACATCGCTAAGGTCTGCCGATCGGCTCCGTCTGACACCCCCCCTTCATCGACTCGCAAGTCCAAGTCTTCACTCCAGTCTGCCAAGGAAAGTTGTTTCGCTCTCACCAACTGCCGCTGCCCGTCTGGAACCACGATTGGCCAAACCGACTCGCCTACGAGACGCAAGCTGAACGTCACGGTGCTCATTGAAGGAGCTCCATGTGACATGGAGATCGACACCGGGTCTGCCCTGTCCATCGTGTCATGGAGCACCATCAAAAGACTGGTACCCAGAGTGTCCAAAAGGCAACTCGACTCTCACCGCGTACACCTGAGAGACTACCAGGGAAACGACGTTCCCGTGGTAGGCGTTGGCCGGTTCCGGATCGCCTTCAAGGATTTTTCGGGCCTGCTCCGGTTGGTGGTGGTCGAAGGTCAGCGGCCAAGCCTCCTAGGGCTAGACTGGTTTGATGCCCTCGGCCTGGAAGTCACCGGCATCAACTGCATCTCTAACGCAGAGACTGAGGGTCTGGTCAAAGACTTTGCCGAGGTTTTTGACGGCACCTTGGGCCAATATACAGGTACGCCCATCTCCTTTAGCCTGGATCCACAAGTCGCCCCCATCAAGCTAAAGCCACGCCGGGTTCCCTTTGCTCTCAAGGCTAAGGTGGACGAACAACTGGACAAACTGATCGCCCAAGGAGTTTTGGAGCCGGTTGACCACGCAAAGTGGGAAACCCCCATCGTCACGCCTGTCAAGCCAGATGGGTCGGTGAGAATCTGCGCTGACTACAAGTGCACGATCAACAAGGCACTTCAGCAGCACGCTTATCCGGTTCCTGTTGTCCAACACCTGCTGCATTCCCTGGGTGAGGGTAAGGTCTTCGCTAAGCTGGACCTTGCCCAAGCCTATCAACAACTGCCAGTCGATGATGCCACTGCTGAAGCCCAGACGATCGTCACCCACCGGGGGGCATTCCGTTGCCGCCGGTTGCAGTTCGGGGTGAGTGTGGCTCCTGGCATCTTCCAAGGCCTTATGGAGCGTCTCCTGCAAGGGCTTCCGGGCGTGGTACCATATTTTGATGACGTCTTGGTGTCTGCAGACTCACACCAGCAGCTGTTCGAGCGCCTCCGTGCCGTGCTGACCAGGTTCCAGGAGGCCGGGCTCAAGGTAAAAAGGGAGAAGTGCCAGATCGCCGTTCCACAGGTAGAGTTCCTGGGCTATCTTATCGATGCCTCCGGTCTTCATCCAACCACATCCAAGATCCGCGCTATCCAGCAGGCCCCCACTCCAAAGAACAAAACGGAGTTGCAGGCGTTCCTGGGGCTGCTGAATTTTTATAACATGTTCCTGCCCCACAAAGCCACAGTGGCTGAGCCTCTTCACCGACTCCTTAGCACTAAGACGCCTTGGGCCTGGGGTCATCGGGAGACGGCGGCTTTCAACGCGGTCAAGGCTCTCCTTTCTTCGGACAGTGTGCTGGTACAGTACAGTGAATCCAGGCCGCTGGTCCTTGCCTGCGACGCCTCACCTTTTGGCATCGGGGCTGTCCTTAGTCACCGTTTTCCAGATGGAAGAGAAGCACCGCTCGCCTACTTTTCCAGGACACTATCTCCGACGGAACGGAATTACAGCCAGCTCGACAAGGAGGCATTGGCACTTGTGGCTGGAGTGAAGAGGTTTCATGAATACCTCTATGGCAGGACTTTTGACCTCATCACTGACCACAAGCCACTCCTGGGCCTCCTCGCCGGTGATCGTCCAACTCCACCGGTCCTCTCACCACGCATGCTGCGATGGACTGTTTTCCTGGCTGCCTACCACTACCGGCTCATCCACCGCCCGGGGAAATCGATGGGCCATGCCGACGCCCTCAGCCGTTGCCCTCTTCCAGCATTTGTGGAAGACCCGGCTCCAGCTTCATCGCTCCTTCTGATTGAGGATCTTCCGGCAGCGCCTGTGTCGGCTGCCACTGTGGCCTCCGCATCTGCCCAGGATCGCACCATCAGCCGGGTGCTCAACTGGGTGTGGAGGGGGTGGCCACAAGGGCCCTTTGCATCGGAGTTCCAGCCCTTCGCAACCAGACAACATGAACTCTCAGCTCATCGCGGCTGTCTGCTGTGGGGAGACCGCGTCGTGATTCCCCAGGGACTCCGTCAGCGCGTCCTGGAGGCTCTGCACGTTGGCCACCCGGGAATTGTCAAAATGAAGGCGTTGGCTCGGTGTTACGTCTGGTGGCCTAATATGGACGATGCCATCACTGCCTGGGTGTCCGCCTGTCAAGCGTGCCAGGAGTCGAGGCCTGCACCACCGGCAGCTAAGGGATACACGTGGGAGACGCCAAAGACACCCTGGTCGAGGGTGCACATCGATCTGGCTGGCCCCTTTCACGGCCGGACCTTTATGGTAGTGGTGGACGCCTATTCCAAATGGCTGGAGGTCGCCCTGATGCCCTCCACCACTACCGAAGCTGTCATCCGGGTGCTGCGAGGCCTGTTTGCAACGCATGGGTGTCCTGATGTCCTTGTCTCTGACAACGGACCGCAGTTCACATCAGGCACGTTTGAGCGGTATCTTTTGGGACTGGGCATCCGCCATGCACTAACGGCACCCTTTCATCCATCCAGCAACGGGCAAGCGGAAAGAATGGTGCGCTCGACAAAAGAGGCACTGGCACGCCTGGACCGGGGAGACTGGCATGAGCGGGTCGCCGAATACTTGTTCGCGCAACACATCACCCCTCATGCGGCCACAGGGAGGAGTCCTGCGGAACTGCTTATGGGCCGCCGCCTCAGGTCACCGCTCGACCGGCTACACCCAGACTTTGCCGTGGCTGAACCCCCAGGCTGTGCCAACGCACCACGGTCATTTGTCCCAGGAAACCAGGTCTTTGCCCGGAACTATGTGGGGGACATCCCTTGGGTGCCAGCCACAGTAGTGGGAGTCACTGGACCTCGCTCGTACCAGGTGGCACTCGAAGACGGGCGCTTGTGGCGACGGCACATAGACCAACTTAGGCGCAGGGTTGGGGACTTGGACACTACCGAGGTGCCCCCAACTGCGTTTGCGGCTCCAGAAGAGACACGTACAGATGGCGAGGCTCCACCTACACCTCCCTCGCAAACTGCCAGCGTGGAGCCGAACCAAGCCGTCTCAGAACAGACTCAGACCACTCCACTTGCGGAGGCTCCACTCACAGCAGCGGATCCAGGGGAGTTGGTTCCAACGCCACCTAGGGTCGCACCACAGCCTCAGCGAGAACTGTGTGGCCCTCCGGACTTGGCTACCAGTCCCCGGCGGTCTGGCAGAGTTTCCAAGCGCCCAACTCATTTAAAGGACTATGTTGTTGGACAGGTATCACTGTTGGTCTAAGTATGGGAAATGTAACCGATATGCTTTTGTGCCTAATTGAACCATTACGCGTAGTGCTGTATATAAGGAAACCATTACGATTGTAACTAACGCCTTATCTCGGTGGGGAGGGGTGTTATGTAGTGTAGTTTCACCCTGGGCCAACAGGGGGATACTGTATATAGTTTTCACTCAGGTCTGTAGATAGTTTTCACTCAGGTCCGCGGCAGTTATTTTAGGCGGGAACTCTGGGCTGTTGTGGTTACAATGTGACAGCCGGCTGCCTATAAATACAGGCCGGCTGAGCTGTTCACAGTCAGTTCTATTCCAGCTTACCATAATAAAGAGCTACTTGAAGAGATCGCTGTGCCGGCTGCTATGTCAACCCACGACTTAACAGTCAGGTTCCACGGGAGAGGTCTCCTTCTCTACTGCTAGAAGCAAAGATCACAATAATGCAGGTGTGCCCAGTGACTGAGAGTTCAAATGTTGGCTGTTGAGGAAATGTTGTGATTTGGGGAGTCTCTGGCTCTGAAGCTGCTGCCCCAGTTCATACATTCAATATTCACCATGCAGAGCAGACTCATCACCATAGTCCAAGGGTGAGGAACCTCTTGTGGCCAGCAAGCCAGATCCTTATCTCCCCAACCAACCCCACGATGGGCCAAATTTGACATTACCTCGACACCTGGCATTACTATGACATCAAGTGATGCTGCCCTTTGAAGCCCCAAATATTGGTTCTTCAAAGTGCAGCATGGGTGTGCTGGTCCCAGGGAGGATAAGGTACTATTACCGTAGCCCAAGATCAGTCCAGAGTCTCTAGCAGGGTAGAAGCAGGGAGCCAGGCGAGGAACAGGAACACTGGTAGGGCAGAAACAGGAGTCCAGGCGAGGAACAGGAACACTGGTAGGGCAGAAACAGGAGTCCAGGCGAGGAACAGGAACACTGGTAGGGCAGAAGCAGGAAGCCAGGCGAGGAACAGGAACACCGGATAGTCAGGAACAGGAAGCCGGGCGAGGAACAGGCACACTGGGAGTGCAGATCAAGGACTGGGTAAGCAGGTACTCCACAACGACGTTGCTCCCGCAACCTGGGACCGGGCTGCCTGACCTTTATCTTCTTCTAAGGCTGGGGGCGGTCCCGGCCCCCAGAAGCCCCGCCTCTCTTGGCCTTAAGGCGAGCACTCCTCCTGGGAGACACCAGTTCCCTTCGCCTCTCTGCCCTAAGCCTCTGCAGATCAGGAGAGGCCGAAGGGTTACTGGGCCCCGGGGGAGGCTCACCTGTAGCCACTGAGTCTTCCAGCACCTCTGGGGCCAGAATGGTTTCACCTGGTGCCTGCTCTTGAGGTTCCTCAGCATCTAGGCCTTGCCCCAGTTCAGCCGGCCCTGGAGGCGGGGACTCCTGTGCCGGCTGGGATTCCTCCGGATCGCTCTCAGACTCGGAATCCCAGGCCATCACAATGGGGCTGTTTGAAAGCCCTTTTGCAAGCAGCCTCACACGCTGTCCATATGGGCGTCCGTACGGGCTGCCTCTCGCATGGATGCCGTGCATGCGCACTCCGTACTGGATGCTGCACAAGTGCAGTCCGTAGGGACATTGCACGTGCGTCACTGGGCCATTCGCCCTGCTCCTTGGCGCCCTGCCCCGGGTGCTGGAGAGGGTTCCTCCACCACTGCCTGAGAGGTGCCAGAACTGAGTTCCGGCTGACAAAACAAGCCCTGATAAAACATTTAGAAACATTTAGGGCTGCCTTCAGATGTTTTCCAAAGGTTGTATAGTTGCTTATCTCCTTGGCTTGGGGATCACATAACTCCATAGCCTCCAACATTTCTCCGATCAAAATAGGGACGTCCTAAAAAAAAGTGGGACATTCCAGGATCAAATCAGATACAGTGGTACCTCTGGTTACATACTTAATTCGTTCCGGAGGTCTGTTCTGAACCTGAAGCACCACTTAGCTAATGGGGCCTCCCGCTGCCACCACCGCCCGATTTCTGTTCTTATCCTGAAGCAAAGTTCTTAACCCAAGGTACTATTTATGGATTAGCGGAGTCTGTAACCTGAAGCGTATGTAACCCGAGGTACCACTGTACTGGTGGCTTCTGTAAATCTGTAAATTCTGTAAATTTTCCAGGGACTGTCCCTGGAAAATAGAGACACTTGGAGTGTCTGCAGAGCCAGAGGCAAATGTGATCAGAGCAGCCAATGTGAAGGTACCATAGACCTGGCAATCCAAAGTACTTAAGATAAAATTCAACTCCTTCTTCCTCTGGAAAGAACCTACATTCCCCCAGCCTAGGAAAGAACAAGGAAGTCTACAAGAGCCAGGTGTTACAGGTCTTGCCACAGAGCAGGGAAAGCAGGGAGAATGTGTTAGCAAACGGTTGGCAGATGACAAAATGCACACAGCAAAGAATCTTCTCCCCGGCTTGTGTTTTGATTTCTTTCGCTCTCGTCTCCTCCAAGAGCTCAAGAGTAATTTCCAGTCATTGCAACTCCCTCCTGGCTGGGGTGGAGCTCTGGCTGTGCTCAACCAAGACGTCTCAGAGTGTAAATCATTTTCCTCTCCAAGCCTCTTTCCAGTGGCAAACTTCAGCTTCTGGAAGTAAGATGCCTTGCAGCCAGGAAGAGGCAAATGGCAGGCACAAAAATTGTAAGATGTCATGAAAATAAAGACACCTTTATTTACGTTACCTAATCTTCTTGAATTGCAATGTTGAGCTTGTTGCAGAATTGAAAGCCAGCTTTGGGTGACGATAGCTGAGAGACATGAAAATGCATGTACAGTATTGTATATTCCCAGTTACAGGTAGGTAGCCGTGTTGGTCTGCCGTAGTCAAAACAGAATAAAAAAAAATCCAGTAGCACTTTAGAGGCCAACTAAATTTGTATCTGAAGAAGTGTGCATGCACACGAAAGCTCATACCGATAACAAACTTAGTTGGTCTCTAAGGTGCTACTGCAAGGAATTTTTAAATTTTGTATATGCCCCCAAATATGCTCTTTGGGGGCTTCTGCCAGCTCAGGCATTGCCAAACTTCTCAAACTTTATGAGTGTATTAAAGGCAGGGAATGCGAACCAGGTCTCAGGTTGAACTTCTGAAATCTCCAGGTAGGGTTGGGAATGTTCCTGGTCTAAAATCCTGGAGAGCAGCTGCCAGTCAGAAGCAGCTTGTTGTGTTCATCTTGGGGGGGGGGGGGGTCAGTGTTTTTTCAGGCCTGCTCCAAAGTGAAGTCGGAGACCACTAGTCCTGGGCGAGAACAAGCCCCAAAGCCACATTTATGCCAACAGGGCTTCTGCTAGAGCCACCTGCTGCGAAGCTGAAATTACGTCAAGCCACCTTCACAGCCTATCAGTAAGGAGGTAATAAAACACCCACTGTCTGCATTTCCTTGTTCTTTTGACAACAGAACAGCTTCTGTGAAATATTATTCACCTCCGGCTGAAAAAGCTCCCAGCAGTGGAATTCCAACAGGCCCACAAAGCTTGCTCTTCTGGCATTTCTTGATTTTTTTCATTTCTAAAAGCAGGTTGTACAAGTTTTTTTGTTTTTTTTTAGAACACTTTCACTGCGAAAAAAACAGGAAAGCATCAGGGAAACAGCCCTGTCCTGTTATTTATGGGCTCGCCTTTTCCCCAGACTGTGCTTTAGCCCAACACCTGTTTGAGCGGCATTCATGCAAAGGGAACAACTAGGGAGTGTTGTCAGCGTAGAGTTAAGCTGCATGGAGTTCAGTTTGTCCCAGGGCACAGGCTCCAAAGAATCTGTTCTCAGCGCTAGGACTTCGCCCTGGGGTGTGTGAAGTGCTGAAAAAGACGAGCACCTCTGAGTGTAAAATGAATTGATAGTAATCAACCACAAGCAAAATCGTTCTCCCTGAGATGCTAGTTTGCATTATTCTATTTTCCACAGAGGAAATCATTTGTATTTGGAAAGAGTTGCAGCCTGACAGCAACATGCTGAATGCACAAAAAGTCTCAGGTTAATAATAATAATAATAATAATAATTAATTAATAATAATAAATACCCTGCCCATCTGGCTGAGTCTCCCCAGCCACTCTGGGCGGCTCCCAATCAAGTGTTAAAAACAACACAGCATTAAATATTAAAAACTTCCCTAAAGAGGGCTGCCTTCAGATGTCTTGTAAATATAGGATAGCTGCTTATTTCCTTCACATCTGAAGGGAGGGCGTTCCACACGGCGGGCGCCACTACCGAAAAGGCCCTCTGTCTGTTTCTCTGTAACTTCACTTCTCGCAATGAGGGAACCGCCAGAAGGCCCTCGGTGCTAGACCTCAGTGTCCGGGCTGAACGATGGGGGTGAAGACGCTCCTTCAGGTATACAGGACCGAGGCCGTTTAGGGCTTTAAGGGTTCAATCCTTGGTGAAGACTCTGAATCTCAGCGTTGTGGGTTTGAGCCAAAGATTTTGGGCCAAAGATTCCTGCCTGGCAGGGGTTGGACTAGATGATCCGTGGGGTCCCTTCCAACTCAACCATTGTAGGGGCTGGCGTCGCCCCGGGCACAATCAAGACACACTCTTCCGCTGCCTTTAAATGCTTCCCCCCCCTTTTTTCTCCTTTTGCTTCTCTATCTCATGAATCCTTTGTGCTTTTCTAAAGAAAAGGGAGGGGAGAAGGCTTTTTAAAATGCCATTATCCAAGCTGACCTCAAAGCCAGGAGACCTCCAAGGTCAAAATGCTGACAAAACACAGTCCTGATAAAAGCTCTGTCCTCAGGAGCATTGTACACGCTGCAAACCTTTGGGAGGGGACAGAGGTTAATTTGTGAATAGAGGTTAGTGAGAAAACTGGGGACCAAGCAGCTAATGTCAACAAGGAGCTGTTGGTTTTTCCTACGGATGAGACAATGCCTTTGGAAAGCTTTCTTTCAAAAACCGAAACTACAGTTAAAAACTGATCTCATGTTGCAGAATGTGTATCTAACGGGGAATGATTCCAGATGCAGAAATTGCTTAATCATGTTTTCTTAGATTTCACCGAATTAGGTCCTCGATCAGACATAGCCAGATGCTTTTCCTTTCTTTCTCAGAACTAGCAAACTTTTATTGTTTTCCTTGGATGTAGGATTGTTTAAAAGTAATATTTTCTGTATGCTGTAAAATGGTTTTAAGAACGTAAGAATTCCATGGCAGAATGACAACAAAGTCCATATAGTCCAATATTGACTGGTGTGAATTATAGGCCAGAACATTGAATTATAGAATTGTAGAGTTGGAAGGGGAAGGGACGCAGGTGGTGCTGTGGGTAAAAGCCTCAGCGCCTAGGGCTTGCCGATTGAAAGGTCGGCGGTTCGAATCCCTGCGGCGGGGTGCGCTCGCGTCGTTCGGTCCCAGCCCCTGCCAACCTAGCAGTTCGAAAGCACCCCCAGGTGCAAGTAGATAAATAGGGACCGCTTACTAGCGGGAAGGTAAACGGCGTTTCCGTGTGCGGCTCTGGCTCGCCAGATGCAGCTTGTCACGCTGGCCACGTGACCCGGAAGTGTCTCCGGACAGCGCTGGCCCCCGGCCTCTTGAGTGAGATGGGCGCACAACCCTAGAGTCTGGCAAGACTGGCCCGTACGGGCAGGGGTACCTTTACCTTTAGAGTTGGAAGGGACCCTAAGGGTCATCTAGTCCAACCCCTTGCAATGCAGAAATCTCAGCTGAAGCATCCATGACAGATTGTCGTCCTTCTAGAAGGGAAGGTTGCAGTAAAGCAGTAAATTGGCTTCCTTTGAACACTCTACATCAGAGGTAGCAACGAGCTGCCCTTCAGATGCTTCAGGACCAAAAGTCACACCAACCTTGACGGCTGGTCAATCCAGCAGAGGCTGATGGGAGTTCGAGTCCCACAGCACTTGGTTATCTCATGATATAGTACAGTGGGAAAAGGTTCAGAAAAGGCCAAGCGAACACGACCAAGCGGGTGGAGCAATTTCTCTACAAGGAAAGCTTGCAGTTTTTGGAACTTTCTGCTTTCGAGAAAAGGCAAGCGAGAAGGGGGCATGATAGACTTCGTAACATCATTCATGACATGGACAAAGCGGATCGAGGAAGGTTTTTCTCCCTCTCTCATAACACTTGAAGATTCAAATGTTAGAAGATTCGAGACAGATGAAAGAACTTCTTCACGCAGCGTGGAACTGAACTGTGGAACTCACTTCCACAAGAGACAGTCGTGGTGGTCTCCGACACAAATGGCCCTGAAAGAGGACTGGACAGATTCATGGAGAATAAGACTGTCAATGGCTATTAGCCATGATGGCTATGCTGTGCCTCCAGGATTGGAGTCAACAAAGCTTCTTCTTTTTTATAATAATATTTTATTGATTTTCCGCATTTTTAACATCCTCACAATATTCCTTTTTTGTCTCTGCTTATTAGGTTCTTTTGAACTTTTGAACTTCCCTCCAACCCCCCTTGGGTTCTTTCTTTATCCCATAAGTAACTACATCTTTTACGTTTTTTAAATCATTATGTCATTCAAAAGTAGAATATAGTAGAATTTCACATTCCTGCCAGTGTCTTTAAATTTTTACAGTGATCTTTTACAAATCTGTTCCAGTCCTTTTCAAATGCTTGGTCTTCCTGGTATCGGATTTTCCCCGTCAGTTTCGCCATCACTGCATAGTCCATCAGTTTTGCTTGCCACTCCTCTTTCATTGGCACTTCATCTTGCTTCCATTTCTGGGCTAGTAATACTCAGGAGGCAGCAAAGCTTCTGAAATCACAAGAGGAAAGAGCGCTCTTGTGCTCAAATTCTGCTTCAGGAAAGCCCTGGCAGGCTTCCAGAGAACGTTGAGATTCCTGGGCACAGAATTTGACAGCCACGTTTCTCCTAGGTTCTCGAATTATTATAAATAAACCCCTCTTTACCTCTTTTTAAAAATCATAATTTAGTGGGCTGTCCCTTTCTTTTAAGGGACACGGGTGGCGCTGTGGTCTAAACCACAGAGCCTAGGACTTGCCGATCAGAAGGTCAGCAGTTCAAATCTCTGCAGTGGGGTGAGCTCCCATTGCTCGGTCCCTGCTCCCATTGATTCATTGGAGTGGCCGCTGTTTGCCCCCACTTAAACTGTTGTACACTGGGACATGGGTGGCGCTGTGGGTTAAACCACAGAGCCTAGGACTTGCCAATCAGAAGGTTGACGGTTTGAATCCCCATGACGGGGTGAGCTCCCGTTGCTCGGTCCCAGCTCCTGCCAACCTAGCAGTTCAAAAGTGCAAGTAGATAAATAGGTACCGCTCTGGCGGGAAGGTAAACGGCGTTTCCGTGCGCTGTTCTGGTTCGCCAGAAGCTGCTTAGTCATGCTGGCCACATGACCAGCTGTACGCCGGCTCCCTCAGCCAATAAAGCGAGATGAGCGCCACAACCCCAGAGTCATCCGCGACTGGACCTAATGGTCAGGGGTCCCTTTAACTTTACCCTTTCTTTTGGTCATAAAAAAAAAAAAATGTTCTCCTCTGTTTCTGCATTCTTCTCCTTTTTTAAATGCTCACAAAGATTTGGTGCCCCAGAGGGTGTTTCCTTTCCCAGGCCTCCTCATATTGTTTCCTCGGTTCCCATTTTCCAGCCCTCGGAGACACAACGTTGCTCATAAACATGCTTTCGGCTGGTGGATTCATGTGTGGTTCTCTATAGCAACAAACAAAACCGTGAGTCAGAAACTGGCATAGAGCTATAAACACGTTGTCCGTCCCCGCCCCGCCCCCCCAGACACTTCCCAGCGTTTTCTTAATTTCTGTGGCATGCTGCTGAGTCCTGCTGTAGAAAAGGAAGTTGCCCCTGGTATCTACTCTGAGTTCCTAACAGAGGTACACCCCTTTTTCTCGGCCCTCCATCCCCAAGGGGAGGGGGAGAGGGAAGCTGAGTCTGCTGAATTTCATTCTGTCATGCAATTGTTAAAGTTCTCCAGAGCCCCCTATCAGAAAATTTGCAGACGCCATGTCAGCAACATTTTAATTTTGTGTTGCACTTGAATGATTGAAAAATAGGTTCGGTTCTTCTTCCTCACCCCGTCCCACCTCTTGCCCCCAACTCCTGGAAATTAGGAACAGAGGAGCCAGGTGCAAAAGGGGACAGGATTCATGCACCTTTAATAATTTACTGGCATGGCATCCAGCCAACCTAAGCAGGAAATCACATAGGTACCTTCGGCTAGCCACTGGCCTGGTCCAAATGCAAAGTTCTAGATCCAACAACTCACATGTTAGAGCAGATCCTCCAAGTGTCCCTATTTTCCGTGGACGTCCCTGATTTAAAGAAGCCATCCCACTTTCTGATTTGATCCCAAAATGTCCCGCTTTTCCTTGTTGTTGTTTAGTCGTTTAGTCGTGTCCGACTCTTCATGACCCCATAGACCAGAGCACGCCAGGCACTCCTGTCTTCCACTGCCTCCCACAGTTTGGTCAAACTCATGCTGGTAGCTTCGAGAACACTGTCCAACCATCCCGTCCTCTGTCGTCCCCTTCTCCTTTTGCCCTCCATCTTTCCCAACATCAGGGTCTTTTCCAGGGAGTCTTCTCTTCTCATGAGGTGGCCAAAGTATTGGAGCCTCAGCTTCAGGATCTGTCCTTCCAGTGAGCACTCAGGGCTGATTTCCTTAAGAATGGAGAGGTTTGATCTTCTTGCAGTCCATGGGACTCTCAAGAGTCTCCTCCAGCACCATAATTCAAAAGCACCGCTTTTGCTTAGGACGTCCCTATTTTCATTGGAGAAATGTTGGAGGATGTGGAGTTATCTGACCCCTGAGCCGTCTGAAGGCAATCCTATATAGGCAAGGCTTTTTTAAATGTTTAATGTTTTATTATGTTTTTATATATGTCGGAAGCTGCCCAGAGTGACTGGGGCAACCCAGTAAGATATGTGGGGTATAAATAGTAAAACTATCATTATGGAATGGGACGTCCCTATTTTCATTGGAGAAATGTTGGAGGGTATGTTAGAGAAGGAACAAAATCAGGCTTCAAGAGCTCTATCTTTTCCCCCCTTCCTATGCCCACAGCAAAATCACAGTTTTGTGGTTTGGATGTTGCGATGAAAGCTTGATTTAATAGGTAGCAACTCAATATTTGGCAGATAGAGCTCTCTGTAGTAGCAATTTATCTCTGGAACTCTCTGCCACAAGGAAGTGCATGTGGTCATCACACTGCCTTCCCTGGCAAAGAACCCCTTGCAAAATGACTGCTGCCTGTAAATAGTTTTAATTGGATTTTGGATAAATGTGCAATTAATTGTGGCTGTTTTGAATTTTATTTTGTTATTATCTTCCTTAGTGTGTCAGGCAAACCACTATTCTGAGTCATGCTTTTTTATAGAGCAGGGTAGGGGGCACTGCCATCAAGGTCCGTATAGTAAAAACTATGGTTTTCCCAGTAGTGATGTATGGAAGTGAGAGCTGGACCATAAAGAAGGCTGATCGCCAAAGAATTTATGCTTTTGAATTATGGTGCTGGAGGAGACTCGGTCCCATGGACTGCAAGGAGATCAAACCTATCCATTCTTAGGGAAATCAGCCCTGAGTGCTCACTGGAAGGACAGATCCTGAAGCTGAGGCTCCAATATTTTGGCCACCTCATGAGAAGAGAAGACTCCCTGGAAAAGACCCTGATGTTGGGAAACATCACAAGGAGAAGGGGATGGCAGAGGACGAGATGGTGGGACAGTGTTCTCGAAGCTACCAGCATGAGTTTGACCAAACTGCGGGAGGCAGTGGAAGACAGAAGTGCCTGGCGTGCTCTGGTCTATGGGGTCACAAAGAGTCGGACACGACTAAATGACTAAAGAACAACAACAGGGGGCACTGGGGGGGGGATATATGCAACCAAGGTGGCAGTGGCCCCCAAAAGTTCAGAAACCACTGGTCTTGGGCAAATGTTAAATGTGTTTTCATCGCTGATGAGATTATATCTCACAATCCCTAAATGTTCTTCTTGGTCACTTGAATATGATTAGTTCACTCTGGGCAACATGACTGACTGTTGTTGAACATTTCTGGAACATAAAGAATGTTTTCTGTTTGTTTGTTTTCCTGCATCACATGTTTCAGCAAAAGCACCTCTGGCCCAGCTTGCTTAGGAACATGCCTCGGAAAATGTCAAAACTCGCTTTCAGACATTCTGCCAATGATTTGTGTAACTACAGAAGCCAAAACTCAGAATTCAATCGCAGACTATGAATGAGATTCATAAACTAAAATAAGAGCATATGAAGTTCTCTGCTGGATCAGGCCATGGTCCCATCTAATCCTGCAGCATCCTCTTCATCATTTTTTATATTTCATTTATGATTTTCAGTTTTATACATTTCAATAATTTTATAATCATTTTAACATTTCAAAACTCGACTTCCTTCCCCCTCTTTCTGCGGTTCCTTAAATTTATTTTTAATATTTTCTGCATTTCCAAATTAGCTTAATTTGCTCATTTATTCATCTTCTTTAAATATATACTCTTTTAAAACTGCAGGCTATTACAATAATGCTGCCAATGTTCTTGATCTGTTTACAGATTGCTTGTAAATAGTTCATAAACCATTTCCATTCTTTTACAAAAAGTTTGTTATCTTGATTTCGTATTTTTTGGGTAAGTTTCGCCATTTCTCCATATTCCATAAGTTTTTGTATCCATTCTTCTTTTGCTGGGACTTCTTTCCATTTTGGGGCAAGTAACATTCTTGCCACTGTAGTCGCATACATGAATAAATTTCTATACAGTTTGGGTAGGTCCGTCCCTATAATTCCCAAAAGGAAAGCTTCTGGGTTGTTGTTGTTTTTTTACAAACTTTATTTTTAAACATCTTTTTCCATTCATTATATACCATTTCCCAGTAAGCTTTAACCTTAGTACAAGACCACCACATGTGATAAAAAGAACCTTCTTTCTCTTTACATTTCCAACACTTACGGTAATTGGTTTGGATTTATACATTTTTGCCAATTTACTCAGTGTTAGGTACCATCGATATATCATTTTCATATAATTTTCTCTTAGACCGTAACATGCTGTAAATTTTATATCCATATTCCACAATCGTTCCCATGCCTCCATATCTACCGTATTTTTCGTCCCATAGGACACTCCGTCCCATAGGACGCACCTAGTTTTTTTTGGGAGAAATAAAGGGGGATTTTTTTCCCTTTATTTCCCCCCAAAACCAGGTCGGGGAAACCGAACCAGGTCGAGGAACAGCGGGATGGCGGCGCTGCACCTCTCTGCTGTCCCCCAAGCTTGTGGGGCTGGCCGATGTCTGCTTCAGGCTGCCCGGCGCTCTGGGAAGCAGGCTGCTATCCACAGCCTAGACAGCCCTGCGGGAACTCCTGCAGGGCTGCCTAGGCTGTGGATGTCTTCCTGAAGCCTGGAGAGCGAGAGGGGTCGGTGCGCACCGACCCCTCTCGCTCTCCAAGCTTCAGCGAAAGCCTGCATTCGCCCCATAGGACGCACCCAGATTGCCCCTTCATTTTTGGAGGGGGAAAAGTGCGTCCTATAGGGCAAAAAATACGGTATATTATGGACAATATCTATTGTCCAGTGTATCATTGAGGATTTTACTTTCTCATCCTTTGTCTCCAATTCCAATAATATCTTAAACATTTGAGACAACAATTTTACATTACATTCCAACAGCTCTCTCTCCAGTTCTGATATTTGTTTCCCCAACATCCTCTTCTTACGGGGGCCAGCCAGATGCCTGTGGGAAGCCCGCATTTAGGGCCTGAGTGCAACAGCACTTAGTGGTACCTTGGTTTACAAACTTAATCCGTTTCGGAAGTCCATTCTTAAACCAAAGCGTTCTTAAACCAAGGTGTGCTTTCCCATAGCAGCGGGGGACTCAATTTACAAATGGAACACACTCGACAGGAAGCAGAACATGTTCTGCTTCCAAGGCAAAGTTCACAAACCAAAACACCTACTTCCAGGTTTGCAGGGTTTTTAATCCAAGTTGTTCATAAACTAAGCTGTTCTTAAACCAAGGTACCACTGTACAGTGGTATCTTGGGTTAAGAACTTAATTCGTTCTGGAGGTCCGTTCTTAACCTGAAACTGTTCTTAACCTGAAGCACCACTTTAGCTAATGGGGCCTCCCGCTGCCGCTGCTGTGCGATTTCTGTTCTCATCCTGAAGCAAAGTTCTTAACCCGACGTACTATTTCTGAGTTAGCAGAGTCTGTAACCTGAAGCATATGTAACCCGAGGTACCACTGTACTAGGGTAAAGTGTGTGCATATAACTGTATATATTCATGCATAAAACATGCAAAAGTTCATTATATCGGCAAGTCCTAGGCTCTGTGGTTTAACCCACAGCGCCACCCATCAGCACCTAAATAAGCAGGCCATGAGGGATGCAGCTGGAAGCACCTCTCCATGCAGTACAAAGCTTCCTCTTTCAATTTCTGCGGGTCACAAGGCTAGGCCAAGGTGATTTTTTTCAGGTCAGCTTGCAACCCCATCTGCTCATGAGCAATTGCAAAGTGTGCTTCTGTCAGCATTGAGTCACTACAGAGAACACACACACACAGCACCAGAGAGAGTTTTCCAGACAAATAGGACTTTTATTTCTATTCAAGGACAGATTTGAACTCTGGTAGCTCCTTTTCTCTATAAATTAAAGGGCTGATTCTACCAATTGTCTAAACTCATGATTCCCATAAATACCTTGTCTCCAAGCTTCCTTATTAAATGCCTGGTTCTCATTGCCAAGCAAGTGTCAGGGTTTTCGTTTTGTTTTTTTGCAAGCAGTCATGCCATTTATGGTGATTTTTACACAGAGGCTAGATGTTTCTTCTCTAGAAACATCACCAATAAAACCAACAGACTCGTGACAACTTCTAAACTTACAGAAGTACATAACTCCCCCAACCGCCTGATTTCTCTGATCTTGTCAGAGTTCCTCTCAGCGTGGCTAATAACAAACTGTTGGTCTGGTCTAAAATAAAAGGCACCTCTTAGGACAGGGAGGAATGGACATGGGAGGGAGACCAAAGCCTTAAGCTTTCATAAACACTGTTCCGTGAAAATCTTGTGCCATAATGTAGTTTGTTACATCTTTAAGGTGCCAAAATACAGTTGAATGTGCAAAAATGCACAGAGCTATAATTTCCAGAGTGCTTTAACAATCCGTACTCCTTCTCAGGGAACTCTGAGAATTGTAGCTTTGTGAAGGGAATGTTGTTGTTTAGTCATTTAGTCATGTCCGACTCCTTGTGACCCCATGGATCAGTGTACGCCAGGCACTCCTGTCTTCCACTGCCTCCCGCAGTTTGGTCAAACTCATGCTGGTAGCTTGGAGAACACTGTCCAACCATCTCGTCCTCTGTCGTCCCCTTTTCCTTGTGCCCTCAATCTTTCCCAACATCAGGGTCTTTTCCAGGGAGTCTTCTCTTCTCATTAGGTGGCCAAAGTATTGGAGCCTCAGCTTCAGGATCTGTCCTTCCAGTGAGCACTCAGGGCTGATTTCCTTCAGAATGGAGAGGTTGGATCTTCTTGCAGTCCATGGGACTCTCAAGAGTTTTCTTGGCAGGGATACTGGAGTGGCTTGCTGGTTCCTGCTCCAGGTGGATCACGTTTGGTCAAAACTCTCCACTATGACCTGTCCATCTTGGGTGCCCTGCTCGGCATAGTTCATAGTTTCAAGCCCCTTTGCCACGGCAAGGCAGTGATCCATGAAGGGGGTGAAGGGAATAGGGGTCTCCTAACAACGCTCAGAGACTACAATTCCCAGGATTCTTTGGGGGAGGGCCTGAATGGTTAAAGAGGCATGATACTGCTTTAAATGTGCTGTGGCAGATGGGACCTTTGAGTGTGTTTACCCAGCTGTCCTTGAGCTGTAACAGTGTCTCTTGCTTGGATGAAGAGGGTGTGCACCTAGAAACCGCTGGCTTCTGTGTAGCTGGAATGTGGCCTCTTGCACAAGGGTAGCCCATTGGTTGCATCCCACATTTTTACCTCTGGGAATTCCCACTGTGTTTTGGCCAGGCCCAGCATTCACATGTGGGCGCCCATGAAGGTTGCATCCAAGGAGATACTTTAGTCGGGCAGGAAAAGGCCCCACCTCCACCCCTGTACTAGACTCTAGCTGAAACAGAAGCACGAGGGCTGTCTTAAAGCGCTTCTCAAAAGTGCTGTTTGAAACAGCCACATACATCTTTCATGTAAAGGAGAAGGGGGCAGATGCTTCAAACAGCACTTTTGCAAAAGGCTTTAAACTGCACATTTGGCAGGTGTGCACATCCCTGTCCCCTTTTCAATCCTGTGATGACATAATGCTGTCATGTGATTGGCAGGTTGTTAAATATGGTCCACGGGGTTCGTCCCGAAACAATAAGGCTCCACCCACACCCATGCTAAAGGATAGGGAATAAGATGATCAACCACATCTAATTGACATATTTATTAGTCAGCAATCTCTTGTTTGGCCTTCAGAGATGGAATACATTGGCATAGAAATGATCATTCAACAGAACACCCATGAGTCATTCAAAAAGCACTTTTTTTTAGTGAGGATTTCATTTGACCAAGTGTGATATCAGTTCCCTCATGGGACAAATCCAGTCATAAGTAATTGTTTGACATTTCCCCGTTAACAATGGACACAAGTGTGCAGCTAATACATTGGGAATGTGGCAGGATGGAGAGAGGCGAAGCAAATTCTGAATAACAAATTACCAGCAACAGTTGCACAGCTTCTAGAACAGGAGAGGGAGTATTTTTTCAGCCTGGGGTCCACCTTCCCTTCTTTTTGTGGGGCCAGAGGCAAAAGTGCGTGGAACAATGGATGTGACTGTATCCCTTGTACAAAAGGCTGTGATTCAGCCACACAAAATTCAGAGGTCTCTACTCACATACACTCTTCTCCATCCTCAGCCCAAGCGTTATCATTGCTCAAAGACAAATTCTAGTAAAATGTTTGAGAGGGCATGGATTGGGGCCAGTGAAGAGATGTGGCCTGGAAATAGGTGCGGTTGTGTGAGAGTCCCAATGGCCAGATAGAGAGCATGGAAGATCACATTTGGTTTTGGGATTGAGGTTCCACACCCCTGTTCCTAGGGATAACTATACAGTGGTACCTCGGGTTACATACGCTTCAGGTTACATACGCTTCAGGTTACATACTCCGCTTACCCAGAAATAGTGCTTCAGGTTAAGAGCTTTGCTTCAGGATGAGAACAGAAATCGTGCTCCGGCAGCGTGGTGGCAGCAGGAGGCCCCATTAGCTAAAGTGGTGCTTCAGGTTAAGAACAGTTTCAGGTTAAGAACGGAACTCCGGAACGAATTAAGTACTTAACCTGAGGTACCACTGTATAGCAAAATGTGATCTATACAGGATGGGGGGGGAACCTTGGCCCTCCAGATGTTTCTGGACTATCCCCTCAATGGTTGGCAATGATGGGAGTCTCATCTCAGTAACATCTGGAAAGCCAAATGTTTCCCACACCTGCTGTATGGCGACTGAGCCTCCAAAGTCAAGCTGATTTGCACTTTTGGTGAAATCGGGCAACAGCTAAGGGATGCACAGAAGCCCCTCTGTGAAACTTTACTTGCCAAAGCTCTTTTGGGTACCCATGGAATTGCTTATGGCACAATCCTAGAGCTATCTACTCACAAGTAAGCCCTGTTGAGTTTATTGGACTTTCCCCCCAAGTAGGTAGGAAGGCAGGCATAAGATTGCAGCCTTCGATGTTTCATCCGGGTTCCACACACATGTCTAAACATCCTTGAGATTGGGAGACCAATTGTGGCCCCACCTCGATTTAACACAATTAGAAGTTGCCATATACCTGCCAATGGGAGAGGAAGGAGAAACAAACCGGTGCTGCTTCCCCACCACCACCACCACCCCACCACCACCCCGTCTTCCACAAATGGGGAGTGGAAGTGACCTGTGACCCAGCAGATGTTTCCGTACTGCAGTTCCAACCATCCTTGACCATTAGCTATACTGGCCAAGGCTGATGGAATTTTGAGCCCAGAACATCTGAAGGGCCATAGACTTCCAACTTACAACACAGAACATCAATTCCCCCCCATTTAAATAGTATTTATGTATTTATATTAAATTTGTATACCGCTCTTCTTCCAAAGATCTCAAGGAGGTTCACAGCATAAACAAATATATAAAATAAAAACACAAAGGACATAATAAAAACAAGAACAAAACAAACCCATTACTACACCATCCCTTCCATTGAACACATTTTAAAGGACATAGTCTGTTAATCAGCCAAAGGTCTGGTTGAAGGGGAATGCTTTTGTCTGGCTCCTAAAGATGTATCATGAAGGCGCCAGACACGCCTCCTTGGGGAGAGCATGCCACAAATGGGGAGCCACTGCAAAAAAGACTCGTTCTTATATTGTCACCATCTGGACCTGTCATGGAGGAAGGACACAGAAGGGCCTGAGGTTATGATTGATGGGGAGAGGTGGTCATTGAATTAGCTGCCAGACTATAAAATGCTTTTATTATGGTTTAGCATAAGCTGAATCACATGTTCTAAATGGTGTCTCTTGAGCACTGTAGTCTCAGAAAGCAAGTCCATTGCGGTTTGCTTTGCTAACTGAAGATCTAAGAGCTCATGAAAATGTTGCATTTTGTGCTATTTTAATATAGTATTAGGTTGCTACTTCCATTTGTAATTGGAGCTAAAGACCCTGAACTCTGCAGGGAAAGCAGAAGATATTGAAATAAATTGATGTTGATGACATCAAGTGAGAAATCTTCGTACCACAGAGACAGCACATTTAGCCGACAGAGAGACAAAGATTGCTCATCCCAGATGATGCACTTGGGAAAAAGAAAGCAATTATATACATTCATACATCTCGCTCGCCATTCAGTTCTGCAAAGTGGCCCTGCAGATGTTGTTGGACTCCAGTTCCCATCAGCCCCAGAAAACATTGTAAATGGTCAGAGATTATAGGATTTGTAGTCCAAAATAAAAAATCTGGAGGGCTACAGGTTGCCCAACCCCAATCTAAATAAGAGATAACATTTAAATACTGCATATACACACGTCCTCTTTTGTCTTCTCTCTCTCTCTCTCTCTCTCTCTCTCTCTCTCTCTCTCTCTCTCTCTCTCCGTGTGTGTGGGTGTATCGGTGGGTGTGCGTGTGTGATAGTCTTATGATATTTAAATGTTCTTCTGATCTGTCTTAACGCCTACAGACTTCTTTCAAAACTATTCCCTTGTTTTGAAAGCAGTCCAGTGGCTACTGGAAATAGTTACAGCCACAAATTCCATCAATGCCTCTCAGAAGGAGGTTGACACAAAGCATCAATTGTCAGAGATTTATGTAAGGAGTGAAAACTCTGGAAATGTTGGCTGCATTGAAAAGTGACTAACCAGAGTGAGAATTTTTACGTGTAATTCTGTGTATAGGAAAAGAAGCGAGATATGCTCAATGTGTGGTGTGGTTCGTTCTGATTTCCGGAAGCCTGTTTTTGAGCCCCTTGTGGTGTGAGGCTGCTTAGTCACAGAACAGAACAGCTGATGGAGAAAACCAATTCATATTCAGTCCTGCAAAGCCACTCACCAGGAAGAAAATGCCACAGATTCATCCATACCGTTCATTTCATGTGGATTGTAAGATTCCCAGCTCTCTGTTGACCATATTACTTTCTCCTCCAAATCACTGCCTTCCCACATTTGCCCCTCTCTCAATCCATATTCTCTCATACCCTGTCCTTTTCATAGTATCTCTAGTATGAAAAAATCCAGAGGTCAGGAAGCTTACTATCCACGTTAAACAACAGTATGGCTGGGCCCTGAGTAGATAGCCCATGTGATGTTTCATCAGTAGCTCAAATCCGTGCCATTTGTGATCCAGCCAGAGCACACCAGCCTTGTATCTTGAGCTATGGTGCAGACAGGGAACCGTTCTGGGCAACGTCCCAGGGGCCACATGCTGCTGGTGGAAGGGGCAGAGGGAAAAGTGGGGCTGAGCAACAAATGTGAGTTTCACCTTTGGACAGCAGGCTAGTTTCTTCTTCACTCACATGCCTCTCTGCCCTTCATCCAGGAAAGCAAAAAGCATCATCAGTGATCAAGGTCCTATAGTAGTACGGCTAAATCGCTCAAGGAGGGGTCAAAGCAGGGTTGTGGCTAGGAACAGATAGAGAAACATGTGGACGTAACCTTCCCCATCCCCGTCTTGCATAAAGGTAAAGGGATCCCTCACCATTAGGTCCAGTCGTGGCTGACTCTGGGGTTGCAGTACTCATCTTGCTTTACTGGCCAAGGGAGCCGGTGTACAGCTTCCAGGTCATGTGGCCAGCATGACTAAGCCGCTTCTGGCGAACCAGAGCAGTGCACGGAAACACCGTTTACCTTCCCGCCTGAGTGGTACCTATTTATCTACTTGCACTTTGCCGTGCTTTCGAACTACTAGGTTGACAGGAGCAGGGACCGAGCAACAGGAGCTCACCTCATCATGGGGATTCGAACCGCCGACCTTCTGATTGGCAAGCCCTAGGCTCTGTGGTTTAACCCACAGCGCCACCCGTGTCAAATCTCCTGATTTTGCAGTCCCAGGGAAACAGCAAAGAAGTTCAACATGTCCACGCTGGAGAGCTGCATTCCCCGAGGTGTGCAGGCTTGCTTCAGTCAGTGGTTCTCAGAGAGCAAGTCAAGAGAACCCCAAATGGGCAGTCCCTTCCATTTGTTTTCTCACTTTCCAACAAGTATATACCTTGAGTCTTCCAGAATGCAGCAACCTAAACCATTGGTACAATACAGGAAGCTGTATGTTCTTTCTTCGTTCCTTGCGTTGACTGTTTTTCGGCAAGAAGTCATTTGTTTCAACCAACCTATCAGGAGCACATATAAACTAGTTACATAGATTTGTTTTTATTTTGTTAAATTTATTTGTATGTCATTGGTAATTGTTTTATATCATTTTATGTAGATAGATAATTTATTACCATTAAAGACCAGCTCACATAACAATAAAAACAGTGTTCATAAAGATAAAATATACAATCGGAGCAGATTGCAGCAATAGCTCATGAGTTAAAATTGAGATATATACAGACACCTGTACAACTGAGATTTGGGCTACTGTAAAAAAATTGACCCTGAGGCGCCCCAAAGGGCAACTTCAGCATTTTCCTAGCAAGCTATTTTATTCTAGAGGATGATCTGTGCCTACAAATTTGGGTGCAGAATCTGGCTACCAGCCAGGTCGTCTTATGATCTTTGCCTAAGAGGAGAGAATTAAGTTTAGACTTGTCTGAAAGATCGGTGAACGTCTTCAGCAAAGGATCAATGGTGTCTCTACGAATCTCAACACAAAAAGGGCATCTAAAAATATGTATGTTATATCATTTTATGTACAGCAGTTAGGGGTTTTTTAATTAAGCTTTTTATGAATTCCTTTTTTATAAAAAAAATAACAAATTGACATAACCCTCTAAATTCTCCCAGGCTTTTGCACTTCAGAGAAATCCTTATCTGTGGACCCAAATGACTCTATTTGCTTTGAGATGTAAATCCCTGGAACTGGATTTAAAGTGAGCTTTTCCAGATGGGATGTTCTGTCATTTTTCTCCTCTGTTCTCACTTGACGCTGCCCAGGAGCACAGAAGTGTCCAATCTTGGGTTTATGTCTGGCCGGGTGTGAATGGGTTAACTACCTGAAAAGTCAACATTTCTCGACTTCATTTTTTTAATTGTTCATTTAATTTTTAATTTAATTGAGCATTTACTGTTCCCAACCCTAACCATGTGGAAAGCCATCTAATTAGACTTTAATTTGATTTTGACTTGTTTTTAGGAGGTAATTTAGTTATTGTTTGATTTTATACCAATGTTATATATCTGATGTTAGCCGCCCTGAGCCTGACTTTGGCCGGGGAGGGCAGGATATAAATAAAAGATTATGATTATGATTATTATTTTAAAAAGCAGGCACCATTCAGAAAGAAGGGGGTGTTCACATGTTGCATTCAACGAGTGTATGAGGGCCACCTGGTATTATGCTTGAGTAGTTGCCCATGGTGCCCACAGGTGGATCAGGACCATGTTGCTTTGGTTTTGGGGCATATTTCAATTCCATATCTATCATGAGGTTAATAACCTTTGTTTTTCACTGCTGTGGGTGGGACAATTGTTTGATGGCTTGTTTGATCATTCCAGCTTCGGGGAGACAACTCAGACCAGAAGACACTGAGGCTGACGGCGAGGCTGATGCAGAAGATGACTCTGTGAGTAACACCCAACAGTTTTGCAGCCACCACTGAGATTTCTCAGCATCTTTTCCTTTATGACAAGAGCTAAGAAGATCAAGAAGTCAAACTAAAGCCTGAGTTTAATTCACAAACCATACTGACTCCCTTTTACGCCCAGAACTAGAATAGAAAATGCAATTTTATTTGAAAGTCTCCAGTCCATATTAAATGTAACCCAGAGCAGAAACCTAAAAATTGGGATGTGACTGCCTGGTACTTAAAAATAGTAAAGGTAAAGGGACCCCTGACCATTAGGTCCAGTCGTGGCCGACTCTGGGGTTGCAGCGCTCATCTCGCTTTATTGGCCGAGGGAGCCGGTGTGCAGCTTCTGGGTCATGTGGCCAGCATGACTAACCCGCTTCTGGTGAACCAGAGCAGTGCACAGAAACACCGTTTACCTTCCGGCTGGAGCAGTACCTATTTATCTACTTGCACTTTGACATGCTTTCGAACTGCTAGGTTGGCAGGAGCAGGGACCGAGCAACAGGAGCTCACCCTGTTGCAGGGATTTGAACCGCCGACCTTCTGATCGGCAAGCCCTAGGCTCTGTGGTTTAACCCACAGCGCCACCCGTCTCCCTTTTTGTACTTAAAAATGTTGTTTAGTCGTTTAGTCGTGTCCGACTCTTCGTGACCCCATGGACCAGAGCACGCCAGGCACTCCTGTCTTCCACCACCTCCCGCAGTTTGGTCAGGCTCATGTTTGTAGCTTCGAGAACACTATCCAACCATCTCATCCTCTGTCGTCCCCTTCTCCTTGTGCCCTCCATCTTTCCCAACATCAGGGTCTTTTCCAGGGAGTCTTCTCTTCTCATGAGGTGGCCAAAGTATTGGAGCCTCAACTTCACGATCTGTCCTTCCAGTGAGCACTCAGGTCTGATTTCCTTAAGAATGGATGCGTTTGATCTTCTTGCAGTCCATGGGACTCTCAAGAGTTTCCTCCAGCACCATAATTCAAAAGCATCAATTCTTCGGCGATCAGCCTTCTTTATGGTCCAGCTCTCACTTCCATACATCACTACTGGGAAAACCATGACTTTAACTATACGGACCTTTGTTGGTAAGGTGATGTCTCTACTTTTTAAGATGTTGTCTAGATTTGCCATCGCCTTTCTCCCAAGGAGCAGGCGTCTTTTAATTTCGTGACTGCTGTCACCATCTGCAGTGATCATGGAGCCCAAGAAAATAAAATCTCTCACTGCCTCCATTTCTTCCCCTTCTATTTGCCAGGAGGTGATGGGACCAGTGGCCATGATCTTCGTTTTTTTGATGTTGAGCTTCAGACCATATTTTGCGCTCTCCTCTTTCACCCTCATTAAAAGGTTCTTTAATTCCTCCTCACTTTCTGCCATCAAGGTTGTGTCATCTGCATATCTGAGGTTGTTGATATTTCTTCCGGCGATCTTAATTCCGGCTTGGGATTCATCCAGCCCAGCCTTTCGCATGATGAATTCTGCATATAAGTTAAATAAGCAGGGGGACAATATACAGCCTTGTCGTACTCCTTTCCCAATTTTGAACCAATCAGTTGTTCCATATCCAGTTCTAACTGTAGCTTCTTGTCCCACATAGAGATTTCTCAGGAGACAGATGAGGTGATCAGGCACTCCCATTTCTTTAAGAACTTGCCATAGTTTGCTGTGGTCCACACAGTCAAAGGCTTTTGCATAGTCAATGAAGCAGAAGTAGATGTCTTTCTGGAACTCTCTAGCTTTCTCCATAATCCAGCGCATGTTTGCAATTTGGTCTCTGGTTCCTCTGCCTCTTCTAAATCCAGCTTGCACTTCTGGGAGTTCTCGGTCCACATACTGCTTAAGCCTGCCTTGTAGAATTTTAAGCATAACCTTGCTAGCGTGTGAAATAAGTGCAATTGTGCGGTAGTTGGAGCATTCTTTGGCACTTCCCTTCTTTGGGATTGGGATGTAGACTGATCTTCTCCAATCTTCTGGCCACTGCTGAGTTTTCCAAATTTGCTGGCATATTGAGTGTAGCACCTTAACAGCATCATCTTTTAAAATTTTAAATAATTCAGCTGGAATATCATCACTTCCACTGGCCTTGTTATTAGCAATGCTTTCTAAGGCCCATTTGACTTCACTTTCCAGGATGTCTGGCTCAAGGTCAGCAACCACACTACCTGGGGTATACGAGACATCAATTTCTTTCTGGTATAGTTCCTCTGTGTATTCTTGCCACCTCTTCTTGATGTCTTCTGCTTCTGTTAGGTCCTTTCCACTTTTGTCTTTTATTATGGTAATCTTTGTACGAAATGTTCCTTTCATATCTCCGTACTTAAAAATACTCAGGGCTAAAGCCCATGGCGCATATTTGCCTCTGGGCAAATGAAGATGGCTGATGGGATCTTACCTGTGCTGCATTATACAGCACACCTGTTTAAAAGTGTGAGGGGCTTGGGTTGAGCTGTGAAGGGATAGACAAAGGGTTGGATGAGGTGTAATATAAAGGGGTTTTTGTCAGTTGTAAAGGAGGAGTGGTGTGAGGAAAGTGGGGGTTTGGCAAAGGGATTGGTGAGTAGGTGGGGTTGGCGAACAGAAGCGGCAGCCCCAGTTATATGTAATAAATAATGGTTTGCATAGTCAATTTGAAAATTTTGGCTGTGGAAAAAAAAGAAGTTAGGTATGTCCGAAGAGTCCTGCTGGATCTGCTGAAAAATCCACCGTTATGTCAGTGGCCAACAAATGACTCTTAAAAACTCACAGCCCTGGTATGAAGGCATATGGCCTCTCCCACTGTTTGCCCCCAGGAAATGTCATTCACAGGCATACCACCTTTGATCCTGGTTTTACTGCCACTCCTTTACAGATACACATCTAATTCTTTTTTTAGTTTTGTCAGATTTTGCTGTGGGGAAGGTGATGCAATGAATTCAAAGGATTCCCTTCCTCTGCTGCTTCCTCTGCTTAAATTAGGGATGGGGAACATTTTTTAAGCCAGTGGCCACATTCCATCAGGAAAAGTGGGGGGAGGTTGCAAATGCGGGGGAGGGAGAGAGCTAAGGGTGGACAGAGCTGCAGCCAAAAGTGGGCAGGGATACCGTAAGCTCTCTCTTTTGCCACCTCTTATCTGGAAATGTCTGGCTTCTGTGCTGGGCACTAAGAAAGAGGCTCGTATTCCTCAGCACCCATTGCAGAAACACAGTGGGCTGTCAGAGGAACAATAGAGTGACCTTGGGGGTAGAGGCTAGGAGGAGAAACCGAGACTGGGAAGGAAGGAATGCAGGCTAGACAAAAACCTACCATGCACCAGATCCTTGGCCCTGATTTAAACTCTTCAAATTGGCAGCGTCCATTTTTCATCAAGTAATATTGAATAGGGGGTACCTGTTGATGGTGGAAGGGGCTCCCTTGAGACTGCCTCCCTTCATTGGGGGGGTTTTAAGCAGAGGTTGGATGGCCATCTGTCATGGATGCTTCAGTTGAGATTCCTGCATTGGGTTCTTTTCCAACTCTACAATTCAATACTAAATTCTGTTGTTGTTCCACTCCTACAGGTCGACGAAGTGACAACTGAAAACATACGACCAAGACCACAAGGATCCTCTCCTGTTTATGAGTATTGCATAGAAGATGAATATTTTAACAAAAAGGCAAGACGTGACACAATGGGATTTTGTCTTTCACTGTTTCGCTAGTGTCAAATTCTCAGTTCTTTTGGACCATCGAGACAATGGCTTCCTTAGCCCTTTGAAGTTAAAGGCAAAACTGGCATCTGTTGGCTATGGGGAGAACCACCTGTTCTTTCCCCAAAGAATGCCCCATGCAAGACACTACATAATGACATAGTGTTGTCCCAAATTCTAGAGGGAAAGCCAATGGACCATTAAGGCAGCTAAGCCCTGCAAGGAAAGAGTGGTGGTGCTTTATAATCGCCATGATTATAAAGATAAGCCATCCCTCACTTGGCTGAATACTTGGCTGAGTACTTTGGCCCTGCCCTAGATAAAACCATTGAAACGAAGCATATATGGCCAGCTGGAACATCTGAGCAAATAAAAGTGTATTTGCCTGGTGACAAAATGGCCCTATAGTTTATTTGCATTTTATGTACTATTTATTTTGGACAATTCATATACTGCTTAATTACACCTTCATTGCATATCTTTAGGCACCATGTGCCTCTTCACCCACCCAAATCTTTGGCTAATTAAACAATGTAGGGCCTTTTAAACTAAACTTACTGTTTTCTGTCTATTATGTTATGTATTTTTGTGTTCTTATGATCTTATGATCCTTGAATGAAATGCAGTATATAAATGTGAATAAATAGGTTTTTTCCCTGGTCCCTGTGTGTGGGTGTGTACACACACATACATATATACCTTTGAAGTCTGAATAGAGGTGATAATTGTGTGCAGATAACTGATTATCTCATATTTCAGAACCCTTGAAATGAATTGTCCAGCTATTGTTAACTGCAGTGCCACTCCCACCACAGAAAAAGAGCTAGTGAGACTACAGAATGACAGATGTGTGAGAAGTTTGGCATGATCTGTGCAAATCCATTTTAGCTAACTTAAAAATTACACCTGTGTTTGCAGCTTCAGCAAGATATAGAGAACAGACAAAGACGGGATTCTTCTATCAAAATGAGTGATTCACAGGTGAGCTTAAGGTGTCTGATAAACACCAGGTACGCCCTTCTGTACAGAAGAGCATTGTTTCGGAGCTCTTCAAACTGAATGATCTTCTCATTGATACCTGTCCCTGGAAGGGAATGCAACCACAGATTTACAAATACAAGCATTAACTGTTACTTGCCAAAGAATACTTCCCAAACTGGTTCCAGTTTGCGAAGCCACAGAGGGCCAGTCCATACAAGTCTTGGGTGTGTGTAAGTTGTATGTTTGGAAAATATGCATGTACAGATCCCTGCAGATAGGTACACACTCACACAACTCGGTCTACACATGGTGTGGGCGCATGTGGGTGCATGCCTGAGATATGCATTCAAGCCTCACTGCCTGTGTGAACCAGCCTATAAGCTTTCTGAAATGTTTCCCCAGTCTTTCAAGGGAGCTTGTGATAGACCAAAGTCCCCACCCACAGATTCTCACTTGTCACAGCGCTGAAGATTCTACATATACATATCCAGGGCTCTGTTGTACTCCATGCTAAGAATAATAATTAAATATCTATGTCCAGGACATCCAAGCACTGATGGATTCTGCAACCAATATTTGCATTATTTATTCTACAATGTTTTCTTTTCTGCTTAGTTTATTTTGGTGTTGCTTGTAATGGGATGGGAAGAGACATGGCCACTTTCCCCCTTGGAAGTCATCTGAAACTGGAAAACACTCTACCCGGAAAACCTTTATGTTGACTCTGAGTATGTGCAAATAAGCCCAGCAGTTCCACAGTTGTCAGTGTAGTTTGCTGCTTTCTGGATGCCAAGGGTTTCGGCTATTCAGTGTAATGTCACGCTGAAACCAAATTGTGTGGGAAGATCTCCACGTAGATTTTTCACAATCAATCAGACTGTTTACCCAAGTTACCTTGGGGTTCAATTAATTTGCTGTAGAGCAGCCACACCTGTGAAACGAAACAGGATATGCAGGTGGCTGGAGCTGCGAAGAATGATATTGATTATACCCGTTGTACACCTAAGTGAACATTCGTTTTTCAAAAGGAGCCGGATTTAATAATATTCAAAGCATTGCAATAGTGGTGCTACTGTCTCTGGATGAGAGACTACTGACTTGAGGCGCAGTTAGTGCTCTGTTTTGGTTTAAAACCTGGATAAGGAAACTTTTTAGCCTTTCAGGGGCTAGAACATTCTAGAAGCTTTTGTAAATCTACACAATGCGCAGAAGTGCGCCTTCGATGCAACCACCCTTCAGCTGATGTTTACATGTTATGACAGGAATGGCTTGACGTCTTCAACATACAGTACTAGAAATGAGTTTTGATAATGTACTTTTTGGTCCGACTAGGAATCTATGGAGGTTACCTTACAAACGGAAGTCGAATCTGGTGCAAGTGGATTTAGTGTGGCTGGTGGAGGAACTGAAGGATTATTTGTGAAGCAAGTGCTCAAAGAGTCCCCAGCATCAAAGTTATTCAGTCTGAGAGAAGGTACAGTAAAGTCTTATGTCACATTTATTTTAGTAAAATTAGCTATGAAAGTGAAACCTGGCCAGATGGGCGGGGTATAAATAAATTATTATTATTATTAACCTAATTAAAAAGTTAATTAAAATGTTGGTCAAATTTATGCAAACTTTTTTTTAAAAGCACATTGGACAATCTATAGAGGAGGAGACAGTGGGCTTTCTCTTTTTTAAACAAATGACTGAACAAATAACAGTAGAAGAGCCGGGACCAACCTACTTACAGTGCAATCCTATAAATGTCTACTTAGAAGTAAGCCTTATTGAATTTAATAGGCCTTACTCCCAGGCAAGCTGGTATAGGACTGCAGTCTTAGTCAATTGGCTGTGATCTAAAATTATCTTGACGGATAGCCAGCTGTAGCTGGAGGGCTTAGAATCTGTAAAAAAACAACTGTACAAATAAAATCCTGCTCATGAATGCTCACACAACCTAAGGGACAATTCAAATGATCAGATACAGCAGTTTTGTACTCCAGGGTGATCCTCACACACACGAGACAACAACCTGTTTGATGGTCACTTGCAACCTGGTTTTGTGAATGCATGCATAAAGTGCTTTCTCTGCAGGATTATCTGAAGATCTCTCTGAAAACCAGCTTGGCCACAATTCTGCATGCACAAGTTTGGGATGCTTGTTATTTTCATCATATGACCTGATTTCTTGCAGCAAGGAGAGCTCCGGTGTCCATGCAGAATTACTGTAACTGCAAATTCTATGCAAGATGTCAATACTAGCATTTATTTCTGGGAGATATTCTGTGTAAATATTTTCATGAGCAGGTTGTTGAATCAAGACAGTAGAATATGCGTTTTTTAATGGTACAACAGGCTCCTTTTCAACGGATTTAGAAATGGCCACATCATAGCTGTCAACGTTTCCCTTTTTTTAAGGGAAATTCCCTTATTCTGAATAGGATTCCTTGCAAGAAAAGAGAAAAGTTGACAGCTATGGCCCACGTGGGTGGGTGGGTGGGGTGTTTGCTGTTGTTGATAGATGTCTTTGCATAAACAAGGCATCGAATTAACGAGCCCGATCTTTTGACACCCAATTAGTTACTGCTGCCTCTTTTCACAGGTGACCAGCTTCTAAGTGCCACGATATTTTTCGATAATATCAAATATGAAGATGCACTCAAGATTCTGCAGTATTCCGAGCCGTACAAAGTACAGTTCAACCTCAAAAGAAAGCTCGCCAGGAAGGAAGATCTTGAAACAATGCATTTTGCAACGCAATCCAAAAAAGAAAAAATGAGTCAGGTAATGCACAGCTGTAAAATTACACTTCAGATCAAGGCATGGATCTTGGGGGAGGTATTAAACTGACCATCGCTCGTGTAATTTTAGGACAGTGGTCTAGATCCGGTGATATATTGGGCAAACTGAAAGGCATTTCTGCTAGACCAAGGTAGCCCTGTCAAATTTTCACAATTTTTTCAACCCCACTGCAGCGCCTCTCCACTCCATTGCTGCACCACACATTTCTCCAACAGTGAGCCAAGAAACCCCCATCATGCAAACTAACACCCACTCATCTGTCTCTGGATCCAACCTTCAGGGTTTTTTTTTTAGTGGAAGTTAAATTTGAGGGGATGCGGCCTTTGAGGCATTGAATTATTGAAGCCCTTTTTGTGTGTGTTCTTCAGTTTCTGTAAGAATGCAGAAAGCCTCTCAGAATAGGGTGCAATATCTCTCTCTCTCTCTCTCTCTCTCTCTCTCTCTGTGTGTGTGTGTGTGTGTGTGTGTGTATCACATTGGGTTGTCGGGAGTCTTTTTATTATAATTTATTTATTGAATTTTATACCGTCCTATACCTGGGGGAGGGGGTGGTCCTCAGGGCGGTTCGCAGAATGAAATCAAGATATAAAACCACAAGATAAATTGTAAAAATAAAAACATCACAATATCCCCCCCACACACACACATAAAAAAACACATTTTAAAAGGGCATAGGATGTCAGTCAAATGAACCAAAGGCCTGGTTAATGTCTTGAAGACTTTTTAATTCTTGAGCAGCCAGTCATTTAAATGTTTTTTGGGGGTGAGGATTACTACTTTTTAAATGTGCTTATATTGGTGTACACTGACCTGATGTTTCATGGGAGGGTAGTATGTAAATACTTTTATAAATAAAACAGATACATAAAGGGGGTATTTTTAAGCCCAAGGACAACTTTCCTTCATCGACAACTTCCTGAGGGACCTGACAGGCCAGCAGTACACAGGGCCTGAGGTAAAAGTGGGGGCCATAGACATACTTTGATGAGGAACATGGCTCTTTGTATAGCAGGCCACATTTTTATCCAAAGTATCAAATGTGGTGACAGTAATAATAATACAACAAAACAACAACACCACAAACTGGCTTAAAAGTATAAAACCAAATTTACTAGAATAATAGCTAGAATAGAGTTAGACTTGTAACCATTCAAACAACAAACATACTAAGGTGCCATGTGCAAGACAAAGCCTGGAGATACTGTAAACATGGAGTGGATAAATGTACAACTCTGTCTTAACAACGTAAACATTATACAGACTGGATAAATGAACCGTTCAACAAGTAACTTAAGTCCAGTCACAGAATGGCAACCCTGTGCCGCCACAACGGCAAGGGTAGCACACTGGGAGAATATGAAAAAGTTTCAAAATACAAAATCTTTACCTATTGAGGTAAAGATCTTTTTAAAAATAAATTGGCAAGAAAGTGGCAAGGAGTCGGTTGGTTTATTTATTTAAATGTCTCCTGCCTTTCAATCTTTGGTTCTCACAATGGCTTATTATACCACTTAAAATTTTATTGCAAACAAACAATAACAAAACAACAAGTATAGTTAAACAAAAACAACAAAAAACAGGCATTAAAAACAAGACAGTAAAACAAAACAAAAAACTATCAAAAGCCCAGGAAAACAGTTCTTCCTTGGTGCCTACAGACCATTTAAGGGGGCTGGACCAGATGACCCACAGGTTCCCTTCCAACTATACTATCCTATTCTAAAATAAACAAAATGTGGTAATTCCCCCGATGCTGTGCCACTATACCAATATGGGCTTCAACCTGGTGGCCACCCAATTGACTTCTGATGATAGGGATAGTTAGAGCTAAGCCTTCGACAAAGAACTTGGCCACCAGACAGTTTCATATGGGATAATGTCCGTTTCTCAATTTGGTGGCTGTGTTTCTGGAACCAATGAGAGGAAATAAATGGCAGAAGACTGCAATAGTTGCTACGATGAAACTGAAGAGGAATATTGTAACCGGAGGGCAAGAATGATGCCGAAAGCCAGGTGGAATCTGCACACGTATTTAAAAAATGCTGTGAAAACGCTTGTGTTTTTTTTAAAAAAAAAAGTTTTGAAAAATACATTGAATTTGCCATAGCTCACTGTTGCCATCTAGTGTCACATTTGTATAGTGCACTTAAAATGTTTTATTTGCAGCTGTATAGCTGAGTCCCCAGTCTAGCATCAACCTTTTGCTGTTGCATGCTAGTAAAGGCATTTCAGCCACACCAACTCGCATTATCCAACGTCTTAGCCTTTTGCCCCAAAGTGGAGTGGAGCCCTGGCCTCAGCAGTGCTGCTGACAGCATTTTGTTTTCTGAGGAGACAGAGCCTCCTCCTGTTCTGTTTGCATGTGGTCAGCTGCTGTAATACTAGGCCCTATCCCCAGGTTAATGGGTTCTGAGAAGCAGGCCTCCTGTCAGCAGCTTCACGTTTCAGGTGAATCACAGCGCTTGACAAGCTGAAGACAACTGGCATATTAGTATGGTACCTAAGGACACTTTCTTGGAGCAGAAGTATCCCCCCCCCCCCCCGAATTAATCGCTTCCTATGAAGCATCTCAAAGCAATTTCACGATACGATAAAAACCACAAACAGAACAGCTGGTTACGTAAAGACAGTTGAAACAATTGCTTATATAAAAGCAATTTAAACAATTGCACATAGAAAGCGATTCCAAATAAATATAAATACCAATTGGGATGAAAACCTCCACTTAGAAGGCTTGCGGAAAGAGGAAGGCCTTCAGCTGGCACAAAAAAAGACAATAAAAACCAGACCTGTCTGATAAGTGGAAGAAGTTCAGTGCGGCCACACTAAGGGCCTATTTCTGACATTGTGCAGAGTAGACATCCTAATCTGTGTTACAAACATAGAATTGTAGAGCTGGAAGGGACCCCCAGAGTTATCTAGTCCAACCCCCTGCAATGCAGGAATATGCAGATGGCCTATATATATAATAATATATAATGGTAATATTTTTATTTATACCCCACCCCAGGTTGCCTCAGGCACTCTGGGCGGCTTCCAACACACGAATAAATAATAATAAAACATCAAACATTAATAGTAACAATCAGATCCTATAGTACATAAAAAAGTCACAATAACTTTAAAATAAGAAATTTATATCAGATAAAGCACTATCCAATAATCCAATAGTAAACGGTAAAATTAAACACCAGCAGATAATAATTTAACGGTTTACACTTATCAATTCCAATAAAGAATTACTAATCTATAATCAATAAAATAACAGCAAATCGCAATGCATAAAATAACAGCAAACGCACAAAACCATGTAAAAGGGTCAAACTGAGAAACAAGGACACACAACTCAGTTTTTAAAAACTATCCCTGAACTCCTCTCTTCCCAGCTGCTTTTGCTGTTCTCACAGTCACGGTCTGGGAAAGGCTCTTGGGGATGGAGGTTGCGGCAAGGCAGGTGGAAAAGCCATTGCCTGCAGAAAGTCTCTTCCCCCCTCAGTTCTTCCTCTGGAGCAGAGCAGGTCTCCTATAAATATAGGTTGTGGTGACTTATGGAACACAATGCACACTCCAGTTGTGAGGTGCGAGGATGCAAGACCAAGGTCCTCTTACACAGGGCAGGCTTATTATACACCCTTGTGCAAATTATTTGAAACAAACAGTGTAGTTTATTGTACGAAACTCACATATACGTGTAGAAAACTCACATTAGTAGCGGACATGACCTCCACTATTTTTAAGCAGCATTTGAACACGGTTTGGCATGGAGCCTACTAGTTTCAAACAGTCACTGTTGATTTTCGGATCCCTGTACCACACTTGAATCAGCGCCTGAATGAGCTTCTCCATAGTCGTACAGTCTACAGCACGGAGGCGACTTTTGCATATAGCCCACAAGTTCTCAATGGGATTTACGCCCGGGGAATTCCCTGGCCAATCAAGTACCTGTATTTGCTGCTCTGTCATGAATTTCTTCACCACTTTCAATGTGTAACAGGGGGCTAGGTCCTGCTGCAATATCCCAGTACCATCAGGATACGTTTTTTTCCAGCTCTGCAATAACTCTCTTTCGTAGAACCTCAGTATATTGTGGCGAGCACATCATTCCTTCTATTGGCTGCAGGCTTCCGACACCATTATGACCAACTCATTTTTCGTGTTTGTTTTGAGTACAGGATTACGAGTAAGATAGAAAACATGCTTTGTTTCAATTAATTTTCACAAGGGAGTACACCTTCACTTATTAACAGCTTCACACTGTGTCGTAGTGGCTAGGAACATTGCATCTAGGTTTCAGGAGGGGTACATCACTGGGGAATGGGAAAAGACTGCAAAATTGAGTAAGTTGTATTATCTACATGATATTTTTCAGCAAGTGTTTGTCACCTTGAATTGCTAGAGGGACCTAATGGTCAGGGGTCCCTTTACCTTTTCACATTCCCGGAAGCATGAGGCTTTTATGGAATGTGAGTCAGTTGTTTTGGAGACTCGTGCACACTCCTGTTTGCTCTGCTTCCAGCAACCTCCCAGCACTGGTTTGTGAAGCCGTGCGTGCACAACGTTGGCTACAAGTCACATCTGTCCTGTAGTTCCCTGAGAAATACTGCATTTTGATGTGTTTTCTCCCTAACCAGCTTCAGTCTGATTTGAAAATGTAAGCCATATGATGACATCCACTCACTGATGTGGGCAGGCAATAGGAGACTTGGAAAAACATCCAACCTTTTATCTCATTGTATTATGAAAAAAAGGGATGCGGGTGGCGCGGTGGGTTAAACCACAGAGCCTAGGACTCGCCGATCAGAAGGTCGTGGTTCGAATCCCTGCGACGGGGTGAGCTTCCGTTGCTTGGTCCCAGCTCCTGCCAACCTAGCAGTTCGAAAGCACGTCAAAAGTGCAAGTAGATAAATAGGAACTGCTCTGGCGGGAAGGTAAACGGCATTTCTGTGCGCTGCTCTGGTTCACCAGAAGCAGCTTAGTCATGCTGGCCACATGACCCGGAAGCTGTATGCCGGCTCCCTCGGCCAATAAAGTGAAATGAGCGCCGCAACTCCAGAGTCGGCGACGACTGGCCCTAATGGTCAGGGGTCCCTTTATCTTTTACCTTTATTATGAAAAAGCTTTAATAAAAATTATTATTATTATTAAAGGGAAATACACCCAACCATGCTGATGTGTCCGATGATGTCCAAATGTGATTTGAAATGAAGCAGAGGGAAATTATCCCACTGTGCTTTAAGCTGGTAATGTGTACACAGCCAAAGTCTCTCTGTTAATTTAGTATGTTTTAACGTTTTGGGGTTTCTTGTTGCTATTTATTCATTTAAACATTCTGATGTACATTGCTTTCAACAATTTTGAAGATGCAAAGGGGTGGGGATTAAATACATACGTAATAAGTACTACAACCATTTATTTTGGAAATTCTATTTCTCAGGGGAAGGAAGCACCGGAAACATCAGAAAAGACATTCACAGAAGAAGATAAAGCAGACTTAATTGTAAAACAAAGAGTTGGAAGACCAAAAAGATCCAAGAAGGACAGACTTTCCTGGCCAAAATTCCAGTCATTAAAAGGTAAAAAGATACTGGGGCAAAGGAGATCTCGTAGCACGTCAGATGCATACGAACATGCGATTCCCGATATATCCCCAACAAGCACAGACACAGAATCACAATTTCAGCCAGAAGAAATTCACGCAAAAGTTAAAAGAGGAAGTCAAAAGAAACTAAGATTCCCCAGTATTGGATTCAAGATGCACAGAACTAAACAAGAACCAGAGGAGAGGACAAAATACGAAGTCAAACCTCTCACAGACTATGAAAATGATACTGCGCAGGAAATCCCAGAATTAATAACAGTGCAATATTCTACTTCACGGGCTAAAGAGAAAAAACTGGAAGAAATACAGGAACCCAGAAAAGATGCTAAGGAAACAAAATTTGAACTGCCATACCATACAGGTAAATACCCTGAAGTTGAATTAACAATTAAAAAAACGAAAGAAAAGAAATCAAAATCCAAAGCCATCACAAAAAAATCAGAAACGACAGTGATAACAACACAGATAACAAAACCTATATTGCAAACAGGTGAAATACAAGATGTACAAATAAAACCGATAACACCACCAAAACAACGAAAAAAGAAGCAAAAGGGATCCACAGAAAAAATGTATACAAAATTACAAATGGACAACGAACAAACAGAAAAAGGAAAAAAAGACATGGATGGCATGCGAGGAGTAATTAATCAAAATGAAGAAGATTCAAACGTCATGATAGCAACACCTGACATACGTATGCCGACAGCCAAAGCTTCTTTGGAACTTAAAACTCCACACATACAACTAGAGACACCATCAACTGATATGTCTCTGGGTGCTGCTGAGATTAAGAAAGAGGGCATGGACACTACGTTTAAAATGCCAAAATTCCAAATGCCCAAATTTGGAACAGAACTGAAGGCTCCAGACTTAAAGGTTGAGGCACAATCGGCTGATATTGCTGTAGGTGGAGTTGAAGCTAATCTGGAGGGCACCGACAGTAAATTTACGATGCCCAAACTCCAAATGCCCAAGTTTGGAATGTCACTTCCCAAGGAGAAACTCGCTGCAGAGGGAGAAATCACCTTACCTTCTGTGGAAGTGGATATCTCCAAACCAGAACTGAAAGGGGAAGTGACCCTGCCCTCTGTGGGGATCGAGACTGACGTGAAATTGCCCGGAGCTGAAATGAAGGTACCTAGCGTTGAGTTGGAGGTCTCTGAGAAGGGCAAAATCAAAACACCTGATGTCAAAATGCCCAGCGTCAAGGTCCCAAAAATAAAACCTCCTCAAGTGGGAGTCTCAGTGCCCAACGTAGAAGCAGACATCTCTGTTCCCAAAGCAAAAGTGGGAATTCCAGAAGCAGAGGTCTCTGTTAAGGTCCCTGATGCAGAAGGAAGCATCGAGGGTGGCGGAATGAAAATACACATGCCAAAGTTCAAGATGCCCAGTATGGGTTTCTCCAAACCAGAAATCAAAGGTCCCAAAGTCGATATGGACATCAGCGCACCCAAGGTTGACATTGCTCTTCCAGACGTCAGTGTAACCAAGCCTGAGATCAAAGCAGGTGACATTTCAGCAGACATGAAGTTCACAGCACCTGACATAAAGATTCCAAAGGGGGAAGCTTCCTTGGAACTGAAGGCTCCAGACTTGAAGCTTGAGGCACCATCGGCAGATGTTATTCTAGGCGGAGTTGAAGCAAAGCTGGAGGGTACGGACAGTAAATTTAAGATGCCAAAATTCCAAATGCCCAAGTTTGGAATGTCACTTCACAAAGGGAAAGCCGCTGCAGAGGGAGAAATCACCTTACCTTCTATGGAAGTGGATATCTCCAAACCAGAACTGAAAGGGGAAGTGACCCTGCCCTCTGTGGCCATCGAGACTGACGTGAAATTGCCTGAAGCTGAAATGAAGGCACCTAGTGTGGAGTTGGAGGTCGCTGAGAAGGGCAAAATCAAAATGCCTGATGTCAAAATGCCAAGCGTCAAGGTTCCCAAAATGAAGACTCCTCAAGTGGGAGTCTCACTGCCAGATGTTGAGGGAGACATCCCTGTTCCCAAAGCAAAAGTGGAAATTCCAGAGGCAGAGGTCTCTGTTAAGGTCCCTGAAGCAGAAGGAAGCATCGAGGGTGGCGGAATGAAAATACACATGCCAAAGTTCAAGATGCCCAGTATGGGTTTCTCCAAACCAGAAATCAAAGGTCCCAAAGTCGATGTGGACATCTGCGCACCCAAGGTTGACATTGCTCTTCCGGACGTCAGTGTAACCAAGCCTGAGATCAAAGCAGGTGACATTTCAGCAGACATGAAGTTCACAGCACCTGACATAAAGATTCCAAAGGGGGAGGCTTCCTTGGAACTGAAGGCTCCAGACCTAAAGCTTGAGGCACCATCGGCTGATATTGATGTAGGTGGCATTGAAGCGAAGCTGGAGGGCACAGAAAGTAAATTTAAGATGCCCAAATTCCATATGCCCAAGTTTGGAATGTCAGTTCCCAAGGGGAAAGCTGTTGCAGAGGGAGAAATCACCTTACCTTCTGCGGAAGTGGATGTTTCCAAACCAGAACTGAAAGGGGAAGTGACCCTGCCCTCTGTGGGCATCGAAACTGATGTGAAATTGCCTGGAGCTGAAATGAAGGCACCTAGTGTGGAGTTGGAGGCCGCTGAGAAGGGCAAAATAAAAATGCCTGATGTCAAAATGCCAAGCGTCAAGGTTCCCAAAATGAAGACTCCTCAAGTGGGAGCATCGCTGCCAAACATTGAGGGAGACATCTCTGTTCCCAAAGCAAAAGTGGAAATTCCAGAAGCAGAGGTCTCTGTTAAGGTGCCTGATGCAGAAGGTAGCATTGATGGTGGCGGGATGAAAATACACATGCCAAAGTTCAAGATGCCCAGTATGGGTTTCTCCAATTCAGAAATCAAAGGTCCCAAAGTTGATGTGGACGTTAGCTCACCCAAGGTTGACATTGCTCTTCCGGACGTCAGTGTAACCAAGCCTGAGATCAAAGCAGGTGACATTTCAGCAGATATCAAGTTCACAGCACCCGACGTGAAGATTCCAAAGGGAGAAGCTTCCTTGGAACTGAAGGCTCCAGACCTAAACGTTGAGGCACCATCGGCACATGTCACTCTACGTGGAGTTGAAGCGAAGCTGGAGGGTACGGACAGTAAATTTAAGATGCCAAAATTTCAAATGCCCAAATTTGGAATGTCACTTCCCAAGGGGAAAGCCGCTGCAGAGGGAGAAATCACCTTACCTTCTGTGGAAGTGGATGTTTCCAAACCAGAACTGAAAGGTGAAGTGACCCTGCCCTCTGTGGGCATCGAGACTGACGTGAAATTGCCCGGAGTTGAAATGAAGGCACCTAGTGAGGAGTTGGAGGTCGCTGAGAAGGGCAAAATCAAAATGCCTGATGTCAAAATGCCAAGCGTCAAAGTTCCCAAGCTGAAGACTCCTCAAGTCGGAGTTTCACTGCCCAAGGTTGAAGCAGACATCTCTGTTCCCAAAGCAAAAGTGGAAATTCCAGAAGCAGAGGTCTCTGTTAAGGTGCCTGATGCAGAAGGCAGCATCGAGGTTGGAGGGATGAAAATACACACGCCAAAGTTCAAGATGCCCAGTATGGGTTTCTCTAAACCAGAAATCAAAGGTCCCAAAGTCGATGTGGACGTCAGCGCACCCAAGGTTGACATCGCTCTTCCAGACGTCAGTGTAACCAAGCCTGAGATCAAAGCAGGTGACATTTCAGCAGACATGAAGTTCACAGCACCTGACGTACAGTTTCCAAAAGGAGAGACTTCCTTGGAACTGAAGGCTCCAGACCTAAACGTTGAGTCACCATCGGCAGTTGTCACTCTAGGTGGAGTTGAAGCGAAGCTGGAGGGTACGGACAGTAAATTTAAGATGCCAAAACTCCAAATGCCCAAGTTTGGAATGTCACTTCCCAAGGGGAAAGCCACTGCAGAGGGAGAAATCAGCTTACCTTCTATGGAAGTGGATGTTTCCAAACCAGAACTGAAAGGGGAAGTGACCCTGCCCTCTGTGGGCATCGAGACCGACATGAAATTGCCCAGAGCTGAAATGAAGGCACCTAGTGTGGAGTTGGAGGTCACTGAGAAGGGCAAAATCAAAATGCCTGGTGTCAAAATGCCCAAAATGAAGACTCCTCAAGTGGGAGTCTCACTGCCCAAGGTTGAGGCAGACATCTCTGTTCCCAAAGCAAAAGTGGAAATTCCAGAGGCAGAGGTCTCTGTTAAAGTGCCTGATACAGAAGGCAACATCGAGGGTGGCGGAATGAAAATACACATGCCAAAGTTCAAGATGCCCAGTATGGGTTTCTCCAATTCAGAAATCAAAGGTCCCAAAGTTGATGTGGACGTTAGCTCACCCAAGGTTGACATTGCTCTTCCGGACGTCAGTGTAACCAAGCCTGAGATCAAAGCAGGTGACATTTCAGCAGATATCAAGTTCACAGCACCCGACGTGAAGATTCCAAAGGGAGAAGCTTCCTTGGAACTGAAGGCTCCAGACCTAAACGTTGAGGCACCATCGGCACATGTCACTCTACGTGGAGTTGAAGCGAAGCTGGAGGGTACGGACAGTAAATTTAAGATGCCAAAATTTCAAATGCCCAAATTTGGAATGTCACTTCCCAAGGGGAAAGCCGCTGCAGAGGGAGAAATCACCTTACCTTCTGTGGAAGTGGATGTTTCCAAACCAGAACTGAAAGGTGAAGTGACCCTGCCCTCTGTGGGCATCGAGACTGACGTGAAATTGCCCGGAGTTGAAATGAAGGCACCTAGTGAGGAGTTGGAGGTCGCTGAGAAGGGCAAAATCAAAATGCCTGATGTCAAAATGCCAAGCGTCAAAGTTCCCAAGCTGAAGACTCCTCAAGTCGGAGTTTCACTGCCCAAGGTTGAAGCAGACATCTCTGTTCCCAAAGCAAAAGTGGAAATTCCAGAAGCAGAGGTCTCTGTTAAGGTGCCTGATGCAGAAGGCAGCATCGAGGTTGGAGGGATGAAAATACACACGCCAAAGTTCAAGATGCCCAGTATGGGTTTCTCTAAACCAGAAATCAAAGGTCCCAAAGTCGATGTGGACGTCAGCGCACCCAAGGTTGACATCGCTCTTCCGGACGTCAGTGTAACCAAGCCTGAGATCAAAGCAGGTGACATTTCAGCAGACATGAAGTTCACAGCACCTGACGTACAGTTTCCAAAAGGAGAGACTTCCTTGGAACTGAAGGCTCCAGACCTAAACGTTGAGTCACCATCGGCAGTTGTCACTCTAGGTGGAGTTGAAGCGAAGCTGGAGGGTACGGACAGTAAATTTAAGATGCCAAAACTCCAAATGCCCAAGTTTGGAATGTCACTTCCCAAGGGGAAAGCCACTGCAGAGGGAGAAATCAGCTTACCTTCTATGGAAGTGGATGTTTCCAAACCAGAACTGAAAGGGGAAGTGACCCTGCCCTCTGTGGGCATCGAGACCGACATGAAATTGCCCAGAGCTGAAATGAAGGCACCTAGTGTGGAGTTGGAGGTCACTGAGAAGGGCAAAATCAAAATGCCTGGTGTCAAAATGCCCAAAATGAAGACTCCTCAAGTGGGAGTCTCACTGCCCAAGGTTGAGGCAGACATCTCTGTTCCCAAAGCAAAAGTGGAAATTCCAGAGGCAGAGGTCTCTGTTAAAGTGCCTGATACAGAAGGCAACATCGAGGGTGGCGGAATGAAAATACACATGCCAAAGTTCAAGATGCCCAGTATGGGTTTCTCCATACCAGAAATCAAAGGTCCCAAAGTCGATATGGACATCAGTGCACCCAAGGTTGACATTGCTCTTCCAGACGTCAGTGTAACCAAGCCTGAGATCAAAGCAGGTGACATTTCAGCAGACACCAGCCTTTCAGCACCTGACATGAAGTTTCCAAAAGGAGAGGCTTCCTTGGAACTGAAGGCTCCAGACCTAAACGTTGAGTCACCATCGGCAGTTGTCACTCTAGGTGGAGTTGAAGCGAAGCTGGAGGGTACGGACAGTAAATTTAAGATGCCAAAACTCCAAATGCCCAAGTTTGGAATGTCACTTCCCAAGGGGAAAGCCACTGCAGAGGGAGAAATCAGCTTACCTTCTATGGAAGTGGATGTTTCCAAACCAGAACTGAAAGGGGAAGTGACCCTGCCCTCTGTGGGCATCGAGACTGACGTGAAATTGCCTGAAGCTGAAATGAAGGCACCTAGTGTGGAGTTGGAGGTTGCTGAGAAGGGCAAAATCAAAATGCCTGATGTCAAAATGCCAAGCATCAAGGTTCCCAAAATGAAGACTCCTCAAGTGGGAGTCTCACTGCCAGAGGTTGAGGCAGACATCTCTGTTCCCAAAGCAAAAGTGGAAATGCCAGAGGCAGATGTCTCTGTTAAGGTGCCTGATGCAGAAGGCAGCATTGATGGTGGCGGGATGAAAATACACATGCCAAAGTTCAAGATGCCCAGTATGGGTTTCTCCAAACCAGAAATCAAAGGTCCCAAAGTCGATATGGACGTCAGCTCACCCAAGGTTGACATCGCTCTTCCAGACGTCAGTGTAACCAAGCCTGAGATCAAAGCAGGTGACATTTCAGCAGATATCAAGTTCACAGCACCCGACGTGAAGATTCCAACGGGAGAAGCTTCCTTGGAACTGAAGGCTCCAGACTTGAAGGTTGAGGCACCATCGGCTGATATTGATGTAGGTGGCATTGACGCTAAGCTGGAGGGTACGGACAGTAAATTTAAGATGCCAAAATTTCAAATGCCCAAGTTTGGAATGTCACCTTCCACAGGGAAAGCCACTGCAGAGGGAGAAATCACCTTACCTTCTGTGGAAGTGGATATCTCCAAACCAGAACTGAAAGGGGAAGTGACCCTGCCCTCTGTGGGCATTGAGACTGACGTTAAATTGCCCCTAGCTGAAATAAAGGCACCTAGTGTGGAGTTGGAGGTCGCTGAGAAGGGCAAAATCAAAATGCCTGATGTCAAAATGCCAAGCGTCAAGGTTCCCAAAATGAAGACTCCTCAAGTGGGAGTCTCACTGCCCAAGGTTGAAGCAGACATCTCTGTTCCCAAAGCAAAAGTGGAAATTCCAGAAGCAGAGGTCTCTGTTAAGGTGCCTGATGCAGAAGGCAGCATTGATGGTGGCGGGATGAAAATACACATGCCAAAGTTCAAGATGCCCAGTATGGGTTTCTCCAAACCAGAAATCAAAGGTCCCAAAGTCGATGTGGACGTCAGCGCACCCAAGACTGACATTGCTCTTCCAGACGTGAGTGTAACCAAGCCTGAGATCAAAGCAGGTGACATTTCAGCAGATATCAAGTTCACAGCACCCGACGTGAAGATTCCAAAGGGAGGAGCTTCCTTGGAACTGAAGGCTCCAGACTTGAAGGTTGAGGCACCATCGGCTGATATTGATGTAGGTGGCATTGAAGCTAAGCTGGAGGGTACGGACAGTAAATTTAAGATGCCAAAATTTCAAATGCCCAAGTTTGGAATGTCACCTTCCACAGGGAAAGCCACTGCAGAGGGAGAAATCAGCATACCTTCTGTGGAAGTGGATATCTCCAAACCAGAACTGAAAGGGGAAGTGGCCCTGCCCTCTGTGGGCATCGAGACTGACGTGAAATTGCCCGGAGCTGAAATGAAGGCACCTAGTGTGGAGTTGGAGGTCGCTGAGAAGGGCAAAATCAAAATGCCTGATGTCAAAATGCCAAGCGTCAAGGTTTCCAAAATGAAGACTCCTCAAGTGGGAGTCTCACTGCCAGAGGTTGAGGGAGACATCTCTGTTCCCAAAGCAAAAGTGGAAATTCCAGAGGCAGAGGTCTCTGTTAAGGTCCCTGAAGCAGAAGGAAGCATCGAGGGTGGCGGAATGAAAATACACATGCCAAAGTTCAAGATGCCCAGTATGGGTTTCTCCAAACCAGAAATCAAAGGTCCCAAAGTCGATGTGGACATCAGCGCACCCAAGGTTGACATCGCTCTTCCGGACGTCAGTGTAACCAAGCCTGAGATCAAAGCAGGTGACATTTCAGCAGACATGAAGTTCACAGCACCTGACATAAAGATTCCAAAGGGGGAGGCTTCCTTGGAACTGAAGGCTCCAGACCTAAAGCTTGAGGCACCATCGGCTGATATTGATGTAGGTGGCATTGAAGCGAAGCTGGAGGGCACAGACAGTAAATTTAAGATGCCCAAATTCCATATGCCCAAGTTTGGAATGTCAGTTCCCAAGGGGAAAGCTGCTGCAGAGGGAGAAATCACCTTACCTTCTGCGGAAGTGGATGTTTCCAAACCAGAACTGAAAGGGGAAGTGACCCTGCCCTCTGTGGGCATCGAGACTGATGTGAAATTGCCTGGAGCTGAAATGAAGGCACCTAGTGTGGAGTTGGAGGCCGCTGAGAAGGGCAAAATAAAAATGCCTGATGTCAAAATGCCAAGCGTCAAGGTTCCCAAAATGAAGACTCCTCAAGTGGGAGCATCGCTGCCAAACATTGAGGGAGACATCTCTGTTCCCAAAGCAAAAGTGGAAATTCCAGAAGCAGAGGTCTCTGTTAAGGTGCCTGATGCAGAAGGTAGCATTGATGGTGGCGGGATGAAAATACACATGCCAAAGTTCAAGATGCCCAGTATGGGTTTCTCCAAACCAGAAATCAAAGGTCCCAAAGTTGATGTGGACGTCAGCTCACCCAAGGTTGACATCGCTCTTCCAGACGTCAGTGTAACCAAGCCTGAGATCAAAGCAGGTGACATTTCAGCAGATATCAAGTTCACAGCACCCGACGTGAAGATTCCAAAGGGAGGAGCTTCCTTGGAACTGAAGGCTCCAGACTTGAAGGTTGAGGCACCATCGGCTGATATTGATGTAGGTGGCATTGAAGCTAAGCTGGAGGGTACGGACAGTAAATTTAAGATGCCAAAATTTCAAATGCCCAAGTTTGGAATGTCACCTTCCACAGGGAATGCCACTGCAGAGGGAGAAATCAGCTTACCTTCTGTGGAAGTGGATATCTCCAAACCAGAACTGAAAGGGGAAGTGACCCTGCCCTCTGTGGGCATCGAGACTGACGTGAAATTGCCTGAAGCTGAAATGAAGGCACCTAGTGTGGAGTTGAAGGTTGCTGAGAAGGGCAAAATCAAAATGCCTGATGTCAAAATGCCCAAAATGAAGACTCCTCAAGTGGGAGTCTCACTGCCCAAGGTTGAGGCAGACATCTCTGTTCCCAAAGCAAAAGTGGAAATTCCAGAGGCAGATGTCTCTGTTAAGGTGCCTGATGCAGAAGGCAGCATTGATGGTGGCGGGATGAAAATACACATGCCAAAGTTCAAGATGCCCAGTATGGGTTTCTCCAAACCAGAAATCAAAGGTCCCAAAGTTGATGTGGATGTCAGCGCACCCAAGATTGACATTGCTCTTCCGGACGTCAGTGTAACCAAGCCTGAGATCAAAGCAGGTGACATTTCAGCAGGCATGAAGTTCACAGCACCTGACGTACAGTTTCCAAAAGGAGAGACTTCCTTGGAACTGAAGGCTCCAGACCTAAACGTTGAGTCACCATCGGCAGTTGTCACTCTAGGTGGAGTTGAAGCAAAGCTGGAGGGTATGGACAGTAAATTTAAGATGCCAAAACTCCAAATGCCCAAGTTTGGAATGTCACTTCCCAAGGGGAAAGCCACTGCAGAGGGAGAAATTACCTTACCTTCTATGGAAGTGGATGTTTCCAAACCAGAACTGAAAGGGGAAGTGACCCTGCCCTCTGTGGGCATCGAGACTGACGTGAAATTGCCCAGAGCTGAAATGATGGCACCTAGTGTGGAGTTGGAGGTCACTGAGAAGGGCAAAATCAAAATGCATGGTGTCAAAATGCCCAAAATGAAGACTCCTCAAGTGGGAGTCTCACTGCCCAAGGTTGAGGCAGACATCTCTGTTCCCAAAGCAAAAGTGGAAATTCCAGAGGCAGAGGTCTCTGTTAAAGTGCCTGATGCAGAAGGCAGGATCGAGGGTGGAGGGATGAAAATACACATGCCAAAGTTCAAGATGCCCAGTATGGGTTTCTCCAAACCAGAAATCAAAGGTCCCAAAGTCGATGTGGACGTCAGCGCACCCAAGGTTGACATTGCTCTTCCAGACGTCAGTGTAACCAAGCCTGAGATCAAAGCAGGTGACATTTCAGCAGACATGAAGTTCACCGCACCTGACGTACAGTTTCCAAAGGGGGAGGCTTCCTTGGAACTGAAGGCTCCAGACCTAAAGATTGAGGCACCATCAGCGGATTTCGCTCTAGGTGGAGTTGAAGCGAAGCTGGAGGGAACAGACAGTAAATTTAAGATGCCGAAATTCCATATGCCCAAGTTCGGAATGTCACTTCCCAAGGGGAAAGCTGTTGCAGAGGGAGAAATCACCTTACCTTCTGTGGAAGTGGATGTTTCCAAACCAGAACTGAAAGGGGAAGTGACCCTGCCCTCTGTGGGCATCGAGACTGATGTGAAATTGCCCGGAGCTGAAATGAAGGCTCCAAGTGTGGAGTTGGAGGTTTCTGAGAAGGGTAAAATCAAAATGCCTGACGTCAAAATGCCAAGCATGAAGGTCCCTGAGCTGAAGACTCCTCAAGTGGGAGTCTCGCTGCCGAAGGCTGAGGGAGACATCTCTGTTCCCAAAGCAAAAGTGGAAATTCCAGAGACAGAGGTCTCAGTTAAAGTGCCTGATGCAGAAGGCAGCATCGAGGGTGGAGGGATGAAAATACACATGCCAAAGTTCAAGATGCCCAGCATAGGTTTCTCCAAACCAGAAATCAAAGGTCCCAAAGTCGATGTGGATGTCAGCGCCCCCAAGTTTGACATTGCTCTTCCAGACGTCAGTGTAACCAAGCCTGAGATCAAAGCAGGCGACATTTCAGCAGACATCAGCCTTTCAGCACCTGACGTGAAGTTTCCAAAAGGAGAGGCTTCCTTGGAGCTGAAGGCTCCAGACCTAAACGTTGAGGCACCATCGGCACATGTCACTCTAGGTGGAGTTGAAGCGACGCTGGAGGGCACGGACAGTAAATTTAAGATGCCAAAATTCCAAATGCCCAAGTTTGGAATGTCACTTCCCAAGGGGAAACCCGCTGCAGAGGGAGAAATCACCTTACCTTCTGTGGAAGTGCATATCTCCAAACCAGAACTGAAAGGGGAAGTGACCCTGCCCTCTGTGGGCATCGAGACTGACGTGAAATTGCCCGGAGCTGAAATGAAGGCACCTAGTGTGGAGTTGGAGGTCTCTGAGAAGGGCAAAATCAAAATGCCTGATGTCAAAATGCCAAGCGTCAAAGTTCCCAAGCTGAAGACTACTCAAGTGGGAGTCTCACTGCCAAAGGTTGAAGCAGACATCTCCCTTCCCAAAGCAAAAGTGGAAGTTCCACAGGCAGAGGTCTCTGTTAAGGTGCCTGATGCAGAAGGCAGCATTGATGGTGGCGGGATGAAAATACACATGCCAAAGTTCAGGATGCCGAGCATGGGTTTCTCCAAATCAGAGATCAAAGGTCCCAAAGTCGATATGGACATCAGCGCACCCAAGGTTGACATTGCTCTTCCAGACGTCAGTGTAACCAAGCCTGAGATCAAAGCAGGTGACATTTCAGCAGACATGGTGTTCACAGGACCTGACGTACAGTTTCCAAAGGGGGAGGCTTCCTTGGAACTGAGGGCTCCAGACCTAAATGTTGAGGCACCATCAGCGGATTTCGCTCTAGGTGGAGTTGAAGCGAAGCTGGAGGGAACGGACAGTAAATTTAAGATGCCGAAATTCCATATGCCCAAGTTTGGAATGTCACTTCCCAAGGGGAAAGCTGTTGCAGAGGGAGAAATCACCTTACCTTCTGTGGAAGTGGATGTTTCCAAACCAGAACTGAAAGGGGAAGTGACCCTGCCCTCTGTGGGCATCGAGACTGACGTGAAATTGCCCAGAGCTGAAATGAAGGCACCTAGTGTGGAGTTGGAGGTCTCTGAGAAGGGCAAAATCAAAATACCTGGTGTCAAAATGCCCAAAATAAAGACTCCTCAAGTGGGAGTCTCACTGCCCAAGGTTGAGGCAGACATCTCGGTTCCCAAAGCAAAAATGGAAATTCCAGAGGCAGAGGTCTCTGGTAAGGTGCCTGATGCAGAAGGCAGCATCGAGGGTGGCGGAATGAAAATACACATGCCAAAGTTCAAGATGCCCAGTATGGGTTTCTCCAAACCAGAGATCAAAGGTCCCAAAGTCGATGTGGACGTCAGCGCACCCAAGACTGACATTGCTCTTCCGGACGTCAGTGTAACCAAGCCTGAAATCAAAGCAGGTGACATTTCAGCAGACATGAAGTTCACAGGACCTGATGTACAGTTTCCAAAGGGGGAGGCTTCCTTGGAACTGAAGGCTCCAGACGTAAAGGTTGAGGCACCACTAGTTGATGTTGATTTGGGAGGTGTTGAGACAAAGGTGGAAGGCATGGACAGTAAATTTAAAAGACCTAAATTCCAAATGCCCAAGTTTGGAATTTCATTTCCCAAAGGTAAAGCCAGTGTAGATGGCATGGGCACCCTACCTTCTGTGGAAGTAGATGTCTCCATACCAGAACAGAAAGGCGAAGTCATACTGCCGTCTATGAGCATCGAGACAGATTTGAAATTGCAAGGAGCTGAAATACGGGCACCTAGTGCGGAATTGGAGGTCTCTGAGAAAGGAAAAATCAAAGTGCCCGATGTCAAAATGCCAAGCGTCAAGGTCCCCAAAATGAGGACCCCTCAGGTGGGAGTCTCACTGCCAAAAATCCAAGCAGACATCTCCCTTCCCACAGCAGCAATGGAGAATCCAGAGGCTTCCGCATCTGTCAATGTGCCTCATGCAGAAAGTAGCATTAAGAGTGGTGGGATGAAAATGCACATGCCAAAGTTCAAGATGCCCAGTATGGGTTTCTCCAAACCAGAAATCAAAGGTCCCAAAGTCGATGTGGACATCAGCGCACCCAAGGTTGACATTGCTCTTCCAGATGTCAGTGTAACCAAGCCTGAAATCAAAGCAGGTGACATTTCAGCAGACACGAAGTTCACAGCCCCTGACATAAAGATTCCAAAGGGGGAAGCTTCCTTGGAACTGAAGGCTCCAGATTTGAAGGTTGAGTCACCATCGGCAGTTGTCACTCTAGGTGGAGTTGAAGCGAAGCTGGAGGGCACGGACAGTAAATTTAAGATGCCAAAATTTCAAATGCCCAAGTTTGGAATGTCACATCCCAAGGGGAAAGCCACTGCAGAGGGAGAAATCACCTTACCTTCTGTGGAAGTGGAGATCTCCAAACCAGAACTGAAAGGGGAAGTGACCCTGCCCTCTGTGGGCATCGAGACTGATGTGAAATTGCCCGGAGCTGAAATGATGGCACCTAGTGTGGAGTTGGAGGTCGCTGAGAAGGGCAAAATCAAAATGCCTGACGTCAAAATGCCAAGTATGAAGGTCCCTGATCTGAAGACTCCTCAGGTGGGAGTCTCGCTGCCGAAGGTTGAAGCAGACATCTCTGTTCCCAAAGCAAAAGTGGAAATTCCAGAGGCAGAGGTCTCTGTTAAAGTGCCTGATGCAGAAGGCAGGATCGAGGGTGGAGGGATGAAAATACACATGCCAAAGTTCAAGATGCCCAGCATAGGTTTCTCCAAACCAGAAATCAAATTTCCGAAAGTCGATGTGGACATCAGCGCACCAAAAGTTGACATTGATCTTCCAGACGTCAGTGTAACCAAGCCTGAGATCAAAGCAGGTGACATTTCAGCAGACACCAGCCTTTCAGCACCTGACATGAAGTTTCCAAAAGGAGAGGCTTCCTTGGAACTGAAGGCTCCAGACCTAAAGCTTGAGGCACCATCGGCAGATGTCACTCTAGGTGGAGTTGAAGCGAAGCTGGAGGGCACGGACAGTAAATTTAAGATGCCAAAATTCCAAATGCCCAAGTTTGGAATGTCACTTCCCAAGGGGAAAGCCGCTGTGGAGGGAGAACTCACCTTACCTTCTGTGGAAGTGGATATCTCCAAACCAGAACTGAAAGGGGAAGTGACACTGCCCTCTGTGGGCATCGAGACTGACGTGAAATTGCCTGAAGCTGAAATGACGGCACCTAGTGTGGAGTTGGAGGTCGCTGAGAAGGGCAAAATTCAAATGCCTGATGTCAAAATGCCAAGCGTCAAAGTTCCCAAGCTGAAGACTCCTCAAGTGGGAGTCTCACTGCCAAAGGTTGAAGCAGACATCTCCCTTCCCAAAGCAAAAGTGGAAGTTCCAGAGGCAGAGGTCTCTGTTAAGGTGCCTGATGCAGAAGGCAGCATTGATGGTGGCGGGATGAAAATACACACGCCAAAGTTCAAGATGGGTTTCTCCAAACCAGAAATCAAAGGTCCCAAAGTCGATGTGGACGTCAGCGCACCCAAGGTTGACATTGCTCTTCCGGACGCCAGTGTAACCAAGCCTGAGATGAAGGCAGGGGACATTTCAGCAGATATCAAGTTCTCTGCACCTGATGTGAATATTCCAAAGGGGGAGACTTCCTTGGAACTGAGAGCTGCAGACCTACAAATAGAGGTACCTTCTGCTGAGATTACTCTGGATGGTGCTGAGGCAAAGATGGAGGGCTTAGACAGTAAATTTAAGATGCCAAAGCTCCAAGCGCCCAAATTTGGAATTTCGCTTCCCAAAGTGAAAGGTGCAGACGGGGAGATCACTTTTCCATCTGTGGATATTTCTGTTCCAAAATCAGATGCTGACATCCAAAGACCAGATTCAGAAGGCAAAAATATTAAACGTGAAAGCTATGAAAAAGAAATTGTTGAAAAAGAAAGCAGATTTAAAATGCCAAAATTCAAGCTTCCATCATTTAGCTGGTCTCCAAAGAAAGAAGCAAGTGTTTCTACTGATATTTATGCAAATTTAGAAGATCCCTCAGTTCCAGTTCCAACAGGTGATATTGAATCTGAATTAACACTCACTGTAGAGGAAGGTGAAGTCCACATTGAAGACCTAGAGGGACATATATCTTTTGATAAAGACAGCGAGAAAACCAAAATCAGAAGGCCTCATTTTAGCATGCCAAAGATATCCCTTCCAAAAATGAAAAGTCATAAAGCAGAAATATCTGTACCACAGTTGCATGCTGACATGACAGTATCTACGATAGAGGATGAAGGAAAGATGTCACTACAAATGCGGGATACAGATATCAGTGGTAGTGATTCTAGAAAAGGCATTAAAATGCCCGAAGTTAAGCTTCCAAGCCTAGAACTTTCCAAACCAGAACTTAAAGTTCCGAAAATGGACATGGAAATCAGCTTACCTGAAAGCGATGTCAAACTTTCTATACCTGATGCCAGTCTTTCAGAAGCAGAATTAAAATCACTTGATGTTGGTGATAATGTTAGTAAAACAATGGCAGAAATTAAAGTCCCTGTGGTGAAAGGCCTAGAAGTAGGAATTGAAGGACCGTCCACTGATATCTCTGTAGATGTAACAGAGATAAAAACTGAAGGAATGGATGGGAAGATGAAAAGGCCTAAATTCCAAAGGCCTAAGTTTGGAATCTCATTTTCTAAAGGAAAAACTCCAGACACCGAGATTAGTTTGCCATCTGAAGATGCCAAAGTTCCTCAGTTGAAAACGACTGCAGATATTGCAGATATTGCAGTAGAGGCTCCAACACTTGAAGGAGAAGGTGACTTAGCTGGTTCAGGAAAAACCGGCCCCGAAGGGAAAATTAAAATGCCCCCAATCCCTAGAGCCGACATGAAGATTCCAGCAATAGACATAAAATTACCATCAGTGGGTCTTTCTGTGGCACAGCCAGAGACGGAGGCTCAAGATTTGGTTGCTGCAGCAAAAGATGCTAAATTTGAGGGAGATATAAAGACTGGAAGTATAGATGCAGAAGAAAAAGAAGGGCATTTCAAAATGCCAAAATTCAAATTGCCATCATTTAATTGGTCACCTAAAAAGGAAGCAAGTCTTAAAACTACTGCAAAGGAACCTCTGGAAGAACCTAAATTGACTATCTTATCAGATGATACTGATGCAGAACTAACAGCAGTTCTGTCAGAAGATCAAGAAGTCCACATGGAGCTAGATGCTGAAATAGCTACAAAAAAAGGTCAGATGAAAAGGCCTCATTTTAATATGCCCAAAATCTCCCTTCACAGGCCAAAGCTACCAAAATCGCAGGGTAGCCTGCCAAAAGTGGAGGCAGATATTACTCTGGAAAGAGATGGGGCTTTGGTACACATACCAGATATAGAGAGCAGTTTTACCACACAGAAAGAAGAAGAAACCGAAATATGCATAAAAATGCCAAAGGGCACATCAAAAGTGGAAATCAAAGCTCCCCAAGTAGATACCGATATTAAAGTTGATATTAAGGAGCCCACCATAGATAGTTCAGTTGAACTGAAAAGTGCAGAAATAGGATCTGAAGGTGAAATCAATGTGGATAGTGGAAGTATGAAAACTGATGTTACGGAGGGCACAATTAGAATGCTAAAACTCCAAATGCCAAAGTTTGGAATTTCAGTTCCAGAAGGAAAATTGCCAGAGACTGGGGTCACCTTACCCGAAATGGAAACTGAAGTTTCTCATCTACAAGCAACAAAGGACTTTGAGAGACTTTGCGGCGAAGCTCCAACCTTGGAAGTAAAAGCTGAACCCGCTGATGCAGAAATAAAGGTGTCAGCTGGAGAAATACAACTGCCCGGAGTTGACATCGAAGTATCTGGCATATCTGTTCGCAGCCCTGCTGAGCAGGATGCAAAAGAACAAGGAGAACATGAAGCAAAGTCTGGAGAGATTCAAACTGAGGAGTCTCCGGGTTGGTTTAAAATGCCAAAGTTTAGGATGCCTTCATTTGGCCGATCATCTTCAAAGGGGAAAAAAGGTGATGCTGAAGGAGATGGCAGTACAGGAAAAGCTCCTCTTGCTGAAGAAGAAATAAAAGCTCCTGAAATGGCAACCCAGTCTCCTCATGTGGTTAGTGAATTGTATTCTGGACAGGACATTTTAGAAGGCAAAGTCATGTTTCCTCAGGAGGACATTACAAAAGATGGAGTTTCAATACAGAAGGAAAAGGACTTCAGAACTGGCCTATTAATGGGGGAAAGCAGTTTTTCACAGGCCTCAGGAAAAGCTGACGATAAAATAAGTCCCCTGGGATCTAAAACATATGCTGATGTAGTTAAGCTTGGTGCTGAAGGACAGATTGTACAGATACATAAAACTTCATCCACTGCCCCCACATCAGAAATCAGTGTACCAAATGTGGATATTGACATGACAGTGGCTGAGACACATGCCACTAAAATTACTGTGGCTGGAACAGAGGAAAAAGTTGATGCTATCATTACAGATGCAAACGTCGCTGAGCAAAGCCCTGATGCAAAGACTGAAAAGGAGAGCCAAATAAAATCACCCAAAAAGGATATTCAAGGAAAAGAAAGCATATTCAAAATGCCAAAGTTCAGTGTGCCTTCTTTTGGATGGTCAACCACAAAAACCACCAAGAAAGTTGATGATGCTACATCTGACTTGCAAGAGCCTGATGTTAGACCACCAGAAGTTAGAATGGATGTTTCAGTCACTGATGAAGACTTTGAAATAATAGAGTACCCAATAGAAGGCTTTGAAAAAGATATGCCCGTGGAAGGAGAAGTGAAAGCAGAAGGGACAGATGGCTCAAGTAAAACAAAACCATCAAAATTCAAGATGCCAAAGTTTGGCAGTTTACGTACCAAATCACGAAGTGCAGAAGTTGATGCTGACCCACCAAAAACAGAGGCTGAGGTGTCACTAGATAAAACTGAAGGACAGATATTTGGAATCCAGGCTCAAAAAGCAGAAGAGTTTGTTGACATGAAAAGTAGAAAACTCGACCTTGCGGAGAAACCAGGAGACACCACAGGCAAACAAGATTTTGAAGATTCAGAGATACATTTCCATATTCACAAACTTAAAATACCCAAGTTCACATACAGCACATCTGTAGCTGAAGGACAAGTGTTGACTTCAGAAGACACAACACACATGAAATGTGCTGCTACTGATACAGATGGTGATGGTGCCCCTCAACAAGAATTCAGAACTACATTCCTCGATAAGAAGGTAGAAGACATTGGTTGTAATATCCAGAAATCAACAGTCAGAATTACAACATTGTCTGACATCCAAAGAACACAAGTGGAAACTAAACTGCCATCTACAGATCCTTCTTTTGAGGAGACAACAACACTCATACAGAGGCCAATGGAATTCAACATTAAATTTCCTACAGAAAAAATAGACACCATGAACGGTAAAATCCAAAAATCAGTAGCTAAAATTACAACACTGACAGAACCAGATATTCAGACAACCCAACTTGAGTGTAAACTCCCATCTACTGAGACATTTATTCAAAGTTCATCACTGCACATTGAAGGACCATACTTTGAAGGAAACGGAAAACAGCCACAAGGTAAATCTGTGTTTGACTCCTGCGATTCTGAAAGTCAGGAATCTTTCTCAACTCAGATAGTGAGAGAATCAGAGATTCCTCCATCAGAAGTTCAAACTGCCACCTATGGGTTTTCTCTTTTAAAAGTGAAAATTCAGGAATCACTTGTGAACTTGGATATGCCAGTCAAACTGTCTTCTACAGAATATACGAGTGAAATGTTTGAGAGTAAAGATCACCAACCTTCAGGTGAAAAGGCAAAAGAAACAACACAAAAGACCAGCTTTGCTGAACTGAAAGTATCAGACAAAGGCCAAGAACTTATTGAAGAAGCATCTTCTACTACTAAGCTGACAAAGCTGAAAGCATTTGCAGTTGAAGTACAATCTTCTGATGAGTTTGCAGACAGTTCAATGATGTCCGAATCGGCTGTAGAAATTACCGAAGAAACTGAAGTTGCAAGTGGTGAAGAAGAGTCAACAACAGATCCAAAGGAAAAATCTGATAGTAAGAGATCTTCTGGCAGGTTTAAATTTTGGCTTCCAAGTCTTGGGTTTTCTTCCTCTGTTGATGACACAGGCGCAGATTCCAAACCTGAAGTTCAAAAACCATTTCAAGAAGAGACAGAAGTCGATGTCCCATCCACATCAGACAGTGACACTGCCAAACAAACTGAAAAAGCTGGGTGGTTTAGATTCCCCAAGTTAGGTTTTTCATCTCCAACAAAAAAGGGAAGGGAAACTGATAAAGTAGAAGAGACAGATCCAAAAGAAGAAAAACCTCAGGATGAGGAAAGTCCGACAGAAAAATCAGAAACTTTTTTTGATGCACAAGAATCCTTGCCACCTAATGAAACAATCGCAGAGAGTGAAACCTCAGAGACCTCACCCATTGTTTCATCTTCCGCAAGAACTGAACTGATACTGCTAGAGAAAGGGAAAGCTCCACCCCAAAGCGTTCCTGAAGAGGCATAAAAATAAGATGGTTTCTTTTCCTTCAAAATTCAAGCATACATAAAAATGTGATGCAACACTTTTCTAGGCAGGTGAGAATTAGAAAACTCATTGCCTTCTTTCCAGCAAAAAATAAATAAAACATTACATTAAAAGGAGTGAAGAAATGTTTTGTTTAAAACTACAGTACTGTTTTCAAGCTCACTGAAATATAGAAAAATAGTTCCTAACAAAAACACTTGTTGCATGAGACATAAGGAAACAAAAATAGACAAAGGAAGCTACTGACAAGAGACATCCATAGTTCTAATGAAAACAACGAAGACCCTTTCTATTAATTTCCACAAGTGTTCCTTCTTCAGACCTACTTAGAGGAATAAAGACTGGACAAAAGTTTAAATATAGTCATTTGAGAATCAAATCACAGCAATGATTTTGTTCTAGATTATTTGCAGAGTATTAGGAAGCTAGTGCTGGGAGAATTAGGAGACATATTTTCTTTTTTAGATTTTATTTTTTTAACTGTATTTCTGCTGCTATCTTATGAAAAGTATATATAAATATATTTTCATTATCTTTGAGCAATAGGCATATTTCAGGATTGTTTTGAAACATAGACCAAATGGAAATAATACTGTAAATGTTACAATGCTTATTCTTCCTTTCCAGTCAAGAAGCATCTTGCCAGTTTTCAAGACTATCAGTTAAACTGAAGTATTGGCACCTAAAAGACATTGTGTATCAGTCCTAAACATTTTGCAGAACAGCATATATAAATATTACTTCTGAAATTTCTTTTTAATGACAAAGAATCTTAGCACCAGTGTCTTAAGATATATGTTAGCGTGCCTTTTGAAGTTTTATATATGTAAAATATCAGGACTAGCCAACATCTGGTCACCTGGGTGAAAAGTAGCTATAAGAAAAATATTGCTTGCCTTCATGCTTGTCCTGTGGCAAGTTGGGTAAATGCATTTGCCACTGTACAGAAGAAGCAGTTTTAGCTATGCCCCTGCAAATATTTTTTTCAAGCCTTTGCACTGGGGAGGCAAATGTTGAACCCGGTACATGATGCACACAGCCAGTTTCCTACCGACTGGAGGCCAACACACACAAAATTCCTGTGGCTACCATGCCTGTAACTGATTGCCTGAGCAGATCACGTGTTTTATGGTGGATGCAGGATGAATACAAATGACTTACTATGCGAAAACTTGCCATGGTTCATATTTAATTGGGGTCTGTTTTGTCCTGCCAAGCGGCGAGAGTTTGACCCACACTTTCTCACATTTCTAATCAGGTAGAGAAATGCGGCAGAATTCCTCATGCAATTTTGCAAGACAAAACAAGCCTCTTCTTTTGTTCTTCCCTCATTATTGTGTGATGGGGGAGAGCCAGCTCAAGACATGCTACCTGAGGTGAAAGACAAGATGCCCCCCCTTCCCCTATTCCTCACACAGAAGCCAATCAGACTGCCGACTGAACCTTACTGCGACACTGCCAGCAGGTAGAACAGTGCATCTGAGGGCAGCGGGCTCACCTACAGAGGACACAGGGCAATATAGTGGCACACACAGCTCTGTCCTCCAACACCTTGCTGCTTGTCTCCACCACCTAGTATCTGCCTGAGGCAATCTGTCCACTCTGCCTAATGGCAGAGCCAACCTTAGGGACCTTCCTGGACACATTTAGGCTGCCCGTGTGATTTAGAGCATCGGATTTGCCAGTGTTCTAAATTGTGCAAGGAATTCAGAAGGATCCCTGGCGCTGAAGTATTTTTCTAAACGTGGAGGACAATGGTGTCAGTTGCCAGGTCATGACAGACTGAGTGGGGTAAGGTCCATGGGGTCATCCCCACTTCAGCCATATGAGGCATGAAGGGGGTTACAGTTGACGTAAAAATGCCTACATCATAAGTTATGACTTGTCAACCGTAATCTGTATTCATTTGTTGACACTCATTGACCCCAGTGTGACTCATTCGCCCCAGTGTTGTTTTGTACCCTTCTGCTGAGCAGTAAAAAGAAATACCCACAGGCCAGGTACAGATATGTAACCACATGATCACCAGTAGTCACTCTCAGTCCAAAGACATGTGTTGGGCAGACCAAAGCCATCACATTCATTAATCCATCTAACCATTCAAAAGTGGTATTCGTTGACTTCAATCTTAAGACAAGGGTCATAAGATCCAACTGTCTTGATTAAGATGACCTTCTGACCAGAACAGTACCCCTACAGAATGGGGGCTTAAGGTGTGTACTTCAGTGTGACTGGATTGTAAACTGGCGTTCAAGTGACTTCAGAAATAAAACTTAATAGTCAGGAGTTTAGTGCTTGGATAAGAGATGGAAGGGAGCATACATATGTAAGTGGCTTTAACTTTCCTAAGGATATAGGTTGTAAATAGTTATTGTTTGCCTTTTGGATTATATGAATGCTTGCTACACGTATGCAGCCAACAAGATGGTACACACATGCCTGTGAAACATTGTGCTTATGTACGGCAATAATGTTGATTGTATCCTGGCTATGCTCCTCCTGATACAGAAATAAAAGTAGTACCATTAGTATTGTGATTATCATTCTGAAGAAAGACTATCCATGCTAACATGCCGATGTGGCTATCTAAAATGTCTGGGAAAGTTGGGGGTTGGGGAATCTCTGGTTTTTTGGACTAGGATTCTGAGTTCATTTGCAAAAACAAACAAAACAAAACCCTAGAATGTCCCTGAGATGGAACTCCTTCCCTTCCATCTGCAGATTTGGGAATTATCTGCAAATCTGGAAATTATCTTCTCCTGCATTCAAGTTTAGCAGTCTGACAATGACTGTTAAGCCTGTACTGTAGATAAAGTCTGCAGGGGGACCTGGGACAACTTCCAGAGTAGTAGGTGAAGCTACTACTGTGCCATGTGAATTGCAGATGTCAGAAAATACCTGAGAACAACAAAACCTGGGTTGGGTGGGTAATTTGTCAGTCCTCTATAGTCTTACCAGTTAGAGCCCATTTACGTTGTGCCATAGATTTTAATGATAACTGCTTCAAGGTTATTTATTGGTTTATTACAATCAAGCCACATGTAAATCTTGTGACGTAAATAAGCAAATGATCGCTAGCCATCAGGGTCATTTTCCGGATTTAGAGAGTCCAGGGCAATATGCCAACTGGTCTTCCTCCGCACAAGGCAGTGTGGCACTGAGAAGCTAGAGGGAGTCAAATTGCCCTACCCACAGGGGTGGGCAAGTGACCGGGGTTGTTGTTGTTGCTGCACCGTGGAAGCTCAGGCCATTGGTGAACTCCCCCATGAAATTAGGGCCTTAGTAATGTCCAGCGGGTGGCGCTGTGGGTTAAACCACAGAGGGCTTGCCAATCAGAAGGTCAGCGGTTCGAATCCCCACAACGGGGTGAGCTCCCGTTGCTCGGTCCCTGCTCCTGCCAACCTAGCAGTTCGAAAGCACGTCAAAGTGCAAGTAGATAAATAGGTACCGCTCCGGCGGGAAGGTAAACGGCATTTCCGTGCGCTGCTCTGGTTCGCCAGAAGCAGCTTAGTCATGCTGGCCACATGACCTGGAAGCTGTACGCCGGCTCCCTCGGCCAGTAAAGCAAGATAAGCGCCGCAACCCCAGAGTTGTCTGCAACTGGACCTAATGGTCAAGGGTCCCTTTACCTAATTTCCTGAAGATGTCAACCCCTGTTGCAACAGCAACAACAATTTAATTATATGCCAACCTTCTGACTGGGTTGCCCTGTGGCAGGGGTCGGCAAAAAATTTAGCCACAGGCCAGTCCACTGTCCCTCAGACCTTGTGGCAGGCTAGAGAAGCGGCACCGGGGAGGGGAAGCTGCAAGAATAGGCATGGGGGGGCAAGTAGTGCTCCTCCCCAGCCCCAGCTGCTGTGCTTACCTTCCCAGGGGCTGCCACCACTGCTGTTTCTCGTGGGTGGCTGCGGCGGTGGAGGGAAGAGGGGCTGCTTAAAATGGTGCTCAGCCAGCTCAGCCCAGCCCCCTTCCTCCTCTAGGCAGGGCGGGGAGAAGCCAGGAAGAGGGAGGAAGGAGACACTGCCGCAGTGTGTGAGAGGGAGAGGGGGGAAAGGAATGGTGCAGGGGGAATAGCGCAGCCCGAACGGACAGAATCCTTTTGCCGATCCACGGAGAGTCCGCCAGACAGATCCTGAAGGCAGTTGGGCCTGATCCAGCCTCCGGGCCTTCGTTTGCTGACCCCTGCCCTGTGGTGTTGATTAAAAAAGCTTTTTTTAAAAAAGCCTTTAAAACCACAAAAGTAGAAAGTGTAAAAGCAAGTCCATTTAAAATGATATAATGCCACACAAGGAGGTTACTCAAAGCAGGTGTTTTTTTTTAGAAAAGGACTTAAGTGTTCGGCTTTTCAGCTACCCTGGCCTCTATTCATTTCCAGATATCATTCAAAGTGCTTGTAATTGCTGTACACTGACCTGATATTTCATGGGAGGGTAGTATATAAATACGTAGACCTTGGGCTTAAAAATATTCCTCCACCCCCCCTTTATGTATCTATTTTATTTATAAGATACATAAAGGGGGGTGGAGGAATATTTTTAAGCCCAAGGACTACATTCCTTCATGGGCCACTTCCTGAGGGAGCTGACAGGCCAGCAGTAGACAGGGCCTGAGGCAGCGCTGGATTTACATATAAGCTAAACAAACTATAGCTTAGGGTCCCACTCTCTTGGTGACCCCCCCAAAAAAAAATGAAAGGGGAAAAAACTTGGATGTACATTTCCAAAATATAAGATAAAAAACAAATAAAATAAAACCTACATACAGCAACTGTGTTTTGTGTTGTGTAGGTGCCTATGATGTAAGTACCGTAATGGCCCCCACCTGCTAGCCTGCTCCCTAAAGTATCACTGCTTTACTCATTTGTATAGGGTACCTACATTCTGCATGTGCAAATGGTTTTAGATACCTATTAGGTCCATAAATTACTATATAGCATATATTCAACACAAAAAACAGTGGCAATTTGTTGTTGACAAAGCACAGCTGGATATATAAAGGGTCCCATTACCTTCAGTAGCTTAAAAGGTAAAGGTACCCCTGCCCGTATGGGCCAGTCTTGACAGACTCTAGGGTTGTGCGCCCATCTCACTCAAGAGGCCGGGGGCCAGCGCTGTCCGCAGACACTTCCGGGTCACGTGGCCAGCGTGACAAAGCTGCATCTGGCGAGCCAGAGCCGCACACGGAAACGCCGTTTACCTTCCTGCTTGTAAGCGGTCCCTATTTATCTACTTGCACCCGGGGGTGCTTTCGAACTGCTAGGTTGGCAGGCGCTGGGACAGAGCAACGGGAGCGCACCCCGTCGCGGGGATTCAAACTGCCGACCTTTCGATCGGCAAGCCCTAGGAGCTGAGGCTTTTACCCACAGCGCCACCCGTGTCCCCCTTCAGTAGCTTAGGGCCTCATCAAACCTAAATCTGGCCCTGCCTCCAAGCCAGAGCTGGGCATTGAAGCTGAGGATCATCTGGCAGGAATTCAGCCTGTTAGACAACCATAAGTTGTGGTCCAAGGAACACTGGCTTTCACAGGAATTAACTTTGGGACAGTATCCTCCACCCTATGTAAAGGTAAAGGTAAAGGGAACCCTGACCATTAGGTCCAGTCGCGGACGACTCTGGGGTTGCGGCATTCATCTCGCTTTACTGGCCAAGGGAGCCGACATTTGTCCACAGACAGCTTCCAGGTCATGTGGCCAGCATGACTAAGCCGCTTCTGGCAAAACCAGAGCAGCGCACGGAAACGCCGTTTACCTTCCCGCCAGAGCGGTACCTATTTATCTACTTGCACTTCGTGCTTTTGAACTGCTAGGTTAGCTGGAGCAGGAAGCGAACAACAGGAGCTCACCCCGTCGCAGGGATTCGAACCGCCGACCTTCTGATCAGCAAGCCCTAGGCTCTGTGGTTTAGACCACAGCCCCAACCACGTACCTCCCTTCCACCCTATGTAGACATACCACAATCCCCAGATATCCAGATTTTATTTATTTGGAAAACATAAGTTTCTAGCATCTGCAAAACCAGAGATACGATGTCCACATATGCCCATGCCAAGGAAAGAACTAGAGAATAACCATTCAAACCAGGAAACAAGAAGATGGATTCACTCTGGCCATAGTTTATAGATCTGGAGCAATAGGAAGATGGATCATGTGATCTAAAACACGTCTGTTTAGTTGAGGCTCATTCTGCACTGTGCCTCCCAAACACAAATTATCAAAGCAAAATATATAGTCATATGATTTCAACACAGAAAGCTGAACACTGGTATATATGTCCTATTTTTCCATGTGGAGAAAATAGGTGTAAAGCGGCCTTATAAGTAGTTGGTGACAATATAAATATGCACATCACCCACACCAAAATGTTTATATTTACATAATTATATCCCACAGTAATGTATAAAGAAAACATGATAAAATTTCCATATTCAAGCCCATAACCAGCTTGGACACAGATTTACTAGGCAGGCCTGGGTCAATTCACTTGGTAGCCTCAGTTCCCTATTTTTAAAAGCAAAATAGAAATGACTTCCAATACAAGGCAGATATAACAATTAATGTTACTAGCCACCTTGAAATTCAAGGAACAGCAATACAGAAGGCCATAGAAATCTAATTTAATAAGCAACTCTCGCTGGCAACAGCAGACAAAGCTTTTTAAAATTGCTATTCTGCAGCTGCCTTTTCCAGGCAGAATTGAGGGTACAGTCTTCAAACCTTTCTGGAGCAGTGCTGATGAAGTCAGTTCTGAACTGAGAAACAGAATGTTAGTGGTTTATGAAGCACAGCTTTTAATGGGCGGGGGGGGAGGGGGAGCAGAGTAAAGCAGGCCATAATTTTCTCAAACATTGCCACCTTCTGGAATTTTGCAAATGCAACAATTGCCCGGTTGCATAACTCTATTTTGATCTCTGGGCTGCAATTTGAAATTGTACAATCAAAGAGTATTTGCACAATTTCAGCGCAGTACAACTAAAGAATTAACTTTCCCTTCTTGGGGTTTATTTTTTTGAGTGTGCTGGCTTGAAATCACTATTTTAAGGGTGCAGACTAAAAGGCACACCACACCATAGAATCAGTGGCGTAGCGTGGGTTGTCAGCACCCAGGGCAAGGCAAGTAATTTGCGCCCCCCAACCCGTGGATTTGCGCCCCCTAACCCGTGGATTTGCGCCCCCTAACCTGTGGATTTGCCCTAACCCCAGATGTTGCGCCCGGTGCGGCCGGCCCCCCCTGCACCCCCCACGCTACGCCACTGCATAGAATAGCATTTATTGTCAAGGTATTAATAAGGATAAGGATCAAGTGTTGACAAGTGATGGCCAATTCTCATGTACCCTCTTATAATACATCTTCTAACCTAGCCATAAAACAATACACAATATTGGATCAAAGCTGCAGATACGCATAGCCTGGAGAGGATAAGATTTAAGAGGAGTCATTATAGTGGCCTTCAAATATCTGAAGGACTGCTGTGCAGAAGATGAAGCAGACAGGTTCTCTGTTGCTTTATACAACATGACTACAGTGGTACCTCTGGTTATGAACGCTTCAGCTTACAAAATCCGCTAACCCGGAAGATCTGAACTTTGCCCCAGGGTATGAATGCCAATCGCGCCTCAGAGGCGCACGTGCAGCAGGAGGCCCCATTAGTGAAAGCGTGCCTCAGGATAAGAACGGTTTCAGCTTAAGAACGGACATCCAGAACAAATTAAGTTCGTAACCAGAGGTACCACTGTATAACCAGTGAACAGAAATTGCAGGGAAGCATGTTTCAGCTAAACATTAGGCAAAACTTCCATGTCAAATAGCTCTTACTGTTAGGGACAGACTTTCTTGCAAGGCAATAGGCTATCATTCACTGAGAGCATTTAAGTGGTCGCCTTCCAGGGACACTGCATCCTACATTGTAGATCCTGCACTGAGCAGTGTATTGGGTTAAATGACATCCAAGTTCCCTTCCAGCTATACGATTCCATAAAAATGAAATTTGTGAACGGGACTACTCCGTGATCAAGGTTTGAGACATCCTGAACTAAAACATTCGTCATCTGGCAAATCCACAACAATTCTAAATTTCACATGCAGAAAGCTCATAACTGAATTCCCATTAGCAATAAAAAATAAGAATAATTTAGCTTTTGAAAGAACTTTTAAATCCATTTTCCCAAGCACAGTCTTTCTGCCCAGGCAGGTCTTCCATTTTTACTGAATATTTGGAATTCCAGTCTCGTTCAAAGAGAGCCCTCAGTTGTTCCTGTATTGTAGGGTTTCTCTTTGTGGCGTCTGTTGAAGACTGCTTGGCGACCAGTCCCACACCTGCAGTGATGCTGAAGTATTCTTCTGACCAGTTAGAAGTTCCTAGAGATGTATAAAATGCAGTGTATATAAGGGTGCAATTTTAATTTATCTAGTCACCCACCCCCCAAAAAAGCTCAAATTTCCCCATTGTGGCAAACGTATAAGACTTCTGGTTTCAAACAATTGAAAGCACTATTGCTAGAATATTCACTTGAAGCAAAAGCTGCAGAGTTCAAGGAAGAGGGAGAGGAAAGAGGCTGAAACAGGCAGGATCCAGTGTCAAGAAAAACCCATAAGGACCCTCAAAACTAATGTGAATTATTAGCAGTTCCTTTTACCAGCTTATTCTTGGACATGGTGATTCATGCCCTAGTAACCTCAAGACTTGATTCTTGCAATGTGCTCTAGGGCAGTGTTTCCCAACCGGTGTTCCGCGGCACACTAGTGTGCCGCGAGACGTTGCCTGGTGTGCCGCGAGATGTTGCCTGGAGGGAGGCAGGCGAGTCGGGCGGCGAGAGGCGGGGCGGCGGCGGCGAGGAGAGGCCGCCCAGCGCGGGGCTCTCGCCGTCTGCCTGCCTGCCTGCCTGCGTGGCGCTGACGTCACGGGGCTGTAACGTGCCCCACATAGGCACATGCGGGGCGGCGAGCGAGCTCCCTCCCACATCCCATCACCGCTCGCTTCGGCCGGCCTACTGGGCTGTCGCAGGCGGAAGGCCTGCGCATGCGCGAGGTTTTCGCGCCTTCGGGATTCCCTTCACGCCTTCCTCCTCCCGGGTCCTTGAGAGCGCGGGAAGCGGCAGCGCGAGACCGGCGTTGAGCCTGGTAGGTATTGCGCTTGCCAAGGCAGTCATTTGGGAAATGAAAACTTGCAAAGCAAGCAACCAGTTCAATCTGAAGTATGTGTATGCTTAATATCCTGTATCTGAAACCTGTTCTGCCCCCTCCCCCACACTTGGTGCCATTTTCATCTACACATGCAGCAGAGTAAGTTGACCCAGAGTAGTACCAATTTAGATGGGAGAATGACAGTGCTGAATGCTTTCCCATGTAGAACAGTCCCTGCAAATAAAAACCTAGCATATTTGGAAGAGGGATGCTAGCCTAACCATTACCTTCTATGCTGTTACTTTTTTTTTTTTTTTTTTACATAAGTAAAAAGTGACCTTTCCCCATCTGGCATGGTGGTGTGCCTCGAGATTTTTTTCATGAAACAAGTGTGCCTTTGCCCAAAAAAGGTTGGGAAACACTGCTCTAGGATAGAATCAAAACATTTTGAAAAATATATTGAATTTGCCATAAGCTCACCATCGCCATCTAGTGCCACATTTGTACATGCTTTTTTACTGGGGGGACGCAGGAGGACGCATACCTCTAAACATTTTGTGAATCTACGTTTGGCCTATTTGAGGGGCGGTATTTCAATATGAGTAGGAAAATGAGAGTACCCCTAAACAATTTTTAGAAAAAAGCACAGCATTTGTATAATGCACTTAAAATGTTATATTTGCAGCTGTATAGCTGACTTCTACGCAGACCACAATCTCTACCAGGCCACAACACTTACCAATATAGACTGCCTTGTCAGTCACCATATATTTGCTGTGATTCAGCCTTGCAAAGGGGATGTTTGTGTGATTTCCAACTGGAACAGTGAAGATTTTCTGGTAAGATGTAAATATAAAAACATGTCTACAATGAGTGAAAATTAAACACAGATGACTTTATGAGTTTCCAACAATTGACTGCCTTTTCCAAGTAATGGAAATAAAATAGGAATAGCTTTTGGCTAAGCTAAAGTAGACTTTCCACTTCCATTTGCCAGTAAAAGAAAAAGGAAAAACCCACTGCTAAAAATTATAAGAGAGCTTTGCATTTAATAGTGCCTTTTGGGTGCACATCATCTCAATTGGCAGAGATGAGGAGGGCAACGAAGATGGTCAAATGGATGGGAAAGAAGATCTATGAGGAAAGCTTCGAAGACTTTGTTGTATTTAGCCTGGAGAAGCACTCTTCAAACATAAAAAGAGCTGTCACATAAAAGAGGGCAAATACTTGTTCTCTGCTATTGCAGATGGCAGGACTTCATCTAATGGGCTTGAACTACCGGAGGATAGATTTTGGTTGAACTTTAGGAGAATCCTGGTTACAGAGGTTTGGCAATGGAACCAATGGTTCCCTAGAGAGGACGTAGGCTCTCTTTCACTGACAGTGCTTTCCCCCCCAGGGCGTACTCAAAGGTACGTAGTACCGGCAAATCTTTTGTTGTTGTTGTTAAAAAGTGTGGCACTTAACTGTAACAACTTCATGGTGAGTACCTGCACCTCTTTTTCAAGGAAAAAAAAGCACTGGTCACTGGATATCTTCAAGCAGAGACTAAATGGACGGCCTACAAGACCTTCTGCCAGTCTCTGATTCTGTCAGGGGCCAAACCAAGACGGTTGTCCTGTCAAACGGTAAAGAGGTTTTTTTGCCACAGATCAGGTGGCCGTGACTGAATTGGTCATTTGTAGTGTAGAGCAGAGGTAGGCAGTGTGGGGCCCTCCACTGCAACTCCCATGGTAGCATGGCTAACGAAAGAGAATGTATTTATTGCATAAAATTGATATACCACTTGATTATAGAAAAAAAAAGCCTCAATGTGGTTTACAAAAAAAATGATGTTAGGCAAAAATATACGTATGTGCAGAGACACTGTCTGTAGTCACTATCTGTATCATCCTGTCAAAGAGCAATAATGATTTTACTGCACATCATGTGGTAAAATTGCCATTTATAGCAACACAGTGAAAACCCATATCAACACAGCTTTTAAACCTGGATGTACTACAGTACCAATGTGCTTTAAGCTCATTTATTTTTTTTAAACCATTTTGGCTCTGCTATATGAGGAGGAATGGAAAACGATCCATATTACTGATTTTAACCAAAATTTATTTTTTCTTCTTAACTGTGAGAAGAAATTTTTGTTTATTAAATTATGGTTTATTTCCTACCTGGGGGGAGGGCACACTTTCGGTTTAGCAATCTATAAGTTTGTTTACATTTTAAAATTTATTAATTGGGTTGTTGGCATTTGCCCAACATCATTGCTAATACCTAAGTTTACAGTTTTTACAGTAGGGAGAAATAACTTTTCAGCCCAATTCATCCTGAGATTTTCCCCCATCCAGCAATGTAACACTTCCTCTTTCATTCTTGTGGCATTAGCAGCACACACAACACAAAAGTGCATTTGAGCATCACTCCCACTATTCCTATGGGAAGAGATCCTATATGGATAGGAAACAGAAGAAAAGCATTTTAAAACTGCAGTCCAGTTCTAGGCAGTGTAGATTTTTAAAAGTTGGCATTACAGGTGAAGAAAAAGCAACAGTCTGAGGATTGTCATGTTCACATTTGACACTATGATATATGACCCAGAAAAGACCCTTAAAACTCGGTGTACAAGCTACATAAGTGACTGTCAATACCAGGAACATGACACATGTGCGTCTGTAAGGAGCCCATGGCCCAAAAGCATGCTTCTTTTACCACTTCGATTGTGATGTTGGCATGTTGATCGCTAAGGACACTCAGTGACTCCAAGAAACGAAACATGGAAGAATCAGTATGGACCCAGCAGTTGATTAAAAGCCGTATGTGTATATTTTGGTGTAACGCCACACTTCTCAGAGCATTGTCGATGGGTGGCCAGTATCTACAAAAATAACATTGTAATTAGTGAAGGTAAGGTCAAAAGGGCAAATGGGTACTGCCCCATTAACCTCAGTTTCAGCCCCCCACCTGCCTGTCTTCTTGCTTACAACCAAACCAGAGGGTGGTACTAGCTGACAGCTTCCTCCTCCTCCACCTCAGTTGCCCTTGTAGAACTTGGGAGGAGGATGGGAAGGAAGCTATAATTCATTGGCTCTGCCTAGCATTGGCTCTGGCTCCACCTACTGTTGGCCTCCTGCCTTACACCTCACCAGTCCAAGTGAACAGCAGCCACAAACGCTTGTAAAACGATCAATGGGGAGCTTTTATAGACACAAGAACTATTTGGTTTGGGGCTTTCTACTAAAGCAGAGAAGTAACAGCTTCTGGTGCTAGCTAGCTGTCTTTCACTACATTAGTGTCCCATGAAGCCCAGGCTGACCTGCATTGCTTTTACAGTGTGACACCCCAAAACCTGTGTCATTTAGAGCTGATGGTGCAGGGAGCAGTCATACAACTAATTAAAGGTAAAGGTAAAGGGACCCCTGACCAGTCCAGTCGTGACCGACTCGGGGGTTGTGGCGCTCATCTCACTTTATTGGCCGAGGGAGCCGGCGTACAGCTTCCGGGTCATGTGGCCAGCATGACTAAGCCGCTTCTGGCGAACCAGAGCAGCACACGGAAACGCCGTTTACCTTTCCGCCAGAGTGGTACCTATTTATCTACTTGCACTTTGACGTACTTTTGAACTGCTAGGTTGGCAGGAGCAGGGACTGAGCAACGGGAGCTCACCCCGTCGCGGGGATTCAAACTGCCAACCTTCTGATCAGCAAGTCCTAGGCTCTGTGGTTTAACCCACAGCGCCACCCGCGTCCCTATACAACTAATTAGCATTTAGCTAAGAATATAAAAGGGTGCACATATATTCAGGTTTCACTTCATACCTTGGCGGGTGTCTGAAGCGGCTTGTAGGGAAGTAATCCATCATGGAGACATAGACAAATTTTTCTGCATCGTAGATAACATCAAGAACTGCCACGAGATCAAAGGTGCGACCCCCTGGACAAAAGGAAGCAGGAGAAGCCTAGAGCAAAGGAGAAGTTTAATTACTACATCATCTATTGATCCCCATGTTTTTTCAATGAGAATAAACATTTCCTACAGAAGCTTCCATTGTAATCCTATGCACACTTAGTAGAGAGTAAATCCCACTGAATTCAGTGGGGTTAATCTGATGAAAACATGCTTAGGAACTGTCTGCTTACAGAAAAATAAGCTTCAGTGCTGGTTCCATTTAACTGCACTTCCAAAGGACTGTGGCTGTTGATATTGGTAGAATAATTGTTTGGCCATGGAGATGGGATGGTGGCATTTGCTTCCCCAAGATCCCAGTAGGTTTTGAAGGTTTTCCAGAGATCCTTAGCTAAGCAGCTGCAGTTGCTGATCAAAACCCCCACTTCTTTCACCTGCAGAAAGAGAGAAACTGGAGACCAATATTCCAAACCAAACCTGGAAGAGGAAGAAACAAAGTGAGGTTTGGCCAAAGGGGGCGGCCTCTTTCCCTTGGCCTTCGCCCCACCCCCAGCTGGCCGTCCATTGCTCTCCCAGGCCGGAGGCGGGACGATAGCCACCCTGACCCAGGTGAGAGGCACCAGACCAGGTAAGTCTCCTCGGTGTCGCAAACCCCACCCACCTGTTGGGAGGGGGGGCGGAAATTGTTGTTTTCATTCTTTCTTTGTATATCTAGCAAGGGCATAAGTTTGAATGAAATCATAGAGCAAAATACAGAAAGTGGAAATGCCCTTTTACAAGTGCTTCGGAGCTCAGCAGTTCAACACCTCTGCAGTCACATAGCACAACCTGGGTTCTGGGAATCGTAACCTGGAGAGCTGCTGCCAGTCCGAGTAGGCAATACTGTGCTATACGGGCAACCAGCCTGACCACAAGGCAGCTTCCTATGATAATGTGTGTGAAATATTAGAACTCTTGAGTTCTTAGGAACTTGTCAGGGGTCGCCCAAGTAGGGTAACCCCAGAAGCAGGAGAGCTCTCTTGCATGAGAAGCTAGGCCTGTTGAAATTCCCTCTTCTATGAAACTATTAAAGAACCCCTGCGCTCTCGCTCTCTCTTTACCTAATCACTCCATCGTCACGGAAAGAGCAGTAACAATGGACTAGCTTTCCTGATGGATAAACCTGCCCACTAGAACTGATCTTTCTCCATAACATGCAACCATAGAGGGATGTTAGGTGTCTCCAAACAGCGGCAGAATTGGGCTCTCAGATTTCAGCAGTGCCCTGTTTGACACTATAATTCAGTGCCCACCCACCACCCCACCTCTCGTACTCTGTTCTACAGGATTGTTTTGGCGCCCGTCTGTAGGGCAGCGCCTCTGCTGCAAAGGTGCAATCTGAGGCCCCAAGTGGGTGTGACATTGGAGATCTGGGTGGACCAGAGCATTTGGGAAAGGAGAGTTAACCATACGGTATGGGGAAATAGCAGCTGGGGTGGGGGGCTTTGGGGAAATAGTGCAGGGGAAGGGATTAGGCAGTTTTCCCTCAATGCCATACTCCCAATCCAAACTGCCCTGCAGCTAGAAGCGCTCTAAAAATTCAATTTGCAGATCTACCACATCATGTCAACTTTGGCCCTTAGTTGGCACAGGATGACAGTGGCCCAAGAACCATAGCAATACCATGTGTGAATGGAGTGTGTACCCAGAATCCTGTTCAACACACTGCCAAGCTGGAGCAGTGCCTTGGCAGGCAACATAGAAAGAGTCCCCTCAAGGCAGAAAAATCTGAAAACCACCAATGTAGCGTAACAACTTGAGTGGCTATGGTTAGAAACAGAAATGTAGGACAAGCTCGTTTGCATCTTTAGATAGATAGTATAAGACTAACGAAATGTTCCGACAGCTGGAAGGAAAGAAGACAACTGAGCTTGGCCAGGTAAGCAGATGGACTCTTTAATTTTTTATGTTCTCCCCCAAATAAAATCACCCGTCTTAACAGAACCGGTTCTCAGGATGTTTCCGTGCAAATTTAGTCTTCCTGTTAAGTATTGTGAACTCAGTCTCCCCACTCCCACCCCTGTGCCGCTTCAGCTTAATAGCCTTAAATCTCTCACCTGAGTCAGGGCTCTCCAGTCTATGTTGGCACTACCAAGAAATACGTGTTTCATGTCTACAATCCAGAATTTGGTGTGCATTACACCTTGGGTGAGCTGTCCAAAATTAATCCTTTTTATGTGGGCTCCTATGGAAAAAATGTTGTTGTTTTTTAAGAGATCGAAGAACTGTTTCTTGAGACGCTCTCAAGCTGTAACACACATTTACTTCACTGAAAGTCCTTATGCAAATTCACTAAATACCCCCTACAGAGTTGCGGGACTGAGGCACGTAGTAAGACTGTTGATCTCAGAAGAATCTGGAAACCAAGCCTTATGAGGAACGGTTGAGGGAGTTGGGTATGTTTAGCCTGGAGAAGAAGACACTGAGAGGAGCTATGGTGGTGATCTTCAAATATCTTAAGGGCAGCCACATGGAGGATGGAGCAAGCTTGTTTTCTCCTGCTCCAGATGTTAGGACTTGAACCAATGGATTCAAGAGAGATTCTGACTAAACATCATGAAGAACTATCTGATAGTAAGAGCGGTTGGACAGAGAAGCGGACTCCCTTGCGGGATGTACTCTCCTTCCTTGGAGGTTTTTAAGCAGATGTTAGGTGGCCATCTGCCATGTATGATCTAGTTGAAATTCCTGTAGGGGGTTGAACTAGATGACCCTCGTGATCCCTTCCAACTCTACAATTATATGTCTCCACTACGATTGTATGAAATATAATAACAAAACAGCAACTAGCTTTCAGAGGCAGTACGTAATCATCATGACTAGTAGGTGTTATGTACTGAAGTTCTCCCCCTGGGCCAGCAAGGGGATACTGTAGATAGTTATGCAAATAAGGGATTGAAAGTGATGTTCAGTGATTGGATAGTTTGTATGCAAATGAAGGATCAAAAGTGACGTTCAGTGATTGGATAGTTTTAGAAAGTTGCAACAGTTACGTTGTACTGGAGCTCTATATAAGCAGGCTGACTGAGCCCTTCAGTTCAGTTCTGTTCTGGCCTCTGAATAAACAAGAGATGTTTGAAGAATCGCTGTGTCGTCTGATATGTTCACCCACAACTTAACAGCAGGCTTCATTTAGTTCCCTCTTTGCTCACCTTTTGGTGTGCAACAAAGATATGGCAGTTTTAAGAGGCCCTGCAGTTTAATACTTGTGTATTAATTCTTGTGTAAGATTTTTAGTTGCTGGATTTTATGTTGTTTCAGTGGGATGGGGGGTTGTAAGCATCTTATGACTGTTTTCATGTTGTTCGCTGCTGGGAGGGCTGCTCTGCCAAAAGGCAGAACAGAAGTATTTTAATAAACAGTTACCTCTTTTCTCCAGGACTTCAAGATCAGTTGAATGTTTAGCCTTAGATGGCACGCTTGTTGCAATAAAGACAGACACGTTCTTCAGAAGCAAGCTTTCGAATTTCTTGAGAACATCTTCACCCTACAGAAGGCAAATCACTTACTTGTATCAAACAAGGGGCGGCACATGCCAAATTCTGCATGGGAAATATCCCCCCAGATCAGGGGATGCGAGACTGGTTGGTTTGTCGACAACATGGTGGTAAAGTCTTCCCATCCTTGAAAATGCTGCCTACACACAGCTGCTGATTTTATTATTATTACCGTATTTTTTGGCCTATAGGACGCACTTTTCCCCCTCCAAAAATGAAGGGGAAATGTGTGTGCGTCCTATGGGGTGAATGCAGGCTTCAGGAAGCTATCCGCAAGCCTGGGGAGACTGGCGCGACTTCCCGCCAGGCTCCCTAGGCTTGCGGATAGCAGCCTATTCTGGGGGCTGGGGTCGGGGGAAGCTATTTCCCTGGGGGGAAATAATTTTTTTTTTCCTTTATAAGATAATATGGCATTAGTGATATAGTTAAAGCTATGCAAAAATGATATACAGAACAAAGGTGAAGTCAGAATAATATTATGTCAAACCTAAACAATATGAAAAAGTGGAGGGAAGAATAGAGGCATAATAGCTGAAGTCCATAATATGAATTAAGATTTGAAAAAAGGTGAGGTATTGCTGAACTTGATTTTGTAAAAGGGAACACAGAAAAGGGAGATGTGAGGGAGTCCAGAAAGAGGGCTATGAGAATATTATTCAAGAAAATGGCATTTTTCTTTTTTATGTTGTTGTTGTTTCCTTTTTGTCTTTTATGATGGGTTTTTCATTGTGTTTTGTTGTTGTCTGTATGGTGTTTTTTCTTTTTTACTATGTGTTGTGAAAGTTGCTTTATTTCTGAAACTTTAATAAATATCTTTTAAAAAAATATTTTTTTTTCTTTATTTCCCCCCAAAAAAACTAGGTGCGCCCTATGGGCCGGTGCGCCCTATGGGGCGAAAAATACGGTATTATTAAAAAACAACCCTTTCTTATCTCACCTGCTTAGACGATGTGTCATTTACTCCAAGGTCTTCTCCAGTCAAGCTCCAATAATAAGAAGCCACATGAATGCTTTCCTGGGTTATATTTAACAACTCCATCCATGCTTGGTATAAAGGCTTTGCAGCACTGCTGTTTGGTCCATAAGGCATGTCCCAAGGAAGGCTTTCCACTAGCTGGAAACTGCAAAAGGGAAGGGGTAGCAGAATACTTCGCAGTCAAAACAGTTGCCGCCAAGACAACCTAAGCTAAGTCTCCAATTCACAGGGTAGACTTCAGGGTGAGAGAAAAGCTTGGTAACATTTTTTTTTCTGAATTAGCCACATCTGTATCATAATGTCAGACCAACCAGCCTTCCGGATTGTTTTCAAAATGGCTTGTGTAAAAGGCAAGATGTCGAGTCCCCTTGCCAGATTATATTTTACTTTTAGCTGCCTTAAAACAAAAAAAGCAGTAGTGGAAGTTAGAATCAGCCTTCTAGTGTGTGCATGCTTGGTGTGCTAAATGTGTGCTAAAGAGCCAGTTCAGGAGTTCAGTGATGCATTCCAGCCACTCAGGGAGGGAGCAAAACAATCTCTCTGCTGTGTGTGTGTGTGTGTGTGTGTGTGTGTGTGTGTGTGTGTGTGTTTCCAGGCTTTCTGCCTGCCTGGGTGTGTGTGTGCCTGCCTGCCAATTTTCGTGTGTCATAAGCGTAGCAAGAGTTGGTGTGCACGTCAATGGGTTGGCGGCGGCCATCTTTGGCACACGGCCATCAGAGGGGTGGCCAACCCTTAAAACATCCCTCAGGCTGAAAAGGTTTGGCCACCCTTGACTGAAGGAATTTGCATACCACCCTTCGTAAACATTTATTCCAGGGTAATTTACAAATGAACGGGATAATATAGAAAAGATGCCCTTTGGCTTAGTAACAGACATGCTGTCTGCTGCCTCAGATTGAAAGAAATGTGTTGTTCTGCTTGTGTCAGACAGTTTCTGGCTGCTCACACACAGGACAAGGGCTGAGGCCCACTGGCAGAAGATCTGCTTGGCACACAGAAGATTCCAGACTCAACCACTGGGACCTCCAGGTAGGGCTGGGAATGTTCTCATCTAAAGCCCTGGAGAGCCACTTCCATTGTCAGTGTAGACTGAGCTAGATGAACTGATGATCTGACTCTGTATAGGGTAGCTTCCTATGTTCCAGGCTTTGCAATTGTGCCAAAATTAACCTATCACATCCAAATTAGTGAAGGAAGGAGTATGTACAACAAATTCATTCCAATATAGGTGACAGCTGTAATTTTGATCAGTTCCTTTATTCAATCACATACACTTTCCCCTATAATAAGTGTGTGTGTGTGTCTGTGTCTGTGTCTGTGTCTGTGTCTGTGTCTGTGTCTGTGTCTGTGTTTAGGGCAGTATCTCTATTATAGATTGGTATTGATTTTGTATTGACTAGGAGAAGAGGGCCTTCTCTGTAGTGGCCCCCTTTCTGTGGAATTACTTCTGCCTTGAACTTGTACAGTCCCAACACTTTTGGATACTCCAGTGGCTTTTGAAGACATATCTGTGTTCCCAGGTCATTCCTGTGAGGTAGGACTCCCATACATCTTGATTTTCCCAGACATTACTGGGATTTCAAAGGCAGAGGGAATTTCCAAATCATGGGATTTTGGGGGGTGTTTTTATTTTTAAAAAGCTCAACAACTTTTGGGGTGTCCTGGTTTTTACTTTTTGAAATGTGGCAACCCTATGTGGGGTGGAATTATGCTGCTTTTGCCCTGGATCACTGTTGTATCTTAGTTGTCAAAGATTTTAACACTGCTTTAATGTGTTTAACGAACGATTGCATGTTTTCTTTTGTGCACCGCCTTGGAATGCTCTGTGAAAGTCAATATGCAAATACCTAAATAAACACACCATTTTTTAAAAGAAATAAAAATAAAGTAATCTTACATGCTGTATCAGGCACATTCACAACACTTACATTTTAAAAAGAGAAAGGTGGCAGCTACTAGCCACAGCAAGTGTGGGAGTGGCCGCCGGGACCACATAACACCAGTCCTGAGAGATCTGCATTGGCTCCCAGTACGTTTCCGAGCACAATTCAAAGTGTTGGTGCTGACCTTTAAAGCCCTAAACAGCCTCGGTCCTGTATACCTGAAGGAGCGTCTCCACCCCCATCATTCAGCCCAGACACTGAGATCCAGCGCTGAGGGCCTTCTGGCGGTTCCCTCATTGCGAGAAGTGAGGTTACAGGGAACCAGACAGAGGGCCTTCTTGGTAGTGGCACCCGCCCTGTGGAACACCCTCCCTTCAGATGTGAAGGAAATAAGCAGCTATCTTATCTTTAAAAGACATCTGAAGGCAGCCCTGTTTAGGGCAGTTTTTAATATTTAATGCTGTATTGTTTTTAACACTTGATTGGAAGCCGCCCAGAGTGGCTGGGGAAACTCAGCCAGATGGGCGGGGTATAAATAATAAATTATTATTATTATTATTATTATTATTATTATTATTATTATTATTCCATGCTCGAAGGCAGTGTGGCTCTGAACGCCAGTACGTGGGAACTGCAAATAGGAAGAGTGCTGTTCCTTTTTGCGAGCTTCCCACAGGCATCTAGTTGGCCACTGTGAGAACAGGATGCTGGACTAAATAGGCCACTGGCCTCATCCTGCAGGGGCACTTCTTAAGCTGGGACCAAAAAAGGCACTGGAAACACACACACACCCCAGGGGAAAAAAAACCTTCTTTGCTTGTCTTACTTGCATGAATCATTGCATCTAGGGCTGCTGTCCTTCTCAATCACTCTGTCTCTTTCTGTGTTTCGGTCGTCGTTATTGTGGGTGTTGAGAACCCAGTCTTCCTCTCCCAGAGAAACTGCAGTGGAGGGTTTCATGACATGAATTCTTATCACAAACAGAAGCCCAGCCGCTGCAAGCAGTCCAAACACCTGGAACATGGAAAGAACGCGCATGAAATGTTGTCTGGCAGCACTCCTCCAAGCCAGTAGTGATGTATGGAAGTGAGAGCTGGACCATAAAGAAGGCTGATCGCCGAAGAATTGATGCTTTTGAATTATGGTGCTGGAGGAGACTCTTGAGAGTCCCATGGACTGCAAGAAGATCAAACCTATCCATTCTGAAGGAAATCAGCCCTGAGTGCTCACTGGAAGGACAGATCCTGAAGCTGAGGCTCCAATACTTTGGCCACCTCATGAGAAGAGAAGACTCCCTGGAAAAGACCCTGATGTTGGGAAAGATGGAGGGCACAAGGAGAAGGGGACGACAGAGGACGAGATGGTTGGACAGTGTTCCCGAAGCTACCAGCATGAGTTTGACCAAACTGCGGGAGGCAGTGGAAGACAGGAGTGCCTGGCGTACTCTGGTCCATGGGGTCACGAAGAGTCGGACACGACTAAACGACTAAACAACGACAACAACAAATGAAAGATGGAGGAGGGACAAAAGAGCCTTGCCTTGAACAGCCCAATAACATTCTGGTACTGCTGAGATTTAAATCAGGGATCTTGTAACTCCTGCTCTTAACCACACCAGCTCCTGAGATTGAGTAGCCTTTTGGCAATGTCTATTAGCCCATAGGGGGACGCGGGTGGCGCTGTGGGTAAAAGCCTCAGTGCCTAGGGCTTGCTGATCGAAAGGTCGGCGGTTCGAATCCCCGTGGCGGAGTGCGCTCCCGTTGCTCGGTCCCAGCGCCTGCCAACCTAGCAGTTTGAAAGCACCCCCGGGTGCAAGTAGATAAATAGTAGATAAATAGGGACCGCTTACTGGCGGAAAGGTAAACGGCGTTTCCGTGTGCTGCGCTGGCTCGCCAGATGCAGCTTGTCACGCTGGCCACGTGACCCGGAAGTGTCTCCGGACAGCGCTGGCCCCCAGCCTCTTGAATGAGATGGGCGCACAACCCCAGAGTCTGTCAAGACTGGCCCGTACGGGCAGGGGTACCTTTACCTTTATTAGCCCATAGGAAGGTTAGAGTGTGAATCTGTTCCTTCATAGGTTTTATATAGTTAAGTATATCAAATTCAGGATTTTGATTCTATTCCTTTGGTACACACATAATCCATCCTTTTACCACATTTGCAATTTGGGGAGGGAGGGAATGGATTTAAGTCTCATTTCAGTTCTCAAGCTCAAAACCAGTTTCATTTATTAAACAGAGTGAAACTCTGCTAACCATCCGCCTGTGTCATACAGCAGGTGGATGAGACTTCCTCTTTATATTTTCATCACAGTGCGGTTATAATAAAGTACAGGGAAACGTCAGCGCAGCCAACCTGCAGGGCTGGAAGCAAAACATTTTGCTGCCTGAGGAGGACCTGCAAAAAGTGCCCCCTCTCCCCGCAAACCAAAGTGTATGGTACTCAAGGTTAGGTGGGTTATTTTGGCACCTGAGGCAGAAAACTCCACAAGCACCTCTCCCGGGAAGTAACAAATAAATTAAATAACTAACAATTTGCTGGGCTTTCATTAAACAACCAGAATAGGCAACCTGAGGCAGCCAGGCCACTTCACAGCGACCAATGGCAGAGGCGGCCCTGCCACCCAGATCAGATGATTCTGCTTGATCTCTAAATTTGCTTGCACCTCCATTCCTTTCCCTTTTGTATTATGCTAGCTAGACTGGGAGCCTGTGGGCAGGGACTGTCTTTTTAAAAAGGTTAAATACTTGATACATAGTAGTAGCACATAGGAAGCTCCCTTATACCACTGGTCAGTATTGTCTACACAGACTGGCAGCAGTTTTCAGACACAGACTCCAGCACTGGGGTATGGCCCTTCTCCACTGACCTACAGCCCTTCTGAGTAGTAGCAGTAGTTGCAGTAGAAGTAATCTCTTTTGGAGAGGCCATCAACCATTACTGATCTCCATGAGGCAACATTTAGAACCCAGGTTAAACATCCTTAATTTCTTCAGCATTTCATCATGGGCCCTGTTTGGGCTAACATTTGCTGTACTATTCAGACATCAGTTAATATATACCCCCCCCCCTTTGTCATGTACTGGATGGATGCAGAGGAATGGAGGGAGGCACCAGCTGGGGAACCCCCAAGGGAAGAAGACTCAGAGCCCAGGGGTTGGTGGTGGGACGATGGGTGTGCAGAGGGAGAAGAGCTGGAGGAAGAGGCATCAGAAGCTGAAGAAGTAATGGGGCGTAGTGAGCAGGGAGAGTCTGTGTCAGATCAAAGTCCAGAATCAGAAGCAGGAGAGGAGGGAGGTCAATAGGCAGAGATGAGTCAGGCCAGTGATGAAGCCAAGGTGTTGTCCCCCTCCTGCTGTGACAAGCTCCCCTCCCCTTGGGTCTCCCAGAACCAGAAAAAGTATGAAGAGGAACAGAGACAGACGTGCCAGCGGAGTCTCAGATTGCTTGGGAAGGACCCAGGAGAGGAGGAGGCTTAGGCAGCTATGGAAAGGCAAGGACCTTCAGTCTCCATAACTGCTTCATAGCGGCAAGACTTATGAGGAAGAGTTGCTTTGTTCATTAGACCGGGCACTCCTGAGCAACCTTGTTTCTTCTGGTAAAGAGTTGACTTCACTTACTCTGTGTGTTTTATTGCTGACCAACTCTTGACACCCTTCACTGTGTAGCCTGAAGGTTGCTTCATCCTGTTCTATGGCAACTCAGTAACAGGATTGTCCTTCTGCACCTCCTGAAATGGTGCCTGTCTCTTTGTCCTTCAGTAGTCCCTCACCCCACCCATCACATGAATGATGGTCAAGAGTCCAAGAGGAACCTGACACTGAAAGACTGGAGGGGACATTCACCAACCTATTCCCACCCCTCTCTGACCACCCTTCTCTGCTGGCTGATGACTGGAGTGAAGGAACCAGTTTTGAAGTAAGGTAAAGGTAAAGGTAAAGGTAAAGGTATCCCTGACCATTAGTTCCAGTCGTGACCGACTCTGGGGTTGCGGCGCTCATCTCGCTTTGTTGGCCGAGGGAGCTGGGCCATGTGGCCAGCATGACTAAGCCACTTCTAGCGAACCAGAGCAGCACACGGAAACGCCGTTTACCTTCCTGCCGGAGCGGTACCTATTTATCTACTTGCACTTTGACGTGCTTTCGAACTGCTAGGTTGGCAGGAGCAGGGACTGAGCAACGGGAGCTCACCCCATCGCGGGGATTCGAACCGCCGACCTTCTGATCGGCAAGTCCTAGGCTCTGTGGTTTAACCCACAGCGCTACCCGCATCCCTTTTGAAGTACAACCCTCCTAAAGACTTGACACAGAGGGTTATATTCTTCAACCACAGGACAAAGATTCTGTCTTAGTCAAGCTAATTCAGAGAGACATTTTATTCACCGCCCAGTAGGTGCCACTTGGTTTTATTCTGGTACTTACCACATTAATGCACCTTTGCTCGCTTGGGTGCGATTTCAAACAAAAGGGCCTGTTTGTCCTCAGTGGGTTCATTGGGGAGTGTTTCATGATCTATAACATAGAAACGCATGGCAAGGAACTGGAAGAAATAGAGTGAATGGCTTCAGTGCTCCCAGAAAGTCTACTTCAGATGAAATTGCCTTATGCAGAGTCAGATAGTTGCTCCATTTAGCCCAGGGATGGGGGACCTGTGGTCGTCCAGGTGTTGTTGGACCCCAAGACCCATCAGCCCACAGACAATATGACCAATGTTCAAGGACAATGGCAGCTGGAATCCAGCAACCTCTTGAAGGTTCAACACACCACAGGTTCTCCACCAGATCTACCTCAGCTGGCAACAATTCTCCAAGGTCTCATGCTGGGGGTCTTTCCCAGGACCTGCTATCTAAGACCCCCTTCATTAAGAGGAGTTACTAGGGACTGATTTTCTGCACACAAAGACATGCCCTCTGTTACTGAGCACCCCAACCCAAACCATTTCTTACCTTCACTAATGCATTTAAGTAATCAGTGACCAATTGTCTCCGAATCATTCAAAAATGCTCACCGTCTTTGGTCGTTCCAGCTAGAAGTCTTTCTACCTCCTTCAGAGGAGGAAGTAACACTCTGCTACTGTTTGAGCGGGGTTTCATCAATTGGCCACAAGCTGTGCGTGTTGCTTTTCCTCCCCCACAGTGCCACAAGTGGAACTTCCCCTTTCAAATCAGAATTTCACAGCTGCTAGATTTGAATAATAAAGACTGTCTATCTGTAGCTATCTGTGCTACACACACTGCCTCAAGAAGTGAACAGTTTTGCATTAAATCTCTCCAAAAATGTCAGGAGCATTGTAGAGGCATCACTCCCCTTAAGTGCATATACTATTGTCATCTCTGGTCAAACAGGTAATAATAATAATAATAATAATAATTTATTTATACCCCGCCCATCTGGCCGGGCTTCCCCAGCCACTCTGGGCAGCTTCCAACAAAATATTAAAATACAGTATATTATTTTGAGCAGGTTTCTGAAAGGCTGCAAAAACCTGCTTGCCAGAGTACTTTGTGGGATGAGAATAAACACCACAAGCATGTCATAGCACTTTGCACAAACAGAGGGCGGTCGGGAGGACATAATTTGCCTCTTGAGGCACCCCTTTGCAGTGCCCACGTTTGATGACGTCTAGCAAAAGCTGGTTTTCAGCAAGATCCCAAATCAGTGCTCGATCTGGAAGAAAGCCTGAAGACAGTGTAGGAGTTTAAGGAGTGGGGAAGGAATCGGGCAGCAGGGTGATGAATAGAAACGACACAATAGAAGGCTAGAAAGGAAATTACAGTAGTCAGGGAGAAGAGTTCAACAAGTAGGACCTGCAACAAAATGTTGCCGTGTGGAATACTTCTTCTGTTCAGGGTCCCAGCCATCCATCCCCCTTTCAAGAATACTCCATTCCATTCTGCCTCACCCTCAGATTGCCTCCCCCCCCCGCCCCATCAACATGTGAACACTGAGCATGCTCTGTCCTCTTCAAACTGATTTTTTGCTCCCCCATCCATTGCTTTTCATCCCCATCTTCATCATAATTCTGCAACCTTCCTCTTGGGAAGCCCTCAAGGTTGTGGAGCAGGGCCAGTCAGGAGTGTGGCAGCTTGGGGAGAGGATGCAAAGCTTAGAGAAAGCCCTGGGGACCAGTTAGGGAGGCCTGGAGTACTGTGCTTGTTCCCTGAACCTGAGGTTCTCCACTCTTGTATCAAAGGATAAGGCCACTAGCCATCATAGTCATCTAAGCCTTCCCCCAAATTTACATTTGATCCAGGTTGGCTGTGCTCCCAAAACTGAGGTGTATATATTTTTTCCCCTTTTTCATCCTTTCCCTGACATTTACAGTGGTACCTCGGGTTACAAACGCTTCAGGTTACAGACTCCGCTAACCCAGAAATATTACCTTGGGTTAAGAACTTTGCTTCAGGATGAGAAGAGAAATCATGCAGCGGCGGCGCGGCAGCAGCGGGAGGCCCCATTAGCTAAAGTGGTGCTTCAGGTTAAGAACAGTTTTAGGTTAAGAACGGACCTCCGGAACAAATTGTTCTTAACCTGAGGTACCACTGTATTTCAATTTATTAAAATTAAGCCTTGAAAGGACTTGAGAAAACATATTTTTGGAGATGAAAGAAAACCTCTCGTGGAAAACAAAAAAGAATGATTTATTATAGCAAATTTATGATAAAATTATATAAAATAACAATTTATTTTGTTTTTAAAGACATCCACAACATCACCTTGGAACAAAAATATACAGATAAGTTGCCTATCAACCAAATGAAATAAATTACCATTTTTTAAAAAAAAAGAAAAAGAAAAAATAAGGGAGGATGGGAAATGCCCCACTATGTACGAATTGACGGGGGTATTCCGGATTAAAATTATACAGAGTATTTCAAGAGAGGGTGTGGAAACGAAAGAAAAGACAAGTCACTGAAACAGTTTTGAATTATACAAAGTTGAATTTCTGCTATACAGGCCAGCTTGCATTTGTGTCGCATGCAGATGGAATGAATGACTCCATGAACAGTTTGTGTGTGTTTCTGAACAGCAGAAAATGATTTCAGCAGCATAACAACAGCATATAGTTAGGCACAATTCAGCAAGGGGCACATCAGAAAGTGAACAGGTAGTTAATGTACATTTTACAGCTGCAATGTATACATTTGCTGGATTCAAAATAAGAGAGAAAGACCTCGCATCAGTTTACCAATATCAGTAGCATCTATGCACTCATACACTTTTATCTTTAAAGTAGGTAATCTGTAAACGTTTTCTTTAACTCATTGAAGGATGAGTCGGGGGCCATTCACACATTATGGGTTTTAGGTGTACACCTAAGACCTGTTAAGTGCATCCCAAAATAATGAAGTGTGTGTGAGAGGAAAAGAGGAGAATAGTTCTACCATGCTAATACAATCAGTGCACGCTCCCGTGACAAACCTTATTTTGCCTGTAATGTGTGAAGATTCCCCACCCCCCAGCTGATTTGCAGGTCAAGTTTTCTCAGGTTCATCAACACAAGCCAGTTCCACTTCCAACCTCCCCCAAATGGACATGTTTGGTCATTGAACTTGTGAACAAAGCTCCAGAATGTATCCTGGGGGTGGAACCCTGCAGGGTGAGTGAATCTCAAACATCTTGGGCTCATCATCTAGGCACATGCCAAATTGTTGGAAAAGAGTGCTTTGAACTTGTGCAAAGACTTTGACCTGGTTAAAAATGGTCCTGCGAATTGCCACTTAATTCAGCTTTGTCGTCATCAACAGCATGAGAGTGACAGGCTGCACATTATATGCTCAATGCAACCAGGTGCGCTCACTCTCTCGCTCTCAGATATATACATCCATTCCATCATTATGAACAACAAGAATGTAACATGTTAACATACCCAAAATAAAACTCACTCCCCCCCCCAACATATAGAACCAAGATCAGTTTCCAGAAAGAAACCTGAGGCAAACTGATACCCACCTCACCACTTAATTTCAACGGGATATGGGCTTTTTATTTCTCTGAAAACTTACGAGCCGAAGATAGATGTTTAGCATAAACATTTGAAGAAGAAAAAAACAGAGCATGACAATACATGTGAAAACAGGAAGGGATCATTGAGCCAATGGATTAATCCCGAGACACTCTAGGAAAGAAAGAAACCACAAAAGTTGAAACCCTAAAGTAAATAGGATCTGGACTACTCAAGAAGTATCAGGACAAAGACTTAACAAAGAGTATGCAGCATAAAACTGGGGATTTACGTATGTATATGTCAGAGGGACCCAAAGCTGGACAGAGTTTAGAGTCATAAGGTTTCCTCTTTGGCATAACTACATGTGACAATTTAATACAGCCCAGACTGCAGGCCCTGTTTTGATTAACCTGTAATGCAATGTGCAGTAGGAAAACAGACTGGATCACCCTTTGCCACCCAGATGCTAGAGTCAAGAGAATATCCACATGTAAATGTAGTATCTGCCTAGCATGTATGCACAAAAAAATACCTCACATTTAGACCTGAATGACAGGACCACTGCCCAGATTTATTTATTTTTTTAAAAAAGGTAAACTACAGTGTAGTTTGGGTCTACATCTGTAGACCCTATGAAAGCATTACAACCTATGTGGGAATATCCAAGAAGTTGGCAGATACTATTCTCCTTCCCTGAGAGTGTTCTAAGCTTGTTCAAACTCAGCCTGTGTTAAAAAAAATACAGCATTATATTAAGAGAGAATCAAATTTAGACTTGGTGTTGGCAAACACAAGAGTTGTGTTGCATCTCTGTTTCATCATGGGGAAGAACTGGGGAAGTGATACGGTTGTGTGATCCAGCCACCTCCTCTGGGTTTGCTTATTACTTCAAAGTCCTGGAATAATGTCCTGGAATATATTACTGAATAACTTGATCAAGGGGGAGGCAAAAATAATAATATCTCAGCCTAAAAAACCAAGTGGATACAGACAAGCATTGCCCAGGTTACAGCCTCTTCTCAGCCTCTTGTGGGACAACCCAGTCTGAAGTAGGTCTTTAGGTGAATTTGATGTGCTCCACCATTCCCATGTGGTTTATTGATTTCACAGACAGCAACAAATCGGCTGACCACATGCCGAGATCAACAGTTGACATCTCCTCAACGTGGCTGGATGCACCCTAAGCTGAGTTGGCAAACACCACCGATCCACACCATATATTCAAAGCACATGGCTTCTCCCAAAGAATCCTGGGAACTGCAGTTTGATGGGAATCGTACCTCTGGAAAGGCTAAAACTACAGTTCCCAGGAATCTTTGGCGGAAAGCCATGCCCTTTAAATGTATGGTGTGGATTTGACCTAAATAACTGAATGTGTAACTTGCTGGGTCCTTCTGTAAATAGGAAGAGCTTTGGAAACCTTTACTGCTATGTCTCTACAGCAATGGCAGCATTCTAAGGTACACAACCAACTGATCTAAGAAAGACACATGCCATAAAACTAAAACCAGTTAGACATCATGGGCCTTCCACAAGCCGTTAGAGAAACACAGGGAGGCTGCATATGTTGTTCACTTCCCAGACCACTTTGCCTCCTGCCATCTTATAGCATTGATTTAAACAAATTCCATTTAATAGACTAGCTGTCTTCTCTACTGAATACAGCCACTATCCCCAGGCCCACATTACCAGTAGGTTCCCACCTACAACAACAACCGCCACAACCCCCTTTCCTAACCCCCATCTACAGCAACTGGGGATCATCAGACTAACAGCGCCCCTCCCCCAGAAAACCATTCAGTTTCATTCATTTTCAAAAAGATGGACGCGAGATCCACCCCGGCAGCATTAAGACATTTTGCGTACAATTTCACAGACTTAGGATGAATACATGAAACCTACTGCTTCATAAATAGCTATTGCAGGGCTGTATGTACAGTCCTCTGTATCACTCTGGCAAGTGATGAAGAGAATTTGACTCCACATTTGCACCTTGTCAGGAACCCAACCAGACCGGGGAGTAGTGAAATTCTCCTTGTCAGCTGCCAGGGCCATGCAGATAACCTGTTTGTTAACCAAGCAGCACAACAAAGTAACCTAGCAAATAGTCGTTAGGATAAAGAGCATTACCTCTTTGCAAATGCCCAAGATATTCTAACTGTAATTGCTTACATTTCCTGTCTTCTCTCCTTACCCACATAAGTCCCATAAGAGATGGGGGTTAAGTATACATAACTGGGGGAGAACCCGAGACTACAGAAGTCAGTTCTAAAAAGAATTATTTTTCTACCACCAGAAATCATAGATGGTGCTGGTTTGCATCATTAGTCCACCTAGCTTAGCCTTCCCCAGATTTCCAGATATTTTGACCTACAACCCTCATCAACCCCCAGGAGTTTTAACACAAAATGTCTGCAGAGCATTGGGTTGGGAAAGGCCAAGCTAGTTCAGTACTGTCTTTTTCACAATAAAGACGCACGTTCCTTATTTTATTTTTTTTAGCTACTTAGGCAAAAGAGGAATTTTGTAATAGAAAAAAAATTCACTGGCATCTCAATAAGTGCAGCCCCTCCCAGTCAGCAAGCACTAATTTGGCAAGTGGGAGTGGGAAATAATGAATTTTTAAAATTATTATTATTATTTTAAAAATTGTGTTTTTATTAGCATACACCTCAGAATTGCTGCAAAACTATCCTTGGCCTTATCCGAGATTGTATTGGTGGAAGTATTAAGATCATTTCAATAATACTGTATTTAAAAGCCAGCCACTTCACTCACTTAATTCTTACTAGCCAGAAGAGCTCACATATCTGGATTCAACAGTGACAGGCTGGCCACAGTGCTTGAAGTAAACTGAGGTTTCAGCTGTTTGTGCGTGTTGCAGGAGGAGAGCGAGAGCAATACATTCACCATTACAGTTTGTCCGGATTTGCCAGCTCAAATTCCCCATTCATCTTGGTAGGAATGCTTGACACAACATACAAAATGGGAGCAAATAAGGTAACAGAGACAACACGAGGGTGAACTCTGAACCCACCTATGGAAACCCCAGGTGGGATGCTTCTAAGACGGACTCCCGAAATCCACATTCATGCGATCAACGTAAGGCAGTACAAAATTGGAATCTCACCACGATTTGCGGCAACTTTTATTATTGCCAGCCTGCATTTTGGGGTATTGCAGAAGGTGCCGTGCCTGCGATCGGTGATTGACAAGCTGCCAAATGATTGACAAGCTGGCCATTTCCTAGAGCACAAAAGAGTAGCCCAGGGTCTTGCTGGCTCAACAGAGCTGCACGAGAGCCCCCAAGGAAGTTGGAGGCAGCACGAGACAATTCTCAATTTGCACCCCTCAAGCTCTATTAAGGAGGCCTCCATTTAGCATGCCTCACAGGGTAAGAAACGAGGCTCAAGACAGGATTCCTGTGAGTGCAAAAAGCAGCTCAACCCTTACACTCTTCAACTTCCTACGCATGTCAATGAGGTTTAGAAGCACAGGATGGTGAGTTATGATCAAAATCTTAATTGCTCACACATGGAATACTCAATTCTTTAGCGCCTTCAGAATTCTATGCCGTAAACAGGAGACTTTGTGGACTGCATTAAAAACACATTTTGACCACCCGAAAACTTAGTTATGAAACAACTGCCATGAAATAGTACAAATTTGGCAACTTCACTATACAAAATCCTGACCTTGTGACTAATTTGCCGCCTCCTCTGCACCTGAATTTCTCCCCCCCCCCTCTCTTTTACTGATTACAATAAGGGAATCAAAAATGCGAACTTAATCACGGCCTCTCCATCATCTGTACTCTTTATTACTCATTCCCAGAGGAATCGTAAAAGCTGTGTGATTGGAAGCGGAATGATTCAATGTCATCTTGGTTTCCTTTTTGGAGATGTTTGCAAGTTAACTGCTCTTGGATCTCTGAAAGGAAAGGGGGGGGGGAAGACTTCCACGGTGCATTGCTCAGCTGACAAGCGTGAGAGGGGGGGGGGGAATCAGTTTTGGCTGAACCATTTAACGATTTGTATTTAAAATTAAATATACAGCAACAGCCAGCCCCCAAAAGGTACATTTTCAAAACGGAGCCTCTATACAACTAAAACAGACAGCTATAAACAGGCTAAATACAATAACATATCAGAGCTTCGGCAGTACAGAGTGAAGAATACGCAAAGCCTGTTTGCTATGGCACATTGGAGAAATTATGCATCACTTGATTTCTGTTAAAAAAAAAAAAAATCAGTCTGCCTCTGTGCTGAGTATGTGCTGTTCCACAGTGCTAGTCCATTTTTCCCCTTCCAAAAGGCCTATACATAGGCCTGCCACTCATGCTCACACAGCAGAGATTGTACCTTTTCCTTTTCTTTTGTGCAATGTGTTAGCAATCTAAACAACTGCTCCACACGGACTTGCCCACAACCACTCGTACACAATACTAACACCACGGCAAATTACATACAAGAGGGAAAGCGACAGAAAACTTTCTTGCTAGATCACGTATTTCTCCCCATCCGGAACAAACGTAGCATCCTGCAGGCTAGCAGAGCCAAAGTTTGATTTCTGCACGTAATTTCTCTTCTTGACAGGAGACAACGCCTCCAACATGGACCCGGAAATGTTGTTAGCAGTCCTGATTTTAGCCGCCACAGACTGTGTTGTAGCAGAAGACGTTTTGTTATTGGCGAGCACATCCAAGTTTCCACTTGGGTCAATGATGGCATTTATAACTGCAGAAAAGAGGGGGAGAAAGCCAAGTCAGACTTAAGATGGACTTATAGGGCTACACATTCTCATTCCTTCTCTCTCTCTCTCTCTCTCTCTCTCTCTCTCTCTCTCTCTCTCTCTCTCTCTCTTTCTCTCTCACCACTCAATGCTAACACCCAGTTACTTCACACTTGACGGCTGGCAGTCAAGCAGATCAAAGTCTTCTATTTTATTTTGTTTGTTAAGTATTATCTGTTTTATCACTATTATTATTATTATTATTATTATTATTATTATTATTCTGTTGGGAGACACCCAGAGTGGCTGGGGAGGCCCAACCAGATGGGCAGGGTATAAATATCATCATCATCATCATCTCCAAAACAATGCCAGGTGATATAAAACCTGGAATGCAGGGAGCTGGGCAGCAGGTGGTGCTATAATAATATAATAATAATTTATTACTTATACCCCGCCTATCTGGCTGGGTTTCCCCAGCCCCTCTGGGCGGCTCCCAACAAAATATTAATGATAATAATAAATACAAAACATTAAAACATCAAACATTAAAAACTTCCCTAAGCAGGGCTGCCTTCAGATGTCTTCTAAAAGTCAGATAGTTGTTTATTTCCTTGACATCTGATGGGAGAGCGTTCCACAGAGTGGACGCCACTTCCGAGAAGACCCTCTGCCTGGTTCCCTGTAACTTTGCTTCTCGCAGGGAGGGAACCACCAGAAGGCCCTCGGTGCTGGATCTCAGTGTCTGGGCTGAACGATGGGGGTGAAGACGCTGCTTCAGGTATACTGGACCGAGACCGTTTAGGCCTTTAAAGGTCAGTACCAACACTTTGGTGGGGGACACGGGTGGCGCTGTGGGTAAAAGCCTCAGCGCCTAGGGCTTTCAGATCGAAAGGTCGGCGGTTCGAATCCCCGCGGCGGGGTGCGCTCCCGTTGTTCGGTCCCAGCGCCTGCCAACCTAGCAGTTCGAAAGCACCTCCGGGTGCAAGTAGATAAATAGGGACCGCTTACTAGCGGGAAGGTAAACGGCGTTTCCATGTGCTGCTCTGGCTCGCCAGATGCAGCTTTGTCACGCTGGCCACGTGACCCGGAAGTGTCTGCGGACAGCGCTGGCCCCCGGCCTCATGAGTGAGATGGGCGCACAACCCTAGAGTCTGTCAAGACTGGCCCGTACGGGCAGGGGTACCTTTACCTTTACCTTACCAACACTTTGAATTATGCTTGGAAACATACATATGTTCTTCTTTCCCTTTTATCTGTGGTTGGATCTACACTCATGGTTTATAATGTTAAGAAAGAGTTAAGGGATGATTTTCAAAAGGTAAGGGTCACATTACGTTTTGCTAAGAAGGTTAATAAAGCTGCAGAACAACCAGGAACCGGGCAGTAAGGGGAACTGCTATTACAGAGGAATAACGATAAGGTAATAAATGTAATTTTTGCAGTATGCCCTGTAATGTTTTAGAACGGCATAGGCAATATCGCTCTAATGACGTTTAAAAAGGTCAGTGTAGATCCAGCCCAGCTCTTAGTACAATAAACTGCATTTAATGCAAATCAAAGAGAAACAGGGAAGTCAAAATAAGGCAAACCTTCTAGTTGTTTCTGGACTCTGCGGAGCTCCTTCAAAATAGAGCTGATTTCCTAGTAATAAAGAACGATATGTTTAGTAATTCAAACGCTCAAGGGACTAAGAACACGTTTATTCTATCAGTGAAAGCAATTTCTGTTTAGCTCCAGATCTGTTCAACTTCCCATATTAAAACATAAACTGGGGCAAAGTTTCTAAATTTGCCTCTATTTTTTTTCTATTTAAAGGTTTTTAAAGTCACGTTTGGTTTTTGAAAGCTTCACCCCACCCGCCCTCTAGTAGTAGTAAAACTCAATATTTTGACCTTACAAATGTGCAGATATTGCTGCTGACATTTAAGAGCAGCCATGTACTGTTGCCCTTTCGGAAAAAAAGAAGTGTGAAAAAAGGAGACAAAATTAAGAACCAAAATCTGTAATGAGCCAAGTTTCAAGATTTCCGCTTCAGATGCACATTTCAATGAACGTAACAGAAGAAGAGGCTGCCTAGTCCATCATCATATTCTCAGTGGCTGAAAAGATGCTTAGGGGAAGATCTTGAAAGTGACAGCACTTTCTCCAATTGTGATTTCCAGTAACTGATAATCAGAGGCATAATCCTCTTACGAAGTCACTTAAGTTGGTGGTTATTACTACATCTAGTGGAAGCACTTTCCATAATTTAACGATGTGCTCCATTAAGAAATTGCTTTCTTCTGTCTGTCCTGAACTATCCACCATTCAGCTTCGTTTTGCTGGTTGTCCCTGAGTTCTCGCATAATTTTATACACCTCTATCATGCCCCCCTTGCACTCATTCTAGTGCCCTGCATTCATCTCAACTGTGCCATCAATAAATAAAAGAAGGAAGATAGGTTTGCGCATGTAAGTCTACGGGTTGCAGATCGACAAAGACTTCTTGTAAAACCAAGCACACAGTTCAGGGCAAATATTCCCCACCTTGTTTGAAGTCTTTAGAATTGGCACTTCATTTTCAGAGTTAATCTTGGCCTCCATCTCCTCCCATGTCCGCTCAGTATTCTGGAACAGAATTCTGACACACAACATAAGACAATATTTTGTCAAAAAAAGAAACACGCTCAGGAATAATTGTCTCCAATACAGTAATAAACTACGGTGGAGAACCTGTGGCCCCTTTGGTCTCCACTCTCTCTCTCTCTTTTTTATTATGTATTTTATCTTCTTCTTTTGTATTTGTATGTTGTGAATCGCCCTGAGATCTTTGGGTGAAGGATGGTCTACACATTTAATAAATTAAAAATTAAATTCCCATCAGGCCCAAGCTGATGATGGGGATGATGGGAGTTGTAGTGCAACAACAACTGGACAACCACAGATTTCCCCACCCCTGGCTTATAGATTTCTACCTCCTACATCTGCCTGTCGATGCATTAAGATCATCCTTAGTTACGAGAAAGGAGATTTCAATGAAACATCAGGAAGAACTTTCTGGTGGTTAAGAGCTGTTCACCAGTGGAATGGTTGTGGACTCTCCTCTTCCTTGGAAGTTTTTATCAGAGGTTGGATGGCCACCTGTCATGTGTGATCTATTGAGAATCCTGCATTGCAAGGGTTTGGACTAGATGACTCTTGGGGTCCCTTCCAATTCTATAATTCTATGATTCTATCAAAGACCGTTCTCTGAGCTCCCCTGCATTCTGAAGTCAGGGGCATTGGGAGGGAGGCAGCAGTTCCAATTTAGGCTTCTAAATGAGCCCACAGAAACTGTATTATAAAGAGAGGGAGGGATTGACATGTATAACGACCTGCTACAGTGCACATTCAGAAGGCCTCGAGGAGAATGTGCACATAATATTTCAAGAAGAAGAAGAGGAAGAAGAAGAAGAAGAGGCAGAGGAGGAGGAGTTTGGATTTGATATCCCACTTTATCACTGCCCTAAGGAGTCTCAAAGCGGCTAACAATCTCCTTTCCCTTCCTCCTGCACAACAAACACTCTGTGAGGTGAGTGGGGCTGAGAGACTTCAGAGAAGTGTGACTGGCCCACGGTCACCCAGCAGCTGCATGTGGAGGAGCGGGGAGGCGAACCTGGTTCACCAGATTACGAGTCCACCGCTCTTAACCACCACACCACACTGGCTCTCGAATTGTCCACATTTCTCTGTCAATATACAGTACATTATCTCCAACAGGCCTTGGGAAATGTGAAGATCTTGGCAGGAAAAAACCTCGCTATTTGAATCAGTCATCTCCTCTGGACCAGGAGCCTGAGGTAGCGTGCAACAGGGTTCCTCCACAGCTTCACCACTGTGAGGTTTAGACTGAGGGCATCCACTCACTTCATTTTCTCCGCCAGGTTCTCTGTGTGTTCCCGGATGGTGTGGGATAACTGGGACACTGGATTCAGCATCAAGTTGTCAAAGATTACCTGAAACGCAACACCAAAAACAGCAACATTTCTTTTTAAAAATAAAATAAAATATTGATTTTCCAAATTTATCACAAACATAAACAGACAAACAAACATAAATCCTAACTGTAATAATTCCACTTTTGTTAACATTGTTAAGTGACTTCCTCGAATCCCCCTGGCTGAGTTTCAATGTATATCATTGTAACAGTTTCCCAAAACTAATTTCTCATAAAATTTACTTAGTCGATTAACATCTTTCTTTCTTTTCATATTAACTTCAAACATATTATTCTATAACATCACATATTTAAATCCTAAGCCAATCTGGTTCTTGCAAGTATTTCTATTTAAGTTATCTTAGCAACATTTCTTTCAGCAGAAGCTGGTGTTTATCAGAAGTGATTCTACAACAGGATTAGACCCCCTGCGTTTGGAGGATATATTCATGGTGTTTTGCCAAAGGAAACAATGTTTTGTGTTACTTGACAACAGAGAAGGGATCAGGTCTTCTTGTAGAACAGCGGTTCTCAACCTGTGAGTCCCCAGATGTTGTTGGACTACAACTCCCACCATCCCTGAGCTCTGGCCTTGCTAGCTAAGGGTGATGGGAGTTGTAGTTCAACAACATCTGGGGACCCACAGGTTGAGAAAGGCTGTTGTAGAACTTCAGTGGCAGATTATAAGATGATATGGTAAGTGCCAATGGGCTGAATACAAATGGTTGCATGGGAAGCTTGGTGTATACATTTAGAACTTCATAGGATCCTAGCCAATGTACTTTTTTCACACAAGCTGGTTTTAATCTACTGAAGCTTCCTGAAGTCCTTCCATGATTTTAAAAACAATTTTAAAAAATAATCACAAAAAAGGCTACTGCTCGATCAGCTAAACTGAAACAGGGATAGGAAACCTGTGGCCTTCTAGACTATGCTAGATTGCAACCACCATGATCCCTGACCACTGGATCATGTTGGCTGGGCTTGATGGTATACCTGAAGGAGCATCTCCACTCCCATCCTTCAGCCCGGACACTGAGGTCCAGCTCTGAGGGCCTTCTGGCAGTTTTCTCACTGTGAGAACTGAGGTTGCAGGGAAGCAGGCAGAGGGCCTGCTTGGTAGTGGTGCCAGCCCTGTGGAACGCCCTCCCATCAGATGTCAAAGAAATAAACAACTATCTGACTTTTAGAAGACATGTGAAGGCAGCCCTGTTTAGGGAAGTTTTAAATGACTGATATTTTAATGTATTTTTAATCTTTTGTTGGAAGTCGCTGGGGAAACCCAGCCAGATGGGCGGGGTATATAAACAATAAATTATTATTATTATTATTATTATTATTATTATTATTATTATTATTATTATCATCCAGGATCTAGAAAGTCACAGATTCTCCATTCGTGAATTAAAACAAGCTCCTGATAAATGAGGCACAATTCATTTATTTTTGAAGAGCTATCATTTTTAATACTAATGTGCTGCTCCCAAATGACTGTCTACAACAGCAGTTGGAAACCTCCAGGTCCATGGGCCTGATTAGAATGAAAGACCTTCCCATTTGCCTGAGCCACACCCACCTTCCCTACATGCCCTGGGGATCAGCTGATCAGCTTGCCTAGAGTTGTGCTCTATGTGACATCAGGTGACTGACAGGTGGGCGGCCCTGTATCTGCCAACTTTGACAACCTGGTGTTAAACTATCTGCTGTGTGGCTTGTGAGCACGCTTGACAAGAACTTACCTCTTCCCTGTTTCTCATCATCCTTGTTTTCCTTGTGAGATCCTCTTCTCGGCTGTCATTCATATTTTGGTCATAATCGTGGAATCCCGTTGAGCCAGGAGGCACCTTCTGGTAGTTCAGGCTTGCTTCTGGTATGTGCTGCACCAGCTTTGAAATACAGAACAAACGACGAGAGAATTTATTGTATATCGCCGTTCGGGACAGAGGAATAAAAGTGTAGGGTAAAGCACATAGATCAGTGATGTCCAAACTTTTTTCAAAGACGGCCAGATTTGATGAAGTGAAGGGCCATGAGGGCCGACCAAAGTTGACAACCTTTTTCATAGGATAGAAATTATTCACCTTTTTTATAATTTTACCCCAAAATTATAAAATTATGAGAGTATTTTTGGGATTTTACCCCTGAAAATAAACTGCCACAGGGGATGGATTAAACCATCTGGTGGGCAGGATTAAGCCCCCGAAACAGACTCTGGGCATGCCTGACATAGGTGAACACTATGCCCTGCTTCATCTAGGCCGAACTACATGTTACATGTGTCCCAGGGAAATGCCTGGAAATGACAGCCCCACCTCTACTTCTTTCCCTCTTTAATGCATACGAACACCCTCCATGTGACCCAATGACATCGCACAGCCCATTTTCCTGCCCCAGTTTGACAACACCAGCTACAACCACAAGAAAAACTCATAACGTGATGGTGTCCCATCACAGGTTGAGTAGGGAAGAACAGATTATCGATGCAGCGACACTTTCAACAGCATTCCTGTGTCATGCGTCTTTTCAGCCTTAGCCATTCCAAAATCTTGAGGCCTTTTCCCGATGCCCCCATTAGGTTTAGTCAAAATTTCACTATCAAAATAGCACAAGGCATTCTGCACACCTTTTTCTATTCAGCTCACTGCTCAGTTAACCCATTTTCCAGGCAGTTCTTACGTTTGTTTGCATCTCTCCAGGGATGGAAGTAAAAAAATGTGTTCAGTTCGCAATTTAACATGGAGCCAGCCAACTCACCCTTTCCACGCAAATATGCAAAACATGACAACAAGCTGTTCACCGAATTTTGCGGTGCAGCTCTCCCACCAGCAAAAAATGCTTTAGTAAAGAAGTGTACATTGGGGAAAGCGAGGAGACAAAACGGTTCTATCAGTGCACAAGAAAGCATAAAAATTTTTTTGGGGGGGGAGGAGTGCTTGCAAACAAGAAAGGTGTATATTAGGCAAAATTGCATAGGAAAAATGTGTACATGAGGTGAAAGGGACACAAAAAAGCCTACAAATTTTCATGTGTGTGTTTTTTAAAAAAATGTAAACTGATGTGAAAATGGGGATAAGTGAATTGACAAACGAGAAACAGAGGGAAACCAATACAAACAGATCTGCACATCCCTACATCGCAGCTGAACTGGGCGAAGCCAGCCATGTGGCAGGCAAGCATGCTCCCAGTCTGCACATGCTTGCTGTCACATATTAATAGCACATATCAGCTTAGGTTACCATGTGCCTAAACCCAAGTAACATACAACCCTTACCATTTTTCAAAAAATGCCCTTTGCACTTTCACTGCATTGCAGGGGGTTGAACTAGACAGCCTTTGGGGCCCCTCCCAAGTATACAAAGGAACATGCAGAAGAGGGAAGGGGACTGCACCCAGGGACCACGGGCTCTGCCTCCAAATCTCTGCGAGTTTGGTGGGAGGTCTGAACGAGAGGCCTATGTGGGTGCAGTGCTAGGTTCCTCAAAGCAGTTTGGGATCCGAATTGTGCAAGGTTGCAAGCCATGTGGAGGAAACAAATGTGCATACAAACAGCCGGCTCTACTGTTAGGTAGAGCTGCCTCAAGTGGCAGATGCTGGGGCCGGTGTGTGTGTGAAAGACACAGCTCTGTGACCACACAGTCTGCCCTAATCTGGCCTGTAGAGCTTAGGTGCAGCGATGGACACTGTCTGGTCCCCAGTGCTGAAGTACCGTATTGGCCAGAATATAAGCCGCACTTTTTGTTTTCCAAATTCCAATCGTGAAAAGTCAAACTGCGGCTTATATTCTCAACCTTATGCCACCGGCAAAGTGGTGCGGCTCTCTTCCCCTCCCCCCAGGAAGCAACCCAGGAGTGTGGGGCAACGGCGCCTAGCCCGCCTACTGCTCCCAAGCCTCCCCAAAGCCGCCAAATTGTAAAGGTGTGGCTTATTTGCAAGTGCAGCTTATATTCAGGCCAATATGGTAGTACAATTCAGCTGTCAGTCCAGGCAGCTTCTCTATATGGAAATTGTCCTTTGTTTCATGCAGTGAAATGGCTTGAACTAGCCCTGGGTATACAGGTATATGCATGCAGGCTTTCAATTTGGAACTTCCACCAAACAAGCAGAAATTGGGGCAGGGGGTGGCACATTTTGTTTGGGAATGGGGCAATCAGGTTCACTCCACCTTCCACAATCCAGGGTTCTGAAAAGCCCGAAAATCAAAGGACCAAGATGTCACAGGGCTGGCATAGGTGAGCAGAACTCTAAGTGCATACATGCCATGTAGATGTTGTGTCAAACATACTCGGATCACAGGTAGGGAAAGTTGGGGCAGGAGCGAGGAGGAATAATCGGCTCCTGATTGCATCTTTTCCTATTTGAACTTTAATAAACGTATAACATAACCAGATCAAAGAAATGCAATGCTAGAAAATTCAGGGAAGGAAAACAAAGGCAGAGAACATTGGTGCCATAAAGATTAGCCAAATAATAATATTTTTTTTAATTAAAAAAACCCTACACCCCTAGCTTAAAACATATTAATTTAAATGAGGTTTTTTTTAAAAAGCAACTTTAAGAGCGCTTTAAAAAGTAGAAATAAGTGGGATGGAAAATGCACCTGAGATGGAATTGCTGCCCGCAAAGATGAATGAGCAATCTGCATTTAAAAAAAGAAAGGAAAAAGAAGAGATAGAAAGAGATCAATGTTGATCATAAGAGCAACAGAATCTGCACACACATATACAGAGAGGGTGAGCCAAAAGGCAAAAGTACAGAATAATGTAACTGAGAAAGCAAAAGGCAAATCAAAGAAGCAGCAATGTTATCACAGAAAGTTCAAACATAGCATTCAAGCATGCAAAACTGCCTCCTATTGAGTTAGGATCCATGTTGTCCAGAATTGTCTGTTCCAATTGGTTCCTGAACTGATGGCGGTTCCTTCCCAGCCCTGGTACCCAAGATCCATTTAACAGGAAATGACACTATGGTGAGTCGAGATTTACTAACCAAGGTATTCTCCAGGAAAAAAATAACCACCATGAATGTATGTAGATTAAGGTATCCTTCTGAAAAATTACAGAAAATAGAAAATTGTGCAAGATATGGCTTTAAGATGGCAGAGACTCTTGGTTGCTTTTAAAGAGCTGCGTTTAGACACCAAAACTAGACCGGAGCATACAGAGAGGCACTCAGCAGATGTCCCAAAGGAACACAGAAAAGCCCTTGAAGTGTTGCTAAAATCTTACACTGAGCATCTTTTAAGGACACTGTAGGGTGATCTTTGGACTTGGGTGGGTGGTTCAATGCTGCAGGCTGCTGGACAGCAACTAGCGTTAAGGGAGGGAGGAACAAATCTCCCCAACTCCCCAAGAGCCAGTGTGGAGTAGTGGTTAAGAGGACTCGTAATCTGGTGAACCGGGTTCGCTTCCCCACTCCTCCACATGCAGCTGCTGGGTGACCTTGGGCTAGTCACACTTCTCTGAAGTCTCTCAGCCCCACTCACCTCACAGAGTGTTTGTTGTGGGGGAGGAAAGGAAAGGAGAATGTTAGCCGCTTTGAGACTCCTTTGGGTAGTGATAAAGCGGGATATCAAATCCAAGTAGACTGACAGCAGGTTGGTGATGGGAAGGAGGCAGCCTTCATTCCAGGTGGGGGGGGGGTCCCCCCCTTTCAGGTCCCAGGATGAAATCCAAACCCACTTTGTGCCAGGTAGGAGAGGCTGGATTGCACAGAGGCACTCCGCTGGCATAAAATTCCCCATTATGCCCACCAAATGGGGGGGGGCAATGCTGTTGGCAGGTTCCCTGCTGCTGGGGGCAGCCAGCCAAAAGCCCTAACATGGGGGTGGAGAGTGGCTGAGCTGGCCCCACCCACCATCACAGGACGGCATTGGGTTCAATCCAGACCCAATTGCTGCACCTTCTCCATTAGTTGGGGGTTAGGATTGCACCTATAGCTCAAACAAACAAACAAACAAACAAACAAACAAACCGTTCAGGTTGGGGTTATCATATTTTAATGGCGTTTTCCTTTTAACTTTAACACCTTAGTTCTCCAGCCTTTCCAGCAGGTATCCTTATTTATAGACACAAGATCAAGTCCCATAGTTTACAGACCACCACATGCATCTAAGCCAAGCTTGCTTGTATGAGAGTGGGAGCTACAGGGTTTCTGTTCCACCTACAAATCGCTGCTATTTCAACCAGATTTTAAAGGTGGGGAAGTACAGCAGGTCTACAAAACACCACACACACACACACACAAAGACTTCTCTATACTAATTTCTATTAATATTTTACTTACAGGCAATAAAAGGTCCATATGGAACTGAGAGATAAGAGGGAGAATGGTTATTTGGCAGCTTCAAACGACAAGATCTGCAAGTAAGTAATTTAATAACCCAACTTCACCCATTCTCTGCTGGGAAAATATCGCCCTCCCAACTGAGTGCCCCAGGCTCTGCCTTGGTAAATCATAATATACAACCACCAGAAGAACATAACAACAGAACTAAGGCTTTTCTGGTGGTTTACAGTAGGGGTTCTAAGTCCAGTGTGAGGAGGCCAAGACACTATCTACACATGTATGATTATATTTCTACCCTAAGGTCATTGAGGGACGCGGGTGGCGCTGTGGGTAAAAGCCTCAGCGCCTAGGGCTTGCCGATCGAAAGGTCGGCAGTTCGAATCCCCGCAGCGGGGTGCGCTCCCGTTGTTCGGTCCCAGCGCCTGCCAACCTAGCAGTTCGAAAGCACCCCCGGGTGCAAGTAGATAAATAGGGACCGCTTACTAGCGGGAAGGTAAACGGCGTTCCGTGTGCTGCGCTGGCTCGCCAGATGCAGCTTTGTCACGCTGGCCACGTGACCTGGAAGTGTCTCCGGACAGCGCTGGCCCTCGGCCTCTTGAGTGAGATGGGCGCACAACCCTAGAGTCTGTCAAGACTGGCCCGTACGGGCAGGGGTACCTTTACCTTTAAGGTCATTGAGCGGGCTTCATGGCTGAGTGGAGATTCAAACTCTCGTTTCCTGTGTCCTAGCCCAACCCTCTAACCACTAAACTGTGCCGGCTGTATTATTAATTAGCTAAACTTTTCCTGTCTTTGCGTTTAGAGGTGCTGAGTTGGATTTGTTGGCAGTACCCTTGAATAGCTATTGTTGCTAAAAGAGGAATTGCTCTTCTCGAAACTGCCTTGGCAGAACAGGCTCCTCCTGCTCAGGAGCTGCAGGGGGCAACCACTGGACGGAGGTCTCAGACTAGAGAGATGCAAGGCCATGCAAGAGAAAGAGATTTCAGTTGCAAAGCAATCACGTTCAATACCTCCCGGGTAACCATGTCCTCTGAGCAGTCCAGAAATTGCATTTCATTGAATTTCAATACCATCACGAAAACAATCAATATGAAAGCAGCACCTACATAAAATGAGCAAAAACCAGCGAACAAGGCAGCATAAGATCAATGCAACAACACTAACAACCGACCAGGGGAAAAACAAAGTAGTTGTAAGAACTAAAAACATGAAAAGGTCTCCCCGCTATCACTGAAAATTCCCAATGCAAACTCCAGGCCAACCTCTCTGGGGAGAGCATTCCAGGAACAAGGCACCACCACTGAGAAGGCCCTATCCCTAGTATCCATCCAGCTCACTTCACTAGGTGGGGGAACCTGAAAAAAGGGTCTCCAGTGAGTATCTTATAGTCCGGGCAAGTATGTACAGGGGAGGCAATCCTTCTGGCCTTTAGGGCGTTAGACATTAATCCCAGTACTCTGAATTGGCTAGAAGCCATTGAAGGTGATGAAACATTGATGTAATGTCCTGATCTTGCCCCAGTCCCCATTAACCACAGTTGCATGCTCCAAGAGTTTTAGTACTTTTGTTTTCAAGAACAGTCTGTTACCCCTTCCCTCCCTGTCTCCTCTCTCACTTCCTCCTGTGTTGAATTTCTGGTCATAAACTCCTGGAGGAAGGGACCAATTTGCTCGAACTCTGTAAAGAGCCATGCACAATAATGGTGCTATGACAGAGAGTCCAGCTGGGAAGAAGTAGCTCTTACTCCCTCCTTAACTGAAAAGATACACGTTGCAGCTTTACATATGAATGTGCATGCAAAATGAATGATCGTGGAGTATAAAACTTGGATGTAATGTAGAAAAGCTAGCCGGTTACTGAATCTTAGTGAGAAAGGGTGTGCGTTTGTGGGGAGTGCACCATGTCATATAAAAATCCCAAAACGAAGGCTTGACTTTCAGTGGGGAGAGCTGACAGCAGATTTCCAATATCCAGCACGAGAATGGAGATTTCCAATATCCAGCACCAGAATTCTTTGTGAAAGGGAAACTGATTGCAAAACATAGAGAGGAACAAGACGTAACATCACGGCATTGTGCATGTTCCTACCCCAATCTAACGGCAACCAATAACCAACCACAAGGAGTGGGAGCAGAGAAACACAGGGTGTGATGAAGACAGGTCACACATTTCAGGAACCAAGCGTCACTTGGAGAAGAGGCGGAACTGGGCACGGGACTGCCGTTAGCACCACCCCATGCCTGGCATCCCATCACAGTCCCTGTTCCTGGTCCCCATTATTGGAAGCCGCTGAGTGGGTTGCGGAAATACGGCAGGAGTCTCTGTAACGAAACATTTTGGGGAGAACTGGTTTTGTGTCCCAACAGCTTTTGACCTCATTTTTCTGCAAAAGAAAGAACTAGCTAAAATGGCATAGGTGGGGTGAGCTAAAGTTAATTTTACTAAATTGAGAGGGCTTGAGAGTGTGGCGTGTGTTTTTCTTCCCCTGCTCCCAAGAAGGAGAGGAAATCAAGGGGAAGGTAGATGGGCCTTAGCAAGTACAGATTTTCTGAAACAGGGATGGAGTCGACTGGGAGCCTCTGCCTCAGCTTTTCCCAAACTTGGGTCTCCAGCTGTTGTGGGACTACAACTCCCATCATCCCTAGCTAGCAGGACCAGTGGTCAGGGATGATGGGAATTGTAGTCCAAAACCAGCTGGAGGCCCACGTTTGGGAAACGCTGCTCTGACCTAATGAAGCTTCCTCTAACCTCTGTATTTTGCTTGCATTCACTACCGCATAGGTCTTAAGCCGCCGTCTTACCTCTTCCCTTGCTGATATGGTAGAGGCAGGGGTGTTAGGCACAGAACTGTGGGAGGTGCTTGGCCCCGTTCCCGATGAGCTCTGGGAATCTCCATCTCCAGCAACGTCATGAATCTCTCGAGCAAGGATCGCTACGTCCTTCACCAAAGTCTGGCTCAATCTGGAGGAACAGCATGGAGAACTTAAGGACTGAGGAACGTTCAGCTTACAAAGCCATCATGCTCAGCCCTTGTCTTCATCTTATCTAGACAGGGGATATACAGTGGTACCTCGGATTACATACGCTTCAGGTTGCAGACTCCGCTAACCCAGAAATAATGCTTCAGGTTAAGAACTTTGCTTCAGGATGAGAACAGAAATTGTGCTCTGGCGGCGCGGCAGCAGCGGGAGGCCCCATTAGCTAAAGTGGTGCTTCAGGTTAAGAACAGTTTCAGGTTAAGAACGGACCTCCGGAACGAATTAAGTACTTAACCCGAGGTACCACTGTACTCAAGAAAAAACTGAAACTATAATTCTCTCTCTCTCACTCACTCTCTCTCTCTCTCTCACACAAAGGGAAAGATCCTTGCCCTTGAAAAATGCAATTTAGCTTTGCAGTTACACTTATTAAATTATCAAATTGCAGAACGTCTATTTTGCTACCTCAGGACAACACATTAAAATCTGGTTCTTGCATCATCTCTTCTGTTGTCTTTTTGTGAGGGGGTTTAATTGATCATCGTTTGTTTCTAACCAAATGATTTATTAATCAATGACATGTAAATAAATTGGAATTTCCCAACACCTTTCTGCGATACTAAATGAAGCATGAGTTAAGTCACAATTTGATCAAAACTGTCACTTGTCATTACATGGAAATGTCAACTGTTAACATTTTCTTTTTAAAATGCCTGATTGGTGCAACAAAGCAGAATAAAGATAATCTCAGAAACTAGGCAAGTGTGCTCTGAATGTTCAGTTTCACTGATGAAAACTGGTCTCCTGAAAATTTATCAGCTAAAACTTTTGTTGATTAATTTACCAGCTAAAGGGATTGAATGTTGCAGTCCTGTTTTCTATGCAGTGAATAAGATTCCGCAGAAACATGCAAGGTTATAGAAATACGGTACCTTTCAGCTGTTTCCTTGGAAACAAAAAGGCACAAGTGAGCTAAAATGGAGTAATATTCAGAACTGCATGACTAATTGAGTGGCTAGGTTTGTCTGGGGCCAAAGCAGTTTCTTCTGATGCCTCAATTACGTGATTAAGCCCAGTGTAAACAAGGGGGACTAATTTCCCTTTGAACCCTCACTTGCTATTCTAGACTGTGCCTCCCTGTTGATTCAGAAGCCGTGGCAGAGGCGGGAGGCAAAGACTGCAATTATGGGGCGGCCTTCTTGCAAAATCCGGCAGAGCACTTTCTGCCCCTGACGCCAGACGGATCACAGGCAAGCATGCAGCCTTAGCTTCTGCAATCTCTGAGAGCTGGCTTCTCAAGCAGAAAGTATTTATAGAACACAGAGAGCTGTGTAATGCTTAAGTTCCTGAAGAGCTGCCATCCCTTAAACACCCAGCTGTGCCATTATCAAGAAGACCACGTACCGCACCAGAATGAGCCGACCGCCAGATTTATTCAGCAACTACAACGGCAAGATTGTGTAACGCCACCTTCCCACAAGGCTTCCCCGTTAACAGATGTGCAACCCGAACTTTTCCTACGTGTTTTTTGACGCATATGATTTTTTAAAAGTATAATGCTAATAATATAATACTTAATAAAATAATACTTATTATAGTGTTGAGGGGGATTATCATTATCTCAGTAAGCCTTGCAGCAACCTTTCATATTGGTAAAGAAAGTTGCCTTACACTGAGTCAGTCTAGATTGATGCTTAAAGGTAAAAAAGGTAAAGGTACCCCTGCCCTACGGGCCAGTCTTGACAGACTCTAGGGTTGTGCGCCCATCTCACTCAAGAGGCCGGGGGCCAGTGCTGTCCGCAGACACTTCCAGGTCACGTGGCCAGCGTGACAAGCTGCATCTGGCGAGCCAGCGCAGCACACGGAAACGCCGTTTACCTTCCCGCCAGTAAGCGGTCCCTATTTATCTACTTGCACCCGGGGGTGCTTTCGAACTGCTAGGTTGGCAGGCGCTGGGACCGAGTGACAGGAGCGCACCCCGCCGCGGGGATTCGAACCACCGACCTTTCGATCGGCAAGCCCTAGGCGCTGAGGCTTTTACCCACAGCGCCACCCGCGTCCCTCCAGATTGATGCTTACGCTACAATAAATCTGCTTGTTCTTAAGGTGCCAAATGAATAGTTTGGACAGTAATAGTTTGGAGAACAGGCCCTTTTGCTCAAGCACACAAAACCCTTCATTCCTCCCTTTGCATCATGAGCAACCAGGCTTCTAATTAACCATGGTTTCCCAGAACCATGGTTGCTGTCATAGCCACAGTGGGTTGAGTCAAAACCAAAACCTATTGTCCTCCCAGACCTACAATTCCCAGAGTGGTTATCAATCACAGAATCCTAGAATTGTAGACTTGGAAGGGACCCCAAGGGTCATCTAGTCCAACCCCCTGCAATCTCAGCTCAAGCATCCATGACAGATGGCCATCTAACCTCTGCTTAAAAGCCTCCAAGGAAGGAGAGTCCACAACTTCCCAAGGGAGGTTCCTCTCTCCAGGCAACACTGGGAATTGTGGCTCTGTGAGAGGAACAGGGGTCCCCTAACAACTCTCAGCACCCTTAACAAACTACAGCTCCCATAATTCTTGGGGGGGGGGGAGCCACGACTGTTAGAAGTGGGGTGGGCTTTAAATGTATTGTTATAGATTTGGGGGGCAGGGCTAAAGCCAAGAAATTAATAAATGGTAGGATTTTGATGATTTGGGATGTGAAGGGCGAAATACAAACTACAGAGGAATTCCTGGGCTAGAATATGCAAAATGACCTGGCCATGCTAGGGCCACCAAGAAGCGATACAGGGCCATTGAGAGCCATTGGCAATGCAAGAGAACTGTCCTGCCCCGCTGCCCTTAGTTGTGAACAGAGACTGGAGGTTTCCCAGTGTGTCCATCTTGGGCAGGCTGTCTGGAGCCGGAGCTGGTCTGTGACCGTAATAACAAAATAAAATATGTGCAGTGTGCATAGGAATTCGTTCATTTTTTATTTTTTTCAAAATATAGTCTGGCCCCCCACCAAGGTCTGAGGGACAGTGGACTGGCTCCCTGCTGAAAATGTTTGCCGACCCCTGAGCCCAGCTCTTTCTACCTTGCATAACACTACACAATATTTTTCCCCACCCCATTCATTCCTACCTTCTCTTCTCACCTGACCCACAGCGTGCCACCAATGGTTTAGGTTCCAACGGCTCAACACGCTGCCGCAACCCGTCCCTCACCTGGCGATTTCGGCAATTTCCGCCGTCTGCGCGATGAAGTTGTAGGGGTCGTGGTCGTCGTAGTCTTCGTCTTCCGTCTCCCTGCTATTGGTGTGCTTCTGTTTATTCAGGCCGGAGCCCCGGGTCCTGGGCGTCTGGGTGGCTGTTGAAGTATGGGAGCGTTTGTGTTTAGGGGAGCTGTGGTTTGAGCCATACTCCTCCTCGGAAGTGGAAGTGTAATCTGAGCCCTGCGGCCGCCGCCTTGAAGCTTATAAGAAATGAATTGGTTTCGGGCGGTGGTGGTGGGGAAGAAGAATAGGAAGGAGAGAAGGCAAAGAAAAAGACTTTTGAGACGGGCTTCAAAAGGTTAAGAAACAAACAAAAAACCGTGAATGCAAAAACAGCCCAAGGAGCAGGAGGAGCAGGAAGGTGAACTAGGAAACTCCTGTGCATCCCACCAAATGGAGAGAACTTTGGAGGAATAAAAAGATGGAATTGTTTGCATTTTTACTGTGGGCGAATACAGATGCCACCTTTTTAAAAAAACAAAAACCACCATATAACGTTATCGCACTTCCGCACCTGATCTTTAATTGACTGGCATTCCAACTGACGTTGGAATTTTATTAACGGGCTTTCATTTCTTTCACATTGCCCCTTTGTAAACCGATTAGGGAACTTCTGCAGTTAAGCGGCGTATAAGTTGCTTAAACAGATAAACAATAAAATTTGTGGCTCCCTTGACAGGAGCTCATTTGTAGCATAGGGACAACCTGAGGGTCTAACCTGGGCCTCTCAGGCTTCCCCCACAAACCTGTCAGACTTGGTCCCATTGGCCAGATCCTGCCCCCCACTTCCGCCTTAAAAGCATTAGCGGGGAGACGAGTGAGAATATGGTACCACATGCCCATTCGGATCACGTCAAGGAACCTATGTGAGGACAGCTGGCTCCACCTTCAGATTTCTGCCTGACTGGCAGACGTTTGGAGGGGTGAAGCCAAGCGGGCAGATAATACTGAGGGCTGTGTCATCGCCCTCTTATTCAGACATTAAAGTTTTGTTTCTCTGGCACATGAATAAGGCAAGGAAGATAAAGGCAGCCACACAACAATCGGGGAGAGAGAGCTTACCCTGTGGTCGCAGCAACAGTGGAGGGCTATTTCCACCAGCCAGTCAAATAGTAAGGAGACTTTTTTTACCACAGATCAGGTGCAGATGTGTGATTTTTTTTTGGCGAAATGGCCATTTGTACCCGCCCTCCACTTCCACAAATTAACCAGTCGCAACAGAGAAGGCTGCTGCAATTCTATGGTGGCAAAATGTATACGCTCATGTTACAAATTTCCTGTGTGGAAGGCACCTTGCGTGAATCCCTGTACAGAAGCGCCTTCCACTGGAGGAATTTTCCAGCGTGGGGTGTGGTCCTGAATCGCCACATGCACAGGAGGCCCCAGGAGGAACCGTCAGGCAGGTTAGACTTCCAGGTGTCCCCCCCAGGTGTCACCAGTTCAGGTGACTTCATTTCCACACAGGTTAAGGACTTCCAAGATGGAGAGCAGAAACAGCTGGCTTGTTTACACACTCAGGAAACCCCTGGTCTGTTTACAGAGATCCAGTGTTGTCATCCTTAATCCAGTGGTTCTCAAATTTAGTGATGGGCACAAATGGCATGAAGGGTGGGGAGTAGAGGGGTTGAGGTGCTGGCATCAGGTACATCCAAATACACTTTCCTCCCAATAAACAGATGAAGATGTGTACGAGTGAGTACATTTGGTCCATCTATCTCACGGTTGTCTTCACTGACTGGCAGGGTTTCTGGCAGGGAGTTTCTTCTAGCTCTAACTGAAGAGGCCAGAAATTGAACCTAGGAGATTGAACCTGCAATGCAGATGTTCTACACCACTGGGCTATTTCCCTTCTCGGCAGGTTCCCAACCCCTGATTTAGGCCAGGGTCCCTAAAGCTGGAGCACCATCATACCACTCACGGCCTGCTTACTTACATTCTAAAAAAGCCTTCCTGAACCTGGTACCCTTCAGATGTTTTGGACAACAACTCTCATCAGCCCCAAAGGCATCATAAAATCATAGAATGGCAGAGTTGGAAGGGACCACAAGGATCATCTGGTCCAACCCCTGCAATGCAGGAATCTCAAGTAAAGCATCCATGACAGGCGTCCAACCTCTGCTTAGAAACCTCCAAGGAAGGAGAGTCCACAACCTCCCAAGGGTCGTTGGGTGGCCATCTGTCATGGATGCTTTAGCCGAGATTCCTGCATTGCAGGGGGTTGGACTCGATGACCCTAGGGCTCACTTCCAACTCTACCATCCTATGACTCTGTTCCATAAAAGATCTCCTGATTGAAATTTGCACAATGCTGGCTGGGGTAGCCCAAAATATGTGGAAGGCACCACACTGGAGAAGGTTCTTTCCAATATCATAAGCTGCCTTCCAGCAAGCCAGATCACTGGCCCATCTATTATTGTCAACTCTGACTGGAAACTGCTCTCCCAGGGCTTCAGGAGACAGGGGTCTTTCCTAGCCCTCTTGCTGTGGATAGAACCTGGGACGTTCTGCATGCCAAGCAGGTGCTCTACCACTGAGCTAGGGGCCTTCCCCCTGAACTTCCGCCGCATCTCTTCACACCCAACGAAACAGCCATGCTAAGTTACTATATGTGGTTATTTGCCTTGAGATAGAACAGTGGCAAATTCAGAGGCCTGGTGGTTCCAGAGGGATCTTCCCTTACTTTTGACTTGCTTCATGCACACCATTTAACAGCTCCATGAGTATTAATTGCCTCGGGATTATCGACTGTGTAAACAAGCTCAGCCAAGTGAAAGAGGAAACTTCAACCAGAAGGGCAGCCCCATTTGGAGATTGCTCACATCATGTTCATGGTCATAATTATTTCCATGAGATCCCTGGGTTTGCCCTGCAGCATTTACATGCCGCATTTGGCTGCAGTTTACAGGCAACACCCTTATACACCCAAAACAGATGTTCCTGGTCAAGGGGAGAGAAACCACTCATTTTGTTTCCCTGGAAATTCTTTTCCCGGGCTACGGAAAGATCCTTTTTTCAGCTTCAAAGTTATTGTGCTTTATCAGAGTGCACCAATTCTGATAAGTGATTATCAGCTGCTTTGCGGTGTTTACATTTCTCCATGTTGACTTTTTTCTCTTATCCATTTGCTCACGAGAAAAAAGACACATAACTGGGAAGCTGGAACACTGTCGTCTGGTTTGCACAACACACCACACCAAACCTTGGCTTAGTGCTCTTGCACAGGCTCTGGTAGAGGAGACTGCGACAGCTTTGCTCACCCCTGGTCATTCTGCTGCTGCGCAGAGCCCACAGCATCATATGAAACTGCCTTAAAATGAATCAGACCATTTGAGTCCATCTAGCTCATTATTGTCTACACCAACTGATTTTCCAAGAGCTGAGGCATGGTTCTCTCCTGGCGACGCTGGGATTGAACCAAGGATCTCCTGTGTACAAAGCAGATGTTCTACCCCTGAGAGTGCCTGGAGAGAGCTAATCCACAAGCCTGGCTTTGGAAGGCATGCTAAGGCAAAGCGTGGCATAGCTCAGCACAACAGTGGGACAAGCAGCGAGGAGCAAAGCGGCCACAATCTCCTCTCCCAGACTCTGAGGGTGAGTGTAAACAGTGGGGAACCTCCAGCCCATGAGCCAAATTGGGCCCGCCAGCCCTCCCCATTTGGCCCCAAAGGCTGTTTCAGCCGAACCACGACCAACATGCTCCACCTCTGATATTTTGTATGACATCAGGCATGGGAAAGGTAAGGACGAGGCTTGGCCAAAAGGGGCTTTGCAAGCATGGGTCACTTTGCAAGCCCCATGCTCAGTGCTCCCCAAGTGACAAGCACAGGGCTTGCAAAGCGCTTCTGCACTGCCCCAAAACAAGCCAATTGCCAGTACTTGGGATGTGCTACCCAAAGGGTTTTGCAGGCACAGCCTTTCCGCCAGGGCCTGCCCTTATGTGTCCCACACCTGGCACCATATATGACATGACAACCAAGCATAACGCCTGCACAAGGTCCATAACCCCTGTGGAATTAGTAGGTTAGTCGTGTTAGTTGTATACTGATGCGTAGTAACTCCCAAGGTTAATTTGGCACTAAAACCCGGTTAGCCGTTGGGGCAAAGGAAATGGAAGACAAAACCAATTCATTTGGAACAAGATTAGGCACGGTTAGGATGGGCCGTCGTCTCTCAGCAAACGCGACTCGGCGGTGTTCCTCGAGGGAAGTCATGGCGATTAAACCACTTCAGCTCTGCAGTACCAACAATGCACACCGCGATCCCCGCTTTATTATGCACACAGCACCATTAAATCACAGTGTCATCTGCAAAGTTTAAATCATTGTAGCGGTGAACGGCTTAAGCATTATCCAGCAACAAGCGGCAGCTACTCATAAATTAAAAGGAACTGCATCACCCAGGGCACAGCCGCTAGGAGTGCATCAGGTCAAAGGAACTTCCTGCAATCTCAGTTTGTGCTTGTGCTGAATGAAAAGTAATAGGAATTAACTCCTGGGAAGAGGGGGAGGTCAGTTTGCAGGATGCTGTTGGGAGTCCCATTCCTATCAGCCTCAGTCAGCATGGCCAATGGCCAGGGTTGTTTGAAGCTGTGTCCCGAGAACACCTGGAGGGCCAGACATTCCCCAGCTGTGCTCTACATCAGATGGACTATATTCCCCATGTTCAATGCAGATGGGTGGGGAATTAATGCTGGGCGACTCCTGCAGCTTGCAAATGTGTGACAAGACATATGATTACTAGGGTTATAAACCTTTTTTACAAGCTCGTGTTCCTGTAGATTAGTTAGATGAACTTTCCCCTAAAAACAAAGGAATGAACTGTCATTTCCAAATCTTTTGAAAGGAAAGGTGACCCCGAAATCAATAAATCATTTTTTGTATATGTAACTGTACAATGTATTATGTTATATGTACACAGGAAAAATAGGGCTTGCAAACTTTCTAATACTTGTACAATGTTTTGTACAATGTACATTATTGCTTAGAATCAATCAAGGTTGCAGTTTGCCTTTGTTTCCGTTGCAAGCACCATAAAGTTCCCGCATCACTTTGACTGCACATTCTGCACACTGATTATTTCTTGGTATCTGGAGCATGGATGGCTCCTGCTTCCAGTGATTCTCCAACACAGTTTCAGGAAGTTCCAGGCAGCTGTAAAAGTTCTACACAGTTCCATACACTTATTAAAAGTGCTAATACTAATATGAGTAGTAACGGTTACATATATGGTGAGCCCAACTTTTCATTTTGGGGTGACCCCCCTTTTTTTTTACCACTGAGAAAAATTAGTCCCTTTTTCAGTGTTTCTAAGCAAAAGTTCATCCCTTTATGATACAGGAAATTGGGGGTGGGGGGGAGTCGAAAAGTTATAATCCTAATGATTACATGTATTGTGTCCCACCCACCCAAAACAGACATACGAAACATTTTCCTCTGAAGATCTGACTTTACGTAGAGCGAAAAAAATAACCTACTGAAGATAGCCTTGCGAAAAGAAAGTTCTGCAAAAATTGCTGGTCCACAAGTATTTTACTAGCCTAAGAAATGTTTGTGACTGATTAGCACATTGCTGGCTGAAAAGTTTCAAACTCTAACCTTCCTGCAATTCCACAAGTTCCCCTGTCTGGTTGCCAGGAGAAGATCTGTACTCACCGCAAGCGACGAGGCAAGCCTGACGTAAGAACAAGCAGCTAGTGAGTATTCAGAGGTCACAGAACAATTCAAAGCAAGGGCACTGAGAGTATATAATAATTACCTTATTGCAACAAGCCAAGAGTCCACCCCAGTTCAGCGTTTTCTGTCTATACCACCAGATGATTCAGGAAGCTATCAAACTGGGTTATGCTAGAGAATTACCAGATGTTGGGCTATCAGAGCTTCTGCATTGCAATGGCAGCCAAATTTCGCCACAGATACAAACCAAGGGAGAAGGCAACTCTCTTTGGGTTATAAAATCCCAGCGCTTAATATTTAAAAAGTACAGGGCTCTGTATCTGTTGCAAAGGGCTGCAGATTTATTTCCAAATTGTTTTCTTCTGGCTTGGAATTTTTTTAATGGAAAACACATGTGGAAACACAGGAAGTTGCCTTATAGCATAGTCCAGGGTTTCCCAAACTTGGGTCTCCAGCTGTTTTTGGACTACCAGTTCCCACAATCCCTGGGAGTTGTGGTCCAGAATCATCTGGAAACCCAAGTTTGGGAACCCCTGCGCAGTCGGACTCTTGGGTGCATGTAGTTCAGTAGGGTCTACACTGACTGGCAGCAGCCCTCCGCAGTTTCAGACAGGTGACTTTTCCCCAGCCCTACCTGGAGATGCCGGGGATCAAACCTGGGGACCTTCTGCACACAAAAGAGATGCTCTACCTCCAAGCAATGGCAGAACCAAGCACTCCACACACACACACACACACACACACACACACACACACAGTTACTCACTAGAAGAAGAGGAGTATTTGACACTGCTGGAGCGTGTCCTGCTGAAAGGCTGCTTTGAAGCAGCAACTGCTGCCGCCGTTTTCCTAGCGGCGTTCCTGGCTTCCGACACGGGGGGCTTCCGGGTAGAATAATACGACTCTGCGCTGCGCCCGGAGAACGTCGGCCTGGTTGGCGCGCTCTCCGAGTCGCTCGGCACGGTGAAAGACCCCGCCCGTTTCCTCGGCATGGCCAGGATGTCGAGCCTCGACAGCTTCTTGGCCTCCGCCGGCTGCTTTGAAGGCGCCGCCGTCCCTTCGTGGTGAGGCGTCGCTTTCTCGGTATCGGCGCTCTCGTTGTCCGAGGTGTCCCCCAGCCGGGCCCGGCGAAGTTTGGAGGCTCTGGTGGGCCTCGGCGTAGACAAACTATTGGACCTGGTGAGAACCTGCTGGATCTTTTGCACCGTGGGCGTCACTTTGCTGTGCTCCTCTTTGGTGGACTGCGAGAAGGGCTTTTTCCTGGAGACAGGCCTCGAAGTGGACTGCTCATGGTCAGACGAGGCGATTTCATTTGCCGGCAGATATGGGAGGCTGCTACTTTGTTCATCATCTGTATAGTCCAGGGAGCCCCCGGTCCCTGGGCTACGCTTCACTTGGAAGCGCCTCGCGTTTTCGCCTTTGCTCCCTGCCTCAAGCGCAAGAGTTTTCCGCTTCTCTGAAAGCCTCTCCCTTGCGCTGGGTTGAAGACTCTGATCTTGGGCAGAAGGCGTGGGAGAAGTCTTCTCTTTTTGCGAGGTTGTCACGGGTTTGCCCTTCGGCGAGTGGCTGGGCAAGTTTTTGCCGCTCACCAAGCTGACGGTGCTAGCCGTGTCCACGTCAGATTCTCCGGACAAGGAGTCTTCCAACTGCCCCGGCGAATTCTCCAGAGTGTCGAGCTGGTTGGTTTGGCAGAGTATTTTGGCTTCCAGGGCGGCCAGAGCAGTTTCGGTATCTTTAAGGAGGAGGTGGGTGTCTGGGTTATAGTCCATGCGATTTGCTCGGGTGACATCGAGATCTTTGAGCAGAGGGTGGCTTGAGATATGCGGCAGCCGGTTTTGAGGAACGTTGCTGCTCGATTTCTCTTTGGTAAAGCTTTCCTGCCGGACAAAGGACGACGCTTCTTTCGCAGCCGCGACTTCTTGCTCTGGAAGCGGAAGCCCCTGGTGCAACGAAATCACCATTTTCCCGTTGGAGCTGACGTAGGTATTGCTGACACCTTTGGCCGCCGGCTTCCCACACTTGAAAAGAGCCTCTTCTTTTTCCGCCTGAGTAGGAGAAATGCTGGGAGGAAGTTTCGAAGGAACCCCGACTTCCTCTTCATCGTCGCCAATATAGAAAGATGTCGACAGCGGGTCGCTGGAAGCTCTCAGACCCGAAAGTTTCGGCACCGTGTGCTGGTGGTTTTTGGCTTTCACGTTTTCCGCCTTTCCCTGGTTCTGCTCCAATGTTTTGGTGCTGTTGTGGCTCTTCCTTCGTTTTTCCAAGCCAAATCCGTCGTCAGATTTGCTGGCGTCACTAAGGCTATCGGGATCCAAATCTTCCCGGACCGCCAGTCGGCTGGCAGGATCCACAAACATTTCTGCTACGTGGCTGTTAGCAGCGTTCCTTGGTGAAACGTCGGAATATGCCTCTGGACAAATCAAAATGGTTGGCGTAGGGCTTTCCGGCTTATCACCCGGTGGGAGCTGAGGAAGAAGACGCCTCGTCCGTAACGCCAGGGAGCTCTCAGACTCTGCCACTCTGGGACCGCAGTCCTTTTCTAAGGGGAATGAAAATACATTTACTGAGACTATGCAGAACTAGATAAATTAACAGGAAGGGTTCGAAACCTGTGGGATCAGAGATTCTTAGAAGACTGGAGTAAATATACAAACTATTTGAAAAGTAATTGTAATGAACAGATTACGCTAGTAGGACTGCAAGATGTTTTGTAAGGAGGATTATCTGGAATATTGCAAGAATGACTATGAGGAGAATTATTCGTTAATAATAATTAAGAGTAATAGAGAAATTAAGAAATGCAGAATAAGTGATAAAGAACAAAAAATCATCAGAGGCATTGACAGAAGTCTAAAACATTGTATAAGATAAGAAATTATGTTATATGATTGTTGGAAATGATATGTTAAAAAAAACCCCAGAAAATATATATATAAAAAAAGAAAATACATTTACTGAAGACAACAAAAAAGGAAGTTTAGTAATGATGATGATGATGATATACCACCTTTCATCAAAAGATCTCAGGGCAGTTTACAACATAAAATTACAATATAAAGAACACAAAATGCAGTCATACCTTGGAAGCCGAACGCCTTGGCTCCCGAACAAATTGGCTCCCGAACGACAGAAACCCAGAAGTGAGTGTTCTGGTTTTCAAACAATTTTCAGAAGCCAAACATCCGGTGCAGCTTCTGATTGGCTGCAGGACGCTCCTGCAGCCAATTGGAAGCCGCACTTTGGTTTTCAAACGGACTCCCGGAACGAATTCTGTTCAAAAACCAAGGTACTACTGTACACAATAAAAATAAGAACAAAAACAAACCAATAATCCCCTTGCCCACAACCCATTTAAAAGGGCATTGGATGTCAATCAACCAAAGGTCTGGTTGAAGAAGAATGTTTTCACCTGGCGTCTAAAGGTGTAGAATGAAGGCAACAGCTGAACCCCCCTGGGGAGAGCATTCCACAAACAGGGAGCCACTGCAGAAAAGGCCCGTTCTCGTGTTGCCCCCTACAGACCTCTCAGAATAGAACATTGGGCCTAAGCATCAAGCAGCAGAAAGAGGAAACACGAACCAGGGGCGCTTGTCACCTGTCCCTTTTTAGGTAAAGTCCTTTGGCAATGTGAAAATGACGCCAGGTGCTGTACTTACCTATGCCAGCCTGAGAGAGGGGGCCCTGCAGGTGAGCGTCCCCAACTCCAGGAGCAGATCCTGAGTCTGTATAGCTATCTGCAAGGCTTGCCCATCTCGATACCCATTTCTGACCACCTTGAGATGCCAGAGGTAACTGCAAATAGAGAGAGGAGGGGAAATCCCACACCGTTCATACAAACTCTCACCATAATGCACAGTATTTGGCCATTTTGTTTTTGGCAACATTTGCTACGGCTCAATTCCCAGCAGGAAATGCTATGCTATGCCAATATATAATCCTTAAAGAGAAATGATACCTGGATCCACGAGCCTTCTGTAACCAGAGGGGCGCTATTTGTCTGCTTGGTTTATTTTGAAAAACTCAAAATCACCCTTCATTAAAAAAAGATCCCAGGGCAGTGTACAATTGGATACAACCCATCATTGCCTGAGGATATCCACAGAAAACAAGCATACATTATGGGGCAAGACTCAAGTAATTATTTGCGCTAGCATGAGCTGGCAGAAGTTCTGCTATCACAATGGGGCTTTCCTCCTCCCCGATGTCCCCCTCCAAACTGGCTTGGGGTGGGAGAATGTGCAGAACAGCGCACAGAGGAAGGGGAGGGGAGATTTGGCACACAGAAATTCTTGAGCCAATGGAATGATGCTAATGTGCAATGCTGAATTCAACCCTATGTGGCTACTCAGACGTAAGCAAAATTTGGATCCAACCGGATTATATTCATTTATTTATTTCATTTATTGGAAAAGATCTATACACTGATTAACTCGACAGAAGGCTCTTAGTGGTTTAGGTAGAGCAGGGTTTCCCAAACTTAGATCTGCATCTGTTTTTTGGGTGTATTTTTTTGGACTACAATTCCCATCATCCCTGACCATTGTGGTCCTGCTAGCTAGGGAAGATGAGAGTTGTGGTCTAAAAGCAGCTGGGGAACAAAGTTTGGGAAACCCGGATACAGGGCAATATAAAATACTTGTTGAAAATGCTGATAAAATCAAATTGACATGAAATCATATCAAAATATAAGCAAAATCAATAGCTTTAGAACATAGATACAGATATGTAATCAAATTGCATGCCTGGGCAGGCTTGCTGAACAAAGAAGTTTTTAGCAGGTGCCGAAAGCTAGCTAATTAACTGTTGTTTGGTAATTTTAAATTATGAAGGTTTCGACATGCAGGCAGGACTTGCGTATGCCCTCTGTTCCACCTAGGCTCAGGAAAGCGCTAAACTCTGCTACCCGTATAAATGATGCAAATATATCTGCTTATTTCACATAATTTATTCTGTTCCTGCAAAGCATGGAGAAGAGTAACAAGCTATGAAGGGCACTGAAGTCTTGTTCCCTGATCTCTTCTGCAAAGCCTGCACCATCGCCAAACTGCCTTCGGCGCTTTAGCAAGATTTACAGTTCCATTAGGTTGCAAGCCTGCAGGCAAGGCTTCTGCATTATTCACCGCGCAATACTTGGGAACAAATAGTAATTGTTACTAGCAAAGTCTCGCTCACTTACTTTCACCTGCTAGTCTTTTTCTTGTAACTTGTTTTTAAAAAGTTTGCTTCTATAAGTATTTTTAACAAGTTTTTTTTCTAAATCACTTACTGGTCTTTCGTTTGAGGGCCAGTCAATGAGGTCTACAATTTTGTTCGGTGAATAACAAAACAAAACCTTCATAGGCCACGAGGGCCAGAAATAGGCATGCGAGTTGCCCTCAAGTGCAAGGAAAGTCAAAGTGAGAGCTGGGCCCTTCACACATTCACTGTACCTGCATCTCCGTGTGATGTTCACTGGCAACTTTGGAAGCGATGACCTGCATCATGGTAACCTTGGGGCTTGAGCCATTTTCGCCGATCAAGTGAGCCAGATCCTCCTTCTCACCTTTTATGACGGGCCTGAAGGCAGGGGAAATTCTGGAAAATACCGGAGACTCCAAAACGCCAAACACCTGATAAACCCAAGAGAAGGGGGGGAGGCAGCTTAGAACAGAACAGTGAATATCCTATCCACGAGGTCAACAAGCATTACATTTATGATGCATGATTCATGCGATGGTCACCTCCAGGCTTGACTACTGTAATTCGCTCTACGCGGGGCTGCCCTTGAAGCTGTCCCAGAAACTCCAGAGGGTGCAGAATGCTGCAGTGAGGCTCCTCACGGGGTCTCTGCCATGGGATCGCATTCATCCAGTGCTTTTCCAGCTGCACTGGCTCCAGGTGGAGTACAGGGTCAGGTTCAAGGTGCTGGTTTTGACCTTTAAAGCCCTTCACGGCCTAGGACCCCCGTACCTACGGAACCGCCTCTCCCGGTATGCCCCACGGAGAGCCTCAAGGTCCATAAATAGCAACACGCTAGTGGTCCCGGGCCCTAAGGAAGTTAGATTAGCTTCAACCAGAGCCAGGGCCTTTTCAACTCTGGCGGAATGCTCTGCCTCATGAGACCAGGGCCCTGCAGGATCTGATTTCTTTCCGCAGGGCCTGTAAGTCAGAGTTGTTCCGCCTGGCCTTTGGCTTGGAGCCAATTTGATTCCCTCCCCCTCTTTCTTTTTTCTTTTCATTCTCCTGCGATGAGGCTACATTTTAATAATTTAATGTTTCAATATTTTAATGTCGTATTTTAATTTTGTTTTTAAGTTGTATTCATTCAACTTATTTTTATTATTGCTTGTTAGCCGTCCTGAACCCGGCCTTGGCTGGGGAGGGCGGGGTATAAATAATAATTATTATTGTTGTTGTTGTTGTTGTTATTATTATTACATTTGCCCTGGGCCTTGCTCTGTTTACATCAATTGCTGCAACTATCAAGGGGGCCAAACTACGCAAACTTCAATTTTCCGAAGAACGACAGACTCACCTGATCGATCATTTTCCGAGCCTCTTCGACTTCTTTATCTTGCGACTCTGTCTCAATGGTATACGTGCCTGTTTCACTCAAGCTGTCGTCTTCCTCTTGCTTCCTCGCTTTGACCAACTTAGGATCGGCAGCCACTGGCTCAGGGACTATTTCGGGCGCTGGTGCTGGTGGCGGCGGCGGCGCTACAACCCGCGGGGTGAACGGTGCCGGTGTCGGGGCTGGCTTCTCAACGCTAGCCTTCCCAGCTTGAGAGCTCTCCCTTAAACACTCCGCAGCAAAATCCTGAGCGATCTTCGACTTTCTCCCCACGCTGCCATGATTCTTTCCAGAGGTCCTCGACGACGACGAGGAGCTGATCCTCTCCTCCGTCTTCTCCCGCTTAAAGGATCCGGCTCTGGGGGCTGTGAAAGAGTTGCTTGGCCCCTTGGTTCCCACCGCAGGCAGATGGGATGAGAGGAGAGAGCTCCCCGGTTTCTCCGCGGGGACGGTAATCTTGCGCTTCTCAATCTTGGTCTTCAAGGCGGGGTCCACGTCGTTCTGGTTGGACTGGCCGCTGTGCGTGAAGGACTGCGACCTCTTCTTCCGAGGCGTGTCGTCGTCGAAGAACTCGATGACGAAGGCCTGCTGGTTGTGGAGCATCTCCTGGGGGTCGCGGCGGATCTGGCGCTGGAGACGGGCTTGTTCAGCCAGATGTTCTTTACTAGGTGTCTCATCTTCTTTGGGGGCTACTGGGTCTTCAGAGTCACTCTGAGTTCCATCTTCATGCCTGTTCCCTGCAAAGTGGATGTGCAATTAGAGTTGTCCTGGGACAGAGAGTACTTACTGCTGTGTCACTGCCCCAAACATCAACAGAGGAGCCCATCTAATCTTGCAAGCAGGACCTGGGTGGCCAAAGCACTTTCTCTCCATTTGCAATTCCCAGCAACTGGGATTTGCAGGAATACTGCCTACAGCAGCAGACGCAGAACATAGTCATTGCAGCTATTATCCAATGACAGCTTTATCTTCCATGATTTTTTAAGCCATCCAAGTCGGTGGCCATACCTACATCTTGAGAATGTGAATTCCATGGGTTAACCATGCACATGGTTTATTTCCCTTAGGAAACAGCTTGTTTTTTCTGAGCTTACTCAGTGAACTGTCCCCCATAAGGGCTTCTAATCTTTTCTGGGTGGAGGGATACAAGGAAAGCAACCCTTCCCCTTCCTTGCCAGCCTCCCCACTTCCAAGCAGACCTATGCTTCCAAAGGACAGGCAAACTCCTGGCAGAGAGGACTCGTTGAGACCACAAATGGTCTTGCAGACTTCTGTTTAAAGGTAGACAACATCTGCTGCTGGGGTTCATGGCTTTCTGTGCCTCCCAGTTCATGTTTGTGAGGAGTCACAGGACCATAGCTGTCAACTTACAGATTTGAAAATAAGGGGCCAGCAACCTCGAAAATAAGGGATCAGCAGCCAAAACAAGGGATTTTCCAAGCACAGGTATGTTCGACTTCTGAGCCAAAGGCAGAAAGCCCAGCCAGCAGCCAAACGAAGCCTCAAGCAGTGGTTCCCACAGTGCAGCATCCCGGCAAAGGGGATGCAGCAAGGAAAACCACCGTCACCTCTCCGCTGGGAAGCACTGAGCAAAGGCGAGCCCTCAGGCAATGCAGCTGATTTGATCGGCACAAGGCATGCAAGCTCCACCCCCCAGTCGTTCTTAGACTCCTTATTGGGTGATCAACGCAGCCAAGCAACAAAGTTGGAGCCTCCCTCCTCCCTGGCCGGCAGGGAGGGAGGGAGAGGAGCGGCTTCCTTTGAAACCCGGGAAATTTAAGGGACATCATCAATAAGGGACAGCAGCGGGATATGGTGCTGGGATAAGGGAGTTTCCCACCAAATAAGGGACAGTTGACAGCTATGCACAGGAAACTACAAATCCGATGAACCCTGGCGGGATGATGCTCCCAAGCATGCTCACTAGCATAAGCAGACCTGCAAGATTTTTTGTGCACCCAAAAGCAAGACCACCCTGCTCCAAGAAACTCCTCCCTCGCTTTGGGAAGAGTATCCTTGGAAGGATGGGAGAAATGGAACAGAAAGATGGCTGGTAGCAGGACAAACCCCATGACGAACAAGGGCCTAATGCAGAGAATGAAACTCAAGTTCACAATGTAGCAGGGATTTCCAAACTGTGCAAGTTCACATTCCAAATGTCTGCAATTTCAAATGCGCCCCATCCCTTCAAGGAAGAATAAGGAAGGCATCTATAGCCAACGAACGCCCTGGACCACAGCTAGCAACTCTAGCAACACTGGCATTTACCTTTCAGAGTCCTGACGTGAACTGGGAGGTCGCTTTTCGTACTGTACACGTCCTCTCCCGGGGACGGCCTCCTCATGAGACTCGGGTCGTTCTGCACCAGCCAATCGGCCACTTTGCTCTCGGCCGAGATCATTTCCGCGTGGCCCCCTTCTTTGCCGAGGTTCCTTCTCTGCCTGAGCGAAAATTTGGTGACGTGATCTTTTATCTTTATTTTACCCGGGGTGCAGTCGTCAAACTCTATGGTGAAAGAGGCGTGGCTCTGCACGACGGGCAGCGCCACCGCGTCAACGTCTTTGGTGGGGATTTCGTGGACCTGGGCCTCTGGAGTTTTCACCGGCTGCTGGAATTCTTTCGTCGGGATTTCAAAGTAACTAGGCTCCCTTCGGAAGGCGTAGACAGAATCTCCTTGAGGATCGCTGTAGCCGGTGATGTTCCCATTGATTTCCTCTCCGTGCTGACCTATGTCTTTTGTTCTCTCTGCGGGGTAAAGGGGGAAGTATTATTTATTCTTTTAATTTGAAATCAAAGCTTTTTATTTTTATTTTATTTAATACTTGCCTTCCACTTTTCCAACAACAAACACAGAGCACAAAGCAGCACACAACAATCACAACAGAAGCATTAAAAAAACCCAACAGCAAACATCACAATATCAAAATCAAAGTCTACATAGAAGTTTTGAAAGTTTCTACGAGTTTTAGTCTATTCTATTGCAGTTTTAACTGTCTGTAGGTTTAAAATATGGTTGCAAATCTTTTAGTGACCATTTTATTGCTTTATCTTTTTTGTAAACTGCTTTGAAGTTTACAATCAAACGGTATATAAATTGTATGAAATAAATAAAATGAACCAAACACAGTAGCATACAGTTAAAGCACACAACAGCAGCAAATTACTCAAAATGAATTAATGCAATTCAATAAAGTTACAGTTATGTAAAGTTCCTATTCACACTATTCACCCTTAACTGTTGAAAAGAGAAGCAACAGGTATATTTACCTGGATACGGCTCTTCTTGCCTTCTGTCATCTGCTGACTCCAACTTATTGTTTTCATCATCTTCCCCCCACCATGATGGCTGGCCGTAAAGGGGTGTGCGGTAAGTAGTTGTCGTCTCTGGAGGTAGACAACACACACACACAAAAGGCAGCATTAGTTTGCTGGCAGCTATTGCTATCAAGTTCAAGATGGTGGCAAAGGGACACCTACTCCAAAGGACACCTTTTAGAAAACTAAGGGCAACAATATTTAATGAAAAGTGTTCCATAAACCAACTGCTCACCGCTTAGGCTTCTGAAGTAGTCAGACTGGCTTTTAAATGGTGCTACTTGACGAAATGCAAACCTTGGTTATTTGGAATACCTGGCAAGCTAAATCATGGTTCACTTGAAGACACGTATGTAACTTGATTTTTATTTTTTAAAAAAATCATTGCAAGGCATATACTGAAAACACAGTCAGAAGTCTAAAACGTGGACTATTATTTAACCTGCCTGGAGTGCCTGGAGGCGGTTGGAGGTTGGATGGCGGCTAACAGATTGAGGTTGAATCCTGACAAGACAGAAGTACTGTTTTTGGGGGACAGGACGCGGGCAGGTGTGGAGGATTCCCTGGTCCTGAATGGGGTAACTGTGCCCCTGAAGGACCAGGTGTGCAGCCTGGGAGTCATTCTGGACTCACAGCTGTCCATGGAGGCACAGGTCAAATCTGTGTCCAGGGCAGCTGTTTACCAGCTCCATCTGGTACGTAGGCTGAGACCCTATCTGCCTGCAGACTGTCTCACCAGAGTGGTACATGCTCTGGTTATCTCCCGCTTGGACTACTGCAATGCGCTCTACGTGGGGCTACCTTTGAAGGTGACTCGGAAACTACAACTAATCCAGAATGCGGCAGCTAGACTGGTGACTGGGGGCGGCCGCCGAGACCATATAACACCGGTCTTGAAGGACCTACATTGGCTCCCAGTACGTTTCCGAGCACAATTCAAAGTGTTGGTGCTGACCTTTAAAGCCCTAAACGGCCTCGGTCCAGTATACCTGAAGGAGCGTCTCCACCCCCATCATTCTGCCCGGACGCTGAGGTCCAGCACCGAGGGCCTTCTGGCAGTTCCCTCATTGCGAGAAGCAAAGCTACAGGGAACCAGGCAGAGGGCCTTCTTGGTAGTGGCGCCCGCCCTGTGGAACGCCCTTCCAGCAGATGTCAAAGCGATAAACAACTACCTGACATTCAGAAGACATCTTAAGGCAGCCCTGTTCAGGGAAGTTTTTAACGGGTGATATTTTACTGTATTTGTGGTTTTTATGGAAGCCGCCCAGAGTGGCTGGGGAGGCCCAGCCAGATGGGCGGGGTATAAATAATAAATTATTATTATTATTATTATTATTATTATTATTATTATTATTATTACCTAGACCAACCAAAAAAGTCTCGATTGCCTGCAGAAGTTCTTTATTATTATTCATTAAAACACTACCGGTGAGTTTTAAATGAGTCTCTGCGTCTCTGTACTTCAGCTAATGGTATTTTGCTTGGTCAATTTCTTTGTCAGGGCCAATTGCCAAACTTTGTTAAGCCGGTTCAATAAGGACGCCCCTTCCAAGTCTTTCCAAAACCGGGCTGTTGACAAGTCCTGATGCTAACAATGTATTACCAATAAGAGATTTAAACGAGACAGATATATACAGTGGTACCTCGGGTTAAGAACTTAATTCATTCCAGGGGTCCGTTCTTAACCTGAAACTGTTCTTAACCTGAGGTACCACTTTAGCTAATGGGGCCTCCCGCTGCCACCACGCTGCCAGCGCACGATTTCCGTTCTCATCCTGAGGTAAAGTTCTCAACTCAAGGTACTATTTCTGGGTTAGTGGAGTCTATAAACTGAAGCGTCTATAACCTGAGGTACCACTATAGTTTTAAACCTGCAGAAGGCTTATAAGTATTCTTTTACCCATCCACAGATTTCTTACAGCACAGACAGAGCAATCCTAAGTGGGGTCAGGAGAGGAGTGGCGTGGTAGATCTAGCATCACATCCAAAACCCTGCCAGTTCACACCAGCCAGGGAGATAAGTGGCTTAAACTCAGCACCATGCATGCAAATGGGCACATGGGCACTTAAATAAACAGCTTCAGCTACTGGAGAGCCACTTCCCATGCAGAAATAAGCAAGGGGAACAGGAAATACAGGTTCCTTGGGCTTCCAGTCATCATAACACACCCCACTAAAAATACACACAAGCACTTATTGTCATATTGGGAGAGCCGTGCAGAATCACCTCTGCGTCCCAACAAGCAAAAAGGTACTCTTACAACTGCTTCCTTTGTGTAGCAAATTCAGGCTGCACAAAGACATTCGCTCTGGGTGACTGGCTTCCCTAGTAACCCACCAATCCCTGAACTTTATCTTCAGAAGACCATGGTTGGTTTGCGGGGACCAGCATAAGTGGTTTAAAAGGGGGCTGAAATCTTCAGCACAGGGGTTCTGCTTCAGCCTGACGTGCTCAGTGCCAGATTTACGTATAAGCTAAACAAGCTATAGCTTAGGGCCCCACTCTCTTGGGGGCCCCAAAAAAAATTAAAGGGGAAAAAACTGCATGTACATTTCCAAAATATAAGATAAAAAACAAAATAAAACCTACATACAGTTAGAGCTTAATAATTATTTCACTATTAATATACTTCTTAATTGTATTTCAGTTCAACAATTACTTTGATAAAATACCTATTCTGTTATGTGCAAATGTCTTTAGATACCTATTAGGTCCATAAATTACCATACAGCATATATTCAACACTAAAAACAGAGACAATTTGTTGTTGACAAAGGACAGCTGGACATATAAAGGGCCCCATTACCTTCAATAGCTTAAGGTCTCATCAAAGCTAAATCCAGCCCTGGACATGCTATGTACCCTTTTAAAATTATAATTCACACCCCAAGAGTCGAGGATAAAGCAAGCAAGAACTTGAAACGCATAATTACTGCTCTCTTTCTGGATGCCTCCCCTGAAATCTCTTTCCATGATGTGTACCGACTTGCCCATCCTTCTTCCATCATTATTAATAAAAGCAACGCTTTTTGTAGCACTTTTATCTCACAGAAGACTGCTGTACTCTACTGTTTTGCCATAAATCAGGGATGGGGAAGCTCTGGCCCTCCAGATGTGATCAAGGACGATGGGACTTGCAGTCCGACAACATCTGCTGGGCTCCAGGGTTCCCCATCCTGGTCTTAAACCACTGCTTTGAGGTAGGTCATCATTATACCCATTTCACAGATAGGGAGAGGGCCATTATGCTCATATTCTGCTGGTGGGCTTCCCAGAAGCAGGTGTTTGGCCACCATGAGAACGCCATGCTGGACTAGATAAATCTTTTGGTCCAATCCAACAGGGCTCTTCTTATGGAGACCAGGGGGCAGGGGCCGGAAGGGTCGGGTTAGAAATTACTCTACACTGGGGACAGGCAATATGGTGCCTCCAGATCAGGGGTAGGCAACCTAAGGCACCGGGGGCCGGATGCGGCCCAATCGCCTTCTCAATCCTGCCCGCAGAGAGTCCGGGAATCAGCGTGTTTCTACACGAGTAGAATGTATCCTTTTATTTAAAATGAATCTCTGGGTTATTTGTGGGGCCTGCCTGGTGTTTTGACATGAGTAGAATGTGTGCTTTTATTTAAAATGCATCTCTGGGTTATTTGTGGGGCATAGGAATTCGTTCATATCCTTTTTCAAAATATAGTCCGGCCCCCCACATGGTCTGATGGACAGTGGACCGGCCCACGGTGGGAAAAAGTTGCTGACCCCTGCTCCAGATGTTTGTGAGGAGGAGGAGGAGGAGGAGGAGTTTGGATTTGATACCCCGCTTTATCACTACCCTAAGGAGTCTCAAAGTGGCTAACAACCTCCTTTCCCTTCCTCCCCCACAACAAACACTCTGTGAGGTGAGTGAGGCTGAGAGACTTCAGAGAAGTGTGACTAGCCCAAGGTCACCCAGCAGCTGCATGTGGAGGAGCGGGGAATCGAACCCGGTTCACCAGATTACAAGTCCACTGCTCTTAACCACTACACCACACTGGCTCTCCCTTGTGGACTCCCAACTCCCATCATCCCTGACAACTGACCATGTTAGCTGGAGCTGTTTTTATATTGTGATCCTCGGGTGAACGGTGTTATAGAAATTTTAATAATAACAACAGTTGGTGCTTTTATATTGTAAACCACCCTGTGATCCTCAAATGAAGGGTGGTGTACAAACTGAATGACTGAATGGGCCCATGGGCTAGAGGTTCTCCACTGCTGTGATAAGACCATCAAGTCCAGATTCTAAAACCACCGAATTGCACCACTGCGATAGGGTTTCCGGGAAGTTTCCTATCCCAAGCACTGATCTCACCTGGACCTGCGGAGGCTGCAGCCATGCCCTGGAGCCAAAGGTTACAGCCTAAACCCCCTAACCCACAGCACAGAAGAAGCCTACGTAAAGAGTCAACCGGCAGTGCCTGAAGCTTCAGTGAAAAGTAACTAAACAGCTCTGTCGTCCTAATTGTATTAGAGCCAGTGTCTCCGAGCCTGGCTCGTTAAGCACCCATCCGCCGCCCCAACCCTCTGCCACAACTTTTTATGCCAGCCTGTCCAGATGGCTCCAATTCATTCAGGCACTTTTCTTGGCTCATCAATCCAGCCAGACAGCCGAGGGAGGGCGAAGTGGGGAACAGCATCCCTTTAAATGAGAGGATCGAGGTCACTAGTCTAAATAAATATTGAACTGTTGGGTGGCGGCAGCGATACTACAAACACCACCGACATTTGAGGGCGGAGAGGGAGTGAGAGTGGGATTAACAAGATAAAAATGGGCAAGGAAAAAAGAAGAAAAGAAAAGACCAACAGAGCACCGCCAATCAAAATTATCGAGTTCCAGTAGACTGTATTTAACCCAGCAAAGCATTATGGGAGTTCCAGAACAAGGTGTCATCCATCATGTATACTAATAACAAACTTAATTCTCCAGGAGCCAATTATTAGGTAGCCAAAGAAGGGACAAGAGGATGATGGGGGAGAATCTCAACATTTGCAGAAATACAAGAAAAGTTGGGTGGTAGAATCAAGGCTCGAGAGGGGAGAATCCACAAGACTGTGTGTGTGTTCAGTGGAAAACTGGTGACAGAGGGAGAGATGGAATATACTGGGGGGGGGGAGGCATGACTAGCTCGCACCCTGCAAAATTTGACTGCAGGTCCCATTTGCCATCACTCACAGCTCAAGACACTCATGGACTTCCTCTCCCCATAAGAACCAACCTGGACCCTGCGATCCTCCTCCGTGGCCCTTCTTTGCATGTTTCTCCCACGAGAGGTCTGGAGGGCAGCAATATGAAAACGGGCCTTTTCTGTGGTGGCCCTTTGTTTCTGGAAAGCTCTCTCCGGGGAGGCTTGCCTGGCACCTTCACTAGGAGCCAGGCAACAAGGTTGCTCCACAACCAGGCCTTTGGCAGAGCAAACAATTGGTTTTGTATTGTTGTTCTTATTAGATCAGGAAGTTTTGTATGGGGAAGTTATTGTATTGGGAAGTTTTTAATGTTTGACATTTTATTATGTTTTTATATGCGCTGGAAGCAGCCCCAAGTGGCTGGGGAAACCTAGCCAGATGGGCAGGGAATTAATAACAACAACAACAACAACAACAACAACAACAACAACAACAACAACATACCACTGAGCCATCCCGATTTAAACAGGGCATCCCAGAAATTCAGAAACCATCCTGGCTTCTGAGTGGATCATAGAATGTCCCATCTTTTTGGTCCAGCGCTATGGCGCAAGTCAGCTTGCTCCTGTGAGAGCTCAGGACCAAAAAAATCCTGAGTGCCCCAATTTGGATCACCTGGATGTTGGAGGGTACCTTATTATGATATGCATTCTGTGTTTTCACCTTTTAAATTTATTCTGTAAACCACCCTGTGATCTTCAAATGAAGGACGGTGTATACATTTAATAAATAATAACAATAATCACTGAAGTTAAAGCAGCTTTGTCCCACGAATGAACACTGCTGCCTCACCTGAGCCACAGACGGTTTCCTCCTGGCACTGCCAGCACTGACTGGCAGCATGTCTTGAACCCACCTCCCTCAAGTCACAAGGGGGTGGGGGGCAGAGTCCTTCCCAATCCTGGTTCTCCTGAATTTCCGGGATGCCCTGTTCGGTTCTTTGGATTGAACTCTTTTGTTCAAGCTCATGGGAGAAGGAATTTGAGGGCCAGTGGGAGTCCTGGGGAAAACAGTGCTAACAAATCCATGGTACGAGCTGATTGCAGGAGGGTGACGCAGGGTTAATGCACAAAGGCAGCAAACTGCGGGTTTTGGGACCTGAGTGGGTGACGGCAACCAGAGGGCGCATCACACACTCGAAAGGGCACGACGTGTTGGATGCGCTTTACATCTATGGTGTGCAAGTTCTGCGGAGTTTGGAATTCCCCAGCAGATGTGGCAGAAAGTGGTAAAGAAAGAGAGAGGTGGGGAGGGGGAGCCATTAGCCATAACTGGGACGGGAGGCCAGGAGGCATGTTAGATCAACCCAGCAGTGCGTTAGGAGAAGCAGCGCAGCACCCAACCCCCTCTCTGTCCCACTAAAAAGTCAATAAAAATAAAATGAGCGATGGCAAAGAGGGCACTGCACCAGCTCTCTCCAGACAATGAACTTGAGTGCTGATCTAAAAATACCGTCTGGGCAGATCAGAGAGGAGAGCCAAGCATTGGAATAAGGGCAGTTGTCCCAAGAGACGGCTTTTAATTGATTGTTCCTGCAGCTTTGATCATGGCAGCGGCTCACTCTATTTTCTTTGGAACCAAAATATTTCTGCACGTTT